>NC_092762.1:24100041-25433373 GCF_047496795.1 Chiloscyllium punctatum
CCTGTCTGTCTCTCTCTCACTGTCCCTCTCTCTCTGCCTGTCCCTGTCTCTCTCTCTGTCCCTCTCTCTCTCTCTGTCCATCACACTCTCCCTGTCCCTCACTCTCTCCCTGTCCCTCTCTCTCTCTCCGTGTCCCTCTCTCTCTCTGTACCTCTCACTCTCTCTCCCCCCCCCTCTCTCTCTGTCCCTCTCTCTCTCTCTCCGTGTCCCTCACTCTCTCTCTGTCTCTCTCACTCTCCCTGTCCCTCTCTCTCTCTCTGTCCCTCACTCTCTGCCTGTCCCTCACTCTCTCCCTGTCCCTCTCTCTCCGTGTCCCCCTCTCTCTCTCCCTGTCCCTCACACTCTCTCCGTGTCGCTCTCTCTCTCTCCCTGTCCCTCTCTCTCTCCCTGTCCCTCTATCTCTCTCCCTGTCCCTCTCTCTCTCTTCCGGTCCCTCTCTCTCCCTGTCCCTCTGTCTCTCTCCCTGTCCGTCTCTCTCTCCCTGTCTCTCTCTCTCCCTGTCCCTCTGTCTCTCTCCCTATCCCTCTCTCTCCCAGTCCCCCTCTCTCTCCTGTCCCTCTCTCTCCCTCTCTCCTTGTCCCTCTCACTCTCTCTCCGTGTCCCTCTCTCTCTGTCCCTCTCACTCTCTCTGTCCCTCTCACTCTTTCCTTGTCCCTCACTCTCTCTCTCCCTGTCCCTCTCTCTCTCCCTGTCCCTCTCTCCCTGTCCCTCTCTCTCCCTGTCCCTCTCTCTCTCGCTGTCCCTCACTCTCTCTCTGTCCCTCTCTCTCTGTCCCTCTCCCCTCCTCTCTCTCTCTGTCTGTGTTCCTCGCTCTCTCACTGTCCCCTCTCTCTCTCCGTGACCCCTCACTCTCTCTCACTGTCCCTCTCTCTCTCCTGTCCCGATCTCTCCCTGTCCCTCTCTCTCCCTGTCCCTCACTCTCTCCCTGTCCCTCTCTCTCTCTCTCTCCCGTTCCCTCTCTCTCTCCCCCGTCCCTCTCTCTCTCTCTGTCCCTCTCTCTCTGTCCCTCTCTCTCTCTGTCCCTCTCTGTCTCCCTGTCCCTCTCTCTATCTGTCCCTCTCTCTCTCTCTCTGTCCCTCTCTCTCGCACTGTCCCTCTCTCTCCCTCTGACCCTCTCTCTCACTCTCTCTCTGTCCCTCACTCTCTCCCTGTTCCTCCCTCTCTCCCTGTCCCTCTCACTCTCTCCCTGTCCCTCTCTCTCTCTCTGTCCCTCTCCCTCTCTCCCTGTCCCTCTCTCTCTCCCTGTCCCTCTCTCTCTCTGTCCCTCTCCCACTCTGCCTGTCCCTCACTCTCTCCCTGTCCCGCTCTCTCACTGTCCCTCACTCTCGCCCTGTCCCTCTCTCTCCCTGTCCCTCACTCTCTCCCTGTCCCTCTCTCTCTCTCTCCCGTTCCTTCTCTCTCTCTCCCTGTCCCTCACTCTCTCTGTCCATCTCTCTCTCCCTGTCCCTCTCTCTCTCTTTCTCTGTGCCTCTCTCCCTGTCCCTCTCTCTCTCTCTCCGTCTGTCTCCTTGTCCATCTCTCTCTCTCCCTGTCCCTCTCTCTCTCTCCGTCTGTCTCCTTGTCCATCTCTCTCTCTCCCTGAACTCTCTCTATGTCTCTCCCTGTCCCTCTCTCTCTCCCTGTCCCTCTCTCCCTGTTCTCTCTCTCTCTCCCTGTCCCTCACTCTCTCTGTCCATCTCTCTCTCCCTGTCCCTCTCTCTCTCTTTCTCTGTGCCTCTCTCCCTGTCCCTCTCTCTCTCTCTCCGTCTGTCTCCTTGTCCATGTCTCTCTCTCCCTGTCCCTCTCTCTCTCTCCGTCTGTCTCCTTGTCCATCTCTCTCTCTCCCTGAACTCTCTCTATCTCTCTCCCTGTCCCTCTCTCTCTCCCTGTCCCTCTCTCTCTGTCCTCTCTCTCTCTCTCCCTGTCCCTCTCACTCTCTCTCCGTGTCCCTCTCTCTCTCTGTCCCTCTCACTCACTCTGTGCCTCTCACTCTTTCCCTGACCCTTACTCTCTCTCTCCCTGTCCCTCTCTCTCTCCCTGTCTCTCTCTCTCCCTGTCCCGCTGTCTCCCTCCCTGTCTCTCTGTCTCTCTCCCTGTCCCGCTCTCTCCCTGTCCCTCTGTCTCTCTCCCTGTCCCTCTCTCTCTCCCTGTCCCTCTCTAACCCTGTCCCTCTCTCTCTCCCTGTCTCTCTCTCCCTGTCCCTCTGTCTCTCTCCCTGTCCCTCTCTCTACCTGTCCCTCTCTCTCTCTCTCCCTGTCCCTCTCTCTCCCTCTCTCCCTGTCCCTCTCACTATCTCTCCGTGTCCCTCTCTCTCTCTGTCCCTCTCACTCTCTCTGTCCCTCTCCCTCTTTCCCTGTCCCTCACTCTCTTTCTCTCCCTGTCCCTCTCTCTCTCCCTGTCCCTCTCTCCCTGTCCCTCTCTCTCTCCCTGTCCCTCTCTCTCTCCCCCTGTCCCTCTCTCTCTCACTGTCCCTCACTCTCTCTCTCTGTACCTCTCCCCACCTCTCTCTGTCTTTATCCCTCTCTCTCTCTCTCTGTCCCTCTCTCTCTCCCTGTCCCTCTCTCTCTCCGTGTCCCCTCACTCTCTCTCTGTCCCTCTCTCTCTCCCTGTCCCTCTCTCTCCCTGTCCCTCTCTCTCTCCCTGTCCTTCTCTCTCTCTGTTCCTCTCTCTCTCTCTCCCCCCCGTGTCCCTCACTCTCTCTCCTTTCCTCTCTCTCTCCCTG
The DNA here is from genome assembly GCF_047496795.1 of Chiloscyllium punctatum. Taxonomy (NCBI): domain Eukaryota; kingdom Metazoa; phylum Chordata; class Chondrichthyes; order Orectolobiformes; family Hemiscylliidae; genus Chiloscyllium; species Chiloscyllium punctatum. Next base: position 24,102,743 of record NC_092762.1, read on the forward strand.
TCCCTCTCTCTGTCTCTCTGTCCCTCACTCTCTCCCTCTCCCTCACTCTCTCCCTGTCCCTCTCTCTCTCCGTGTCCCTCCCTCTCTCTCTCCCTGTCCCTCTCACTCTCTCTCCGTGTCCCACTCGCTCTCTGTCCCTCTCACTCTCCCTGTCCCTCTCTCTCTCTTTCTCTGTGCCTCTCTCCCTGTCCCTCTCTCTCTCTCTCCGTCTGTCTCCTTGTCCATCTCTCTCTCTCCCTGTCCCTCTCTCTCTCTCCGTCTGTCTCCTTGTCCATCTCTCTCTCTCCCTGAACTCTCTCTATGTCTCTCCCTGTCCCTCTCTCTCTCCCTGTCCCTCTCTCCCTGTTCTCTCTCTCTCTCCCTGTCCCTCACTCTCTCTGTCCATCTCTCTCTCCCTGTCCCTCTCTCTCTCTTTCTCTGTGCCTCTCTCCCTGTCCCTCTCTCTCTCTCTCCGTCTGTCTCCTTGTCCATGTCTCTCTCTCCCTGTCCCTCTCTCTCTCTCCGTCTGTCTCCTTGTCCATCTCTCTCTCTCCCTGAACTCTCTCTATCTCTCTCCCTGTCCCTCTCTCTCTCCCTGTCCCTCTCTCCCTGTCCTCTCTCTCTCTCTCCCTGTCCCTCTCACTCTCTCTCCGTGTCCCTCTCTCTCTCTGTCCCTCTCACTCACTCTGTGCCTCTCACTCTTTCCCTGACCCTTACTCTCCTCTCCTCCCCTGTCCCTCTCTCTCTCCCTGTCTCTCTCTCTCCCTGTCCCGCTGTCTCCCTCCCTGTCTCTCTGTCTCTCTCCCTGTCCCGCTCTCTCCCTGTCCCTCTGTCTCTCTCCCTGTCCCTCTCTCTCTCCCTGTCCCTCTCTAACCCTGTCCCTCTCTCTCTCCCTGTCTCTCTCTCCCTGTCCCTCGGTCTCTCTCCCTGTCCCTCTCTCTACCTGTCCCTCTCTCTCTCTCTCCCTGTCCCTCTCTCTCCCTCTCTCCCTGTCCCTCTCACTATCTCTCCGTGTCCCTCTCTCTCTCTGTCCCTCTCACTCTCTCTGTCCCTCTCCCTCTTTCCCTGTCCCTCACTCTCTTTCTCTCCCTGTCCCTCTCTCTCTCCCTGTCCCTCTCTCCCTGTCCCTCTCTCTCTCCCTGTCCCTCTCTCTCTCTCCCCCTGTCCCTCTCTATCTCACTGTCCCTCACTCTCTCTCTCTGTACCTCTCCCCACCTCTCTCTGTCTTTATCCCTCTCTCTCTCTCTCTGACCCTCTCTCTCTCCCAGTCCCCCTCTCTCTCCGTGTCCCTCACTCTCTCTCTGTCCCTCTCTCTCTCCCTGTCCCTCTCTCTCCCTGTCCCTCTCTCTCTCCCTGTCCTTCTCTCTCTCTGTTCCTCTCTCTCTCTCTCCCCCCGTGTCCCTCACTCTCTCTCCTTTCCTCTCTCTCTCCCTGTCCCTCTCTCTGTCTCTCTGTCCCTCACTCTCTCCCTCTCCCTCACTCTCTCCCTGTCCCTCTCTCTCTCCGTGTCCCTCCCTCTCTCTCTCCCTGTCCCTCTCACTCTCTCTCCGTGTCCCACTCGCTCTCTGTCCCTCTCACTCTCCCTGTCCCTCTCACTCTTTCCCTGTCCCTCACTCTCTTTCTCCCTCTCCCTCTCTCTCTCCCTGTCTCTCTCTCTCTCACTGTCCCTCTCTCTCTGCCTGTCCCTGTCTCTCTCTCTGTCCCTCTCTCTCTCTCTGTCCATCACACTCTCCCTGTCCCTCACTCTCTCCCTGTCCCTCTCTCTCTCTCTCCGTGTCCCCTCTCTCTCTCTCTGTACCTCTCACTCTCTCTATCCCCCCCTCTCTCTCTCTCTGTCCCTCTCTCTCTCTTTCCGTGTCCCTCACTCTCTGCCTGTCCCTCACTCTCTCCCTGTCCCTCTCTCTCCGTGTCCCCCTCTCTCTCTCCCTGTCCCTCACACTCTCTCTCCGTGTCCCTCTCTCTCTCTCCCTGTCCCTCTCTCTCTCCCTGTCCCTCTGTCTCTCTCCCTGTCCCTCTCTCTCTCTTCCGGTCCCTCTCTCTCCCTGTCCCTCTGTCTCTCTCCCTGTCCGTCTCTCTCTCCCTGTCTCTCCCTCTCCCTGTCCCTCTGTCTCTCTCCCTATCCCTCTCTCTCCCTGTCCCCCTCTCTCTCCTGTCCCTCTCTCTCCCTCTCTCCTGTCCCTCTCACTCTCTCTCCGTGTCCCCCTCTCTCTGTCCCTCTCACTCTCTCTGTCCTTCTCACTCTTTCCTTGTCCCTCACTCTCTCTCTCCCTGTCCCTCACTCTCTCTGTCCATCTCTCTCTCCCTGTCCCTCTCTCTCTCTTTCTCTGTGCCTCTCTCCCTGTCCCTCTCTCTCTCTCCGTCTGTCTCCTTGTCCATCTCTCTCTCTCCCTGTCCCTCTCTCTCTCTCCGTCTGTCTCCTTGTCCATCTCTCTCTCTCCCTGAACTCTCTCTATCTCTCTCCCTGTCCCTCTCTCTCTCCCTGTCCCTCTCTCCCTGTCCTCTCTCTCTCTCTCCCTGTCCCTCTCACTCTCTCTCCGTGTCCCTCTCTCTCTCTGTCCCTCTCACTCACTCTGTGCCTCTCACTCTTTCCCTGACCCTTACTCTCTCTCTCCCTGTCCCTCTCTCTCTCCCTGTCTCTCTCTCTCCCTGTCCCGCTGTCTCCCTCCCTGTCTCTCTGTCTCTCTCCCTGTCCCGCTCTCTCCCTGTCCCTCTGTCTCTCTCCCTGTCCCTCTCTCTCTCCCTGTCCCTCACTAACCCTGTCCCTCTCTCTCTCCCTGACTATCTCTCCCTGTCCCTCTGTCTCTCTCCCTGTCCCTCTCTCTACCTGTCCCTCTCTCTCTCCCTCCCTGTCCATCTCTCTCCCTCTCTCCCTGTCCCTCTCACTATCTCTCCGTGACCCTCTCTCTCTCTGTCCCTCTCACTCTCTCTGTCCCTCTCCCTCTTTCCCTGTCCCTCACTCTCTTTCTCTCCCTGTCCCTCTCTCTCTCCCTGTCCCTCTCACCCTGTCCCTCTCTCTCTCCCTGTCCCTCTCTCTCTCCCCCTGTCCCTCTCTCTCTCACTGTCCCTCACTCTCTCTCTCTGTACCTCTCCCCACCTCTCTCTGTCTTTATCCCTCTCTCTCTCTCTCTCTGTCCCTCTCTCTCTCCCTGTCCCTCTCTCTCTCCGTGTCCCTCACTCTCTCTCTGTCCCTCTCTCTCTCCTTGTCCCTCTCTCTCCCTGTCCCTCTCTCTCTCCCTGTCCTTCTCTCTCTCTGTTCCTATCTCTCTCTCTCTCCCCGTGTCCCTCACTCTCTCTCCTTTCCTCTCTCTCTCCCTGTCCCTCCCTCTCTCTCTCTGTCCCTCAATCTCTCCCTCTCCCTCACTCTCTCCCTGTCCCTCTCTCTCTCTCCGTGTCCCTCCCTCTCTCTCTCCCTGTCACTCTCACTCTCTCTCCGTGTCCCACTCGCTCTCTGTACCTCTCACTCTCCCTGTCCCTCTCACTCTTTCCCTGTCCCTCACTCTCTTTCTCCCTCTCCCTCTCTCTCTACCTGTCTCTCTCTCTCACTGTCCCTCTCTCTCTGCCTGTCCCTGTCTCTCTCTCTGTCCCTCTCTCTCTCTGTCCATCACACTCTCCCTGTCCCTCACTCTCTCCCTGTCCCTCTCTCTCTCTCCGTGTCCCTCTCTCTCTCTCTGTCCCTCTCACTCTCTCCATTCCTCTCTCTCTCTCTCTCTCTGTCCCCCTCTCTCTCTCCTTGTCCCTCACTCTCTCTCTGTCTCTCTCACTCTCCCTGTCCCTCTCTCTCTCCCTGTCCCTCTCTCTCTCTTCCGGTCCCTCTCTCTCCCTGTCCCTCTGTCTCTCTCCCTGTCCGTCTCTCTCTCCCTGTCTCTCTCTCCCTGTCCCTCTGTCTCTCTCCCTATCCCTCTCTCTCCCTGTCCCCCTCTCTCTCCTGTCCCTCTCTCTCCCTCTCTCCCTGTCCCTCTCACTCTCTCTCCGTGTCCCTCTCTCTCTGTCCCTCTCACTCTCTCTGTCCCTCTCACTCTTTCCTTGTCCCTCACTCTCTATCTCCCTGTCCCTCTCTCTCTCCCTGTCCCTCTCTCTCCCTGTCCCTCTCTCTCTCTCGCTGTCCCTCACTCTCTCTCTGTCCCTCTCTCTCTGTCCCTCTCCCCTCCTCTCTCTCTCTGTCTGTGTTCCTCGCTCTCTCCCTGTCCCTCTCTCTCTCCGTGCCCCTCACTCTCTCTCACTGTCCCTCTCTCTCTCCCTGTCCCGATCTCTCCCTGTCCCTCTCTCTCCAGGTCCCTCGCTCTCTCCCGTTCCCTCTCTCTCTCCCCCGTCCCTCTCTCTCTCTGTCCCTCTCTCTCTGTCCCTCTCTCTCTCTCTGTCCCTCTCCCCCCCTCTCTCTCTCTCTCTCCCTGTCCCTCACACTCTCCCTGTCCCTCTCTCTGTCTCTCCCTGTCCCTCACTCTCTCCCTGTCCCTCTCTCTCTTCCTGTCCCTCTCTCTCTCTCTCTCCCTATCCCTCTCTCTCTCTCTCCCTGTCCCTCACTCTCTCCCTGTCCCTCTCTCTCTGTCCCTCACTCTTTCCCTGTCCCACACTCTCTCTCTCTCTCCCTGTCCCTCTCTCTCTCTCCGTATCCCCCCCCCCCCGCCGTGTCCCTCTCTCCCCGTGTCCCTCACTCTCTCCCTGTCCCTCTCTCTCTCTGTCCCTCTCCCGCTCTGCCTGTCCCTCACTCTCTCCCTGTCCCGCTCTCTCACTGTCCCTCACTCTCGCCCTGTCCCTCTCTCTCTCTGTCCCTCTCCCTCTCTCCCTGTCCCTCTCTCTCTCCCTGTCCCTCTCTCTCTCTGTCCCTCTCCCGCTCTGCCTGTCCCTCACTCTCTCCCTGTCCCTCTCTCTCCCTGTCCCTCACTCTCTCCCTGTCCCTCTCTCTCTCTCTAATTATGCCTCACTCTCTCCATGTCCCACTCTCTCTTTCTCTCTCTCCCCCGTTCCCTCTCTCTCTATCCATATCCCTCACTCTCTCTGTCCCTCTCTCTCTCCCTGTGCCTCTCTCTCTCTTTCTCTGTCCCTCTCTCCCTGTCCCTCTCTCTCTCTCTCCGTCTGTCTCCCTGTCCCTCTCTCTCTCTTCCTGTAACTCTCTCTCTCTCTCTCCCTCCCTGTCCCTCTCTCTCTCTGTCCCTCTCTCCCTGTCCCTCTCTCTCTCTCTCACTGTCCCTCTCTCTCTCCCTGTCACTCTCTCTCTCTCCCTGTACCTCTCTCTCTCTCCGTACCCCCCCCCCCCTCCCGCCGTGGCGCTCTCTCCCCCGTCCCTCTCTCTCTGTCCTTCTCTCTCTGTCCCTCACTCTCTCCCTGTCCCTCTCTCTCTCTGTCCCTCTCCCTCTCTCCCTGTCCCTCTCTCTCTCCCTGTCCCTCTCTCTCTCTGTCCCTCTCCCGCTCTGCCTTTCCCTCACTGTCTCCCTGTCCCGCACTCTCACTGTCCCTCACTCTCGCCCTGTCCCTCTCTCTCCCAGTCCCTCAATCTCTCCCTGTCCCTCTCTCTCTCTCTCCCTATGCCTCACTCTCTCCCTGTCCCACTCTCTCTCTCTCTCCCGTTCCCTCTCTCTCTCTCCCTGTCCCTCACTCTTTCTGTCCCTCTCTCTCTCCCTGTCCCTCTCTTTCTCTTTCTCTGTCCCCTCTCTCCCTGTCCCTCTCTCTCTCTCTCCATCTGTCTCCCTGTCCCTCTCTCTCTCTCCCTGTAACTCTCTCTCTCTCTCTCTCTCTCTCTCTCCCTGCCCCCCTCTCTCTCCCTGTCCCTCTCTCTCTCTGTCCCTCTCTCCCTGTCCCTCTCTCTCTCTCTCTCTCACTGTCCCTCTCTCTCTCCCTGTCCCTCTCTCTCTCCCCCTGTACCTCTCTCTCTCCGTATCCCCCCGCCGCCGTGTCCCTCTCTCCCCCGTCCCTCTCTCTCTCTGTCCCTCTCTCTCTGTCCCTCACTCTCTCCCTGTCCCTCTCTCTCTCTCTGTCCCCCTCTCTCTCTCTGCCCCTCGCTCTCACACTCTCTCTGTCCCTCACTCTCTCCCTGTTCCTCACTCTCTCCCTGTCCCTCTCTCTCTCACCTGTCCCTGTCTCCCTGTCCCTCTCACTCTCTCCCTGTCCCTCTCTCTCTCTCTGTCCCTCTCCCTCTCTCCCTGTCCCTCTCTCTCTCCCTGTCCCTTTCTCTCTCTGTCCCTCTCCCGCTCTGCCTGTCCCTCACTCTCTCCCTGTCCCGCTCTCTCACTGTCCCTCACACTCGCCCTGTCCCTCTCTCTCCCTGTCCCTCACTCTCTCCCAGTCCCTCTCTCTCTCTCTCCCTATGCCTCACTATCTCCCTGTCCCACTCTCTCTCGCTCTCCCGTTCCCTCTCTCTCTCTCCCTGTCCCTCACTCTCTCTGTCCATCTCTCTCTCCCTGTCCCTCTCTCTCTCTCTTTCTCTGTTCATCTCTCCCTGTCCCTCTCTCTCTCTCCGTCGGTCTCCTTGTCCCTCTATCTCTCTCCCTGTAACTCTCTCTATCACTCTCCCTGTCCCTCTCTCTCTCCCTGTCCCTCTCTCTCTCTGTCCCTCTCTCTCTCCGTATCCCCCCGCCGCCGTGTCCCTCTCTCCCCCGTCCCTCTCTCTCTCTGTCCCTCTCTCTCTGTCCCTCACTCTCTCCCTGTCCCTCTCTCTCTCTCTGTCCCTCTCTCTCTCTCTGTCCCTCGCTCTCTCCCTGTCCCTCTCCCTCTCTGTCCCTCTCTCTCTCTCTGTCCCTCTCTCTCGCACTGTCCCTCTCTCTCCCTCTGACCCTCTCTCTCACTCTCTCTCTGTCCATCACTCTCTCCCTGTTCCTCACTATCTCCCTGTCCCTCTCACTCTCTCCCTGTCCCTCTCTCTCTCTCTGTCCCTCTCCCTCTCTCCCTGTCCCTCTCTCTCTCCCTGTCCCTCTCTCTCTCTGTCCCTCTCCCGCTCTGCCTGTCCCTCACTCTCTCCCTGTCCCGCTCTCTCACTGTCCCTCACTCTCGCCCTGTCCCTCTCTCTCCCTGTCCCTCACTCTCTCCCTGTCCCTCTCTCTCTCTCTCTCCCTATGCCTCACTCTCTCCCTGTCCCACTCTCTTGCTCTCCCGTTCCCTCTCTCTCTCTCCCTGTCCCTCACTCTCTCTGTCCATCTCTCTCTCCCTGTCCCTCTCTCTCTCTCTTTGTTCCTCTATCCCTGTCCCTCTCTCTCTCTCTCCGTCTGTCTCCTTGTCCCTCTATCTCTCTCCCTGTAACTCTCGCTATCACTCTCCCTGTCCCTCTCTCTCTCCCTGTCCCTCTCTCTCTCTGTCCCTCTCTCCCTGTCCACCTCTCTCTCTCTCACTGTCCCTCTCTCTCTCCCTGTCCCACTCTCTCTCTTCCTGTACCTCTCTCTCTCCCTGTCCCTCTCTCTCTCTTCCGGTCACTCTCTCTCACTGTCCCTCTCTCTGTCCCTCTCCCTCTCTCCCTGTCCCTCACATCTCCCTGTCCCTCTCTCCCGCTCTACCTGTCCCTCTCTCTCCCTGTCCCTCACTCTCTCCCTGTCTCTCTCTCTCTGTCTCCCTGTCCTCTCTCTCTCTCCCTGTTCCTCTCTCTCTCTCTCCCTGTCCCCCCCTCTCTCTCTCTGTCCCTCACTCTCTCGCTGTCCCTCTCTCTCTCCCTGTCCCTCAATCTCTCTCCCTGTCCCTCTCTCTCCCTCTGTCCCTCTCCGCCTCTCTCTCTCTCACTGACCTTCGCTCTCTCCCTGTCCCATCCCTCTCTCCCTGTCCCTCTATCTCTCTCTCTCCCTGTCCCTCTCTTTCTCCCTGTCCCTCTCTCCCTGTCCCTCTCTCTCCCTGTCGCCCTCTCTCTCCCTGTCTCTCTCTCTCTCCCTGTCCCTCTCCCTCTCTCACTGTCCCTCTCTCTCTCTCCCTGTCCCTCTCTCTCCTTGGCTCTCTATCTCTCTCTGTCCCACTCTCTCTCTATCGCTCACTCTCTCTCTCTGTCCCCCTCCCTCTCTCTGTCCCTTTCTCTGTCTGTCCCTCTCTCTTTCTCCCTGTCCCTCAAACTCTCACTGTCCCTCTCTCTCTCCCTGTCCCTCTCTCTCTCTCTCTGTCCCTCTCTCTCTGTCCCTTTCTCTGTCTGTCCCTCTCTCTTTCTCCCTGTCCCTCACTCTCTCACTGTCCCTCTCTCTCTCCCTGTCCCTCTCTCTCTCTCTGTCCCTCTCTCTCTCTCTCTCTCCGTGTCGCTCACTCTCTCCCTGTCGCTCTCTCTCTCCCTGTCCCTCTCTTTCTCTCAGTTCCTCACTCTCTCCCTGTCCCTCTCTCTCTCTCCGTGTCCCTCTCTCTCTCTCTCCCTGTCCCTCTCACTCTCTCTCCGTGTCCCTCTCTCTCTCTGTCCCTCTCACTCACTCTGTGCCTCTCACTCTTTCCCTGACCCTTACTCTCTCTCTCCCTGTCCCTCTCTCTCTCCCTGTCTCTCTCTCTCCCTGTCCCGCTGTCTCTCTCCCTGTCTCTCTGTCTCTCTCCCTGTCCCGCTCTCTCCCTGTCCCTCTGTCTCTCTCCCTGTCCCTCTCTCTCTCCCTGTCCCTCTCTAACCCTGTCCCTCTCTCTCTCCCTGTCTCTCTCTCCCTGTCCCTCTGTCTCTCTCCCTGTCCCTCTCTCTACCTGTCCCTCTCTCTCTCTCTCCCTGTCCCTCTCTCTCCCTCTCTCCCTGTCCCTCTCACTATCTCTCCGTGTCCCTCTCTCTCTCTGTCCCTCTCACTCTCTCTGTCCCTCTCCCTCTTTCCCTGTCCCTCACTCTCTTTCTCTCCCTGTCCCTCTCTCTCTCCCTGTCCATCTCTCCCTGTCCCTCACACTCTCCCTGTCCCTCTCTCTGTCTCTCCCTGTCCCTCACTCTCTCCCTGTCCCTCTCTCTCTTCCTGTCCCTCTCTCTCTCTCTCTCCCTATCCCTCTCTCTCTCTCTCCCTGTCCCTCACTCTCTCCCTGTCCCTCTCTCTCTGTCCCTCACTCTTTCCCTGTCCCACACTCTCTCTCTCTCTCCCTGTCCCTCTCTCTCTCTCCGTATCCCCGCCCCCCCGCCGTGTCCCTCTCTCCCCGTGTCCCTCACTCTCTCCCTGTCCCTCTCTCTCTCTGTCCCTCTCCCGCTCTGCCTGTCCCTCACTCTCTCCCTGTCCCGCTCTCTCACTGTCCCTCACTCTCGCCCTGTCCCTCTCTCTCTCTGTCCCTCTCCCTCTCTCCCTGTCCCTCTCTCTCTCCCTGTCCCTCTCTCTCTGTCCCTCTCCCGCTCTGCCTGTCCCTCACTCTCTCCCTGTCCCTCTCTCTCCCTGTCCCTCACTCTCTCCCTGTCCCTCTCTCTCTCTCTAATTATGCCTCACTCTCTCCATGTCCCACTCTCTCTTTCTCTCTCTCCCCCGTTCCCTCTCTCTCTATCCATATCCCTCACTCTCTCTGTCCCTCTCTCTCTCCCTGTGCCTCTCTCTCTCTTTCTCTGTCCCTCTCTCCCTGTCCCTCTCTCTCTCTCTCCGTCTGTCTCCCTGTCCCTCTCTCTCTCTTCCTGTAACTCTCTCTCTCTCTCTCCCTCCCTGTCCCTCTCTCTCTCTGTCCCTCTCTCCCTGTCCCTCTCTCTCTCTCTCACTGTCCCTCTCTCTCTCCCTGTCACTCTCTCTCTCTCCCTGTACCTCTCTCTCTCTCCGTACCCCCCCCCCCCTCCCGCCGTGGCGCTCTCTCCCCCGTCCCTCTCTCTCTGTCCTTCTCTCTCTGTCCCTCACTCTCTCCCTGTCCCTCTCTCTCTCTGTCCCTCTCCCTCTCTCCCTGTCCCTCTCTCTCTCCCTGTCCCTCTCTCTCTCTGTCCCTCTCCCGCTCTGCCTTTCCCTCACTGTCTCCCTGTCCCGCACTCTCACTGTCCCTCACTCTCGCCCTGTCCCTCTCTCTCCCAGTCCCTCAATCTCTCCCTGTCCCTCTCTCTCTCTCTCCCTATGCCTCACTCTCTCCCTGTCCCACTCTCTCTCTCTCTCCCGTTCCCTCTCTCTCTCTCCCTGTCCCTCACTCTTTCTGTCCCTCTCTCTCTCCCTGTCCCTCTCTTTCTCTTTCTCTGTCCCTCTCTCCCTGTCCCTCTCTCTCTCTCTCCATCTGTCTCCCTGTCCCTCTCTCTCTCTCCCTGTAACTCTCTCTCTCTCTCTCTCTCTCTCTCCCTGCCCCCCTCTCTCTCCCTGTCCCTCTCTCTCTCTGTCCCTCTCTCCCTGTCCCTCTCTCTCTCTCTCTCTCTCACTGTCCCTCTCTCTCTCCCTGTCCCTCTCTCTCTCCCCCTGTACCTCTCTCTCTCCGTATCCCCCCGCCGCCGTGTCCCTCTCTCCCCCGTCCCTCTCTCTCTCTGTCCCTCTCTCTCTGTCCCTCACTCTCTCCCTGTCCCTCTCTCTCTCTCTGTCCCCCTCTCTCTCTCTGCCCCTCGCTCTCACACTCTCTCTGTCCCTCACTCTCTCCCTGTTCCTCACTCTCTCCCTGTCCCTCTCTCTCTCACCTGTCCCTGTCTCCCTGTCCCTCTCACTCTCTCCCTGTCCCTCTCTCTCTCTCTGTCCCTCTCCCTCTCTCCCTGTCCCTCTCTCTCTCCCTGTCCCTTTCTCTCTCTGTCCCTCTCCCGCTCTGCCTGTCCCTCACTCTCTCCCTGTCCCGCTCTCTCACTGTCCCTCACACTCGCCCTGTCCCTCTCTCTCCCTGTCCCTCACTCTCTCCCAGTCCCTCTCTCTCTCTCTCCCTATGCCTCACTATCTCCCTGTCCCACTCTCTCTCGCTCTCCCGTTCCCTCTCTCTCTCTCCCTGTCCCTCACTCTCTCTGTCCATCTCTCTCTCCCTGTCCCTCTCTCTCTCTCTTTCTCTGTTCATCTCTCCCTGTCCCTCTCTCTCTCTCCGTCGGTCTCCTTGTCCCTCTATCTCTCTCCCTGTAACTCTCTCTATCACTCTCCCTGTCCCTCTCTCTCTCCCTGTCCCTCTCTCTCTCTGTCCCTCTCTCTCTCCGTATCCCCCCGCCGCCGTGTCCCTCTCTCCCCCGTCCCTCTCTCTCTCTGTCCCTCTCTCTCTGTCCCTCACTCTCTCCCTGTCCCTCTCTCTCTCTCTGTCCCTCTCTCTCTCTCTGTCCCTCGCTCTCTCCCTGTCCCTCTCCCTCTCTGTCCCTCTCTCTCTCTCTGTCCCTCTCTCTCGCACTGTCCCTCTCTCTCCCTCTGACCCTCTCTCTCACTCTCTCTCTGTCCATCACTCTCTCCCTGTTCCTCACTATCTCCCTGTCCCTCTCACTCTCTCCCTGTCCCTCTCTCTCTCTCTGTCCCTCTCCCTCTCTCCCTGTCCCTCTCTCTCTCCCTGTCCCTCTCTCTCTCTGTCCCTCTCCCGCTCTGCCTGTCCCTCACTCTCTCCCTGTCCCGCTCTCTCACTGTCCCTCACTCTCGCCCTGTCCCTCTCTCTCCCTGTCCCTCACTCTCTCCCTGTCCCTCTCTCTCTCTCTCTCCCTATGCCTCACTCTCTCCCTGTCCCACTCTCTTGCTCTCCCGTTCCCTCTCTTTCTCTCCCTGTCCCTCTCTCTCTCCCTGTCCATCTCTCCCTGTCCCTCTCTCTCTCCCTGTCCCTCTCTCTCTCCCCCTGTCCCTCTCTATCTCACTGTCCCTCACTCTCTCTCTCTGTACCTCTCCCCACCTCTCTCTGTCTTTATCCCTCTCTCTCTCTCTCTGTCCCTCTCTCTCTCCCAGTCCCTCTCTCTCTCCGTGTCCCTCACTCTCTCTCTGTCCCTCTCTCTCTCCCTGTCCCTCTCTCTCCCTGTCCCTCTCTCTCTCCCTGTCCTTCTCTCTCTCTGTTCCTATCTCTCTCTCTCTCCCCGTGTCCCTCACTCTCTCTGCTTTCCTCTCTCTCTCCCTGTCCCTCCCTCTCTCTCTCTGTCCCTCAATCTCTCCCTCTCCCTCACTCTCTCCCTGTCCCTCTCTCTCTCCGTGTCCCTCCCTCTCTATCTCCCTGTCCCTCTCACTCTCTCTCCGTGTCCCACTCGCTCTCTGTCCCTCTCACTCTCCCTGTCCCTCTCACTCTTTCCCTGTCCCTCACTCTCTTTCTCCCTGTCCCTCTCTCTCTCCCTGTCTCTCTCTCTCACTGTCCCTCTCTCTCTGCCTGTCCCTGTCTCTCTCTCTGTCCCTCTCTCTCTCTCTGTCCATCACACTCTCCCTGTCCCTCACTCTCTCCCTGTCCCTCTCTCTCTCTCTCCGTGTCCCTCTCTCTCTCTCTGTCCCTCTCACTCTCTCTATCCCTCTCTCTCTCTCTCTGTCCCTCTCTCTCTCTCTCTCTCCTTGTCCCTCACTCTCTCTCTGTCTCTCTCACTCTCCCTGTCCCTCTCTCTCTCTCTGTCCCTCACTCTCTGCCTGTCCCTCACTCTCTCCCTGTCCCTCTCTCTCCGTGTCCCCCTCTCTCTCTCCCTGTCCCTCACACTCTCTCTCCGTGTCCCTCTCTCTCTCTCCCTGTCCCTCTCTCTCTCCCTGTCCCTCTGTCTCTCTCCCTGACCCTCTCACTCTCTCTGTCCCTCTCACTCTTTCCTTGTCCCTCACTCTCTCTCTCCCTGTCCGTCTCTCTCTCCCTGTCCCTCTCTCCCTGTCCCTCTCTCTCCCTGTCCCTCTCTCTCTCGCTGTCCCTCACTCTCTCTCTGTCCCTCTCTCTCTGTCCCTCTCCCCTCCTCTCTCTCTCTGTCTGTGTTCCTCGCTCTCTCCCTGTCCCTCTCTCTCTCCGTGCCCCTCACTCTCTCTCACTGTCACTCTCTCTCTCCCTGTCCCGATCTCTCCCTGTCCCTCTCTCTCCCTGTCCCTCGCTCTCTCCCTGTCCCTCCCTCTCTCTCTCTCCCTATGCCTCACTCTCTCCCTGTCCCACTCTCTCTCTCTCTCTCCCGTTCCCTCTCTCTCTCCCCCGTCCCTCTCTCTCTCTGTCCCATTCTCTCTGTCCCTCTCTCTTTCTGTCCCTCTCTCTCTCCCTGTCCCTCTCTCTATCTGTCCCTCTCTCTCTCTCTGTCCCTCTCTCGCGCACTGTCCCTCTCTCTCCCTCTGACCCTCTCTCTCACTCTCTCTCTGTCCCTCACTCTCTCCCTGTTCCTCACTCTCTCTCTGTCCCCCTCTCTCTCTCTCTCCGTGTCGCTCACTCTCCCTGGCTCTCTATCTCTCCCTGTCCCACTCTCTCTCTATCCCTCACTCATTCTCTGTCCCCCTCCCTCTCTCTGTCCATCTCTCTGTCTGTCCATCTCACTTTCTCCCTGTCCCTCACTCTCTCACTGTCCCTCTCTCTCTCCCTGTCCCTCTCTCTCTCTCTGTCCCCTCTCTCTCTCTCTCCGTGTCGCTCACTCTCTCCCTGTCCCTCTCTCTCTCCCTGTCCCTCTCTTTCTCTCTGTCCCTCACTCTCTCCCTGTCCCTCTCTCTCTCCGTGTCCCTCTCTCTCTCTCTCCCTGTCCCTCTCACTCTCTCTTCGTGTCCCTCTCTCTCTCTGTCCCTCTCACTCACTCTGTGCCTCTCACTCTTTCCATGTCCCTTACTCTCTCTCTCCCTGTCCCTCTCTCTCTCCCTGTCTCTCTCTCTCCCTGTCCCGCTGTCTCTCTCCCTGTCTCTCTGTCTCTCTCACTGTCCCGCTCTCTCCCTGTCCCTCTGTCTCTCTCCCTGTCCCTCTCTCTCTCCCTGTCCCTCTCTAACCCTGTCCCTCTCTCTCTCCCTGTCTCTCTCTCCCTGTCCCTCTGTCTCTCTCCCTGTCCCTCTCTCTACCTGTCCCTCTCTCTCTCTCCCTCCCTGTCCCTCTCTCTCCCTCTCTCCCTGTCCCTCTCACTATCTCTCCGTGTCCCTCTCTCTCTCTGTCCCTCTCCCTCTTTCCCTGTCCCTCACTCTCTTTCTCTCCCTGTCCCTCTCTCTCTCCCTGTCCCTCTCTCCCTGTCCCTCTCTCTCTCCCTGTCCCTCTCTCTCTCCCCCTGTCCCTCTCTCTCTCACTGTCCCTCACTCTCTCTCTCTGTACCTCTCCCCACCTCTCTCTGTCTTTATCCCTCTCTCTCTCTCACTGTCCCTCTCTCTCTCCCTGTCCTTCTCTCTCTCCGTGTCCCTCACTCTCTCTCTGTCCCTCTCTCTCTCCCTGTCCCTCTCTCTCCCTGTCCCTCTCTCTCTCCCTGTCCTTCTCTCTCTCTGTTCCTCTCTCTCTCTCTCCCCCCGTGTCCCTCACTCTCTCTCCTTTCCTCTCTCTCTCCCTGTCCCTCTCTCTGTCTCTCTGTCCCTCACTCTCTCCCTCTCCCTCACTCTCTCCCTGTCCCTCTCTCTCTCCGTGTCCCTCCCTCGCTCTCTCCCTGTCCCTCTCACTCTCTCTCCGTGTCCCACTCGCTTTCTGTCCCTCTCACTCTACCTGTCCCTCTCACTCTTTCCCTGTCCCTCACTCTCTTTCTCCCTCTCCCTCTCTCTCTCCCTGTCTGTCTCTCTCTCACTGTCCCTCTCTCTCTGCCTGTCCCTGTCTCTCTCTCTGTCCCTCTCTCTCTCTCTGTCCATCACACTCTCCCTGTCCCTCACTCTCTCCCTGTCCCTCTCTCTCTCTCCGTGTCCCTCTCTCTCTCTGTACCTCTCACTCTCTCTCCCCCCCCCCTCTCTCTCTGTCCCTCTCTCTCTCTCTCCGTGTCCCTCACTCTCTCTCTGTCTCTCTCACTCTCCCTGTCCCTCTCTCTCTCTCTGTCCCTCACTCTCTGCCTGTCCCTCACTCTCTCCCTGTCCCTCTCTCTCCGTGTCCCCCTCTCTCTCTCCCTGTCCCTCACACTCTCTCCGTGTCCCTCTCTCTCTCTCCCTGTCCCTCTCTCTCTCCCTGTCCCTCTATCTCTCTCCCTGTCCCTCTCTCTCTCTTCCGGTCCCTCTCTCTCCCTGTCCCTCTGTCTCTCTCCCTGTCCGTCTCTCTCTCCCTGTCTCTCTCTCTCCCTGTCCCTCTGTCTCTCTCCCTATCCCTCCCTCTCCCAGTCCCCCTCTCTCTCCTGTCCCTCTCTCTCCCTCTCTCCTTGTCCCTCTCACTCTCTCTCCGTGTCCCTCTCTCTCTGTCCCTCTCACTCTCTCTGTCCCTCTCACTCTTTCCTTGTCCCTCACTCTCTCTCTCCCTGTCCCTCTCTCTCTCCCTGTCCCTCTCTCCCTGTCCCTCTCTCTCCCTGTCCCTCTCTCTCTCGCTGTCCCTCACTCTCTCTCTGTCCCTCTCTCTCTGTCCCTCTCCCCTCCTCTCTCTCTCTGTCTGTGTTCCTCGCTCTCTCACTGTCCCTCTCTCTCTCCGTGACCCCTCACTCTCTCTCACTGTCCCTCTCTCTCTCCCTGTCCCGATCTCTCCCTGTCCCTCTCTCTCCCTGTCCCTCACTCTCTCCCTGTCCCTCTCTCTCTCTCTCTCCCGTTCCCTCTCTCTCTCCCCCGTCCCTCTCTCTCTCTCTGTCCCTCTCTCTCTGTCCCTCTCTCTCTCTGTCCCTCTCTGTCTCCCTGTCCCTCTCTCTATCTGTCCCTCTCTCTCTCTCTCTGTCCCTCTCTCTCGCACTGTCCCTCTCTCTCCCTCTGACCCTCTCTCTCACTCTCTCTCTGTCCCTCACTCTCTCCCTGTTCCTCCCTCTCTCCCTGTCCCTCTCACTCTCTCCCTGTCCCTCTCTCTCTCTCTGTCCCTCTCCCTCTCTCCCTGTCCCTCTCTCTCTCCCTGTCCCTCTCTCTCTCTGTCCCTCTCCCACTCTGCCTGTCCCTCACTCTCTCCCTGTCCCGCTCTCTCACTGTCCCTCACTCTCGCCCTGTCCCTCTCTCTCCCTGTCCCTCACTCTCTCCCTGTCCCTCTCTCTCTCTCTCCCGTTCCTTCTCTCTCTCTCCCTGTCCCTCACTCTCTCTGTCCATCTCTCTCTCCCTGTCCCTCTCTCTCTCTTTCTCTGTGCCTCTCTCCCTGTCCCTCTCTCTCTCTCTCCGTCTGTCTCCTTGTCCATCTCTCTCTCTCCCTGTCCCTCTCTCTCTCTCCGTCTGTCTCCTTGTCCATCTCTCTCTCTCCCTGAACTCTCTCTATGTCTCTCCCTGTCCCTCTCTCTCTCCCTGTCCCTCTCTCCCTGTTCTCTCTCTCTCTCCCTGTCCCTCACTCTCTCTGTCCATCTCTCTCTCCCTGTCCCTCTCTCTCTCTTTCTCTGTGCCTCTCTCCCTGTCCCTCTCTCTCTCTCTCCGTCTGTCTCCTTGTCCATGTCTCTCTCTCCCTGTCCCTCTCTCTCTCTCCGTCTGTCTCCTTGTCCATCTCTCTCTCTCCCTGAACTCTCTCTATCTCTCTCCCTGTCCCTCTCTCTCTCCCTGTCCCTCTCTCCCTGTCCTCTCTCTCTCTCTCCCTGTCCCTCTCACTCTCTCTCCGTGTCCCTCTCTCTCTCTGTCCCTCTCACTCACTCTGTGCCTCTCACTCTTTCCCTGACCCTTACTCTCTCTCTCCCTGTCCCTCTCTCTCTCCCTGTCTCTCTCTCTCCCTGTCCCGCTGTCTCCCTCCCTGTCTCTCTGTCTCTCTCCCTGTCCCGCTCTCTCCCTGTCCCTCTGTCTCTCTCCCTGTCCCTCTCTCTCTCCCTGTCCCTCTCTAACCCTGTCCCTCTCTCTCTCCCTGTCTCTCTCTCCCTGTCCCTCTGTCTCTCTCCCTGTCCCTCTCTCTACCTGTCCCTCTCTCTCTCTCTCCCTGTCCCTCTCTCTCCCTCTCTCCCTGTCCCTCTCACTATCTCTCCGTGTCCCTCTCTCTCTCTGTCCCTCTCACTCTCTCTGTCCCTCTCCCTCTTTACCTGTCCCTCACTCTCTTTCTCTCCCTGTCCCTCTCTCTCTCCCTGTCCCTCTCTCCCTGTCCCTCTCTCTCTCTCCCTGTCCCTCTCTCTCTCCCCCTGTCCCTCTCTCTCTCACTGTCCCTCACTCTCTCTCTCTGTACCTCTCCCCACCTCTCTCTGTCTTTATCCCTCTCTCTCTCTCTCTGTCCCTCTCTCTCTCCCTGTCCCTCTCTCTCTCCGTGTCCCTCACTCTCTCTCTGTCCCTCTCTCTCTCCCTGTCCCTCTCTCTCCCTGTCCCTCTCTCTCTCCCTGTCCTTCTCTCTCTCTGTTCCTCTCTCTCTCTCTCCCCCCGTGTCCCTCACTCTCTCTCCTTTCCTCTCTCTCTCCCTGTCCCTCTCTCTGTCTCTCTGTCCCTCACTCTCTCCCTCTCCCTCACTCTCTCCCTGTCCCTCTCTCTCTCCGTGTCCCTCCCTCTCTCTCTCCCTGTCCCTCTCACTCTCTCTCCGTGTCCCACTCGCTCTCTGTCCCTCTCACTCTCCCTGTCCCTCTCTCTCTCTTTCTCTGTGCCTCTCTCCCTGTCCCTCTCTCTCTCTCTCCGTCTGTCTCCTTGTCCATCTCTCTCTCTCCCTGTCCCTCTCTCTCTCTCCGTCTGTCTCCTTGTCCATCTCTCTCTCTCCCTGAACTCTCTCTATGTCTCTCCCTGTCCCTCTCTCTCTCCCTGTCCCTCTCTCCCTGTTCTCTCTCTCTCTCCCTGTCCCTCACTCTCTCTGTCCATCTCTCTCTCCCTGTCCCTCTCTCTCTCTTTCTCTGTGCCTCTCTCCCTGTCCCTCTCTCTCTCTCTCCGTCTGTCTCCTTGTCCATGTCTCTCTCTCCCTGTCCCTCTCTCTCTCTCCGTCTGTCTCCTTGTCCATCTCTCTCTCTCCCTGAACTCTCTCTATCTCTCTCCCTGGCCCTCTCTCTCTCCCTGTCCCTCTCTCCCTGTCCTCTCTCTCTCTCTCCCTGTCCCTCTCACTCTCTCTCCGTGTCCCTCTCTCTCTCTGTCCCTCTCACTCACTCTGTGCCTCTCACTCTTTCCCTGACCCTTACTCTCTCTCTCCCTGTCCCTCTCTCTCTCCCTGTCTCTCTCTCTCCCTGTCCCGCTGTCTCCCTCCCTGTCTCTCTGTCTCTCTCCCTGTCCCGCTCTCTCCCTGTCCCTCTGTCTCTCTCCCTGTCCCTCTCTCTCTCCCTGTCCCTCTCTAACCCTGTCCCTCTCTCTCTCCCTGTCTCTCTCTCCCTGTCCCTCTGTCTCTCTCCCTGTCCCTCTCTCTACCTGTCCCTCTCTCTCTCTCTCCCTGTCCCTCTCTCTCCCTCTCTCCCTGTCCCTCTCACTATCTCTCCGTGTCCCTCTCTCTCTCTGTCCCTCTCACTCTCTCTGTCCCTCTCCCTCTTTCCCTGTCCCTCACTCTCTTTCTCTCCCTGTCCCTCTCTCTCTCCCTGTCCCTCTCTCCCTGTCCCTCTCTCTCTCCCTGTCCCTCTCTCTCTCTCCCCCTGTCCCTCTCTCTCTCACTGTCCCTCACTCTCTCTCTCTGTACCTCTCCCCACCTCTCTCTGTCTTTATCCCTCTCTCTCTCTCTCTGACCCTCTCTCTCTCCCAGTCCCCCTCTCTCTCCGTGTCCCTCACTCTCTCTCTGTCCCTCTCTCTCTCCCTGTCCCTCTCTCTCCCTGTCCCTCTCTCTCTCCCTGTCCTTCTCTCTCTCTGTTCCTCTCTCTCTCTCTCCCCCCGTGTCCCTCACTCTCTCTCCTTTCCTCTCTCTCTCCCTGTCCCTCTCTCTGTCTCTCTGTCCCTCACTCTCTCCCTCTCCCTCACTCTCTCCCTGTCCCTCTCTCTCTCCGTGTCCCTCCCTCTCTCTCTCCCTGTCCCTCTCACTCTCTCTCCGTGTCCCACTCGCTCTCTGTCCCTCTCACTCTCCCTGTCCCTCTCACTCTTTCCCTGTCCCTCACTCTCTTTCTCCCTCTCCCTCTCTCTCTCCCTGTCTCTCTCTCTCTCACTGTCCCTCTCTCTCTGCCTGTCCCTGTCTCTCTCTCTGTCCCTCTCTCTCTCTCTGTCCATCACACTCTCCCTGTCCCTCACTCTCTCCCTGTCCCTCTCTCTCTCTCCGTGTCCCTCTCTCTCTCTCTGTACCTCTCACTCTCTCTATCCCCACCTCTCTCTCTCTCTGTCCCTCTCTCTCTCTTTCCGTGTCCCTCACTCTCTGCCTGTCCCTCACTCTCTCCCTGTCCCTCTCTCTCCGTGTCCCCCTCTCTCTCTCCCTGTCCCTCACACTCTCTCTCCGTGTCCCTCTCTCTCTCTCCCTGTCCCTCTCTCTCTCCCTGTCCCTCTGTCTCTCTCCCTGTCCCTCTCTCTCTCTTCCGGTCCCTCTCTCTCCCTGTCCCTCTGTCTCTCTCCCTGTCCGTCTCTCTCTCCCTGTCTCTCCCTCTCCCTGTCCCTCTGTCTCTCTCCCTATCCCTCTCTCTCCCTGTCCCCCTCTCTCTCCTGTCCCTCTCTCTCCCTCTCTCCCTGTCCCTCTCACTCTCTCTCCGTGTCCCCCTCTCTCTGTCCCTCTCACTCTCTCTGTCCTTCTCACTCTTTCCTTGTCCCTCACTCTCTCTCTCCCTGTCCCTCACTCTCTCTGTCCATCTCTCTCTCCCTGTCCCTCTCTCTCTCTTTCTCTGTGCCTCTCTCCCTGTCCCTCTCTCTCTCTCCGTCTGTCTCCTTGTCCATCTCTCTCTCTCCCTGTCCCTCTCTCTCTCTCCGTCTGTCTCCTTGTCCATCTCTCTCTCTCCCTGAACTCTCTCTATCTCTCTCCCTGTCCCTCTCTCTCTCCCTGTCCCTCTCTCCCTGTCCTCTCTCTCTCTCTCCCTGTCCCTCTCACTCTCTCTCCGTGTCCCTCTGTCTCTCTGTCCCTCTCACTCACTCTGTGCCTCTCACTCTTTCCCTGACCCTTACTCTCTCTCTCCCTGTCCCTCTCTCTCTCCCTGTCTCTCTCTCTCCCTGTCCCGCTGTCTCCCTCCCTGTCTCTCTGTCTCTCTCCCTGTCCCGCTCTCTCCCTGTCCCTCTGTCTCTCTCCCTGTCCCTCTCTCTCTCCCTGTCCCTCACTAACCCTGTCCCTCTCTCTCTCCCTGACTATCTCTCCCTGTCCCTCTGTCTCTCTCCCTGTCCCTCTCTCTACCTGTCCCTCTCTCTCTCTCTCCCTGTCCATCTCTCTCCCTCTCTCCCTGTCCCTCTCACTATCTCTCCGTGACCCTCTCTCTCTCTGTCCCTCTCACTCTCTCTGTCCCTCTCCCTCTTTCCCTGTCCCTCACTCTCTTTCTCTCCCTGTCCCTCTCTCTCTCCCTGTCCCTCTCACCCTGTCCCTCTCTCTCTCCCTGTCCCTCTCTCTCTCCCCCTGTCCCTCTCTCTCTCACTGTCCCTCACTCTCTCTCTCTGTACCTCTCCCCACCTCTCTCTGTCTTTATCCCTCTCTCTCTCTCTCTCTGTCCCTCTCTCTCTCCCTGTCCCTCTCTCTCTCCGTGTCCCTCACTCTCTCTCTGTCCCTCTCTCTCTCCTTGTCCCTCTCTCTACCTGTCCCTCTCTCTCTCCCTGTCCTTCTCTCTCTCTGTTCCTATCTCTCTCTCTCTCCCCGTGTCCCTCACTCTCTCTCCTTTCCTCTCTCTCTCCCTGTCCCTCCCTCTCTCTCTCTGTCCCTCAATCTCTCCCTCTCCCTCACTCTCTCCCTGTCCCTCTCTCTCTCTCCGTGTCCCTCCCTCTCTCTCTCCCTGTCACTCTCACTCTCTCTCCGTGTCCCACTCGCTCTCTGTACCTCTCACTCTCCCTGTCCCTCTCACTCTTTCCCTGTCCCTCACTCTCTTTCTCCCTCTCCCTCTCTCTCTCCCTGTCTCTCTCTCTCACTGTCCCTCTCTCTCTGCCTGTCCCTGTCTCTCTCTCTGTCCCTCTCTCTCTCTGTCCATCACACTCTCCCTGTCCCTCACTCTCTCCCTGTCCCTCTCTCTCTCTCCGTGTCCCTCTCTCTCTCTCTGTCCCTCTCACTCTCTCCATTCCTCTCTCTCTCTCTCTCTCTGTCCCCCTCTCTCTCTCCTTGTCCCTCACTCTCTCTCTGTCTCTCTCACTCTCCCTGTCCCTCTCTCTCTCCCTGTCCCTCTCTCTCTCTTCCGGTCCCTCTCTCTCCCTGTCCCTCTGTCTCTCTCCCTGTCCGTCTCTCTCTCCCTGTCTCTCTCTCCCTGTCCCTCTGTCTCTCTCCCTATCCCTCTCTCTCCCTGTCCCCCTCTCTCTCCTGTCCCTCTCTCTCCCTCTCTCCCTGTCCCTCTCACTCTCTCTCCGTGTCCCTCTCTCTCTGTCCCTCTCACTCTCTCTGTCCCTCTCACTCTTTCCTTGTCCCTCACTCTCTATCTCCCTGTCCCTCTCTCTCTCCCTGTCCCTCTCTCTCCCTGTCCCTCTCTCTCTCTCGCTGTCCCTCACTCTCTCTCTGTCCCTCTCTCTCTGTCCCTCTCCCCTCCTCTCTCTCTCTGTCTGTGTTCCTCGCTCTCTCCCTGTCCCTCTCTCTCTCCGTGCCCCTCACTCTCTCTCACTGTCCCTCTCTCTCTCCCTGTCCCGATCTCTCCCTGTCCCTCTCTCTCCCGGTCCCTCGCTCTCTCCCGTTCCCTCTCTCTCTCCCCCGTCCCTCTCTCTCTCTGTCCCTCTCTCTCTGTCCCTCTCTCTCTGTCCCTCTCTCTCTCCCTGTCCCTCTCTCTATCTGTCCCTCTCTCTCTCTCTGTCCCTCTCTCGCGCACTGTCCCTCTCTCTCCCTCTGACCCTCTCTCTCACTCTCTCTCTGTCCCTCACTCTCTCCCTGTTCCTCACTCTCTCTCTGTCCCCCTCTCTCTCTCTCTCTCCGTGTCGCTCGCTCTCCCTGGCTCTCTATCTCTCTCTGTCCCACTCTCTCTCTATCCCTCACTCATTCTCTGTCCCCCTCCCTCTCTCTGTCCCTTTCTCTGTCTGTCCCTCTCTCTTTCTCCCTGTCCCTCACTCTCTCACTGTCCCTCTCTTTCTCTCTGTCCCTCACTCTCTCCCTGTCCCTCTCTCTCTCCGTGTCCCTCTCTCTCTCTCTCCCTGTCCCTCTCACTCTCTCTCCGTGTTCCTCTCTCTCTCTGTCCTTCTCACTCACTCTGTGCCTCTCACTCTTTCCCTGTCCCTTACTCTCTCTCTCCCTGTCCCTCTCTCTCTCCCTGTCTCTCTCTCTCCCTGTCCCGCTGTCTCTCTCCCTGTCTCTCTGTCTCTCTCACTGTCCCGCTCTCTCCCTGTCCCTCTGTCTCTCTCCCTGTCCCTCTCTCTCTCCCTGTCCCTCTCTAAACCTGTCCCTCTCTCCCTCCCTGTCTCTCTCTCCCTGTTCCTCTGTCTCACTCCCTTTCCCTCTCTCTACCTGTCCCTCTCTCTCTCTCTCTCTCCCTGTCCCTCTCTCTCCCTCTCTCCCTGTCCCTCTCACTATCTCTCCGTGTCCCTCTCTCTCTCTGTCCCTCTCACTCTCTCTGTCCCTCTCCCTCTTTCCCTGTCCCTCACTCTCTTTCTCTCCCTGTCCCTCTCTCTCTCCCTGTCCCTCTCTCCCTGTCCCTCTCTCTCTCCCTGTCCCTCTCTCTCTCCCCCTGTCACCCTCTCTCTCACTGTCCCTCACTCTCTCTCTCTGTACCTCTCCCCACCTCTCTCTGTATTTATCCCTCTCTCTCTCTCTCTCTCTGTCCCTCTCTCTCTCCCTGTCCCTCTCTCTCTCCGTGTCCCTCACTCTCTCTCTGTCCCTCTCTCTCCCTGTCCCTCTCTCTCCCTGTCCCTCTCTCTCTCCCTGTCCTTCTCTCTCCCTGTCCCTCTCTCTCTCTCAAATTATGCCTCACTCTCTCCATGTCCCACTCTCTCTCTCTCTCTCCCGTTCCCTCTCTCTCTATCCATATCCCTCACTCTCTCTGTCCCTTTTTTCTCTCCCTGTGCCTCTCTCTCTCTTTCTCTGTCCCTCTCTCCCTGTCCCTCTCTCTCTCTCTCCGTCTGTCTCCCTGTCCCTCTCTCTCTCTTCCTGTAACTCTCTCTCTCTCTCTCCCTCCCTGTCCCTCTCTCTCTCTGTCCCTCTCTCCCTGTCCCTCCCTCTCTCTCTCACTGTCCCTCTCTCTCTCCCTGTCACTCTCTCTCTCTCCCTGTACCTCTCTCTCTCCGTATCCCCCCCGCCGTGTCGCTCTCTCCCCCGTCCCTCTCTCTCTGTCCCTCTCTCTCTGTCCCTCACTCTCTCCCTGTCCCTCTCTCTCTCTGTCCCTCTCTCCCTGTCCCTCTCTCTCTCTCTCTCACTGTCCTTCTCTCTCCCTGTCCCTCTCTCTCTCCCCCTGTACCTCTCTATCTCCGTATCCCCCCGCCGCCGTGTCCCTCTCTCCCCCGTCCCTCTCTCTCTCTGTCCCTCTCTCTCTGTCCCTCACTCTCTCCCTGTCCCTCTCTCTCTCTCTGCCCCCCTCTCTCTCTCTGTCCCTCGCTCTCACACTCTCTCTGTCCCTCACTCTCTCCCTGTTCCTCCCTCTCTCCCTGTCCCTCTCTCTCTCACCTGTCCCTGTCTCCCGGTCCCTCTCACTCTCTCCCTGTCCCTCTCTCTCTCTCTGTCCCTCTCCCTCTCTCCCTCTCTCCCTGTCCCTCTCTCTCTCCCTGTCCCTTTCTCTCTCTGTCCCTCTCCCGCTCTGCCTGTCCCTCACTCTCTCCCTGTCCCGCTCTCTCACTGTCCCTCACTCTCGCCCTGTCCCTCTCTCTCCCTGTCCCTCACTCTCTCCCTGTCCCTCTCTCTCTCTCTCCCTATTCCTCACTCTCTCCCTGTCCCAGTCTCTCTCGCTCTCCCGTTCCCTCTCTCTCTCTCCCTGTCCCTCACTCTCTCTGTCCATCTCTCTCTCCCTGTCCCTCTCTCTCTCTCTTTCTCTGTTCCTCTCTCCCTGTCCCTCTCTCTCTCTCCGTCTGTCTCCTTGTCCCTCTATCTCTCTCCCTGTAACTCTCTCTATCACTCTCCCTGTCCCTCTCTCTCTCCCTGTCCCTCTCTCTCTCTGTCCCGATCTCTCTCCGTCTCCCCCCGCCGCCGTGTCCCTCTCTCCCCCGTCCCTCGCTCTCTCTGTCCCTCTCTCTCTGTCCCTCACTCTCTCCCTGTCCCTCTCTCTCTCTCTGTCCCTCTCTCTCTCTCTGTCCCTCGCTCTCTCCCTGTCCCTCTCCCTCTCTGTCCCTCTCTCTCTCTCTGTCCCTCTCTCTCGCACTGTCCCTCTCTCTCCCTCTGACCCTCTCTCTCACTCTCTCTCTGTCCCTCACTCTCTCCCTGTTCCTCACTCTCTCCCTGTCCCTCTCACTCTCTCCCTGTCCCTCTCTCTCTCTGTCCCTCTCCCGCTCTGCCTGTCCCTCAATCTCTCCCTGTCCCGCTCTCTCACTGCCCCTCACTCTCGCCCTGTCCCTCTCTCTCTCTCTCCCTATGCCTCACTCTCTCCCTGTCCCACTCTCTTTCTCTCCCGTTCCCTCTCTCTCTCTCCCTGTCCCTCACTCTCTCTGTCCATCTCTCTCTCCCTGTCCCTCTCTCTCTCTCTTTGTTCCTCTCTCCCTGTCCCTCTCTCTCTCTCTCCGTCTGTCTCCTTGTCCCTCTATCTCTCTCCCTGTAACTCTCGCTATCACTCTCCCTGTCCCTCTCTCTCTCTCCCTGTCCCTCTCTCTCTCTGTCCCTCTCTCCCTGTCCACCTCTCTCTCTCTCACTGTCCCTCTCTCTCTCCCTGTCCCTCTCTCTCTCTTCCTGTACCTCTCTCTCTCCCTGTCCCTCTCTCTCTCTCCCGGTCACTCTCTCTCACTGTCCCTCTCTCTGTCCCTCTCCCTCTCTCCCTGTCCCTCACACTCTCCCTGTCCCTCTCTCCCGCTCTACCTGTCCCTCTCTCTCCCTGTCCCTCACTCTCTCCCTGTCTCTCTCTCTCTGTCTCCCTGTCCTCTCTCTCTCTCCCTGTTCCTCTCTCTCTCTCTCTCCCTGTCCCCCCCTCTCTCTCTGTCCCTCACTCTCTCGCTGTCCCTCTCTCTCTCCCTGTCCCTCAATCTCTCTCCCTGTCCCTCTCTCTCCCTCTGTCCCTCTCCGCCTCTCTCTCTCTCACTGACCTTCGCTCTCTCCCTGTCCCATCCCTCTCTCCCTGTCCGTCTATCTCTCTCTCTCCCTGTCCCTCTCTCACTCCCTGTCCCTCTCTCCCTGTCCCTATCTCTCCCTGTCCCATCCCACTCTCCCTGTCCCTCTATCTCTCTCTCTCCCTGTCCCTCCCTCTCTCCCTGTCCCTCTATCTCTCTCTCTCCCTGTCCCTCTCTCTCTCCCTGTTCCTCTCTCCCTGTCTCTCTCTCTCTCCCTGTCCCTCTCTCTCCCTGTCCCTCACTCTCTCCCTGTCCCTCTCTCTCTCTCTCCCTATGCCTCACTCTCTCCCTGTCCCACTCTCTCTCTCTCTCCCGTTCCCTCTCTCTCTCTCCCTGTCCCTCACTCTTTCTGTCCCTCTCTCTCTCCCTGTCCCTCTCTCTCTCTTTCTCTGTCCCTCTCTCCCTGTCCCTCTCTCTCTCTCTCCGTCTGTCTCCCTGTCCCTCTCTCTCTCTCCCTGTAACTCTCTCTCTCTCTCTCTCTCCCTCTCCCCCTCTCTCTCCCTGTCCCTCTCTCTCTCTGTCCCTCTCTCCCTGTCCCTCTCTCTCTCTCTCTCTCACTGTCCCTCTCTCTCTCCCTGTCCCTCTCTCTCTCCCCCTGTACCTCTCTCTCTCCGTATCCCCCCGCCGCCGTGTCCCTCTCTCCCCCGTCCCTCTCTCTCTCTGTCCCTCTCTCTCTGTCCCTCACTCTCTCCCTGTCCCTCTCTCTCTCTCTGTCCCCCTCTCTCTCTCTGTCCCTCGCTCTCACACTCTCTCTGTCCCTCACTCTCTCCCTGTTCCTCACTCTCTCCCTGTCCCTCTCTCTCTCACCTGTCCCTGTCTCCCTGTCCCTCTCACTCTCTCCCTGTCCCTCTCTCTCTCTCTGTCCCTCTCCCTCTCTCCCTGTCCCTCTCTCTCTCCCTGTCCCTTTCTCTCTCTGTCCCTCTCCCGCTCTGCCTGTCCCTCACTCTCTCCCTGTCCCGCTCTCTCACTGTCCCTCACTCTCGCCCTGTCCCTCTCTCTCCCTGTCCCTCACTCTCTCCCTGTCCCTCTCTCTCTCTCTCCCTATTCCTCACTCTCTCCCTGACCCACTCTCTCTCGCTCTCCCGTTCCCTCTCTCTCTCTCCCTGTCCCTCACTCTCTCTGTCCATCTCTCTCTCCCTGTCCCTCTCTCTCTCTCCGTCTGTCTCCTTGTCCCTCTATCTCTCTCCCTGTAACTCTCTCTATCACTCTCCCTGTCCCTCTCTCTCTCACTGTCCCTCTCTCTCTCTGTCCCTCTCTCTCTCCGTATCCCCCCGCCGCCGTGTCCCTCTCTCCCCCGTCCCTCTCTCTCTCTGTCCCTCTCTCTCTGTCCCTCACTCTCTCCCTGTCCCTCTCTCTCTGTCTGTCCCTCTCTCTCTCTCTGTCCCTCGCTCTCTCCCTGTCCCTCTCCCTCTCTGTCCCTCTCTCTCTCTCTGTCCCTCTCTCTCGCACTGTCCCTCTCTCTCCCTCTGACCCTCTCTCTCACTCTCTCTCTGTCCCTCACTCTCTCCCTGTTCCTCACTCTCTCCCTGTCCCTCTCACTCTCTCCCTGTCCCTCTCTCTCTCTGTCCCTCTCCCGCTCTGCCTGTCCCTCAATCTCTCCCTGTCCCGCTCTCTCACTGCCCCTCACTCTCGCCCTGTCCCTCTCTCTCCCTGTCCCTCACTCTCTCCCTGTCCCTCTCTCTCTCTCTCTCCCTATGCCTCACTCTCTCCCTGTCCCACTCTCTTGCTCTCCCGTTCCCTCTCTCTCTCTCCCTGTCCCTCACTCTCCCTGTCCATCTCTCTCTCCCTGTCCCTCTCTCTCTCTCTTTGTTGCTCTCTCCCTGTCCCTCTCTCTCTCTCTCCGTCTGTCTCCTTGTCCCTCTATCTCTCTCCCTGTAACTCTCGCTATCACTCTCCCTGTCCCTCTCTCTCTCCCTGTCCCTCTCTCTCTCTGTCCCTCTCTCCCTGTCCACCTCTCTCTCTCTCACTGTCCCTCTCTCTCTCCCTATCCCTCTCTCTCTCTTCCTGTACCTCTCTCTCTCCCTGTCCCTCTCTCTCTCTCCCGGTCACTCTCTCTCACTGTCCCTCTCTCTGTCCCTCTCCCTCTCTCCCTGTCCCTCACACTCTCCCTGTCCCTCTCTCCCGCTCTACCTGTCCCTCTCTCTCCCTGTCCCTCACTCTCTCCCTGTCTCTCTCTCTCTGTCTCCCTGTCCTCTCTCTCTCTCCCTGTTCCTCTCTCTCTCTCTCCCTGTCCCCCACTCTCTCTCTCTGTCCCTCACTCTCTCGCTGTCCCTCTCTCTCTCCCTGTCCCTCAATCTCTCTCCCTGTCCCTCTCTCTCCCTCTGTCCCTCTCCGCCTCTCTCTCTCTCTCACTGACCTTCGCTCTATCCCTGTCCCATCCCTCTCTCCCTGTCCGTCTATCACTCTCTCTCCCTGTCCCTCTCTCTCTCCCTGTCCCTCTCTCCCTGTCTCTATCTCTCCCTGTCCCATCCCACTCTCCCTGTCCCTCTATCTCTCTCTCTCCCTGTCCCTCCCTCTCTCCCTGTCCCTCTATCTCTCTCTCTCCCTGTCCCTCTCTCTCTCCCTGTTCCTCTCTCCCTGTCTCTCTCTCTCTCCCTGTCCCTCTCCCTCTCTCACTCTCCCTCTCTCTCTCTCCCTGTCCCTCTCTCTCCCTGGCTCTCTATCTCTCTCTGTCCCACTCTCTCTCTATCCCTCACTCTCTCTCTGTCCCCCTCCCTCTCTCTGTCCCTTTCTCTGTCTGTCCCTCTCTCTTTCTCCCTGTCCCTCACTCTCTCACTGTCCCTCTCTCTCTCCCTGTCCCTCTCTCTCTCTCTGTCCCTCTCTCTCTCTCTGTCCCTTTCTCTGTCTGTCCCTCTCTCTTTCTCCCTGTCCCTCACTCTCTCACTGTCCCTCTCTCTCTCCCTGTCCCCCTCTCTCTCTCTGTCCCTCTCTCTCTCTCTCTCCGTGTCGCTCACTCTCTCCCTGTGCCTCTCTCTCTCCCTGTCCCTCTCTTTCTCTCAGTCCCTCACTCTCTCCCTGTCCCTCTCTCTCTCCGTGTCCCTCTCTCTCTCTCTCTCCCTGTCCCTCTCACTCTCTCTCCGTGTCCCTCTCTCTCTCTGTCCCTCTCACTCACTCTGTCCCTCTCACTCTCCCTGTCCCTCTCACTCTTTCCCTGTCCCTCACTCTCTTTCTCCCTGTCCCTCTCTCTCTCCCTGTCTCTCTCTCTCACTGTCCCTCTCTCTCTGCCTGTCCCTGTCTCTCTCTCTCTGTCCCTCTCTCTCTCTCTGTCCATCACACTCTCCCTGTCCCTCACTCTCTCCCTGTCCCCCTCTCTCTCTCTCCGTGTCCCTCTCTCTCTCCCTGTCCCTCTCTCTCTCCCTGTCCCTCTGTCTCTCTCCCTGTCCCTCTCTCTCTCTTCCGGTCCCTCTCTCTCCCTGTCCCTCTGTCTCTCTTCCGGTCCCTCTCTCTCCCTGTCCCTCTGTCTCTCTCCCTGTCCGTCTCTCTCTCCCTGTCTCTCTCTCTCCCTGTCCCTCTGTCTCTCTCCCTATCCCTCTCTCTCCCTGTCCCCCTCTCTCTCCTGTCCCTCTCTCTCCCTCTCTCCCTGTCCCTCTCACTCTCTCTCCGTGTCCCTCTCTCTCTGTCCCTCTCACTCTCTGTCCCTGTCACTCTTTCCTTGTCCCTCACTCTCTCGCTCCCTGTCCCTCTCTCTCTCCCTGTCCCTCTCTCCCTGTCCCTCTCTCTCCCTGTCCCTCTCTCTCTCGCTGTCCCTCACTCTCTCTCTGTCCCTCTCTCTCTGTCCCTCTCCCCTCCTCTCTCTCTCTGTCTGTGTTCCTCGCTCTCTCCCTGTCCCTCTCTTCTCCGTGCCCCTCACTCTCTCTCACTGTCCCTCTCTCTCTCCCTGTCCCGATCTCTCCCTGTCCCTCTCTCTCCCTGTCCCTCGCTCTCTCCCTGTCCCTCTCTCTCTCTCTCTCCCTATGCCTCACTCTCTCCCTGTCCCACTCTCTCTCTCTCTCCCGTTCCCTCTCTCTCTCCCCGTCCCTCTCTCTCGCTGTCCCTCTCTCTCTGTCCCTCTCTCTCTCTCTGTCCCTCTCTCTCTCCCTGTCCCTCTCTCTATCTGTCCCTCTCTCTCTCTCTGTCCCTCTCTCGCGCACTGTCCCTCTCTCTCCCTCTGACCCTCTCTCACTCTCTCTCTGTCCCTCACTCTCTCCCTGTTCCTCACTCTCTCTCTGTCCCCCTCTCTCTCTCTCTCTCCGTGTCGCTCACTCTCCCTGGCTCTCTATCTCTCCCTGTCCCACTCTCTCTCTATCCCTCACTCATTCTCTGTCCCCCTCCCTCTCTCTGTCCCTTTCTCTCTCTCTCCCTGTCCCTCTCACTCTCTCTCCGTGTCCCTCTCTCTCTCTGTCCCTCTCACTCACTCTGTGCCTCTCACTCTTTCCCTGTCCCTTACTCTCTCTCTCCCTGTCCCTCTCTCTCTCCCTGTCTCTCTCTCTCCCTGTCCCGCTGTTTCTCTCCCTGTCTCTCTGTCTCTCTCACTGTCCCGCTCTCTCCCTGTCCCTCTGTCTCTCTCCCTGTCCCTCTCTCTCTCCCTGTCCCTCTCTAACCCTGTCCCTCTCTCTCTCCCTGTCTCTCTCTCCCTGTCCCTCTGTCTCTCTCCCTGTCCCTCTCTCTACCTGTCCCTCTCTCTCTCTCCCTGTCCCTCTCTCTCCCTCTCTCCCTGTCCCTCTCACTATCTCTCCGTGTCCCTCTCTCTCTCTGTCCCTCTCACTCTCTCTGTCCCTCCCCCTCTTTCCCTGTCCCTCACTCTCTTTCTCTCCCTGTCCCTCTCTCTCTCCCTGTCCCTCTCTCCCTGTCCCTCTCTCTCTCCCTGTCCCTCTCTCTCTCCCCCTGTCCCCCTCTCTCTCACTGTCCCTCACTCCCTCTCTCTGTACCTCTCCCCACCTCTCTCTGTCTTTATCCCTCTCTCTCTCTCTCTGTCCCTCTCTCTCTCCCTGTCCCTCTCTCTCTCCGTGTCCCTCACTCTCACTCTGTCCCTCTCTCTCTCCCTGTCCCTCTCTCTCCCTGTCCCTCTCTCTCTCCCTGTCCTTCTCTCTCTCTGTTCTTCTCTCTCTCTCTCCCCCCGTGTCCTTCACTCTCTCTCCTTTCACTCTCTCTCCCTGTCCCTCTCTCTGTCTCGCTGTCCCTCACTCTCTCCCTCTCCCTCACTCTCTCCCTGTCCCTCTCTCTCTCCGTGTCCCTCCCTCTCTCTCTCCCTGTCCCTCTCACTCTCTCTCCGTGTCCCACTCGCTCTCTGTCCCTCTCACTCTCCCTGTCCCTCTCACTCTTTCCCTGTCCCTCACTCTCTTTCTCCCTCTCCCTCTCTCTCTCCCTGTCTCTCTCTCTCTCACTGTCCCTCTCTCTCTGCCTGTCCCTGTCTCTCTCTCTGTCCCTCTCTCTCTCTCTGTCCATCACACTCTCCCTGTCCCTCACTCTCTCCCTGTCCCTCTCTCTCTCTCCGTGTCCCTCTCTCTCTCTCTGTACCTCTCACTCTCTCTATCCCGCTCTCTCTCTCTCTCTCTGTCCCTCTCTCTCTCTCTCCGTGTCCCTCACTCTCTCTCTGTCTCTCTCACTCTCCCTGTCCCTCTCTCTCTCTCTGTCCCTCACTCTCTGCCTGTCCCTCACTCTCTCCCTGTCCCTCTCTCTCCGTGTCCCCCTCTCTCTCTCCCTGTCCCTCACACTCTCTCTCCGTGTCCCTCTCTCTCTCTCCCTGTCCCTCTCTCTCTCCCTGTCCCTCTGTCTCTCTCCCTGTCCCTCTCTCTCTCTTCCGGTCCCTCTCTCTCCCTGTCCCTCTGTCTCTCTCCCTGTCCGTCTCTCTCTCCCTGTCTCTCTCTCTCCCTGTCCCTCTGTCTCTCTCCCTATCCCTCTCTCTCCCTGTCCCCCTCTCTCTCCTGTCCCTCTCTCTCCCTCTCTCCCTGTCCCTCTCACTCTCTCTCCGTGTCCCTCTCTCTCTCGCTGTCCGTCACTCTCTCCCTGTCCCTCTCTCCCTGTCCCTCTCTCCCTGTCCCTCTCTCTCTCGCTGTCCCTCACTCTCTCTCTGTCCCTCTCTCTCTGTCCATCTCCCCTCCTCTCTCTCTCTGTCTGTGTTCCTCGCTCTCTCCCTGTCCCTCTCTCTCTCCGTGCCCCTCACTCTCTCTTACTGTCCCTCTCTCTCTCCCTGTCCCGATCTCTCCCTGTCTCTCTCTCTCCCTGTCCCTCACTCTCTCCCTGTCCCCCACTCTCTCTCTCTCCCGTTCCCTCTCTCTCTCCCCCGTCCCTCTCTCTCTTTGTCCCTCTCTCTCTGTCCCTCTCTCTCTCTGTCCCTCTCTCTCTCCCTGTCCCTCTCTCTATCTGTCCCTCTCTCTCTCTCTCTCTGTCCCTCTCTCTCGCACTGTCCCTCTCTCTCCCTCTGACCCTCTCTCTCACTCTCTCTCTGTCCCTCACTCTCTCCCTGTTCCTCCCTCTCTCCCTGTCACTCTCACTTTCTCCCTGTCCCTCTCTCTCTCTCTGTCCCTCTCCCTCTCACCCTGTCCCTCTCTCTCTCCCTGTCCCGCTCTCTCACTGTCCCTCACTCTCGCCCTGTCCCTCTCTCTACCTGTCCCTCACTCTCTCCCTGTCCCTCTCTCTCTCTCTCCCGTTCCTTCTCTCTCTCTCCCTGTCCCTCACTCTCTCTGTCCATCTCTCTCTCCCTGTCCCTCTCTCTCTCTTTCTCTGTGCCTCTCTCCCTGTCCCTCTCTCTCTCTCCGTCTGTCTCCTTGTCCATCTCTCTCTCTCCCTGAACTCTCTCTATCTCTCTCCCTGTCCCTCTCTCTCTCCCTGTCCCTCTCTCCCTGTCCTCTCTCTCTCTCTCCCTGTCCCTCTCACTCTCTCTCCGTGTCCCTCTCTCTCTCTGTCCCTCTCACTCACTCTGTGCCTCTCACTCTTTCCCTGTCCCTTACTCTCTCTCTCCCTGTCCCTCTCTCTCTCCCTGTCTCTCTCTCTCCCTGTCCCGCTGTCTCCCTCCCTGTCTCTCTGTCTCTCTCCCTGTCCCGCTCTCTCCCTGTCCCTCTGTCTCTCTCCCTGTCCCTCTCTCTCTCCCTGTCCATCTCTAACCCTGTCCCTCTCTCTCTCCCTGTCTCTCTCTCCCTGTCCCTCTGTCTCTCTCCCTGTACCTCTCTCTACCTGTCCCTCTCTCTCTCCCTGTCCCTCTCTCTCACTCTCTCCCTGTCCCTCTCACTATCTCTCCGTGACCCTCTCTCTCTCTGTCCCTCTCACTCTCTCTGTCCCTCTCCCTCTTTCCCTGTCCCTCACTCTCTTTCTCTCCCTGTCCCTCTCTCTCTCCCTGTCCCTCTCTCCCTGTCCCTCTCTCTCTCCCTGTCCCTCTCTCTCTCCCCCTGTCCCTCTCTCTCTCACTGTCCCTCACTCTCTCTCTCTGTACCTCTCCCCACCTCTCTCTGTCTTTATCCCTCTCTCTCTCTCTGTCCCTCTCTCTCTCCCTGTCCCTCTCTCTCTCTCCGTGTCCCTCACTCTCTCTCTGTCCCTCTCTCTCTCCCTGTCCCTCTCTCTCCCTGTCCCTCTCTCTCTCCCAGTCCTTCTCTGTCTCTGTTCCTATCTCTCTCTCTCTCCCCGTGTCCCTCACTCTGTCTCCTTTCCTCTCTCTCTCCCTGTCCCTCCCTCTCTCTCTCTGTCCCTCAATCTCTCCCTCTCCCTCACTCTCTCCCTGTCCCTCTCTCTCTCCGTGTCCCTCCCTCTCTCTCTCCCTGTCCCTCTCACTCTCTCTCCGTGTCCCACTCGCTCTCTGTCCCTCTCACTCTCCCTGTCCCTCTCACTCTTTCCCTGTCCCTCACTCTCTTTCTCCCTGTCCCTCTCTCTCTCCCTGTCTCTCTCTCTCACTGTCCCTCTCTCTCTGCCTGTCCCTGTCTCTCTCTCTGTCCCTCTCTCTCTCTCTGTCCATCACACTCTCCCTGTCCCTCACTCTCTCCCTGTCCCTCTCTCTCTCTCCGTGTCCCTCTCTCTCTCTCTGTCCCTCTCACTCTCTCTATCCCTCTCTCTCTCTCTCTCTGTCCCTCTCTCTCTCTCTCCTTGTCCCTCACTCTCTCTCTGTCTCTCTCACTCTCCCTGTCCCTCTCTCTCTCTCTCTGTCCCTCACTCTCTGCCTGTCCCTCACTCTCTCCCTGTCCCTCTCTCTCCGTGTCCCCCTCTCTCTCTCCCTGTCCCTCACACTATCTCTCCGTGTCCCTCTCTCTCTCTCCCTGTCCCTCTCTCTCTCCCTGTCCCTCTGTCTCTCTCCCTGTCCCTCTCTCTCTCTTCCGGTCCCTCTCTCTCCCTGTCCCTCTGTCTCTCTCCCTGTCCGTCTCTCTCTCCCTGTCTCTCTCTCTCCCTGTCCCTCAGTCTCTCTCCCTATCCCTCTCTCTCTCTGCTCCCTCTCTCTCCTGTCCCTCTTTCTCCCTCTCTCCCTGTCCCTCTCACTCTCTCTCCGTGTCCCTCTCTCTCTGTCCCTCTCACTCTCTGTCCCTGTCACTCTTTCCTTGTCCCTCACTCTCTCGCTCCCTGTCCCTCTCTCTCTCCCTGTCCCTCTCTCCCTGTCCCTCTCTCTC
The DNA here is from genome assembly GCF_047496795.1 of Chiloscyllium punctatum. Classification (NCBI taxonomy): domain Eukaryota; kingdom Metazoa; phylum Chordata; class Chondrichthyes; order Orectolobiformes; family Hemiscylliidae; genus Chiloscyllium; species Chiloscyllium punctatum. Next base: position 24,136,149 of record NC_092762.1, read on the forward strand.
CCTTTCCCTCTCTCTCTCGCTGTCCCTCACTCTCTCTCTGTCCCTCTCTCTCTGTCCCTCTCCCCTCCTCTCTCTCTCTGTCTGTGTTCCTCGCTCTCTCCCTGTCCCTCTCTCTCTCCGTGCCCCTCACTCTCTCTCACTGTCCCTCTCTCTCTCCCTGTCCCGATCTCTCCCTGTCCCTCTCTCTCCCTGTCCCTCGCTCTCTCACTGTCCCTCTCTCTCTCTGTCTGTGTTCCTCGCTCTCTCCCTGTCCCTCTCTCTCTCCGTGCCCCTCACTCTCTCTCACTGTCCCTCTCTCTCTCCCCCGTCCCTCTCTCTCTCTGTCCCTGTCTCTCTGTCCCTCTCTCTCTCTGTCCCTCTCTCTCTCCCTGTCCCTCTCTCTATCTGTCCCTCTCTCTCTCTCTGTCCCTCTCTCGCGCACTGTCCCTCTCTCTCCCTCTGACCCTCTCTCTCACTCTCTCTCTGTCCCTCACTCTCTCCCTGTTCCTCACTCTCTCTCTGTCCCCCTCTCTCTCTCTCTCTCCGTGTCGCTCATTCTCCCTGGCTCTCTATCTCTCCCTGTGCCACTCTCTCTCTATCCCTCACTCATTCTCTGTCCCCCTCCCTCTCTCTGTCCCTTTCTCTGTCTGTCCCTCTCTCTTTCTCCCTGTCCCTCACTCTCTCACTGTCCCTCTCTCTCTCCCTGTCCCTCTCTCTCTCTCTGTCCCCTCTCTCTCTCTCTCCGTGTCGCTCACTCTCTCCCTGTCCCTCTCTCTCTCCCTGTCCCTCTCTTTCTCTCTGTCCCTCACTCTCTCCCTGTCCCTCTCTCTCTCCGTGTCCCTCTCACTCTCTCTCCCGTTCCTTCTCTCTCTCTCCCTGTCCCTCACTCTCTCTGTCCATCTCTCTCTCCCTGTCCCTCTCTCTCTCTTTCTCTGTGCCTCTCTCCCTGTCCCTCTCTCTCTCTCTCCGTCTGTCTCCTTGTCCATCTCTCTCTCTCCCTGTCCCTCTCTCTCTCTCCGTCTGTCTCCTTGTCCATCTCTCTCTCTCCCTGAACTCTCTCTATCTCTCTCCCTGTCCCTCTCTCTCTCCCTGTCCCTCTCTCCCTGTCCTCTCTCTCTCTCTCCCTGTCCCTCTCACTCTCTCTCCGTGTCCCTCTCTCTCTCTGTCCCTCTCACTCACTCTGTGCCTCTCACTCTTTCCCTGTCCCTTACTCTCTCTCTCCCTGTCCCTCTCTCTCTCCCTGTCTCTCTCTCTCCCTGTCCCGCTGTCTCCCTCCCTGTCTCTCTGTCTCTCTCCCTGTCCCGCTCTCTCCCTGTCCCTCTGTCTCTCTCCCTGTCCCTCTCTCTCTCCCTGTCCCTCTCTAACCCTGTCCCTCTCTCTCTCCCTGTCTCTCTCTCCCTGTCCCTCTGTCTGTCTCCCTGTACCTCTCTCTACCTGTCCCTCTCTCTCTCTCTCCCTGTCCCTCTCTCTCCCTCTCTCCCTGTCCCTCTCACTATCTCTCCGTGACCCTCTCTCTCTCTGTCCCTCTCACTCTCTCTGTCCCTCTCCCTCTTTCCCTGTCCCTCACTCTCTTTCTCTCCCTGTCCCTCTCTCACTCCCTGTCCCTCTCTCTCTCCCTGTCCCTCTCTCTCTCCCCCTGTCCCTCTCTCTCTCACTGTCCCTCACTCTCTCTCTCTGTACCTCTCCCCACCTCTCTCTGTTTTTATCCCTCTCTCTCTCTCTGTCCCTCTCTCTCTCCCTGTCCCTCTCTCTCTCCGTGTCCCTCACTCTCTCTCTGTCCCTCTCTCTCTCCCTGTCCCTCTCTCTCCCTGTCCCTCTCTCTCCCCCAGTCCTTCTCTGTCTCTGTTCCTATCTCTCTCTCTCTCCCCGTGTCCCTCACTCTGTCTCCTTTCCTCTCTCTCTCCCTGTCCCTCCCTCTCTCTCTCTGTCCCTCAATCTCTCCCTCTCCCTCACTCTCTCCCTGTCCCTCTCTCTCTCCGTGTCCCTCCCTCTCTCTCTCCCTGTCCCTCTCACTCTCTCTCCGTGTCCCACTCGCTCTCTGTCCCTCTCACTCTCCCTGTCCCTCTCACTCTTTCCCTGTCCCTCACTCTCTTTCTCCCTGTCCCTCTCTCTCTCCCTGTCTCTCTCTCTCACTGTCCCTCTCTCTCTGCCTGTCCCTGTCTCTCTCTCTGTCCCTCTCTCTCTCTCTGTCCATCACACTCTCCCTGTCCCTCACTCTCTCCCTGTCCCTCTCTCTCTCTCCGTGTCCCTCTCTCTCTCTCTGTCCCTCTCACTCTCTCTATCCCTCTCTCTCTCTCTCTGTCCCTCTCTCTCTCTCTCCTTGTCCCTCACTCTCTCTCTGTCTCTCTCACTCTCCCTGTCCCTCTCTCTCTCTCTGTCCCTCACTCTCTGCCTGTCCCTCACTCTCTCCCTGTCCCTCTCTCTCCGTGTCCCCCTCTCTCTCTCCCTGTCCCTCACACTATCTCTCCGTGTCCCTCTCTCTCTCTCCCTGTCCCTCTCTCTCTCCCTGTCCCTCTGTCTCTCTCCCTGTCCCTCTCTCTCTCTTCCGGTCCCTCTCTCTCCCTGTCCCTCTGTCTCTCTCCCTGTCCGTCTCTCTCTCCCTGTCTCTCTCTCTCCCTGTCCCTCAGTCTCTCTCCCTATCCCTCTCTCTCTCTGCCCCCTCTCTCTCCTGTCCCTCTTTCTCCCTCTCTCCCTGTCCCTCTCACTCTCTCTCCGTGTCCCTCTCTCTCTGTCCCTCTCACTCTCTCTGTCCCTCTCACTCTTTCCTTGTCCCTCACTCTCTCTCTCCCTGTCCCTCTCTCTCTCCCTGTCCCTCTCTCCCTGTCCCTCTCTCTCCCTGTCCCTCTCTCTCTCGCTGTCCCTCACTCTCTCTCTGTCCCTCTCTCTCTGTCCCTCTCCCCTCCTCTCTCTCTCTGTCTGTGTTCCTCGCTCTCTCCCTGTCCCTCTCTCTCTCCGTGCCCCTCACTCTCTCTCACTGTCCCTCTCTCTCTCCCTGTCCCTCTCTCTCCCTGTCCCTCGCTCTCTCCCGTTCCCTCTCTCTCTCCCCCGTCCCTCTCTCTCTCTGTCCCTGTCTCTCTGTCCCTCTCTCTCTCTGTCCCTCTCTCTCTCCCTGTCCCTCTCTCTATCTGTCCCTCTCTCTCTCTCTGTCCCTCTCTCGCGCACTGTCCCTCTCTCTCCCTCTGACCCTCTCTCTCACTCTCTCTCTGTCCCTCATGTGCGAGATAATTGGCTGTCCAGCCCCATCTACGGCACTTTTTATTTCCCTTCCCAGGAACAAAGACACGGAGGAGTCAGTCCAAAACTTTTCATTCAACTTTGCAAAGTCGGGTGCTGTTCCCAAAGGTACACACACACAAGCATAGTAATCTCCACACATTATATACATGTATATGTGGGCTGGGTTTACTACTGCTGCCTTGACCAACGAGTGCTCGGATTCCGAACTGTTTTCCTTATTTGGGTTCTGCTGCCTGCGATTATTTTATTATTCACTTGGCCAATCAGTGTTTGAGCTTCCCATTCTTCCCTTATATGGATGATGTTGTACAACTGTGGTTAAGGGCGGCCTCTCAACTATCGAGGAAAGCTGTTACAACTGTTTCATTCATATAAACGTGGGGGAGGTCCGGCAACAGTTTCGAGTGTCTGCTTGTGTTTACTATGAGGTAGAAAAGACTAAAAGGCAGCTAACCGTTTAAAAATTACACTACCCCCTACAAATCCCCCGTGTCTTTTCTTACGGCCTGTAATTTTTCAACCGTAAGTTTCTTCTCCAGGGCATTTAATAACTCCCGAGCTTGTTCATCAAACTGCCCTTCTCTAATACTACCCCCGCCCAAGAGGGATTCACGTTGTTCCATCTCGAGATTTATTCGTTCAACCTGCCCATAGGGAACATCCTTCTTAGTAAGGGCGGTTTCGATCAGTCGTTGAGTTAAACCCCGGACACAGGGAATAACGCAACACCCAAGGGCAGTGAGTACCCCTGCCACCACTATACATGAGACAAGAAAGGGAACGACCACCCCCGTCCATTTACCGAACCAAGCTTCCAACCAGTCCGTGAGGCCAGAGTCGATGCCCGAGTTTTCGGCCAGTTCGTCCGCCAATGTGGTGAGTCCATCCAGGGCGCGGGTGATGGACCCATCAGGGGCTGTGTTGTTGGGGATGAAAGTGCAGCACTGAGTGCCTATCATGACACAAACACCCCCCTTCTCTGCCAACATCATGTCTAAGGCCAGCCTATTTTCCAACGCCATCCTACTCGTGGCGTCCAGTTGTTCTGCTATTCCTTTCACTGCATCCCGGGTATAATTAATGAACCTCTGCTGATTGTAGTAAATATAATTAATCCAATCCACATTCTTATTGATGGTCACCCACCAGAACAGTGACGACTCAAAACCCGCCGCTATCTGGTTCCTAGCCTTGTATTCGTCAGGAACACCCCTGGGGACCCCTATGGCATCTAAATATATGTTATCATCGAAAGAGGTCTCCAAAGCTCTCTCAGTTCGTCCACTAGAACGGGGTTGCTCTTGTTTTTCGAATGCCAGGGTGAATGGGATGGCCAATTGAACGATTGCACAAGTGCCCGTCCATTTTTGGGGCAGGGTCGGTCGCAGAACCCTCCCACCACAGTACCACCAGAGGTCTGCCCTAGGTACATGAATGTGGGAGTAATTCCCGCCCCCGGTAGTTTCATTGACCAGCCGGATTGATCCGCTGCACTTGTCAAAGGTCCCCACATCGTCGTCCCACTGTAGTCCCGTCCGAGAGACGCAGGCCTGGTGCGTACCCGTTACCCCTGAGAATGATGGCGGGCGGGGCGCCCCCTCAGACCTGACGGGGGGAAACTTCAAACTCAAGGGTCGACAAGTGGGGTCGTTCCAGGCCTCTCGGTCCTGGTACAGCCTTATCATGCAGTCCATGGCTCGTGGGTGTTTCTCCCATCCCAGCGGGAATGGGACCACCTGAGGGTTAGGGCGGGCACTCGTGCATGCGTAGCAATCACTCTTTTTCATGCTCCTCACAGTATATTTGACCCATTCCATCCAGGCATTCGCCTCCCCGTATCCCGTTTCTATTTCAAAGGTCTTTTCCAAATCCGTTGTCTCAATTATTCTAATCTTTTCCTGCTTATCAGTGGTGGATGAGCCCCCAGACTCAGCTTCAATGACCGTGATATACGTGCAGCACAGCTGCATTCCCCCCCATCCTGCCTGGCCCCCAACTCTAATACCCAGTATTGTTCTATTAAGTCTCGCCTCGTTCTTTTCCAAGTTCTTTATGGTCAGATAAAGCGGATTGCACCGATTATGCCCACAATCTCGTCCAGGGGTGATGGGATCACGGACAACTGACACCATAGCCTGGACCCCGGGGGCTGGAAGCCTACTTAGGCCTTCCCTACCATACAATTGTAATACTAACGTCTGACCCTGGAATCCCCTTTCTCTCTCTAGATTCTGCTTAGTTTGATTCAGTTGACTTTTAGTCCTACAGGGCACCAACTCACATAGGTCTAAGCTAAGTGTCTGTGTTGATTGGTTGGCAAGCACGGAGATGGAGAACCACTGACGGTCCTCTATTTGTTTCATCCGGAGGCCAAATTGGGTAACACGCACACTATGACCCAGCCCAAGGACAATGGCATAGCAAGTTAACAATACGATTGACCGCATTTTGTCGCGACACCCGTAGCCCAAGGGCACAGTTCCTTTAGACTCGCCAAAGTCCGATTAGTTCGTTCTCAGAGTCTCTGTTCCTTAGATGCCTTTGTCAGAGAGGTTCGTTCGTCCTCCGTCGGTTGTGGCACTGGTCCCTTGACTCGAGTGTAATGTGTCCAGCCCTTTTCGGCCGTACGGACAGCCGTTTCGGTCGTCAAAAGTACCAGGAAGGGACCGTCCCAAGTTGGTTCGAGGGTACGTTGCTTCCAGCTTTTAATCAGGACCCACTGACCCGGCTTGACGGTGTGCACCGCAAACTCGAGGGGCGGCGTCTGTGCCAAAAGTCCCTGTTGGCGTAAACGAGATAGAGCAGACCCCAGAGCCACCACATATTTTTGCACAAACATATCCCGAGACTCAAATACAGGAGGTTCCCCCTTCGGCCCGTGGAACGGGAGGCCAAATAACATTTCGAAAGGGGAGACGCCCAAATCCCGCCTTGGCTGGGTGCGAATTTGCAACAGGGCAAGGGGTAGGCATTTGGTCCAAGGCAGGCCGATTTCACTAGTGAGCTTGGTTAGCTGCTTTTTGATGGTCTGGTTCATTCTTTCGACCTTGCCCGAGGAGGAGGGATGCCAGGGGGTGTGCAAATCCCAGTCAATCCCCATTGCTTGCACTACATTCTGGAGGACGGTCGAGGTGAAGTGGCTCCCCTGGTCAGAGTCAATAGCGCGGGGTAGCCCAAATCGTGGGATGATTTGCTCGAGTAGAATCTTGCTAACCTGAGTTGCCGTTGCCGTGGTAGTGGGGAAAGCTTCCACCCATCCTGTCAGGTGATCTACCACTACTAATAGATACTTCAGGCGACCTATGGGGGGGAGCTCAGTGTAATCTACCTGGATATACTCAAACGGCCTATAGGCCGGACTCCTACCCCCTTGTCTTGCATGCTGCCGCAGCCCCCTTTTGTTAATCTTTCGACATGTTGTACAATCTCCTGTGACCTGCATGGCTACCGTGTACAGACCAGGGTGAGCATATCGGCGCAGGAAGGCATCACACAGTGCCTGGGCGCCCCAGTGACCCCCTTGGTGTAACCGGGCAATAATGTCCCGCGTCAACGGTCGATTTAGTAGCTGGCGGCCATCGGGTAAGGTCCACTTGCCTTCCCTATCCTTTGTACCCCCCAGAGACGCGAGAAGAGTTTCTTCTTTGTCAGTAAACGTGGGCACTTCGGTAATTTCGGATATCTGTGGAATCCTTACCAGGCAGTTTATTACTTCCTTCCCCATCCCAGCCAATTTTGCCTGTTCATCTGCCAATTGATTCCCCAGGGTCTCTATTTTATCGTCTTTCTGGTGTCCTTTCACATGTACTACAGCAATCTCTTGTGGCAGCAACAAATCCTCCAAGATCATGGCTACTAGTTCCTCGTGGACCAACTCCTTTCCTCTACTATTTATCATTCCCCTTTCTTTCCAGATCTTCCCAAAGGTGTGTACAACCCCAAAGGCATACTTAGAGTCAGTGTAGATTGTCCCGGCTATTCCCTTTAAATTCCTCAGAGCCCGGTGCAAGGCGTACAATTCGCACGTTTGTGCGGACCAGGCATTCGGTAGCCGTCCACTTTCCACTAATTCCCAACCAGTCTCACTAATGACTGCATAACCGTTGTGTCTCTTCCCATCGATCACTCGAGAGGACCCATCAATGTACCACCGCCTTCCTGCATGTAAGGGGGTATCCCTCAGATCTTCCCTCACTTTACTCTGGTACTCTATTATGTCTGAACAGCAGTGTTCCAGTTCCTCCTCCCCTTCCCCTTTCCAAAGAAAGTCCGCCGGGTTCTGGCAGCCCCCGACTTCTATTCGGAGGTCTTCTCGGTCTAACAATATGGCTTCATATTTCAGAATTCTCGAGTCAGTCAGCCACCTCCCGGCCTTCTGATTCAGGATAGTTCTAACCTGGTGGGGAGTAGTGACTGTCAAGGGGGCCCCGAAAGTCAACTTCCTGCTTTCCTCTACCAGCTTTGCCGTGGCTGCCACCGCTTGGACACACTCCGGCCACCCTCGGGAGACTGGATCCAGAATTTTTGACAGGAAAGCCACGGGCTTCCTTTTACCCCCCCAGTCCTGGGTCAATACTCCAAGAGCAGTTCCCTTTCTGGAGTTCACAAAGAGGCGAAATGTCTTACTAAAATCCGGCAAGCTTAAAACAGGTGCGGCCATCAATTTTCCTTTTAGGATTTCAATTAACTTTTTCTCCTCCTCCTCCCATTTTATTCTGTTGGGTGCCTCCTCAATGAGTTTTAGGTACAAGTCTTTAGTAAGGGGGGCATAGTCGTCTATCCATAACCGACAATAGCCTAAGAGTCCCAAGAACTTCCGCAACTCCCTCTTGGTCGTTGGGAGGCCTAGTTCGATTATTGCCCGCACTCTTTCCTGACTTATTCGTTTCTGTCCCTGGCTTATCAAGTGTCCCAGGTACTTAACCTCTGTCTCCACATATTGGAGCTTCTTCTGACTCACTCTTAACCCCTTCTCAGCTAGGTAATTTAACAGGGCATTAGTCCCAAGTAGGACGTCCTCCTCCGCCGGTCCGGATAAAAGGAGATCGTCCACGTATTGTATAAGCTTAAGGGCCGGGGACAAGGTTAGTCCCTCCAATAATTGTTCCAGAATCTGCCCGAACAGAGTCGGGGACTCAGTGAATCCTTGGGGGAGTACGGTCCACCTGTACTGTTGTTTTCTGCCAGTATCAGGATCCTCCCATTCAAAAGCAAAAAGATCCCTACTGTCCTTGTCCAGGGGACACGCCCAGAAGGCATCCTTTAAGTCTATAACACTAAACCAGCCGTGGTCCGGGGGGATTCGCCCCAGAATAGTGTATGGGTTCGGTACCACAGGGTGCCGTACTTGGACAATTTTATTTACTTCCCTTAGGTCTTGGACCATTCGGTAGCTCCCATCCGACTTCCGGACCGGCAGGATGGGGAAATTGTATCGTGACATACAGGGCTCTACCAATCCATCTTTTATTAGGTCTTCCATAACTGTCTTCAGGCCCTGCCTCCCTTCCCAAGAGATGGGGTATTGGCGCACTCTGACGTCGGGGCTCTGGGGCTTTAATTTTACCTCCACAGGTCGAATTGCGAGTCCTCCCCGGTTCCCTTTGGCGACCCAAACCCAAGATCTATCTCTGTCAATCGGGACTCACTAAGGTATGACATGGTAACGGCTAATTCTTCCTCTTCTCCCACTTCTATTCGCAATCCGAAACGGACTATCAAATCCCGTCCCAACAACCCATAGGGAAGATGGGGGAGGTAAAGGAGTTCCACCTGGAATTCCTCCTCCTCCAGCCGCAAGGGTTGTGGTTCGAATATTTTCGCATTAAAAACCCCACCCTTAACTCCAGAAATGTTTAATGTTTTAGCTTGGAAGCCAACCCCCCTCGGATGGAGGGGAATTGAGGACCTGCCAGCGCCTGTGTCAACTAAGAAGGTAACATCTTGTCTAAATGGGCCCACCCGTAAATTTACCAGGGGTTCTTGGTAGGCCCGTGTTCCGATCCTCCCCTGACTTCCCTAATCCATTTGTTCACACTCCATTTCATACATCCCTTCTCTTTCCCTTTTAAACTCAGGACAATCCCTTTTGAAGTGTCCCAGTTTCCCGCAATGGTAACATCCGGCCTTCTGAGGGCGCTCAATTCCATAAGATCCTCCTCTCTCACTTCTGCCCCGTCTCGCTTCTCTCCCTCTCCAACTTTTCTTCGATGTTCCTCTTTCCACCCCAGAATCTCCCTCCCCCATTCCGGTGGACTTACAAGCTTCCCGTACGGCTGCCACCATCATTTTTGTCTTATGTTTCTCCCTTATTACATCCCTCTGAACGTACACCTTCTGTGCTTCCCGTAATAATTCTGCAACATCCTTTTCAGCCCAATCCTCCACTTTCTGTAATTTCTTCTGAATGTCAGGCCATGACTTAGTCACAAAGTGCACCTTAAGCATGCTTTTGCCTATTTCCCCATCGGGGTCTAAACCTGAATACTTTCGCATGGACTCCCGCAAACGGTCTAAAAACTCACTCGGGGATTCATCCTTTTTCTGTCCAACTTCAAATGCTTTTGCTAAATTCCGCTGTTTGGGCACGCAGGTTTGGATCCCCCTGATTATAAGGCTTCTGAGGTCTGTCATATTGGCTCTTCCCCCCGCGTCGTTATGATCCCACCGGGGGTCCTCAAAGGGATACTTCTGCTCTCCACGCTGAGGGCCGTCCTGATGCTCCCTATCCCAAATGGCCATTGCACTATTCCGGATCATAACAATTTCATCGTAATTAAATAGTATTCTCATCATGGCCTGCAGTTCAGCCCATGTGTATATACTGGGCCCCAGAAATTGGTCCAGTTGTATTCCCACACTGACGGGGTCGTCCAGTAGACGGGGTAGTTCATTACGGAGTTGCCGGATATCCCCAGAATTTAAAGGTTGTACTACGAACCCGGTCCGTTCGTTCCCAAACGGCACCTCTCGTAAGGGGTTCAGCTGTTCAATATTATCACTCCTCCCAGCTCTCAATCCCTCTTCTCGACCTCTCCGCATCTCGAGTCGGACTGATTTCCTAGTGCCTGGGGTGAGTTCTGTGCCCCCTGCTGTGCCCCCCCCAGCAGTCCCTTCCTCACTGGTCGTAGCCTGCTGGGACTCGGAATTATCCGTCGCAGGAGGGAGGTCCGCGCTGGACGCCTGGTCGTGCGCGGGTGGTATATACGGGGGCGGGGAAGACGGTGGCAAACCGTCGGTGAGGATGTCCCAAGACTTCTGGGGCTTCCTCGGGTCTGTTTGGGGAACCAGAGGATAGAGACGCGTGGGACTCTCGCCGTCTCCCGCCAACCAGGCGGCGGCATATTTGCTCTCCTCTGGGTCAAACGGTTGTTTTCTGTTAACATATACATTTAGGATTTGACACACCCAGTCTTCATCAGACCCATACTCGGGCCAAACTACCGAGGGGGCGCGGATAGGTTCTTTGGTCCATATAAAACAACAATATTTTATCATGGTCTCTTTCTTTAAGTCCTTCGTTCTACTACTGTCCGTCCATAGACTTAACTTCCGACCTAATGGACTATCGGGGGGTATTTCTTTCCCATTTGCAGTCTTCCCTGACTTTTCCTTCGTAAATCTAGAAGTCTGATTTCCCATGGTTTATCTTCGGTCCTGGTCTTAAACGCCCAAAGCGTTTTCACAGATGACCGTCAAAACCACAATTTCCCGTGGTTTATCTTCAGTCCTGGTCTTAAACGCCCAAAGCGTTTTCACAGATGACCGTCAAAACCACAATTTCCCGTGGTTTATCTTCAGTCCTGGTCTTAAACGCCCAAAGCGTTTTCACAGATGACCGTCAAAACCACGCGGCCAACAAGGAAGAACAAAAGAATCTCTTACCTTGATCCGTGCACGGAGTTGTCTGGCCTTTTTAAATGTGTGTACCCCCGTGTATAGTCACTAACCGGTCGTCCCAGCACTCGTCCGTGTGTTCCTTTTCCAGGATTCAAAATTATTTTTAAATGAGCCGGGTCACATCGTCTCTTGGCAGACGGCCAACGGACCAAGCCGATCAGTGAGAAGTATAAATATATACTAGACGCGTCTTTGTTGTAATCAGGCTTGATCCGTGAGCCGAAGAGACTGCCCCCCCGGCAATAATTCTTTCATCCCGGAGGAGCCCCCAATTGTGCGAGATAAGTGGCTGTCCAGCCCCATCTACGGCACTTTTTATTTCCCTTCCCAGGAACAAAGACACGGAGGAGTCTGTCCAATACTTTTCATTCAACTTTGCAAAGTCGGGTGCTGTTCCCAAAGGTACACACACACAAGCATAGTAATCTCCACACATTATATACATGTATATGTGGGCTGGGTTTACTACTGCTGCCTTGACCAACGAGTGCTCGGATTCCGAACTGTTTTCCTTATTTGGGTTCTGCTGCCTGCGATTATTTTATTATTCACTTGGCCAATCAGTGTTTGAGCTTCCCATTCTTCCCTTATATGGATGATGTTGTACAACTGTGGTTAAGGGCGGCCTCTCAACTATCGAGGAAAGCTGTTACAACTGTTTCATTCATATAAACGTGGGGGAGGTCCGGCAATAGTTTCGAGTGTCTGCTTGTGTTTACTATGAGGTAGAAAAGACTAAAAGGCAGCTAACCGTTTAAAAATTACACTACCCCCTACACTCACTCTCTCCCTGTTCCTCACTCTCTCTCTGTCCCCCTCTCTCTCTCTCTCTCCGTGTCGCTCACTCTCCCTGGCTCTCTATCTCTCCCTGTCCCACTCTCTCTCTATCCCTCACTCATTCTCTGTCCCCCTCCCTCTCTCTGTCCCTTTCTCTGTCTGTCCCTCTCTCTTTCTCCCTGTCCCTCACTCTCTCACTGTCCCTCTCTCTCTCCCTGTCCCTCTCTCTCTCTCTGTCCCCTCTCTCTCTCTCTCCGTGTCGCTCACTCTCTCCCTGTCCCTCTCTCTCTCCCTGTCCCTCTCTTTCTCTCTGTCCCTCACTCTCTCGCTGTCCCTCTCTCTCTCCGTGTCCCTCTCACTCTCTCTCCCTGTCCCTCTCACTCTCTCTCCGTGTCCCTCTCTCTCTCTGTCCCTCTCACTCACTCTGTGCCTCTCACTCTTTCCCTGTCCCTTACTCTCTCTCTCCATGTCCCTCTCTATCTCCCTGTCTCTCTCTCTCCCTGTCCCGCTGTCTCTCTCCCTGTCTCTCTGTCTCTCTCACTGTCCCGCTCTCTCCCTGTCCCTCTGTCTCTCTCCCTGCCCCTCTCTCTCTCCCTGTCCCTCTCTAACCCTGTCCCTCTCTCTCTCCCTGTCTCTCTCTCCCTGTCCCTTTGTCTCACTCCCTGTCCCTTTCACTACCTGTCCCTCTCTCTCTCTCTCCCTGTCCCTCTCTCTCCCTCTCTCCCTGTACCTCTCACTATCTCTCCGTGTCCCTCTCTCTCTCTGTCCCTCTCACTCTCTCTGTCCCTCTCCCTCTTTCCCTGTCCCTCACTCTCTTTCTCTCCCTGTCCCTCTCTCTCTCCCTGTCCCTCTCTCCCTGTCCCTCTCTCTCTCCCTGTCCCTCTCTCTCTCCCCCTGTCACCCTCTCTCTCACTGTCCCTCACTCTCTCTCTCTGTACCTCTCCCCACCTCTCTCTGTATTTATCCCTCTCTCTCTCTCTCTCTGTCCCTCTCTCTCTCCCTGTCCCTCTCTCTCTCCGTGTCCCTCACTCTCTCTCTGTCCCTCTCTCTCTCCCTGTCCCTCTCTCTCCCTGTCCCTCTCTCTCTCCCTGTCCTTCTCTCTCTCTGTTCCTATCTCTCTCTCTCTCCCCGTGTCCCTCACTCTCTCTCCTTTCCTCTCTCTCTCCCTGTCCCTCCCTCTCTCTCTCTGTCCCTCAATCTCTCCCTCTCCCTCACTCTCTCCCTGTCCCTCTCTCTCTCCGTGTCCCTCCCTCTCTCTCTCCCTGTCCCTCTCACTCTCTCTCCGTGTCCCACTCGCTCTCTGTCCCTCTCACTCTCCCTGTCCCTCTCACTCTTTCGCTGTCCCTCACTCTCTTTCTCCCTGTCCCTCTCTCTCTCCCTGTCTCTCTCTCTCACTGTCCCTCTCTCTCTGCCTGTCCCTGTCTCTCTCTCTGTCCCTGTCTCTCTCTCTGTCCATCACACTCTCCCTGTCCCTCACTCTCTCCCTGTCCCTCTCTCTCTCTCTCTCCGTGTCCCTCACTCTCTCTCACTGTCCCTCTCTCTCTCCCTGTCCCGATCTCTCCCTGTCCCTCTCTCTCCCTGTCCCTCGCTCTCTCCCTGTCCCACTCTCTCTCTCTCTCCCTATGCCTCACTTTCTCCCTGTCCCACTCTCTCTCTCTCTCCCGTTCCCTCTCTCTATCCCCCGTCCCTCTCTCTCTCTGTCCCTCTCTCTCTGTCCCTCTCTCGCTCTGTCCCTCTCTCTCTCCCTGTCCCTCTCTCTATCTGTCCCTCTCTCTCTCTCTGTCCCTCTCTCGCGCACTGTCCCTCTCTCTCCCTCTGACCCTCTCTCTCACACTCTCTCTGTCCCTCACTCTCTCCCTGTTCCTTACTCTCTCTCTCTCCCCTCTCTCTCTCTCTCCGTGTCGCTCACTCTCCCTGGCTCTCTTTCTCTCCCTGTCCCACTCTGTCACTATCCCTCACTCATTCTCTGTCCCCCTCCCTCTCTCTGTCCCTTTCTCTGACTGTCCCTCTCTCTTTCTCCCTGTCCCTCACTCTCTCATTGTCCCTCTCTCTCTCCCTGTCCCTCTCTCTCTCTGTCCCCTCTCTCTCTCTCCGTGTCGCTCACTCTCTCCCTGTCCCTCTCTCTCTCCCTGTCCCTCTCTTTCTCTCTGTCCCTCACTCTCTCCCTGTCCCTCTCTCTCTCCGTGTCCCTCTCTCTCTCTCTCCCTGTCCCTCTCACTCTCTCTCCGTGTCCCTCTCTCTCTCTGTCCCTCTCACTCACTCTGTGCCTCTCACTCTTTCCCTGACCCTTACTCTCTCTCTCCCTGTCCCTCTCTCTCTCCCTGTCTCTCTCTCTCCCTGTCCCGCTGTCTCTCTCACTGTCTCTCTCTTTCTCTCTGTCCCTCACTCTCTCCCTGTCCCTCTCTCTCTCCGTGTCCCTCTCTCTCTCTCTCCCTGTCCCTCTCACTCTCTCTCCGTGTCCCTCTCTCTCTCTGTACCTCTCACTCACTCTGTGCCTCTCACTCTTTCCCTGTCCCTTACTCTATCTCTCCCTGTCCCTCTCTCTCTCCCTGTCTCTCTCTCTCCCTGTCCCGCTGTCTCTCTCCCTGTCCCTCTGTCTCTCTCCCTGTCCCTCTCTCTCTCCCTGTCCCTCTCTAACCCTGTCCCTCTCTCTCTCCCTGTCTCTCTCTCCCTGTCCCTCTGTCTCACTCCCTGTCCCTCTCTCTACCTGTCCCTCTCTCTCTCTCTCCCTGTCCCTCTCTCTCCCTCTCTCCCTGTCCCTCTCACTATCTCTCCGTGTCCCTCTCTCTCTCTGTCCCTCTCACTCTCTCTGTCCCTCTCCCTCTTTCCCTGTCCCTCACTCTCTTTCTCTCCCTGTCCCTCTCTCTCTCCCTGTCCCTCTCTCCCTGTCCCTCTCTCCCTCCCTGTCCCTCTCTCTCTCCCCCTGTCCCCATCTCTCTCACTGTCCCTCACTCTCTCTCTCTGTACCTCTCCCCACCTCTCTCTGTCTTTATCCCTCTCTCTCTCTCTCTGTCCCTCTCTCTCTCCCTGTCCCTCTCTCTCTCCGTGTCCCTCACTCTCTCTCTGTCCCTCTCTCTCTCCCTGTCCCTCTCTCTCCCTGTCCCTCTCTCTCTCCCTGTCCTTCTCTCTCTCTGTTCCTCTCTCTCTCTCTCTCTCTCCCCCCGTGTCCCTCACTCTCTCTCCTTTCCTCTCTCTCTCCCTGTCCCTCTCTCTGTCTCTCTGTCCCTCACTCTCTCCCTCTCCCTCACTCTCTCCCTGTCCCTCTCTCTCTCCGTGTCCCTCCCTCTCTCTCTCCCTGTCCCTCTCACTCTCTCTCCGTGTCCCACTCGCTCTCTGTCCCTCTCACTCTCCCTGTCCCCCTCACTCTTTCCCTGTCCCTCACTCTCTTTCTCCCTCTCCCTCTCTCTCTCCCTGTCTCTCTCTCTCTCACTGTCCCTCTCTCTCTGCCTGTCCCTGTCTCTCTCTCTGTCCCTCTCTCTCTCTCTGTCCATCACACTCTCCCTGTCCCTCACTCTCTCCCTGTCCCTCTCTCTCTCTCCTTGTCCCTCACTCTCTCTCTGTCTCTCTCACTCTCCCTGTCCCTCTCTCTCTCTCTGTCCCTCACTCTCTGCCTGTCTCTCACTCTCTCCCTGTCCCTCTCTCTCCGTGTCCCCCTCTCTCTCTCCCTGTCCCTCACACTCTCTCTCCGTGTCCCTCTCTCTCTCTCCCTGTCCCTCTCTCTCTCCCTGTCCCTCTGTCTCTCTCCCTGTCCCTCTCTCTCTCTTCCGGTCCCTCTCTCTCCCTGTCACTCTGTCTCTCTCCCTGTCCGTCTCTCTCTCCCTGTCTCTCTCTCTCCCTGTCCCTCTGTCTCTCTCCCTATCCCTCTCTCTCCCTGTCCCCCTCTCTCTCCTGTCCCTCTCTCTCCCTCTCTCCCTGTCCCTCTCACTCTCTCTCCGTGTCCCTCTCTCTCTGTCCCTCTCACTCTCTCTGTCCCTCTCACTCTTTCCTTGTCCCTCACTCTCTCTCTCCCTGTCCCTCTCTCTCTCCCTGTCCCTCTCTCCCTGTCCCTCTCTCTCCCTGTCCCTCTCTCTCTCGCTGTCCCTCACTCTCTCTCTGTCCCTCTCTCTCTGTCCCTCTCCCCTCCTCTCTCTCTCTGTCTGTGTTCCTCGCTCTCTCCCTGTCCCTCTCTCTCTCCGTGCCCCTCACTCTCTCTCACTGTCCCTCTCTCTCTCCCTGTCCCGATCTCTCCCTGTCCCTCTCTCTCCCTGTCCCTCACTCTCTCCCTGTCCCTCTCTCTCTCTCCTGTTCCCTCTCTCTCTCCCCCGTCCCTCTCTCTCTCTGTCCCTCTCTCTCTGTCCCTCTCTCTCTCTGTCCCTCTCTCTCTCCCTGTCCCTCTCTCTATCTGTCCCTCTCTCTCTCTCTGTCCCTCTCTCTCGCACTGTCCCTCTCTCTCCCTCTGACCCTCTCTCTCACTCTCTCTCTGTCCCTCACTCTCTCCCTGTTCCTCACTCTCTCCCTGTCCCTCTCTCTCTCACCTGTCCCTCTCTCCCTGTCCCTCTCACTCTCTCCCTGTCCCTCTCTCTCTCTCTGTCCCTCTCCCTCTCTCCCTGTCCCTCTCTCTCTCCCTGTCCCTCTCTCTCTCTGTCCCTCTCCCGCTCTGCCTGTCCCTCACTCTCTCCCTGTCCCGCTCTCTCACTGTCCCTCACTCTCGCCCTGTCCCTCTCTCTCACTGTCCCTCACTCTCTCCCTGTCCCTCTCTCTCTCTCCCGTTCCTTCTCTCTCTCTCCCTGTCCCTCACTCTATCTGTCCATCTCTCTCTCCCTGTCCCTCTCTCTCTCTCTCCCTGTCCCTCTCACTCTCTCTCCGTGTCCCTCTCTCTCTCTGTCCCTCTCACTCACTCTGTGCCTCTCACTCTTTCCCTGACCCTTACTCTCTCTCTCCCTGTCCCTCTCTCTCTCCCTGTCTCTCTCTCTCCCTGTCCCGCTGTCTCTCTCCCTGTCTCTCTCTTTCTCTCTGTCCCTCACTCTCTCCCTGTCCCTCTCTCTCTCCGTGTCCCTCTCTCTCTCTCTCCCTGTCCCTCTCACTCTCTCTCCGTGTCCCTCTCTCTCTCTGTACCTCTCACTCACTCTGTGCCTCTCACTCTTTCCCTGTCCCTTACTCTCTCTCTCCCTGTCCCTCTCTCTCTCCCTGTCTCTCTCTCTCCCTGTCCCGCTGTCTCTATCCCTGTCCCTCTGTCTCTCTCCCTGTCCCTCTCTCTCTCCCTGTCCCTCTCTAACCCTGTCCCTCTCTCTCTCCCTGTCTCTCTCTCCCTGTCCCTCTGTCTCACTCCCTGTCCCTCTCTCTACCTGTCCCTCTCTCTCTCTCTCCCTGTCCCTCTCTCTCCCTCTCTCCCTGTCCCTCTCACTATCTCTCCGTGTCCCTCTCTCTCTCTGTCCCTCTCACTCTCTCTGTCCCTCTCCCTCTTTCCCTGTCCCTCACTCTCTTTCTCTCCCTGTCCCTCTCTCTCTCCCTGTCCCTCTCTCCCTGTCCCTCTCTCCCTCCCTGTCCCTCTCTCTCTCCCCCCTGTCCCCATCTCTCTCACTGTCCCTCACTCTCTCTCTCTGTACCTCTCCCCACCTCTCTCTGTCTTTATCCCTCTCTCTCTCTCTCTGTCCCTCTCTCTCTCCCTGTCCCTCTCTCTCTCCGTGTCCCTCACTCTCTCTCTGTCCCTCTCTCTCTCCCTGTCCCTCTCTCTCCCTGTTCCTCTCTCTCTCCCTGTCCTTCTCTCTCTCTGTTCCTCTCTCTCTCTCTCTCCCCCCGTGTCCCTCACTCTCTCTCCTTTCCTCTCTCTCTCCCTGTCCCTCTCTCTGTCTCTCTGTCCCTCACTCTCTCCCTCTCCCTCACTCTCTCCCTGTCCCTCTCTCTCTCCGTGTCCCTCCCTCTCTCTCTCCCTGTCCCTCTCACTCTCTCTCCGTGTCCCACTCGCTCTCTGTCCCTCTCACTCTCCCTGTCCCCCTCACTCTTTCCCTGTCCCTCACTCTCTTTCTCCCTCTCCCTCTCTCTCTCCCTGTCTCTCTCTCTCTCACTGTCCCTCTCTCTCTGCCTGTCCCTGTCTCTCTCTCTGTCCCTCTCTCTCTCTCTGTCCATCACACTCTCCCTGTCCCTCACTCTCTCCCTGTCCCTCTCTCTCTCTCCTTGTCCCTCACTCTCTCTCTGTCTCTCTCACTCTCCCTGTCCCTCTCTCTCTCTCTGTCCCTCACTCTCTGCCTGTCTCTCACTCTCTCCCTGTCCCTCTCTCTCCGTGTCCCCCTCTCTCTCTCCCTGTCCCTCACACTCTCTCTCCGTGTCCCTCTCTCTCTCTCCCTGTCCCTCTCTCTCTCCCTGTCCCTCTGTCTCTCTCCCTGTCCCTCTCTCTCTCTTCCGGTCCCTCTCTCTCCCTGTCACTCTGTCTCTCTCCCTGTCCGTCTCTCTCTCCCTGTCTCTCTCTCTCCCTGTCCCTCTGTCTCTCTCCCTATCCCTCTCTCTCCCTGTCCCCCTCTCTCTCCTGTCCCTCTCTCTCCCTCTCTCCCTGTCCCTCTCACTCTCTCTCCGTGTCCCTCTCTCTCTGTCCCTCTCACTCTCTCTGTCCCTCTCACTCTTTCCTTGTCCCTCACTCTCTCTCTCCCTGTCCCTCTCTCTCTCCCTGTCCCTCTCTCCCTGTCCCTCTCTCTCCCTGTCCCTCTCTCTCTCGCTGTCCCTCACTCTCTCTCTGTCCCTCTCTCTCTGTCCCTCTCCCCTCCTCTCTCTCTCTGTCTGTGTTCCTCGCTCTCTCCCTGTCCCTCTCTCTCTCCGTGCCCCTCACTCTCTCTCACTGTCCCTCTCTCTCTCCCTGTCCCGATCTCTCCCTGTCCCTCTCTCTCCCTGTCCCTCACTCTCTCCCTGTCCCTCTCTCTCTCTCCTGTTCCCTCTCTCTCTCCCCCGTCCCTCTCTCTCTCTGTCCCTCTCTCTCTGTCCCTCTCTCTCTCTGTCCCTCTCTCTCTCCCTGTCCCTCTCTCTATCTGTCCCTCTCTCTCTCTCTGTCCCTCTCTCTCGCACTGTCCCTCTCTCTCCCTCTGACCCTCTCTCTCACTCTCTCTCTGTCCCTCACTCTCTCCCTGTTCCTCACTCTCTCCCTGTCCCTCTCTCTCTCACCTGTCCCTCTCTTCCTGTCCCTCTCACTCTCTCCCTGTCCCTCTCTCTCTCTCTGTCCCTCTCCCTCTCTCCCTGTCCCTCTCTCTCTCCCTGTCCCTCTCTCTCTCTGTCCCTCTCCCGCTCTGCCTGTCCCTCACTCTCTCCCTGTCCCGCTCTCTCACTGTCCCTCACTCTCGCCCTGTCCCTCTCTCTCACTGTCCCTCACTCTCTCCCTGTCCCTCTCTCTCTCTCCCGTTCCTTCTCTCTCTCTCCCTGTCCCTCACTCTATCTGTCCATCTCTCTCTCCCTGTCCCTCTCTCTCTCTTTCTCTGTCCCTCTGTCCCTGTCCCTCTCTCTCTCTCTCCGTCTGTCTCCTTGTCCATCTCTCTCTCTCCCTGTCCCTCTCTCTCTCTCCGTCTGTCTCCTTGTCCATCTCTCTCTCTCCCTGAACTCTCTCTATCTCTCTCCCTGTCCTCTCTCTCTCTCTCACTGTCCCTCTCTCTCTCCCTGTCCCTCTCTCTCTCTCCCTGTACCTCTCTCTCTCCCTGTCCCTCTCTCTCTCTCCCGGTCACTCTCTCTCTCTCTCTGTCCCTCTCTCTGTCCCTCTCCCTCTCCCCCACTTTCTCCCTGTCCCTCTCTCCCGCTCTACCTGTCCCTCTCTCTCTCCCTGTCTCTCTCTCTCTCCCTGTCCTATCTCTCTCTCCCTGTCCCTCACTCTCTCCCTGTCCTCTCTCTCTCTCCCTGTCCCTCTCTCTCTCTCTCCCTGTCCCACTCTCTCTGTCTCTGTCCCTCACTCTCTCGCTGTCCCTCTCTCTCTCCCTGTCCCTCACTCTCTCTCCGTGTCCCTCTCTCTCTCTGTCACTCTCACTCACTCTGTGCCTCTCACTCTTTCCCTGTCCCTTACTCTCTCTCTCCCTGTCCCTCTCTCTCTCCCTGTCCCTCTGTCTCTCTCCCTGTCCCTCTCTCTCTCTTCCGGTCCCTCTGTCTCCCTGTCCCTCTGTCTCTCTCCCTGTCCGTCTCTCTCTCCCTGTCTCTCTCTCTCCCTGTCCCTCTGTCTCTCTCCCTATCCCTCTCTCTCCCTGTCCCCCTCTCTCTCCTGTCCCTCTCTCTCCCTCTCTCCCTGTCCCTCTCACTCTCTCTCCGTGTCCCTCTCTCTCTGTCCCTCTCACTCTCTCTGTCCCTCTCACTCTTTCCTTGTCCCTCACTCTCTCTCTCCCTGTCCCTCTCTATCTCCCTGTCCCTCTCTCCCTGTCCCTCTCTCTCCCTGTCCCTCTCTCTCTCGCTGTCCCTCACTCTCTCTCTGTCCCTCTCTCTCTGTCCCTCTCCCCTCCTCTCTCTCTCTGTCTGTGTTCCTCGCTCTCTCCCTGTCCCTCTCTCTCTCCGTGCCCCTCACTCTCTCTCACTGTCCCTCTCTCTCTCCCTGTCCCGATCTCTCCCTGTCCCTCTCTCTCCCTGTCCCTCGCTCTCTCCCTGTCGCACTCTCTCTCTCTCTCCCGTTCCCTCTCTCTCTCCCCGTCCCTCTCTCTCTCTGTCCCTCTCTCTCTGTCCCTCTCTCTCTCTGTCCCTCTCTCTCTCCCTGTCCCTCTCTCTATCTGTCCCTCTCTCTCTCTCTGTCCCTCTCTCTCTCTCTCTCCGTGTCGCTCACTCTCCCTGGCTCTCTATCTCTCCCTGTCCCACTCTCTCTCTATCCCTCACTCATTCTCTGTCCCCCTCCCTCTCTCTGTCCCTTTCTCTGTCTGTCCCTCTCTCTTTCTCCCTGTCCCTCACTCTCTCACTGTCCCTCGCTCTCTCCCTGTCGCACTCTCTCTCTCTCTCCCGTTCCCTCTCTCTCTCCCCGTCCCTCTCTCTCTCTGTCCCTCTCTCTCTGTCCCTCTCTCTCCCTCTGACCCTCTCTCTCACTCTCTCTCTGTCCCTCACTCTCTCCCTGTTCCTCACTCTCTCTCTGTCCCCCTCTCTCTCTCTCTCCGTGTCGCTCACTCTCCCTGGCTCTCTATCTCTCCCTGTCCCACTCTCTCTCTATCCCTCACTCATTCTCTGTCCCCCTCCCTCTCTCTGTCCCTTTCTCTGTCTGTCCCTCTCTCTTTCTCCCTGTCCCTCACTCTCTCACTGTCCCTCTCTCTCTCCCTGTCCCTCTCTCTCTCTCTGTCCCCCCTCTCTCTCTCTCCGTGTCGCTCACTCTCTCCCTGTCCCTCTCTCTCTCCCTGTCCCTCTCTTTCTCTCTGTCCCTCACTCTCTCCCTGTCCCTCTCTCTCTCCGTGTCCCTATCCCTCTCTCTCCCTGTCCCTCTCACTCTCTCTCCGTGTCCCTCTCTCTCTCTGTCCCTCTCACTCACTCTGTGCCTCTCACTCTTTCCCTGTCCCTTACTCTCTCTCTCCCTGTCCCTCTCTCTCTCCCTGTCTCTCTCTCTCCCTGTCCCGCTGTCTCTCTCCCTGTCTCTCTGTCTCTCTCACTGTCCCGCTCTCTCCCTGTCCATCTGTCTCTCTCCCTGTCCCTCTCTCTCTCCCTGTCCCTCTCTAACCCTGTCCCTCTCTCTCTCCCTGTCTCTCTCTCCCTGTCCCTCTGTCTCACTCCCTGTCCCTCTCTCTACCTGTCCCTCCCTCTCTCTCTCCCTGTCCCTCTCTCTCCCTCTCTCCCTGTCCCTCTCACTATCTCTCCGTGTCCCTCTCTCTCTCTGTCCCTCTCACTCTCTCTGTCCCTCTCCCTCTTTCCCTGTCCCTCACTCTCTTTCTCTCCCTGCCCCTCTCTCTCTCCCTGTCCCTCTCTCTCTCCCCCTGTCCCCCTCTCTCTCACTGTCCCTCACTCTCTCTCTCTGTACCTCTCCCCACCTCTCTCTGTCTTTATCCCTCTCTCTCTCTCTCTGTCCCTCTCTCTCTCCCTGTCCCTCTCTCTCTCCGTGTCCCTCACTCTCTCTCTGTCCCTCTCTCTCTCCCTCTCCCTCTCTCTCCCTGTCCCTCTCTCTCTCCCTGTCCTTCTCTCTCTCTGTTCCTCTCTCTCTCTCTCCCCCCGTGTCCCTCACTCTCTCTCCTTTCCTCTCTCTCTCCCTGTCCCTCTCTATGTCTCTCTGTCCCTCACTCTCTCCCTCTCCCTCACTCTCTCCCTGTCCCTCTCTCTCTCCCTGTCCCTCCCTCTCTCTCTCCCTGTCCCTCTCACTCTCTCTCCGTGTCCCACTCGCTTTCTGTCCCTCTCACTCTCCCTGTCCCTGTCACTCTTTCCCTGTCCCTCACTCTCTTTCTCCCTCTCCCCCTCTCTCTCCCTGTCTCTCTCACTCTCACTGTCCCTCTCTCTCTGCCTGTCCCTGTCTCTCTCTCTGTCCCTCTCTCTCTCTCTGTCCATCACACTCTCCCTGTCCCTCTCTCTCTCCCTGTCCCGATCTCTCCCTGTCCCTCTCTCTCCCTGTCCCTCACTCTTTCCCTGTCCCTCTCTCTCTCTCTCTCTCTCCCGTTACCTCTCTCTCGCCCCCGTCCCTCTCTCTCCCTGTCCCTCTCTCTCTCACCTGTCCCTCTCTCCCTGTCCCTCTCACTCTCTCCCTGTCCCTCACTCTCTCTCTGTCCCTCTCCCTCTCTCCCTGTCCCTCTCTCTCTCCCTGTCCCTCTCTCTCTCTGTCCCTCTCCCTCTCTCCCTGTCCCTCTCACTCTCCCTGTCCCTCTCTCTCTCCCTGTCCCGATCTCTCCCTGTCCCTCTCTCTCCCTGTCCCTCACTCTCTCCCTGTCCCTCTCTCTCTCTCTCTCTCTCCCGTTCCCTCTCTCTCGCCCCCGTCCCTCTCTCTCTCTCTCACTCTCTCTCTGTCCCTCACTCTCTCCCTGTTCCTCACTCTCTCCCTGTCCCTCTCTCTCTCACCTGTCCCTCTCTCCCTGTCCCTCTCTCTCTCCCCCCGTGTCCCTCACTCTCTCTCCTTTCCTCTCTCTCTCCCTGTCCCTCTCTATGTCTCTCTGTCCCTCACTCTCTCCCTCTCCCTCACTCTCTCCCTGTCCCTCTCTCTCTCCCTGTCCCTCCCTCTCTCTCTCCCTGTCCCTCTCACTCTCTCTCCGTGTTCCACTCGCTTTCTGTCACTCTCACTCTCCCTGTCCCTCTCACTCTTTCCCTGTCCCTCCCTCTCTTTCTCCCTCTCCCCCTCTCTCTCCCTGTCTCTCTCTCTCTCACTGTCCCTCTCTCTCTGCCTGTCCCTGTCTCTCTCTCTG
Organism: Chiloscyllium punctatum; assembly: GCF_047496795.1. Taxonomy (NCBI): domain Eukaryota; kingdom Metazoa; phylum Chordata; class Chondrichthyes; order Orectolobiformes; family Hemiscylliidae; genus Chiloscyllium; species Chiloscyllium punctatum. Next base: position 24,159,326 of record NC_092762.1, read on the forward strand.
TCCCTCTCTCTCTCTCTGTCCATCACACTCTCCCTGTCCCTCTCTCTCTCCCTGTCCCGATCTCTCCCTGTCCCTCTCTCTCCCTGTCCCTCACTCTTTCCCTGTCCCTCTCTCTCTCTCTCTCTCTCCCGTTACCTCTCTCTCGCCCCCGTCCCTCTCTCTCTCTGTCCCTCTCTCTCTGTCCCTCTCTCTCTCTGTCCCTCTCTCTCTCCCTGTCCCTCTCTCTCTCACCTGTCCCTCTCTCCCTGTCCCTCTCACTCTCTCCCTGTCCCTCACTCTCTCTCTGTCCCTCTCCCTCTCTCCCTGTCCCTCTCTCTCTCCCTGTCCCTCTCTCTCTCTGTCCCTCTCCCTCTCTCCCTGTCCCTCTCACTCTCCCTGTCCCTCTCTCTCTCCCTGTCCCTCACTCTCTCCCTGTCCCTCTCTCTCTCTCTCTCTCTCTCCCGTTCCCTCTCTCTCGCCCCCGTCCCTCTCTCTCTCTCTCACTCTCTCTCTGTCCCTCACTCTCTCCCTGTTCCTCACTCTCTCCCTGTCCCTCTCTCTCTCACCTGTCCCTCTCTCCCTGTCCCTCTCACTCTCTCCCTGTCCCTCACTCTCTCTCTGTCCCTCTCCCTCTCTCCCTGTCCCTCTCTCTCTCCCTGTCCCTCTCTCTCTCTGTCCCTCTCCCGCTCTGCCTGTCCCTCACTCTCTCCCTGTCCCGCTCTCTTACTGTCCCTCACTCTCGCCCTGTCCCTCTCTCCCCCTGTCCCTCACTCTCTCCCTGTCCCTCTCTCTCTCTCCCGTTGCTTCTCTCTCTCTCCCTGTCCCTCACTCTCTCTGTCCATCTCTCTCTCCCTGTCCCTCTCTCTCTCTTTCTCTGTCCCTCTATCCCTGTCCCTCTCTCTCTCTCTCCGTCTGTCTCCTTGTCCATCTCTCTCTCTCCCTGTCCCTCTCTCTCTCTCCGTCTGTCTCCTTGTCCATCTCTCTCTCTCCCTGAACTCTGTCTATCTCTCTCCCTGTCCCTCTCTCTCTCCCTGTCCCTCTCTCCCTGTCCTCTCTCTCTCTCTCACTGTCCCTCTCTCTCTCCCTGTCCCTCTCTCTCTCTCCCTGTACCTCTCTCTCTCCCTGTCCCTCCCTCTCTCTCCCGGTCACTCTCTCTCTCTCTGTCCCTATCTCTGTCCCTCTCCCTCTCCCCCACTTTCTCCCTGTCCCTCTCTCCCGCTCTACCTGTCCCTCTCTCTCTCCCTGTCTCTCTCTCTCTCCCTGTCCTCTCTCTCTCTCCCTGTCCCTCACTCTCTCCCTGTCCTCTCTCTCTCTCCCTGTCCCTCTCTCTCTCTCTCCCTGTCCCTCTCTCTCTGTCTCTGTCCCTCACTCTCTCGCTGTCCCTCTCTCTCTCCCTGTCCCTCACTCTCTCTCCGTGTCCCTCTCTCTCTCTCTGTCCCTCTCACTCACTCTGTGCCTCTCACTCTTTCCCTGTCCCTTACTCTCTCTCTCCCTGTCCCTCTCACTCTCCCTGTCCCTCTGTCTCTCTCCCTGTCCCTCTCTCTCTCTTCCGGTCCCTCTCTCTCCCTATCCCTCTGTCTCTCTCCCTATCCCTCTCTCTCCCTGTCCCCCTCTCTCTCCTGTCCCTCTCTCTCCCTCTCTCCCTGTCCCTCTCACTCTCTCTCCGTGTCCCTCTCTCTCTGTCCCTCTCACTCTCTCTGTCCCTCTCACTCTTTCCTTGTCCCTCACTCTCTCTCTCCCTGTCCCTCTCTCTCTCCCTGTCCCTCTCTCCCTGTCCCTCTCTCTCCCTGTCCCTCTCTCTCTCGCTGTCCCTCACTCTCTCTATGTCCCTCTCTCTCTGTCCCTCTCCCCTCCTCTCTCTCTCTGTCTGTGTTCCTCGCTCTCTCCCTGTCCCTCTCTCTCTCCGTGCCCCTCACTCTCTCTCACTGTCCCTCTCTCTCTCCCTGTCCCGATCTCTCCCTGTCCCTCTCTCTCCCTGTCCCTCGCTCTCTCCCTGTCCCACTCTCTCTCTCTCTCCCTATGCCTCACTCTCTCCCTGTCGCACTCTCTCTCTCTCCCGTTCCCTCTCTCTCTCCCCCGTCCCTCTCTCTCTCTGTCCCTCTCTCTCTGTCCCTCTCTCACTCTGTCCCTCTCTCTCTCCCTGTCCCTCACTCTATCTGTCCCTCTCTCTCTCTCTGTCCCTCTCTCGCGCACTGTCCCTCTCTCTCCCTCTGAACCTCTCTCTCACTCTCTCTCTGTCCCTCACTCTCTCCCTGTTCCTCACTCTCTCTCTGTCCCCCTCTCTCTCTCTCTCCGTGTCGCTCACTCTCCCTGGCTCTCTATCTCTCCCTGTCCCACTCTCTCTCTATCCCTCACTCATTCTCTGTCCCCCTCCCTCTCTCTGTCCCTTTCTCTGTCTGTCCCTCTCTCTTTCTCCCTGTCCCTCACTCTCTCACTGTCCCTCTCTCTCTCCCTGTCCCTCTCTCTCTCTCTGTCCCCTCTCTCTCTCTCTCCGTGTCGCTCACTCTCTCCCTGTCCCTCTCTCTCTCCCTGTCCCTCTCTTTCTCTCTGTCCCTCACTCTCTCCCTGTCTCTCTCTCTCTCCGTGTCCCTCTCTCTCTCTCTCTCTCCCTGTCCCTCTCACTCTCTCTCCGTGTCCCTCTCTCTCTCTGTCCCTCTCACTCACTCTGTGCCTCTCACTCTTTCCCTGTCCCTTACTCTCTCTCTCCCTGTCCCTCTCTCTCTCCCTGTCTCTCTCTCTCCCTGTCCCGCTGTCTCTCTCCCTGTCTCTCTGTCTCTCTCACTGTCCCGCTCTCTCCCTGTCCCTCTGTCCCTCTCCCTGTCCCTCTCTCTCTCCCTGTCCCTCTCTAAACCTGTCCCTCTCTCTCTCCCTGTCTATCTCTCCCTGTCCCTCTGTCTCACTCCCTGTCCCTCTCTCTACCTGTCCCTCTCTCTCTCTCTCCCTGTCCCTCTCTCTCCCTCTCTCCCTGTCCCTCTCACTATCTCTCCGTGTCCCTCTCTCTCTCTGTCCCTCTCACTCTCTCTGTCCCTCTCCCTCTTTCCCTGTCCCTCACTCTCTTTCTCTCCCTGTCCCTCTCTCTCTCCCTGTCCCTCTCTCCCTGTCCCTCTCTCTCTCCCTGTCCCTCTCTCTCTCCCCCTGTCCCCCTCTCTCTCCCTGTCCCTCTCTCTCCCTGTCCCTCTCTCTCTCCCTGTCCTTCTCTCACTCTGTTCCTCTCTCTCTCTCTCCACCCGTGTCCCCTCACTCTCTCTCTCTGTACCTCTCCCCACCTCTCTCTGTCTTTATCCCTCTCTCTCTCTCTCTGTCCCTCTCTCTCTCCCTGTCCCTCTCTCTCTCCGTGTCCCTCACTCTCTCTCTGTCCCTCTCTCTCTCCCTGTCCCTCTCTCTCCCTGTCGCTCTCTCTCTCCCTGTCCTTCTCTCTCTCTGTTCCTATCTCTCTCTCTCCCCCCATGTCCCTCACTCTCTCTCCTTTTCCTCTCTCTCTCCCTGACGCTCTCTATGTCTCTCTGTCCCTCACTCTCTCCCTCTTCCTCACTCTCTCCCTGTCCCTCTCTCTCTCCGTGTCCCTCCCTCTCTCTCTCCCTGTCCCCTCTCACTCTCTCTCCGTGTCCCACTCGCTCTCTGTCCCTCTCACTCTCCCTGTCCCTCTCACTCTTTCCCTGTCCCTCACTCTCTTTCTCCCTCTCCCTCTCTCTCCCTGTCTCTCTCTCTCTCACTGTCCCTCTCTCTCTGCCTGTCCCTGTCTCTCTCTCTGTCCCTCTCTCTCTCTCTGTCCATCACACTTTCCCTGTCCCTCACTCTCTCCCTGTCCCTCTCTCTCTCTCCGTGTCCCTCTCTCTCTCTCTGTACCTCTCACTCTCTCTATCCCTCTCTCTCTCTCTCTCTGTCCCTCTCTCTCTCTCTCCGTGTCCCTCACTCTCTCTCTGTCTCTCTCACTCTCCCGGTCCCTCTCTCTCTCTCTGTCCCTCACTCTCTGCCTGTCCCTCACTCTCTCCCTGTCCTCTCTCTCCGTGTCCCCCTCTCTCTCTCCCTGTCCCTCACACTCTCTCTCCGTGTCCCCTCTCTCTCTCTCCCTGTCCCTCTCTCTCTCCCTGTCCCTCTGTCTCTCTCCCTATCCCTCTCTCTCCCTGTCCCCCACTCTCTCCTGTCCCTCTCTCTCCCTCTCTCCCTGTCCCTCTCACTCTCTCTCCGTGTCCCTCTCTCTCTGTCCCTCTCACTCTCTCTGTCCCTCTCACTCTTTCCTTGTCCCTCACTCTCTCTCTCCCTGTCCCTCTCTCTCTCCCTGTCCCTCTCTCCCTGTCCCTCTCTCTCCCTGTCCCTCTCTCTCTCGCTGTCCCTCACTCTCTCTCTGTCCCCTCTCTCTCTGTCCCTCTCCCTCCTCTCTCTCTCTGTCTGTGTTCCTCGCTCTCTCCCTGTCCCTCTCTCTCTCCGTGCCCCTCACTCTCTCTCACTGTCCCTCTCTCTCTCCCTGTCCCGATCTCTCCCTGTCCCTCTCTCTCCTGTCCCTCACTCTCTCCTGTCCCTCTCTCTTTCTCTCTCTCTCCCGTTCCCTCTCTCTCACCCCCGTCCCTCCCTCTCTCTGTCCCTCTCTCTCTGTCCCTCTCTCTCTCTGTCCCCTCTCTCTCTCCCTGTCCCTCTCTCTATCTGTCCCTCTCTCTCTCTCTGTCCCTCTCTCTCGCACTGTCCCCTCTCTCTCCCTCTGACCATCTCTCTCACTCTCTCTCTGTCCCTCACTCTCTCCCTGTTCCTCACTCTCTCCCCTGTCCCCTCTCTCTCTCACCTGTCCCTCTCTCCCTGTCCCTCTCACTCTCTCCCTGTCCCTCTCTCTCTCTCTGTCCCTCTCCCTCTCTTCCCTGTCCCTCACTCTCTCTCTGTCCCGCTCTCTCACTGTCCCTCACTCTCGCCCTGTCCCTCTCTCTCCCCTGTCCCTCACTCTCTCCCTGTCCCTCTCTCTCTCTCCCGTTCCTTCTCTCTCTCTCCCTGTCCCTCACTCTCTCTGCCCATCTCTCTCTCCCTGTCCCTCTCTCTCTCTCCCGTTCCTTCTCTCTCTCTCCCTGTCCCTCACTCTCTCTGCCCATCTCTCTCTCCCTGTCCCTCTCTCTCTCTCTCCGTCTGTCCTCCTTGTCCATCTCTCTCTCTCCCTGTCCCTCTCTCTCTCTCCGTCTGTCTCCTTGTCCATCTCTCTCTCTCCCTGAACTCTCTCTATCTCTCTCCCTGTACCTCTCTCTCTCCCTGTCCCCTCTCTCTCTCCCGGTCACTCTCTCTCTCTCTGTCCCTCTCTCTGTCCCTCTCCCTCTCCCCCTGTCCCTCACTTTCTCCCTGTCCCTCTCTCCCGCTCTACCTGTCCCTCTCTCTCTCACTGTCTCTCTCTCTCTCCCTGTCCTCTCTCTCTCTCCCTGTCCCTCACTCTCTCCCTGTCCTCTCTCTCTCTCCCTGTCCCTCTCTCTCTCTCTCTCCCCTGTCCCCTCTCTCTCTGTCTCTGTCCCTCACTCTCTCGCTGTCCCTCTCTCTCTCCCTGTCCCTCACTCTCTCTCCCTGTCCCTCTCTCTCCCTCTGTCCCTCTCCGCCTCTCTCTCTCTCCCTGTCCTTCACTCTCTCCCTGTCACATCCCTCTCTCCCTGACCCTCTATCTCTCTCTCTCCCTGTCCCTCTCTCTCTCCCTGTCCCTCTCTCCCTGTCCCTCTCTCTCCCTGTCCCCCTCTCTCTCCTTGTCTCTCCCTCTCTCCTTGTCCCTCTCCCTCTCTCCCTGTCCCTCACTCTCTCACTGTCCCTCTCTCTCTCTCCCTGTCCCTCTCTCTCCCTGCCCCTCTATCTCTCCCAGTCCCTGTCTCTTTCTATCCCTCACTCGCTTTCTGTCCCCCTTCCTCTCTCTGTCCATTTCTCTGTCTTTCCCTCTCTCTCCTGTCCCCCTCTCTCTCTCCATCCCACACTCTCTCCCTGTCCCTCTGTCTCTATCTGTCCCTCACTCTCTCTCTGTCTCTCTCACTCTCCCTGTCCCTCTCTCTCTCTCTGTCCCTCACTCTCTGCCTGTCCCTCACTCTCTCCCTGTCCCTCTCTCTCCGTGTCCCCCTCTCGCTCTCCCTGTCCCTCACACTCTCTCTTCCGTGTCCCTCTCTCTCTCTCCCTGTCCCTCTCTCTCTCCCTGTCCCCTCTCTCTCTCTCCCTGTCCCTATCTCTCCCAGTCCCTCTCTCTCTCTCTCTGTCCTTCACTCTCTCCCTGTCCCATCTCTCTCTCCCTGTCCCTCTCTCACTCTCTCCCTGCCCCCCTCTCTCTCTCTCCCTCTCTCTCTCTCTCCGTGTCCCTCACTCTCTCTCTGTCTCTCTCACTCTCCCTGTCCCTCTCTCTCTCTCTGTCCCCTCACTCTCTGCCTGTCCCTCACTCTCTCCCTGTCCCTCTCTCTCCGTGTCCCCCTCTCTCTCTCCCTGTCCCTCACACTCTCTCTCCGTGTCCCCCTCTCTCTCTCCCTGTCCCTCTCTCTCTCCCTGTCCTCTGTCTCTCTCCCTGTCCCTCTCTCTCTCTTCCGGTCCCTCTCTCTCCCTGTCCCTCTGTCTCTTCTCCCTGTCCGTCTCTCTCTCCCTGTCTCTCTCTCTCCCTGTCCCTCTGTCTCTCTCCCTATCCCTCTCTCTCCCTGTCCCCCTCTCTCTCCTGTCCCTCTCTCTCTCCCTCTCTCCCTGTCCCTCTCACTCTCTCTCCGTGTCCCTCTCTCTCTGTCCCTCTCACTCTCTCTGTCCCTCTCTCTGTCCCTCTCCCTCTCCCCCTGTTCCTCACTTTCTCCCTGTCCCTCTCTCCCGCTCTACCTGTCCCTCTCTCTCTCCCTGTCTCTCTCTCTCTCCCTGTCCTCTCTCTCTCTCCCTGTCCCTCACTCCCTCCTGTCCTCACTCTCTCTCCCTGTCCCTCTCTCTCTCTCTCTCCCTGTCCCTCTCTCTCTGTCTCTGTCCCTCACTCTCTCGCTGTCACCCTCTCTCTCTCAATCCCTCACTCTCTCCCTGTCCCCTCTCTCTCTCTCTGTCCCTCTCTCTCTGTCCCTCTCCCCCCTCTCTCTCTCTCTCTGTCTGTGTCCCCCTCTCTCTCTCTGTCCCTCTCTCTCACCCTCTCCCTCTCTCTCTCCGTGTCCCTAACTCTCTCTCACTGTCCCTCTCTCTCTCCCTGCCCCTCTCTCTCCCTGACACTCTCTCTCCCTGTCCCTCTCTCTCTCTGGCTGTCCCTCTCTCTCCCTGTCGGTCTCTCTCCCTGTCCCTCTCTCCCTCTCCCTGTACCTCTCTCTCTCCCAGTCCCTCTCTCACTCTCCCTGTCCCTCTCTCTCTCTCTCTCCCTGTCCCTCTCTCTCTCTCTCCCTGTCCCTCTCTCCTCTCTCTCTCTCCCTGTCCCTCTCTCTCCCTGTCTCTCTCTCCCCTGTCTCTCTCAAACTCCCCGTACCTCTCCCTCTCTCCCTGTCCCTCACTCTCTCCCTGTCCCTCTCTCTCTCTCCCTGTCCCTCTCTCTCCCTGGCCCTCTATCTTTCCCTGTCCCTCTCTCTCTCTCTATCCCTCACTCTCGCTCTGTCTCCCTCCCTGTCTCTGTCCCTCTCTCTGTCTTTCCCTCTCTCTCTCCCTGTCCCCCTGTCTCTCTGAATCCTCACTCTCTCCCTGTCCCTCTCTCTCTCTCTCTGTCCCTCTCTCTATCTCAGTCTCTCTCTCTTTCTCCCTGTCCCTCACTCTCTCCCTGTCCCTCTCTCTCTCCCCTCCTCTCTCTCTCTCTGTCCCTCACTCTCTCCCTGTCCCTCTCTCTCCCTGTCCCTCTCTCTCTCTCTCCCTGTCCCTCTCACACTCTCTCCGTGTCCCTCTCTCTCTCTCTGTCCCTCTCAATCTCTCTGTGCCTCTCACTCTTTCCCCTGTCCCTCACTCTCTCTCTCACTGTCCCTCTCTCTCTCCCTGTCCCTCTCTCTCTCCCTGTCCCTCTCTAACCCTGTCCTTCTCTCTCTCCCTGTCTCTCTCTCCCTGTCCCTCTGTCTCACTCCCTGTCCCCTCTCTCTTCCTGGCCCTCTCTCTCTGTCTCTCTCTCTCTCTCTCCCTGTCTCTCTCTCTCTCCCTGTCTCTGTCTCTCTCCCTGTCCCTCTCCCTCTCTCCCTGTCCCTCACTCTCTCCCTGTCCCGCTCTCTCTCTCCCTGTCCCTATCTCTCCCAGTCCCTCTCTCTCTCTCTCTGTCCTTCACTCTCTCCCTGTCCCATTTCTCTCTCCCTGTCCCTCTCTCACTCTCTCCCTGCCCCTCTCTCTCTCTCTCCCTCTCTCTCTCTCTCCTTGTCCCTCACTCTCTCTCTGTCTCTCTCACTCTCCCTGTCCCTCTCTCTCTCTCTGTCCCTCACTCTCTGCCTGTCCCTCACTCTCTCCCTGTCCCTCTCTCTCCGTGTCCCCCTCTCTCTCTCCCTGTCCCTCACACTCTCTCTCCGTGTCCCTCTCTCTCTCTCCCTGTCCCTCTCTCTCTCCCTGTCCCTCTCTCTCTCCCCTCCTCTCTCTCTCTCTGTCCCTCACTCTCTCCCTGTCCCTCTCTCTCCCTGTCCCTCTCTCTCTCTCTCCCTGTCCCTCTCACACTCTCTCCGTGTCCCTCTCTCTCTCTCTGTCCCTCTCAATCTCTCTGTGCCTCTCACTCTTTCCCTGTCCCTCACTCTCTCTCTCACTGTCCCTCTCTCTCTCCCTGTCCCTCTCTCTCTCCCTGTCCCTCTCTAACCCTGTCCTTCTCTCTCTCCCTGTCTCTCTCTCCCTGTCCCTCTGTCTCACTCCCTGTCCCCTCTCTCTTCCTGGCCCTCTCTCTCTGTCTCTCTCTCTCTCTCTCCCTGTCTCTCTCTCTCTCCCTGTCTCTGTCTCTCTCCCTGTCCCTCTCCCTCTCTCCCTGTCCCTCACTCTCTCCCTGTCCCGCTCTCTCTCTCCCTGTCCCTATCTCTCCCAGTCCCTCTCTCTCTCTCTCTGTCCTTCACTCTCTCCCTGTCCCATTTCTCTCTCCCTGTCCCTCTCTCACTCTCTCCCTGCCCCTCTCTCTCTCTCTCCCTCTCTCTCTCTCTCCTTGTCCCTCACTCTCTCTCTGTCTCTCTCACTCTCCCTGTCCCTCTCTCTCTCTCTGTCCCTCACTCTCTGCCTGTCCCTCACTCTCTCCCTGTCCCTCTCTCTCCGTGTCCCCCTCTCTCTCTCCCTGTCCCTCACACTCTCTCTCCGTGTCCCTCTCTCTCTCTCCCTGTCCCTCTCTCTCTCCCTGTCCCTCTGTCTCTCTCCCTGTCCTTCTCTCTCTCTTCCGGTCCCTCTCTCTCCCTGTCCCTCTGTCTCTCTCCCTGTCCGTCTCTCTCTCCCTGTCTCTCTCTCTCCCTGTCCCTCTGTCTCTCTCCCTATCCCTCTCTCTCCCTGTCCCCCTCTCTCTCCTGTCCCTCTCTCTCCCTCTCTCCCTGTCCCTCTCACTCTCTCTCCGTGTCCCTCTCTCTCTGTCCCTCTCACTCTCTCTGTCCCTCTCACTCTTTCCTTGTCCCTCACTCTCTCTCTCCCTGTCCCTCTCTCTCTCCCTGTCCCTCTCTCCCTGTCCCTCTCTCTCCCTGTCCCTCTCTCTCTCGCTGTCGCTCACTCTCTCTCTGTCCCCCTCTCTCTGTCCCTCTCCCCTCCTCTCTCTCTCTGTCTGTGTTCCTCGCTCTCTCCCTGTCCCTCTCTCTCTCCGTGCCCCTCACTCTCTCTCACTGTCCCTCTCTCTCTCCCTGTCCCGATCTCTCCCTGTCCCTCTCTCTCCCTGTCCTTCACTCTCTCCCTGTCCCTCTCTCTCTCTCCCGTTCCCTCTCTCTCTCCCCCCGTCCCTCTCTCTCTCTGTCCCCCTCTCTCTGTCCCTCTCTCTCTCTGTCCCTCTCTCTCTCCCTGTCCCTCTCTCTATCTGTCCCTCTCTCTCTCTCTGTCCCTCTCTCTCGCACTGTCCCCCTCTCTCCCTCTGACCCTCTCTCTCACTCTCTCTCTGTCCCTCACTCTCTCCCTGTTCCTCACTCTCTCCCTGTCCCTCTCTCTCTCACCTGTCCCTCTCTCCCTGACCCTCTCACTCTCTCCCTGTCCCTCTCTCTCTCTCTGTCCCTCTCCCTCTCTCCCTGTCCCTCTCTCTCTCCCTGTCCCTCTCTTCTCTGTCTCTCTCCCGCTCTGCCTGTCCCTCACTCTCTCCCTGTCCCGCTCTCTCACTGTCCCTCACTCTCGCCCTGTCCCTCTCTCTCCCTGTCCCTCACTCTCTCCCTGTCCCTCTCTCTCTCTCTCCCGTTCCTTCTCTCTCTCTCCCTGTCCCTCACTCTCTCTGTCCATCTCTCTCTCCCTGTCCCTCTCTCTCTCCTTCTCTGTCCCTCTCTCCCTGTCCCTCTCTCTCTCTCTCCGTCCGTCTCCTTGTCCATCTCTCTCTCTCCCTGTCCCTCTCTCTCTCTCCGTCTGTCTCCTTGTCCATCTCTCTCTCTCCCTGAACTCTCTCTATCTCTCTCCCTGTCCCTCTCTCTCTCCCTGTCCCTCTCTCCCTGTCCTCTCTCTCTCTCTCTCTGTCCCTCTCTCTCTCCCTGTCCCTCTGTCTCTCTCCCTGTCCCTCTCTCTCTCTTCCGGTCCCTCTCTCTCCCTGTCCCTCTGTCTCTCTCACTGTCCGTCTCTCTCTCCCTGTCTCTCTCTCTCCCTGTCCCTCTGTCTCTCTCCCTATCCCTCTCTCTCCCTGTCCCCCTCTCTCTCCTGTCCCTCTCTCTCCCTCTCTCCCTGTCCCTCTCACTCTCTCTCCGTGTCCCTCTCTCTCTGTCCCTCTCACTCTCTCTGTCCCTCTCACTCTTTCCTTGTCCCTCACTCTCTCTCTCTCCCTGTCCCTCTCTCTCTCCCTGTCCCTCTCTCCCTGTCCCTCTCTCTCCCTGTCCCTCTCTCTCTCGCTGTCCCTCACTCTCTCTCTGTCCCTCTCTCTCTGTCCCTCTCCCCTCCTCTCTCTCTCTGTCTGTGTTCCTCGCTCTCTCCCTGTCCCTCTCTCTCTCCGTGCCCCTCACTTTCTCTCACTGTCCCTCTCTCTCTCCCTGTCCCGATCTCTCCCTGTCCCTCTCTCTCCCTGTCCCTCACTCTCTCCCTGTCCCTCTCTCTCTCTCTCTCTCCCGTTCCCTCTCTCTCTCCCCCGTCCCTCTCTCTCTCTGTCCCTCTCTCTCTGTCCCTCTCTCTCTCTGTCCCTCTCTCTCTCCCTGTCCCTCTCTCTATCTGTCCCTCTCTCTCTCTCTGTCCCTCTCTCTCGCACTGTCCCCCTCTCTCCCTCTGACCCTCTCTCTCACTCTCTCTCTGTCCCTCACTCTCTCCCTGTTTATCACTCTCTCCCTGTCCCTCTCTCTCTCACCTGTCCCTCTCTCCCTGTCCCTCTCACTCTCTCCCTGTCCCTCTCTCTCTCTCTGTCCCTCTCCCTCTCTCCCTGTCCCTCTCTCTCTCCCTGTCCCTCTCTCTCTCTGTCTCTCTCCCGCTCTGCCTGTCCCTCACTCTCTCCCTGTCCCGCTCTCTCACTGTCCCTCACTCTCGCCCTGTCCCTCTCTCTCCCTGTCCCTCACTCTCTCCCTGTCCCTCTCTCTCGCTCTCCCGTTCCTTCTCTCTCTCTCCCTGTCCCTCACTCTCTCTGTCCATCTCTCTCTCCCTGTCCCTCTCTCTCTCCTTCTCTGTCCCTCTCTCCCTGTCCCTCTCTCTCTCTCTCCGTCTGTCTCCTTGTCCATCTCTCTCTCCCTGTCCCTCTCTCTCTCTCCGTCTGTCTCCTTGTCCATCTCTCTCTCTCCCTGAACTCTCTCTATCTCTCTCCCTGTCCCTCTCTCTCTCCCTGTCCCTCTCTCCCTGTCCTCTCTCTCTCTCTCCCTGTCCCTCTCTCTCTCCCTGTCCCTCTGTCTCTCTCCCTGTCCCTCTCTCTCTCTTCCGGTCCCTCTCTCTCCCTGTCCCTCTGTCTCTCTCCCTGTCCGTCTCTCTCTCCCTGTCTCTCTCTCTCCCTGTCCCTCTGTCTCTCTCCCTGTCCCTCTCTCTCCCTGTCCCTCTCTCTCTCCATGTCCCTCTCTCCCTGTCCCTCTCTCTCTGTCCCTCTCTCTCTCCCTGTCCCTCACTCTCTCTCCCTGTTCCTCTCTCTCTCCCTGTCCCTCTCTCTCTGTCCCTCTCCCCCTCTCTCTCTCTGTCTGTGTCCCTCTGTCTGTCTCCCTGTCCCTCTCTCTCTCCCAGTCCCTCTCTCTGTCTCCCTGTCCCTCTCTCTCTCTAACTGTCCCTCTCTCTCTCAATGTCGCTCACTCTCTCCCTGTCCCCCTCTCTCCCTGTCCCTCTCTCATTGTCAATCTCTCTCTCCCTGTCCCTTTCTCTCTGTTCCTCTCTCTCTCAGTGTCCCTCTCTCTCCCTGTCCCTCTCTCCCTCCCTGTCCCTCACGCTCTCCCTGTCCCTCTCTCTCTCCCTGTCCTTCTCTCTCTTTCCCTGTCTCACTCTCTCTCTGTCCCTCTCTCTCCCTGTCCCTCCCTCTCTCTCCCTGTCCCTCTCTCTCTCCCTGTCTCTCTCTCTCTCTCTCTCTCCCTGTCGCTCACTCTCTCTCTGTGCGTCTCACTCCCTGTCTCTCTCTCTCCCTGTCCCTGTCTCCCTATCCCTCTCTCTCTCTCTCTCCCTGTCCCTCTCTCCCTGTCCCACATTCTCTCCCTGGCCCTCTCTCTCTCCCTGTCCCTGTCTCCCTGTCCCTCTCTCACTCTCCCTGTCCCTCTCTCTCTCTCTCTCCCTGTCCCTGTCTCCCTGTCCCTCTCACTCTCTCCCTGTCACTCACTCTCTCCCTGTCCCTCTCTCTCTCTCTCCCTGTCCCACACTCTCTCCCTGTCCCTCTCTCTCTCTCCCTGTCCCTCACTCTCTCCCTGTCCCTCTCTCTCTCTCCCTGTCGCTCACTCTCTCTCTGTGCGTCTCTCTCCGTCTCCCTCTCTCTATCCCTGTCCCTGTATCCCTGTCCCCCTCTCTCTCTTCGTGTCCCTCACTCTCTCTCTCTGTCACTCTCTCTGTATCGCTCTCTCTCTCTCTTTCCCTGTCCCTCTCATCTCTCTGTCCCTCTCTCTGTCTGTCCCTCTCTCTCTCCCTGTCCCTCTCTCTCTCCCCGTCCCTCTCTCTCTCCATGTCCCTCCCTCTCTCCCTGTCCCTCTCTCTCTCCATGTCCCTCCCTCTCTCTCCATAGCCCCCTCTCTCTCTGTATCCTCCCTCTGTGTCCCTCTCTATCTCTGTCTCTCTCTCTCTCTCTCTGTCTGTCTCTCTCTCTCTGCGTCCCTCTCTGTCTCCCTGTCCCTCTCACTCTCTCCCGGTCCTTCACTCTCTCCCTGTCTCTGTCTCTCTCTCTCTCCCTGTCTCTGTCTCTCTGTGTCCCTCTCTCTCCGAGTGTTCCTCGTCTCACTCTCTCCCTCTCGATCTCTGTGTGTCTGTGTCCCTCTCTCTCTCTGTGTGTGTCCGTGTCCCACTGTCTCTCTCCGTGTCCCACTGTCTCTCTCTGTCTCTCTCTCTCTCTCTGTCCCTCTCACTCTCTCTGTCCCTCTCACTCTTTCCCTGTCCCTCTCTCTCTCTCTCTCTCTCTCTCTCCCTGTCCCTCTCTTTCCCTGTCCCTCTCTCTCTCCCTGTCCTTCTCTCCCTGTCCCTCGCTCTCTCTGTCCCTCTCTCTCTCCCTGTCCCTCTCTCCCTGTCCCTCTCTCTCTCCCTGTCCCTCTCTCCCTGTCCCTCTCTCTCTCCCTGTCCCTCTCTCTCTCTGTCCCTCTCTCTGTCTCTCTGTCTCTCTCTCTCCATGTCCCTCTCTTTCTCCATGTCGCTCACTCTCTCTCTCTCTGTCCCTCTCTCTCTCCCTGTCCCTCTCGCTCTCCCTGTCCCTCACTCTCTCCCTGTCCCTCTCTCTCTCCCTGTCCCTCTCTCTCTGTCCCTCTGTCTCTCTCTGTCCTTCTCTCTCTCCCTGTCCCTCTCTCTCCCTGTCCCTCTCCCTCTTTCCCTGTCCCTCACTCTCTCCCTGTCCCTCTCTCTCTCTCCCTGTCCCTCTCTCTCTCCCTGTCCCTCCCTGTCCCTCTCTCTCTCCCTGTCCCTCTCTCTCTACCTGTCCCTCTCTCTCGCTCTGTCCCTCTCTCTCTCCCTATCCCTCTCTCTCTCCCTGTCCCTCTCTCTCTCCCTGTCCCTCTCTCTCCCGCTCCCTCTCTCTCTCCCTGTCCCTCACTCTCTCTCTGTCCCTCTCTCTCTCCCTGTCCCTCTCTCTCTCCCTGTCCCTCTCTCTCTCTCTCCCTGTCCCTCTCTCTCCCGCTCCCTCTCTCTCTCCCTGTCCCTTACTCTCTCTCTGTACCTCTCTCTCTCCCTGTCCCTCACTCTCTCCCTGTCTCTCTCTCTCTCCCTGTCCCTCTCCCTATCTCTCTGTCCCTCACTCTCTCCCTGTCCCTCACTCTTTCCTTCTCTCACTCTCTCCCTGTCCCTCTCCCTCTCTCCCTGTCCCTCACTCTCTCTCAGTCCCACACTCTCCCTGTCTCTCTCTCTCCCCCTGTCCCTCTCTCCCTCTCTCACTGTCCGTCTCCCTCTCCCTATCCCTCTCTCTCTCCCTGTCCTTCTCTCTCTCCCTGTCCCTCTCTCTCTCTGTCCCTCTCTCTCTCTCGCCCTGTCCCTAACTCTCCCTGTCCCCCACACTCTCTCTCTCTCCCTGTCCCCCTCTCTCTCTCCGTGTCCCTTTCTCTCTCCCTGTCGCTCTACCTCTCCCTGTCCCTCACTCTCTCCCTGTACCTCTCCCTCTCCCGGTCCCTCACTCTCTCCCTGTCCCTCTCCCTCTCCCAGTCCCTCACTCTCTCCCTGTCCCTCACTCTCTCCCTGTCTCTCTCTCTCCCTGTCCCTCACTCTCTCCCTGTCTCTCTCTCTCTCTCTCCCTCTCTCGCTAACTGTCCCTCTCCCTCTCCCTGTCCCTCTCTCTCTCCCTGTCCCTCTCTCTCTCCCTGTCCCTCTTTCTCTCTCTGTCCCTCTCTCTCTCTCCCTGTTTCTCTCTCTCTCTCCCTGTTCCTCTCTCTCTCTGTGTCCCTCTCCCTCTCCCTGTCCCTCTCTCTCTCCCTGTCCCTCTCTCTCTCTCTGTCCCTCTCTCTCTCTCTCCCTGTTCCTCTCTCTCTCTCCCAGTTCCTCTCTCTCTCTGTGTCCCTCTCCCTCTCCCTGTCCCTCTCTCTCTCCCTGTCCCTCTCTCTCTCTGTCCCTCTCTCTCTCCCTGTCCCCCTCTCTCTCCATGTCCCTCCCTCTCTCTCTCCATAGCCCCCTCTCTCTCTGTATCCCCCCTCTGTGTCCCTCTCTATCTCTGTCCCTCTCTCTCTCTCTCTGTCTCTCTCTCTCTGTGTCCCTCTCTCTCTCCCTGTCCCTCTCACTCTCTCCCTGTCCCTCTCACTCTCTCCCTGTCCCTCACTCACTCACTGTCTCTGTCTCACTGTATCCCTCTCTCTCCGAGTGTTCCTCATCTCACTCTCTCCCTCTCGCTCTCTGTGTGTCTGTGTCCCTCTCTCTCTCTCTCTGTGTGTCCGTGTCCCACTGTCTCTCTCTCTGTCCCTCTCAATCTCTCTGTCCCTCTCACTCTTTCCCTGTCCCTCTCTCTCTCCCTCTCCCTGTCCCTCTCTGTCCCTGTTCTTCTCTCTCTCCCTGTCGCGCACTCTCTCTCCCTGTGCCTCTCTCTCTCCCTGTCCCACTCTCTCTGTCCCTCTCCCCCCCTCTCTCTCTCTGTCTGTGTCCCTCTCTATCTCTCCCTGTCCCCGTCTCTCTCTGTCCCTCTCTCCCTGTCCCTCTCTCATTGTCCCTCTCTCTCCCTGTCGCTCTCTCCCTGTCCCTCTCTGTCTCCCTGTCCCTCTCTCGCCCTGTCCCTCTCTCTCTCCCTGTCCCTCACGCTCTCCCTGTCGCTCTCTCTCTCCCTGTACCTCTCTCTCTCCCTGTCCCTCTCTCTCTCTCCCTCTCCCTCTCTCCCTGTCACTAACTCTCTCTCCCTGTCCCTCTCCCTCTCTCCCTGTCCCTCTCTCTCTCCCTGTCTCTCTCTCTCTCCCTGACCCTCACTCTCTCTCTGTCCCTCTCTCTCTCCCTGTGCCTCACTCTCTCCCTGTCTCTCTCTCTCCCTGTCCCTCTACTCTCGCTGTCCCTCACTCTCTCCCTGTCCCTCTCTCTCTCCCTGTCCCTCTCTCTCCCGCTCCCTCTGTCTCTCCCTGTCCCTCACTCTCTCTCTCTGTCCCTCTCTCTCTCCCTGTCCCTCACTCTCTCCCTGTCTCTCTCTCTCCCTGTCCCTCTCCCTCTCTCTCTGTCCCTCACTCTCTCCCTGTCCCTCACTCTCTCCCTGTCTCTCTCTCGCTCCCTGTCCCTCTCCCTCTCTCCCTGTCCCTAACTCTCTCTCCGTCCCTCTCCCTCTCCCTGTCCCTCTCTCTCTCCCTGTCCCTCTCTCTCTCTCTGTCCCTCTCTCTCTCCCTATCCCTCTCTCTCTCCCTGTCCCCGTCTCTCTCCATGTCCCCCCCTCTCTCTCCATAGCCCCCTCTCTCTCTGTATCCCCCCTCTATGTCCCTCTCTATCTCTTTCCCTCTCTCTCTCTCTCTCTGTCTCTCTCTCTCTGTATCCCTCTCTCCGTCCCTGTCCCTCTCACTCTCTCCCTGTCCCTCACTCACTCCCTGTCTCTCTCTCTCTCTCCCTGTCTCTGTCTCTCTGTATCCCTCTCTCTCCGAGTGTTCCTCGTCTCACTCTCTCCCTCTCGCTCTCTGTGTGTCTGTGTCCCTCTCTCTCTCTCTGTGTCCGTGTCCCACTGTCTCTCTCTCTGTCCCTCTCAATCTCTCTGTCCCTCTCACTCCTTCCCTGTCCCTCTCTCTCTCCCTCTCCCTGTCCCTCTCTGTCCCTGTTCTTCTCTCTCTCCCTGTCCCGCACTCTCTCTCCCTGTGCCTCTCTCTCTCCCTGTCCCTCTCTCTGTGTCCCTCTCCCCCTCTCTCTCTCTCTGTCTGTGTCCCTCTCTATCTCTCCCTGTCCCCGTCTCTCTCTATCCCTCTCTCCCTGTCCCTCTCTCATTGTCCCTCTCTCTCCCTGTCCCTCTCTCCCTGTCCCTCTCTGTCTCCCTGCCCCTCTCTCTCCCTGTCCCTCTCTCTCTCCCTGTCCCTCACGCTCTCCCTGTCGCTCTCTCTCTCCCTGTACCTCTCTCTCTCCCTGTCCCTAGCTCTCTCTCCCTGTCCCTCTCCCTCTCTCCCTGTCCCTCTCTCTCTCCCTGTCCCTCTCTCTCTCCCTGACCCTCACTCTCTCTCTGTCCCTCTCTCTCTCCCTGTGCCTCACTCTCTCCCTGTCTCTCTCTCTCCCTGTCCCTCTCTCTCTCCCTGTCCCTCACTCTCTCCCTGTCCCTCTCTCTCCCTGTCGCTCTCTCTCCCGCTCCCTCTCTCTCTCCCTGTCCCTCACTCTCTCTCTGTCCCTCTCTCTCTCCCTGTCCCTCACTCTCTCCCTCTCTCTCTCTCTCCCTGTCCCTCTCCCTCCTTCTCTGTCCCTCACTCTCTCCCTGTCCCTCACTCTCTCCCTCTCTCTCTCGCTCCCTGTCCCTCACCCTCTCTCCCTGTCCCTCACAATCTCTCCGTCCCTCACTCTCCCTGTCTCTCTCTCTCTCTCCCTGTCCCTCTCTCCCTCTCTCCCTGTCCCTCTCTCTCTCCCTATCCCTCTCTCTCTCCCTGTCCCTCTCTTTCTCCCTGTCCCTCTCTCTCTCTGTCCCCATCTCTCTCTCTCTCTCTCCCTGTCCCTAAATCTCCCTGTCCCCCACACTCTCTCTCTCTCTGTCCCCCTCTCTCTCTCCGTGTCCCTTTCTCTCTCCCTGTCACTCTAACTCTCCCTGTCCCTCACCCTCTCCCTGTCCCTCTCCCTCTCCGTGTCCCTCACTCTCTCCCTGTCCCTCTCCCTCTCCCTGTCCCTCACTCTCTCCCTGTCCCTCAGTCTCTCCCTGTCTCTCTCTCTCCCTGTCCCTCACTCTCTCCCTGTCTCTCTCTCTCTCCCTCTCCCTCTCTCTCTCCCTGTCCCTCTCTCGCTAACTGTCCCTCTCCCTCTCCCTGTCCCTCTCTCTCTCTCCCTGTCCCTCTCTCTCTCTGTCCCTCTCTCTCTCCCTGTCCCTCTCTCTCTCTCTGTCCCTCTCTCTCCCTGTCCATCTCTCTCTCTCCCTGTCCCCCTCTCTCTCTCTGTCCCTCTCTCTCCCTGTCCCTCTCTCTCTCCCTGTCCCTCTCTCTCTCCCTGTCCCTCTCTCTCTCTCCCTGTCCCTCTCTCTCTCCCTGTCCCTCTCTGTGTGTGTTTGTATTTGTGTGTGTCCCTCCCTCACTGTGTGTGTCAGTCATTTTGTGCTTGCGCATGCGTGTGTCCCTCCCTCGCTGTGTGTGTGTGTGTGTGTGTGTGTGTGTGTGTGTGTGTGTGTGTGCATGTGTGTGTGTGTGTGTGTGTGCGTGTCCCCCTCTTGCTGTATGTGTATCCCTGTTGCAGTGTATGAGAGTGTGTGTGTGTGTGAGTATGTGTGTCCCTCCGTGGTTGTGTGTCTGCGTGTATCCCCTTAACTTTGTGGATGTGTGCGTGTCCATCCCTCGCTTTATGTGTGTGTGTGTGTGTCTCCGTCCCTTGTTCTTTGTGTATATCCCCCTCCCTGTGTGTGCTCATCTCCACTTGCTGTGTGAGTGCATGACCCCCGTGCTGTGTGTGCATGTGTCCTTCGCCATGTCTGTGCATGTCCCCTCTCGCTGTGTGTGCGTGTCCCTCCCTCGCTGTGTGTGTGTGTCCCACCCTCGCTGTGCGTGTGTGTGTGTGTGTGTGTGTGTGTGTTCCACTTGCTGTGTGTGTGTGCCCCGCTTGCAGTGTGTGAGGGTGTCCTCCCCTCGCTCTGTATGTGTATGTATACATATCACTCACTCAGTGTGTGTGTGTGTCCCTCCTTCTCTGTGCGAGTGTGTCCCTCCTTCACTGTGTGTGTGTCCCTCCCTCGCTGTGTGAGTGTGCCCCTCCCTCGCTGTGTGTGCGTGCGTGCCACTCCCTCGCTGTGTGCGTGCCCCTCCCTCGCTGTGTGTGCGTGCGTGCCACTCCCTCGCTGTGTGCGTGCGTGCCCCTCCCTCGCTGTGTGTGTGCATGTCCCTCCCTCTGTGTGTGTGTGTGTGTGTGTGTGTGTGTGTGTGTGTGTGTCCCTCCCTTGGTGTGTGTGCGTGTCCCCCACTTGCAGTGTGCGTGTCTCTCCCTCACTGTGTGAGTGTGTGTCCCTCCCTTGCTGTGTGTGTGTGTGTGTGTGTGTCTCCCTCCCTTACTGTGTGTGTGTGCCCCTCCCTTGCTGTGTGTGCGTGTCCCCCAGTTGTGGTGTGTGTGTCCCTCCCTCGCTATGTGTGTGTGTGCCCCACCCTCGCTGTGTGTGCGTGTCTCCCACACTCACTGTGTGTGTGTGTGTGTGTGTGTGTGTGTGTGCGTGCCCCGCTTGCAGTGTGTGAGGGTGTCCTCCCCTCGCTCTGTATGTGTGTGTATACATATCACTCACTCAGTGTGCGGGTGTGTCCCTCCTTCGCTGTGCGAGTGTGTCCCTCCCTCGCTGTGTGCGTGCGTGCCCCTCCCCCGCTGTGTTTGTGTGTGTCCCTCTCTCGCTGTGTGTGTGTGTCCCACCCTCGCTATGCGTGTGTGTGTGTGTTCCTCTTGCTGTGTGTGCGTGCCCCGCTTGCAGTGTGTGTGGGTGTCCTCCCCTCGCTCTGTAAGTGTGTGTATACATATCACTCACTCAGTGTGTGTGCGTGTCCCTCCTTCTCTGTGCGAGTGTGTCCCTCCTTCACTGTTTGAGTGTGTCCCTCCCTCGCTGTGTGAGTGTGCCCCTCCCTCGCAGTGTGTGCGTGCGTGCCCCTCCCTCGCTGTGTGCGTGCGTGCCCCTCCCTTGCTGTGTGTG
Source organism: Chiloscyllium punctatum (assembly GCF_047496795.1). Classification (NCBI taxonomy): domain Eukaryota; kingdom Metazoa; phylum Chordata; class Chondrichthyes; order Orectolobiformes; family Hemiscylliidae; genus Chiloscyllium; species Chiloscyllium punctatum. The sequence goes on from NC_092762.1 coordinate 24,179,160, forward strand.
TGCATGTCCCTCCCTCTGTGTGTGTGTGTGTGTGTGTGTGTGTGTGTGTGTGTGTGTGTGTGTGTGTGAGTGTATGTCCCTCCCTTGGTGTGTGTGCGTGTCCCCCACTTGCAGTGTGCGTGTCTCTCCCTCGCTGTGTGTGTGTGTGCGTGTCCCTCCCTTGCTGTGCGTGTGTGTGTCTCCCTCCCTTACTGTGTGTGTGTGCCCCTCCCTTGCTGTGTGTGCGTGTCCCCCAGTTGTGGTGTATGTGTCCCTCCCTCGCTATGTGTGTGTGTGCCCCTCCCTCGCTGTGTGTCCGTGTCTCCCACACTCACTGTGTGTGTATGTGTGTGTGTGTGTGTGTGTGCGTGCCCCGCTTGCAGTGTGTGAGGGTGTGCTCCCCTCGCTCTTTATATGTGTGTATACATATCACTCACTCAGTGTGCGAGTGTGTGCCTCCTTCGCTGCGCGAGTGTGTCCCTCCTTCGCTGTGCGAGTGTGTCCCTCCCTCGCTGTGTGCGTGTGTGCCCCTCTCCCGTTGTGTTTGTGTGTGTCCCTCTCTCGCTGTGTGTGCGTGTCCCTCCCTCGCTGTGTGTGTGCGTGTCCCTCTCTTGCTCTGTGTGTGTGTTTGTGTTTGTGTGTGTCCCTCCCTCACTGTGTGTGCATGTCCATTCCTGGCTGTGTGTTCGTGTCCCTCTCTCGCTGTGTGTGTCAGTCATTTTGTGCTTGCGCATGCGTGTGTCCCTCCCTCGCTGTGTGTGTGTGTGTGTGTGTGTGAGAGTATGTGTGTCTCCGTGTATCCCCTTAAATGTGTGTATGTGTGCGTGTCCCTCCCTCGCTTTGTGTGTGTGTGTGTCTGTGTGTGTGTCCCTCCCTTGCTCTTTGTGTATATCCCCCTCACTGTGTGTGCTCATCTCCCCTTCATGTGTGAGTGCATGACCCCCTTGCTGTGTGTGCATGTGTCCCTCCCTCGCGGTGTCTGTGCATGTCCCCTCTCACTGTGTGTGCGTGTCCCTCCCTCGCTGTGTGTGTGCGTGTCTCTCCCTTGCTGTGTGTGCTTATACCTCCCTCGCTGGGTGTGTGCATGTCCCTCACTCGCTTGGTGTGTGCATGACCCTCCCTCGCTTGGTGTGTGCGCGTCCCTCCCTCGCTGGGTATGCGTTTGTCCCTCTATTGCTCTGTGTGTATGTTTGTGTTTGTGTGTGTCCCTCCCTCACTTTGTGTGCATGTCCATTACTGGCTGTATTTTCGTGTCCCTCTCTCGCTGTGTGTGTCAGTCATTTTGTGCTTGCGCATGCGCGGGACACTCCCTCGCTCTGTGTGCGTGTGAGTATGTGTGTCCCTCCCTGGCTGTGTGTCTGCGTGTATCCCCTTAACTGTGTGTATGTGTCTGTGTCCCTCCCTCGCTTTGTGTGTGTGTCTGTGTGTGTCCCTCCCTTGCTCTTTGTGTGTATTCCACTCACTGTGCGTGCTCATGTCCCCTTGCTGTGTTTGCATGTGTCCCTCCATCGCCGTGTCTGTGCATGTCCCCTCTCGCTGTTTGTGCGTGTCCCTCTCACGCTGTATGTTTGCATGTCCTTCCCTCACTGTGTATGTGCGTGTCCCTCCCTCGCTGTGCGTGTGTGTGTCCCTACCTTGCTGTGTGTCTCAGCAAGCCTCTCGCTCACTGTGTGTGTTCCTCGCTCGCTGTGTGTGTGTGTGTGTGTGTGTGTGTGTGTGTGTGTGTTGTGTGTGTGTGTGCGCGCGCGCATGTCCCTTCCTCTGTGTGTGTACAAGAGTCACACCGTCACAGTATGTGTTTGTTTGACGTCCTTTCGCTGCGTGTCCCTCACTCGCTGTTTGTGTGTATGTCACTCCCCCACGTTGTGTGTATATGTCTCTCTCTTGCTGTGCGTGTGCATGTCTCACCCTCGCTCTATGTGTGCGCGTGCATGTCCTTCCTTCCGTGTGTGTGTGTGTGTGTGCGTGTGCATGTCTCCCATGCTATGTGTGTGCATCTCCTTCCCTTCCTCGCTCTGTGTTTGTGTGTGTGTGCACGTATCCCTCCCTCGCTGTGTGTGTGCATGTCCCTGCCTTGCTGCGTGTCTCAGCAAGTCCCTCGCTCGCTGTGTGTTCCCTCGCTCGCTGTCTGTGTGTGTCTCTTGCTTGCTGTGTGTGTGTCCCTCCCTCGCTGTGTGTGCTCTCACTGTGTGTGTGTGTGCGCGCACGTGTCTCTTGCTTGCTGTGTGTGTGTTTCCCTTTCTCTAGTGTGTATGTGTCACACTCTTACATTATGTGTTTGCGTGTCCCCCCTTTGCTGCGTATTGCTCACTCGCTGTGTGTGTGCGTGCCCCTCCCTCACTCTGTGTGTGAGTGTGTGTCTCCCTCCCTTCCTGTGAGTATGTGTCCCCCTCCTCGCTGTGTGATTGTGCGCACGCTTATCCCTCCCTCACTGTGAGTGTGCGTGCACCCTCTCGCTGTGTGTGTGTATTCCTCCCTCATTCAGTATGTGTGTGTATGTGTGTGTGTGTCTGTGTGTGTGTGTGTCCCTCCCTCGCTGTGTGTCTGCGGGTAACCCCCTCACTGTGTGTGTTTGCTTGTCGATCCCTCGCTGTGTGTGTCCCACGCTCGCTGTGTATGCACGTGTCCCTCCCTTGCTCTGTGTTTGTGTGTGTGTGTGTACCTGTGCGTGTCCCTCCTTCGCTGTCTGTGTGTGTGTGTGTGTCCCTTCCTCACTGTGTGTCTGCGGTTAACCCCTTCACTGTGTGCGTTTGCGTGTCACTTCCTTGCTGTGTTATCCCACGCTCGCTCTGTGTGCACGTGTCCCTCCCTTGATCTGTGTTTGTGCGTGTGTGTATCTGTGTGTGTCCCTCCCTCGCTTTGTGTGAGTGTGTGTGTGTGTGTGTGTGTGTGTGTGTGTCTGTGTGTGTCCCTCCCTTGCTCTTTGTGTGTATCCCACTCACTGTGTGCGCTCATGTCCCCTTGCTGTGTGCGTGCATGACCCACTTGCTGTGTTTGCATGTGTCCCTCCATCGCCGTGTCTGTGCATGTCCCCTCTCGCTGTGTGTGCGTGTCCCTCCCACGCTGTATGTGTGCATGTCCTTCCCTCATTGTGTATGTGCGTTTCCCTCCCTCGCTGTGCGTGTGTGTGTCCGTACCTTGCTGTGTGTCTCAGCAAGCCTCTCGCTCACTGTGTGTGTCCCTCGCTCGCTGTGTGTGTGTGTGTGTGTGTGTGTGTGTGTGTGTGCACGCGCGTGTCCCTTCCTCTGTGTGTGTACACGAGTCACACCGTCACAGTATGTGTTTGTGTGACATCCTTTCGCTGTGTGTCCCTCACTTGCTGTTTGTGTGTGTGTCACTCCCCCACGTTGTGTATATATGTCTCTCTCTTGCTGTGCGTGTGCATGTCTCACCCTCGCTCTATGTGCGTGCGTGCTTGTCCCTCCTTCCGGGTGTGTGCGTGTGTGTGTGTGCGTGTGCGTGCCTCCCATGCTATGTGTGTGCATCTCCTTCCCTTCCTCGCTCTGTGTTTGTGTGTGTGTGTGCGTGTCCCTCCCTCGCTGTGTGTGTGTGTCCCTCCTTTGCTGTGTGTGTGCGTGTGTGTGTGTTTCCCTCCCTTGCTGTGTGTGTGTTCCCCTCCCTCGCTGTGTGTGCGTGTCTCCCACTTGCAGTGGGTGTATCACTCCATCATTGTGTTTGTACGTGTCCCACCCCCGTTGTGTTTGTGCGTGTCCCTCCCTCGCTGTGTGTGCATGTCCCTCCCTCGCTGTGTGTGTGCGTCTCCCTCCCCCATTGTGTGCGTGCGTGTCCCTCTCTTGCTCTGTGTGTGTGTTCGTGTTTGTGTGTGTCCCTCCCTCACTGTGTGTGCATGTCCATTCCTGGCTGTGTGTTCGTGTCCCTCTCTCGCTGTGTGTGTCAGTCATTTTGTGCTTGCGCATGCGTGTGTCCCTTCCTCGCTCTGTGTGTGTGTGTGAGAGTATGTGTCTCCGTGTATCCCCTTAACTGTGTGTATGTGTGCGTGTCCCTCCCTCGCTTTGTGTGTGTGTGTGTGTGTGTGTGTGTGTGTCCCTCCCTTGCTCTTTGTGTGTATCCCCCTCACTATGTGTGCTCATGTCCCCTTGCTGTGTGAGTGCATGACCCCCTTGCTTTGTTTGCATGTGTCCCTCCATCGCCGTGTTTGTGCATGTCCCCTCTCGCTGTGTGTGTGTGTCCCTACCATGCTGTATGTGTGCATATCCTTCCCTCGCTGTGTATGTGCGTGTCCCTCCCTCGCTGTGCGTGTGTGTGTCCGTACCTTGCTGTGTGTCTCAGCAAGCCTCTCGCTCACTGTGTGTGTCCCTCGCTCGCTGTGTGTGAGGGTGTGTGTGTGTGTGTGTGTGTGTGTGTGTGTGCGTGTGTGTGCGTGCGCGCACGTGTCCCTTCCTCTGTGTGTGTACACTAGTCACACCGTCACAGTATGTGTTTGTGAGACGTCCTTTCGCTGCGTGTCCCTCACTCGCTGTTTGTGTGTGTGTCACTCCCCCGCGTGTGTGTGTATATGTCTCTCTCTTGCTGTGCGTGTGCATGTTTCACCCTCGCTCTATGTGTGTGCGTGCATGTCCCTCCTTCCGTGTGTGTGTGTGTGTGTGTGTGTGCGCGTGTGTGTGCCTTCCATGCTATGTGTGTTCATCTCCTTCCCTTCCTCACTCTGTGTTTGTGTGTGTGTGCGTGTTCCTCCCTTGCTGTGTGTGTGTGCGTCCCTCTGTTGCTGTGTGCACGTATCCCTCCCTCGCTATGTGTGTGCATGTCCCTGCCTTGCTGCGTCTCTCAGCATGTCCCTCGCTCGCTGTGTGTTCCCTCGCTCGCTATCTGTGTGTGTCTCTTGCTTGCTGTGTGTGTGTCCCTCCCTCGCTGTGTGTGCTCTCACTGTGTGTGTGTGTGCGCGTGTGTGTGTGTGTGCGCGCGCGTCTCTTGCTTGCTGTGTGTGTGTTTCCCTTCGTCTAGTGTGTACGTGTCACACTCTTACATTATGTGTTTCCGTGTCCCCTCTTTGGTGCGTGTTGCTCACTCGCTGTGTGTGTGAGTGTGTGTCTCCCTTCCTTGCTGTGAGTATGTGTCCCCCTCGTCGCTGTGTGTGTGTGTGCACGCGTGTCCCTCCCTCACTGTGAGTGTGCGTGTACCCTCTCGCTGTGTGTGTGTGTGTGTGTGTGTGTTCCTCCCTCATTCAGTGTGTGTGTGTATGTGTGTGTGTGTCTCTCCCTCGAAGTGTGCGTGTCACCCTTCGCTGTGTCTGTGTGTCCCTTCCTTCGCTGTGTCTGTGTGTGTGTGTGTCCGCGTGTGTGTGTGTGTGTGTGTGTGTGTGTGTCCCTCCCTCGCTGTGTGTCTGCGGGTATCCCCCTCACTGTGTGTTTATGCTTGTGTGTGTCCCATGCTCGCTGTGTATGCACGTGTCCCTCCCTTGCTCTGTGTTTGTGTGTGTGTGTGTACCTGTGCGTGTCCCTCCTTCGCTGTTTGTGTGTGTGTGTGTCCCTTCATCACTGTGTGTCTGCGGTTAACCCCCTCACTGTGTGCGTTTGCGTGTCACTTCCTTGCTGTGTCATCCCACGCTCGCTGTGTGTGCACGTGTCCCTCCCTTGATCTGTGTTTGTGCGTGTGTGTATCTGTGCGTGTCCCTTCCTCGCTTTGCGTGTGTGTTTCCGTCGTGTGTGTGTGTGCGCGCCTGTACATGTTCCTCCCTTGCTCCGTGTGTCCGTGTGTGTGTGTGTGTGTGTGTGTGTGTGTGTGAGAGAGAGAGAGAGATTGTGTCTGTGTGTGTCCCTCCCTCGCTTTGTGTGTGTGTGTCCGTCCCTTGTGCGTATGTGTGTGCATGTCTCTCCCTTGCTCTGTGATTCTGTGTGTGTATGTATGTGTACGTGACCCTCCCTCACTTTGTGTGTTCGTCCCTTGTGTGTGTATGTGTGTGTGTGTGTGTGTGTGTCCCTCACTGTGTGCGCGTGTCCAACCTTGCCCTGTGTGTGTGTCCCTCTCTCGCTCTGTGTGTGTGTCCCTCCCTCGCTGTGTGTGTGTGTCCCTCCCTCGCTGTGTGTGTGTGTGTGTCCCCCTCTTGCTGTGTGTGCATGTTCCTCCCTGGATGTGTGTGCGCGTGTCACTCCCTTGTTGTGTGTGTGTGTGTGTGTGTGTCCCTCCATTGCTCTTTATGTATATCCCCCTCACTGTGTGTGCACATCGCCCCTCGGTGGTGAGTGCATGTCCCCCCTTGCTGTGTGTGTGTGTGTCCCTCCCTCGCTGTGCCTGTGTGTGTACCCTCGCACGTGTGTGCGTGCACCCTCTCAATTTCTGTGCACATGCCCTCCCCCTCGCCGTGTGTCTGATTGTCCCTCCTTCCCCGTGTATGTGCGTTTCCCTCCCTTGCTGTGAATGTGCATATTCCTCCCTTGCTGTGTATGTGAGTTTCCCCCCTTGCTCTGTGTGTGTGTGTTTGTGTGTGTGCATGTCTCCCTCTGGCTGAGTTTGTGCGTGTCTCTCTCTCACTGTATGTGTCTGTGTTTGTGTGCTTCCTCATGTGTGTGTCGCTCCCTCACTGTGTGCGTGCCCCTCACTAGCTGTCAGTGTGGGTGTGTGTGTCCCTCCCAAGCTCTCTGTGTGTGGGTGTGTGTGTGTGCGTGTCGGTCCCTCCCTCGCTCTGTGTGTGTGTGTGTGTGTGTGTGTGTGTGTGTGTGTGTGTGTGGTCCCACCCTCGCTGTCTGTGTGTGCGTGTCCCTTCCTTGCTATGAGTGTGTGTGTGTGTGTTCTTCCCTCGCTGTGTATGTGTGAGTTACCCCCTTGCTCTGTGTGTGTGTGTGTGTGTCTCTTGCTGTGCGTGTGTGTGTGGCCCTCCGTCGCTGTGTGTGCATGTGTCTCCCCCTTGCTGTTTGTGCGCGTGTCCCTCTCTTGCTCTGTGTGTGTGTGTGTGTGTGTGTGTGTGTGTGTGCGTGTGGTGAGTGTGTGTGTGTGTCCATGTTCCTCCCTGGCTATGTGTGTGCATGTCCCTCTCTCGCTGTGTATCTGTGTTTGTGTGCTTGAAAATGCCCGTGCCCATCCCTCACTGTGTATGCGTGTCCCCTCTTGCTGTGAGTATGTGTGACCCTTTTACAGTGTATATGAGTGTCCTACCCTCGCTGCGTGTGTGTGTGTGTGTGTATGCGTGTCACTCCCACACTGTGTGTGTGTCACTCCCTTGCTATGTGTCTGTGTGTATGTTTGCGTGTCCCTCCCCTTGCTTTGTGTGTGTGTGTGTGCCTCTAGCTGTGTGTGCACGTGTCACTCCCATGCTCTGTGAGTGTGTGTCCGTCTCTTGTGTGTGTGTCCCTCCCTTGCTCTTTGTGCATATCCCCACCATTGTGTGTCTGCATCGCCCCTCGCTGTGTGAGTGCCTGTCCCCCCTTGCTGTGTGTGCGTGTGTCCCTCCCTCGTCATGTCTGTGTGTGTCCCCTCTCGCTGTGTGCGCGTGCCCCCTCTCAATTTCTGTGCACATGTCCTCCCCCTCGCCATGTGTCTGCTTATCCCTCCTTCCCTGTGTGTGTGCATGTCCCTCCCTTGCTGTTTATGTGCGTGTCCCTCTCTCGCTCTGTGTTTGTATATATTCCTCCCTCGCTGTGTGTGTGCGTGTCCCTCCCTCACTGTGTGTGTCCCCATCTTGCTGTGAGTATGTGTGTCCCTCTTGCAGTGTATGTGAGTGTCCGTCCCATGCTATGTGAGTGTGTGTGTGTGTGTGTGTCCCTCCCTCGCTGTGTGTCAGTGTGTAACCCCTTAACGTTGTGTATGTGTGCATGTCCCTCCCTTGCTGTGTGTGTGTCCCTCCCTTGCTCTTTGTGTATATCCCCCTCACTGTCTGTGCTCATCTCCCCATGTTGTGTGAGTGCATGATCCCCTTGTTGTGTGTGCGTGTGTCCGTCATTCGCTGTGTCAGTGAGTGTCCCCTCTCACTGTGTGTGTGTGTGTGCCCCCTCTCACTTACTGTGCACATTTTATCCCCCTCGCCATGTGTGTGCTTGTCCCTCCTTCCCTGCGTGTGTGTGTCCCTCCCTCGCTGTGTGTGTTTGTGTATCACCCTCCATCGTTGTGTGTGTGCATGTCCTTCCCTCCCTCGCTGTGTGTGTGTGTCACTCTCTCACCGTGTTTGTGTACATTTCACTCCCTCGCTGTTTGTGTGTCACACCCTCGCTGTGTGTGTGTGTGTCCCTCTCTCGCTGTGAATGTGCGTGTCCATCCCTTGCTGTGTGTGTGTGTGTGTGCATGTGTGTCTGTGTCTCCCTCCATTACTCTCTGTGTATATCACCCTCACTGTGTGTGCACATCTCCCTTCGGTGTGTGAGTGCATGTTCCCCCTCGCTGTGTGTGCGTGTGTCCCTCCCTCGCTGTGCCTGTGCGTGTGCCTCCCTCACTATGTGTGCGTGCACCCGCTCAATTTCTATGCACATGCCCTTCCCTTCGCCGTGTGTCTGCTTGTCCCTCCTTACCTGTGTGTGTGCATGTCCCTCCCTCGCTGTGTGCCTCAGCAAGTCCCTCCCTCACTGTGCGTGTGTGTGTGTGTGTCCCTCTAGATGTGCACACGTGTGTGTGGCCTTCACTCTTGTGTGTATGTGTCTGCCCCTCGCTGTGTTTGCGAGTATCCCTCTCTTGCTCTGTGTGTGTGTGTGTATGTGTGTGTGTCCCTCCCTCGCTGCATGCACGTGTCCCTCCTTCACTGTGTGTGAATGTCCCTCTCTCGCTGCATGTGTCTGTGTTTGTGTGCTTGCGCATGTCCCTCCCTCACTGTGTGTGTGTCCCCCTCTTGCTGTGAGTATGTGTGTCCCTCTTGCAGTGTATGTGAATGTCTCTCCCTCGCTGTGTGTGTGCCTGTCCCTTACTTGCTGTGTGTCTGTTCATATTCCCTTAACTGTGTGTATGTGTGCATGTCCCACCCTCACTTTGTGTGTTTGTGTCCCTCTTGCTGTGTGTGCGGGTGTCACTCCCTCCCTCTTTGTGTGTTTGTGTTTGTGTGTGTGTCTCCATTGCTCTTTGTATGTGTGTGTGTGTGTGTGTGTGCTTCTCCCCTCGCTGTGAGAGTGCATGTCCCTCCTCGCAATGTGTGTTTGTCCCTCCCTCACTGTGTTTGTGCGTGTCCTCTCTCGCTGTGTGTGCGTGTCCCCTCTCACTTTCTGTAAACATGCCCTACCCCTCGAAATGTGTGTGCGTGTCCCTCCTTCCCTGTGTGTGTGTCCCTCCTTTGGTGTGTATGAAGGTGTCCCTCTCTCGCTGTGTGTGCTTATGCCTCCCAGGCTGTGTGTGCATGTCCTTCCCTCCCTCACTCTGTGTGTGTGTGCGGGCACGCGTGTGTGTGTCTCTCGCTCGATGCATGTGTGTATGTGTCCCTCCCTCGCTGTTTGTGTATGTGTGTGTGTGTGTGTGTGTGTGTGTGTGTGTGGCACTCTCTCACTGTGTCTGCGGGTAACCCCCTCACTATGTGTGTGCCCCACCCTTGCTGTGCGTGTGCATGTCCCTCCCTTGCTATGTGTGTGTATATGCATCCTCGCTGTGTGTGCGTGTCCACCCCTTGCTGTGTCTGTGTGTGTCTGTGTGTGTGTGTGTCCCTTCCTTCGCTCTGTGTGCGTGTGTGTTCCTCCCTCGCTCTGTGTGACCGTCCCTCGCTGTGTGTCTGCGGGTAGCCCCCTCACTGTGTGCGTTTGCGTGTCCCTCCCTCGCTGTGTGTGCGCGTGTCCCTCCCTCGCTGTGTGTGTATGTGTGCGTGTCCCTCCCTCGCTCTGTGTGTACGTGTCCCTCCCTCGCTGTGTGTGTGCGTGTCCCTCCCTCGCTCTGTGTGTGTGCGTGTCCGACACTCGCTGTGTGTGTGTGTGTCCCTCCCTCGCTGTGTGTGCGTGTCTGACCCTCGCGCTGTGCATGTGCATGTCCCCTCTCAATTTCCGTAAACATGCCCTACCCCTCGCAATGTGTGTGCGTGTCCCTCCTTCCCTGTGTGTGTGTCCCTCCCTTGCTGTGTATGAAGGTGTCCCTCTCTCGCTGTGTGTGCATGTCCTTCCCTACCTCACTCTATGTGTATGTGCGCGTGCGCGTGTGTGCCTCTCGCTCGATGCGTGTGTGTATGTTGCCCTCCTTCGCTGTGCGTGTGTGCATGTGTGTGTCTGTGTGTATGTGCGTGTGTGTGTGTGTGTCACTCTCTCGCTGTGTGTCTGCGGGTAACCCACTCACTGTGTGTGTGCGCATGTCCATCCCTTGCTGTGCGTGTGCGTGTACCTCCCTTGCTGTGTGTGTGTATATGCCTCCTTGCTGTGTGTGCGTGTCCCCCCCTTGCTGTGTCTGTGTGTGTGTGTGTATGTTTGTCCCTTCCTTTGCTCTGTGTGCGCGTGTCGCTCCCTCGCTGTGTGTGTGTGTGTCCATCCCTCGCTGTATGTGTGCGTGTCCCTCCCTCGCTCTGTTTTTGTGCGTGTCCCTCCCTCGCTGTGTGTGTGCGTGTCCCTCCCTCGCTCTGTGTGTGTGCGTGTCCCTCCCTCGCTCTGTGTGTGTGCGTGTCCGACCCTCGCGCTGTGCGTGTGCGTGTCCTCTCCCTCATTGCGTGTCTCAGTGTGTCCCTCCCTCGCTCTGTGTGTGTGTGTATGTGTGTGTGTGAGCATGTCCCTCCCTCGCTGTGTGTGCGCGTGTCACTCCCTCGCTGTCTGTGTGCGTGCCCCTTCCTCGATGTTTGTGTGTGCATGTCCCTCCCTCGCTGTGTGTGCGCATGTCACTCCCATTTCTGTGTGTGTGCGTGCCCCTCCCTCGATGTTTGTGTGTGCGTGTCTCTTCCTCGTTGTGTGTGTGTGTGTGTCTTCGCTGCATGTCTGTGCGTGTTCCTCCCTCGCTGTATGTGTCCCTCCCTCGCTGTGTGCGTGTGTCCCTCCCTCGCTGTGTGCATGTGTCCCTCTCTCGTGTGTGTTCCTCGCTCTGTGTGTGCGCGTGTCCCTCCCTCGCTGTGTGTGCGTGCCCTTCCCTCGCTATGTCTGTGTGTGTACGTATGCATGTGCACCCACTTCGCTGTGTGTGTCCATGTCCCTCCCTCGCTTCGTATGTGCGTGTCCCTCCCTCGCTTCGTATGTGCGTGTCCCTCCCTCGCTTCGTATGTGCGTGTCCCTCCCTCGCTTCGTGTGTGCGTGTCCCTCACTCGCTATGTGAGTGCGTGTCCCCCCTGGCTCTGTGTGTATGTGTGTGTGTGTGTGTGTGTGTGTGTGTCTCCCTCTATTTGCGGGTGTGTGTCCATCCCTCGCTGTGTGTCTGCGTGTATCCCCCTCACTGTGCGTGTGTGTATGTACTTCCCTCGCTGTGTCTCTGCGTGTATCCCCCTCACTGCGTGTGTGTGCATGTCCTTCCCTTGCTGTGTGTCTGCGTGTATCCCCCTCACTGTGTGTGTGTGTATGTGTGTGTGTGTGTGTGTGTGTGTGCATGTCCTTCCCTCGCTGTGTGTCTGCGTGTATGCCCCTCACTGTGTGTGTGTGTGCGTGCATGTCCTTCCCTTGCTGTGTGTCTGTGGGTATCTCACTCACTGTGTGTGTTTGCGTGTCGCTCCCTTGCTGTGTGTGTGTGTGTGTGTGTGTGTGTGTGTGTGTGTGTGTGTGTGTGTGTGTGTGTCCAAAATTTGCACCACCAGTGGATTGGCCATCATAAATTGACTGTAGTATTCAGGAATGTGTGTTTTAAGTAAGTTCACCACGAGAAATGCAGGATTTAATGTATAGGTAGAGGGGTGGGTCTGGTTAGGATGCTCTTCAGAGTTTTGGAATGGACTGGTTGAGCCGAATGGCCTGGTTGCACACTATGGCGATTCTATTCAGGTTATTGTCCAGCCCTGCCAACCATCCCCGTCTCTTACACCTGGCCTTCTACCCAATATTCTCCTTAACACTGTAATCTCCTCCAGAATCTAAAACACTCCTTGTCTATGTAACCTTCTCTAGTCCTTAGAAAGATTGATATGTCTGTCACCTCTTCCTACTTTTAGAACCCTCCCTATAACTATTACCATTTGGTACAGCACTCCCAATAATTGTTCCCTCTTGAAACTCCCATACACATTTGTATCTCTGAAAACTCATCTGGACTGTCTCAACTTCCCTTTGACAGTTACATGCTGAGACCTGCTCTATATCAGTGAAGTAATTAAGTCTTGGGAACACTCACTGTTATAATCTCCCTCCAGCTTTACAGCACCAAGGATCTGTAGAAGGTCTCTTCAACCCGACAGCTATCTCTTTCTCTGTAATCTCCTCCACTCCCCATAATACATTCTCTCTGAGCTCCTATGTCGTCCATTAAACACTCCCTAACACTGTCTGTATCAGTGTAACCTTCTCCAGAAACACAACCTTCCCTATTTGTGTAAATCCCTACACCGGTCCCTATCCCTCTCATCCCCGTCTAACAATACAACCCTCCATGTTTGTGTGTTCACCTTCAGTCCCTACTCACCTCCCTATCTGTGTAACCTTCTCCATGCATTTTTGCTTCAGTCTCTTCAACTGTCCCTGTCAGTGTAACCTCTTCCTAACGCGAAAACTCTCCTCTTTTTGACTTACTCAGACCACACAATCCTCACTATCTATAACCTACTCCTGTCTGAGAAACCTACCTCTGCAAACTGCTCCAACTCTTGCACTCTCCATAAACTCCTGCAGCTCTTACATCCCTCCCTATCTACCAAATCTCTTCCAGTCCCTAAACACCAACAGTCTGTGGAGACCCGACCACCAGCCCTATCAGTGTAATTCTCTCAGGTCTCTGCAGGAATCCTGATCTGTCGAACTCACTCCATGCCTGTGCCTCTCCCAATCCAGTCCCTACAAAACCCACTATCTATTTAACACCTTCCTGTCACTATCACCCCCATGTCAATGTAAGCTCCTCCTGTGTCTCCACCATCTACCCATCTCCATAACCTTGTCCAGCTCTTACACCACTATCTGTTTAAACGTCACCCTCCCCTACAACGTCCGCCTGTTTGTGCTATGCTCCCTTATCTGTGAAACTGTTTCTGACCAAAATTGTTATCCCAGTCTCTGAAAATAAATCCAGGTTCCACAGCCTCCATAACCCCCAGAACCCATGCCTTCCTATGTCGATAAACATCTTCAGTCACGACTACCCTGCATATCTCTGTTTGTTCTTCCAGTCGATACAAATATCTTTATCTCTGTAATCTGCTCAGCTCCCTAAAACAGTCCCTGTCTGTGATCCAGCCCTGGCCTACAAACATCCTTATCCCGGTAAACTTCTCCATCCCTCTCAACATTCCCATCTCCATGAACCCCTGTCAGCCCTACAGCTCTCCACATTTCTGTAACGTCCTGTGGGTCTATGGTCCTCCTTCCCTGTGAAACCACCTCCAGTCCCCACGTCTCTCCCAATCTGGGTCCTCTGCTCCAGATCAGACCATTGCTGTCTCTGTAAACAACTACACTCCTGACAACTCTTCCCATTTGTGCAACCTCGTTCAGACCCCATACTCTCCAGCTTCCTGAATCATCTTCCTGCCACTGCAACCAAAACCACATGTTTATGTAATATCCACCAGTGCTTACACCCTCCCTAACTCAGTAACCTTTTGCAGCCCAAACAAAACACCTAAACTGTGAAACCTCTCATTTCCCTACAATCCTTCCTCCCTCCCTCCCTCCCTCTCTTCCCCCCTCAAATGCCTTCATCACCATGTAACCTCACAATTACTGAAGCCTTCTTTTGGCACTGCAACCCTCCTAATATCTGCAAAATCCTCGTGTCCTGCTTTCCCTCCCTATCTCTGTAACCCCCACCACCCTCCAGTGTCATTCTGGGGAACATGGCAGAGGAGAGAAGGTTTGTAGAGTTTGGACCATGTTACGGAGGTAGAATTCTAGACATTACAGATTTGGTCGAATGTCTGTGTTGTGCAGATTATTGGCGAGGACTCTAAAGACAGGATTTATGACTACTTGGAAAAACCATAGTTAATTTAGTGACAGTCAGCATGGGTTTGTGAGGGGTCAGGTCATGCCTCACAAACCTTATTGAATTCTTTGAGGATATGGCAGAATATGTTGATGGCTCATTCAGAAAAGAAGGAAAATTGGGATACAGGGAAATCTGTCTGTCTGGATACAGGGTTGGATGGCTTAGAGAAGGCAGAGGGTGGCAGCAGATGGACAGTATTGAGCCTGGAGCTCAGTGACCAGTGGTGTTCTGTATCAATCAGCTCCGGGACTCTGCTCTTTGTGATTTTTATAAATGACTTGGATGTGGATGTTGGAGAGTAGGTTAGTAAGTTTATCAATCACATGAAGCTTGGTGGAGTGGTGGGGAATGTGGAAGGCTGTTGTAGGTTGCAATGGGACATTGACAGGACGCAGAGCTGGGCTGGAAGTGGCAGATTGAGTTCAATCTGGAAAAGTGTGAAGTGAATCATTCTGGTAGGTCGAACTTGAATACAGAATACAGGGTGAAAGGCAGAATACTCGGCAGTGTGGAGGAACAGAGAGATCATGGGGTCCGTGTCCACAGATCCCTCAAAATCACCACGCACGTTGGTAGGGTTGTTAAAAAGGCATATGTTGGGTTGGCTCCCCTTAGAAGGGGATTGATTGTAAGAGTCGTGAGGTTTCCCCATATCTTTATAGCGTCCTGGTGAGACCACACTTGGAATATTGTGTTCAGTTCTGGTCCCCTGTTTACAGGAAGGCTGTGCAAGTTTTAGAGAGCGTACACAGGAGATTGACCTAGATGCTGCCTGTAATGGAGGGCAGTTCTTCCGAAGAAAGGTTGAGGGAGCTAAGGCTTTTTTCATTGGAGAAGGGGGCGGGGCGACTTTGTGGAGGTGAACAAGATGACAAGAGGCACAGAGTGAGTGAATAGTCAGAGACATTTCCTCCTATGGCATAAATGGTTATTACAAGGCAGCATAATTTTAAGGTGAATGGAGGATGGATAAGAGGATAAAGAATGGTAGGTGGTTGGATGGACTACCAATGGTGGTAGGAAAAGTAGATACATCCGTGACATTTAATAGACTCTTGGACAAACACATGGATAATAGTAAAATGAAGGGTGTGTAGGTTAGTTTGATCTTACAGTCGGATAAAAGGTTGGCATAGCATCATGGCCGAAGGGTCTTGGTCTGTACTGTTCTGTGTTTTCTCTGGTAAACTGGGTAATAAGCTCAGATCAGTGCAAAAGGATATGGAAATTCAGGAGGAGCTAGTGAATTGGATACAAAATTTGCTTGATCATATGAGACAGAGGGTGATGGGAGACATGCTTTTCTGAGTGGAGGCATGTGACCAGCGGTGTAGTGGGTCCACTGTTGTTTGTCATTTGGATAAATGCTTTTGATGGAAATATTGGTTTCCTGGTAAGTAATTGTTTCGGGTGACACTGAAATTGGTGATAAAGTGGACAGTGAAGAAGGTTATCTGTGATACAACAGGATGAACAGTACTGCTGGGATAGTGGGCTGAAGAATAGCAGATGGAGTTTAATTAGATAAATGTGAAGTGTTCCATTTTGGTGAAACAAACCAGGGTGGGACCTGTGCAGTTAATGTTCGGGCCCTGGGTAGTGTTGACAGTCAGAGACCGAGGGATGCAGGTATACAGTTCTTTGTAAGTGGTCTCACAAGAAGACAGGCTGGTGAAGCAGACCTTTGGGATGGTTATCTTCATTCGGGAGAGCATTATGAGTAAGAGTTGAGATGTCATGCTGTATCTGTAAAAGACATTGGTCGGGCCACCATTAAAACATTGTTGCTCAGTAGGAAGAACTCATCTAGTTCACTAACCTCCTTTCAGGAAGGACATCAAATATTCTAACCTGGTCTGGCTGACATATGACTCCATACCCACAGCAATATGGCTGACTCTGTGCTACCATCTCAGTAATTAGTAGAGGGGTCAAAGAACGTTGTTCCAGGCTGTGACTCGCACATCCCATGAATTAATATATAAAAATACCTATGTCCCTCCCTACCTCTGCAAACCCCTCCAGCTGCAGCAATCCGTCCTGGCTTTGTAACACCCTGACCACTCTCTGTAACACTCTCACCACCTCCAGCACCTTCACCTCTCCCTGTTCCGATTGTGTCAATGAACCCTGACCGTGGTTCCCCTTCCCACAGCCCTCCTCCTGCGAGCAGACCCATTGCAAACCATTACCATTTACTCCTAAATCTCTCTCTCACTTCAGGATTTTAAGTACTTTGTGGTGATCTTCTCAGCCTCATATTCTAGTATGATCCCTTTTGTCCTGAGTGAGGGATCAATGGGAACTTCTTGCTGAGGTTTTTACTATTTCAATTGAATTTCCTTTTGTTGAGTATTTTTGCATTGTCCCTTCAAATGTTTTCCACTGTTCATTTACAGACACATATTTCAGTCTGTTTAGCCTGTTTACCTTGGTCAGTTCTCCTCTCAACCTCATGTCACTGGCTATTTTTGTTTCTAGTTGTAGCTTGTCCTTTCTGTGATTCACTTTAAAACTTTATATTTATTTAAACTGCACTTTATCACAATTTCCCGAAGGATTTCTGCAGGTGACATTACTCATTCACTAAGTTTCATTACACCGTCGCTCTGCGTTAGTTATGTCCCTTAACAGTTGCACAATGTGTTTTTCAAAGAAACACTGAAAAAAAATATAACTGAACTCCTTCTAATATCAATGTCGACAATGTGATTTTCCCAGATTATACAAATATTGAACTTTTCCAAAATTATCACTATGTCCTTGTTAAAAAATTCCAATGAGTTCCTGTTTAATGCAGTGATGAGCAATGAAATGCTGTTTGTGAGCTAAAACTGTTCTGCTGCTTGTGTCCTTGGCAACTAGTCGCCAGAATGTACATTCAGACTGATTCTACTTCATGATCTGAGGCCAAATGCTTTCTCTGTAATGCCTTTGTTATCCATGATTGTTAGCATTGCCCATTTTGCCTGAGTTTGCACAAGATTACGAACCACTGAATATTTTTGTTCACCCTGTATCCATGTCTCCCTGGTGTCTAAATCTCTTTTATCTCTGTGTCACAAATCCATCGACCTTATTGCAGAAACGTTGTCCCTTCAAAACAAAAACATAATATACTCTCTGTGTTACAAATCCATCGACCTTATTGCAGAAACTTTGTCCGTTCAAAAAAAAACATAATATACTCTCTTCCACAATTTTCTGTCACAAATCTATTCGCTGATGTACAATGTTAATTAAACTCTGTTCCACCCTGTTCCTTTCTGCTTGTCTTAAGCCACATTCCCATGCTGTTCCATTGCTTTACCTTTTCCCTTTGGATTTGGAAAGTTGCTTTCACCTGCATTCTCTCTGTCTGTTTAATGCCCTGTCCATAAACCTACCGACATGATTGGCCAGGACACTGGTCACAGCACAGTTCCAGGGGGACCATCCTAATAGATTTTTTTTAAAATCAGGTATGGGATGTGTGAGTCTCTGACTGACCAGGCTTTCTTTCCCAGTCCCAGAAGCCCTTGAATTGAGTAACTTGCTCGGCCATTTCAGAGGGTAATTGAGAGGCAAACACTTTGCTGTGGGTATGTCGTGCAGACCACGTGAGGATGGGCAGATGCCCTTCTCTAAAGGACAAGTGTTTGGATTTGTTGTCCATCAGTAATGGTTTCATACTTATTTGTGGATTGTTAATTATTATCTTTAAAATTATTGATTTCAAATGTCTCCTTTTCAGATGGTGGGATTTAATCCTGCCTCCCCTGAACATTCGCTGAGATTTTGGATACATTCTCTCGCAATAATACCACTAGGCCATTACTTCACATGCTCACTGGGTGCTCATCCCTGAGCACTGATACCAGGGCATCATAAAGCTAAACCCATTCTTCCCACACAATTGTGTGATCCTGATATCTTCCAGCAATCTGGGACTATTACTTAATATCGCTCCGTTTTCCAGATCTCTGTGGGACTCAGTGCCATTCTCCATGTGTAACCCTCACTGTATCTGTTTAATTTCCCATTCTGTCTATTTTTCTGTCTCCTGTAGGTACCCGGGAAAGTCCTGACTCAATAGCCTTCCCAGCTGCTGGGTGGATCGTCCATCACCTCATTGAATGCAGTTGGTCTGCCAGAGAGAGACAAAGGGAAAGGAGATCTGGAGCCTTCAATAAATCCTGTAGTGAAGTAAGGTGACCCACAGTGCACAGAGCGAAGAACAATGAGAGGGCTCCACACATCTGTGAACACAACCTGACATAGATACAGTGCTGGAGGGGAGCACAGTACACACACACACACCAGGCTCAATCACCACCCCAATGTAAGTTCTGTTATATTAAATCTCACTACTCTACAACAGTGTATCTATGGCATGTCTTGTGGTCCAGTGTCTTCTATAATTTTTAATTCCTATAACAGATCCTATCGCTGTAACCTCCTCCCTTCCCGATAGTCCCTCGACATATTTAAATTGTACTGCATTCCAGACTACCATCCCTATCCTTGTAACTTGGTTCAGTGTCTACAACATGCCTTATCTCGGTCGTCTCCTCCCCCACTAAGGTAAAAACAAGGACTGCAGATGCTGGAAATCAGAGTCTAGATTAGAGTGGTGCTGGAAAAGCACGGCAGGTTAGGCAGCATCCGAAGAGCAGGAAAATCGATGTTTCGGGCAAAAGCCCTTCATCAGGAACAGAGGCTAGGAGCCTGCAGAGTGGGAAGATAAATGAGAGGGGGGGGGATGGGGAGAAGGTAGCATAGAGTACAATAGGTGAATGGGTGGGGAAGAAGGTGATAGGTCAGAGTGGAGGATGGGGGAAGGTAGCAAAGAATACGATGGGTGAATGGGGGTGGGGATGGGGGGGTGATGGGTCAGAGAGGAGGGTGGAATGGATAGGTGGGAAGGGAGATAGGCCATTAGGACAGGTCATGAGGGCGGTGCTGAGATGGAAGGCTGGAGGTGGGGTGAGTTGGGGGAAGGGGAAATGAGGAAACTGGTGAAGTTCACATTGATGCCCTGGGGTTGAAGTGTTCCAAGGCGGAAGGTGAGGCGTTCTTCCTCCAGGCGTCGGGTGGTGAGGAAGTGGCGGTGGAGGAAGCCCAGGACCTGAATGTCCTCGGCAGAGTGGGAGGGGGAGTTGAATTGTTGGGTAACAGGGCGGTGGGGTTGATTGGTGTGGGTGTACCAGAGATGTTCCCTAAAGTGTTCTATTAGGAGGTGTCCAGTCTCCCCAATGTAGACGAGACCGCATCGGGAGCAACGGATACAATAAATGATATTGGTGGATGTGCAGGTAAAACTTTGGATGTGGAAGGCTCCTTTATGGCCTTGGATGGTGTTGAGGGGAGAGGTGTGGGCGCAGGTTTTGCAATTCCTGCAGTGGCAGGAGACGGTGCTAGGAAGGGAGGGTGGGTTTTTGGGGGGCATGGAATTGACTAGGTCGTCATGGAGGGAATGGTCTTTGCGGAAAGTGGAGAGGGGTGGGGAGGGAAACATATCCCTGGTGGTGGGGTCCGTATGGAGGTGGCGGAAATGGCGGCGGATGATTTGGTTTATGCGAAGGTTGGTAGGGTGGAGGGTGAGCACCAGGGGCATTCTGTCCTTGTTATGGTTGGAGGGGTGGGGTCTGAGGGCGGAGGTGCGGGATGTGGACGAGAAGCTTTGGAGGGCATCTTTTACCACGTGGGAAGTGAAATTCCGATCTCGATAGAAGTAGGCCATTTGGTGTGTTCTGTGGTGGAACTGGCCCTCCTGGGAGCAGGTACGGCAGAGGCGGAGGAATTGGGAATAGGAGTTGGGAAGTTTGCTTGTGGTAGGGTGGGAAGATGTGTAATCTTGGTAGCTGTGGGAGTCAGTAGGTTTGTAAAAAATGTCGGTGTCAAGTCAGTTGTCATTAATGGGGATTGAGAGGTCCAGGAAGGGAAGGGAGGTGTCTGAGATGGTCCAGGTAAATTTAAGATCAGGGTGGAATGTGTTGGTGAAGTTGATGAATTGCTCAAACTCCTCGAGGGAGCAGGAGGTAGTGCCAATGCAGTCATCAATGTTGCGGAGGAAGACGTGGGGAGTGGTGCCAAGATGGACTGTTCTACGTAGCCAACAAAGAGACAGGCATAGCTGGGACACTTACGGTGCCCATGGCTACCCCTTTGGTCTGGAGGAAGTGGGAGGATTTGAAGGAAAAATTGTTAAGGGTGAGGACAAGTTGAGCCAAACGAATGAGAGTGTCGGTGCAAG
The DNA here is from genome assembly GCF_047496795.1 of Chiloscyllium punctatum. NCBI lineage: Eukaryota > Metazoa > Chordata > Chondrichthyes > Orectolobiformes > Hemiscylliidae > Chiloscyllium > Chiloscyllium punctatum. Next base: position 24,199,324 of record NC_092762.1, read on the forward strand.
AGTACTGTTGTTGACATCGGGAGATGAAGAACCGGAGGGCTTGGAGGTCCTGGTCATGGTGGATGGAGGTCTAGAGGGATTGGATATCCATTGTGAAGATGAGGCGTTCAGGGCTGGGGAAGCAGAAGTCTTCGAAGAGGTGGAGGGTGTGGGTGGTGTCTTGAGCGAATGTGGGTAGTTCCTGGATTGGGGGAATAGGACAATGTCGAGGTAGGTAGACATGAGTTCGGTGGGGTAGGAGCATGCTGAGACAATGGGTCGGCCAGGGTGGTCAGGCTTGTGGATCTTGGGAAGGAGGTAGAACCGGGCAGTGGGGGATCCCGGACAATGAGGTTGGAAGCTGTGGGTGGGAGATCTCCTCCTGAGGTGATGAGGTTCTGTATGGTCTGGGAGATGACGGTTTGGTGATGGGGGGGGGGGGGGTGGGTTATGGTAGAGGGGGTGGTAGGAGGAGGTGTCTTTGAGTAGGCATCATGGTTTAAGCGGTGTCGAGGTCAGTGCACCAGACTACCACTGCACCCCCTTTATTTTCTGGTTTGATGGTGAGGTTGGTATTGGAGCAGAGGAAGTAGAGGGCTGCACGTTGTGAGGGTGAGAGGTTGGAGTGGGGGAGAGGGTAGATAGGTTGAGGCGGTTCATGTCTTGGTGGAAGTTGGAAATGAAGAAATCGAAGGCAGGTAATTGGCCAACGCGGGGTGTCCAGGTGGATGGAGTGTATTGGAGGTTGGCAAAGGGGTCCTCAGAAAATAGGCGGGAGTCTTCATTGTAAAAGTAAGCTCTGAGGCGGAGGTGGTGGAAGAAGTGTTCGATGTCACGGTGTGTATTAAATTCATTGATGTGTGGATGGAGGGGGATGAAGGTGAGGCCTTTGCTGAGGACTGATCATTCGTCCTCAGTGACGGGGTGGTCAGGGGGAATAGTGAAAACTCGGCAGGACTGGGAGCTGGGACCAGGCGTAGGTGTGGAGCTGGGGGAGGCGACGGAGCCTGTAACTGGAGTGGGTGTACTGTTAGGGGGAATGGGGATGGAGTCATGAGCAGAAGTGGTGTTCCCCTCTGGGAGCAGGGATGGTGACGGTGGGACCTGGGGGTGGTGTCAGCAGAATGCAGATGAGTGGCGTTGGTGGGGGTGGAAGTGGTGGCAAACATGGCAGTGGGGGGGGGGGGGGGCGGGGAAGTCACTGAGTGTGTGACATCAGCGACGATGTGAGGGGCGGAAGTGATGTCACTTGTGGTGAATGAGGAATTGAGAGGGGCGGAAATGGCATTTAATTTATTTTAACCAATAATTTCCTGTCACAAATCTGTTTGACAATGTCGTATTTTTATTAAACTCAGTCCCTTACTGTTTCTTTCTTTTGGTCTTCATCCACATCTCCATGGTGTTCCAATATTTCAACCTTTCTCTTTGGACTTGGGAATTTCCATTCACCTCAGACTTGTCCCCCTCCTCATCTGTGTCCATTTATAGCACACTGCATAATCCTGGTCCCAAAGGAGCCTATCCCAATAAAATAGCTCAGTCTTCCCTCAGTACTGGTAGCAGTGCTCACTGGTCAGAACCACTTCTGGTGATACCATTGTGTGATCCTGGTACATTCCTGCACTCTGCTGATATTACTGTCTCTCTCCATGTGATATCCCTCACTGTGTGGGTCTAATTGCTGCCTCTGTCAGTGTCTCTCACTCTTGCAGCTACTCCAGATCCTGAGCCAACAGCATTCTCCACTCCAGAGGGAAGCAACTGCACAGGACATGGATGGAGCCTGGGAATTTCCAGATCTCTGTGGGACTCAGTGCCATTCTCCATGTGTAACCTTCATTGCATTTGTCTAATTTCCCATTCTGTCCACTTCTCTGTCTCCTTTAGGTATTCCTGATGTCCCTGACTCAGCAGAATTACCAACTCTTATCTCGTCCATCACCACATTGAAGACAGTTTGTCAGCCAGAGAGAGATGGAGAGTGAGATCTGGAGCCTTGTGTAAATCCTGCAGCCGGTAAGATCACTCACAGTAAACAGCACAGGTTGGAGTTAGTGGATTTTAATTCAGACCCTGAGGGCATAATGTAGGAACAATGCTGGGCAAGGAACATGAGAAAATTCTCAGGCTTCATTATCACAATCTTGTCTGTAAATTCATCTGTTCCACAGAACCCTCCCTATGTCTGTCAGTTTCTCCATTGTCTGTTTCATTGATACCACTTCCCCTATCTCTATCAGCCCCTACAATCCTGCCTGTCCCTGTAAGCTCCTCCTACCACGACAACTCTCCAAGTTTCTGCCTTTGCCTTTAATCTCGGGTTCTGTCACATCGTTCCTTAACTGAAGAAAAACAACTCCTCAGTTCTTTCCGCCATCCTGGTCAGTGTAGTCCTTTCCAGACCTGAAAAACCTCCCTGTCTTTGTGACTTTTTTGAACTCCTACTACTTCATAATCTCTGTAACCTTCTCGTCACGACATCAAAACAAGCTCTGTACCTTAGTAACCTCCTCCAGCTGTTAGACTCCTCCTTGTCTCTGGGCACAAAGCAGAGTGACCCTGCTTCTCTCATAAATTAGTTTCTGCATTTCTATTGATGACTATGAACTCTTCCTGTCTCTAAAATGCACTCAGTCTCTGTACACTCTGCTGGTCCCGATTGATGTAATTTCCTTCGGTAACTACAAACCTTTATACCTTTAATCTCCTCCAGACGCGACCACACCGTTTATTTCTATAACCTCTATGAGCGATAGAGTCATAGAGATGTACAGCACGGAAACAGACCCTTCGGTCCAACCCGTCCATGCCAACTAGATATCCCAACCCAATCTAGTCCCACCTGCCAGCACCCGGCCCATATTCCTCCAAACCCTTCCCATTCATATACCCATCCAAATGCCTCTTAAATGTTGCAATTGTACCATCCTCCACCACATCCTCTGGCAGCTCGTTCCATATACGTACCACCCTCTGCATGAAAAAGTTGCCCCTTAGGTCTCATTTATATCTTTCCCCTCTCATCCTAAACCTATGCCCTCTAGTTCTGGACTCCCTGACACCAGGGAAAAGACTTTGTCTATTTATCCTATCCTATCCATGCCACTCATGATTTTGTAAACCTCTGTAAGGTCACCCCTCAGCCTCCAAAGCTCCAGGGAAAACCGCCCCAGCCTGTTCAGCCTCTCCCTGTAGCTCAAATCCTCCAACCCTGGCAACATCCTTGTAAATCTTTTCTGAAACCTTTCAAGTTTCACAACAATTCTTCCGATAGGAAGGAGGCCGGAATTGCACGAAATATTCCATCAGTGGCCAAACCAATGTCCTGTACAGCCACAACATGACCTCCCATCTCCTGTACTGAATACTCTGACCAATAAAGGAAAGCATACCAAATGCCGCCTTCACTATCCTATCTACCTGCGACTCTACTTTTAAGGAGCTATGAATCTGCACTCCAAGGTCTCTTTGGTCAGCAACACTCCCTAGGACTTTACCATTACGTTTATAAGTCCTGCTAAGACTTGCTTTCCCAAAATGCAGCACATCACATTTATCTGAATTAAACTGCATCTACCAGTTAGCCCATTGACCCATCTGTTCCAGATCCTGTTGTAACCCTCTTCGTTGTCCACTATACCTCCAATTTTGGTGTCATCTTTAAACTTACTAACTATACCTCTTATGCTCGCATCCAAATAATTTATGTAAATGACAAAAAGTAGAGGGCCCAGCACTGATCCTTGTGTCACTGCACTGGTCACAGGCCTCCAGTCTGAAAAACAGCCCTCCAGCACCACTCTGTCTTTTACCTTTGAGCCAGTTCTGCACCCAAATGGCTAGTTCTCCCTGTATTCCATGAGTTCTAACCTTGCTAATCAGCCTCCCATGGGGGACCTTGTCGAATGCCTCAATGTAGATCACATCTATCATCTGCCCTCCTCAATATTCTTTGTTACTTCTTCAAAAAACTCAACTCAATCAAGTTTGTGAGACATGATTTCCCACGCACAAAGCCATGTCGACTATTCCTAATCAGTCCTTGCCTTTCCAAATGCATGTGCATCTTGTCCCTCAGGATTCCCTCCAACAACTTGCCCACCACTGAGTTCAGGCTCACCGGTCTATAGTTCCCTGGCTTGTCTTTACGACCGTTCTTAAACAGTGGCACCACGTTAGCCAACCTCCAGTCTTCTGGCACCTCACCTGTGACTATCGATGATAGAAATATCTCAGCAAGAGGCCCAGCAATCACTTCTCTAGCTTCCCACAGAGTTCTCGGGTACACCTGATCAGTTCCTGGGGATATATTCACCTTTAACGGTTTCAAGACATCCAGCACTTCCTCCTCTGTAATCTGGATGTTTTGCAAGATGTCACCATCTATTTCCCTACAGTCTATATCTTCCATATCCTTTTCCACAATAAATACTGATGCAAAATATTCATTTAGTATCTCCCCCATTTTCTGCGGCTCCACACAAAGGCCGCCTTGCTGATATTTGTGGGGCCCTATTCTCTCCCTAGTTACCCTTTTTTCCTTAATATATTTGTAAAAACCCTTTGCATTCTCCTTAATTCTATTTGTCAGACCTATCACATGTCCGCGTTTTGCCCTCCTGATTTCCCTCTTAAGTATACTCTTACTTCCTTTATATTCTTCGAAGGATTCACTCGATCTATCCTGTCTATACCTGACATATGCTTCCATCTTTTTTCTGAACCAAACACTCAATTTCTTTAGTCATCCAGAATTCCCAATACTTACCAGCCTTCCCTTTCACCCTAACAGGAATATACTTTCTCTGGACTCTTGTTATCTCATTTCTGAAGGCTTCCAATTTTCCAACCGTCCCTTTAGCTGCGAACACCTGCCTCCAATCAGCTTTCAAATGTTCTTGCCTAATACCATCAAAATTGGCCTTTCTCCAATTTAGAACATCAACTTTTAGATCTGGTCTATCCTTTTCCACCACTATTTTAAAACAAATAGAATTATGGTCGCTGGCCTCAAAGAGCTCCCCCACTGACACCTCACTCACCTGCCCTGCCTTATTTCCTAACAATAGGTCAAGTTTTGCACCTTCTCCAGTAGGTACATCCACATACCTAATCAGAAAAATGTCTTGTACACACTTAAGAAATTCCTCTCCATCTAAACCTTTAACTGTATGGCAGTCCCAGTCAATGTTTGGAAATTTAAAATCCCCTACCATAACTACCCTATTATTCTTACAGATATCTGAGATCTCCTTACAAGTTTGGCAATTTCCCTCTGACTATTGGGGGGTTGATAATACAATCCCAGTAAGGCGATCATCCCTTTCTTATTTTGCAGATCCACCCAAATAACTTCTCTGGATGTATTTCTGGGAATATCATCCCTCAGCACATCTGTAATGCTATCCCTTATCAAAAATGCCACTCCCCCTCCTCTCTTGCCTCCCTTTCTATCCTTCCAGTAGCACTTGTATCCTGGAACATTCAGGTGCCAGTCCTGCCCATCCCTGAGCCATGTTTCTGTAATTGCTGTGAGATCCCAGTCCCATTTTCTTAACCATGCCCTGAGTTCGTCTGCCTTCCCCGTTAGGCCCCTTTCATTGAAATAAATGCAGCTTAATTTATTAGTCCTACCTTGTCCCTGTTTGACTCACTTCTGTTCTCAGGTGTACCCGTCTCAGATCGAGCTCCCAAAATCCTCCCTGTGGTTGTTATCACGTCCCTCGCCGCATTTCTCCAAATCCATGTAAAGTCCTCCCATTCCTAAAACCCGCCCTGTATCTGTCACCTGTCACAGCTTCCACAACCCTCCCTATCTCTGCAAGGCACACCCCTGTCCCAGTTACTACAGACCCCTGTATCACTAAATGCCAGTAGTCACTATAATATCAGAGTAAAGTGTGAAAGGAGGAATACTGTACTGGGTTAATGATCAGTCGTGATCATATTGAATGGTGGGACCGACTCTGTGGTCAAATGGCCGATACCTGCTCTTCTTTCCTGTGCTTCTCTATAAACTTACTATCTATATAACCTTCAGTCCCCACAGCCCACCCTATCTTCATAACCTTCTTCAGTCTCCACGACTCTTCCTATCCATGTAACCTGAATCATTCCCCACAAACCTCCCTAACTCCATAACCTCCAAAAGGCCCCACCACCCTCCCTATCTCCACAATCTCATCCAGACCCAACGACCCTCCCGTTCAGAGTAACCTCCTTCAATCCCCATGATCCTCCTGATCTGTGCAACCTCCTTCAGGCCCAACAGCCCTGCAGATCTCTTTGGCCCCTTTCAGACCCCACAGCACTCCCTATCTCCATAATATTCTTCAGTCACCACTGCACTCTCTGTGTCCATAATCTCGTTCAGTCCGCACATCACTCCCTATCTCCATAATGTCCTTCAATCCCCACGACCCTCCTTATTTCCAACACCTCTATTACATCTTGAACCTGAGAGCTACCTTTTTCAGATTGATAAACACGAACTCCCATAACCGTTTCTGCTGCCAGTCTGAAAGCAAACAGTGTTTACCTGATAGTAGGTCGGGAGCTGAAATAGGTTTGAAAGGATATGTCAATGAACAATAACTGGACCCTTAGAAACACTTTTAAGAAAAAGAGAATGTGTTTTTGAGCCTGTTGGATTGTATTTTTATTGGTGTGAATATAAATGGCAGAATAGATACGGGTGTAGGAGTGGCTGTACCGAGGATACGGTTTATTTGAATTTTCAGAAACCTTTACACAAGTTTCAATAAGGGCTAAAGAGTAACTTGGTAGAGAATAGGGCACCTTAACTGTCAGGAGGTGGGTGAGATATTAGACAAAATAGTGTTGTCAGAATTTACTGTGGAGAAAGACATGGAAGCTGAAGAAGTTGGGGAAATAAATAGTGATGTCTTGGAAAGAATCCTCAACAGAGAAGAAAAAATGCTGGAATCTTAAAACAAATAAAGGTAGATCAATCCTCAGTCACTTATTAGGTCGATCTTAGAATATTGTGGGAATCTGGGGAAGAGATTGCAGTGTCCCTAACAGAGATATTTATATTATCAACAGACACAATGAGTTAACGGAAGACTGGAGGGTGGCTAATGCTGTTCCATTACTTAAGGTCTGCAGTGTGTAGCCAGGAAATCACAACTCAGTGAGCCCAGTGCTGGGTAAGTTGTTGGAGGAGATTCTGAGAGAAAGAAGATACATATATTTGGAAAGGCAAAGGCTGATTAGAGATAATCAGCATGGCTTTGTGAGTGGGAAACCATGTTTCACAAATTGGATTGACACTTCGAGGAGTCGACCAAGAGATAGATGAAGGCAGAGCAGTCAGCGTTGTCTACATGGACTTCAGCAAAGCATTTGACAAGGTTCCAAGGGATGTAGAACATCTAGTCATGAGGAAGAAGGAAGCTAACTTAATTTTGAGGAACCAAGGATCAGAAGCAGGGCTCTAGAGAGTTACATGGGGCAGCACGGTGGCTCAGTGGTTAGCACAGCTGCCTCACAGCACTAGGGACGCGATTTAAATTCCAGCCCCAGGCGACTGTCTGCGTGGAGTTTGCACATTCTCTCCATGTCTGTGTGGGTTTCCGACAGGTGCTCCGGTTTCCACCCACAGCCCAAAGATGTGCAGGTTAGGTGAATCAGCCATGCGTTGTTGAAGAAAGGGAATAGAGATAATCCTGGGAATCACAGACCTGTTCGTCTTCTGTCTGTGACGTGCAGATTATTGGAGAGGACTCTGAGATACAGGATTTATGATTCCTTGGAAAGTCATAGTTTGAGTAGAGGAAGTCATCATGGCTTTGTAAGGGACAGGTCATGCCACACAAGTCTTATTGAATCCTTTGAGAATGTGAAAAAACAAATTTATGGCTCATTGAGAAAGTACAGAGCATGGGATACAGGGAAACCTGTCTGTCTGGATTCAGAATTCCTGGCCCGGAGAAGACAGAGGGTGATGACAGATGGAAATCATTCAGCCTGGAGCTCAATGACCAGTGGTTTTCTGCAGGGAGAGGTCTAAAAATCTTTGCTCTTTGTGATTTTATGACTGGCTTGGATGTGTGAGTGAAAGAGTTAGTATGTACATTTGCCAATGACACGAAGGTTGGTGGAGTGGTGAATAGTGTGGATGTCTGCTGGAGGTTGCAATGGGACATTGACAGGATGGAGAGCTGGGCTGAGAAGTGGCAGATGAAGTCAAATCTGGAAACGTATGAAGTGCTGCATTTTGGAAGGTGAGACTTGAATGCAGAATACAGGGGTAAAGGCAGAATCCTGAATAGTGTGGAGGAACAGATGGACCTTGCATTTCATGACCAGAGATCCATCAAATTTGCCACCAAGCTGATCGTGTTGTTAAGAAAGAATATGTTGTATTGGCTTTCATTAGCTGGGGGATTGAGTTTTAAAGCCATGAGGTTATGCTGCAGCTCTATACAGTCCTGTTTAGATCCCAATTGGAATATTGTGTTCAGTTTTGTTCCCTTCAGTACAGGAAGGATGTGGAAGCTTTAGAGAGGGTAAAGAGGAGATTTACCAGGATGCTACCTGGACTGGAGGGCATGTCTTATGGAGAAAGGTTGAGGGAACCACGGCTTTTCTCATTGTAGTGAAGAAGAGTGTGGTGTGATTTGGTAGAGGTGAACAAGATGTTGTGAGGCAAAGATAGAGTGAACAGGGAGAGACCTCTTTATCCCATGGCATACATGGAACAAGGGGGCATAATTGTAAGGTGATTGGAGGATGGGTAAGGGGAGATTTCAGATGTAGGTTCTTCACACAGAGAGTGGTGGGTGGGTGGAACGGGACATTTTAACGGACTCTTGGATCGGCACATGGATGACAGCAAAATGAAGGGTATGTAAGTTAGTTTGATCTTACAGTCGGGTAAAAGATGGGCAGGGCATCATGTCCGAAGGGTCTTGAGCTGTACTGTTCTGTGTTCTACATTCTGTCTGGTAAACTGGATAATAAGCTCAGATCAACGTAAAAGGATATGGCATTCAGGAGGAGCGAGTCAACTGGATACAAAATTGGGCTTGATGGTAGGAGACAGAGGGTGATGGGAGACATGTTGTCTTTCTGACTAGAGACATGTGACCAGCGGTGAAGTGGGTCCACTGTTGTTTGTCATTTGGATAAATAGTTTGGATGGGAATATTGGTTTTGTGGTAAGTAAGGATTTTTGAGTGACACTGAAATTGTTGGTAAAGTGGACAGTGAAGAAAGTTATCTCTGATACAACAGGATGGACAGTACAGCTGGGATCGTGGGCTGAAGAATAGCAGATGGAGTTTAATTAGATAAAGTTGAGGTGTTCTATTTTGGTGAAACAAACCAGGGTGGGACTTGTACAGTTAATGTTCGGACCCTGGTTGTGTTGTCAGTCAGAGACCCAGGGATGCAGGTACACAGTTCTTTGAAAGTGGTGTCACAGGTAGACAGGTTGGTGAAGCAGGGATGGTTACCTTCTTTGGGTAGAGCATTGAGAGTAGAAGTTGGGATGTCATGTTGTGGCTATACAGGACATTGGTGAGGCCACCATAAAAGCATTGTTGACCAGTAGGAAGTACTCACCTGGTTCACTTACGTCCTTTAGAGAACATCTGACATTCTAACCTGGTCTGGCCTGCGTGTGACACCAGACCCACAGCAATATGGCTGACTCTGTGCTATACTCTGGGTAATTCGCAGTGGGACAAAGAATGTTGGTCCAATCAATGACATCCTCATCCCATGAATGAATAAATAAAAAATACATATATCCCTCCCTACCTCTGCAAACCCCTCCAGCTGCAGCAATCCGTCCTGGATTTGTAACACCGTTCAGAACCTGATCCTCCCTGTAACACTCTCACCACCTCCAGCACCTTCAGCTCTCCCGGTTCCTTTTGTGACATAAAACCTTGACAATTATTCCCTCTTCCATCTGACCTCCTCCTGTGAGCAGACCCTTTGCAATCCCGTTAAAACCTACTCGTAAAACATTCTCTCACTTCAGGATTTTAAGTACTTTTTGGTGATCCTCTAAGCCCGATAATCTAATATGATTCTTTTTACTTGAGTGAGGGACCGACGGGGATTTCTTGCTGAGGATTTGTCTGTTTCAATGGAATGTCTTTTTGTTGAGTGTTTTACACTGCTCCTTCAAACGTTTTCCACTGTTCATTTACAGGCACATATTTCAGTCTGCTTAGCCTGTTTACCTTGGTCAGTTCTCCTCTCAAACTCATGTAATTGGTTATTTTTGTTTCTAGTTGTAGTTTGTCCTTTCTGTGATTCACTTTAAAACTTTATATTTCTTTAAACTGCACTTTATCACAATTTCGCAAAGGATCTCTCCAGATGACATTACTTATTCACTAAGTTTGATCACACAATGGTCGCTCTGAGATAGTTACGTCCCTCGCCAGTTGCACAATTTGTTATTCAAAGAAACACTGAAAACTAATTCTCTGAACTCCTCTTCCAATATCACTCTTGCCAGTGTGACTGTCCCACACTTTGTGAATATTGATGTTTCCCAAAATTATCACAATGTGTTTGTTAAAAAAATTCCAATGTGTTCCTGATAATGCAGTGATGAGCAACGGAATGCTGTTCGGTGGCTAAAACTGTTCTGCAGCTTGTGTCCTTTGCAAGTTGTAGCCAGAATTTACATTCAGACAGACTCTACTTCATGATCTGAGACCAAATGCTTTCTCTGTAATACCTTTCTTATCCATTACCATTTTGCCTGAGTTTACACAAGGTGGTGATCCATTGAATATTTATGCTCACCTTTTGTTTGCCCTGTAACCATGTCTCTCTGGTGTCTAAATCTCTTTTATCTCTGTGTCACAAATCCATCTGCCTTCATGATAAGATTTCGTCCATTCAAAAAAATACATAATTTACTCTTTCCCACAATTTCCTGTCACAAACCTATTCACTGATGTACAGTTTTAGTTAAACTCTGTCCCATCCTGTTCCTGTCTGATTGCCTTCAGCCACATCCCCGTACTGTTCCAATGCTTCACCTTTTCTCTTTGGATTTGGAAAGCTCCTTTCACCTGAACCCTGTCCCAGCATCCTCTCTGTCAGTTTAAAGCCCTGTCCATAAACCTATCGACATGATTGGCCAGGACACTGGTCCCAGCACGGTTCCAGTGGGCCCATCCTCTTGGATTTTTTTATAAATCAGGTAGGGGATGTGGGTGTCTCTGGCTGACCGACCTTTATTGCCCAGCCCTAGCTGCCTGTGAGCTGAGTAGCTTGCTTGGCCATTTCAGAGGTAAATTGAGAGGCAAACACTTTGCTGTGGGTATGTCATACAGACCACGTGAGGATGATCAGATCTCGTTGTCAAGTGGAAAGTGGGCGGCACGCTGGCTCAGTGATTAGCACTCCTGCCTCACAGCACCAGGGTCCCACGTTCGATTCCAGCCGCGGCCGATTGTGTGGAGTTTGTACATTCTCCCCGTGTCTATGTGAATTGGCTCTGGTTTTCTCCCACAGTCCAAAGACTTGCAGGTCAGGTGAATTGGTCATGCTAAATTGCCCATAATGTTAGGTGTATTAGGTCGTGGGAGATGGGTCTGAGTGGGTTACTCTTCGGAGGGATGGCATGGACTGGTTGGGTCGAAAGGCCTGTTTCTACACTGTAGGGAATCTAATCTAAGGGATTGTGATTTTTGTACATCAGCAATGGTTTCATATTTGTTTATGGATTGATAATTGTTATTTTTAAAATTATTGATTTTAAATTCCACCATATCTTATGATGGGATTCAAACCTGCCTCCCCTGAACATTAGCTGAGGTTTTGGACAAATGCCCTAACAATAATGTTACGAGGCCATCACTTCACCTGCTCACTGGTTGCTCATCCCTGAGCACTGACACATGAAGCTAAACCCATTCTTCCAACATGACTGTGCGATCCTGAAGTCTTCTGCATTCTGGTGATATCATTCAGTCTCTCTCCATGTGGTATCCCTCACTGTGTGGGTCTAATTGCTCCCTCTGTCAGCGTCTCATACTCTTGCAGCTACTCCAGATCCTGAGCTAACAGAACTCTCCACTCCAGAGAGACGCAACAGCACAGGCCAGGGATGGAGTTTGGGATATTCCAGATATCTATGGGGCTCATTTCAATTCTCCTTGTGTAACCCTCACTACATCAGTCTAATTTCCCATTCTGTCTATCTCTCTGTCTCCTGTAGGTACTCAGGAAGTTGCTGACTCAATAGACTTCCCAACTGCTGTGTGTCTCGTCCATCACCTTATTGAAGATGGTTGGTCAGCCAGAGAGACAAAGGGAAGGGAGATCTGGAGTCTTCAATAAATCCTGCAGTGAGGTAAGATCACTCACAGTGCACAGAGCAGAGAGCAATGAGAGGGCTCCAAACATGGCTAAAAAGAAATGAAATAGATACAGTGGTGGATGGGGAGCACAGTATAGACACACCCCATGCCCAATCACCACGTCGACTTTAACTTCTGTTGCACTGAGACAGCATCGGGAGTTCAAAGTTATTAATCCAGTCCTGTGCTGTCTTATTGAGCATCAATACAACAGAAGGGAGAGTAGGCCTCCGACAAGAGGTTGGGAATGCTGCCTGGGGTCTTTCTGTTCTGTGTTCTCCCTCCAACACTGTACTAACACTGTACTCTGCAACACTATCTGGAGCATGACTTGTGCACCAGTGTCTTCAGTCATTTGTAACTCCTACAATCATCCCTGTCCCTGTAACCTCCTCCCTTCCCAATAGTCCCTCCACATATTTGAAATGTACTGCATTCCAGACTACCATCCCCATCGCTGTAACTTGCTTCAGTGTCTACAACATGCCTTATCTTGGTACACTAATCCTCTTTAGCTGGATACAGAGTGATACAGCACCGAAACAGAACCTGTGGTCCAACTCCTCAATGCTGCCCATGTTACCGAAACTGAATGAGTCTCATTTGCCTGCATTTGGCCCTTATCTCTTCAAACCTTCTCCTCTCCATGTACCTGCCGAAATGTCTTTTCCATGCTGTATTTGTTCTTGTTTCTCCCATGTGCCTGAGGCAGTCTGTTCCGTCTATGCACCATCCTCTGTGGATAATGTTCCCCCTCAGCTCCCTCTTTAAATCCTTGCTCTCTCACCTCATGTTTATACCCTCTAGTTTTGGACTCACCTACCCTTGGTTATTCACTATTCTTAGGGTCACCCCGTGGCCTCCTCGGCCCAAGGGAAATATTTAGGACAATGTTACAAATATCTCCAACGTATGTAACAAAGTGCTGGCTAATGTCAGCAAATGTATCAAATGTCGCTTTCCCCAACATGTCCACCTGTGATGCCACTTCCGAGGAACAATGTAACTTGCACCCCCTGGTCTCTCTCTCTCTCTCTGTCTCTCTCTCTTTTTCTCTCTCTCTCTCTGTTCAACAACCCTGGACAGAGCCCTTCCATTAACTGTGTTAGTCCACCATGGTTTGTCTAAACAAAATCCAACAGCTGAATTAAACTCCATCTTTCATTCCTTGGTCCACTGGCCCAGTTGGTCAAGAACCCCTTTGATAACCGTGTTTACTGCCCACGACACCATTCATTTGATCATCAACACACTTTTACACAATCACTCCTATATTTTCAACAAGATTGTTTATGTCGATGATGCCCATCAGTGGACCCAGCCCTGATCCTTTCTTCAATAATGGAATCAAACCATATTCTTGTCATAGACCCATACAGCATGGAAACTGACCCTTCAGTTGATACCCACCATCATCTAAAACTAAACTCTTCCCCGCTGCCTGTTGCTGGCCCATATCACTCCAACTCTTCCCTATTCACCTGTTTATCCAAATATCTTTTAAACATTGTAACTGTGCCCACATCAAACGTTTTTAACGGAAGTTCATTCCACACTCAAACCACCTTCTGTGTTGCAAATTGCCCCATATCTTTATTTTGAACATCTCTCTCCTCTAACCTTAAAAATGTGGCCCCTCCTCCTGAGACTCCCCCATTCTGAGGAAAAGGCAACTACAATTAAATTGTTCTATATATCACTTTTTTTTCATAAACCTTTATAGCATCATGTCTCAACCTTCAGGCTCCAGTGAAAAAAGACTCAGCCTATCCAGCCATTTTTCAGAACTCAAGCCTTCCATACCCAGCAATATCCTGGTAAATCTCTTCTGAACCCCCTGCAGCTTAATAATATCCTCCCTGTTAACTGGGCGACCAGAACTGGACAGAGTATTGCAGAACAGGCCTCACCAATGTCTGTGCAATCTCAACATGACGTCCCAAATCCTCCACTCAATGGACTGAGCAATAGTCAGGCATACCAAGCACTGTCTTATCCATCCTGTGATGTAAGCTTCGAGAATTATGTACCTGAACCCGGAGGGTCCTCTGCTCTAAAACACTAACCGAAGCCCGAACATTAATTGTATAAGCTCTACCCTTGTTTGTTTTACAAAATGCTTTACCTCGTATTTATTCAGATTGAATTCCATCTCTAGTTTTTCAGCCCATTCACTCCTTTCATCAAGATCCCTTTGTAATCTCAGAAAACCTCCTTCACTGTCCATGATGCCACCCTCCAGCCTACCAGCCCATCACACAGGGCTGTCAGTAGTACACATACCTTTGCTAGGGGCTCCACAATTTCTTCCCTAGCATTCCACAATGTCCTGTGATACACTTAATCAGGTTCTGGGACTTGCCATAGCTTTGTGTTTTAAAACCTTCAGCACCACCTCTTTTGTAATATGCAGTATTTTCAAGTCATAGAGATATACAGCATAGAAACAGACCCTTCGGTCCTCAACTCATCCAGGCTTACCAGAAGATCTAAATAAATCCATTCCCTTTTCCAGCATTTGGCCCAGAGATGTCTACACCCTTACTATTCAGATGCCCATCCAGATACCTTTTAAATGCTGTAATTGTATCAGTCTCCATTACTTTCTCTCTCAGCTCATTCGATACACACATCACCATGTGTGTGAAGAAGCTGTCCCTTCAGTCCCTCTGTAAACCACTTCCCTCTAACCTTAAACTTATAAACTCTAGTTTCGGACTCCCCAACTTCTGGGAAAAGGCTACCCTATCCATACCACTAATGTTCATATAAACCTCTGTAAGGTCATCCCTCAGTCTCCGATTCTCCAGTGACAGTTACCCCAGCTGAGTCAGCAACAATCCGGGCAATATCTTGTTAATCTTTTCTCGCATTTTCAAGGTTCGCAACATCTTTCCTGTAGCCGAGAGACTGGAATTGCAGAGAACTCCAATTGTGATCTCATGTTTTACTCTTGTTCCCCGAGTTCCCCAGTCTGTGTCCACAGTAAGTTCTGGAGTGAAATAATTGTTTAGGATCTTAGCAAATATCCTGCAGTTCCTCTCATCGATGGCGTCATTGATCTTTAATGGACACTATTTTGTCCTGAGTTACTTATGCACTCTTAATATCCTGAAACAATCACTTTTGGATTCCACTTTCCTTCTCTGCTGAGGCTATTTCATTTAGCCTTTCTCCATTCCTGATTTCCACCCGAAGTGTATTCCTACAGCCCCTGTATATCCTCAGGGATTCCCTTGATCCAGCTGGCTATACCTGACATGTTGCCCCCTTTTCCTTGACCAGACCCTCAATATGCAGCCAGTGTTTCCGAATGCTGTCAGCATTGACCTGCACACAAACAGGAAAATGCTGGCGCTGATCGATCAGTTTATCTCACTTTTAAAATATTCTCACTTGCCAAACATCCCTTTCCCTGTAAATAATTCCCTTCCCCAATCACATTTTGAAAGTTCCTGGCTAATACGATCAAGATTGGTCAAGCTCCATTTTTTAACTTGCACTTGTCGACCAGGCCTGTCCTTTTCCAAAGCTGTTTTCAAACTACTAGAACTGTGGTCACTTTGGCAAAACGCTTTCCCACTCACATCTCAGTCCCTCTCCCTACCTTAATTCCCAAGGGGAGGTCAGGTTTTGCCCCTTTCTCTTTTCAGGCCATTTACATATTGATTGGGATTTTTCTGGAACACAATTACCAAATTCCTCCCTTGCAAACACTGAACACTGGCAGTCACAGTCTAGGTTTGGAAAGTTCAAAAACCCCAACCATAATAGCCCTATTATTATGGTTGATATTTAAGAGCTCCCGACATATTTGTTCCTTAGTCTGCCACAGATTATTTCTCAGTTCCACTAACATAGCTTCACTGGGCAATACACAGGAGTATCCTCTCTAAGTACTGCTGTGATGATTCATGCAATCAAAACCCACCATCACACGTCCTCTCTTGACTCCACTTCCTGTAGCATCTCTACCTTGAAACAATGAGCTGCCAGTCCTGCCCCTCACTCAGCTTTGTTTCTGTAATAACTATAATATCCCAGTCCCATGTTCCAATCCATGCCCTGAGTTCATCTTCCTTAGCTGTCTGGCCCCTTGCATTGAAATAAATGCAGTTTAATCATCAGTTTTACCCCATTCCCAGCTGTGTTCTTGCCTGCCTTGTCTGCTGAAATTGCTGTCTTTAACTCGTGTACCAGCCTCAATCTTCTTTCTGGCCTTGCGTTTATTTAAGGTCCAACACCCTGCCAGACTGGGTTATATCCTCTCAAGCAGCTCTAGCAATTCACCCCACCGGGATATGGGTCCCTCTCCCGCTCCCAGTTGAGGTGCCTTTCCCACCCTGTTAACCTGTGCTGACACCTTCAGGGATCTATGGACTTGTCCACCATGGTGCCTGTATTCCTCAGTACTCCGCAAGGACCTACCGTTTATTTTGTCTATTCTTCACTTATCGTACCTCCCACAGAGTATTACCTGACTTCAATCAGAACTAAATTCTCCTTAGATTATCATCCGATCGACATCGGACTACAGACGGAGACCATCCTCCTCACAGTGAACAACGCCCTCCGCTATCAGTTCATCTGCAAACCGACAAATGATACCTTCTGCTTTCACATCCGAGTTATTAATGTTCAGCGGTTCCTGCACAGTTCCCTGTGGTACACCCGCTGGTGAAAGTATTCTATCCACCAATTTTGCATCCAATCTGCCAACTTGCCTTGGACCCCAGTCCTTTTCAACCAGCCTTCCATGTTGGATCTTGTTTAAGGACGTATTCAAGTCCATGTAAACCACATCATCTGCACAGCCTTCATCAATATACTTAAGCATTATTTCAAAAAAATTGAACTGAATTCCTCAGACGGTATCTTCCTCTGCCAAATCCGTGATGACTAAACCGAGTTGATCCTTACCTTTGCAAGTGTCGATTCATCCTCACAATTGTTTCCAATAATGTCCCTCCCCCTGCTGTCAGACTATCTGCTCTGTAATTGCCTGGCCTATCCCTGCTGCCCTTCTTGAACAAAGGAACCACATTAGCGATCCTCCAGTCATTCAGCACTTCACCTGTGGCCAGCAAAGTATTAAATGTATCCACCAGGGCCCCAATAATCTCTGGGTAATTTAGCATGAGGTCAAAGAATACTGGTCCAGACAGTGACACCCACATCCTATGAATGAATAAATAAAAATAGATATGTCCCTCCCTACCTCTGCAAACCCCTCCAGCTGCAGCAATTCGTACTGGCTTTGTAACACCGTTCAGGCCCTGACCACTCTCTGTAACACTCTCACCACCTCCAGCACCTTCACCTCTCCATGTTCTTATCATGTCAATAAACCTTTACAACGATTCCCCTTCCCATTGCCCCCCTCCTGCTAGCAGACCCATTGCAATCCCGTTTAAAACTTACTCTAAAACTCTCTCACTTCAGGATTTTAAATACTTTGTGGTGATCTTCTCAGCCTCAAAATCTAATATGATAGATTTTGTCCTGAGTGAGGGACCGGTGGGGATTTCTTGCTGAGTTTTTGTCTGTTTCAGTGGAATGTCCTTTTGTTGAGTATTTTACACTGTTCCTTCAAATGTTTTCCACTGTTCATTTACAAGCACATATTTCAGTCTGTTTAGCCTGTTTACCTTGGTCAGTTCTTCTCTCCAACTCATGTCATTAGCTATTTTTGTTTCTAGTTGTAGCTTGTCTTTTCTGTGTTTCACTTTAAAACTTTATATTTATTTAAACTGCACTTTATCACAATTTCCCAGAGGATCTCTCCAGGTGACATTACTCATTCACTATGTTTTATCACACAACAGTCGCTCTGAGACAGTTATGTCCCTCGCCAGTTGCAAAATGTGTTATTCTAAGAAACACTGAAAAAAATTCTCTGAACTCCTCTTCCTATATCACTGTTGTCAGTGTGATTGTCCCAGACTTTGCGAATATTGACGTTTCACTAAATGTTCACCATGCCTGTATTAAACATTCCAATGAATTCCTATTTATTGCAGTGACGAGCCATGAAATGCTGTTCGGTGGGTGGTCTAAAACTGTTCTGCTGCTTGTATCCTTGGCAAATAGTAGCCAGAATTTACATTCAGACTGACTCTACTTCATGATCTGATGCCAAATGCTTTCTCTATAATACCTTTCTTACCCATTATTGTAAGCGTTACCCATTTTGCCTGAATTTCCACAAGGTTGTGACCCATTGAATATTTCTGTTCCACCTTTTGTTCGCCCTGTAACCACATCTCTCTGGTGTCTAAATCCCTTTTGTCTCTGTGTCACAAATCCATCTACCTTGTTGCAGAGACTTTGTCCATTAATAAAAAACATAATTTACTCGTTCCCACAATTTCCTGTCACAAATAGATTTGCTGGTCTACAGTTTTAGTTAAACTTTGTCCCATCCTGTTCCTTTCTGTTGTCTTCAGTCACATTCCCACGCTGCTCTGATGCTTCACCTTTTCTCTTTGGATTTGGAAAGTTCCTTTCACCTGAAGCCTGTCCCTGCATCCTCTCTGTCAGTTTAAACCCCTGTCCATAAACCTACCAACGTGATTGGCCAGGACATTGTTCCACTGGAACTGAGCTGGGACCAATCTGAATGGATCTTTTTTTAAAAATCAGGTATGGGATGTGGGTGTCTCTGGCTGACTAGCCTTTATTGCCCATCCCTTGCTGCCCTTGAGCTAAGCAGCTGGCTCGCCCATTTCACAGGGTAATTGAGAGGCAAACACTTTGCTGTGGGTATGTCGTGCAGACCACATGAGAGTGAACTGTTGTCTTTCTCTGAAGGTCAAGTGTTTGGATTTTTATCAATACTTATTTATGGATTGTTAATTCCAATTTTTAAAACATATATTCATTTAAAATTCCACATGGTTCGAAGTTAGAAAGAAGAAGGGGGGTGGTCACTTTGTTGGGACTGTATTGTAGACTGTTGTAGATACCAGAGGAGCAGCTGTGTAGAGAGATTGCAGATAACTATAGGAATAATAGAGGAGTGCAGACTGGAGATTTTACTATTCCCTCTACTGACTGGGCCACCTCGAGTATAAAACCTGGATGGAGGGCTATTTTTCAAATGTGTCCAAGGAAGGTTCCTAAACCAATATGCAGAGGGTCCGACTCTACTCAGGCAGGTGCAGCACTGGACCTCCCTCAGAAAACCAGGTCGGGCAAGTGACTGAAGTGTCATTCAGAGAGCACTTTGGGTCCAGTGCCCACAACTGTCTTCATTTTGACATAGTTATGGAAAATGATCAGCAGGTCCACAGATTGAAGAGGAAAACTGGAACAGGGCCAGGTTTGGGGCCATTCTGCAGGATCTGGCCAGCGTCAATGCCGTGAATTTAAAATTGCACAATGCCCAGTTATAATCCAACTCGCTTTGGAAGCGCTGGTGATCACTGTAACAGATGAAAGGCTTAAACTAAATTTGTTTGATAGTATATTCCATGACACTGCCATCCTGTTGCTATAAATTCTGTACCTTCGGATTTTGCTCCACAACCACCTGGTGAAGAAGCAGTGTTCTGAAAGCTAGTGCTTTCAAATAAACCGGTTGGACTGGAACCGAGTGTTGGGTGATTTTTAACTTTGTACGTCCCTAGTCCGACAACAGCACCTCCATATTATGATTCTAATCGATTGGGTGAGTCTGTTTGAAGGAAAAAGAACAACTGGCAAATGGGAGGCTTTTCAAAGTGTGATCTCAAGAATCCAGGACCAGTATGACCCTTTGGGGTAAAGGAAAAAGCTGGCAGGGTTAGGGATCCTTGGCTGATGAGGGATAATAAGGTTCTGGTCTTGAAATGAAGACTACATACATTTGGTTTAAGATTTCCTTATCTACATATTCTTAAAGACACGATCAATCTGTGGAGACCCTACAATCCTCTCAGTCCCTGTAATACTCCCAATCTGCAGAAGTCATTCCAATGCCTGTGACTCTTTCAATACAGTTCCGACAAGACCCACTATCTATGTGATATCTTTGCATTGCCAGCACCCATCCTGTCAATGTAAGCTCCTCCAGTGTCTCCATCCATCTACTCATTTCCACAATCTTCTCCAGCTCTTCTATGTGTAAACATCACCCTCCCCTACAACCCTTCCCACTCTGACCAAACTGGAGGAGGTTACTAATGCTCTCTAATCTGTGAAACTGTCTCCAACCAAAATTGCTGTCTTTATGACTTGGAGAATCTATCTGATTCCACAATCCCTTTATCTAAATAACCTGCAGAAACTAAGTCTTCCTGTGTCTACAAACCTCTTCAGTCACGACTACCCTCCATACGTCTATTTGTTTTTCCAATCTGTACAACCCACTTTATCTCTGTACTCAGCTCCATTCACCTGAAACATTCCTGTCTGTGTAAAACACCCCATCCTACCAACATCCTTATCCCTGTAAACTGTTCCATTCCTCCCAACCTCCCCATCTCCATGAACTCCTGTAGGCCCGACAGCTCTCCACATTTCTGTAACCTCCTGTGGCTCTATGCTCCTCCCTCCCTGTGAAAGCACCTCCAGTCCCCACAATTCTCGCAGTCTGGTCATCTGCTCCAGATCAAACCATTGCTGTCTCTGTTACCTCATACAACTTTAGCAACGCATCCTATTTGTGTCACTTCATTCAGATCGCATCCTCTCCCACTTTCCGGAACCTCTTGCTGTCATCATAACCCTTGCTATTTAGAACATGGAATAGCACATTCCAGTACAAGCCCTTCAGCCCTCACTATTGTGCTGACCTTTTATCTTACTCTGAAGATGAAACGAACCTGCATACCTTACATTTTACTATCATTGATGTGCCTATCCAAGAGTTGCTTAAATGTCTGTAATGTGTCTGAATCTACTACCGCGGCTGGCAGTCCATTCCACCCACCCACCACACTCTGTGTAAATAACGTACCAGTCCCTTCCATGCCGACAGGATATCACAACCCAATCTCGTCCTACCTGCCAGCACTTGGCCATTATCCCTCTGATATCTAAGCTAAACCTTCCACCAATTACCTTCAACGTATGTCCCCTTGTGATAGCCATTTCGCCATGGGAAGTAGTCTCTGGTTATCCACTGTATCTATGCCTCTCATTCCCTTGTACACCTCTATCATGTCACCATTCTTCCTCTTTCGCTGTGATCAGAAAAGCCCTAGCTTCCACAATCTACCTTCTGTGGGCATGCCCTCCAGTCCTGGCAGCATCCTGCTAAATCTCCTCTGCACTGTCTTTAAAGCTTCCACGACCTTCCTATAATGAAGCGAACAGAACTGTTCACAATATTCGAAGTGTGGTCTAACTGGGGTTCTGTAGAGCTGCAGCAAAATCTCACATCTCTTAAATTCAATCCCCCTGATAATGAAAGCCAACACACCATCCGCCTTCTTAACAGCCTGTCAACTTGAGTGGGAACCTGAGGGACACAGGATCCCTTTGTTCCTGCACGCGGCTAAGAATCCTGCCTTTAACCACGTAAAGGTTTTCTGCTGAATCCTCCAATCTAAAACTATCCCTTTCTTTGTAGGTTCCTCCAGTCCCTACAACACTCATAAACTGTGAAACCTCCTCAAGTCCATATATTCTTAATGTCTGCAAAATCCTCCCATCCTGATGTCCCTCCATATCTCTGTAACCGCCACCATCCTCCAGTGCTCTTCTGGGGAACATTGCAGAGGAAGGAGGAGTTGGAGAGTCTGGGCCATGTTACGAGGTATGAAGGGCTGCAGAACCTGGAGGATGGTACAAATGTCGGAAGGGACATGGGACTTGCAGAAGGTTAGAGGTTCCGGGATTCATTGAACCTGCAGGATGGGACAGGGGATGGCTTCTGGAACCTGGAGGATATTATGATTTGAACCACAGGTAATTTTAGATTCAACCATTCAGCTGATCTTACAGTCATAGAGATGTACAGCATAGAGACAGACCCTTCATTCCAACCCAGCCATTCCGAGAGGATATTCCAACCCAATCTAGTCCCACCTGCCAGTACCTGGCCTATCTCCCTCCAAACCCTTTCTATTCATATATCCATCCACATGCTTCTTAAATGTTGCAATTGTACCATCTGAAAGATTGGCTGAAAGATCCAATCAAACATTACCTGTGGTTCAAATCATAACATCCTCCAGTTTCCACAACCCATTCATGGGCCCATCCTGCAGATCAGATATCCCAACCCAATGTAGTCCCACCTGCTAGCACCCGGCCCATCTCCCTCTAAACCCTTCCTATTCATATATCCATCCAGATGCCTTTTAACTGTTGCAGTTGTACTAGCCTCCACCACTTCCTCTGGCAGCTCATCCCATACATGTACTATCCTCTGCGTGAAAAAGTTATCCCTTTTTATCTTTTATGTCTTTCTACTCTCAGCCTAAACCTCGCCCTATAATTCTGGACTCGCACACCCCAGGAGAAAAACTTTGTCTATTTACCCTATCCATGCCCCTCTTGATTTAAAAACCTCTATGAGGTCACCCTCAGCCTCCGACTCTCCAGGAAAAACAACCATCACCTGTTCAAACTCTTCCTATAGCTCAGCCCTGGCAACGTTGTTGTGAATCCTTTCTGGACCCTTTCAAGTTTCACAAAATCCTTCCGATTGGAAGTAGAACAGAGTTGCATGCAGCATTCCAAATGTGGCCTAACCACTGTCTTGTACAGCCGCAACATGACCTCCCAACTCCTGTACACAATAGTCTGACCAATAAAGGAATGTGTACCAGGCGCCTTTTTCGCTATCCTAACTGCCTGTGACTCTACTGTCAAGGAACTCTGTATTTCGTTTGAAAGATTACATAGACAGATAGAGTGACCCGAGGTCTTCTGGGTAATGCTAGTTCAGTCTAAGCTGGTAGGCAGAGCCAGTGAAGTATTTGCAGCGCTGTCTGATGAATGGTCGAGAGATAATGCTTATGTCAAACAGGCTGTTTTAAGTACTTATGGATTGCTTATGAAAGGGAAGCCACTATAATTCCCTTTACTGTACCATCGCTATCTGTCAAAGCTCCTTCAGGTCTCGATCCTCCGAATTGTTGAAACCTGCTCTCACCATTGCAACTCACTTATTTCCTAACATTGTTGAGTCTCTAAAAGCTTCCCTATCAGGTTAATCTCCTCCACTGCATACAACACTCCTAGCCTGTGTAATCTCTTCAATTCCTTCAGTTCCTATATACCTATTAATAGGTGTGCCTGCTTTGTGGCCATTGTATCCTCATTTATATCTGCAAAAGGCTCTGCTCACTGTAGCACATCCTATGCTCATAAGTGAATCTGGTCTCTCATAAGACTCTCTATCTCTCTCCTCCAGTCTCTACAAGCTTCCCTATCCCTGTTGTATCTTGCAGCATGCACACCACTCACTCTCTCTGACATACCTTCCAGTGCATAAATTCATCTCTCTTTCTAACTGTATCCAGTCTACAATTTCATCCCTGTCCGTGCAACATCCTCCAGTCCATACACTCCTCTCTATTGCTGCAGCATTATCCAGCCTATATCATCTTCCATGTGCTTGCAACATTCTCCAGTCCATACTACCCACCCTTTCCCTGTAATATTCTCCAGTCCATACCATCCTCCCTATCACTGTGATATTCTCCAGATCCCACAACTGTTGTTAAATGTACGACATCATGGAATCCTTTGAAATGTTCTCCGGTCTGATCAACATAGTCCATGTAACGATCCACAACCCTATACACATCCCTATCTCTGGAATCTCGTCAAAGACGCTTTATCTCTCTAATTTTCTCCAAACAATAAAATGTTTTCTCATGCGGACATTCTGTAACATCTGTAACTATGTTTAACCCTGCAACATTGTCGCGCCCCCAAACATCTCTCCCACTCTGTGACCTCTAACCATCCCTCAAAGGCCATCTCTCGGTGACACGCGCCATGCATTTGCAACAAGGCAGATGGAATGACAGCATTAACTGAAGAGAACAGATATGATCGAACTGTTATTGTGGAGGTGTGGCTGCACAATGATCATGACAGCAATGTGATTATTGAGGGGTTGTAGGGATTTAGGCAGGGTCAGCAAAAACCAAACAAGGTCCTGTTTTGCTGTGAAGAAAGGACGCAGTCAGTGCATTAGTGAGACAGCCAATTTAATCTCGGAATCAAAATATAGAGTCATTTTGAATGGACAGCTTCCAAATTGCAAAGGGGATCAGGAAGATCAAATCACAATCCATGCTCGTTGTTAAGTTGGATACAACATTTTCTTGGTGATAGTAGACAGAGGCATGTGGAGTGGTCAATTTCTGATTGAACGTCTGTGGCCAATGCTGTTTCACAATGATCAGTGCTGCGATGTCTGTTTGTAATTTATATCTGTGAATCAGATGAAAAGGTCAGCAGTTTGAGTGGTAATTTTGCAGACGACATTTGGAAAGGCATGTAATGATTAGGGATAGTTTGGGGAATTGTGGATAGTGAGGAAGAGTGTTAAAGATTGCAGCAGTATGTAGATCAGCTGGAACCTGGACAGAGATGTAGCAAATTGAATTTCATCTGGACGGGTGTGAAGTGATGCATTTATGAAGTCAAATGGAAGAGAGAAGTACACTAATTGACTAATTTGAAACATTGATAAACAGAGAGACATTGGAAGCAAATCCATAGCTCCCAAAAAAAAACAACACAACAGGATGTGTTGGTCGAGGGATAGTATGGTATGCTTACCTTTATTGGTCACAGTATTGAGTACAGATGTTTGCATGTCAAGTTGTGACTGAATAAGACTTCAGTCGGCCATGTTTGGAAGGTTGCGTGTCGTTCTCATCCACACACCACAGGAAGGATGTGGAGATTTTGGGGAGGTTGCAACAGAGTTTTGGCAGAATGTTGCCTGGATGAGAATGTGTTTACTGCAAGGAGGTTGGACGCAGTTGGATTGTTTTGCGAGAGTATCGGAGACTGAGGGGTGACCTGGTATAGGTATGTAGCATTAGGAGAGGCGTGGATAGTGTGGATAGTTGGAATCCTCCTTCCAATGAAGAAATATCAAATACTAGGGTGCATCAGTTTAAGGTGAGAGTGAGAAGTTTTAAGTGAGATGAATGAGGCCAGTTGTCTTTACCGAGAGGGTAGAAGCTGCTCAGGAGGTGGGAGAGGTGGCAACGAGAGCAAACATTTGAAGGGCATTTAGACAGAAACATGAACAGGCAGAGAATAGAGGGATATCGCCCATGTGCAGGCAGATGGGATTAGTTTAGAATAGCATCATGGTCAGCACAGCCATGGTGGGCTGAAGGGCCTATTACTCTGCTGTACTGTTTGATTTTCTAACTTAACGACCCCTCTAACCTGTCAAAGCCCCTCCGAATCCTAGATGTTTCATTCAATTTCTCTCCTATTCTTCAAAACCCCAATAGGTTCAAGGGCAATCTACTCCACCTCTTCTCATTGGAAAATCCCGCCATCTCCAGGATCAACCGAGTGAACCTTCCTTGCCCTGCCTCTAATACAAGAATGTCTTTCCTTAGGGCACACATACTGTTCATTATAATCTAGGTGTAGTCTGACTTGTACCTTGCATCGTTTTAGCAAGACCTCCCTATTTGTAGACTCCATTCCCTTTGTAATAAATGGCAACATTTGATTTGCCTTCTCGATGACCTGCTGATCCTTTAAGCTACCTGTTTCAGATTGATTCACAAGGATTCCCAAAACCCTTTGTGCAGTCAGTCTGAAACCAAACGGTGTTAGCCTGATAGTAAGTCGGGAACGTGCTGGAATGTGTTTTAAAGAATATGACAATAAATGATAACTAGATACTTAGAAACAATGGGAGATGTATGATTTTATAAAAGGGAAATATTTTTAAATCTGTTGGATTCTATATTTTGGTGTGACCTTAAATGGCTGAATAGATAAGGGTGTGGGAGGCTAGTTGCGGCAGAGAAATATTTGAAGTTTCAGAAGCATTTTGACAAGTTTCAACCAGGGCTAAAAATTAGCTCATGAGAGAATAGGGCCCGTGAAAGGTCAATGACGCTGTCTGTGTGGAATCACTGCTGATGGAGGAGATACTGAACAAATATTTGTGTTCGGATTTCGGGAACTTAGGAAAATACATAGGCATGTCTTGAAAAGAGTTCACATTGGAGAACAGAAGGTGCTGGATGTCTTAAAATGCAATAAGTTAGATAAAACCTTGGGACATGATCAGATGTATCCCAGCGCCTTGTGACAAGCGAAGGAGGAAATTGCAGGGCCCCTCCCAGAGATATTTGTATCATCGACAGCTACTACGGATCAGTGAGACCGTTGGCAGGGGTGGTAAGTTGTTGGAGGAGATTCTGAGGGAAACGATCATCATACCTTTGGAAAGGTAAGGACAGATTAATGATCGTCAGCATACCTTTGTGCACGGGAAATCATGCCTCAAATGTGAGTGTGGCGATAGACAAGTGAGAGGTCAAAGCAGAGCAGTACACGATGTCCACATGAACTTTATCAAGGTCTTTGACAAGATTCTGCATGGCAGACTGGTTAGTAAGTTTAGATCACACATAACCAGAGAGTGCTCACCAACTGGATACAAAACAGGATTGACTGTAGGAGACAGAGCATGTTCACAGAGGGTTACTGCTCAAACTGCAGGCCTGTGACCAACGGTGTGCCCAGGGGTTCGGTGCTGGGTCACTGCTGTGCATCATTTATATGAACAGTTTGGATGAGAATACAGTCGCCATGGTTAGCAAGTTTGTGACTGAAATTGGTGATAATGTGGACAGTGAAGAGGGTTATCGAAGAGTACAATGGAATCAACAATACTGCTGGACCAGTGAGGTTACGAATAACAGGTGGAGAAATGCAAGATGTTTTATTGTGGTAAAGCAGACCAGGTTGGACTTGTACAATTAATGTTTGGGCCCTCTACTGTTGTCAATCAGTGACCCAAGGATGCAGGTACACAGTTTTTTGAAAGTAGCGTCACAGGTAGACAGGCTGGTGAAGCAGGCGTTTGAGATGGTTACCCTTTATTGGGCAGAGCATTGAGAATAGGAGTTGGGATGTCATGGTGTATCTGTATAGGATATTAGTGAGGCCACCGTATAAGCATTGTTGATTATCTGGAAAAATTCAACTTGTTCACGGATGTCCTTTCGGGAGGGACATCTGGCATTCTTACCTGGTCTGGCTCACATGTGACTCCAGTCCCACAGCAATATGGCTGACTCTGAGCTGCCTCTGGGCAATGAGCAGTGGGGTAATGTATGCTGGTCCATCCGGTGACATCCTTAGGCCGTGAATGAATCAATGAAAATACAGATGTCCATCCCTACCTCTGCAAACAGCTCGAGCTGCAGCAATTCATAGTGGCTTTGTAACATTTTTCAGGCCTTTGCCCCTCTCTGTAACACCCTCACCATCTCCAGCACCTTCAATTCTCCCTGTTCTGATCATCTGATTAAACGCTGACGTTTCCTCTTCCTACTGCACTCCTCCTGCTCTGAGACTCCCTAGTGATCTCTTTCACAAATGTGTCCACATTTCTAAATGTTGGCTTCTTCAGAATTGATAGTTTTTTTTCATCTCTTAATCAAATCTGTTAAGTCCTGGGCCAAGACCGTCCGAAGTGGGGAAGGAGCATTGGGAAGGTGTTGAGCACATCGAGACTTGCTGTGGAGAAAAATAGGAATCCAGGAGAAAACAGCACAAGGAGCGTGCTGCCACACCAACGCCCCATCCACCCCCTTCCCATGGCCACCTTCTGCCCCAAGTGTAACAGAATCTGTGAAAGGCAACATCAGTCTGTACAGCCAACTCAGGACCCGCACCGCCCCAGAGTGGGAGAGAGTCTGTGACCCACTGCCAAAGAGATGATGAAATAGGAAGGTTGAATCCCCTCACAATTATCCCAGTGCCTTTGATACAAATTCAAACAATTCCCTGTTAATGCAGTCTCTAATAATGTGCTATCACTCAGTATCTCTCCATGTGGTATCCCTCGCTGTGCCGGTCGATTTGCTGCCTCTGTCAGCATTTCTCCCTCTTACAGATGGTCTGAGATCCTGAGTCAACAGAATTGTCCACAACAGAGATATGCAGCAGCACGGGCGCAAGGGATGGAGACTGGGATTTTCGAGATCTCTGCTGGTCTCTGTGCCACTCTGCATGAGTTATCCTCATTGCATCAGTCTCATTTCCCATTCTGTCTCATACAGGTAATCAGGATATTCCCAACTCCTGTCTCATCCATCACCTCATTGAAGCTGGTTGGTCAGCCAGAGAGAGATGGAGAGGGAGAACCTTCAGTAAATCCTGCAGCCGGTAAGATCACTCACAGTAAACAGTACAGGGTGGAGGTAGTAGACTTCTATATTCAGACTTGGAAGACAGAACATAGATACAGATCTGGGCAAGGAACAGCAACATTCTAGGCTTCATTTCCACCATCTTGTGAGGGTCCTGCTTTACACCTTTGCTGTACTGGTCCTCAATGCGACAGCACAGCGGATCGCAGGCATCAATCCTGGCCCATGCTGTGTTCGTGATCTCTGTAATATCCTCCGGTCCCGATAATCCTACCTCTGTCAGGAATCTCCTCTAGTCCACAACATTCTCTTTGTCTCTCTCAGGTTCTCCAATCCCTAACACCCTAATTCCTAAACTTCTGCAGTGGGCGGCACGGTGGTTAGCACTGCTGCCTCACAGCGCCAGAGACCCGGGTTCAATTCCCGCCTCAGGCGACTGACTGTGTGGAGTTTGCATGTTCTCCCCGTGTCTGCATGGGTTTCCTCCGGGTGCTCCGGTTTCCTCCCACACTCCAAAGATGTGCAGGTCAGGTGAATTGGCCATGCTAAATTGCCCGTAGTGTTAGGTAAGGGGTAGATGTAGATGTAGATGTAGATGTAGATGTAGATGTAGATGTAGATGTAGATGTAGATGTAGATGACGCTTCGGCGGGGCGGTGTGGACTTGTTGGGCCGAAGGGCCTGTTTCCACACTGTAAGTAATCTAATCTATACTAAATTCCTTCATCCCGGTAAACCCTGGCAGTCCTGTCTATCCCTGTACCTCCCACCAATACTACCCTCCATATCAATGTATTTGTCTTTAACCTCTCCATCGGTCCCTATCTATGTAATTTTCTCCAGCTCCTACCACCCTTACTTGGCTGTGAAAAATTTGTAATCTCCTTATCCTTCTCCAATTCTTTGATCTTTATCTTGTTAAAGTTCACCCTCATTCCCGACACCATACCCCTCGCGACCACAGGAACGTCTTTCAGTTTGTGCAACCCTCCCCATCTGTGTAACTGTTTCCATCCCAGCAACCTGGCATTCTCCATTGCCTTCTGATCTCTGTAATCTTCAGAACCGAGAAGCCTTCTTATAACTGTAAACATCTTCCGTCACTACAATTTTCCATATGTCTGTTAGAATTCACAATACACTTCTCCTGGACACACTCCCCGTCTGTGCCTCTCAAACTGCCTGCCTCTCCCTACAGCCATCCGTATCCCTATCTCCAGAATCTAATCCAGCTCCCTTATCTCTGTCAATTCCTCCAATCCCCAAACCCCTTTGTCCCTCTTACATTCTTGACCAGATGTAACTTTGTTTAACTCTAACATCCTTGAGCCCCTGTAACCCTCTCTATCTCTGTAACCTCTACCCATCTGTTCAACCCCCGACTACTGAGGAATGACTCCCTGTATTTGCCATCAGGCAGATCGAATGACAGGGAACAGATATGATGAAACTGTCATCCGGAGATTTAGCTGCAGAATGACCATCACTGGGAGGTGAATACTGAAGGTTTGTTGGGATACAGTTATAGAGTCAGAGAGATGTGCAGCACGGAAACCGACCCTTCGGTCCAACCCATTTATGCTGAGCAGATATCCCAACCCAATCTAGTCCCAATAGGCAGACTAGGCAAAATGCCAACAAGTTGTGAAGGAAGGCTGAGGTAAATGTATTAATGAGACAGTCATGTGGATCTGAATATCAAATGTCGAGCTGAGAATAAGCAAACAGCAGCAACCGTTAGCAGGAATTATTTTGTAGGCACCAGACAGTGATGGGAATGTCAATATGGTTACAGTCAGGACACTGAATGTACTTATAGCAAGGGCAGTACAGTAACTGTGTGACAGTGGTCTCCATGCCGACTGATACAGCACTGACTATCAGTGCTGTGATGGATAGAATCCTGGATTGTATGTGAGATGGTTTTCTATAACATCATATCATATTTGTAGATCAAATGCTGTGTACTAATAAAAATCCAGTCATCCCATTATAAAGGAGTTTAGTGAGCAGAGACCCATAATATTATGCAGGATATATTGAGTTTGTGCTCAGACCATGAGATGTAAGAGGGGAATGAGGCCATTTGGCCCATTGAGTATGCTATGTCCTTCAATCAGATCATGGCTGATCTGATACTGTTCAACTCTACTTTCCTGCCTTTTCCACAAAAACCTTGTTTCTCTGATTCATTAACATCTGCAGGAGGTTACAGAACAGTTGGAGAGATAGACAGAAATGGCAAATTGAGTTTAATCTGGACAAGTGTGAGATGATGTCAAATTCAATAAGAACGTTAGCATACTGAGGGACATTGATACACAGAAGGATCTTGGTGCAAGTCAGTAACTCCCAGAAAATGGCAACAGAAGTGTTTCAGATGGGAAAGAAAGCAAATGGAGCACTAGCCTTCATCAGTCACAATGTTGGGTATCGTGGTTTGCATCTGATGCTGTGATTCTATAAAACGTTTGTTTGGCCACATTTGGAGTACTGTGTGCAGGTCTCATCTCCACACAATAGGAAGGATAGGGAGGCTTTGGAGGGGGTGCAAAAGGGGTTTATCCTGTGTTAGGGTTTATAAGGGTGTGTTAGATGTAAGAGGCAATTAAACAAAGTTGTATTTTTTTGTGAGAGTACTAGAGGCTGACAGGTGACCAGGTACAGGAATATAACATCTGGAACAGGGATAGATAATGTAGATAGTCAGAATCTCTTTTCCAATGTGTAAGTTTCAAATACTGGAGCGCATAGGTTTAAGGTGAGAAAGAGGAAGTTTAAATGAGATGTGTGAGACATTTTGTTTTTACGTAGAGTGGATGTTACCGAGGGAGGTCGTGGAAGCAGAAATGTGAGTAAAGTTTTGAAGTGGGATTTAGACAGAAACATGAACGGGCAGAGAGTAGAGGGATATGGACCATGTGCAAGCAGATGGTATGAGTTAGAGTATTATCTTGGACAGCATAGACGTGGTGGGCCGAAGGGCCTATTGCTATGCTGTACTGTTCTATTTTCTAACTTCCCAGCATCTGCCCGATCAGACCCCCTCAGAATCTTGGATGTTTCATTCCATTTCTCTCTCATTATCTAAACTTCAATGGGTTCAACCTCCACGTCCTCCACCTCTTCTCATTAGAAAATCCCTGTATTCCCAGGATCAGCCGAGTGAACCTTCTCTGGATTGCCTCCAATGCAACAATATATTTCCTGCGGGCACTCACGCTGCTCATAATATTCGAAGTGTAGTCTGACTTGTACCTTGCATAGTTTTAGCTAGACCTGCCTATTTTTAGACTCCATTCCCTCTGTAATAAATGTCAGCATTTGATTTGCCTTCTCTATTACCTGCTGACCCTGTAAGCTACCTTTTCAGATTGATAAGCAAGAACTCCCTCAACCCTTTCTACTGTCAGTCTGAAACCAAATATTGTTAGCCGAACAGTAAGTCGGGAGCATACGGAAATTGTTAGAAAGAATATGTCAATACACAATAACTGGCCACTTAGAAAGCCAATTGATTAAAAGAGAATTTGTTTTTGAGCCTGTTGAATTTCATTTGTTGGTGTGAATATAAGTGGCAGAATTGTAATGGTGTAGGAGGGTGTGGTGGTATGGGGGATATGGTGTATTTCAATTCTCAGAAGCCTTTACGCAAGTTTCAATAAGGGCTAAAGAGTAACTTGGTAGAGAATAGGGCCCCTTACATATCAATAAGGTCACCCATGTGTGGAACCAATGGAGATGGGTGAGATATTAGACAAAATAATCTTGTCAGTATTTACTGTGGCGAAAGACATGGAAGCTCGGGAACTTGGGGAAATAAATAGTGATGTCTTGGAAAGAATCCTCACCAGAGAAGAGAAACTGCTGGAATCTTAAAACAAATAAAGGTAGATCAATCCTCAGTAGTTCATTGGGTCGATCCTAGAATATTAATGGAAGCTAGAGAAGAGATTTCAGTGTCTCTAACAGAGATATTTATATTATGTTGTAGGTTGCAACGGGACATTGACAAGATGCTGAGAAGTAGCAGATGGAGTTCAATCTGGAAAAGTGTGAAGTCATTCATTTTAGAAGCTTGAAGTTGAATGCAGAATTCAGGGTTAATGGTAGGATCCTTGGCAGTGTGAACGAACAGATTCATAGATCCCTCAAAGTTGCCAATCAGTTTTGCAGCTCGATAGAGCCCTGGTTAGACCCCATTTGGAATATTGTGTTCAGTTCTGGTCCCCTCATTACAGGAAGAATGTGGAAGTTTTAGAGAGGGTAAAGAGGAGATTTACCAGGATGCTGCCTGTACTGGAGAGCATGTCCTATGAAGAAAGGTTGAGGGAGCTAAGGTTTTTCTCATTGGAGTGAAGAAGGGTGAGGGGTGATATGGCAGAGGTGAACAAGGTGATGAAAGTCATAGATAGGGTGAATAGAGAGAGTTCTTTTACCCTGACATAAATAGCTATGACAAGGGGGTATAATTTTCTGGTGACTAGCAGATGGTTAAGAAGAGATTTCAGAGGTAAGTTTGTTCCATATAGAGTGGTGTATGTGGAATGCACTGCCTGCGGTGGCAGTAAAATTAGATGCATTAGAGACATTTAATATACTTCTGGATAGGCACATGGATGATAATAAAATGAAGGGAATGGAAGTTAGATCCGTAGAGATGTACAGCATGGAAACAGACCCTTCACTCCAACCTGTCCATGCCGACCACCTATCCCAACCCAATCTAGTCCCACCTGCCAGCACCTGGTCCACGTCTCTCCAAAACCTTCATATTCATATACCCATGCAAATACCTCTTAAATGTTGCAATTGTACCAGCCTCCACCACTTCTTCTGGCAGCTCATTCCATACACGTACCACCTTCTGTGTGAAAAAGTTGCCCCTTAGGTCTCTTTTATATCTTTCACCTCTTATCCTAAACCTATGGACTTCCCAACCCCAGGGAAAATACTTTGTCTATTTACCCTATCCCCATGTACTTCATAATTTTGTAAACCTCTATAAGGTCACCCCTCAGCCTCCGACACTCCAATGAAAAAAGCTCCAGCCAGTTCAGCCTCTCCCTATAGCTCAAATGCTCCAACCCTGGCAACATACTTGGAAAACTTTTCTGAACACTTTCATGTTTCCCAACATCTTTCCAATAGTAAGGAGACCAAAATTGCACGCATTATTACAACAGTGGCCTAACCAATGTGCTGTACAGTCTCAACATGACCTGCCAACTCCTGTACTCAACACTCAGACCAATAAACGAAAGCATACCAAACACCTTCTTCATTATCCTATCTACCTGCGACTCCACTTTCAAGGTGCTATGAACCTGAACCTCAAGGTCCCTTGGTTCAGCAACACTCCCGAGGACCTTACCATTAAATGTGTCAGTCCTGCTAATATTTGCTTTCCCAAAATGCGGCACCTCGCATTTATCTGAATTAAACTCTATCTGCCACTTTTTTTTTTAACTTACTGTCGGATAAAAGATTGGCATATCATCATAGCCGAAGGGTCTTGTTCTGTGTTCTACATGTCGTATAGTAAACTGGGTAATAAGCTCACATCAGTGGAAAAGGTTATGACATTCAGGAGGAGCAAGTCAACTGGACAGAAAATTGGGCTTGATGGTAGGAGACTGAGGGTGATGGGAGACATGTTGTTTTTCTGACTGGAGGCATGTGACCAGCGGTGAAGTGGGTCCCCTGTTGTTTGTCATTTGGATAAATGGTTTGGATGGGAATATTGTTAAGTCAGTTAAGTAAGTTTTTTGGGTGACACTGAAATTGGTGGTAAACTGGACAGTGAAGAAGGATATCTGTGATACAACAGGATGAACAGTACTGCTGAGATAGTGGGCTGAAGAATAGCAGATGGAGTTTAATTAGATAAAGGTGAATTGTGTCATTTTGGTGAAACAAACCAGGGTGGGACTTGTCCAGTTAATGTTAGAGCCCTGGGTCGTGTTGTCGATCAGTGACCCAGTGACCCAGGTACACAGTTCTTTAAAAGTGGTGTCACAGATAGACAGGCTGGTGGAGAAAGCGTTTGGGATTGTTTCCTTCACTGGGCAGAGCACTGAGAGTAGGAGTTGGGATGTCATGTTGTATCTGTACAAGACATTGGTCAGGCCACCATAAAAGCCTTGTTGATCAGTGGGAAGAACTCATCTGGTTCACTGACCTCCTTTTGTGTAGAACATCTGACATTCTAACTTGGCCTGGCTAACATGTGACTCCAGACCCACTGCAACATGGCTGACTCTGAGCTGCCCTCTGGGTAATTCGCAGTGACACCCACAGCCCATGATTGAATAAATAAAAATACATATGTCCCTCCTACCTCTGCAAACACCTCTAGCTGCAGCAATCCGTACTGGCTTTGTAACACCGTTCAGGTCCTGACCACTCTCTGTAACACTCTCACAACCTCCAGCACCTTCACCTCTCCCTGTTCCTTTTGTGACATTAAACCCTTGCAATGATTCCTCTTCCCACTGCCCAACTCCTGCGAGCATACCCTTTGCAATCCCTTCAACACTTCCTCCGAAAACACTCTCTCACTTCAAGATTTTCAGTACTTTTTGGTGATCTTCTAAACCTCATAATCTAATATGATCCATTTTGTCCCGAGTGAGGGTCTGGTGGGAATTTCTTGCTGAGATTTTGTCTGTTTCAATGGAATGTTCTTTTATTGATTGATTTACACCGTTCCTTCAAACTGTTCATTTACATGCACATATTTCAGTCTGTTTCGCCTCTTTGCCATGGTCCATTCTCATCGCAAATCCATGTAATTGTCTATTTTTGTTTCTAGTCGTAGCTAATCCTTTCTGTGGTTCACTTTAAAACTTTATATTTCTTTAAACTGCACTTTATCACAATTTCCCTGAGGATCTCTCCAGGTGACATTACTCATTCACTAAGTTTCATCACACAACGGACGCTCTGAGATTGTTATGATCCTAGCCAGTTGCACAATTTGTTATTCAAAAAAAAACACCGAAAAAAAAAATTTCTGAACTCCTCTTCCAATATCACTGTTGTCGGTATGACTGTCCCAGATTATGTGAATATTGAAGTTTCCCAAAATTATCACAATGCCTTTGTTAAAAAAATTCCAATGAGTTCCTGTTTAATGCAGTGATGTGCAATGGAATGCTGTTCGGTGGCCTAAAAAAACTGTTCTGCTGCTTGTGTCCTTGTCAAGTAGTAGCCAGAATTTACATTCAGCCTGACTCTACTTCATGATCTGAGGTCAGATGCTTTCTCTGTAATGCCTTTCTTATCCATTATTGTTAGCGTAACCCATTTTGCCTTGAGTTTGCACAAGGTGGTGAACCATTAAATATTTATGTCCACCTTTTGTTCGCCCTGTAACCCCGTCTCTCTGATGTCTAAACCTCTTTTAGCTCTTTGTCACAAATCAATCTACCTTAGTGAAGAGACATTATCCATTCCAAAAAAAGACATAATTCACTCTTTCCCACAATTTCCTTTCACAGACCTATTCCCTGATTTAGTAAAACTCTGTCCCATCCTGTTCCTTTCTGCTTGTCTTCCGTCACATTCCCAGCTGCTCCCATACTTCACCTTTTCTCTTTGCATTTGGAATGCTCGTTTCACCTGAAACCTGTCCCAGCATCCTCTGTGTCAGTTTAAAACCCGGTCACACAAACCTACCGACATGATTGGCCAGGACACTGGTTCCAGTACAGTTCCAGTGGGACCATCCTAATGGATTATTTATTAAATCGGGTATGGCATGTGGGTGTCTCTGGATGACCAGCCTTTCTTGCCCAGCCCTAGCTGCCTTCGAGCTGAGTCACTTGCTCGGCCATTTAAGAGGGTAATTGAGAGGCAAACACTTTGCTGTGGGTATGTTGTGTAGACCACGTGATGATGAGCAGATGTCCTTCTCGAAAGGAGAAGTATTTGTGATTTTTGTACATCAGCAATGGTTTCATATTTATTTATGGATTGTCAATTACTATTTTTAAAATTATTAATTTCAAACTCCACGATTTCTCATGGTGGGATTCAAACCCTCTTCCCCTGAACATTAGCTGAGGTCTTGGATACATGCTCGAGCAATAATACCACTCGGCCATCACTTCGCCTGCTCACTGGTTGCTCATCCCTGAGCACTGATACATGAAGCTAAACCCATTCTTCCAACATGATTGTGTGATCGTGAAGTCTTGTAGCACTCTGGTGATATAACTCAGTCTCTCTCCATGTGGTATCACTCACTGTGTGGGTCTAATTGCTGCCTCTGTCAGCGCCTCCCGCTCTTCCAGTTACTCCAGATCCTGAGCCAACAGAATTCTCCACTCCAGAGAAATGCAAAAGGGATGGAGTGGGATTTTCCAGATATCTGTGGGGCTCATTTCCATTCTCCATGTGTAACCCTCACTGCATCAGTCGAATTTTCTATTCTGTCTATTTCTCTGTCTCCTTTAGGTATTTAGGAAGTTCCTGACTCAATAAACCTCCCAATTGCTGGGGGTCTCGTCCAATACCTCATT
Organism: Chiloscyllium punctatum; assembly: GCF_047496795.1. Classification (NCBI taxonomy): domain Eukaryota; kingdom Metazoa; phylum Chordata; class Chondrichthyes; order Orectolobiformes; family Hemiscylliidae; genus Chiloscyllium; species Chiloscyllium punctatum. Next base: position 24,236,494 of record NC_092762.1, read on the forward strand.
GAAGATGATTGGTCAGCCAGAGAGACAAAGGGTAGGGAGATGTGGAGGCTTCAATAAATCCTGCAGTGAGGTAAGATCACTCACAGTGCACAGAGCACGGAGCAATGAGAGGGCTCCAAACATCGCTAACAGGATATGACATATACAGTGCTGGATGGGGAGCACAGTACAGTACAGACATACCCCAGACTCCATCACCACCTCTACATTCATTTACGTTGCACTGAGACAGCATGGGGAGTTCATAGTTATCAATCCAGGCCTGCGCTGTCTTAGTGAGCATCAGGACAACAAAGGGGAGAGTAGGCCTCCGACGAGAGGTTGGGAATGCTGCCTGGGATCTTTCTGTTCTGTGTTCTCCCTCCATCACTGTGCTAAGACTCACTACTCTGCAACATTGTGTCTATGGCATGGCTTGTGCATCGGTGTCTTCAGTAATTTTTAATTCCTATAATAGTTCCTGTCCCTGTAACTACCTCCCTTCCCGATAGTCCTCCACATATTTGAAATGTACTGCATTCCAGACTACCATCCTTATCGCTGTAAATTGCTTCAGTGTCTACAACATGCTTTATTTTGGTACTGTAATCTTCTTTAACTGGATACAGAGTGATACAGCACGGAAACAGAACCTGTGGTACAACTCATCAATGCTCTCCATGTTTCCTATAATGAATGAGTCTCATTTGCCTGTGTTCGGCCCTTAGCTCTTCAAACCTTCTCCCCTCCATGTACCTGCCCAAATTTGTTTTCCATGTTGTCATTGTTCTTGTTTCTCCCATGTTCCCCTGGCAGTCTGTTCTGTCTGTGCACCATCCTCTGTGGATAATGTTGCCCCTCAGCTCCCTCTTTAAATCTTTGCGCTCTCATGTCCCCTTTGTGCTCTCGAGTTTTGGACTCACTTACCTTTGGCTATTCACCATTCGTAGGCCCAATCCTTGTGGCACTCCACTGGTCACAGACCTCCAGTCTGATAAGCAAACCTCGACCACCACCCTCTGTCTTCTACCTTTGAGCCAGTTCTGTATCCAAATAGCTAGTTCTCCCTGTATTCCATGAGATCGAATCTTGCTAATCGGTCTCCCATGGGGAACCTTGTCGAACGTCTTACTGAAGTCCATATAGATCACATCTACCTCTCAGCCCTCTTCAATCCTCTTTGATACTTCTTCAAAATACTCGATCAAGTTTGTGAGACATGATATCCCACGCACACATCTCTATCTCTAATCAGTCCTTGCTTTTCCAAATACATGTGATATCATCCTGTCCCTCAGGATCCCTTCCAACAACTTGCCCACCAGCGACGTCAGGTTCACTGCTCTATAATTCCCTGGCTTGTCCTTACCACTCTTCTTAAACAGTGGCACCACGTTAGCCGACCCAAGTCTTCCGGCACCTCACGTGTGACTATCGATGATACAAATATCTCAACATAAGGCCCAGTAATCACTTTTTCAGCTTCCCACAGGGTTCGAGAGCACACCTGATCAGGTCCTGGGAATTTATCCACCTTTAGCATTTCAAGACATCCAGCACTTTCTCCTCTGTAATATGGACATTTTGCAAGGAGTCACCATCTATTTCCCTACATTCTATATCTTCCATATCCTTTTCCCCAGTAAAAACTGATGCAAAATATTCGTTTAGTATCTCTGTCTTTTAAACGTTGTAATTGTAACCACGTCCATCCCTTCCTCAGGAGGTTCATTCCACAATCAAAACACTCCATGTGTAGCAATTTGCCCCCATGTCTTTGTTTTGAACATCTCTCTCTTCTAACCTTAAAAATGAGGTCCCTCCTCTTGCGCTTCTCCCATCTTACGGAAAAGGCAACTACCATTAAATCGATCTATATCTCATGATTTTAAAAATAAACTTTTATAACATCACATCGCAAACTCCAGGCTCCAGTGTAAAAAGACTCAGCCTATCCAGCCATTTTTCAGAACTCAAGTCTTTCATATTCAGCAACGTCTTGGTAAATGTCTTCTGAACCCCCTGCAGCTTAATAATATCCTCCCTATAACTGGGTGACCAGAACTCGACAGAGTAGTGCAGAAGAGGCCTCCTAAATGTCTGCATAATCTCAGCATGACGTCCCGAATCCTCTACTCAATGGACTGAGCAATAGTCAGGCATGCCAAGCAGTGCCTTATCCATCCTGTGATGCAAACTTCAAGAATTATGTACCTGAACCTGGAGGTCCCTCTTCTCTAAAACACTAACTGAGGCCCGAACATTAATTGTATAAGGTCTACCCTTGTTTGTTTTACCAAGTGCACTTCCTCGCATTTATTCAGATTGAATACCATCTACAGTTTTTCAGCCCATTCACCCATTTCATCAAGATCCCTTTGTAATCTCAAAAAACCTCCTTCACTGCCCATTCTGCCACCCTCCAGCCTTTCTAGCACATCACACATGGTTGTCAATGGTATAAATATCTTTGCTCGTGGCTCCATAATTTCTTCCCTAGCATCGCACAATGTCCTGTGATACACTTAATCAGGTCCTGGGTCTTTCCATTCCTTTGTGTTGTAAAATCTCCAGCACCACCTCTTCTATAACATGCCTCTTTTTAAGTCATAGAGATGGGCAGCATGGAAACAGACCCTTTGGTCCAACTCATCTATGCTGACCAGAAGATCTAAATATATCCGTCCCATTTACCAGCATTTGGCCCATGTACCTCTAAACCCTTATTATTCATATACCCATCCAGATACCTTTTAAGTGTTGTCAAAGTATCATTATCTGCTACTTTCTCTCTCAGCTCATTCCATACACACACCATAGTGTGCATAAAAAAGCTGCCCCTTCAGTGCCATTTAAACCTTTCCCCTTCAACCTTTAACCTATGCCCTCTAGTTTTGGACTTTCCAAGACCTGGGAAAAGACCTTGACTGTTTACCCAATCCATACCCCTCATGTTTATATAAACCTCGGTCAGGACACCACTCAGTCTCTGATGCTCCAGGGAAAATAACCCCAGCTTATTCAGCAACAATCCTGGCAACATCTTGGAAATCTTTTCTGAGCACTTTCAACTTTCACAACATCCTTCCTGTAGCGGGGACACTGGAATTGCACAGAACTCCAAATGTATTACTCTTGTTCCCTGAGTTCCCCAGTCTTTGTCCACAGTAAATTCTGGAATAGAAAATGTGTTTAAGTTCTTAGCCATATCCTGCTGTTCCACATATCAATGGCCTCATTGATCTTTAAGGGACACTATTTTGTCTTGAATTACTCTTTTATTCAATTTATTTATACAATCACTCTTGGACTCTCCTTATCATTACTGCTGAGGCTATTTCATGTACCAATTCTGTATTCCTGATTTCTACCCAAAGTGTATTCCTACAGCCCCTGTGATCCTCAGGGATTCCCTTGATCCAGCTGGCTATACCTGACATGTGCCCCCTTTTCCTTGACCAGACCCTCAGTAGACAGCCAGTGTTTCCTAATGCTGTCAGCATTGACCTGCACACAAACAGGAACATGCTCGTGGTGATCGCTCAATTTATCTCACTTTTAAAATATTCTCACTTGCCAGACTTCCCTTTCTCTGCAAATGGACTCCCCAGTCACCTTTTGAAAGTTCCTGGCTACTACAATCATGATTGGTCTGGCCCCATTTTATAACTTGAACCTGTGGACCAGCCCTGTCCTTTTCCATTGCTGTTTTGAAACTAATGGAACTGTGGTCACTTTGGTAAAATGCTTTACTCACACCTTGGTCCCTTTCCCTACCGTGTTTCCCAAAGGGGAGGTCAGGTTTTGCCCCTTTCTCATTTCAGGCCATTTACTTATTGATTGGGAGTTTTCTGGAACACAATTACCAAATTCCTCCTTAAAACACTGAACACTGGCAGTCCTAATCTAGGTTTGGAAAGTTTAAAAACCCCAACCATAACAGCCCATTTATTATGGTTGATATTTGAGATCTCCCGACATATTTGTTCCTCAGTCTGCCACGGATTATTCGGGGTCAGTAAGACAATCGTGTCAGAGTGATGACCCATTCTTATTTCTCTGTTCCACTAACGTAGCTTCACTGGGCGATCCCACAGGAATATCCTCTCTAAGTACTGCTGTTATGATTCATGCAATCAAAACCCACCACCACGCGTCCTCTCTTGCCTCCCCTTCGATGCTTCCTGTAGCATCTCCACCTTGAAACATGAACTGCAAGTCCTGTCCCTCCTTCAGCTGTGTTGCTGTAATAACTATAATATCCCAGTCCCATGTTCCAATCCATGCCCTGAGTTCATCTTCCTTAGCTGCCAATCTCCTTGAATTGAAATAAATGCAGTTTAATTATCAGTTTCCCCCCCCGCCCCCCCCCCCCCCCCGCCAATTCCCTGCTATGTTCTTGCCTGCCTTGTCTGCTGAAATTGCTGTCTTTAACTTGTGCACCAACCCGAATCTTCTTTCTGGCCTTACAACTGTTTAAGGTCCAACACCCTGCCAGATTAGATTATATCCTCTCAAGCAGCTCTAACAATTCGCCCCATCAGGATGTGGGTCCCCCTCCTGCTCCCAGTTCAGGTATATTCCCCACCCTGTCAACCTGTGCTGACACCTTCAGACATCCAGAGACTTGCCCACCTGTGCTCCTCAGTTCTCCAGGAGGACCTACCCTTCATGATGTACATTCTTTGCTTATGAGACTTCCCACAGTACATTACCTCACAGTGATCAGAAGTAAACTCCATCTGCCATTACTCTGCTCAGTTTATCATCTGATTGATGTATGACTGCAGCCTGAGACCATCCTCCTCACCTTTCATGTCATCTGCACACATACTAATGATTACTTCAGCTTTCACATTGGAGTTATTATTCCACAGAATAACCAACAATGGTTGCTGCACAGATCCCTGTGGTACACCCGATGGTGAAAGCATTTCAAACACTAAGAAGTCTATCCACTAATTTTGTATCCAAATTATCAAAATGCCTTGGATCCCAGTGGCTCTTCCCTTTTGGACCATTTTTCCATGAGGGACCTTGTCAAAGGTCTTATTCAAGTCCATGTATACCGCATCATCTGCACTGCCCTCATCAATAGTTTTACATACCATTTCAAAAAAAGTGAACTGAATTCCTCAGACAGTATCTTCCTCTACCAAATCCGTGATGACACTGCCGAGGTGATCCTTGCCTTTGGAAGTGTTGATTCATCCTCACAATTGTTCCCAATAATTTCCCTTCACCTGCTGTCAGACTATCTGCTCTGTAATTACCTGGCCTGCCCCTGCTGCCCTTCTTGAACAAATCACCCACATTCGCGATCCTCCAGTCATTCAGCACTTCACCTATGACCAGCAAAGTATTAAATATATCCACCAGGGCACCAGCAATCTCCTCCCTTACCTCCCATAGCAGCCTGGGATACATTTCATTGGGCACTGGGGATTTCTCCACCTTAATGACTGTGATAACAGTTAATACCTCCTCCTTATTGATCTTTACATGACCTCACCATCTCAACTGAAATCCCCAGCTACAATGCCTTTCTCCTGTGTGAATACAGACGGGAAGTATTCATTGAAGACCTCACCTACTTCCTCTGGCTCCATGCACAGAGTGTCCCTTTGGATTCTAACAGGCCTCGCTGTTTGCCTGGGAATCCTCTTGCTCCAACTATACTCATTAAATACCTTGTGGCCTCTCCTTAACAGTATCTGCCAAGGATATTTCATGCCCATTATTTACCCGTCATTTTAAAGATCCTCTTGCACTCTCTATACCTTGGTCAGTCTTTGCCTGTTTTCATCGCATTGTATTTCCATTATGAAACTCATGATATCGCTTGACCATTATTCACTGGAGTTACTGCCTTTGTCATTCACTCTTTGGGGAACAAACTGGCCTTGAATTCTCCCTGTATCACTTCACATACTTCCTCTTTCTGAATATGAACCCATCAGCAAATAGTTCCTCCCAGTCTGTGTTTGGCAGATCCTGTTCCGTGATCGTGATAATGCCCAGTGATGATGATATTCTAACGATTAGGCGGCTTCCACAAATGTGGCCTCTTCACTTCTGCCCTATCCTTATATTTTTCTAAAACGACTTTGAAACCTAGAGTTATGACCATATCACCAAAACCCTCTAAAAATCCTTACCTCTGTCATCTTGTCTAGCACCGATAGCCCACTCTGTCTGTAACATCCAGCCCATACTGACCTCCCCATCTATGTACCTTCCACCAGCATCTCCAGCACATGATGCGACTGTAGCCTTCTCAAGTCACCACAGCACTCCTCCATCCTGTCCTCCAGCACCTCATTACCTCTAACCTTCCACCATCCATTTCACCTCACTGTCTGTACAGAGTCCTCCAGTTCCTACAGCGTTTCCTACCAGCCCTCCCTATGTGTAACGTTCTGAAGCCACCCGAACGTTCCCGAGATCTATAAACTTGCCCTCTTTCTCTCTTTAATCTTCTCTGTCTCTGTGACTAACTCACATCACTACAATATTCCTTACCTCTGACCACCTCCAGTCACTAGTAGCCTTCCGAGCTCTCGAACATCCTGCAGCCACTAAAACCATCCATGTACCTGAAGTATCCTCTCAATTGTTGTAACAACTCTCAACTGCATCTGTCCATAACGTCAGCCAGTCAGTAGAATCCTTGCTAACTCAGTAACCTCACCCAATGTGTACAACTCTGAGTGTGACGAACTTCATCCAGTCTCCCCAACTGTCCCTACCTTTAATTGTAGAGAGAATCCACAACCTTCCCTATTGCGTTAACCTCCTCCAGTCCCTCTCATGGACACCATCTATGTAAACTTCTCCTGTCTCTGACTATATTTTCCTCCTGTTCCAATAAACCTTTGTGACCTAGTCCAATCACTGCAGTGCTCTGTGTAATCAGCCTCACTTTGCCTGGAGCCTGGATTCAATTCCAGCCTTGGCAGACTGTCTGTGTGGACTTTGCATGTTCTCCCCCTGACTGTGTGGTTTTCTTCTGGGTGCTCTGGTTTCCTGCCATAGCCCAACATTTGCACGATACGTGGATGGGCCATCATAAATTGACTGTAGTATTCAGGCAAGTGTAGTTTAGGTGTGTTCACCATGCGGAATGCAGGGTTTATTGGACAGGGAGAGGGATGGGTCTGGTTAGGATGCTCTTTAGAGGGGTTGGTGTGGACTTGTTGGGCCGAATATCCTGTTTACAGACTGTGTAGATTCTATTCAGGTTATTGTCCAGTCCTGTCAACCGTTCCTGTCTCTTGAACCTTGCCTCATCTCCAATACTCTCCTTATATGTGTAATCTCCAACAGTTTCTAAAACATTCCTTGGCAATGTACGCTTCTCCAGTCCTTACCACGATCGATATGACTGTCACTTCTTCCTGCTTTTAGAATAATCCCTATAACTGTTGACATTTGTTACATCACTCACAATCACTGTTCCACCCTGAAGCCCCCAAAAACATTTATACCTCTGTAAACTCATCTGGACTGTCTATACTTTCTTTTGACAGTCCCGTTCTGAGACTTTCTCTATATCAAAAAAGTCATTAAGAGTCGGTAACGCTTATTATTGTAACCTCCCTCCAGCCTTATAGCACTGAGGATCTGTAGAAGCTCTTTTCAAACAGGCAGCCATATCTGTGTCTGTAATCTCCTCCACTCCCAATAATACATTCTCTCTGAGCTCCTCTGTAGTCCATTAAACACTCCCTAACACTGTCTGTATCATTGTAACCTTCTCCAAAAACACAACCTTCCCTATCTGTGAGCATCCCTACACCAGTCCCTATCCCTCTAAGTCTAACAATACAACCCTCCACGTTTGTGTATTCACCTTCAGTCCCTACATCCCTCCCTATCTGTGTAACCTTCTCCATGCATTTTTGCTTCAGTCTCTTCAACTGTTCTTGTCAGTGTAATATCTTCCGGACCCGAAAGCTCCCCATCTCTTTAACTTTCTCAGGCCACACAGCCCTCACTATCTGTGACCTACTCCTGTCGGAGAACCCTCCCTCTGTGAACTGATCCAACTTTTCAACTCTCCACAAGCTCCTGCAGCTCTTACAGCCCTCCCTCTCAACCAAACCTCTTCCAGTCCCTAAAACGCCATCAGTCTATGGAGACCGTACCACCATCCCTATCTGTGTTATCCTCTCAGGTCCCTGCAACAGTCTCAATCTGTGGATCCCACTCCAATGCCTGTGCCTCTCCCAGTCCTGTTCCTATAAGACTGATTAACAATGTAACATCCTCCCGTCACGATCACCCACCCTGTCAATGTAAGCTCCTCCTGTACCTCCATCCATTTACCCATCTCCATAACCTTCTCCAGCTCTTACACCCCTATCTGTGTAAACATCACTCTCCACTCGAACCCTTCCTATCACAGGGACTTCGTCCTGTTTGTGCTATGCTCCCTTATCTGTGAAACTGTCTCCAACCAAACTTGCAACCCCAATCTCTCAAGAAAGAATCCAGATTCCACAGCCTCCATGTCTAAATAACCTCCAGAACCTAAGCCTTCCTATATCTATAAACATCTTCAGTCACGATGACCCTCCATATCTCTGTTTGTTCTGCCAGATGATACAAAATTCTTTATCTCTGTAATCTGGTCAGCTCCCGAAAACAGTCCCTGTCTGTGTAATCTAACCCTGGCCTACAAACATCCTTTTCCGTGTAAACTTCTCCATCCCTCCCAACATTCCCATCTCCATGAACCCCTGTCAGCCCTACAGCTCTCCACATTTCTGTAACCTCCTGTGGGTCTATGGTCCTCCTTCCCTATGAAAACACCTCCAGTCCCCACATCCCTCCCAATCTGGGTCCTCTGCTCCAGATCAGACCATTGCTGTCTCTGTAAACACCTCCCCTCCTGACAACTCTTCCCATTTGTGTAACCTCGTTCAGACCCCATACTCTCCAACTTCCTGAATCCTCTTCCTGCATTGCAACCAAAACCACATGTTTCTGTAATATCCACCAGTGCTTACACCCTCCCCAACTCAGTAACCTCTTACAGCCCTAACAAAGCAACTAAACTGTGAAACATCTTAATTCCCTACAATCCTCCCTCTCTTCCCCCCTCAAATGCCTTCATCACCATGAAACCTCACAATTACTGAAGCCTCCTTGGCATTGCAACCCTCCGAATGCCTGCAAAATCCTCCTGTCCTGATATTCCTCTCTATCTCTGTAACCCCCACCACCCTCCAGTACCCTTCTGGGGAACATTGCAGAGGAGGGAAGATTTATAAAGTCCGTGCCATGTTACGGAGGTAGAATTCTGGGAATTACGGATTTAGTCGAATGTCTGTTGTGTGCAGATTATTGGCGAGGACTCTAAAGACAGGATTTATGACTACTTGGAAAACCATAGTTAAATTAGTGGCAGTCAGCATGGGTTTGTGAGGGGTCAGGTCATGCCTCACAAACCGTATTGAATTCTTTGAGGATATGACAGAATACGTTGATGGCTCATTCAGAAAAGAAGGATGATTGGGATACAGGGAAATCTGTCGGTCTGGATACAGGATTGGATAAGAGGGTGGCAGCAGATGGACAGTATTGAGCCTGGAGCTCAGTATCCAGTGGGGTTCTGTAACAATCAGCTCTGGGACTCTGCTCTTTGTGATTTTTGTAAATGACTTGGATGTGGATGTTGGAGAGTGGTTAGTACGTTTTCCAATAACATGATGGTTGGTGGAGTGGTGGGGAATGTGGAGGGCTGTTGGAGGTTGCAATGGGACATTGACAGGAATCAGAGCTGGGCTGGAAGTGGCAGATGGAGTTCAATCTGGAAAAGTGTGAAGTGATTCATTCTGGAAGGTCGAATTTGAATACAGAATATGGGGTGAAAGGCAGAATACTTGACAGTGTGGAGGAACAGAGAGATCATGGGGCCTGTGTCCATAGATCCCTCAAAATCGCCACGCACGTTGGCAGGGTGGTTAAAAAGGCATATGTTGTGTTGGCTCCCCTTAGAAGGGGATTGACTGTAAGAGCCGTGAGGTTTTACTGCATAATTATAGCGTCCTGGTAAGACCACACTTGGAATATTGTGTTCAGTTCTGGTCCCCTGTTTACAGGAAGGATGTGCATGTTTTAGAGAGTGTACACAGGAGATTTACCAAGATGCTGCCTGTAATGGAGGGCAGTTTTTATGGAGAACATTTGAGGGAGCTAAGGCTTTTCTCATGGGAGTGAAGAAGGGGGTGGGGCGACCTGATAGAGGTGAACAAGATGATGAGAATCACACAGAGAGAGTGAATTGTCAGAGACTTTTCCTCCTATGGAATAAATGGCTATTACACAGCGGCAGAATTTTAAGGTGAATGGAGGATGGATAAGAGGATAGAGAATGGTAGGTGGTTGGATGGACTGCCAATGGTGGTAGTAAAATTAGATACTTTCGGAACATTTAATAGACTCCTGGACAGACACATGGATAACAGTAAAATGAAGGGTAGGTAGGTTAGTTTGAGCTTACAGTTGGATAAAAGGTTGGCATGAAATCTTGGCCGAAGGGCCTTGTGCTGGCCTGTTCTGTGTTCTGTGTTCTATCTGGTAAACTGGGTAATAAGCTCAGATCAGTGTAAAAGGATATGGCATTCAGGAGGAGCTCGTGAACAGGAAACAAATTTGGCCTGATGGTAGGAGACAGAGGGTGATGGGAGACATGTTTTTCTGACAGGAGGCATGTGACCAGCAGTGGAGTGAGTCCCCTGTTGTTTGTTATTTGGATAAATGGTTTAGATGGGAATATTGGTTTCCTGGTAAGTAAGGTTTTTGGGTGACACTGCGATTGGTGGGAAAGTGGACAGTGAAGAAGGTTATCCATGATACAACAGGATGAACAGTACTGCTGGGATAGTGGGCTGAAGAATAGCAGATGGAGTTTAATTAGATAAAGGTGAAGTGTTCCATTTTGGTGAAACAAACCAGGGTGGGACTTGTCCAGTTAATGTTCGTGCTCTGTGTAGTGTTGTCAGTCAGTGACACAGGTACACAGTTCATTGAAAGTGGTGTCACAGGTAGACAGGCTGGTGAAGCAGGTGTTTGGGATGGTTACCTTCATTCGGGAGAGCATTAAGGGTAGGAGTTGGGATGTCATGTTGTGGCTGTAAAAGACATTGGTGGGGCCACCAAAAAACATTGTTTATCAGTAGGAAGAACTCATCTAGTTCACTAACCTCCTTTAGGGAAGGACATCAAATATTCTAACCTGGTCTGGCCACATGTGACTCCAGACCCACCGCAATATGGCTGACTCTGATCTATCCTCTGGGTAATTAGCAGAGGGGTCAAAGAACGTTGTTCCAGGCAGTGACACCCACATCCCATGAATGAATATATAAAAATACCTATGTCCCTCCGTACCTCTGCAAGCCCCTCCAGCTGCAGCAATCCGTCCTGGCTTTGGAACACCCTGACCACTCTCTGTAATACTCTCACCACCTCCAGCACCTTCACCTCTCCCTGTTCCTATTGTGTCAATGAACTCTGACCGTGGCTCCTCTTCCCACAGCCCTCCTCCTCAGAGCAGACCCATTGCAATCCATTAAGATTTACTCCTAAATTACTCTCTCACTTCAGGATTTTACGCACTTTTTGGTGATCTTCTCAGCCTCATAATCGAGTATGATCCCTTTTGTCCTGCGTGAGGGATCAGTGGGAATTTTTTGCTGAGGGTTTTACTGTTTCAATCGAATGACCCTCTGTTGTGTTTTACACTGTTCCTTCAAATGTTTTCCACTGTTCATTTCCAGCCACATATTTCAGTCTGTTTAGACTGTTTATCTTGGTCAGTTCTCTCACACGCATGTAATTGGCTATTTTTGTTTCTAGTTGTAGCTTGTCTTTTCTGTGATTCACTTTAAAACTTTATATTTATTTAAACTGCACTTTATCACAGTTTCCCGAAGGATCTCGGCAGGTGACATTACTCATTCACTAAGTTTCATCACACGGTCGCTCTGCGATAGTTATGTCTCTCGTCAGTTGCACAATGTGTTTTTCAAAGAAACACTGAAAAAAATTCTCCTAACTCCTTTTCCAATATCAATGTTGTCCGTGTGATTGTCCCAGATTATACAATTATTGAAGTTTTCCAAAATTACCACAATGCCATTTTTAGAAAATTCCAATGAGTTCCTGTTGAATGCAGTGATGAGCAATGAAATGCTGTTCGATGGCTAAAACTGTCCTGCTGCTTGTGTCCTTGGCAAGTAGTAGCCAGAATTTACATTCAGACTGACTCTACTTCATGATCTGAGACCAAATGCTTTCTCTGTAATGCCTTTGTTATCCATTATTGTTTGTGTTGTCCGTTTTGCCTAGTTTGCACAAGATTGTGAACCACTGAATATTTTTGTTCACCCTGTATTCATCTCTCCCAACTGTCTAAATCACTTTTATCTCTGTGTCTCAAATCCATCTACCTTATTACAGCGACGTTGTCCATTTAAAAAAAAACACAACTTACTCTTTCCCACAATTTTCTGTCACAGATCTATTCGCTGATGTACAATTTTCGTTCAACTCTGTTCCTTCCTGCTCCGTTCTGCTTGTCTTCAGCTGCACTCACATACTGTTCCAATGCTCCATGTTTTCTCTCTGGATTTGGAAAGCTCCTTTCACCTGAACTCTGTCCCTGCATCCTCTCTGTCATATTAAAGCCCTGTCCATAAACCTACCTTCATGATTGGCCAGGACACAGTTCCCAGCACGGTTCCAGTCGGACCATCCTAATGGATTATTTATTGAATCAGGTATGGGATGTGGGTGTCTCTGGCTGACCAGCCTTTCTTGCCCAGCCCTTGCTGACCTTGAGCTGAGTAACTTGCTCGGCCATTTCAGAGGGTCTTTGAGAGGCAAACACTTTGCTGTGGGGATGTCGTGCAGACCATATCAGGATGGGCAGATGTCTTTCCCGAAAGGACAAGCGTTTGGGTTTTTTGTACATCAGCAATGGTCCCATACTTATTTGTGGATTGTTAATTACTATTTTTAAAATTATTCATTTTAAATTCCACCATTTCTGATGGTGGGATTCAAACCTATCTCCCCTGAACATTAGCTGAGGTTTTGGGTACCTGCTCTAGCAATAAAACCACTCAGCCATCACTTCACCTGCTCACAGGTTGCTCATTCCTGACCGGTTATACCAGTGCATGATGAAGCAAAACCTGTTCTTCCAACACAGTTGTGTGTGATCCTGATATCTTCCAGCACTCTGGTGATATCACTTAGTATCTCGCGCTTCTTTCTCTCTCTCTCTCTCTCTCTCTCTCTCTCTCTCTTTCTCTCTATTGAAGCTACACCAGAACCTGAGGCAACAGAATTCCCCACCCCAGAGAGACGAGGCACGTACCTGCCCAAATTGAACATTTCTCTACTACTTCCCCTGGAAGCTCATTCCATAACTGCACCATCCTCTGTGTAGCTTTTAAGTCTTTCCTCTCCACCCTATATTTTTGCCCACTAGAACACAGAACATGACAGCGCAATGCAGGCCCTTCGGCCTTCGATTTTGCACTAACGTGTGTAACCAATCTGAAGCCCAAGTAGCCAACACTATTCCAATTCTTTTCCAGATGCCCATCCAATGACCGTTTAAATGCCCTTAATGATGGTGCGTCTACCATTGTTCCAGATAATTCATTCCATGCCCCGACTATTCTGAGTAAAAAACCTACCTCTGGCATCTGTCCCATATCTATTTATTAATATTTATATCTACCTCAATGCAAAGCTATCTCCCCTCGTGGTAGGCATCGCCACCCAAGAGAAAATACTCTCACTGTCCAAACCATCTCACATGCTGATTATTTTATATGTCTCAATAAATTGACCTCAAACACATTCTTTTAAACAAATACAGCTTGAAGTCCCTCAGCCTTTCCTTTCATAAGACCTTCCCTCCATACTGGGTAACTTCCTAGGAAATCTGCTCGGAATCATTTCTAAAGTTTACACATCCATCCTGTAATGCAGTGACCTGAAAAAATGGGGCCACACCCAGACTTTTGTACAGCTGCAGCATGATCTCCTGGTTCTGAAACTCAATCCCTCGACCATGACAAGCTCACACACTGAATGGCTTCTTAAAAAAACCATAAACCTGGGTGGAAACTTTCAAGGATCTCTGTACATGGACATAGAGATCTCTCTGTTCATCTACACTACCAACAATCTTACCATTATCCCAGTACCCTGTGTTCCTGTTACTCCCTCCAGAGTGAATCGCCTCACACCTTTCCACATTAAACTCCATTTGGGAACTTTCAGTCCGGGTGTGCAGCTTATCTAAACCTTTCTGTAACCTACAACATCCTTCGTCACTATCCACAACTCTACTGACCTTAGTGTCTTCTGCAAATTTACTAACCCATCCTTCAATGCCCTCAACTGACAGCAACAGTGGACCCAAAACACATCCTGGCAGTACCCACCAGTAACTGAACTCCAGGATCGATATTTCCCATCAACTACTACCCTCTGCCTTCTTTCAGTGAGCCAATTTCTGATCCAAACTGCTAAATCTCCCACAATCCCATGCCTCCGTATTATCGGCAAAAGCCTACCATGGGGAACCTTAACAAACACCTTACTGAAATACATATATACCACACCAACTGCTTTACCCTCATCCATCTCTTTGTTCATCTTTTTAAAGAACTCAATAAGGCTGAAGAGATTGGGGAGGCGCTGAATGAATACTTTTCGTCAGTATTCACTCAGGAACAGGACATTGTTGTCGATATAAATACTGAGGCACGAATAAGTAGAATGGATGGCTTTGAGATATGTAGAGAAGAGGTGTTGGAAATTCTGGCAAGGGTGAAAATAGATAAGTCCCCTGGGCCTGATGGCATTTATCCTAGGATTCTCTGGGAAGCAAGGGAGGAGATTGCAGAGCCATTGGCCTTGATTTTTGTGTCCTCTTTGTCGACAGGAGTAGTGCCAGAGGACTGGAGGCTAGCAAACGTGGTTCCCTTGCTCAAGAAGGGGAGTAGGGATAATCCTAGTAACTATAGGCCAGTGAGTCTCACTTCTGTTGTGGGCAAAGTCTTAGAGAGAATTGTAAGGGATAGGATTTATGCACATCTGGATAAGAATGATGTGATCCAGGATAGTCAGCATGGTTTTGTGAAGGGCAGGTCGTGCCTCACAAACCTTATTGAATTCTTTGAGAAGGTGACTAACGAGGTAGATGAGGAGAAAGCGGTAGATGTGGTATATATGGATTTTAGTAAGGCGTTTGATAAGGTCCCCCATGGTAGGCTACTGAAGAAAATACAGAGATATGGCATTGAGGGTGAGTTGGAGGTTTGGATTAGGAATTGGCTCTCTGGAAGAAGACAGAGGGTAGTAGTTGATGGCAAAGGTTCATCTTGGAGTGCCGTCACTAGCGGTGTTCCGCAAGGATCTGTTTTGGGACCATTGCTGTTTGTCATTTTTATAAATGAACTGGAGGAAGGTTTAGAAGGTTGGGTGAGCAAGTTTGCGGATGATACGAAAGTCGGAGGAGTTGTAGACAGTGAGGAAGGATATGGCAGGTTACAGCGGGATATAGAGAAGCTGCAGAGCTGGGCAGAAAGGTGGCAAATGGAGTTCAATGTAGCTAAGTGTGAAGTGATTCACTTTGGTAAGAGTAATAAAAAGATGGATTACTGGGCTAATGGTAGACTACTTGGTAGTGTGGAAGAGCAGAGGGATCTTGGTGTCCATGTACACAGATCTCTGAAAGTTGCCACCCAGGTAAATAGTGCAGTGAAGAAGGCATATGGCGTACTGGCTTTTATTGGTAGAGGAATTGAGTTCCGGAGTCCTGAGGTTATGCTGCATTTGTATAAGACTCTGGTGTGGCCGCATCTGGAATATTGTGCGCAGTTTTGGTCGCCATACTATAGGAAGGATGTGGAGGCACTGGAACGGGTGCAGAGGAAGTTTACCAGGATGTTGCCTGGTATGGTAGGAAAATCCTATGAGGAAAGGCTGAGGCACTTGGGGTTGTTTTCATTGGAGAAAAGAAGGTTTAGGGGTGATTTGATAGAGGTGTACAAGATGATTAGGGGGTTAGATCGGGTTGACAGTGAGAACCTTTTTCCACGTATTAAGGCGGGGTAGATATAGGACTGATGTTAGGGGTAGGTTCTTCACTCAGCGAGTCGTAAGTTCATGGAATGCCCTGCCAGTAGCAGTAGTGGACTCTCCCTCTTTATGGGTATTTAAGCGGGCATTGGATAGGTATATGGAGGATAGTGGGTTAGTGTAGGTTAGGTGGGCTTTGATCGGCGCAACATCGAGGGCTGAAGGGCCTGTACTGCGCTGTATTCTTCTCTGTTCTATGTATGTTAAGGTTTGCGAGGGCACGACCTACCCTTCACAAAATCGTGTTGGCTATCCCTAATCAACTTACTCATCTCCAGATGATTATAAATCCTATCCCCTCCAAGCCTTTCCAACACTTTACCCAGAATCAAAGTCAGGCTCACAGGTCTATAACTACCAGGGTTGTCTCCACTCCCCTGCTAGGGGTGGCACGATGGCACAGTGGTTAGCACTACTGCCCCAGATCACCAGAGACCCGGCTTCAATTCCTTCCTCAGCCAACTGTCTGTGTGGACTTTGCACATTCTTTGCGTGTTTGTGTGGGTTTCCTCCTGCTGTTCCGGTTTCCTCCCACAATCCAACATGTGCAGTTTAGGTGAATTGGCCATGCTAAATAGCCCATCGTGTTAGGTGAAGGGGGAAATGTATATGAACATGTTTATATAAATGTCTGTAGATTCACCCCTCAGTCTCCGATGCTCCAGGGAAAATAGCCCCAGCCTATTCAGCAACAACCCTGGAAACGTCTTATTAATCTTTTCTAAACCCTTTCGAGTTTCACAAAATCTTTCTGACAGCAGGGAGACTAGAATTGCATAGTGTACTCCAATTGTGTTGTAACGTAGTAATCTGAGTACCCCAGTCTTGGTGCACAGTAAGTCCTGGAATGAACAATTTGTTTAGCATCTTGGCTATATCCAGAAGTCATGCACATCGATGGCTTCATTGATCTTTAAGGGCCTCTACTTTGTCCTGAGTTAGTCGTTTACTCTTATTGTATCGATATTATCTAAAATCAGTTTTGGATTGTACTCGTCCTTCTTTGCCGAGGCGATTTCATGTCCCCTTTTTGCATTCCTGATTTCCATCCTACAGCCCCTGTGATCCTCAGGGATTCCCTTGATCCAGCTGGCTATACCTGACAAGTGCCCCCTTTTCCTTGACCAGACCCTCAGTAGACAGCCAGTGTTTCCGAATGCTGTCAGCATTGACCTGCACACAAACAGGAACATGCTGGCACTGATCGCTCAGTTTAACTCACTTTTAAAATATTCTCACTTGCCAGACTTCGCTTTCCCTGTAAATATACTCTGCAATCACCTTTTGAAAGGTCCTGGCTAATACGATCAAGATTAGACTGGCCCCATTTTATAACTTGAACTTGTGGACCAGGCCTATCCTTTTCCATCGCTGTTTCCAGACTAATAGAACTGTGATCACTTTGGCAAAATGATTTCCCACCACCACCTCAGTCCCTTTCCCTACCTTGTTTCCCAAAGGGAAGTCAGATTTTGCCCAATTCTGTTTTCAGGCCATTTATATATTGATTGCAAGTTTACTGGAAATCAATTACCAAATTCCTCCCTTGCAAACGCTGAACACTGGCAGTCCTGGTCTAAGATGGAAAGTTAAAAAAACATCTACCATAAGAGCCCTATTATTATGATTGACATTTGAGATCTCCTGACATATTTGTTCCTCAGTCTGCCACTTGTTATTAGGGATTAGTAGGACAATCAAATCGAAGTGATGACACATTCTTATTTCTCAGTTCCACTAACATAGCTTCGCTAGGTGATCCCACAGGAATATCCTCTCTAAGTACTGCTGGGATGAGTCATGCAATCAAAACACATCACCACACATCCTGTCTTGCCTCCCCTTCGATGCTTCCTGCAGTCCCTCTACCTTGAAACAATGAACTGCCAGCCCTGCCCCTCCCTCAGCTGTGTTTCTGTAATAACTATAATATCCCAGTCCCATGTTCCAATCCATGCCCTGAGTTCATCTTCCTTAGCTGTCAGGCCCCGTGCATTGAAATAAATGCAGTTTAATCATTAGTTTTCCCCCATTCCCTGCTCTGTTCTTGCCTGCCTTATCTCTTGAAATGGCTCTGTTTAACTTGTGTACCAGCCTCAATCTTCTTTCTGACCCTTCGACTGTTTAAGATACAACACCCTGCCAGATGAGATTATATCCTCTCAAGCAGCTCTAGCAATTCGCCCCATCAGGATATGGGTCCCCCTCCTGCTCCCAGTTCAGGTGCCTTCCCCACCCGGTCCACCTGTGCTGACACCTTCATGGATCTTTGAGTTGTCCACTGAGGTCCCTGTGTTCCTCTGCACTCCGCAAGGTCCAAGCATTCATTTTGTCTGTCCTTCGCTTATCGTACCTCCCACAGGGTATGACCTCACATTGATCAGAACTAAACTCTACTCAGATTACCATCTGATCGTCATCAGACTGTAGCCTGAGATCATCCCCCTCACTCTGAACAACATCCTCACCTCTCATGTCATCTGCAAACCGACTAATGATATCTTCTGCTTTCACATCGAAGTTATTATTCCCCAGAATAACCAGCGATCGTTCCTGCACTGATCCCTGTGGTACACCCGCTGGTGAAACAACTTCAAACACGGAAAAGATTATACACCAATTTTGTTACCAATTTGCCAACTTGCCTTGGATCCCATGGGCTCTTTCCTTTTGGATCTGCCTTCCATGTGGGAACTTGTCAAAGGCCTTAATGAACTCCATGTAACCCACATCATCTGCACTTCCTTCTTCAGTATTTTTAAACTCCATTTCAAAAAACTAAACTGAATTCCTCCTACAGTATCTTCCTCTACCAAATCCGTGATGACTTATCCGAGTTGATTCTTTCATTTGCAAGTTTTGATTCATCCTCAGGGTGGTATCCAATGATTTCCCTCCCCCTGCTGTCAGACTATCTGCTCTGTAATTACCTGGCCTATCCCTGCTGCCCTTCTTGAACAAAGGAACCACATTAGCGATCCTCCAGTCATTCAGCACTTCACCTGTGGCCAGCAAAGTAGTAAATAAGTCCACCAGAGCCCCAGCAATCTCCTCCCTTACCTCCCATAGCTGCCTGGGATACATTTCATTGGGCACTGGGGATTTCTGCACCTTTTTATGCCTGTGAAAATATTTAGTACCTCCTCCTTATTGATCTTAACATGCCCTAGAACCTCACCATCCTGTCTGATATCCCCAGCTACAATGCCTTTCTCCTGCATGAATACAGATGGGAAGTATTCATTGAAGACATCACCTATTTCCTCTGGCTCCATGCATAGATTGTTGCTTTGGTTTCTACTAGGCCTCACCCTTTCCTCAGTTACCCTTTTATTCTAACTATACTGACAAAGTACCTTGTGGCTTTTCCTTCATAGGATCTGACAAGGATATTTCACAGCCATTTCTAAGGACCCCGTTGCACTCCCTGTCCTTGTGAATGGCTTCACCTGGTTTTATTGCACTGTGTTTTCTTCATCCAACTCACGATATCGCCTGATCTGTATTTGCTGGACTTGCTGCCTTTACTACTCCCTCTTCATGAACACAATGTGAAATGAGTATCAGGCGTTATGTAAGAAGTTAAAAAGCAGGGCCCCAAGGGCAGTGATCTCTAGATTACTCCTGGTGCCAACTGCCCCAGTGAGGATAGACATAGAAAGATAGGCCGGGGGGTGGATGTATGACTGAGGAGCTGTTGGAGGGGGCAGGGTTTTAAGTTCTTGGATCATTGGGATCTCTTCTGGGATAGAGGTGACCTGTATAAGGAGGGTTAGACTTGAACCAGAGGTGCACCGGTATCACTGTGAGGAGATTTGCTCGTGTTACCCTGTGAGGTTTAAACTAGTTTGGCAGGAAATTGGGACTCTGATTAAGAGAGGGACCATCGAAAACTGAGGAGAAAATACATTAGCGATCGAGAGCAAGTTTCCTATTCAGGATATCCAGGGGGACAGACGAGGGAGGGAAAAGACTTATGGTTTAAAGTTCATTTATTTCAATGCATGAGGCCTGACTGGTAAGGCAGATGAGCTCAGAGCATGGATTAGATCTGGGGACTGGGATATTATAGCTATAACTGAAACATGGCTGAGAGAAGGGCAGGACTGGCAGCTCAGTGTTCCAGGATACCGAAGCTACAGGCGGTACAGAAGGACATGTAAGTGAGGAGGGGAGTTGTCCTTTTGATAAGGGAGGATTTCACACCAGTGCTTAGACAGGATACGCTTAAAGAGTCGTCAAATGAGGCTACATGTTTAGAACATAGAAATAAACCAGGGGTGGTCACTCTTTTGGGACTGTATTATAGACCCCCAAATAGCTGGCAGGTACTACAGGAGCTGATGTGTAGAGAGATTGGAAATACCTGTCGTAATAATAGAGTAGTATTGGTGGGAGATTTTAATTTTCCCAGCATTGACTGGGTCACCCACAGGGTAAAAGGCCCGTACTGAGCGCAATTTGTCAAATGTGTCCAAGAATGTTTCCTAAATCAAGATGCAACTCTAACAAGTTCCAACTCTACTCAGGTGGGTGCAACACTGGACCTCCCCTCTGAAAATGTGGTCGGGCAAGTGACTGAAGTGTCAGTCGGAGAGCACTTTGGGTCCAGTGACCACAACTGTCTTAGTTTTAACATAGTAACAGAAAAAGATCAGACAGATCCACTGATTAAGGTGCGAAACTGGAACAGGGCCAGGTTTGGGGCCATGAGGCAGGATCTAGCAGAGGTCGATTGGGTGAATTAAAAATAACACAATACCAGGTTATAGTCCAATAGGTTTATCTCAAAGCACCAGCTTTCAAAGCGAGATGATCATCCTAAAAGATGAAAACTTAAACTAAATGTGTTTGGTATTACATTCCATGACACTGCCATCCTGTTGCTATAAATTCTGTGCCTTTTGGTTGTGCTCCACAACCACCTGATGAAGCAGTTCTCTGAAACCTCATGCCTCTAAATAAACCTGCTGGACTGGAAGCTGGCGTTGTGTGATTTTTAACTTTGCCCATCCCAGTGACTACCGGCTCCTCCACATCATGGTACCGTCAACTGGGTGAGTCTGTTTGAAGGAAAAGGAATGATTGGCAAATAGAAGCCTTTTAAAAGTGTGATATTAAAAATTCAGGGCAAATCTGTCCCTGTTAGAGTGAAGGGAAAAGATGGCAGGTTTAGGGATTCGTGGCTTATGAGGGATATTGAAGTTCAGGTCTGGAAAATGAAGATGGTGTACATTGGATTTAAGCTTTCCATATCTACCTCACTAAGCTCACCAGACTGATTGACACAATCAATCTGTGAAGACCCTCCATTCATCGCAGGTCCCTGCAGCATTCCGATCTGTAGAACCTGCTCCAATGCCTGTGACTCTCCCAATCCAGCTCCTATAAGATTCCCTATCTGTGTGACGTCCAACCGTGGCCAGCACACACCCTGTCAATGCAAGCTCCTCCAGTCTCTCTATAAATCCACCCATCTCTATAACCTTCTCCAGCTCTTACACCCCTATCTGTGTAAACATCACCGTCCCCTACAACACTTCCCACTTTTACCAACTGTAAGAGATTACTAATGCTCCCTTATCTGTGAAACTGTCTCCAACCAAAATTGCCCTTGTTATCTCCTGGAAAATCTGTCCGATTCCACATCCTCCATGTCTATATAACCTGCACAATTCAAACCTTCCTGTATCTATAAACATCTACTGTCACGACTACCCTCCATAAGTCTGTATGTTCTTCCCATCTGTACAACCGTCTTTACCTCTAACATCTGCTCCGGTCCCTAAACAATCCCTGTCTGTGTAAACCTCCCCAACCTAACAACATCCTTATCCCTGTAAAGTGCTCCACCCCTCCCAATCTTCTTTTCTCAGTGAAACCCCTCCAGTTCTCCACATCTCTGCAGGGTCCTGCAGTTTCACAAAACATCCCTCTATGCGGAACTTCCACCAGAGACCACTACCCAACATATTTCCAATCCCCTGCTTATCCCTCTATCTCTGTTCCCAGCTTCAGTCCCGACAACCCTACTTCCATATACAACATCATCAAGTCCTTGCAATCCTCCAGATCTGAGGAAACTCCAGCAGACATTGTCACTCCCTCATGATCTCTGACTGCCTACAGTGATTTGAAACTTCTGCAATTCAATAACATCTCCAGTCTCCGTGCTCCTGCCGATCATGGTGAACTGCTCCAAACCTCTCAACCCTCCCTGCCTGTGTTCATCATCAAGTTGATACAACTCGTCTCACGTCTGTAGTGCCCTGCAGACCCTACAATCCTCCCCGTTTTTGTGAATTCTGCCTATCACTATTACTGTCCCTATCTGTGTAACTGCCTTCAGTTTCGACAGCCTCTTTACTGTGTTGCCCCCATCAGACCCTAAAGCCATGCTATCTGTGTAACCTCCTTCAGGTCTATATCCTCCAACTTGCTGAAACCTGCTGTCACCATTGCAATCCCCATTATTACTCAACATTGCTTCGTCTTTAAAACCATCCCTATCAGTGTGATCTCCTCCACTTTGTACAACTCTCCCAGTCTGTACAATGGGCGATGTGTGGTTTAATAAATGGGGAATTTTTTAAAAATCTGTTGGATTCTATATTTTGGTGTGACCATAATAGGCAGAATATATAAGGGTGGGGGAGGCTCGTAGCAGCCGAAGTATATTTGAAATTTAGGAAGCATTTTGATAAGTTTCAAAAGGGGGTAAAATATTAGCTCGGGAGAGAATAGGGACCCTGAAAGGTCAATGATATGATGTATTGAACAGAGTTCTCATTGGATAACAGGATGGTTTAAAATGAAAAAAGGGTGATAAAACCTTGGGACATGATCAGATGTATCCCAGCGCTCTGTGGGAAGCTCGGGAGGAATTTCCAGGGCACGTCACCGAAATATTTGTATCATCAACAGCCACTACAGACCAGTGACACTGATGGAAGAGGTGGGTAAGTTGTTGGAGGAGATTCTGAGAGAAAATATCATCATGCATTTGGAAAGGCAAGGATGGATCAGCGATAGTCAGCATGGCTTTGTGCATGGGAAACCATGTCTCACAAACTGGATGGAGTGTTTGTGGAGGTAGAAAAGTGATAGATCAAGGCGGAGCAGTGGATGATATCCACATTAACTTTAGCAAGGCCTTTGACAAGGTTCTGCATGGCAGACTGGTTAATAAGTTTAGATCACACATAATCAGGGATCACTCACCAACTGGATACAAAACAGGATTGACTGTAGGAGACAGAGCATGTTCATAGAGAGTTGCTGCTCAAACTGTAGGCCTGTGACCAACGGTGTGTCATGGGGTTCGGTGCTGGGTAATTGTTGTGCATCATTTATATGAACGGTTTGGATGATAATACAGGAGTCATGGTTCGCAAGTTTGTAAGTGAGACTGGAAGTGGTGGTAAAGTGGACAGTGAAGAGGATTATCTGAGAGTGGGCCAGTGTGTTTACGAATAGCAAGTGGAGAAATACACAGTGTTTCACTCTGGTAAAGCTGACCAGAGCTGGACGTGTACAGTCAGAGACCCAGGGATGCAGGTAAAAGGTTCTTTGAAAGTGGTGTGACAGGTAGACAGGTTGGTAAAGCAGATGTTTGGGATGGTTACCTTCATTGGTCAGTGCATTGAGATTATGAGTTGGGATATCATGTCATGTTATATCTGTACAGTACATTAGTGAGGCCATCATAAAAATAGTGTTGATTACCTGGAAAAAGTTAACTGGTTCATGTCTGTCCTTGAGGGAAGGACATCTGACATTGTTACCTGACATCTGACACCATGGTTCACGTGTGACTCCAGACCCGTAGCAATATGGCTGACTCTGAGCTGCCCTCTGGGAAATTAGCTGTGGGGCAAAGAATGCTGACTCAATCAGTGACATCCTTATTGAATGAATGAATAAATAGAAAATATGTGTCCCTCCCTACCACTGCAACCCCCTCCAGCGCAGCAATCTGTACTGTCTTTGTAACACCGTTCAGGCCCTTGCCCCTCTCTGTAACACTCTCACCACCTCCAGCACCTTCACCTCTCCATGTTCCTATCATCTGATTAAACCTTGACAATGTTTTCCTTTCCTACTGCACTCCTCCTGCTAGTAGACCCATAGCAATCCCTTTAACAAATACTTCCATATTTCTAAAGCATTGGCTTCTTCAGAATTGTTAGTTTTTTTTTTGTCTTCAGCGCATCGCTAAAAGAAGTCTGGTAAATCCTGGGAATTACTGAGCCAAGACCGTCTATTTTGGGGGAGGAGCATTGGGACGGCGTCGAGCAGCTGGACACTTGATGTGGGGAAAAAGGGGAATCCAGGAGAAAACAGCACAAGGAGCGCGTTGTCACACCAACATCCCAACAATCCCCATCCCACAGCCACCTTCTGCCCCAAGTGTGGAAGGCCACATCGGTCTGTACAGCCACCCACAGACTCCCCTGAGAGTGAGAGAGAGTCAGCCTCGTTTGTGACCCACCGCCAATGAGATGGTGAGATAGGGAAGTTGAATCCCCTTTCAGTTGTCCTACTGTCTTTGTTACAAATTCCAATAATTCCCTGTCCAATGCCATGCCTAACAATGTAATGCTGTAATGGGGCCTTAACACTGCCCTTCACCTTCTGTGTTCTGACTCTTATTACCCAGGATTTGGTTTCCTAATGATTGATAATCAGAGGCCCCATATAATCCCATGGTTATCCCGAACGATGAGAGTTTCCTATTCTCCTTCCCACTCTGCCTGACTTTCCACAATGTTGTGTAGCCGTGAATATTAACGCTCCACCTTTTGTTCACCCTGTGACCACGTCTCCCTGATGGTGATTAGATAGAAATCACAGTCATACGAGCATATCCCTCTTCCAAATGCTTCGTGCATTCAAATTACGAAATAGTAATTTACTTTTGAAATCACAAATTCCTGTCACAAACCTATCTGCTGATGTATAGTTTTTGTTAAACTTAGTCTCTTCCTGTTTCTTCCTGTTTTTCCTCAGCCACAGCCCCATGTTTCAATGTTGACACTGATCCCAGAACTGTACCATCCCAATAAAATAGCTGACTCCTCCCTGAGTACTGGTTGCAGTGCCCACTGCATCAGACCCACTTCTTCTGACACCATAGTTTTATCCTGAAATCTTCCAGCACTCTGGTGATATCACTCAGTCTCTCTCCATGTGGTATCCCTCACTGTGTGGGTCGAATTGCTGCTTCTGTCAGCGTCTCTCACTCTTACAGCTACTCCGGATCCGGAGCGAAAAGAATCCTCTGATCCATAACAGTACAGACCAGGTATGGAGACTGGGATTTTTGTGATTTCTGTTGGACTCAGTGCTACTCTACATGAGGTATCCTCACGGCATCAGTCTAATTTCCCATTCTGTCTATTTTTGTCTCATGCAGGTAATCAGGATATTTCTAACTCCTGTCTCATCCATCACCTCATTGAAGACGCTTGGTCAGCCAGAGAGAGATGGAGAGGGAGATCTGGAGCCTTCAGTAAATCCTGCAGCCGGTAAGATCGCTCACAGTAAACAGCACAGGGTGGAGTTAGTGGCCATCTTTATTCAGACCTGGAACACAGGACATAGTTACAATGCTGGGCAAGGAACAGCAACATTCTAGGCTTCATTCCCACCATCTTGCGAGGGCCCTGTTCTCACGTCTGCTGTACTGGAACTCCCTGAGACTGCACAGGAGGTCCCAGGCATCAGTCTTGGCACATCCTCTATGAGTGATCTCAGTAATATACTACAGTCCCGATAATCCTTCCTCTCTTTGGAATCTCCTCTAGTACACACAATGCTATCTGTCTCTGTCAGGTTCTCCAATCCCTAATCCCTAAACATCTCCAGTAGATACTAAATTCCTTCATCCCTGTAATTGCCGGGCCCTGTCTATCCCTGTAAGCTCGTCCTACCAATGCCACCTTCATGTAAATGTGTTTTGTCTCTAACCTCTCCATCCATCCCTATCTGGGTAAACTTCTCCAGCACTTACAACCGTTCCTTACCTGTGAAAAAAATTGTAACTTCCTTATTGTTCGACTAATCTTCGATCTTAATCTCTTTAAACTTCACCCTCCCCCCATCAAACCTCCCGACCACAGGAAAATCTTTCATTTTTTGCAACCCTCCCCATTTGTGTAACTATCTCCAACCCAGTAACCTGGCATTCTCCATTGCCTTCCTGTCTATGCGGCCTCCAGAACGTAGAAGCCTTCTTATATCTGTGAACATCTGCAGTCACTACAACCTTCCATATCTCTGTCAATATACACAATAATCTCCTACTGTAACACTCCGTGTCTGTGCCTCTCAGTCTGCCTGCCTTTCCCTATATCCATCGCTATCCCTATCTCCAGAATCTCATCCAGCTCCCTCTACCTCTGTAAATTCCTCGAATCCGCAAACCCCTTTGTCCCATGAACATTATTGCCCAGATTTAGCTCGAAAATCCTCGAGTCCCTGTAAGCCTCCCTATCTCTGTAACCTCTATCCATCTGTTCAACCTTCTGTCCACTACTGAGGAATGACTCCCTGTATTCGCCATAAGGTTTTTTTAGATTAGATTAACAGTGTGGAAACAGGCCCTTCGGCCCAACAAGTCCACACCGACCCGCCGAAGCGCAGGCCACCCATTCCCCTACATTTACCCCTTACCTAACACTACGGGCAATTGAGCATGGCCAATTCACCTGACCCTGCACATCTTTGGACTGTGGGAGGAAACTGGAGCACCCAGAGGAAACCCACGCAGACACGGGGAGAACGTGCAAACTCCACACAGTCAGTCGCCTGAGGCGGGAACTGAACCTGGGTCTCTGACGCTGTGAGGCAGCAGTGCTAACCACTGTGCCACCGTGCCGCCCACAAAGGTAGATGGAATGACAGTGAACAGATATGATGGAACTGTCATTCCGGAGATGTAGCTGCAGAATGAGCATCTCTGGGAAGGGAATATTTGAAGGGTTGTTGGGATCTAGGCAGGACAGGCAAAAATCCAACAAGTTTTGAAGAAAGGATGAGGTTAATGCATTAATGAGATAGCCACGTGGAGCTGAAGATCAAAATTTGGATTCTATTTGGATGGAGCTGGGAATGAACAAGCAGCTGCAGCAATCATTGGCTGGAGTTCTTTTAAAGGAATCAACCAGTGATGGGACTGTCAATATGGTTACAGTCAGGACACTGAATGTACTTGTAGCAAGGGCAGTACAGTAACTGTGTGTGACAGTGGTCTCCATCCCAACTGGATAACTAATGAGTATCAGAGCTGTAATGGATGGAATCCTGGATTGGATACGAGATGGTTTTCTACAACATCATGTCACGGAGCCAGCATCAAATTTGTCCAGTGGAGTTCAAATGCTGTATAATAATAAATATCCAATAGTCCCATTTTAGAGGAGTTTTGTGAGGAAAGACCCATAGTGTTATAATGCAGATATTGAGTTCGAGTTAAGACCATAAGATGTCGGAGCAGGATGAGGCCATTTGGCCCATTGAGGATGCTCTGCCCTTCAATCAGATCATGGCTGATCTGATACTCTCCAACTCTACATTCCTGCCTTTTCCACAAATCCCGTTTCCCTGATCCATTAACATCTGACCATCTCTGCTGTCAATATTCTTAATGACCCAGCCTCGACAGACCCCTGCAGTCAGGAATTCCCACAGATTCCCTACCCTCTGAGTGAAGACATTCCTCCTCATCTCCATCTTAAATGGGTGAGCTCTTGCTGGGATTTTCTGCCGTCTGGTTACGCATTCTCACACAATTGAAATGAAAGCAAGTGACAAAGGTAATTAGTGCAGATGAAATGAAAATTGGTGGAGTGGGGGTGAATGAGCAAGGAGATCCAAGGTTGCAGGAGGTTACTGATCAGTTGGAAAGATGTGCAAAGAAATGGCAAAATGAGTTTAATCTGTCCAAGTGTGAGGTCATGTCAAATTCACGAAGAAAGTTAGGATACTGAGGGACATTGATATACAGAAGGATCTTGGTGCACTGAGTGGTAAGGACCTAGGGAGTGTTACTGAACAAAGAGACCTTGGAGTCCAGGTTCATAGTTCCTTGCAAGTATGATCCCAGGTAAATAGGATAATGAAGAAGTTGTTTATTCTGCTTGCGTTTACTGATCAGAGCACTGAGTAGAGGAGTTAGGAGGTCATGTTGTGGCTGTACAGGACATTGGATAAACCACTTTTGGAATATTACATGCAGTTCTTGTCCTCTCCCTATCAGAAGGATGTTGTATAAATTGCAAGGTTTCAGAAAAGATTTCCAAGGATGTTGCCAGGATTGAAAGATTTGAGCCAAAGGGAGAGGTTGATTGGGCTGGTGGTACTTGAGGCTGAGGGGTGACCATACAGAGATTTATACAATCATGAGAGGCATGGATAGGTTTAACAGACAAGGTCTTTTCCCTGATGTAGTGGAGTCCAGAACCAGACGGCCTAGGTTCAGGGTGAGAAGGGAAATATATAAAAGGAACCGAAGGGGCAACGTTTTCAGGCAGAGGGAGATGCGAGAATACAATGAACTGCTAGATGAAGTGGTGGAGAATGGTACAATTACTGCATCTAAAAGGCATCTGGATGGGTATACGAACAGGAAGGGTTGAGGGGAATTTGGGCCAAGTGCTGGCAAATGAGACAAAATTATGTTAGTGTATGTGGGCAGCGTGAACGAGATGGACCGAAGGCCCTGTTTCTGTGCTGTACATCTCTATGACTAAATGTTTTGTACTGTCCATTTCCAGCCATACACTTCACTGTTTCCCCTGTTTACCTTGGTCAGTTCTCCTCTCAAACACATGTAAATGGCTTTGGTTGTGATTGTAGGGTGGGCTTTATGGTCACTTTAAAAATCCATCATCTCACTGAATTCCACTACACTACAATTTCCCAGAGGCGATCTAAGTGTGACATTACTCGTTCACTCAGTTTCTTCACCCAACGGTTGATCTGAGATAGTCACGTCCCTGGCCATTTACACAATATGTTATTCAAAGAAACACTGACACAAACACTTGAAGAGGAGTTCGGAGAATATCATTTTTGACAAAGATTGAAGTCGCCCAAAATGATCACATTGCCTTTGCATTAGACAGGAATTCATTGGAAAGTGTAACAGTGTTGAGCAATGAAATGCTATCAGGCAGCCTCAAAACTGTTCTCCTGCTTGTGTTTTTGACACGTGTAACTCATAATCTGCATTCAGGTTGATTCAGCTGCATCATCAGATGCCAAATGCTTTCTCTGTAATGCCTTTGTTCCCCATTACTATCAGGGTTATCCATCCTGCACTCCCTGAGACCCCTCAAGGAGGTGTACAATAGAATATGTATGTTCCACCTTTCGCTTCTCCTCGAACCACATCTTCCTGGTGACTAAATCTTATTTATCTCTGTGTCACAAGTCTATTACCTTTTTGCAGATATTTTGTCCATTCCAAAAAAATTGACTTTTTCCCAGAATGTCCTGTCACAGCCTAATTCACTGATGTACAGTTTTAGTTAAACTCTGTCCCTTCCTGTTCCTTTCTGCTTGTCTTCAGCCACATTCCCATGCTGTTCCAATGTGTCCCCTTTTCTCTTTGGATTTGGAAAGCTCCTTTCACCTGAACCCTGTCCCTGCATCTTCTCTGTCAATTAAAGCTCTGTCCATAAACCCACCGACATAATTTGCCAGGACACTGGTCCCAACAGGGTTGTTTTTAATTCACTCCATGGGATGTTGCTGTCTCTGGCTGGCCAGCATTTCATGCCCACCCTCGAGCTGCCATTGAGCCGAGTGCCTTGTGAGACTATTAGAGAAGACAGTTTAGAGTCAACCCCATTGCTCTGGGTCTGGAGTCATATGTAGGTCAGACCAGCTGCCTATCACAGATTTCGTTCCTGAAAGGATATTGAGCATTCAGATGGGTATCCCTGCCACTGTCATTAAATTCTGGATGAACACTCTAGTGAGAGTAACACTAGGCCATCGTCTGTCCCACTGATAGCTCCCTCATCCCTGAGTACTGATCCCAGTGCACCATGAATAAACACCCTTCTTCTTGACCGTGGTTTGATCCTTACACCTTCCTGCAATATTATGCTCTCACTTAGTCTCACTCCATGTGGTATCTGTCACTGTGAGAGTCTAATTGCTGCCAGTGACTGCAGCTTTTGCAGTTACTCCAGATCCTGAGCCAACAGAACTCTCCACTCCAGAGAAACGCAGCAGCATAGGCCTGGGATATTCCAGATCTCTGTGGTACTCAGCGCCATTCTCCCTGTGCAACCCTCACTGCATCAGCCTAATTTCCCATTCTGTCTATTTCTCTGTCTCCTGCAGGTACTCATGATGTTCCTGACTCAATGAACCTCCCAATTGCTGGGTGTTTCATTCATCATCTCATTGAACACGATTGGTCAGCCAGAGGGCAGGGAGATCTGGTTTCTTCAATAAATCCTGCAGCCAGGTAAGATCACTCACTGTGAACAGAACAGAGCGAATTTAAGGGATCGAAGTTTAGTCCGGAAGACATGACACAGATATAGTGTTGATGGGTGAATACAGAGCATGATGGGTCAAGACTCAATCCACACTCTCTTGTTTACTTTCATCACTGCTGTACTGAGCCTTCTTCTGTGAATATCGGACGTTGACCGTTATCAATCCAGGCCTGTGCTGTCTTAGTGAGGATCGGGACAACAGAGGGGAAAGGAGGCCTCCCTTAAGAAGGTGGTATTGAAACCGGGGATCTTTCTGTTCTATATTCCCCCTCTCACACTGTCTCTTGTCTTGTGATAGAGTCACACAGCAAGGAGACATACCTTTCAGTCCAACGCATCTGTGCCAGTGTCTTGAATGCTTGTAATTCCCAGAAAAGTTCCAATTTCTGTCACCTCCACCCCTCCCATAATCATGCTGCTTATTTGAAACCTACTCAAATGCTGACGACGCTCCCTATGTATAATTTGCTCCAAACTCGGTAACGTGCCCAATCTCAGTAACCTCATCCTGCACTGAGTACAATAATTTCTATTTCTGTAGTTTTCCACAATAACTACAGTCCACCCTGTCTCTGTAAAATCCTCCAGCCTGGACCAAAATACCCACCTGTGTACTTACCCCAAGCCCCAAGAGAACATGATATCACTGTAACCTGTCACATTCCTGCCTCCTGGCCTATAGCACCACATGACCTCTGTAACCATCTCCCATCCCGACCGGACTCTTTATCTGTGTAAACACCTCCAGACCCTTTTTCAGCTGCAACAACACTTCCCATCTCTGTGTGCTCCTCCCTGCCCCTCAAATACTCTCTCTTTGTGTAGCTCTGCAGTTTGGGATGGTTTAGTGGTGAGCACTGCTGCTTCACATCGCCAGAGAGGCAGGTTCAATTCCAGCCTCGGGTGACTATCTGTATGGAGTTGGCACATTGTCTCCGTGTCTTCATGGGTTTCCTCCCACAGTCCAAAGATGTGCAGGTCAGATAAATTGACCATTCTAAACTGACCGAGCTTTAGGTGCAGCATTCAGAGGGAAGTGAGTCTGGGTGGATTACTCTTTGGAGAGTTGGTGTGGACGTGTTGGGCCGAAGTGCCATTTCCATATTGTAGGGAATCTAATAAAATCTAAACTCTCCATCTGCGTTCCATATTAATGACCCTAAAAATATCCCTCTAACAATTAAACAGCTCCAACCACCCAATCTCTGTTAACTCTCGACAGCTCTAACATTCCTCCTTATTGGTGTAACCTCTTCCATGAACACCTCTCAACATGTGGAGACCCCACAATCCTCCCTATCTGTGTAATCCAACAGATCCCTGCATTACTCTCAATCTGTAGAACCCAATCCAATGCCTGTGACTCTCCCAATCCAGTTCCTGCAAGACTCACTATCTGTGTAACATTCTCCCATCACTATCACCCCACCCTGTCAATGTAAGCTCCTCTAGTATCTCCATCTATCTAATCATCTCCATAACCTTCTCCAGCTCTTGTACCCTATTTAGTAAATGACACCCTCTTCTCTAACCCTCCCTACGGTAGGAACCGTTCCACAGATTCATCACCCTCTGGCTGAATACATTCCTCCAGATCTCCATTCTAAAGGGTTGTTCCTTCACTCTGAAGCCGTGCTCTTGAGCCCTGGTCTCTCCAGCATTGAAAACATCTCCCCCCCCCACCCCCCGTCCACTCCATCTCGGCCCCTCAGTATTCTGTAAGTTTGAATGAGATCCTGCCACCGCCGCCTCTGAAAATTCATCAAGTACAGACTCAGAGCCTTCACCAGCTTCTCATATGACAAACATTTAATCCTAGGCTCTTTCTTGTAAAACTAGTTCTTGTACCCACTCACATCCTTTGTCCAGACTGTTAATGTATAACATGTACAGCGTGGTTCCAACACTGACCCCTGCGGAGTTCCCCTCGTCACCAGTTCCCATCGTGAAAACCACCCCTTTATACCTTCTCTGTCTTCTGCTAATCAGCCAATCCTCTACCCATGCCAAACATGTTGTTCTGAAACTGAAATTTTATTTCACAAACCCTGCTGGATTTGTTTTCCTGTCTGGCTGTGAATAAGCAGAGTAGATAAAAGGGAGGAATGGTTTGTCGGGATTTTCAGAAACCATTCAACAAGATCCCACTGAAGATGTGGATAAGCAAAATTGGCAAATGTGGGATTGGAGGGAATGTACTGGCATGGATTTGGAATTTTTTAACAGAAAACTAAGTGGGACTAAATGGTTTAGTGCTTGACCCCTAACTACTCACAAAGGGATTTGATACATTTGATGGACAAAATCTACTGCTTCCATGTTTGTTGCTGACACAGAACGAGATGGGAATGTGGGTTGTGTGGATGAAGCAAAGGGGACATGGACAGTCCATGA
The DNA here is from genome assembly GCF_047496795.1 of Chiloscyllium punctatum. Classification (NCBI taxonomy): domain Eukaryota; kingdom Metazoa; phylum Chordata; class Chondrichthyes; order Orectolobiformes; family Hemiscylliidae; genus Chiloscyllium; species Chiloscyllium punctatum. Next base: position 24,269,556 of record NC_092762.1, read on the forward strand.
GTTTCATTTGTACAAATTCATTAATGTGATGTGGCAATAACTTGCTTGGCCATCATTACCTTTCCATTTGTAATTCCTTGGAGAAGTGGTGTGGAGCTGCCTTCCTCACCCAGTGCAATCCTTTAGGTGTAGGGACAGACACAGTGCTGGGAGGATGGAGCGTGGCTTGGAGAGCACCTGGAGCTCCTGTCCTTCCAGGGTATAGTGGTTCCGGGTTTGTGAAGTGCTGCTGAAAGGGCCTTCCTGAGTGACCTCAGTGCTGCTTGTAGATACTTTATTTATTTATTTATTCACTCGTGGTTATGAACATTGCTGGATGTATTGTAGATGTGGAGTTGTCCCTGAGAAGGTGGTGGTGAGCTGCCTTCCTGAACCACTGCACCAGCCGTTGGAACTGTTGTTATCTGTGTACCCTCCAGCAGGCGCTACAACACTCCTCACATCTGTAACTGCATACAGACAATGCGGCTCTTCCTGTATATGTGACATCCTCCTCTGCCGACAACTCTTATTGTTCATCAGAATGTCTCACCACCTCCATTGCCATCTGTACAAGTGATCTCTCAAATTTCCTTATGCTTGTTTAAACTTCTGATCACCTATAACCTCTTCCTTTCTAAATTTGTAACTCCTCAGTACCTGTAACTCGCCATATAACTGTATTCAATGACAGCACAGGTTCCCTTCCTTAAATCTCTGTGAATTACAGCGACTGGTTGTGCTAAATTGGTACTTTTCATCCTCCTCATCCATCTTAGCTTTTCCAGCCCCTGCAATCCCACTATTAAGAATGCTCCCATCTCTGTACCTCATGTTCTGAGGGTCCCTGAACACCACGAGTGCTTCAAACATCTGTAACCCCCCCCAGTTACTGCGAGTCTTCTAACTCTGTAACATACAACAGTCTCCAGTGTCACACAACACTCACTGGCTGTCAATTTGAATTTGTTGAAGTCTTCACATCTCAGTGAGCAGTTCACAAAAATCCCTTTAGACTCTACAAGGTTCCATCACTAACACGCCGCCATCTCTCTACTTCTTTGCTTCCCTCAGTGCCTACAACCCTCCCTGTATCTTCCAGTAACCTGCTTTAGACACTGCAGGTCTGCCTACCTCTCCAGATAACCTGTTCCATCCCCAACAGCTCCCTCAATCTCTGTAACACCGTCTGCTCTGTCCAATACTTCTCTTTTCCACTGTCTTCCAGGCACAGCGCGATCCTGTGAGGGACCAGTGTGTAATGGGATGTTATACATCTCAGCTGAGGCTTGAGGCCTACCATTATCTGGAAGTCACAAAGGGAGAGAACCGGAGAGAGAGCACCACAGAGCTGGAGAATATTAATCAGCAGCGAGGATCGAGGCCGACTGGGACTTGGAGTTGGAGAAACAGCAGAGCAGGAGGCGCAAAATCAGCACCGAGCCACAGAGGGAGTGACCGTGTGAGGGAGTAACTTGAAGCAGGAACATGAGATTCACTCACGCCTGGGAGTTACAGAAGCACCAAAGTGAGAGGATATAAATCAGCACTGAGGGTCGAGGCCTAGTCATACCTGGAAATCACAGAGACAGTGACCCTGTGAAGGAGCAGAGTGGAGTGGGAGCTGGAGCATTACACGTACCTGGGAGTCACAGTGATGGTGACTCTGAGAGGGAACAGAGGAGAGTGGGAGCTAGAGGATTACACGTACGTTGGAGTCACAGAGACGGTGACCCTGTGAGGGAGCAGATTGGAGTGGGAGCTGGAGGATTACACGCACCTGGGAGTCACAGAGATAACTTTCTGCTGATGGGACCTGCCTGCACTGAGTTTGAAACAACTGCAAGAGCCATCACAGAAAATGCTGTAAGTTCATTGGCTGATCAATTCGCTGTTATTAGCGACTGTCAGTTAATTGCTATAAGTTAGCAAATTTTTTTAACTTCTGAAATAAGGGTTGAACACAGAAATAAGAGGGAGATGTAAAATTCTGAGCCAATATAATAAATTACCCACAGTAAGCCACAGTTGAATAAGGGATTTAAGAATATTGTTATTTCCTGGATGTTAACTTCATTCTAAGTATTAATTAAGTAACTCGAGACAAAATGCATTTTAGGACATGTTTGTCAGATGGAAAATGTGTTCTGTTAATTGGGAAGTCATAGCCCCTGCTCGTGTCCTAGATAGACACTGGGTCATGGAGCTCAGACAGTGACTAGAGACACTATGGGACATCTGTGATGCAAGATTCAGTGTAAAGCACACACACAGAGCAAATCACCCTGCAGACATGATAGCCTGGAAGAAGGAAGGGTGTGGGGGACTAGGCAATCGGAGAGAAACAGTCAAGGAATACAAGCATATCCTTGTGTTTCCCTCCCAATTCAATTTCCCAGTTTGGAAGCTGATGAAGGTGTAGGCTGCTCAAGGGAGGGCAGTCAGAGCCATGTCAGGGAGAAGGAAGGAGGGGCAATAGTCACAGGAGAGACAGGGAAGTGAAGAAGGTGTCAGCGTGCCTGTAATTACAGGATAGTAGGGTTAAGAATGTCACTGTGTTTGCAGAACATTCGTCTGGGGGACAGTGAGCAGTCAAAGATCATGCCCATGTTGGTAGGAATGACCTGGGTAGGAAGGGTGAAGTGGTCTGGGAGTCAGAATTTAGGGAACTAGGTGGATGGTGAGCAAGCCGGTCCGCAAATGTAGCAATCCCTGGAATACTCCCAGTGCCGTGTCCTGTTGAGAACAGGACTCTGAGTTTTAGGTAGATGAGAGTGTGACTGGAACGATGGTGCAGCAGGAAGGGCTTCAGATTCCTGGGACATTGGAACTGGTTCTGGGGAAGTCAGCAACTGTACAAGCTGGATGGGCTAACGTGACAGAGCTGGGACTGAATTTCTTCTGGGTTTATTTTTGGGAGGGATTGTCAATAACTTGGTGTGTGCTTAGGATCCAAAAAGAAATAGTAGAGGAGAGTACCAGGATTCTCCAAATAATGGGAGATACAGTTGGTAATAATTTACAACAACACGATTAACAGTGGAAGACGGAGTCAGAAAGAAAGCCTTAATCTGAGGTAATCTGCATGGACCTGAATACTGGGAGTGTGCGGAGTTACAGAAGCAGTTTGATGTGTGGAAATCTGATGTACTGATCACCGAGAGCTGGCTCAAGGGATGGCAGGACGGCATGTTAAATATTGCTGGGTATAAAATACTCCAAAATGATAGAACGGAAGTTAAAGGATGAAGGTAGAAGTATTGGTTTAGATTAGCGTTAGTTAAGGAGTCCAAGAGAAAGAGGATCCGTCCACGGATAGAATGAAAATTTGGCTGGAGCTACAGAACAAAAAGTATACAATTACACTGTGAGGTACAGTCTGTCAGCTAGCAACCAAAGAAACGATGGAGAGAATAAATATGCTGGCGCATTTGAGAGCGATGACAATATTACAGATTAGTTATAATGAGAAACTTAATTTATGAAGATATTGACTGGGTTACTGGTGGTAGCAGCGTCCTGAGGGGGCGAGTGTTCCTGGATTACATGGAGGAGAGATCACTGCAGGAGTATGTGTCCAGCCCAAGATAGCATGTACTGTTGGACCTGGTCCTGGGGGAAGAAGTGGGGCAAGTGGATCCAGTGTCAGTAGGGGAACGTTTTGGGGGGCAGCGATCATTTTATTGTAACGTTCAGGATGATGATAGAGAATGCTATGCAATAATTGAGAGTGAGAACCATTAGTTGACTGAGAGCAGCCTTCAATGGGGCAAGAATGAAGCTGGGAACGTTTCAACGAGGCCAGTGAACTGTTAGCTTTAAACAGTGTGAACCAGCGCAGATGTCGCTGGGATTATGGATATGGGGTTGCAGTGTGACCATGACTGGGAACTGGATAATTAAAGGTTTTCCCTGTTTCTACAGGAGGGGTAAATAGGCCAACACAGTGAAGGAGCATTGTGTATAAAGGATGGGATCAGTAATATTGTGATGCTGATCAATTCACACACTGCTCCTCCCTGCCCTCACCCTCATCTCTGCGTATTGATTCTATCAGATATTGGTAACCTTTGAAAACTTCAGAAAATAGCAGTATAGACAAGATCAATCTGTCCACCGTCTGCATTGGACAAGAAGTAATGTTGTTTTGTTAAAGTCCTATTTCTGTCTCCCCGGATACTATAGGACTTCAGCTGCAGATCCCAGCACCTTTTAAAAATGATTTGAGAGTTTCTGCCTCTACTCCGCTTCCATGTGTGCCTCCCAGATCCCGACCATACTTTGGGTGAAATAACAAATTTCCTCACCATTTTTCTGATATTTCATCCAATTAGCTTAAATATTCACCACTGGTAAAGCAGTTTATCAACAGGAACAAGATGTTATTTTCCTCTCTACCCAGGCCCCTGACAGCATGTGCACCCCAATCAAATCTCCTCTCAGCATCCTCCATTCCTATTTTCCTCAGAACTGCACTTCCACTGTCACAGGGTAACGGATCTTTTATGTACCCTCTCCAGTCCAGTTACATCCTTCCATGTGATGGGGTGACCAGAACTGCATACTATCCCCAAGCTGTGACTGAACTCATTATTTATGCAGTTCCAGCATAAGTTTCCTGCTCTGAAATTCTGCACTTTGGCTGATAGAGGAAATGATGCCATTTGCTACATTAACGAGATTATTGATGTTTCCAGCTACCTTCATTTATCTGCCCACACAGACTATGCTCTCATTTATTGTCCATTCCTCTCTATTGTTGATGTCCCCAAATGCCTTGCCTTGCACTTCTCTGGGTTGTTTGCTCCGTTCACCTCGACCCCATAGTTACTGTTTTTAAACAGTCTGCCATGGGATCTCTCGTCAAATCCAAATAAGTCACATGCAGTTCCAAGTTACTGACTCAGACCGATACAGTAAGATTACTTAATCAGGATCTTCCTTGCACAAATCCAGACTGACTGTCCTGGAATGCCCGGGTTCCTCAGTGACCGTGTATCCACTGTCTCAGAATTCCAGCCTCGACCTATTCAGTCAGTCCCTTGCTCCACATTAAACAAAGTTGCCGTGTCAGCTGTTCTCCCGGCCTCCAGCACTATCCCTGCACACAGTGAGGATTGGATACTGTGGGTAACTAGAAGGCAGGGGATTTCCCCCGGTTCCTTTTAACAGTCTGGAACGTTGTGTTACCCCTTTTTAAGAATTTGAATCTCCTTTGTAATTCTCCGCTCCAAGTTTGTTGCTCCCAATGTTTAACACTGCATCCCTACTTTGATTCACAGAAACAGAGGCCTAACCCATCTTACGATTTGGTCAAGTCTCATTTTAGTCAGGTTTTATGGAGGGTTTCTCTCCACAAGGTGAAGTGCATTTTCTCATGACACCATCCGCAATCTGCCTCATTAACTACCCTCCCTGCACACGTGGTTATCTTCTCAACTGACACTAACACGATGATTTTGCCCTTCGTCTTAACAACTACACACTGCCTGGATATACCAGAATGAACCGGCCTCCCTGTTCCAGGTGCCATTAGTAAAAAGTCATTACACTCTTAGATTGTCAATCTGAAACTGCCCAAGACATGGCAGAGGGGGTAAATCTGGGGCTTTATTTTGAGACCAAGCTGCTGAGGCTCTGGTGGACGGCATGGTGCACGAGAGGGACATTATCTTCCTCCAGGACTGGCAGGGGAGGCCATGATACTATACCCTGCCAGCTTGGTTGGTGGTTGACCCCTGTGTCAGTGAGGTGCCAGCCTGCTGGGTGAATGCCCAGCAGTGTTGGAAGGAGGTCAGTGACCTTCTCCACTCCACCATTGTAATTACCACCATCTGCACTTTGTGAGCTCGCCCTCACTGTCTCTCTGTTACTGCACCCACCTTCCACCAAGGCTCATGTTCTCCCACTCTCACTGAATGCAGCACCTTCTCTCGGTCTGTACCAGCTGTAACAAACAATTCTTAATCCCACTTGGTAATTGTCACATTTCCGAAGGAAGCACCCGACACGAGAGGAGAAACAGCCAAGAGGGATGGGGGCTCCCAACATTCTGCTCCTCTCCCCCTCACTGGGGAAGGACCCTGACCCTAACAACCACGAGAGGCTGTCTGACCGTGTCCGAGCTCCCAGACTGGGATCTGAGACTCCCCCTGACTCACTGTGCTGGGCACCGTGACTGACTGTGGACAATGATAGCAAGCTTCCTGGGTTTGTGTCTGCGCTAAACACCAAGACAATACAGCAGGCGTGTGAGCCTGGTAGTTCTGGCTGCGGGGAAACACTGCTAAAGACAGGGTAAGGCAAGGCAATAATTCTGTGAGCATTCAAGTCAGCTCAAAGTTTGAGTGTGCACAAACACGGAGTGATCAGCCCAGAGGGACAGTCCATGAGCTGGGTGAGTGTCCCTGAGCACAGTGTCCTTGCAGCAGCATTGCAATGAGAGTTGTCAGTGCACCCTGAGCTGCAGCATTGAAGTACAGAAGAGTACTGTCAGTGGGTCAGTGATGTGCTGGGATGGCACGGTGAAGCTGGCATGTGTCAGATGTCAGCATTGGTGAGTGTGGAGTGCATGCAGCTTCTGTTCATGCAGTTTCCCCTGAGACCTTGGTGTCCAGGATAGAAGTCTGCAGGAGCGAGCGGCGAGATGGAGTCACCAGGTACCAGGTCTGACTTTCATGTCAAATTCTCTATATTGAGTTTCCCCAAAGTGGGGGAGGATATGAAGCTGCAAGTTGATGGGGGGGAGGGGGGATCCACAGTTATGTGGCTGTTGATCATCAGTAATCATTCAGTGAGCATCTCGCCTCTCCCGCGCTCAAATCTTGTCTTAAAGAAAAGTCCAGTACAGGAACAGGCCCTTCAGCCCAGCAAGCCCGCACTGACACATGATGCCTTTCAAAGGTTAAAACAAAAGTTTTTGCTCCAACACCCTCTATGTCATTCTGTTCCCTACTTACTCATATTTGTGCCAAGATACCTCTTAAACCTTGCTATATTGGCTTCTTCCCCTCTATCTGGCACTTGCACATTCTGTCCAAAAGCAAAAAAAAACCCTTACCTATCACATCTCCTGAACATTCTCCCTTTTACCTAAAACCTACGGTCCTGAGTAATTGATATTCCTACTCTGGGAAAAAGCCTCTAACTTCCCTTCTATCTATGCCTCTGATAATTTTGTAAATATCTATCTGGTAGCCCCTTAGCCAATGATACCCAGGTGAAAACAAAACATGTGTGTTCAATTTCTCCTTCTGGCTAATACCCACCAAACCAGACAACACTCTGGTACAACTTTTCCGTACCCTCTGCAACAGTTCCACATCGTGTGGCAACCAGTACTGTACCCAATATTATAAATGTGCCTGAACTAAGCTTCTCTACAGCTGCAATATGACCTGTTAATTTTCATACTGCATGCTCCGATGCCTGTCTGCAAGTTTGCCGTCAGTCTTCTTGATCACCCTCTCCACCCGTGTTACCACTTTCAGGGAACTGTGGAGCTGTACGCCTTGATACATTCTGATGTTGATGTAATCAGTATTTTTCCATCCACTTTATACTTCTCTCCTGCATTAGACCTTCTAAATTGCATCACGTCACAACTGTCCAAATAAAGTTACATTTGTGTTTTCTCTGTCCAAGTCTGCAGCTGACCTATATCCTGCTGTATTCTCTGGCAATCATCCTCACAATCTGCAAGTCCGACAATCAATTTACAGATCGCCAGTCACAAAAACACTGTTCCACCACTACTCTGTCTTCAATGGCCAAGCAGTTCTCTATCCATCTTACTAATTGTCCGCTGATACAATTTCACTTCACCTTTTGTATGAGCCTGCCATAAGGAACCATATCAAAGGCCTTGCTAAGGTACAAACAGCCAACATCCAGCCCCTTGCCCTCAACAATCGATTTTGTCACTTCCTCGAAACATTCAATCAAGTTTGTGAGACATGATCTTCCCCATGCAACTGTGTTGCCTGTAGCTAGTAAGTCCATACTAGAGTGCTGTTGGAGCTGCACTCATTCAGACAATTGATTATTCCATCATATTCCTGACTTGAACCTTGGAGAGTAGATGAGATTCCTTACAGCGTGGAAACAGGCCCTTCGGACTAACCAGTCCATATCAACCCTCCGGAGAGTAACCTACCCACACCCATTTCTCTATGAATAAAACACTTCGCAATTTCATGTGGCCAATTCACCTGATCTGCACATCTTTGGACTGTGGGAGGAAACCCATGCAGACACGGGGGGGAATGTGCACACTCCACACAGTTAGTTACCCAAGGCCAGAATCGAACTGAGGACCTTGGCGCTGTGAAGGAGCAGTGCTAAACACTGAGCCACCATGCCGCTTTTAATAGCACCCGTAGACTGGGAGGCATATTTGGCCGTAACGGTTACTGTACAGTGGGAGGTATGTCGAGCCATGATGGTTACTGTACAGTGGGAGGTATGTCGGGGTGTGATGGTTACTGTACAGTGGGAGGTATGTCGGGGCCGTGATGGTTACTGTACAGTGGGAGGTATGTCGGGGTGTGATGGTTACTGTACAGTGGGAGGTATGTCGGGGTGTGATGGTTACTGTACAGTGGGAGGTATGTCGAGCCATGATGGTTACTGTACAATGGGAGGTATGTCGAGCCATGATGGTTACTGTACAGTGGGAGGTATGTCGGGGTGTGATGGTTACTGTACAGTGGGAGGTATGTCGGGGTGTGATGGTTACTGTACAGTGGAAGGTATGTCGGTCCAGGAAGTTGCAGACTGTATGAATTGTACAGAATATGATGCCGCTGCCGCCCCCAAGGGCCATTGTACCTCATGGATGCATCATCATTAGTTGTTTAACCTGTTTATAGTCTGTACCATTCAGTACATATCATTGTGTGGAGGGTCTGCAAAATGTGAAGATAGCTCTTGCTCCCTATAAGGACTGTGTAGTGACCATTCTTACAGATTTTTGAAATGGAGAGGTGTATCTGCAGCAGGCAGAAAGGTGACAATGTGGTCGATTATAGCTTTCCCTTTTATTGATTCCCGCAAAACCTGCTGCAGAGCAGTCACAGAATCCAGCATCAATGCTGAGCACTATGATTAGAATAGATTCCCTACAGTGTGGGAGCAGACCCTTCGGCCCAACCAGTCCGCACTAACCCTCCAGAGAGCAGCCCACCTGAGCTGCACATATTTGGACTGTGGGAGGAATCCCACGCAGAAATGGGAAGAATGTGTGAACTCCACACAGGCAGTTGCCCAAGGCTGGAATTGAACCTAGATCCCTGGTGCTGTAAGGCAGCAGTGCTAAGCACTGAGCCACCATGCTGCCCTATATGCCAAGGACCTGCCCTCTTCTGCCTGGCTGTGTCCTTTCAGTGGGACAGAACCTACCAGAGAGGGTGCTGATGTTGCCTGGGACATAGTCCTGTTCACATAATCTTGCTTTCCCGACAATATTGATTGTTGCTTGATTAGTCTGAGGGAAATATGCAGCAGGTCAATTTTTCATTTTGTATAGTGAAGAGTTAATATCACTTTATTTCTTACATATTTTAAAATAAACCAAACATCAATATTTTTCATTTGAAAATAATTGAAGTGAACAATAATTGAAATACCAGAGCGCACACCTAACTATTACACAATTCAGTGACTGTAGTAAACAGCCGATTCATGTTCAGATCAGTGAACACACCATCTTGCAGGCAGCAAAGCTGTTGGAAATGACTTTGAGGAAAAGCCTGAATTCAGACACAGTATTATTGGCCCTCACCATGACCTCCAAAACACTGGCCATCTCCAAAATCTGTCCAGAGAGCTTTCAAACTGGAGCTGGACAGTTACTCATACAATCCCTCACAACAAACTGGTTAGAGACATACCTGACATAACTGGGAGATGTGGGGGGGGCAGACTGGTCAATGGACTCGCACATGGCACTGGTCCAGATGCAGTTCAATATTTATAACAATGACCTGTAAACAGCCATGTCTTGCAAGTATATTTCTTCTGGTGTGTCCCTCAACTCTAATTCTGAACCTTGGACCCGATCCTGAATGACGGCGTTATAAAGGTGATGGTCTCCCACAGCACATGGCATCTTACATTGAATCCACCATAAACAAATTCCAGTGTATGTTAGCCCCACAATGTTAGTATCCAAACAGAATTGTGCAGCGCTATTGATGGCCAGCAATATCCCAGCCCAATGTCCTTGTGTGTGACTTGAGCTGGAAATCTCTGTGTAAATGTTTACAACATTGTTCTAACCATAAACAGCAAAGTCTCTTTACTGAAGTTCCGACATCCTTTCATAATACCAGCTTTTAGATTGTCCAAATGCATAAAATCCACCCATTTATTCAGTTCACTTTTATAACAACAATATGATGAAAACAGTGCCCAACTCACAGTAAGGAACATTGAAATGATGAATATGATTCCCACACCCAAGACCACATTATTATTAAGTGCAAGAACTTTGAAAATATGCAATTACTTTCCTTTGTACTAATATTGTGAACTAATAGTCGACTCTCCTGCTCCTCAGATGCTGCCTGAACTGCTGTGCTTTTTCAGAACCACATTTTTTAACTCTGATCTTCAGCATCTGCAGTCCTCACTTTCTCCCTGGTAATATTCAATCATAATCATTTTTTGTGGTAACAATATCACTGTGTGTTTAAACATGTTACTCAGATATGAATACATTTTGAATTGCTTATGTCGATCTCAGAGCTCAGTGATGTTGGGTGTGAATGTCAATGTCTGTGTGATGCTCGGTATGTAGGCCATGCCTCTGAGAGACTGACAGATTAACCCTTTAGCTGTTCACAACAAGCAAGTTACAGACTGAACCCAACCAGCCTGAGCTCAGAAAACCCAAAGCATAGTGTCCAGCATTGGGCATGTTTGGACAATATTTTTCATTTTAATTTATTCATAGAATATGATTGGGCCAGTATTCATTTTCCGTCTCTTGTTGCCCTTGAGAAGGTGGTTGTGAACTGCCGCACTGAACCACTGGAGTCCATATGTTGTAGTTTGACTTACAATACCATTCGGGAGGGACATTGAAACAGTAACACTGAAGGAACAGCAGTATACTTCCCAATCATAATGGTGGATGGCTTGGAACAGAACGCAAACATTTTGGGGGTCCCATGTATCGTCTTCCCATGTCCTTCTTGATGGTCGGGCTTCAGAAATACGTTGTAAGGAGCCTTGGTAAATTTCTGCAGAGCACCGTGTAGATGGCAGGTGTTGCTACTACTGAGTATCAGTGAATTAAGGGTGAAGCGGCACTCACCCAAGGAAATGGGGGGTATTTCATCACAACCATATTCAACATGTGTCTTATCTATGGGGGACAGGCTTTCGGAGATCATGAAGTGAGTATTTCTGCAGGATTCCTAGCCCCTGACATATTCTTGTGGCCAATTAATTTTCATACGTCAAAGTGTGGCACTGGTAAAGCATAACAGGTCAGGCCATATCTGAGGTACAGGAGAGTCGATGTTTTAGCATAAGCCCTTCACAGGAATGGGTAATGCAATCATATGGTCAGTCCAGTTCTGGTTAATGGTAATCCCCAGGATATTGCCAGTTGGGTGTTCAGTGATGGTGATGACATTGAACGTTAGAGCATACGGTTCAATTTTGTCTTGTTAGAGGAAATCGTTGTCTGGCACATGTGTAATGGGAATGGTTTTGTCACTGTTAAGTACCCACCTGGATACTTCCAGGTGTTGTTGCATTTAGACAAGGTCTGCTTCAGTATCTGAGTAAATCATGAATGGCATTGAACATTGGCAAACATCAATGGCAAACATCCCCACTTGTGAATTTACACTGTCGGGATGGTCATTTATGATTGGGCCAAGGGCAGAGATCACTCTTAAAGCTCACTGATACTGTCCCTCTCTCTGATTTAGGAAGTTTGCTTCTAGTTCCACCTGCTCCAGAGGTGTTTAACAACATATCTGAATGGGATAACATTGCAGTATCTTCCCCAAGGAGCTGAGTGAGGACTTGGTTAGCTCAATCAGTTAGACGGCTAGATATTAATGCCAACAGTGTGGGTTCAGTTCCTGCACTGACTGTGGTGACTAAAGGACTGTCCTTGAGGTATCAGTTAAGCTACCACCAATCGTCTCTGTCTAACGAGAGAGCAGCCCGATCATCCTCTTGGCGTAAGATGCCTTACCTTTCCATTTCTGATTTACAGGCTTACCCAGAAACCCCGCCCCTAGGGAACTGCTGCGGAGCTGAGATGGCTTCTCTCCACCAACCCCCTCCACCATCATTTGTGCCAGATATAACTTCAGCCAGTGCATACGAGACTTATTTGCTCTAGTTTTGCCGATAATCCTGGATACGACATTTGGTCAAATGCAGTTATGATAATGTTAAAAAATGTCGCCTCACCTGTAGAATTCAGTTGTGTGTTTTCTTGTTGTACACCATTAAACCAAGGCTTCAATGAGCCCAAGGGATGAGTGGCCCTGGCAGAGACTAAGCTGAGTTGCAGTGAGCAGGTTGGTGCTGAGGAAGTGCTACTTGATCCCACTGTAGATTCCAATAACATTGCAACCCTTTATTAGTGATATGGATTAGAGCAATGGGGCAGTCATTGATTGTCTGATGTTTTGTCTGTGTTTACAGGACCCGCCCGGATAGTTTCCAACATTGTCAGGTAGACCCCAGTGCAATATCCCTGCAGGAACAGCTTGAATGGAATGTTCTCAGGGCCCACAGCTTTTACATTATCCCATCCCTCCAGCCACTTGGAGAAACCAAACAAAAATGAATTCAATTAGCTGACGACTGCCATTTGGAGGAGACTAAAATAGATCATCCCATCGATACTTCTGTCTGAACATTGTTGTGAATGTTTCAGCCTTATCTTGGCCTCTACCATCACTAAGGAGAGTGATATTTGTGGATTCTCCTCTTCCAGTGAGTAGTTTGATTGACCACACAATTCACCCTGATTTCATGTGACAGGACTGTAGAGAGTTGATCTGATTTGTTGGTTAGATCTGTCTGTCACTGGTTGTTTATGCTATTTGGTGAGTAAGTGGTCTTGATTGGTAATGTCACCTCATTGTGAGTTTTAGCTGGTGCTGCTCTTGGCAGGCCCTCCTGTATTCTCCATTGAACAAGGGTTTATCCCCTGACCTGATGGTCAAGGTAAAGTGGAGCATACGCTCGGTAGTGACAGTGGAAATTGTTCTGGAATACAATTCTGCTGCTTTTGGTAATGACTCGAAACACCTCACAAAGGCCAGTGCTGCGTTCTAGACCTATTCGAAATCTGTCCCATTTAGCATGGTGATAGTATCTCTCATATGTACGTGCATGTATGTGTGACCTTGTCTCCCGGGATACTGTGTGTGATAGTCACCGTTCCCAATATGGTCATCATTAATGTGTCTGCAGCAGTAGGTTGGTGAAGATGAGGTCAAGTGTGTTTCTCCCTCTCAGTCGCTCCTCCCCGCCCTGGTGCAGACTCAGTCTCTTAGCTGTGTCCTTTTGGACACGACCATCTCGATCAGCAGTGCTGCTGCTGATCCCCTCTTGGTGGGGTTTGAAATGGCCCACCCAGTATACATTCCCCAACTCTGTCACCCTCTCAGTGCGTACTCCGCGTGTTGTTCAATGTGGAGGGACACTGATCGATCAGCTGAGGGAGGGGGGGGTCAGCAGGAGGTTTCTGTGTCAGTGTTTGAGCGAACACCGTGAGGCTGAGGGAGGGGAGTCAGCAGGAGGTTTCTGTGTCAGTGTTTGAGCGAACACCGTGAGGCTGAGGGAGGGGGGGGGGGTCAGCAGGAGGTTTCTGTGTCAGTGTTTGATCTGACACCGTGAGGCTGGGGGTCAGCAGGAGGTTTCCGTGTCAGTGTTTGATCTGACCCCGTGAGGGGGGGGGGGGGGGCGTCAGCAGGAGGTTTCTGTGTCAGTGTTTGATCTGACACCGTGAGGCTGAGGGAGGGGGGGGGGGGGTCAGCAGGAGGTTTCCGTGTCAGTGTTTGATCTGACCCCGTGAGGGGGGGGGGGGGGGGGTCAGCAGGAGGTTTCTGTGTCAGTGTTTGATCTGACCCCGTGAGGCTGAGGGAGGGGGGGGGGGGTCAGCAGGAGGTTTCTGTGTCAGTGTTTGATCTGACACCGTGAGGGGGGGGGGGGGGTCAGCAGGAGGTTTCTGTGTCAGTGTTTGATCTGACACCGTGAGGCTGAGGGAGGGGAGTCAGCAGGAGGTTTCTGTGTCAGTGTTTGATCTGACACAATGGGGTGTTGTTATGTCACATTGTTGTTTGAGCAGCCTATGGGACACCTCTCCCAAATCTAGCCCTTGCCCCCAGACGTTAAGAAGGAGGGGTTTCCAGGGTCCACAGGGCTTTTTATTTGTGTCACTGTCAACCGAAGGGCCTGTCCTGTGCTGAATGACACTGACTCTACTTCTTTCGTGTTTGGACAATCCAAGGTCTCATTCCTTCAGTTCCTCCCAGTGCCTTGTCTATTCCAAAGATTTCTATAATATTTTCCCTATTACGAAATCGCTCAATTCCATTTTTAAACTATCTACGTGTATGTCTGTATCTTTCCCTGTCATCTCCTCCAGCCGCTGCATCCATCTGTATCTCAGTAACCCTCCATATCTCCACAATCGTTATCTCAAACTCCAGACTCATCTATCGCTATAAATTCTACCAGCCCCTACATGTCTCCCTATCTCTATGACTTCCAGCTGCTACACCTCTCCCTACTTCCTGTGATTAAATTTAAAATACCTCACGAACCTGTTCGAGCATGGGCAGGCCACGCCATCTCTCGGCCATCTCCAGCCATGTTTTCCTATCTCTGAAACATCTGCAGCTTCCTATCACTCTGACATCTCCAGCCTTGCTTTCCTATCTCTTTAACATCTCTAGGCTTGCTTTCCTATCTCTGCAACATCTCCAGCCTTCCTTTCCTATATCTATAACATCTCCAACCTTGCTATCCGATCTCTGTTAAATCTCTGGCCTTGCTTTCCTATCGATGTAACATCTGCAAACTTGCTTTCCTATTTCTGTAACATCTCTGGCCTTGCTTTCCTACACACCTCAGTGAATTGGTTATATATCTTCTCCTGTATTTTCATCTTTCTGGGGCTCTATAAAATATCCCCAGCAGTGTGTTCTGTCATCGTTTTGATCGTAACCTCGGCCCATAAACCCTCATTTGAAGAAATTTCCAAGATGTAGTAACTGACTCCTTAATTAATAATACAACACCACCTTCTATTCAACACCCTCTCCTCTCCTGCCCATATTTTACAGTATAACAGAATATTGAGTTATTGGCCCTGACCTCCCTCAAACACGTCTCTGTGATGGCAAAAATGTCACACCTCCACATATCAATTCATTCCCTTACAAAATCAGTCTCTCTGCTAATATTCCCAGCATTAACGTAAACTGGAATATAACACCTGGAATACTCTGTATATCGGAGTTCTTCAGTCATTCACTATTTCTTATCAGGTTGCTCAAACCATGAACCAAAATTATAACTCTGGCATTGAATGAACATTTGTTCAACTGTAATTTCTTTTTTTTAAAAAAAATATATTCATCAAGTGCAACTTTCCAGAACTGATCAGTCAGCTCCATATACAATGAAGTCCTGATGGTTAATTCCCCGCTCAGTGTGCAGAGGGGACAGCCCTCAGTAATGGAGAAAGTGAGGACTGCAGTTGATAGAGATCAGAGTCGAAAAGTGTGGTGCTGGAAAAGCACAGCAGGTCAGGCAACTTCCGAGGAGTAGGAGAGTTGATGATTCGGGCATAAGCCCTTCATCAGGAAGGCATTGGTGTATTTCATTTTTTTCATTCTGTGATTCAGAGGACATTGGGAACCGCACTTACTCAGGCAGGCAGCACTCTATATAGCATTGAAATGGAAACAGTGAATCAATTGGTTGGACAGGGTGTAGAAAAGTTGATAGGAAGTACAGACTGATTGAAGTACAAACGTAAGGATAGATAAATGACCTGGATCAGATGGGGTATACCCGAGGTTACTCCAGGAAGTGATGAGAGAGATTTGTGTGCCTTTGGCGATAACCTTTGCATTGTCATTGTCCACTGGAGTAGTGCCAGATGATTGGAGGATGGCAAATGTTATTCCCTTGTTCAGGAAAGGGAATAAGGATAACCCTGGGAATGACAGAACTGTCAGTCTTACATCATTGGTGGGCAAAGTATTGGAGACGCTTCTGAGAGGCAGGATTTACAATTACTTAGAAAACCATAGTTTGGTCAGAGATAGTCAGCATGGCTTTGTGAGGAGCAGGTCATCCCTCAGAAACTTTATTGAATTATCTGAAGATGTGAAAATAATACACTGATGAAGGTAGACTAGTAGATGTGGTGAACAACAATGTTAGCAAGGCGTTTGATAAGGTTCCCCATTGTAGGCACAGTCAGAAGGTAAAGAGGCATGGGCCAAAGGGACATTTGGATGTCTGGATGTGGATTTGGAAGGCCCATAGAAGACAGAGGGTAGTAGCAGATGGAAAGTATTCAGCCTGGACATCAGTGACCAATGGTGTACCACAGGGATCCGCTCTGGGACCTGTGCTCTTTGTGATTTTTATAGATGAGTTTGATGAGTCAGTGGAATTGCGGGTTAATAAGTTTGTCGATGACATGAAGGTTGGTGGAGTTGTGGATAGTATGGAGGGTTGGTATAGGTTACAAGAGGACATTGACAGGATGCAGAGCTGGGCTGATAAGTGGCAGATACAGCTGAACCTTAAAAATTGTGAAGCGATTTATTTTGGAAAGTTGTATTTGCATACACCACACAGAGTTAAAGGCAAAGTTCTTGGCAGCGTGGAGTGACAAAGGGATCTTTGGTTTCATGTCCATAGATCCCACAAAGTTGCCACCCAAGTTGGCAGGGTTGTTCAGAAGGTGTATGGTGTGTTGGCTTTCATTACCAGGGGAATTGAGATTAAGAGCGGGGAGGTTAATGCTTAGCCCTATAAAGCTGTGGTTCAACCACATTTGGAATATTGGGTTCAGTTCTGGTTGCCTCATTATAGGAAATATGTGGAAGCCTCAGAGAGTGTGCACAGCAGATCTACCAGGATGCTGCCTGGATGGAGGACATGTCTTAGGAAGAAAGGGTGAGAGAGCTAGGGCTTTTTCTCACTGGATCAAAGAAGGATGATAGGTGACATAATAGAGGTGTTCAAGATGTTGAGAAAATAGACAGAGTGGATAGCCAGAGCCTTTCCCAGGGCAGAATTGGCTATCATCACAGGGCATAACTGTAAGGTGATTGGAGGAAGGTTTAGAGGAGATTCTTTATTCAAAGAAGTAGGTTCTTTATTCAAAGAGTGGTGGGTGGGCGGAATGCACCGCCAGCGGTGGTAGTAGAGTCAGATACATTAGGGATAGTTAAGAAGACTCTTGGATAGGCACATGGGAGTTAGTACATTGAAGGGCATGTAGGTTAGTCTGATCTAAGAGTAGGATAAAAGGCCAGCAAAACATTGAGGGCTTGAAGGGCTCTTACTGTGCTGTACTGTTCTGTGTTCCAAGTTTCACTCAGTTTGTGGATTATCATTAATTGGTAATTGTTTGAGGGAGTGAGGTGTGCGAGGGAGTGAGGTGTGTGAGGTCAGGAAGCTGGGGTGGGACGTTAGACCAAGACTTCCAGTTTTGATGTGCATTGTTACATTCACCTAAATGCCAGTACAATATGCATGGTTACCTAGACCAGACAAAATCCAACAAGTTCAGTTATTAAAATGATTCTTGGCTTGCTGTTAACTCCTGGTTTCTTAAGATACATTCTGTTGGATGACCTATGAATTAGTATCTGACCATCCACATACATGTACAATTTTATTTTGATACTGTTGAATATGAAGGTGCATTTATTGGATACAGTTTCAGAGGGTTCACTGTGAGACACAACATGCTGCAATAGACTGCCAGTTGTGAACATTTTCACCCAGTGTCTGGTCCACGGGACAAATGTATGGAGTCTGGGGGACATGCCAGATGTCATCACCATAAGCAACTTGTGTGGTGTGATGCTGAGACTCCATGTCCACACATCTGCTCCATGGGCCAGGCTCTGACTGAGGATAAATTTGTAAGACCTGGTTCCTGGTCAGTCGTCGGTATCTAATTTAGACAGCATTTGTACCTACACTGAGAGCAGTGATAGCCTGTTGGCTAGTTTCCTGCTGCTGAAGGTGGATTCCAAATGATTCTCAGTGAGGGAATATTTGAATGACTGCCCTGACCCAGGTTGGAAACTCTCTGGACAGATTCAGGAGCAGGTCAGTGTCTCACTCAGTGCCACAGGTAGCTGCGAGGTCCAGTAGCACTGTACCAGAATTCAGGCCTTTTGGAATCCACTTTTAATGTCAGTCATGATGTAAAGTGATGTGTGTACTGACCTGAACAATGATCAGGAGTTTGCCATGTTTGTGAATTGGGAAACAATAAGGTATGAGCTACAATTATTCAACTGCACAATAACTGCACCATCTCTGAAAACAATGAATTGATTCTACATTGATGGAATTAAACTATAAACAACAAACAACCTTTTATGATACAAAAGTAAAGTAAAGAATGCACATTTGTTTCGAAAAAGAACATGTCTGACTATTTCGGTGATCACAATTACACATTGAATCTCAGTATTCAAATGCATACATTGTTGCTCCATTATTTGCAAAGTGGTTGACCTCTGACTGATTGCATATTCAGAGTGAGCAAATGATTGAACAATCAAATCGACTTATCATACTTACACATTTAAATATAATCACATTAAGATTTAATTTCTCACTGAAATGTGTGACCTCATGCTATTTGACAATAATTCTACTAGTTTTAAAATAACAATGGAAAAGGACAGACAAGAACTTAAAGTTGAAGTTCTAAATTGGAGAAAGGACAATTTTGACGTTATTAGGCAACAACGTTTAAAAGCTGATGGCGGCAGATGTTCGCGGGGAAAGGGATGGCTGAAAAATGGAAAGCGTACAGAAATGAAATAACGAGAGTCCAGAGACAGTATATTCTTATTAGGGTGAAAGGAAAGGCTGGTAGGTATAGAGAGTGCTGAATGACTCAAGAAATTGAGGGTCTAGTTAAGAAAAAGAAGGAAGCATATTTCAGGTACAGGCAGGATAGATCGTGTGAATCCTCAGAAGAGTATAAAGGCAGTAGGAGCATACTAAAGAGGTGAATCAGGAATGCAAAAAGGCAACATGAGATATGTTTGGCAAATTGAGTTAAGAAGAATCCAAAAGGATTTTACAAATACTTTGAGGACAAAAGGGTAAATAGGGAGAGAATAGAGCCCTCAAAGATTCGCAAGGTGCCTTTGTATGGAGTCGCAGGAGATGGGGTAGATACTAAACGAGTATTTTGTATCAGTGTTTACTCAGGAGAAGAAATGGGAGATGTAGATATACAGAGAAATAGATGGCAACATCTTGAAAAATTTCCTTATTACAGAGAAAGAAGTGCTGATGTCTTGAAACGCATAAAAGTGGATAAATCCTCAGGATCTGATCGATCAAGTTTACCCTACAACTCTGCGAAGCTAGGAAAGTAATTGCTAGGCATCTTTCTGAGATACTTGTACCATTGATAGTCACAGGTGAGGTTCAGAAGACTGGAGGTTGGCGAACGTGGTGTCACTGTTTAAGAAAGGTGGTAAGGACAAGCCAGGGAACTTTCGACCATTGAGCCTGACGTCAGTGGAGGGCAAGTTGTTGGAGGGAATCCTGAGGGACAGGTTGGATATTTACTTGGGAAGGCAAGGACTGATTAGGGAGAGTCAACATGGCTTTGTGCGTGGGAAATCATGTCTCACAAACCTGATTGAGTTTTTTACAGAAGTAACAAAAAGGATTGATGAGGGCAGAGCAGTGGACGTGATCAATAAGGACTTCAAGTAAGGCATTTGAGGCTTGCAAGGGTAGATCTCGTGGAATACAGGGAGAACTAGCCATTTTGATACAGAACTGACT
Source organism: Chiloscyllium punctatum (assembly GCF_047496795.1). NCBI lineage: Eukaryota > Metazoa > Chordata > Chondrichthyes > Orectolobiformes > Hemiscylliidae > Chiloscyllium > Chiloscyllium punctatum. The sequence goes on from NC_092762.1 coordinate 24,289,590, forward strand.
TAAGGTAGAACGCAGACGATGGTGGTGCAGAGTTGTTTGTTAGATTGTTGGCATGTGACCAGTGGAGTGTCACAAGGATCGGTGCTGGGTCCACTACTTTTAGTCATTCAGATAAATGATTTGCATGTGAGTATAAATGGTATAGTTAGTAAATTTGCTGATGACACCCAAATTGGAGGTGTAGTGGACAGCAAAGAAGGTTACCTCACATTAAGATGGGATTTTGATCAGATGGGCTAATGGGCTGAGGAGTGGTAGATGGAGTTTAATTTAGATAAATGCGAGACATTGCATTTTGGGAAAGCAAATCTTAGCAGGAGTTATACTCTAAATGGTGAGGTTCAAGGGAGTGTTGCTGAACAGAGAGAACTTGGAGTGCAGGTTCATTGTTCCTTGAAAGTAGAGTCACAGATAGATAAGACATTGAAGAAGACATTTGGTATGCTTTTCTTAATTGGTCAGAGCATTGAGTACAGTGGTTGTAAAGTCGGGCTGCAGCTGTACAGGAGGTTAGTTAGCCCACTTTTGGAATATTATGTGCAATTCTGGTCTCCATCCTATCGGTAGGATGTTGTGAAACTTGAAAGGATTCTGAAAATATTTACAAGAATGTTGCCAAGGTTGGAGGATTTGATCTATAGGTGGAGGTTGAATAGGCTAGGGATATTTTCCCTGGAACTTTGGAGGCTGAGGGGTGACCTTATCGGGCTCTATAAAACCATGAGGGGCATGAATGGGGAAATAGGCAAGCTATTTTCCCTGGTGTGAGGGAGTCCAGAACTAGAGGGCATAGGTTTAGGTTGGGATGGAAAAATGTAAAAGTAACGTAAGGGGCAACATTTTCACACACAGGGTGGTACGTGTATGGAATGAACTGCCAGAGGAAGCAGTGAAGGTTGGTACAATTGCAACATTTAGATGGCGTCTGGATGGGTATATGAATAGAAAGTGTTTAGAGGGACATGGGCTGAATGCTGGCAGGTGCGACTAGATTGGGTTGGGATATATGGTTAGCATGGACGAGTTGGAGAGAAGGGTCTGTTTCCATGCTGTACATCTGTATGACCCTGTATCTGAAATTTAGCAATGACAATAATTTGACATGCACTGCCAAATAAATAAATGGTTTGTATTATTAAATTGTAGCATACAGTAAGTTGAAAACTTGCTATTTTTAGAATAAATGATAAAGAACAAAGAGCATTCCAAAACAGGAACAGACCCTTCGGCCCTCCAAGCCTGCGCTGATCCAGATCCTCCTAGTTTCTCAACCTGCCACCTATTTTCTAAGGGCCTGTATCCCTCTGCTCACCGCCCATTCATGTATCTGGCAGATACAACTTAGATGACATTATCGTTCCTGCCCCTACCACCTCCAAGCTTCCCACATATATCCCTCATGCCCTAAATCTTTCCCTCTCACTTTGGAACTCAATTACTAGGGGTCATGAGTTCACAATTTGTGGTAAAGCTTCTTGGTATCTACCCTGTCTATCTCTCTCTTGATTTTGTAGACCTCTATCAGGTTCCCCCCTCAACCTTTGTCCTTATAATTAAAATAATCCTAATCTACCCAACCTCTTTCCATAATCAGCACCCTCCATCCCAGGCAACACCCTGGTGAACCTACTCTGCACTCTATTCAATCATCCACATCCTATTGGTAATGAAGTGCCCAGAACTATATGCAGTATTCCAAATGCGGCCAAACCAAAGTCCTAAGCAACCGTAAGATGACCTGCCAGCACTTGTACTCAACAACTGATCCAATCAAGGAAAGCATGCCGTATGCCTTATTGACCACTTTACTGACCTGCATTGCCAGATTCAGGAAACAATGAACAGAACACACAGATCTCTCTGTACGTCAATTTTCCACAGAAGTTTTCCATTTAATGCACAGTTTGCTATAGAATTGGATCCTCCAAAATGCATCACCATTCATTTGCACAGATTGAACTCCATCTGCCATATCTGTGCCCAATTTCTCCAATCTATCTATATTCTGCTGCATTCTCTGGCAGTCCTCTTCATTATCTGCTTCTCCAACAATCTTGGTATCATCTGCAAACTGGGAGAAAGTGAGGACTGCAGATGCTGGGGATCAGAGCTTAAAAATGTGTTGCTGGAAAAGGGCAGCATCAAAGGAGCAGGAGAATCGACGCTTATGCCCGAAACGTAGATTCTCCTGCTCCTTTGATGTTGCCTGACCTACTTCGCTTTTCCAGCAACACATTTTTTATCATCTGCAAACTTGCTAATCAGGCAAACGATACCTTCTTCCAAATCATTAATATATATCACAAACAACAGTGGTCCCAACACCATTTTGAGAAATCCTCTTCTATTACTACTCTCTGTCTCATGTTGCCCAGCCAGTTCTCTTTCCATCTGGATAGAACAAACTGAGGCCCATGCGACTTCACCTACTCCATCAGCCTACTATGGGGAACCGAATAAAACACCTTACTTAAGTCCCTCAGTAGCTTCTCCAGCAGCTTCTCTACCATTGATATCAGGCTCGCCGGTCTATAATTACCTGGATTATCCCCGCTCCCCTTCTTAAACAAGGGCGCGTCATTAGCAATTCTCCAGTCCTCCAGGACCTCACCAATGTTCAAGGATCCTGCAAAGATATAAGTTAAAGCCCCACTTATTTCTTCTCTCAATTCCCTTCGTAACGTGTGGTAGATCCCATCCAGATCTGGGGGCTTGTCTACATTAATACCTCTTAGAATATCCAAAACCTCCTCCCTCTTTATGTCAACTTGACCCAGAATACTCTAACATCTATCCCTAACCTCAACATCCGTCATGTCCCTCTCCTTGGTGAATACAGATGCAAAGTACTCGTTAAGAATCTCACCCATTTTCTCTGACACGACGCATAACTTTCTTCCTTTGTCCTTGTGTTGGCCAAACATTTCTCTAGTTACACTTTTGTTCCTTATATATGAAAACAAAGGCTTTGGGATTTTCCTCAACCCTGTTTGCTAAAGATATCTCATGACCACTTTTAGCTCTGTTAATTCCTCAATGTTTACTGTGAAATGTGGTTAGTGTAAAGAAAATAAACATTTGTTTGTGCAAGTGGGAACTCAGACCTTTTCAAACTGTTTTGTGTCAAAACATGTTTGAAATCCGTCTCAGTGCAAATAAAAAAAATGGGAAGAAACTTCTTGGGAAGGGTAATTTTCAGCCTCTCTGACCCAAAGTACTTCTGAGGTAGAAAAGAGTGAGGGTTTGTAACAAGGGCACAACAGTAACTATGGGTGGTTTGAACATGCAAATTGACTCGATTAATCAACTTAACAGTGATAGCCTCGAATAAAGATTCATAGAGTGTATGAGAGATTATTTCTAAGAGCAGGACGTCATGGAACCAACCAGAGAACGGGCTAATTTAGATTTAATATTATGTTACAAGGAAGGATTGGTGGATGAGCTTTGTCTTGGAAAGAGGAACCACAACTTGCTGGAGTTTCACATTCAGATTGAAAGAGTGAAGACTGAGTCATACATGAGAGTTTTAGTGTTAGACAATGATAATTATCCTTGGATAAGGAAGGATTTGGCCTGGGTGGACTGGGGGAGAAAAGAACAGTCAAAGGCAGGACAGATGAAGAAATTTGGCAAATAACTAGGGAGATACTAAAGACCGAAGAGGAATTGCATAATGGGGAAAAATCATCCATATCTTGATAAGGAAGTCAAAGTTAACATGAAGGCAAATCACAGGGCATGTCATACTGCGCACGTTAGTCACACTGTAGAGGATTGGGCAAATTAGTGGCCTTGTGGTGTTATCACTGAATTCGTATGTGATAAACCCAGATAATGTTCGAGTGACCTGGGTTCAAATGCTGCCACAGCAAGTCACGGAGCTTGACTTCAAATCTGGAATTAAGAGACTGATGGTGGTTATTAATCGATTGTCAAGAAAAACTCACCTGGGTCACTAATATCCTTTAGGGAATGAAACTGCTATTCTACCACTGTCAGGCTGAAGGTATTTCTCCTTATCTCTGTTCTCAAAGATCTTCTCTTGACTCTCAGGCTATGTCCTTGAGTGCCTTCTCTCCTAACAGTGGAAGCAATTTCCCAACATCTACTCTGACCAGGCAACCAGTATTCTGTAAGTTTCAATTAGATCCACCTTCATCCTTCTAAACTCCAGCGAATATAGACACAGAGACCTCATATGTTAAGGTTTTCATTCCTAAGACCATTCTTATGAAGCTCCTCTGAACACTGTCCGGGGCGGTACATCCTTCCTGAGTTATGGGGCCCAAAACGGTAGACAATACTCCATGCTGCTTTAATATTCAAGCCCTCTGAAAATAAATGCCATCACTTTATTTGCCTTTCTGACCAGATGGACCACCTGAAAGAATAATCTTACGATGGACAATAATGAATTTACCATGGAGTTACAAAAATTAACAATGATTAAAGCATGCTGGGAAGTAGAACTCAGCCTTGACAAAAGTCTCTGTGGTAATGTACATATTACAGAATCCAGACAGGCTGCATCTCCCCACAAATGCCAACAAACTTGACAGCTACAGACCTGTAACACCTGCATGAAGTTGGACCTGAATGGGACAATGGAATGCCGTCCTTGGGCCATCAATGTGACAACCCCAGGTTGAGTCTGATTGATCAGGGTAAATGAACATGATAATTCCATTGTCAGATCCTCCATACCCTCCAAAAAAGGTGTGAAGACTTGGAAGGATAGGAATTGCTGCAAAACCCCTCGATAATAATCACTTGAAGAGAAGACCCCTCCCAGAGACGATCAGAAGAACAAAAAGTTTTCACCACATGGAATCCGGTCACCTTCTAGTGGGGTGGGATGGGATCATCTAAAGGTACGTTAGTTTGTAGTGTTTTTCGTTACATTATAATGCATTTTATTATTCTAATATTAAATGTGTTCAATAAACAAATATCATTGTTTATAAGAGTTGACTCAGTTCTTTTTCTGAATGTAAGATTTCCAACACACTGTGTGGCAGATATAACACCTTCCTAAATACTGACTCAACTTGCACATTTACCTTGAGACAATCCTGGACTGGATCTAGAAAATCTATTTGTACTTCAGATTTCTGAATTTTCTCCCCAGTTATAAAATAGTCCATGCCTCTCTTCTATCCTCTAAAGTGCATCACCGCGCACTTTCTCAGGTTGAACTCCATCTGCCACTTCGTTGCCCATTCTCCTACCCTATCTAAATCCTTCTGCCTCCTCAATGATACCTGTCCCTCTACCTACCTTTGCGAAATCTAAAAGCCTCGCCGGAATGCCCTCAGTTCCTTCATCTAGATCCTTAATGTTCAAAGTAAAAAGTTGTGGTTTCCTTGCAGAACACCAGTTGCCATCGTCTGCTATCCAGAGAAGGACCCTTATATTCCCTCTCTCTACTTTCTGCCAGACAGCTGAGCTTCTGTACACGCTAGTACCTTGTCTCGGACACCACGGGCCTCCTGACACTCAGCAGCCTCCTGTGAAGCACATTGTCAACGTCCTTCTTGTAGTCCAAATAGATAGTATCCATTAGCTCTCCTTGGTCTAAGCTGTTTGTTACATCCTCAAAGAATTCTAACAGATTCATTAGCATCATCTCTTTTGACAAAACCATCCTGACTTTGCCCTACTTTACCATGCACTGGCAATTATTCAGAAATCTCAACCTTCACAATAGATTCCAGGAACTTACCCACGACCGAGGTTAGGCTGATCAGTTTGTAATTTTCTGTCTTTTGCCTTATTCCTTTTTTTAAACAGGGTGTCAGTGAGATGCAAAAGGGCGGTGACCCAGGAGGTATGAGACTGCAGAGCTCTGCCCAAGACTCGGGCAAAGTGGGGTACCACCGTCACCTCACCTGTTAAATGGTTTAAACCAGTTTTTGCCCAGGAGCCTTGGCCATTCTACATAAAACTTTAGAATTTGATGCTTTTTAAAATGACCGAAGGCAAACGTTCTCGCAGTTCACAACGGAGAGGGACCCCTCCCCCAACCCTGCAGCAAGACAGACGTCTGCGGCCGCCCTGGGGGAGTCACCTGCAGGGGTGAGCCTGATCTCGGAGCTAGTTAAACTCCGAGAGAAGATTGATACGTCCATTGAAGAGACCCAGTCCAGGTGGGAGTCAGTCTCGGTCATACTGCAGAAACATGACTAAGAGATCGAGAAACTCGGGCAGTGTGTCGGGAAGAGCGGGGTAACAGGCCATGGCCTCCAAGACCACTGCTGAGTCATCCATGGGTCAGGTCTGGGTTCTGGAAAATCGAGCCCCGAACTTAGAGGAACATATTGATGACATCGGAAATTCAGGTCGTCGGAAACACATTCGGTTGCTTGGCCTTCCCGAACGGGAGGAGGAAGGCCCGCGTGTTGATTTTCTGGAGCAATGGCACCCACAGCTGCTGTAACTGGAGTCAGAACTGGGCCAGGTGTGGGCTGAATAGGCCCACTGGTTTGCTGTGCACCGGAAGGGGTCAGACCAGCGACCCCGCCCAGTCCTAGTTCAACTACAGCATTACAGGGAAAAATAGATGCTGCTAGAGGCCTCCATAGTCTCGGGGAAGGATTCTCATGTCATGATATACAAGAGCTCCAGGATAATGCAGTTCCAGGACTTTTCTCCGTCTGTGGACCGCAAGAGGAAGGCATTTGATGAGGCGAAGAAGCGTCTGAGGGATTTAAATATTCAATATTCTGTGCAATATCCGGCAACGCTGTGCTGCAATCATGGAGGATCTGTGCATAAATTCGGATCACCAGAAGAAGTAAACTAATTCCTGGATGCTCTCAAGTAGATTGTGGGACTTGAACTGTATGGATAATGACTTTATTTTGCCCTCCTTTTGTTTTTTTCATCCTCCTTTCTTCCTCTTTCTCTTCTCCATCTTTCCTTGGTGGGTGGGGGTGGGGGTAGGGTGTGGATCATTCTTTATCCTTTCTATGGACTCTTATCTATAGCTCGTGCAGGTTGGGAATGTTTCTGGGTTTTTTAAAAATTTGTTTGCTTATTACTTGCTGGGATTGTAATTTTGTAATTTTATGTATTTTCATCTTGTGTTGTTTTGCTCTGTGTATCCAGGTGATGGTGTCGGAGGGGGGGGAGTGGGAGGGTCACCCATCTTTAACTTCTGTCCTATAAGACATTGGAATTTATTTGCTCTAATTTATAATGCCTTGTCCGAGGGCATGTCTCTCGCTGGGACATGTTATGGCGGGATTATTGGAAGGTAGTAGTGCCTCCTGTGAACAAGGGGCAAAGTCTCCGTTTAAGTATGTTTTATGTTATTTGTTTTTAGGAGTAGTTCTTAGTTTTTTTGATTTAGCTGTTTTAAAGAGTGTTTTATGTGTGAATCATTTTTGGTTTTATTCAATGTCTTTGGTTGGGGATCTCCCTCCTGGGACGATCATGACTAGTCATTTGTTTTGGAGGTGCACCTGGAATGTCAAGGGGAGCCACTCACCAATCAAAGGAACAAGATATTATCAAGATTTAAAAAAGAAAGGGCGGATGTAACCCTTCTATAGGAGACATATCTACTTGATAAGGAGCATTCGAAGCTGCAAAAGGGTGGTTTTGGCCAGGTGTTCTTTTCATCTTTCAGATCAAAAAGTAGGAGAGTAGCCATTCTTATTCGGAAGAATCTTCCCTTCCAAATGGTAAGCCAGATAAAAGATGACTCTGGATGGTATATATTAAGTTATACACTATTACATGGAAAGGAATCTGGGATTTTGAATCTTTATTGCCCCCCGGTGCACACTTTTAAATTTGTAATGGAAGCGTTCTCCAAGTTGATGGCTCTCGGGGTGCACCACACAATTATAGCGGGGGATTATAATTGTATCATCAACCCAGGAGTGGCCAGAATACCTAAGAGCTCTGCGGGTATATCTTTGAGATTTAGGCAGTTGGCGGATCTGAATGTGGAGTTGGGGCTGGTAGATGTGTGGAGGTGTCTTCACCCGGAGGCTAGAGACTTTATTTTTTATTCTAACCACACAACTGTCATACCGGAATCGATATGCTTCTGTCCCCACAACACTTTTGAACTCAATATTGTTTTGTGAAGTAGGTAATATATATATTTCCGACCATGCCACAGTATAAATGGAGGTTAAGACTAGTGATGATGAGATAGCTTCCCGACAATGGCATATGGACCCTTTTCTATTGAAGGATAGTAAGCGTATAAAATATTTCTTGAAGAATTTAAAACATTCTGGGATATCAACTCAGGCACGGCTAGTAACCCGTCGGTGATGTGGGAGACTGCTAAGGCACACGCATGAGGCTTGGTTATCTCATATTTTGTGCCCCGGAAAAGACAAAAGGGAGAACAACAGTATCTGCTTGAGGCTTGCCGGAAGGCGGCTAAGACAGCATATGTGGATAGACCCTCCATTACTAAACTACAGCGGGTCACAGCACTTAGGGTAACCTTGAATACCTTAATCAAACAGCAAAGAGGGAGATAATACTGGCAGAGCAGAGATTATTTGAATACAGTGACAAGCCTGGCAGGTATTGAGCATACCTTGCCAGAAAGAAGAAGGCTGCCCAAGCAATTATGTCTTTAGAAAGAGTGATGGTACCTTGACCTGTGATTGTAAAAAGATCAATGCAGTCTTTAGAAGATTCTATTTCGAATTTTATAGGCCACAGGGCTGTGAGGATAGAACAGGGAAGATAAAGTCTTTATTTAAAAAAAAGCCTTGCCCTCCTGGCCCTAACCTGGAAGCAGATATTGTTATTCAATGCCCACCTAGCAACTCAGGAAATACAGGAGGCAATGATGCAACTCCAGAGTGGCAAAGCGCCAGGACCAGTTGGATTCCAGGCTGAGTTCCATCACGAATTGATTGGGGAATTGGTCGGGCCACTTATAAATATGTATAATTACTCACATAGTCTGGGCTGCCTCACGCCTTCTCTGAGAGAAGCAAATATTTGTCTCATTCTCAACAAGGAAAAGGCTCCAAATGACTGCTCTTCATATAGACCTATATCCTTGTTGAATGTGGACTTTAAAATTCTCTCAAAAGCGTTGTCATGAAGACTGGAGAGGGTTTTGCCATTCATTATTAAAGAAGGCTAGATGGGATTTATAATGGGTCGCAGATCAACTAATAACACTAGAAGAGTCTTAAATATGGCACAAGCCTGCCAGCAGGGAGCGATGCCAGGATTAGTTGTCTCCCTAGAGGCAGAGAACGCATTCGATCGGGTAGAATGGCCATATCTCGTTTATCTGCTGGAATGGTTTGGTGTTGGAGAGGTCTTTACTAAATGGGTTACAGTATTATATAATGATCCCAAAGCAGCGTTGACCACCAAACGTTTAAGTTCAGATAGCTTTCACGTTGGCAGAGATTGTCATCAGGAATGCCCTCTCTCACCATTATTATTTACACAAGTGATTGAGCCGTTGGTGGAATCTGTACGAGCTGACCTTCATATAATGGCTCCGGAAGTTGAATCGGGTAAGCACAAAATTACTCTCTATGCAGTTGATGTCCTCCTATTCTTAAATAATCCATTGACATCTGTGCCCCGCTTAATTCAAGTGGTTAAATTATTTGACATGTTCTCACGTTATAAAATCATTTTGTGAAATCAGAGGCCATGCTGCTGTGAGGTCTTGCCAGTATATCCAATTTTCCGAATGAATCCCGTTTTGCCTTTGGGTGGTCACAGGGAGGTTTTCTTTACTTAGGTATTTTTAATACTCCGGCGTTTGGTCAACTATATAAAGTCAATTATACACATTTATTGGAGGAATTATGATAGGACCTTCAACGCTGGGAAGATCTCCCAATATCCTGGCTCGGTAGAATAGCTTTGCTCAACATGAACATCCTTCCTGGCTTTTTATACGCTATGAGAATGCTCCCCTTGATGCTGCCGAGACAAGCGCTGCGTAAGCTTTATGGTTGGTTCGGCTCCTTTATTTGGAGTCATAGACGGCCCCTTATTAAATTAGAAAAGCTGCAGCTTCCACAAGTAAGGGGTGGGCTGGATTTTCCGGATTTGAGGAGGTACCAATTGAGCTCTCTATTACCTACGTAGCTGATTGGGTCTCTTGTGATCCACAATCAATCTGGTTCGATATTGAGGCATCCCAAGCAAAATATCCTCTCATCAATCTACTATTTATGGACAATTTGAGAGTTATTACGTATCATTGTAAAAATCCTATTGTATTAAATACAATCAAAGCCTGGACGATAATGCAACAGGATGAGGGTAACCTACAAAAATCCTCCCACTATACCCCTATAGTGGGAATGTTGGGATTCCAGCCAGGTCTGAGTGGTGCTGTATTCAGAATCTGGGAGTCAAGAGGTATTTCCTGTTTGGGAGACCTGTTCGATGGGGAGTCATGATGTCCTTCAAACAGTTGCGTCAGAAGTTTGGGCTTCATAGCAAAGATCTTTTTCGATATTTTCAAATAGGAGACTTTATACAAAAGAAGACCATGTTGATTCTTGATCCTTTTAAATCAGATAGGGAAAGGAGAGTGCGTCGGCCAATGGGTCCGCCCGTGGTCAGTACTCTCTACCATAAACTATTTAATAAGGTTTCAAAGGACATGGAATGGTTATATAAAATCTAGAGTCAAGAATTGGGGATGGAATTTTCCTTAGAGATGTGGGAGGACGTCTGGAAAAACGTTAGGAAGATGTCTATCTGTAACAGAACTCAGGCTATCCAATTCAAGATACTTCATTGGGCTCAGATGTTACCTGAGTGACTTGTAAAGTTCAAAGCAGGAGCATCTTCAATGTGACCCATATGCAAAACAGAAGTTAGTACTCTCAGGCATTGTCTGAGGACATGCCGTAAGATCTGCATGTGTTGGGACAGAGTAGCGAATGCCTTGGACCCAGTGCCTCTAATTTTGGGTTCCCCAAATTTCCCTTCTTTGGATGTATACGGGAGGAAATTATTCATTATCCTTTTCTTTCGGCCGGGCAAAAACGTTTTAGTGAATTGGATATCCGAAGGTTCCCTCGGGCTTTCAAATTGGCACAGGATAATCATGGAATATATCCCCCTTGACTTCCTTATGAATATGGTGAACCAAAAGACGGAATTATTTTATAGAACATGGCAGACCTTTTTAAACTACATTGACACAGATATATCAGCCACATTGTTCAGTGCCTTTGCTTAGCTGTGGGGATAGTTCTGGCTGCTTCTGGGGCTCCTGGGAGGAGGAGTCCTGTATCAGTACGGGTTCTGTTATGACGTAATATAAATTTTAAAACATATGTATCGAGTTATATATTTACTTATTTATTTTCTTTTCTCCTTTTGTTTAGTTTTAGTAATGTAGGATATCCTATTTTATGGTTTGCCAATTTGGAAAATAGATTTGTAGTTTGTTTTTAAATTCTATATTTGGCTTGTTATTATATTGTAAAGCAGAATACACCAGTTTGTACTATTTTTGTACTTTTGTAAAAAAAAAATTCAAAAATCTTGTTTTTATTAAAAACAAACAGGGTGTCACGTTCGTAATTTTCTTGTCTTCTGGGACCCTCCTTGATTCCAATGATTTCTGGAATATCACCATTCATGTCTCCATTCAGCTTATTACCCATTTAGTTTTTCGGCAACTTCTCCTAAACAGCTCTGCCTCCTCACTCTCTTGAATCTTTCGGATATTATTCATGTCTTCCGCTGTGAAATCTGACAAGAAATAATTATTCAGTTTCTCATCTATTATTTGTTCCACGCTACAATCAGTCCAGCGTAATTTTTCCAGTACCCCAGTATCTACTTCTGCTTCCCGTTTTTGCCCTTAATTTATCTAAAGAGACTCTTTCAGTCATCCTTTCTATCACTGGATAGCTTACCCACATATTTAATCTTCCCCCGCTTTATTTCTTATTTTGTTGCCTTCTGTTCCTCTTTGTAAGCTTCCCAATCTTCTGGTTTTCCCACTGCCATTTGCCATGTTAGCTGCTTTCTCTTTTTCTTTTACCCTAGCCATGCATTCCCCAGACATCCATGGATGCCTCATCCTCCCTGTACAATGCATCTATTACCTCGGGATGAATCTCTGCTGTGACTCCGAAATTGCTCCAAGAAACTCCCGCCATTACTCTTCCACTGTCTTTCATTCTCGGCTCCTCTCCCAGTCAATTCCACCCAGCCCCTCCCTCATGTCTTTGTCGGTGCCTTTATACAGCTGTAATATTACACTCTGATTCTACTTTCTTCCTCTCAAATTGAAGTTTAAGTTCAATCATATTACGATCACTGCCTCCGAAGTGTTCCTTCACCTTAAGCTTCCTTCTCACGTCTGACTCACTGCACAACCCTAAATCCAGGATTGCCCGTTCCCTTGTTGCCTGCACCATAAGCTGCTCCAAAAATCCATCGTGTAGACATTCCATAAATTCCTTTCCTTGCAAACCACTACCAGTCTGGTTTTCCTAATCCACCTGCATATCGAAATCCCCCACTCATTGTAACTTTGCCTTTTCTACATATATTTTCTCTCTCCTGGTCTATCATGCGCTCCAACTCCTGACTATGATTCAAAGGCCTGTACATTACTCCAACTATGGTTTTACACATTTGTGGTTCCTCAATTTTACGCACACACATTCCACACCATCTGACCCTACATTGAGTAATGGGAACTGAGTGATAGGACTGAAACACTCTTTAACTTTGTCTGAAATTTATAGTTTAGACATGGAGTAAAAATATTTCATTTTAAATTACTTTGAAATGTCGCCACATTGTGTTCCTTTGGCCAAATATTCTGTCTGTACTAGGGAAGAACACAAACTGTTGAAACTGTTGGAGAAGGAAGATAAGAAGAGGACATGAGTCTATAAAGAGATATAGGTTGGGTCAAGTGAACAGGCAAATATTGGTGCATGGAACATAGTAGGAAAAATGTGTCTGTGCTCAAAGATATTGGCGGGTTGAATGGAAACGTAATGTATTATTTCAGTGGAGAGATTGGCTTTAGGCGCAGAGGAACCAGGCATCTTGGTTACAAAATAAAAACTTTACGTGTACATCAAACGTTTAGGGAGATAAGATAAATGTTGAAACTTTCTGACACAGAATACATTTAAAAGTAGGGGCGATTTTCTACGGAACTACAAGGTAATGGTGTTAGCACATCGAGAGAGCGATGGCCACAATGATATGAAATGCAATCCATAGAAGATTCACTCAGCTAACTCCTGGGAGGAGCGTATATTTCTGGTTGAAATCTTGAATTGACTGGCCTTGGATCTGCTGGGCTTTAGGCGAACAACATGTGATCTTGTTGAACCCCAGAATATTCCAAGTAGTCTTTCAAGTTGAATTCTGAAACAATGTTTCAGCTTGTATGAGAGATTACCATGATTGGATGGTATAAAACTGAAGAATGTCTCTGTTAAGAAGTTAGCGATTTGGTGTAATCATCTCATTGTGTTGTGTCTTTGTGGAATTCTCTTCCCAGATAGCGTTGGAGAATAAGACATAAAGCAGAGGCAGGCAGACTATTGACTAAGAATGACGCACTAACATTGTAAGAGCAAAGGATGAATGTGTGATTGAGGTCACAATCAGATCATCCACGACTTTATCTAATGACGGAGCTGTTTTGATTCCTTACTCCTGATGCTAGTTTCTACATTTCAAAGACAGTGACAAGCTCATCAGATCAATAAAATATCCTCGTTGTTTAAAATTATTAGAAATTCGGATTGTCTTTTTAGTTCATTTGGGATTTTAATGGAGGAAGACCAGCATTAATTGCCCTTAAGAAGTTCCAGTCCAGTTGGTGTTAGTCCATCCAAGTGGCTGTTGAGAGAGAGTACCAGCAGTGCATCTCATGTACTGGTTTAACTGGGAGTAAATATTACTGGTGTTAAACAAACTGCAACGTTGTGATGAACAGCTCACAGGATAACAGACTCTTTGTCAATACACATATATGGGAAGGAATTTATTAGTCTTCAGAGAAATAACAACCTTACACGAGAAGTCTATATAATAATGAAGCGAAGTCTGTTTCTTGGTGAACTTAAAATAATGCTGTCAAACAGCTGGAATAATATGGATGCTGTGTTGGAAGATTCTTACACTGAGCATGTGAATTATCCTGGATGATTTCAGAGATGGCTGGGCTGTCCTAGGTTGAGTAAGTGCTGATACTCCATGGGATGACGCTTGTTTGTAATCTCGCCACTTACTGAGTACAGTTCGATTTAACAAACCAACAAGTCCAATTGGCTGCTGCTTCAGAATATACCAAAGCTTTCAAGGCTGCCACCACATGGAATCATGTAATAAAGACAAGGCCCATCGAGTCTGCACCACCCTGTGCTGATACAAGTGTTTTATAACGTTTGTGAGGTTACCTTCCTGAACCACGCTCCCAGGCAATACACTTTTGACACATATCAGGCTCTCTGTTCAAAACAGATTTCACAAATTTCTCTTTCACTTCAAACGTATTTCCTCTTGTTTTTGACCCTTTAGCTAAGGGGAATGGTTGTTATCTGTTCAGTCGTCCCATACCTCTCATGCTGTAATACACTTCTGTCAGGTTCACCCCTCACTCTTCTCTGCTCCAAAAGCAAATGCAACGGATCTTCATGGTTTGACTTCCCTCTTGTTTTGTTACATCTTCCAAAGTGCAGCATCTCGCATATTTCAGAGTTACCGTTTATCAGTCATTGATCTGACCATCTGACAATCCGTTTGTACCCTCTTGTAAACAACACATTCCTGATCACTGTCACCCACCCAGCTAATCATTGTGTCATCTATAACATGGTTCATCATTCTCCAACATCTCCTCCATCTCCCACATTCTTATCATCAACATTTATGAATTTCAGAAACAAACCTTGATTTTCTTCCTGTTCTACAGATGTTGTTGCAGAATTGGGAATTCCAGTCTCTTGTTTTTTTTTCTATTTTGGTGAATTTACAGCATGAATCAGCTGTGCTCTTTTGTGAGGGAGCCACAAATTTTATTTTGGATATCGAGCTGAATTCTGCTTTTATCCGCCACCCCTCCGTATGTATTATTCATATGGCTTGGACATCATAAACTTTTGACTAACTTTTGGCACCTTGCCCTGCAATATTTCCATTTTATGTGGGCCTGCAGCTTATTCTTTACAACATTCATTGCAATAGTCAAAGATAAAAGAACTTTTTAATCTGAAGGATGGACACAGACTCATTCATCAATTTTGTTTGAAAGAACTAGAGCAATGATGATAAGGATTGAGTTAAATTCTGGATTATAAACACACTATAGAAGATCAATTCACGTTCTCATTTCAACGTTGAATTGGAAGCAAATTGAAAGAACAAATACCCACCATTCTGAATATTGTTTAAAACGTGATGTCGTGTTGAAATAATGCCTTAAGGATGACCGTGCATCAATTTTCTTTTGAATATTGCGAGGACATTGTTCTAAGAAACAGTGTTCTTGTCCTTTGCTCTTTATTCTTTCAACTGATCTTCCCGTGTAATTTGAGGTGAGATCAGAGTGACTTCCCTTTCAACCGAAGCAGGACTTGACTGAGGGTGGAATCAAGGACCCTGAGCAAAACTGTGATTAATGGGAATTAGAGAACATTCTGCACTGGGAATGGGAACAAGAGAAAAAATTGTCTCTGAAAAGTATCTTCCAAATTGCATGTCATCCTGACTAGGCACTAATTTTTCTGTTCCTTCACAAGTATGTGTTAAAAATCTTGGAATGCCCCTACAAACAGCTCTGTCTCGATCTACATCACTTTGGATTGAGGAATTAAAACAGAGCAACTCTGTGTCGCTTATTCGAGAGTAATTGGGGATGACAAATAAAGTCTGCCCTTGCTAGTGTCTTCCAAAACCCTGGATGAATATGTCCTGTTAAAAATACGAAGATATTTTATGTTTTCATTGCTGTATGTAAACTTTCGGAAAGGTAAGACCTTGCTGGATGAGTGTGATGCCTGTGACATCAGGAGAATGATAAGACATTGATAACAATTGGGATCAGTACTTCAATCAGTTACTTTCAGAGGATTGATCATGTGATGTCATGACCACCGAGTTCAACATTTTCATAATGCATTATGACAATGGCAATAAACTATCGGTATTTGGGGAGCTGTCAGGCACATAGTTTTTCATTTTTCATTCAAAAACCATAACCAAATTCTTGAGCGTCAACAGAAATGGCAGCTTCGCTGTTCCCTTTCAGATCAGACAAATCTCCACTGTCCAGAAGAATAACTAAATTGAAAGTTCAGGAAAACATTTGCAAGTTCTGAACAGAGGGAAACACAATTAACTTTTTGAGTCCGATATGAGTTTTTCAGAAGAGGACCATATCAGACTCAAAATGCTGCCTCTGTTTCTACCTCCAGATCCTGACACAGCTGTGGTGTTTTGTCACTGTTTACTGTTCAGAACACAGAACATAGAACATACAGCACAGAGCAGGCCCTTCAGCCCACGATGTTGTGCCGACCATTGATCCTCATGTGAGGTAAACCTAATGTATGAACTCTCAAATTTCTGTGACCATATGCATGTCCAGCAGTCTCTTAAATATCCCCAATGACCTCGCTTCCACAACTGCTGCTGGCAACGCATTCCATGCTCTCTCAACTCTGTGTAAACAACCAGCCTCTGACATCCCCTCTATACTTTCCGCCAAACAGCTTAAAACTATGACCCCTCATGTTAACAATTTCTGCCCTGAGAAAATGTTTCTGGCAATCAACTCTATCTATGCCTCTCATTATCTTGTACACTTCAATTAGGTCCCCTCTCTTCCTTTTTTTTTCCAACGAAAAATGTCCGAGCTCAGTCAACTTCTCTTCGTAAGATAATCCCTCCATTCCAGGCAGCATCCTGGTAAACCTCCTCTGAACCCTCTCCAAAGCATCCACATCTTTCCTGTAATAGGGCGATCAGAAGTGGACACAGTAGTCCATGTGCGGTCTAGCCAAAATTTTTATAGAGATGCAACAAGATCTCACTGTTCTTAAACTCAATCCCCCTGTTAATGAAAGCCAAAACACCGTATGCTTTCTTCACAATCCTGTCCACCTTGGTGGAAATTTTAGGGGATCTATGTACCTGCACACCAAGATCCCGCTGTTCCTCCACACTGCCAAGAATCCTGCCTTTAATCGTGTACTCAACTTTCAAGTTCGACCTTCCAAAATGCATCACCTCACATTTATCCAGTTTGAACTCTATCTAACAACTCTCAGCCCATCTCTGCATCCTGGCAATGTCACGCTGCAGCCGACAATAGGCCTGTATACTGTCAACGACACCTCTAACCTTTGTGCCATCTGAAAACTTGCTAACCCATACTTCAATCTCTAATCCAAGTCATTAATAAAAAATTACAAAGAGTAGAGGCCCAAAAACAGCTCTGTGGAACACCACTCACCACTGACTTCCAGGCAGAATATTTTCCTTTCAGTACCACTCGCTGTCTTCTGTGGACTAGCCAATTCTGTTCCAGACAGCTAAATTTCCCTGTGTCCCATTCCTCCTGACCTTTTGAACGAGCCTACCATGGGGAACCTTATCAAATGCCTTACAGAAGTCCAGATGCACAACATCCACTGCTCGATCCTCATCAACCTGTCTAGTAACATCCTCAAAGAACTCTAAGGGTTGTGAAGCATGACCTGCCCCTCACAAAGCCGTGCTGACTGCCTTTAATCAATCCATGCTCTTCCAGATGGTCATAAATCCTATCACTCAGAATCCTTTCTAACACCTTGCAGATGACAGACGTGAGACTGACTGGTCTGTAATATCTGTGGATTTCCCTATTTCCTTTCTTGAAGAGAGGAATTACATTTGTCTCCCTCCAGTCCTCCAGTACGAATCCTGTGGAGAGTGAGGATGCAAAGATCTTCGCAAGCGGCGAAGCAATCACATTTCTCGCTTCCCAGAGAAGGCGAGGACAAATCTAGTCTGGCCTTAGTGACTTGTCAATCTTAATGTTTGTCAAAATGTTCAACACATCAGCTTCCTCAATCTCTATCTGTTGCAGCATGCTTACCTGCTCCTCAATGGTTTCATTCACGACAAGGTTCTTTTCTTTCATAAAGACAGAAGCAAACAAACTCATTTAGGGCTTCCCCTACCTCCTCAGACTCTATACACAAGTTCCCTATGCTATCCTTGATCGGCCCTACTCTTTCATTAATCATTCTATTACTCCTCACATATGTGCAAAATGCCTTTAGATTCTCCATAATCCTTCCTGCCAAGCCTTTTTCCTGCCCTCTCCTGGCTCACCTCAGACCATCCTTGAGCTCCTTCCTCGCCTGCCTGTAATCCTCTAGAGCTGAGCAAGACCCTTCACCTTATGTAAGCTGCTTTCTTTCTTTTGATGAGAAGCTCCACCGCTCTTGTCATCCAAGGTTCCTTTATCTTATCCCTCCTTGCCTGTCTCAGAGGAACACATTTATGCATCACTCGCAACAACTGTTCCTTAAACAGTCTCCACATGTCCATAGTGTCCTTTCCATGGAACAATTGCTCCCAGTCCATGCGTCGCAATGCAGTCTGATAGTATAATAGTTTCCTTTTCCCCAACTAAATATCCTCCCATTGTGCCTGCTTCTTTCCTTCTCTATAGCCATGTAGGATATGAGGCAGTTGTGGTCACGATCACCAGAATGCTCTCCCACCACAAGATCTGATACCTGCCCCGGCTCATTGCTGAGCACCAAATCCAAAATGTCCTCTTCCCTCGTCGGCCTGTCAACGTACTGAGTTAGGAAACCCTCCTGAACACACCTTACAAAAACAGCTCATTCCAAATCATCTACTGGAAGGAGGTTCCAATCAATATTGGGAAAGTTAGTCACCCATTACAACTACCCTATTCCATTCACACCTTTCCAAAATCTGCCGACCTATGCTTTCTTCAATCTCCCTGCTTCTATTGGAGGGCCTGTAATTATCCGCTAATGAGGTGATTGCTGCCTTACTATTCCTAATTTCCACCCATACTGTCTCAGTAGGCAGACCCTCCTCGATAATGGTAACTTCTGTATCTGTGATACCCTCTCTGATGAGCAGTGCGACACCCCCTCCTCTTTTTACCTCCTCCCTATTATTTTTAAATGTTCTAAACCCTGGAACATCCAGCATCCATTTCTGCCCCTGAGAAACCCACGTCTCTGTTATGGCCACAACATCATAGCTCTAAGCTCATCACTTTTATTCACATTTTCCCCAGTATTACCGAGCACAGTGACTCCGTTTTGGGGGACGGGGCGGGGAGGGGGGCATGGTGTCTGTGTTATTATGACTATCTCTCAGTACCAGGGACCCGGTTTGAGGGGTGGGGGAGGGAGGCATGGTGTCTCAGTGGTTATTACGGCTGTCTCATAGTACCACGGACACGTTTTGTGGGAAGGGGGAGGGTGCATGGTGTCTCAGTGGTTATTACGGCTGTCTCACAGTACCAGGGACACGTTTTGTGGGAAGGGGGAGGGAGGCATGGTGTCTCAGTGGTTATTACGGCTGTCTCACAGTACCAGGGCCCCGGTTTGAGTGGTGGGGGTGCGAAATTGGGAAATGGTGTCTCAGTGGTTAACATGGCTGTCTCAAAGTACCAGAGAACAGATTTGGGGCGGGGGAAGGGGGGCATGCTTTCTCAGTGGTTAGCACAGCTGTCTCACAGGACAAGGGACCCGGTTTTGGGGGAGGGGGGCATGATGTCTCAGTGGTTAGCACGGCTGTCCCACAGTACCAGGGACCCGGTTTTGGGGGAGGGGGAGAGGGGCATGGTGTCTCAGTGGTTAGCACGGCTGTCCCACAGTACCAGGGACCCGGTTTTGGGGGAGGGGGAGAGGGGCATGGTGTTTCAGTGGTTAGCACGGCTGTCTCATAGTAGCAGGGACCCAGTTTGGGGGGCGGGGGTGGGGCGCATGGTGTTTCAGTGGTTAGCACCGCTGTCTCACAGTACCAGGGACCCAGTTTGCTTCTGCCCTCAGGACTTTTTGTGTTGAATTTTCTCATTCTCCCCGGGTCTGCAAGTGTTTTCTCGAGGTGCTCCAGGTTCCTCCCACAGTCCCACCAATCATGTGCAGCTCGGTGTAATAGACATGTGAGATGCAGGGGTAGATTAGTAGTTGGGAAATACAGGAGTAGGGTATGAGGTGAGTCGGGGAGCAATGCTTTTCAGTTTGTCAGTGTGGATTCGAAAGGTCTCTGTCCCATAATGTCAGGAAAAATATGTTAAATCAAACAATGGAAGATACTGGAATCCTGAACCAAAAAGAAACAGAGTGCAGGGGAAATGGAGCAGGTTGGGCTGAGTGTGTGGCGAGAGAAAAACAAAGTTAACACTTTGAGTCCACTCATCATGTATCAGATCCGACAGCAGCTGGGAATTAATGTAATGTGTGTTGGTGAGGTGAGATAAATATACAGGGAAATAGAGAGATAGAATACATAAACAAAGGGATCATTGATAGTCAGCTGGGATAGAAATAAAATGTGACATTATTTTAATTTAATTTTCACCTCCTCCCATATTCCTGAGTTTAATGCCCGTGTGGGCACATATGCACGTCCCTGTTTGAAGTGAATTCTGTCCCCTCGATCTCTTTCCTCAGCGTGGCAATCTTCTTTCCTTTATGAATGGGACAGGTTTGATTTTGTTTGCGCCAGAGTTTATTTCTCTTTCCTATTTGCTCTTGAGAAGCTGTTGGGGGACTGCCTTTCTGAACCACTGTACTTCGATGTGCTGTCGGCTGCTAGTGCTCAGGTCTATCTGGTTTCACCTCTTTGAGATCTTGTAGATCTTGATAACTGAATGGTTGACTTGACCATTTCAGAGGGCATTTGAGAATCTACCATTGCTGAGGGTCTGGAGTAACATGTAGGTCAGACCAGTGACGATAGCAAGTTTCCTTCCCTGAGCGACACTAGTGAGCCAGGGGTTATTAGTTTTAACAACCATCAATGTTTCATTAGATTGTTACTACCAAATAATTTATTGTATTACAATTCTACCATCTGCGATAGGGAGATTGAAGGTACCTGGGTCCCTGGATTTATTGTCTGGAGAAAATAACACGAGACCATCACCCCTCCCCCGCCTCCCCAACAACTCCATCAGAAAGAGCAGTGTTGCTATTATCATGACAGGTAAAGAAAATTGTGCAGTTACATTGTCAAATACTTCCATGGAGAAAAAAGCTGTTAATATTTCAGGTGACAGCAACAATGCAGAGATCCTATGGATCTTCAGCCCAGAATAGAAACTGAAGTGAAAAGCATTTTTAACATTGAGTGGATGTGCCTGTCTACAGCGTTTTGACTTGTTCCTGTCGTGGAAAGTCAGTGGAGGTTCTGTGGATGATTTTCTCGGATTTGTGGTGTCAGCTGCTGCGATCATTCAGGACGATTCGAGTGTCTAGTGTTCCCACTCTGGACAAGGTGGGGCCACTGCACTTAGAGAATGTCTGGGTCTACAGGGAGGAGCAGGACACGGATCTTTTTCTGAAACTTCTACAAATATTTCCCAATGACATATTTTTCCAGATGCAAAGTTTGAAGCCAGTTTATTTTAACAATGTGGAGGTCACAGAGCTGTGAACCTCCTTCAGCATATCCAATAGTCTCACACCAGGGAGAGGACTGTACTCACAATCTCCAACAATGGTTTTGTTCTGGAACATTCCAGGCAGGAGTGGGTGACATACCCATTATGCCACAGTGCCATCCTCTTGTGTATTCATGAGGTGACAGAAGCCATCTCTGTCTGGCGAGGTAAATATGTTGGTTCTGTCTCCACCGAGGAAGAAACAGAAAATCCTCCTGAAATATTAAGGAGCAGAGTGACTGGGGAAAATGAGGAACCAAAGAAACTAGAATTATTAAAGTGGAAATACTGGGAAAAAAACTCATTGTATTGGAGCTTGATAAGTTTCTGGACCAGATGAGTGATGAATTGAGAGGGTCACAGATTTAGGGCTGGAGAGTTGAGTTTGCTGGATAGATCTGTCCGGAGCAGGAACGGACACAATGGGTCAGTGGCTTCCTTCTGTACTGTCAATTCCATAACTCTATGAGGGAGGTCAAAGTCGGTCAAAGCGCTTTATATTATCGAAAGGGTTCTGCAGATTTGAAAGTAGCTACTGTTGTCGTAAATACTTACAACAGGAGAGGGAGAGAGAAAGGAACAACAGATTATCAACTGATTGATAAATTGATGTCAGTTATGAGGAAAATATTAGATTTTTTTATCATTAATAACAACTAGATCTTTGGAGAATGATGATATGATTTGCAGAGTCAGCCGACATTCAGGGAAGGGAAAATCGTTTTTGCTAAACTAGTAGGAGTTTTGGGAGGATGTAGATTGTGACATCGACAAAGGAGAACCAATGGGAATGGTGTCTTTGAATTTTCAGAAGGCATTTGAATGGTGAGCGAAGAACGTTAGAGTCCTCCAGTAAGGGGTGAATATACTAATTGGATTGAGAATTGGATAATGGGGAGAATACAGAGAGTAAGGTCCTGCTCTGAACTGAAGATCATTGCTCATAGGGTATTAAATGTATCAGTTCTTGGAACACAGCTGTTCACAAGGCAAAAAAGTAATTTGAATGTTGCCCTTTCCATTTTGTATTGGTTAGAAGATGAGAGGTTGGGAACTGCCAGATAGAAGGTATTTTCTTAAGACTTTGCACAAAACATCCATTTTCCATTCTCACCTTCAGCAAACCACATTAAAGTGACACGTGTCTACCACGAGCAATAGAGCCAGGAGGAACAACAGGCAGCAGTCTATCTGTGGGGTATCAGTAACACCCTCCTATTTCTGAATAAGTAGCTTGACAGGGTGCATTGCCTCTTCCTGGTCATATGGAAGTGGCTCAAGGACCTTACTGAGCGACTCCTGGTTCCTCTTAAACACCTTTGTGCTATCTCCACTCATTCCCTACTTGTGTAATAGGCAGAAAGGACTGAATGGGCTTATCCAATAGTTTCAATAGGTTGAATGGCGTTCTTATATTCCGTTAAAACCGGTGTGAGGTGCTGAATGAGCTCCTCATGTTTAACTGTGGAGATGAGCAATGTCTAGCAGGACTGTTATATGAATGTTACCAACAGCACAATTTAAATGCTATCAAGGTCTTGCTGCACGTGGACACAGACTGCTTCAGCGGCAGAGAAGTGACAACTTATTCTGAACATTATGCGATCTTCAGAGAACATCTCCCACTTCTGACTGTATGCTCTGGGAAAGATGTTGAAGCAGCTGAAGAAAACTACCTACAGGATGCCTGCTGAGATGTACTGTGACTGAGATGGTTGATCCTCAACAAACACAAGCATCTTCCCTTGTGCTCTGAATGGCCTCTAACCAATGGGGAGTTCACACATCATTCCCATTACATTCAATTCTGTTCGGGTTCCTTGATACCATCCTCAGTTAAATCCTGCTTTGATATCAAGGCCTGCCTTATCTTGTGTTCATATTTTGATTCATATCCATAGGTCATGGTGTGTGTGCGTGGAGTGTTTCCTTCTCACAGAGGGTAGTGACTATCGGGACTTCTCTATTCCAGAGGGTTAAGGGAGATGGATCATTGAGAAGATTGGGGGAGGGGGTGTGGGGGGGGGGGTGCACAACGGATATTTGACGCATCAGAGAGTTGATGGCTGCAGGAGTTGGACACAAAAGAGGAGTAGAGGCATTGAGCAGATTAGTCATGACCTTATTTAAGGTAAAGACACGCCGAAAGGGCTGAATGGCTTATTTGTGTTTCTGTTGTTCTCGCATTCAGTTATTGGAAAGTTATTTCCCTGGAAATCCTGTTATTGAAGATTGCAGTCAGGGAGACCAGATGATTTTGTGAGACCCTCTGGGTGAGGTATGGGAGCTGTACACATAATGAATCAGGGTCTGTAACATCACCAACAAATGAACACAGTTCTGTAATGAGAGAGGAGTAGGATGTTTCACACTGGCACCGACGCTTTCTTTTCCCAAGAATATTTTCCAACACCATACCAAACTGTGTGTGACGGTCTTCAGGTGCTAAAAAAAAGTGAGGACTGCAGATGCTGGCAATCAGAGTCGAGAGTGTATTGCTGGAAAAGCACAGCAGGCGAGGCAGTGTCCAAGGAGCAAGAGAATCGACATTTCGGGCATACGTCCTTTGTCAGGATTCCTGATGAACAGTTTATGCCCAAAACGTTGATTCTCCTTCTCCTTGAATGCTGCCTGACCTGCTGTGCTTTTCCAGCACTACACTATCGAGTCTTCAGGCCCTGAATGGTCTGCTCTGTTTCTGTGTACCAACTTATTGAAGTAAATGACCTCCAAATGCTCTTGTCTGGCAGGTTTGAGGAACTGAATGGAACATAGGGACGTTCTCTTAAATTTGAATCCTTAGTTCTTTTCTCACATAACCATAGGAAATGTCCATCAGCTACGCAACTAATACACTATCCTCAAGATCTTATATGGTTCAGTATGAACATCACCCATTCTCAATCCTGAAGTACTCTGGTCCTGTAGAGGTTTATAAAATGACGAGGGGTTTGGAAATGGTGACATTTCCTTGGTTTGGGGAATCCAAAACTAGATCACATAAATTTAAGGCGAGAGGGGAAAGATTTAAAAGAGACAAAAGTGGTAACCTTTTCATGAAGTGTATGGAATGAACTGTCAGAGGAAGTGTTGGAAGCTGGGACACTTACAGTATTTAAAGCCCATTGGTTTGGTGTGTGAATAAGCAGTGTTCAGTGGGATATGGGCCAAATGCTGGCAAATGGGACTACATTAATTTAGCACATCCAGTTGGCGTGGACAAGTTGGACCTAAGTTTCTGTTTCCATGGTGTATGACAGAATAAGGCCTTCATTCCAGGGAAAAAAAAAGTGAAGCAATTTTACCAAGACTCGAAAACAATCGAGTATATTTACTATTCAGTTTAGGGAATCATAGCTATGTACAATGTATCTAATGTGGCCTCAGGAATTCCCTGTACAGTTGCAGTAAAATGTCCTGACAGACTTTGTAAAAGTAGAGGCATTCCATATACCTTCCTAAACACTCGCTACTTTTACATAATAACTTTGTTTGATGTCTGTACCTGGATTGATAAATCCCTTTGCACACTGAGTTTTGCGACCTCGCACCATTTAAACAGTTTAATGTTGTTTTACCTTTCTTTCACAGTACTAACCTCAGTAGCCCAGCTTATACTGTTTCTGCTGAAGGATTGCACACTAAACTCCCCTGTCTATATCCCATTACAGACCCTCTACCTCCACTTGACATCTGATTGAATGACTATCCTGGTGACTGAGCTAATTGAACTCCAATGCAATCAGTGCCCACATTAAAGTCATTGACAGGTTCGAAATAGTTGTGGATCTTGCACTGATCTCTGAGGTACTACACGAAGTTCAAGTTTTCCAATCTGAAAATAAACATTTATCCCTTATGTCAATTTCCTGGTAGTTACTCAGGGCTTCCACGTTCCTGTGAAGTAACCTAGAAAGGTTGGACGGCCTCCTCCTGTGCTGTGTATTGTACTCAAACGGCTGAATGACTTCATCCACTCCCTTTATAAATTCATAGGGAACGCAGAAGTCTCCTCGTGTCTCATTGTACCGATCCTGACTGGCTGAATGGGATCTTCCTCTCTATGTAAGAGCCTCGAGAGATTGAGAGAGAGAACAACACATGGGGCAGGAGTAGCAGTTGGCCACTCAGCCCCTCGAGTCTACTGCACCATTCGGAATGTGCATTGTTGACGTGATTGTAACTACACATCCACTTCCTGTCTGTTCCCAATAAGCATGGATTCTCTTGTTCATCAAAGGGCTACGGAACTCAACCTTGAGTGTTTTCAGGAACCCAGTCTTCACTGCTCCCTGGGGATGAGAACACCACAGGTCACACAATCCTAAAGAGAAAGGAACATCCCCGTCACAGTCTGAAATGGGAAGGTCCTTATTCTCAAAATGTGTTCCCCTCAAACCAATCACTACTGTTTCGAAACACAAGGACACAACAATTAGGAACAGATATAGACCATTCAGTCCCTCAAACCTGTTCACATTTCCATTAACTCTCTTCAATCAAATACTTACTAAATGTAGCCCTCCACTGAATTTAAAGGAATTTTCCAGATACTATAAGCTCACAAGAGTGTAGGAAATAAGAACATAGAATAATACAGCACAGTACAGCACTTCAGCCTACACTGTTGTGCCATGCTTTTAGCCTACTTTAAGTTAAAACTAAACGACATACCCTTAAATTTAGTATCTTCCATGTGCCTATCCATGAGTCATTTAACTCTCCCTAATGTATGTGATTCTATGACCACCGCTGGCAGTGCATTCCACGCACCCACCAATCTCTGTGTAAAAAAACCTGCCTTTGACATCTACCAAACCTTTCTCCAAATACCTTAAAACTATGCTCACCACGTGACAATCATTTCCGTCCTGGGAAGAAGTCTTTGGCTATTTCCTCTGACTGTAACTCTCACCATCTTGTTCAGCTCTATCAAGTGACCTCTCATCCTTCTTTAATCCAATGAGAAAAGCTATAGGTCCCTCAAACTTTCTTCATAAGACAAGCCCTCTAGTCCAGGCAGCATCCTGGTAAATCTCCTCTACACCTGTTCTTCAGCTTCCACATCCTTTCTATAATGAGGCGATCAGAACATTTCAAATGTGATCTCACCAGGGCTTTATACACCTGCAGCATAATCTCCCGGCTCTTAAACTCAGTCCCACTGCTAATGAAATCCAACACAACATACGCCTTGTTAACAACTTAGGTGGCAACTGAGTGACCTACAGACATGGACACCAAGATCCGTTTGTTCCTCCACACTTCTACAAATACTGCACTTGACACAGTAATCTGCATTCAAATTCGACTTCCAGAATGAATCCCTTCACAAAATAGGACATTGGAACAGAATTAGTCCATTTAACTCCTTAGATCTGCTGAGCCGTTTGATCACGGTTAACATGTTTCTCAGCCACATTCTCCTGCCTTCACCAACTGACCATTGATTCACTTATTCACGAAAAACGTACTTATCTCTATCTTATATAGACCCCTCTGTTTGTGTGTAAGTGTCCATCTCTGTATGTATATGTGCTGTGTGTTTAATGTGTCTGTGTATGTTTGTGTGCATCTCTGTGAAATGATGGCTCTGTGGGTTGGGGTAAATCCATTGAAATTGAGATAAACCCCTACTCCCCCTCTCCACCTCTACGTCTGTCCCTATTAAGTTTATAGCCATACAATGCCACCCTCTCCTGGTCTCCCCATGACACTGCACAAGTGTCAGTTTTTTTCTCTCTGTCAGAGGACATCAAATACTGTGAATCTCTCACATTGCACGGCTGTTTGGTTTTGCAAATATCTTTGGATGCACAGAACAGTTTTGTCTGATACCTAGATATATTACCATCACCACTGGGTCAGTTTCAGGACTTTTCAATCCTTTCTCACTTAAACATTGTTGGGGTGAATTATAAAATATTTCAATTTAAAGAACATGTAATAAATTCATCACATCACCTTACAGATGGTTTGGTCAGAATTGCTCGGACGCAGTTGCAGTGGAAATACTCTTTAAGGTGTACACTCTGTGTAACGAATAATCTTCAAAGACAAATCACTTCCACATTGCAGAGCGAGGACAGATATTACTCAGGAGCATTCGCGACTCTGAGTGTCCTCAGTACAATGATGATCCTCCCTATATCCAAGTCTGTGTGCGTGTGTGTGTGTGTGTGTGTGTGTGTGTGTGCATGTGCAGATGGTGCTGTAAGTTTGGATCGTGCTATAATCTACCTCCCTCTCCCCACCTCCTATTCTGAATCCCTTCTGGTTTTCTCCCTCCACTGCCATTAATGCAGTAGAGTGTGAAGGCCAGCAGAGGTGGACACTGCATCACTTTAAACACCACAGAGGCTGGCAGATCTGCACACGGCACACGGATACGCACAGAGACACGCAGATACACACAGGTATGAATATAGATACACAAGCACACATAGAGACTGGTGCGGTCACACAGATACTAAAGCAGATACACAGAGACAAATGCCGATACACTGATGCACATGGACACACAGATATGCAGGCATCTGAACAGACAGATCACAAACACTGATGCACTGACGTTTATACAGACATGGAGAATCTGCCAGTATTTATTTTTCACGTGGTGACTTCCTCAATATTTCATTCGATCGTGTGGTGTGTGCCAATACTTCTGTTGATCCATAGGGATTCTTCTGCAACCTCACTATAGCTTTCACATCTTTCCTATAACAAGGCGAACAGAACTGAACACAATGTTCCAAGTGTGCTGTTACGACACAGCAATGAACCTGTTTGTTAATTAAACCAAACACCCAGAAAAGCTCACCTTGCCTTAGAATCTGTTAAAGCACGAGTGACAGAGAACTCGAAAATTCCACTATTTCAAGAAAAATAATCTCAATTTATTTCATAACTCTAAAAGTGAACATTGTACAACAAATATTCACAGCTCTAAGTTCCCTTTCTCTGAACTGTTTGTTATCTGCCTCCACCTCTATAACAATATACTGTTCCTTTTAAAAAATAATTAAACTAAAATTACATCATTTAATTTCAAAACCAGACAGTGGCTGTCATCTCCAGTGTCCTCCTCCTTTCAACTATGGATCTCACTGGGTCGTCTTCTGTCTTTTACTGCAAGGGTGTTGCATGCAAAAAGAAAAACATAATTTTAATAGAGAATGTTTTGCATGGCAGTCTCTTTCGATGGCAGTTTACTCTCTGTCTACGTTTCATAATGCCTACCTCTTTATCCCCTCAACATCAAATCATCTCTGGTTAAATGTTGGGAAAACAGTAAATTCAAAATCTGTTGGATTTATTATCCTGAGGCATAATTTAAACAGATTCGTTAAATATGAAAAGTTGTCCAAAGAATAACCGAAACTCAAGGTATCTTTGTAACAGCCAAATGTAATATATTTTCAATTTTCCAAGTACATTCTGATACTGCTACCTAATCATATGACAGTTGCTTACAAGCTCTCATTGCAGAACAGCACTCAACTTCATCGAGCTGCAGCATAATATCACAGCTACGAAACTCAGTTCCCCGGCTTGTGAAAGCCAACACACCTTGCGCCTTCTCAACAACCACATCAATTTGCATGGCAACTTTGTTGATCTGTGGACATGGAACCCAAGATCCATCTACTCCTCTACACTGCAAAGTATCCTGCCTTTAACCCTGTACTCTGTATGCAAAGTTTTCCTTCCAAAGTGAATGACTTCACACATTTCCAGGTTTAACTCGATCTGCCACTCATCAGATCAGTTCTCTCAATGTCTTGTTGCAACGGACAACTTTCCACACTATCCATAGCTCCACCAACCTCCGTCCGCAAGCTTACTAACACACCCTCCCAATTCCCCATTCAACTTTGTTATAAAAGCCACAAAGAGCAGAGTTCCCAGAATCAATCCCTGCATAACACAACTGGTCAACGAGCTCCAGGCTGAGTACTTTCTAACTACCACTACACTCTGTCTTTTATTGGCCAGCCAATTTTGTAACCAGACAGCCAGATTTCCCTGTATCCCATGCCTCGTTAATTTCTGAATGAACCTACAATTGGTACCTTTATCAAATGACTTGCTAAAATCCAAATACACCACATCCACTCTTCTACCTTCATCAATGTGTTTTTTTTTCATATCCTCAAAAAGTTCAATAAGACTTATGAGGCATGACCTGCTCCTTACAAAGGCATGCTGACTGCCTCTAATCAAATTATGGTTTTTCAAGCGATCATAACTCGTGTCTCTCAAATCGTCTCCAATACTTTGTCCATCACTGGCATAAGAATGATTGGCCTCTCATTCACAGGATTATCTCTATTCCCTTTCTTGAAGAAGGGAATAACATTTGCCAACCTCCTATCATCTGGCACGAATCCAGTGGACAGTGATGACACAAAGATCATCGCAAAGCACACAGCAATCTCTTCTCTCGCTTCCGAAAGTATCCTAGGTTTTTCATTTCCCAGCTGGCGAAGAAGATTTGTCTATCCTTGTGATTCTCAAAATTGTCAGCACATCTTCCTGTTCGAGCACATCTGCCTGTTTCACACTGTACCCAAAAACATGAATGTCCCTCTCAGTACTGAATACTGAAGCAAGGCATTCATTAGGGAGCTCCCAGAGGTCCTTAATGAATTTTGCAAGAACGGCGAGGAGAGAAGGAGAGGTGAAGTGAGTTTCCCGGCATTAAAAGGGACTTACCTCGGGAGTTGGGCCTCCATTTTCCGGGAGGTGCGAGGGAAGAGCGAAGGACTTCTGGCAAGTCATGTATTTGTGTGGTTGTGTTGCCCGATTGTGCGCCAGATTGGGGAGCAGGGTAAGGTAATGAGTTTTTTTTATTCCTTAGTTTGTTCAACAGTCTCTTTGGGAATTTGGAATAGTGGGAATGCAAGTTAGGGCAGTTGAATGTTTCTCCTGCAGAATGTGGGAGGTAAAGGTCACCACGTGTCCCTGCTGACTACATCTGCGGGAAGTTCGCCCAACACCAGCTGCTCGAAAACTGCTTTAGGGAACTGGTGCTTGAGCTGGATGAACTTAGGATCATTCGGGAGGCAGAGAGGTTTATTAAGAGGAGTCACTGGGAAGTAGTCACTCCTAAGGTACAAGAAAAATGCAAATGATTTATAGTCGGACGGAAAGGGAACCGGCAGGCAGTGCGGGGATCCCCTTTGGCCAGTCCCCTCAACAATAAATATACCGTTTTGGATACTGGTGGGGGGGGGGAATCTTACCATGGGAAAGCAGTGGGGTAGAGGGTTCTGGAACAGAGTCTGTCCCTGCTGCTCAGAAGGGAAAGGGCAAGATGAGCAGAGCAGTAGTCACTGGGGACTCCATTGTTAGGGGGACAGATAGAAGATTCTGTGGGGAGGAGGGACACCCACGGTTGGTGTGTTGCCTCCCAGGTGCTAGAGTCCGTGATGTCTCTGATCGTGTTTTTGGGATCCTTAAGGGGGAGGGGATGCAGTCCCAAGTCGTGGTCCACATAGGCACCAACGACATAGGTAGGAAGAGAGATGGGAATTTTAGACAGAAATTCAGGGAGCTAGGATGGAAGCTTAGAGCTAGGACAAACAGAGTTGGTGGCTGTGGTTTTTTGGCCGTGCCACGTGCTAGTGTGGCAAAGAATAGGGAGAGAGGGAAAGGTGAACCCGTGGCTACAGGATGGTGCACAAGGGAGGGTTTTGGGTTCGTGGATAATTGGGGCTCTTTCTGGGTTAGGTGGAACCTCTACAAGCAGGGTGGGCTTCATCTGAACTGGAGGGGTACCAGTCGCCTGGGGTGGGAAATTCGCTAAGACTATTGGGGTGGGCCTAAACTAATCCAGTCGGGGAATGGGAACCAAAATTGTCGTTCGAGTATAGAAAAGGTTGAGAGTAGGGAGGACCAAATCAAGTTTTAGGGATGCAAGATGGCACCGGCAAGCAAGAGGTTGATTTGAAGGGTGTCCACTTCAACGCCAGGAGCACCCGGAATAAGGTGGGTGAACTTGCAGCGTGGATTTGTACCTGGGACTTCAATGTTGTGGCCATTTCGGAGAAATGTTTAAGAGCAGGGAGAGGAATGGTTGTTGATTTAGATGTTTCAGGAAGAACAGAGAATATGGTAAAAGAGGGGGAAGTGTGGCATTGTTGGTCAAGGACAGTATTACAGTTGCAGAAAGGATGTTTAGGGACTCGTCAACGGAGGTTGTATGGGCAGAAATTAGAAACAGGAAAGGAGAGGTCACCCGATTGGGAGTTTTCTATAAGCCTCCGAATAGTTCCAGAGATGTAGAGGAAAGGATAGCAAAAATGATTCTCGAGAGGAGTGACAGAGACAGGTTAGTTGTCATGGGGGACTTCAACTTTCGAAATATTGAACGGAACACTACAGTACGAGTACTATAGATGGGTCAGTTTTTGTCCAGTGTGTGCAGGAGGGCTTCCTGACACATTATGTAGACAGGCCAACAAGAGTCGAAGCCACATTAGATTTGATAGTAGGTAATGTGCCCCGTCAGGTGTTAGAATTGGAAATAGGTGAGCACTTTTTTGATAGTGATCACAATTCTGTTATGTTTACTTTAGTGATAGAAAGGGGTAGGTGTATACCACTGGGCAAGAGTTGCAGCTGGGGGAAACGCAATAACGATGCCATTTGGCAAGATTTAGGAGGCATAGAATGGAGAAGGAAACTGCAGGGGATGGGCACTTTAGAAATGTGGAGCCTATTCAAGGAAAAGCTACTGTGTGTCCTAGATAAGTATTTACCTGTCAGGCAGGGAGGAAGCTGTTGAGGGCGGGAGCCGTAGATTACGAATGAAGTGGAAACTCTGGTCAAGAGGAAGAAGGCAGCTTATGTTAGTATGAGATGTGAAGGCTCAGTTGGGGCGCTTGAGGGTTACAAGGTAGCCAGGAAAGACCGAAAGAGAGAGCTGAGAAGAGCCAGGAGGAGACATGAGAAGTTGTTGTCGGATAGGATCAGGGTAAACCATAAGGCTTTCTATAGGAATTTAAGGAACAAAAGAATAATGAGAGTAAGATTAGGGCCATCCATCATCTCCCAGTAGGTCGACGTCAACGTCACCATTTGCAGTCGGAGGATATATATGGTGGTTGAGAGCAATGGGATCCCTGGGAACATCAGGGAGATGTAGCAACACTTCCCGTGTCTGATCGGGTCAGAATAAACCCTCCAGTACAGACTGCATCACTAAGTCCTGTAGCCTTTCTCCGTTTCAGGAAGATACTGCCTGCCATTCTTCCTAAAAGTAGACAGACTATATATTACTTTTAATCCCATTTGCTAAACTTTTATCCGTTGACTTCACCTGTCCATAGCTGAAAAATGTGTTGCTGGAAAAGCACAGCAGGTCAGGCAGCATCCAAAGATCAGGAGAATCGACATTTCGGGCATCAGCGTTTTTTTCGTGCCCGAAACGTTGATTCTCCTGATCTTTGGATGCTGTCTGACCTGCTGCGCTTTTCCAGCAACACATTTTTCAGCTCTGATCTCCAGCATCTGCAGTCCTCACTTTCACCTATCCATATCCAATTACAGATTCTCCACCTTCCCTTGATAATTTAGTTTCTGTTTATCTTAGTTTATTCGGTAAACTTAGTTACAGTACATTTGTTGCACTCCTCCTGATCATTGATACAGATTGTAAAGAGCTGTGGACCCTGTATTGGTCACTGTGTGACTCCACTGGTGACATTCTGTCAAACTGACTAAGGCTGATTCTTCCTGAATGCCTGCTTCCTGTCTAATAACCAGTCCTTCCCCATTTATATGTAACACATTCAAAGTGCTGAATAAGAACCAGGAACAATCCAGCCTCTCAGGCAAGTTCTGCCATTGAATACAATTATGGCTGATGTCATTGCAGTCTCAGTTCCACGTTCGTGTCCGCTCTCCATATTTCTTTAGTTACTCAATATCCCAGCCTCGACTTCACTCTGGGGCAGTGAATTACACAGATTCCCATCCCTTTGAGAGAAGTAGGTTCTCCTCACCCCTGTTTAAATTCTCCCCACCTCATTATAATACTACGGTTTTCGGATCCTTCGAGATTGTCCCACATGAGGAAATATCCACTTCACATCTACATTGTCAATCACCTTTAACATCGTCCAGACCTCTGACATCTCCTCTCATTTTTTCTATACTCCAGGCAGTGTTGGCCTGAACGGCTCAATCTCTCTTCAGAGGACAAACTCCTCATCTTTGGAGTCAATCGAGTAAACCACTTCTGAACTGCCTCCATGGCAAATACATCCCTCCTACACTCAGGACACCAAGACTGCACACAGTACTCAGTTGTGATCTCACCCCTCCCTACTTTTAGAAATAAATGCCATAGTTTCACTTGCCTTTCTCATTATCTGCTGTACCTACATCTGAGTATTCTGTAGTATGGACGCCGACAGTCAGATTCCTCTGTACCTAATCATTCTGAAGTCTCTCTCCATTTGGATAATAATTTGCCTTTCTGCTACACTGATCCAAATGGATACACTCATACTTTTCGTTGTTCAGTTTCTTCTGTCAAATGTTGCCCCAACCTATCCATATACATTTTCTAATTTCTTGCATCTTCATTGCAATTTCTCAACTGAGTTAGTTTCATCTGTTAATTTGGTTATAACATGTTCTATCCTCTCAACTATGTAAGACTATAGATTGCAAACAGTTGGGGCCTGGAGACCAAGACACATGGTTTCCTAAAAGTTGAATTTTGCCAAATTACCCATATTTTTCCATCTCATTGCATTGTGTTGCCTCGCCAAGCCTCTATCCAAGCTGATAAATTACTTTTAATCATAAATGATCTTATTCTGCAGATTAATCATTTGTGCAGTTATTCAATGCCTTCTGGAAGTCCACATATTTCATCTCTAGGATCCCCATGATCCAAATCATGTTGATGCTGATGGTTTGTGGTTAGACTTTTCAAATTTCTTGTCATTAATTCTTGAATAATCGACTTTACCAATATTTCTTAAATTTCAACAGTTTTTGCACTACTATATATTCCATCGTGAAGGTGATAATTCTAAAGTCTTACCTCTCTATAATCTCTTTGTTTGCTCCAATCCCGTATAATTGGCAAATGGCGTGAAATGACCTGCTCTGATTGCTCTGTAAGAGGTCGGAGTCGCTGAATGGACTCATTCTCTTCCTTGTGCACAAAATCGATGGGCTGAGGTCTTTCTGGTGTTCCACATCACCATCTCGATGGTCTGCCTGACCTCCTCTTGTTGATACATAAGAGCCGTGAGGGCTTATGCAATCTTCCTGTTGCTGTGTAACAGTTTAAGGGGCTGAAAAAAACTTCTCATATTCCTCCATCACAGGCTGAAGATACTGAACGGTCTCAATTGCATCCCTGATGTAGGACTGAGGGAATGATTGGCCTTCTTCTGTTCCCATACATGAGACACGTGAGGTAAACTTCTTCCTCCTTTCCCATAAGAAATCTTATAGTTTGCATCCTTCTCCAATTCCCGTGCAACAGGCTCGATGGGACTGAATATCCTCCTGGTATCCCAGTGTACCAATGTGTCCCTGTGTGACCTCTTCCAGTTCCTATGTTACAGACTTGAGGAGGCTGAATAGACTGTTCCGATTGCTGCATAACAGGGTACTGCACTGCATGGTCTATTCTGGGCCTAGTCTTATCGACTCGAGGAGCTGACTGGCCTCCTCCCGTAACTGTATATCAGACTCCAGGGACTGAATAGCCTCTTCCAGTACTAGTGTAACAGGGTCAATGTCATTCGAGACACTACCTCCTAATAAATGACAGAAGGTGCTGAACGAGAGAGTGCCCCTACTCTGAAGCACTCTCGTCTCCATATCTGACTTACAGAGACGAACCATTAATATAGTCTTTTTTCTTTATAAAGTCCTGAAGCTGAAAGTAACAAAAGAGGTCCCTCCCAGATACCTCATATTCCTGGCTCAGCTGCTCAAAATTCATCATGACCTCCACGTCAAAAAATTCTCCCAAACAGGAAACTCCTCTCGACTCCCAGAGCCTAATGCCAGAATCCATCAATCCCGACTGGAATCCGACCAATCCTACAATGGGAGTGAAAGCCGAAGTTTTTGTTTTGTAAAGTGCCCTCAAGTTGTCCCACCTTTCTCCATGCTTTCACTGTGTTAAGGACAATCGCTTTCTGCAATTCTCCATAACAGTCCTCATCTTGTCCATGAACAACAGATTAATGAGGAGACTATTTGTCTAGAAGGCCTCGATATCCAGCCAAATTGACCGTGGGTCTTGACAAGCCCCATCAGCCTAAGCAAGGAACTTAGTTGGTATTTCTTAAACTATGGAAAATCGACGCACCCCCATTCACTGTGGAAGCTGCAATTTGTCCATCTTAATAAGAGGCCATCTGTGACGTCAGATGAAAGATCAAAGCCAACTGTTAATCCTCCGTAGTGCCTGCCTGGGCAGCGTCAAAGGGAGAATTGGCATGGGGTATCATAAACAAGGAAGGACATTCATTGTCACCAGAGTTAACCCAAACAGGATATTGGAAGATTATGTCTTACCTTCTCTCGCAACTGCACGAAGTTAGCTTTATATAATTGATCGAAGACTTGGATGATAAATATACCTAAACCTCCTTGTCACCAACTGGAAGGGAATCAGATTCCATCCCAAGGTCAGGTACTCCAATAAGACCCCAAAAGGGATGGCCTCTGATTTAATAAAATTTATTTTATACCCTGAGAAAGATCCAAATGAATTAATCATTCGTATTAAACAGGACACAGATATCATTGGGTTAGTTAGAAAGAGAGGAACGCCATCTGCTTAAAGGGTGATCTTATTCCTTCTTGGTCCTACCTCCATGGCTGTGATATTGGCGTGCCTCTGGATGCCAACGGCTCAATCATTAATGTAAATGGTAACAGTGAAAGAGGGCAACTTTGTTGGCTGCCACTGTCAATAATAAGATTATCAGACCTTATGCCATTAGTGAAATTCGCTGCTTTCAGGTCACGATATAACACTGCCACCCACCTGGCGAAGACCCCTCCAAGACCAAACCATTCAAAGACATAAAAGATGCACATCTACTCCATCCGGTCAAATGCTTTCTCTGCATCCAGGGAGACTACCGAGCCTGGAATCGAACCTTGCTGGCACACTGGAACCATATTTAGCACTCTTCTAATATTATCAGAGGACCTACGGCCCCTAAAAAAAATCGTCCCCTTTCACAATGGACGTTCAAAGCCAGCATTTTCGACAAAATGTTAAAGTCCACGTTTAATAATTAAATAGGCACATACAAAGTGCAATCCTCTGGGACTTTCTCTCTCTTGAGAATAAGATGAATATTTCCTTCTCTCAGAGAGGATGGGAGGCAGTCCTGACTGTACAATAATTGTACATATCCAACACTGGCCCAGCCAGCATATCTATGAACTCCTTCTAAGTTATAGACGGTCTGACAAAATATGGTGTATCAGCTCTCTTCAGCCGAGCCTCAAGCATACGCTGCTGCTCTCCCTTCTGCCACTTCTGAGTCAATGAGTAAGAAATAATCAAACCCCTTGAATAGGCCTTGGCAGTCTCCCAGAGCACCGTCGGATTACTGGTCGTGCACAAGTTCATGTTCCAAAATCATTCAAATTCCCCCGACAAATACTCAGTGAATTTTCGATCCTTCAGGAGGAAAGGATCCACGTGCCAGTGCCGTGAGCCTGTCCCATCGCCACTATCCTTGACCTCCATGTACACTACCACATGATCAGAAATGGTTCCCAATTCTAAAGGACAGCATCGAATTTAAAAAGAAAAATGGGCAAACAACATGTCAATCCTAGCAAATCATTTATGTGGGTTAGAAAAAAATGGTGAAGTCCTTATCTTCAGGGTGAAGACATCTCACACATCGACCAACCCAGCTACCTGTTCAGGTCCAACAGATGTGGCGGGGAAATACCTCCGATACCCCTTGACACCCGATCCACCTCCGGGTCCACACGTCAATTAAAGTTTCCCCTTAATTGTACGACCCAAGAAGTTTCCAGTACCTGTTGTTCTCTATCGTGCTGCAGTTGCACAAGGACCGGACAGGGATGCTAGTCCGATCCAGGCCTGCACACTGCGAACCGGTGGGTCTGCTCGAGCCGCACCCAGTCTGCCCTGACTTCCAGTTTCAAAAATAGTGTGAGCCATTGTTCCATGAAGCTGACGAGCTGGCTTTCTTGTTCCGTTCTGGGAGCCTGACCAAGCTGATGTTCTTCTGACGGCTCCAATTTTCGGGGTCCTCGACTTGCACTGCTAAGGCCTGTACCTACCATTCTAGGGCTTGGACCCGACCCGCTGAGGATTCTGCCATGGTTTCCAAAGCCGCAGACCACACTTCTACCTCCACGACATGTGGCCCGAGATGCTGGATCTCCTTGTCATAATTCTGCAGCTTGGCTGAGATCAGTTACAGCATGGTTCAGGTCTCCTCCATTGCTGAATAACCAGGGTAAAATTAGGATCCATTTCGAAACCATGGGCGTAATCATTATATGAAACTGGGGAACATTGATAGACTGTAACACGAGAGCTTCACATCTGTTTTAGTTGGGAGAAGGAAGATGGAGGTACAGAATTCAAGAAGATGGACTGGGAAGCTCTCGAACAGATTGATATAAGATGCAAGTTGGGAGTGATGGTTTTGGATAATGTAAAGTCCAGATGAGTTGTATCGCAGGATGCTGTTGGAGACAAGAGAGGAAATGTCCTGACCTAAATGTTTTAGTCGAATCTGACCACACAAGGGAGGTGCTGGAGGACTGGAGAACAGCTATGTGGTCCCAAGTTACTGGAAAGGTGGTAGAGATAGACCAGTGTCTGGTTGTGTACCACAGCGAGCAGTGCAGTGTATCAAATTATTTGTGCTATTCATAAATGATGTAAATGTGAATGTGGAGGGGGTGGTGGGGGTGGGGGCTAAGCATAATAAGTAATTTTGTGTTTGACACAAAGATTGGCCAGATGGTTGGCAGTGAGGAGGAAGGCCTTATGTTACAGGAAAATACAGATAGAATGGTCACATGGTCAGATCAATGGCAGATGGAATGGAACCCTGATAAATATGAGGTGATGCACTTTGTAAGGAGTAACCAGCCAGGGAAGAATTCAATGAATAGCAGATCACTAGGGACGTCAGAGGGTGTTTCTCCACACATTCATGAACGTGACTGGACAGTATAATAGCCAATTAAGAAATCACACGGGACTGTAAGCATAGTGTTTAATCATCAAGGCGACATAATATAAGTTAAACATGCCATTGGTTAGGCCATAGATAGAATACTGTGTGCATTTCAGGCAGCCACATTAGAGGAAGTGTTTTGGTTTCTCAGTAACACCAGAAACTATTGAGGTCTCCACAGAGTTGGACGCTTCAGTGGAAGTCTCCTGGCTGCAACTTTCTCTAAATTTTCACTTGATTTGTTTTCCCTCCTCGATTGGAACACTTCATCAGAGAAACTGTGTCTGATCTTTCCTTTTTGCCAAGTACATGTATCAGAACACTTAATTATTAATAGAGTCGAGGCCAACGCCTTCAAATATTTTTGAGGAGCTGTGCTGTCGTCCATAACACGTGACTCCTTCACTTCCTGTATAATTGGTTGGAGGCACAAAGTAGACTGTCTCTACACTTCTCCAATAATTTCATTGAGCTGAAAGACTTCCTCATATTCCTGTGAAGCTATAGTGAGGAGCTGAATAATCTCCTCATTTTATCTGTGGAAATGTGCAGTGTTCAGCAGCACTGTTGCATGAATGTTACCGATACTTCCAACAGAACAAGCCTGAATGTTGTCCAGGTCTTGCTGCACATGGACATAGACTAGTTCAGGAGATGAAGGGGGACATTTTGTCCTGAATATTGTGTGACCTTCAATGAACACCCTCACTTCTAATCTTTATAAAGCAGCTGAAGATGTTTGTGCTGAGGAAGCTACCTTGCGGATCTTTCGCAGACATGTCCAGGACTGCATGGATCTTTGTACACAAACCACAATCATTGTGCGTTATGCTTTAAATCACTCTAACCAGGGAAGTTAACAACTCATTCCCATTAAGTGCGATCCTGGTCAGGCTCTTTGAGACCATCCTTAGTTAAATGATGTCTTGATGTCAGGGCCAGTCACTCTTCCCTGAGCCCTTGGGTTCACGTCTTTTGCTCATATCAATTGGGCACAGTGTGGGGCAGGGAGTGCTTTTTCACCAGTCAGAGTTGAGGGCACAGACATGAATTGGACACGAAAGAGGATATTAGACCTTATGATCTTATTGTGGGAGAAGATCTGCTTGTGAGTTGAGGTGGCGAGGGGGGTGGGTGGCCTGTGGATGAATGTTTGTGGCTTTCTCACGTTCTATTATTGGAAAGTAGAGGCTGTTATTTTCCTGGAAGCTCTGTTATTGAATATTACCAGATTGTCTGGACCATCTCTGGGTGAGGAATGGGGGCTGTATTCACAGTGAAACTAGGTCTACAACTTGACCAACAAACGAAACACAAGTTGCAGAAAAGGGAAGCTCAGTTAGGAGTGATGAGGACCCCCTTTCATACCACTGCCTGGGTTTTCCTACTACATTTTAAAACCAGACCAAACTGGGTTTGACAGTTTTGAGGGGCTGAATGGTCTCCTCTGTTCCTGTGAAAGGAGTAAATAGCCTCTAATTGCTCCTGTCTAGCAGGTTTGATGGGCTGAATGGAATACAGAAACATAGCACTGAGGAGCAGGAGTGGGTCATTGGACACTTTGAGCCTTCTTTACCAGGTACTAAGATTGTGGCTGATCAGGTTGTGGTCTCAGCACCACTTTCCTGTCTGTGTGCTATTATCCAAGAATCACTTCTCTGTCCAATATTTAACTAACTCAGCATTGAATAAATATAAACAAAGAGACATCTCAAACATGTGGGGAAGAGAATTCCCACTTGAAATGCCTGTTTAGAATTTCGCTCATCCCTCTTATAGAGTCATAAAGCATGAAAATGTGTAAGTGCTAACCAGATATCCCATTTTGATCGAGTCTGATTTGAGAGCATTTGTCTCATATTCCTCTAAACCTCCTTATTCAAATACCCATCAAGATGCCAGACTCTACCACTTCCTTTGGGAGATAATTCCATATGGATACCTCCCTCTGTATGAAAACATTGCATCTAAGTTCCCTCTAAATTATTTCCCCTCGTACCTTAAAACAGGCCTCCAGTCTGAAAAGCAATCCTCTACCAACCTCTGTCTCCTCCCTTCAATCTAATTTTGTATTCAATTGGCTTGGGTGCGCTGGTTCCCACGTGACCTAACCTTACTAACTTGCCTCATATGCAGAATCTTGTCGAACAACTTGTTTCAATCTGTATGGAAAACATCTACAATACTGCCTTCATCAATCTGCTTTGTCACCTCTTTAACAAACTCAGTCAAAATCGTACAACGCGATTTCTCATGCAAAAAGCCATGGTGACTATCCCCAATCAATTTTTGCCTTTGAAATTGCATGCAATTGGCTATCCCTCAGAGACGCCTCCAACAACTCACCCACCACTGATGTCAGGCTCACTGGTCCAGAGTTCCTTGGGTTGTTGGGTAATTGTTTTATTTTCGACTGCCACTGCTCCATTGGTCACAGCAAATTATTGGTGTAACTAGGTTGATGATATGGCCAATGATATAGGTCGCACATTGGATCAGGTTCATCCTCAGAAGAGGTCAGGTTGATTTCCTTCATTTGTTAAAACAACAAATTCATGACGAAAACAAAGTTCCTCAAACTTTGATGGAAAGGTGAATGTCAAACAGAATAGAAATTTTCAAAAAATGTACATTGACATTTCTATTTCTGAAAATACAGAGGAGCACAAACATACACAGACACACACACAGATGCATACACAGACGAGCACACTCAGACACACACACACACAGTCATATACACATAGACACACTCAAACGCTCAAAAACACAGACACAAAAACATGGACACACATGCACAAGTATGCGCACAAACACAGACAAATGCATGTACATTAGACTGTAAATAATTACAGCAGAGTAAAAGGCCATTTGGCGCATCCAGTCTACTGAGCTACTGATCATGGCTGACATGCTTTTCAAGCCAATTCTCCTGCCTTCTCACAACAAGCCTTGATCCCATCATTAAGCATAACTTATCTAGTTATATCCAAAATTTGCTAATGTGTCTGTGTGTCCGTGTGGGTCTGTGTGCATGTGTTGTCTCTGTGTGTATCCCAGTGTCCTGCCCTGTACTCCATGTTGGAGAGTGGGGTTTTAGCAGTTTTGAGGCACATCTTTGTAACTTGCTCTGTGCCTATCCATTGAATGCCTGTGTTAATCATTCTCTGCTGCTCATGTGCTCAGTAACATGAGGAATCCCCACAACTGTTCGTGATTCAGACCAGGTTTCTCACTTGCATTTTACTGACATTTGACTTAACTCTAGTTTTTGTACACTCGTGGAAGTGCTGGGGATTGTTTCCTGGAGGCTATGTTTTAAACTGCTGTGGAAATTCAGGAAGACCAGAGGCTTTGGTGACCCAATTCTGGATGAAACATGGTGACTGTAGTTCTGGTATCTGGATCTGCAACATGACCAACAAATGGAGCAGAGACTGCAGAGAGGGGAATCTCTGTAAAATGGAATGAGAGAATCACAATCAGATCAGCCATGGTTTTGAAGAATGTTGGAGCAGGATTGAATGGCTTGCTCACGCAGCTTATTCAGATATTTCAGTTAGTAACAAGCCAATTTGCCTTTTCTCCCAGTGTCCAAGACTGGTGGGTAGTGAGTCCCCTCCTCCTGTTCCTGGGGAGCAGAAATCTGGGGCCTCACTAGCTTCCAGATTTTTCTGTATCCCAGTCTCGAGCAGTTGAGTGACTGCCTCCTGTTCCTGTGTCCCAATCTCGAACAGTTGTAAGACTGATCCCTGTCCCTGTGTCCCAGAATCGAGCAGTTGAGTCACTACCTCCTGTTCTTCCTGTTCCTGAGCACCAGTCTGAATGCTCTGAATGATGTCACAAGGTTAAGAAAGGACTTGATAACAGGGAATTTCAAACTTGGAGCAGCATTAGACAAAGGGATCGAGAAACTTCTCCACCAAACATTTTATGCAGCCCGTCTGTTATTTTATTCCTGCCCCCTTTTATAAACAGGGTGAAACATATACAACAGTGCAGTGTACCGACAATACTCCCACATACAGGGAAGACAGATTAAAAAGATTAATAATATTGTAGCCTATCCCTCAGCAACCCTCATCCATTCCATCCAAACCAAGGCTGCATAAATCTTTAAACTGTATATTGTAATGAATTAGTGCAGTAAATGACACACTTTAAGACTATAGTCACTGACGACAGTCCTGCACCTTTCACCAAGGTATTCTTCAGAAAGTGCGCGGGCTGACTGACCACGTGATGCCGATGCGGAATTCCAGTTCTCTCCAAGATATTCCCCTCCCGGTTTGAAATTAATTTCCTTCTAAATGTAGACTACAAATCCCACATTGAAGCTCAGTTGCAAGGCTTGCAGAGCGGATTATATTCCTGCTTTAGCTGAATACACTGAGGGTGCATTTGGCAGACAGAGGCATCCTGAGGCTGGGATTTGCTGTTTAGCTGGTGGCAGAAACGGACTCCCAAAACAGTGAACGGGAGCTCGCTTTATAAAGAAAGGGGCACAATTCACTAATTGTGTTGCAGCGAAATTGCATTTAATAAACACACCTTTATTGGATAACTGCCTGTATATTGAATGGTGGATCAAAATTGATGGACCGAAGCGATTACGATAGATCCGATTTTATATGTTCCGATGTTTAAACATGCTAAAGGATATGAACACTGTGTGGGGGAAACTGAATTGAGGCGATTTTCACCATGACCTAGAATGGAGGATGCTCAGTATGTTGAATGACCTACTCCTTTCCCGATGATTCTGTGCAGTCTGTGGGAAAGCTCTGTAAATCCTGCCACCTGCTCTCAAATGTTAAGAAGAAAATCTCTGCAGAGTCAACACGGTAGTATTTCAATACTGAGGCTGGTGCCGGGTGATCTGTAACGTTTTATCCTTTAAGACCCCGGAACAGTTTGATACAATAGAGTGTCTTGCTTGGCTGTTTCCGAGACCATTGAAGAGTGTATCACATGTCTGTGTGTCTGGAGTCACTTTTAGGCCAGACCAGGAAAGCACGGGAGATTCACTTCCTGAAAGTACATTGAGGAAGGAAATTGGTGGTTACAATCGACATTGGCTTCAAGGTCACTGTTAATGACTCCAGGTTTTACATCTCGATATTTTAAAAATTATAATGTTCACCAGCTGCCACAGCATTAGCCTGGTCTGGATAAGTAATCCAGTGACCTTTCCACAACAGCACCATCTCCATATGAGGACCTATCTGAAACCACACTGAGCTGGTTATTTCTGTGCTGCTTGACAGCTCTGTCAAAAAGAACTCCCACCAATGAGACTATCGCGACGGGACTCAGGGTGTGGTAAATGGCCAGACTGCAGTTATTCCCTTGTTATGGGATTGGA
The DNA here is from genome assembly GCF_047496795.1 of Chiloscyllium punctatum. NCBI lineage: Eukaryota > Metazoa > Chordata > Chondrichthyes > Orectolobiformes > Hemiscylliidae > Chiloscyllium > Chiloscyllium punctatum. The sequence goes on from NC_092762.1 coordinate 24,333,835, forward strand.
CATAGCTGAGTTAGTTTCCACATTGCCAGGGAGATATCAGAGTTGGATCTGGAATGAAACAGCTTCCCCAGGGACACGGCTTGTTGTGCAGCACAAGTGTTCAGTCCCAGTGCAGGAATGGTGTCAGGGCCCATTGCCTTTGTCGTATTTACTGTGTTCAGCTGTTTCTTCATGTCACATAGAGTGAATCAGATCGATTAAAGACTGGCATCTGTGATTCTGCGGGCAGCATGGTGAGGGTGAGGTGGATCATCAACTCAACACTTCTGGCTGAGGAAGGTGCAGATAATGCAACCATGTCTTTTCCACTGATGTACAGGGCTGTCCCGTGATTTAGGATAGCGATATTTATGGAGTCCTCTCCTCCAATGAGTTGTTTAATAGTCCATCGACATTTATGTCTGGACGTGGCAGCACTGCACAACTTCGATGTGATCTGTTAGTCTTGGCATCATTTCGCCCTCTGTATCAGATGTTAGTCCTGCTGTTGTGAATATAATCAGTCAAGTGCGGTAGCTTTAATGGATTGTCATCAGGTTTAAGTACACATGGTTCCGACCCTATCATGTTCACCCGCACTCGTCACTGAACCATAGATCAGCTTGATGTTAATGATAGACTGAGGGATTATCCTGGGGAAAATGTTACAGATTGTAGTTGAATACGATTCTGCTGCTGTTGTGATTCTAATGCACCACATGAATGCCCACTTTGAGCTCCAATATGTTCACTTCAATTCTACTGACTATCCCCCAATTTACATCAAGACCGATTCACCCATCAGCCCTGAACTCAATGTCTTAATCTGGTTTCTGATGTGGTAGCACTTCCATTTTACTATCCTCATTCTGCTGAAGGTCTCACACCTCCAATTTGATACTTTACTCAAACCCCTTAACGTTTGCATCTGAATCTTTTCCATTCCCCCAATGCCTTTTTCTATGTTCGATGTGAATGTGTTCCCCTCTGTTTCTCTTCCTGAGCACGATAAGAGCTCTGCAGTGTCAGTGATGCCAGCCTTATGCAGTTTCAGATCAAGGAATTTGTGCACCTTGCATTATAGGTCACTACCCAGTGCATGGCTTTCCGTGTTAGGCAAGGCGTTTGAGCAGCTTTAACACACATCTATGGAACTTGTTCAAAAACAGAAATTGCTGAAGAAACTCAGCAGATCTGGCAGCATCTCGTGGAGTGAAAGTAGAGTTAAACTTTCAGGGCTAGTGACCCTTCTACAAAGCTCCCATTATCTCCAGTGATTTTTGCATTATCATTTCAAGTATCTATAGTTATTTGTTTAATTGAAAATTTGTTCTGAGCCGATTCATTTCTAGAGAGGCTCAACAGGTCTGGTATCATCTGCAGAGACAGAGAAACAGAGTTAGCATTTCAAGTCCAGTGTGACACTTCTTCAGAACTGAAAAGGATTGGAAAATGAGCTTTATAATCCCTTGACAGATGTGAGGAGGGGGTTGACGGGTAAAAGAGGATGTGGCAAATGATAAGCATGCTTTTAATAGTGGTGAACGAGACGATCATGTGAAATAGCTTTAAATTAAGCTGTGAATGGGGAAAAGGGATTATCTCTATTGAGTGGAAGATAAAGACACGACCAGACAAAGGTCATTGGGAGGCCAGGAGGGAGAAAGTACGGAAACTGGAGAATAGCTATAATGGGGTCAGACTGTGAAGTTATGAAATTGTACATTAACTCCTACAGGATGTAACGTACAAAAGATTAAAGTGAGTTGTTACTCGAGCTTGGGTTGTGCTTTCTTGGAACATTGCAGCAGCCCAGGGCCGAAATGTTAGCATGAGAGCAAGGTAGGTTATTGAAATGGGAAGCAATGAGATGGTCAGGGTTATTTCTACAGACAGATTGGGAGTGTTCCTCAAAGCAATGTCATGTTTGGTCTCGCCAATATAGAGAGACTGCATTGTGAGCAGCAACGATAGGAGAGCAGATTGAAAGTTTCCATGTGAAATGCTGCTTCACCTGGAAGGTATGTTTGGTGCCTTGAGCAGTGAGGAGTGAAGAGGTGAATGGACAAGTGTTGTAGTTTCTGCAATTGTATGGGAAAGTGCCATGGTGGAGTGGGAAGTGTTTGGGGTGATGGAGGGGTCACTGAGGGAACGGCCCCTATGAAATACTGACAGTGGGCAGGAAAGGCAGATGTGTTTGATGGTGCTGGCCTGCTGGAGATTGTGTGGAAATGGTAATTTTGATCCTCAATTCTCGGAGGAAGTGTGGACAAGGAGAAATCGAACATTGTTCTGGGATGAAAGGGACGGATTGAGGGCAACACCCTGGGAAATGGGACAGTGACAGCTGAAGGCCCTGGCCACCAGAGTTAGGGGATTTCTGGTTTAAAGGAAAATGAGATCACGTTAAACGAAGCTCATATGAATGTTGCATCATCAAACAGAAATAACGGAGTTGGAGAAACTTGGAGAATGGGGTCAGCCTCCGCTGATCATGTGTTCAGCCACATGCAGAAGCTCCCCCTGAATGATTGAAATGAACCAGGCATCTAAATTGAGGATTTCTGCCTCACATCTGGTCTGAAGCATAATGTGAAAATAGACCCAGTCGAAGGCCAGTGAGTTTACGTTAGCAGACATTCAAGCAGACATCCCAAACCTCTCAGTAATTATTGTTTCTGTTCAAAAGAAGAATTCGATAAGCAAGCGAACCACACATGGTTGACAAAAGCTCTCAAGGATACTATTGATGAGGAATAGTGGAGGTCCAGATTTATAATGTTTATTTCAGGGACCATAAGCTGATGTTAGGCATGAATTTCAGCTGTGCTTCCTGATTTACTCTCCAGAAAACACTGCCATTGCTGCACCATCCTCTTCCTTGTCCGTCTCCCCTTCCTGATTCCAGGATCTTAGTCTCAAATTACAGAGTACATTCTCTCACATTATGGTCCCCAACCCACTTCACCGAAACTCTTTGATCAAGTCTATCAACTCTGCTGTAGCATCAAGCCGCGTTTTGTGATGTCACTTTGCTCTGGTCTCAGTGTGGCTCGGCCTCTCCATTCATGCTGTTTTACATCTCCCACTCACATGTCATTCTGAAAAGTTTCCTTCTTGGCTTAAACCTGATTGAAAACACCCCTCCCCCTTTGCACTGAATTCACACTGTGATCCAAATTTCAAAAAGTATACTCAGCCTTCATCTCACTCTGCTAAAGGTAGACGCTGACCGTGTGGTACATGAATTCCCCTTCTTATATGGTTCAGGCCAGAGATGCGATTTCACTGTAGAGATAATCACACGATTTGGACAAAGCAATTCACGTGTTTGACCTCTTATTGGTAATCGTAAAAGTTTCATGCTGCCTTAGTATTATAACATGGAGAAAAACAAATCACAGTATGAAGCTTGGGCTGAGTGTTATTTACCTGTCATTTGAATACTCTTTCAAATTTGCAGTGCTGATCTTTAAATTCTTGTTCGTGAAACTGGTGTCAGATAGCACGTAGGAGGTTAAGTGATGACATTGTAGAAGTTTATAAAATCATGAAAGGTATGCATAGAGTGACCAGCCAAGGTTTTATTTCCACGGGATGGGGGAGTTCAACCATAGAAGGCATAGGTTAAAGGTGAAAGAGGGAAGATTTGAAATGGACGAGGAGTCAATGCTTTCACACAGAGGGTGATGTGTGCATATGGAATGAGCAGTCAGAGGAAGAGTGGGAGGTGTAAGGACAGCTACAACATTTAAAACTCATTTGGACAAACATACGAATGGGAAAAGCTTACAAGCATAATGACAAAATGGAATCAGATGGGACTAGTTTAGTTTGGAAAACCTGGTCAGCATGGACAAGTTGGACCAAAGGGTCTGTTTGTGTGCGATATGACTGTATGAATCTAGAAAGCGAGGAAAAGGGGAGAAAAGACATGATGTAGTAAATTGGCAAGAAATACATAAACAAGTAGATTGAGCTTTTCCGAGCACATAAAAAAAAGTTCAAGATGATTGTGTGACCTGAGGTAGAAATTAAAGCAGGAAAGTATATTACGCATAATTGGAGGGTGTGACTGAATAATTGGCGACAGAGAGCAGACAGATAATTTACACCCATGTTTTACATCTTCCCTCACAGGGGAAGGTACAGTAAGTGTCTCAATGATGTAAACCAAATGGTAATAGGAGGGAAGTTCTTGAACCATCTCTAACAAATGGAACAAGGATTTTTCGAACAGGTAAGAGTAAGAGTAGACGGGCCAGCAGTAATTCACATCTGTTTTTAAAAGAAGTGATCACAGTGTTGGGGTCATGGTGCCCTCTCTTCAAGATGTTAGTTCTGCTGTTTGTTAATGTAAGCAGTAATTGCGGTAGCTTGAATGGATTGTCTTCAAGTTTAGGTACACACAGTTCTGACCATGGCATGTTCACCCACACTCATCACTGAGGCGGAGATCGGCTTTATAGTAATAGTAGACTGGGAGATTATATTGTGGTTGAATATAATTCTACTACTGCTGCTGCTACTATAGCTGCTATGATTTACAGCATCACATGAATGCCCAGTTTGAGCTGCAATATCTGCAATACAATTCTGCTCGGTAAAAACAATGACTGCAGATGCTGAAAATCAAATACTGGATTAGTGGTGCTGGAAGAGCACAGCAGTTCAGGCAGCATCCAACGAGCAGCGAAATCAACGTTTCGGGCAAAAGCCCTTCATCCTTTATTCCTGATGAAGGGCTTTTGCCAGAAACGTTGATTTCGCTGCTCGTTGGATGCTGCCTGAACTGCTGTGCTCTTCCAGCACCACTAATCCAGTAATACAATTCTGCTGCCTGTCCTCAATTCGCACCGGGACCCGATCACCCTTCTCCCCTGTCCACAGTGCCCTATCCTGGTTTCTGATGTGGGAACGCTTCCATATTTTTAAAGTTCTCATCCAGTTATGGTATCTTCATGATGCCATGCCTCCAATTTGTCGCATTCCTCAAATGCATTTAACGTTTTCACATGAATATTTTCTCCTCCAGAAATGGCATCTTCTGTTTAAAGCGAATGTGTTTCCCTTTATTTCGCTCCATGGTTAAGAGCTCTGTAGTGTCGGTAATGACAGCCTTATGTAGTTTCAGAACAAATGAATTTATATACCTGCGTTATCGTTCACTTCCCGGTGTATGGTGCTCCATGTTGGGCAGGGCGTGTGAGCAGCTTTGACACACATGTTTGAAACTTATTCAAAAACAGAAATTGCTGAAGACGCTGACAAGTCTGACAGCATCTGTGGAGTGAAAGCAAGGTAATCTTTCGGGTTCTGTGACTGTTCCTCAAAGCACCCAGTAAGCTATATTGAAAATGTATTCTGTAACTTCTCATTTTTGAAGGAACTCAGTGGGTCTGGCAACATCTGCACAGACAGATAAACAATGTTAATGTTTCAAGTCCAGTGCAAATCTTCTTCAGACGTGTAAAGGATTGGAAAGTGAGCGCTTTAGTATCTTGGCAGAGGTGGGAAAGAGTGTTTGGAGGCCCAGTGTGAAAGGCAAATTGGCTTGAAGTTGTGGTGAAAGAGACACAGGTATATAATGGGTGTAAATTAATGTGTAAATATTAGAAATTGATTTGATTTTCTCTGTTGAATGGAACATAAACAGGACACGAACTTAGGGAGCACCGGAGGGAGAGTGTACGGAAAATGGAGAACAGCCATAGTGGGTTCAGGCTGTGAATTTATGGAATTGAATATTAACTCCTACAGACTGTAACGTACCAAAGTGTAAAGTGAGGTGTTACTTGAGCTTGAGTTGCACTTCCTGTCAGTTATCTTTGATCCCCTTGTCAATCAAGAACTTATCTGAGTCTGTTTTAAGTAGACTAAATAGAACATAGAATATAGAACAGTATAGCACAGAACAGGCCCTTTGGGCCACGATGTTGTCCCGAGATTTAATCCTAATGTAAAATGTAGTAATTTAACCTACACACCCCTCAACTCACTGCTATCCATGTGCATGTCCAGCAGTCGCATAAATGTCCACAATGACTCTGCTTCCACCAACAGAGCTGGCAATGCATTCCATGCATTCACAACTCTCTGCGTAAAGAACCTACCTCTGACGTCTCCCTTTTACCTTCATCCTAATATCTTCAAATTATGACTTATCGTACTAGTCAATCCTACCCTGGGGAAAAGTCTCTGGGTATTGATTCTCTCTATTCCTCTCCTTATTTTGTACACCTCGATCGGATCTCCTCTCTCCTCTTTGTCTCCAGAGAGAAAGGTCCAAGGTTGTTCAACCTTTCTTCATAAAGCATCCGTCCAGTCCAGGCAGCATCCTGGACTTTCTTTGCACCCTATCCAAAGCCTCTGTATCTTTCCTACAGTATGGGGTCCACAAGTAGACATAATATTCCAAGTGTGGTCTCACTAGGGACTTGCAGAGCTGCAGCAAAACCTCACTGCTCTTAAACTCTGTCCCCCTGTTAATCAAAGACAAAACACCATATAATTTCTTGACACCCTATCTACTTGGGTGGCAACTTTGAGGGATCTATGCACTTGCGCACCCAGATCCCTCTGTTCCTCCACACTGCCAAGAATCCTGTATTTAATGCTATATTCAGGATTCGAATTTGACCTTCCAAAATGCATCACTTCGCATTTACCCAGGTTGAACTCCATCTGCCATTTCTCAGCCCAGGTCTGCATCCTGTCTAAGTCGTGCTGCAGCCTACACAAGCCCTCAATACTCTTGACGACAACTCCAACCTTTGTGTCATCAGCAAATTTACTAACCCACCCCATAAACCTCCTCATCTAAGTCATTTATAAAAACTTCAAAGAGCAGAGGCCCAAAGACATAGCCCTGTGGGATCCCTCTCAACACTGTCCTCCAATTGAATTGGACCCGGTTTTCTGGTGCTGTGAGGCAGCAGTGCCAACCACTGCGTCACCGCGCCGCCCCTAAAGATTTTTAAACATTCTAAACCCTGAAACATCAAGCAACCATCCCTTCCCCCGTGAAATCGACGTCTCGGTTATGGCCACGACATTGTAGCCCCAAGTACTGATCCATGCTCGAAGTTTGTCACTCTTATTTCAGACATTCCTTGCATTAAAGCAGACGCACTTTACCTGATCCCTTTGTTTCATCGCGTGATAAATCTTCCTGAGAGGTTCAATATACCCTGTCACTGTCCCGTCTGCAACTAACCCCCTCTCAGACATGTGGTCTGATTCTTAACCCCCTACCAAACTAGTACAAACCCGCCAGAATCACACAAGCAAACATCCCAAACAGGTCATTTGTGCCCCTCCAGTTCAAGTGCAACGCGTCCTTCATGTACAGGTCCCACCTTACCCTGAAGGTATCCCGATGGTCTAGGTATCTGAAGCACTCCCTCCTGCACCAGCCTCGCAGCCACGTGTAAAGCTGCATTCGCTGAGTGTTAATCATCTCACTAGCTCGTGGCACTGGTAGCAAACCTGAGATCACTACTCTACTCGTCCTGCTCTTCAGCTTCCAAACTAACTCTCTGGAGTCACTTTTCAGATCCTCAGTCCCTTTCCTGGCGATATCGCTGGTGCCAAATGATCTGGTTTCCACAGCCTTCTGTGGTAAGGAATTCCACAATGTCACCACTCTCTGGTTAAAGACGTTTCATCTTATCTTCTTTCAAATGGATTTTCCCTTTGCTCTAAGCTTGTGTCCTCCTGCCAGCGCAAACGGCCTCCCAATTTTGTCTGTATCCAGGTCATTCAGTATTCTGTAAGTTTCAATTGGATCCCCCCTCATCCTTCTAATCTGCATCGAGTATAAACCCAGAGTTCTCCAACGCTCCTCATGTGTTAAGCTTTTCATTTCTGGTGAACCTTCTCTTGACACACACCATGGCTAATTCTTCCTTCCTGCGGTATGAGGCACAAAATACTGGAAATGTGGTCTGACCAGAGCCTTAGAAAGCCTCAGAATCCCCACCAGTATATCCTACTCGTCTCGAGATGAATGACAACATTGAATCTGCCTTCTTAACTGACTTAACCAGCAAGTTTATCTAAGGCGAATCCTGGGCTTGGAATCCAAGTCCCTTTATTACTCAGATTTCTGATTTTTTTTCCCTTTTAGTAAATAGTCCATACCTGTATTCTTCATGTCAAAGTGCATTACCTCACACTTTCCCTCATTGTGTTCCATCTGCTACTCCTTTTCCCACTCTCCTAAACTGTCGAAATCTTTCTGCAGGCTCCCTGCCTCCTCAATACTACATGCCCCTCCACCTATCTTTGCATCATCTGCAAACGTAGCCAGAATGCCTTCTGCCCCGCCACTCAGATCATTAACCTATAAGAGTGAAATGTTGTGGTCTCAACATTGGCTCTTGTGGAAAACTGGTAGTCACCGGCTGCCGTCCTGAGAGGGACAATTTTATCCTCACTCTGCATCCATCAGAGAGCAAACCTTTTATCCATACTAGTACCTGGTCTCTGACACCATGGGTCCTTATCTTACTCTGCAGCCTCCTGTGCGGTACCATATCAGAGGCCTTCTGGAAGTTCAGATAGGTATCTCTCTCTGGTCCAACCCATCATTAACTTCTAAAAGAATTCTCATAATCATGAGTGCAATGTAGGTTATTGAAATGGGGAGCAATCAGAAGGTCAGGGTCATTTATACAGACAGAGTGGAGATGTTCCTCAAAACAGTTTCTCTTTGGCTCACTAGTGTAAAGGAGACAGCATTGTGAGCAGCAATAACAGGAAACTGGATTGAAAGTGTACACGAGAAATGCTGCTTTACCTGGAAGGTGTGTTTAGGGCCTTGGACAGTGAGGAGGGAAGAGGTGAATGGGCAAATGTTGCAGCTCCTGCATTGACATGGGAAGGTGCCATGGGGGTGTGGGGAAGTGTTCGGGATGATGGAGGGTGCCACAGAAGGAGTGGTCCCTGTGAAATGCTGACAGTGGATGGAAGGGGAAGATGTGTTTGATGGTGCTGTCCTGCTGGAGGTGGTGGAGGCGGCATTGATTCAGTGAATGTAGATTCCAGTGCAGTAGGAAGTGAGGACAAGGGAGATCAGTCATTGTTCTGCGAAGGAGAGGACGGAGTGAGAGCAGAAGTGAGGGAGACGGGACAGTCACAGCTGAAAGCTCAGTCCATCAGAGTGAAGTGATTTCTCGTTCGAGTGTAAAGGATGACATGTATGAACCTTCCCAAAAGAATGCGGCATCATATTACAGAAATGACAGAGGCAGGGAAACTGTGAGAATGGAGACACCCTCAGCTGATCATGTGTTCAGCCACATAGTAGGTTCCCCCTCAATGATTGAAAATAGCCAGGCATTTCAAATACAGATATTTGTCATATATCTGGTCAAACACGGAGTGTGAAAACAGACATAGGTGAAGGTCAGCAGATGTGTGTGTGTGTGCGTGTGTGTGTGTGTGTGTGTGTGTGTGTGGTGGGGGGGGGGACATTTAAGCAGGTACTGCTTAATAACGCTCAGTAACGATTGACTCCTGTCAAAAAGAAGATGATATGAAGATGTGAAGATGAACCACCCATGATGTACAAAGACTGTGAAGTATGCTAATCAATCACAAAGAAGAATGCAGATTGGGGCGCTCTGGCGTCGGCCACATTTGGGAAGTTTACTTTTGGAACCAGAAGCAGATTGTATAAAACAAAATACAAAGAAAAATATTCCAAAACTGGCAAGAAATATGAAAAGAAACTAACCGCAAGAGTTTTCCCATATCAAATAAAAAAACGTTTTTGATGTATGTGTGACCCTTGGAAGAAAGGCAGGAGAGAATATGTGGGACACCGGGAACTTGTAACTGGGGAACTGGTTTCAGGGAACAGGCAGAGAAATTAAAACAGTATTTTACATCGTTCCTCACAGGGGAAGGCACAAAGAGTTTCAACATTATAAACAAAATTGTAGTCAGATGAAAGTTTTGCATAGTCTCTAACAAAACGTACAAGGCCTTTCTCAAACAGAAAAGTCCAAGGGTAAACAGCTCACCAGCAATTCATAGCTTGCTTTAATAGAAGTGGTTACAGAGTGACTGGTGGCACTGTGTGAAATATTCCATAACTCTCAAGATTACAGGAATATTCCAGTGAAACTGGCGAAACTCCAGAGTGGCGCCTGTCTTCAAGAAGAGAGTGAGTCTTCAAGTGTCTAAGTGCTCTCTTTGTCTGAATAGTGGAGCATATTTAAGAGGCTTAATGGACTCATGAGGCACTTTCATCCTGAGTGATTTTTAAAAAAGGTAAACTCTGCTCCTTCCTCTGATGGGTTACATATCGGAGGATGAACAGTTTGCTAAAGTTGAATTATTTTGAAAATTATCTGGAACATTGTACAAATGACATCATCCAGAGAATTCTAGAAACAGCACTCATAAGAACATTTTATAACCATGTGGGGGTATTGGGGAGGTGAGAGAGAGAGAGAGAGAGAGAGAAGGTGCTGCATTGCAGTGGTGAGAGTGATGGAGCCTTATTCTGGGGAAGGCGCTAACAGATATACAGTGAGTGTGAGAGAGTTCAGAGAATACAGTGACCCTTATCCTGCCAGAGCGGGGAAGGTTATTGATGCTTTTCCTGTATTGCTGGACATTTCTTCAGACCGCAGATACTGCACTGAGCTGAGTGGTGTGCTCAGATCATACTCGATGAGTCTGGTGGTGCTGGTCGCTCTGGGAAGAGAATGGTCCCGCTTTATATCAGACCATTCACCCAGCCCTCCGTGCCCCTGTTGACAAGCTGTGGTGTAATTTCCCTAATCTGCCATGCTCGGGTAAACTGTGCAGGGCAGCTCAAAACTTGTCCTTTTACCGATGGCAGCAGTGCCAGGGATCACTGAATATCCAGGGGTACCCGGGCGATGGTGTGTAATTGCAGCCATGATGGGTGGGAAAGTCAGGCTGGTATTGAATGAGAGGGACACCATGGGATGCGGTGGGTAGTTAATGAGGTGAGTTCGATAAGATAACACCAGGAAATTAGCTCAGCCTCGTGCAGACATTCCTTCTGTCGCACTCAATGAAAATGGCACTGAGACAAATTATTGTTCGATTCAGCCCAATGAGTCGAAGACTCTGCTGATCCAACTCCCAATTCCAAAGCTGCAGGACAAATGTTTATCCAAAACTCTCCATCATCTTAACTTACACCAATATCCTGCTCAACCATCATTCCTGGAAACAGTGACCTATATTGCAAGATGCTATCGAAATCTTTTCATTTCACAATTTTTAAACCTTCTATCAGATCCTTCTGTGAAATTCTCTCTCAATCTCCCCCTCGCTTTAAACCAAGCTCCTCCCATTTGTTGGTATTAAAACTGATTCCCCCGTCATCTATCTGTGTATGCTGGGAAGGTAACTGCTCCAGATTAATAGATAAATTCACTGCTATGCACTGCACAGCTCCCCATACTGCACAGATATCCAGTCCGTGTGTATAGAACAATGCCTTTGTGTATTCTGCACAAGGCCCTGTGCTGAAAAGATTATCTATCCAAGTTTATAGCTCAGTGCACTGTTGGACCGATAAGTTGTGAACTGGTGAGTTCTAAACAGTGTTCAATCCTGGACGGATTGCTGAGCAGTACACCAGCCTGGTCTACGCAGTGCTTCATGCTGAGCAGGTACTTTATCTGGCCTTATACGCGTCCGGGCTGGATCTGAGAGATGGATTGAGTATCTGATATAATTCCTGACATGACTATCACTAATCCAGCTTGGCTCATTCCGCTGGTAAATGTGAGGTGATATGTTTCAGATAAAATTTACTTGGTCGAACTATTCGACATTAAGCAAAACACAATTTAATCGAATACTGTCGATAAAAGACAACAAAATGAAGAGGAACTTCCAATAACTTAATTCTGTTGGAAAACTTAGCAGAAAAACAGTTTACTTAATAGCTATACAGTAACTGCTCCAATATGGTATCGTCCAATAAGCACACAAATGTCAAAAAACAAATGCAGGAAACAGATTGTCTCCCATGCAGTTCCCCAATCCAGGAGGAAAGAACATCAAAAGACAGTTCCGAGAGAGATCACACAGAGAGTGTGTAGCACCCGGGAGAGATTTCCTGCCTTCCAACTCTGCTGAGACCCCAGCAATAACTACTGAAAGGTAAAACTAAGAATCCTGGTTCTGTGAGATCTTGACAATCACTCCACAGGACCGGGCCGTGGCTGCAAGAACACAAGGAATGGACTGTATCTACATCGTCGATGGCTCCGTAGGTGTCTCTTAAAAATGCTTAAACCCATCTAAGCCGTTAAACCTGGACAGACAAAAGTCAAAGTTAAACATAAATAAATAAAACGAAAAGATGCAGCAGGCCTGGTGATCAGACACAGACGCCCTCGGGAGCCCAGCAATTCCTACGCTGCCAACACACAGCAGAATCATCGAGCTTGTGAAGAGAAAGAATTATCTCTCTCCCTCACCTCTATGTTTACAACTGGAGATATGCTATTAGACCAATAATCAGTGATATCAAAATCCCACCCACACCAAGTATTATTGTGATATATCAGAGTTGCCGTGAAATGGGTTAACTGAAGCTGTTTGTTCAGTGACTGTGATTAATATCAGTCTTCCTGGACCCACCTGGGTCACTGGAGGATTTCCCTCTTGCATAATTACGGACTTCTTTCAACTTGTTATGCCATAGTATTCGGCGCAGAGTCAACCTCAACAAGATTGGGATCAGCAGCTACAGAGAAAGAGAGAAAAATCAGAATCTGAGAACATTATAATGGTCCAACAATGGATTTTAATCTGAGAACATTAGGCTGGGATGTTCCAACAATGGATCAGAATCTGAGAACATTAGACTGCAATGTTCCAACAATGGATCAGAATCTGAGAACATTAGACTGGAATGTTCCAACAATGGACAGGAGTTTATCCTGGGGTCTATTCTTGATTTCTCAGGATTGGCCACCGTTAGAGTTGCGGATACGAGCCGTACTAATGATTATTCAAGCTGGGTACTATCCCATCCTCGCTATTATTGGTGTTCCTGGTAAGTCTATCTCTGTCAATTCTATAAATGATGCTGAATGTTATTGCTATTCTGGTTGATTATATTTAACAAATACATAAACTTTCAGTCACAAACACCACTTCCTTCTCATGCATTTCCAAAGTGCTCACTCATAAGCATCTGAGAAGGAACAAGACTGTTCGGAATATTGAGTCCCTTTTTATCGTGAACTTTTTTATGTCTCCATATTCTCTCTGTCATCAAATCTTTCGACACCCACCTTCATAATATCCCCAATTTCCAGCTCTGCCTGAGTTCTGTTGCTGACTTCGCCATCACCTACCCCTTCGTTAACGACAGATTTTATGGCCCCAGTTCTCTTCTGACCTCTCTTCCAGTTACAAATAGTTTGACCACAAACTTGTTCTTGTCTGTACAGTTACTTCACAACAGGTACTCTTAATCAGAGTAATAATATCACTGACTGTGTAATTCAGAGGCACGGGTTATGACTCTAAAAGCATTGTCTGAAATCCTACCACAGTCGATGACTATATTTAAATTCCAATACCAAAAATTGGGATGAAACCTAATTTCACTCATAGCAACCATAAACCATCAGGATTTCTTTTCTTATTTTATTAATAAACTTTGGTAAAGAAACCTAACATGTTTGCCCTGTCTGAACTAAGTGTCACCTCAGAACCACAACAATCTGGTTGTCTCCATATTGTCTTGACAAATGGCCGCGTGGTCAAGGGCAGTTAGGATGGACAAAAATGCTGCCCTTGCCAGTGATGCTGGCAACCCGCGAAATAACAACATTAAAGGTGAAATAACCAAGGAAATGTGGATGCTGGCGATCTGAAATAAAATTCTCCACCGTCTGAAAGAATGTTGGAGAATCTCAGCAGGTATGGCAGTCTGTCTGAAGAAACACAAATAGTGTTTCGAGTTCAGTGGACCTATCAAAACTGAATGCAACTGAAAAATAATATTATGATATCAGGGATGGTTGGAAGGATGAGTGGGCGGTTTGTGTTGAGTGGATGATGTCCAGCAAGAGAGAGAGAGAGAGAGAGAGAGAGAGAGAGAGAAAGGAAAAGCAAGCAAAATGATTGCTGATGATGGACTGGAAGGAAAACAGAATGGGAAGTTATTCTAACAATTCCACTTTTCACATATTCCTGAATATCATATTTATTATGGGATGCCCCTGCTTACCGTGAGTTATGTTCCTCTATCTCTCCTCTCTCAGGTGTGGTGATCAACTCCATCAGCAATACTTATAGTCGCTGAGATAGTGAGAAACGTAATGTTCCATTGTCAACTGCTTCTCTGGAGAGAGGGATTGTTACTGTGCGACTGTGTGGAGATGTAACAGCTTTCTCAGCCAGGAAGAGAAACTGAGGAGACCGAGGCATTTTCAACACTGAGTGAATGCACTGTGGGTGTGGGGAATTGACTTGCTGCTGTCATCTAGAAAGTCAGTGGAGGGTCTGTGAATGGTGTTCTCAGGATTGTGATGTCAGCTACTGGGTTCATTCAGGGAACCCTGAGGGTCTGGGGACACCACTCTGGATATGCATTTACAATGTGGCTAGGTCCATGATTTACAAATGTAGCTGCGACTACAAAGAAGGGAAGCTGTGTAAACAGGGAGGAGCAGGACACTGTACTATACTCTCTGGGATTTCCAGGAATATTTGTCTATGCTGCACCTATTCAGTTGTAAAGTATAAAACCAGCTTGTCTCAACATTGAGGTGGTCATTGAGCTGTATCCCGTCCTTCAGTATAACCTGTCATCTCACACCAGGGACAGGACTGTGCTGACACTCACGATGAATTAAACTGGATTGATTCTGGAAATTTCCAGGCAGCAGTGGGTAATATATCCATCTCCGAAGTGCAGTCCTCCAATGTATTCACAAGCAGTCAGAAACCACCTGCCTGTTGAGAGGAATGCAATGGTTCCATCTCCACAGGGGATGGTACAGAAACTAACTTGCAGAAATATTAAGGAACAGAGTGATTGGTAAAAATGGGAGACTGCAGGAAATCAGAAGTAATGAAGAGTATGTTATTGAAATTCTAATGGAATTGAAGTTTCATAAGTTGCTGCATCTGATGAGCTCCATCCCAGAGTGATTGAGATGAGATCAGAGCTAGTGAAAGAATTGCTGATTATTCCTCAAAGCTGGTTAGATCCTGGAAAGGATGCTGCAGAGTGGAAAACAACTATTGTAAACTTAAATATTTCAAACAGGATGGAGAGGGAAAACAGAAAACTAAATAGCTTGATGTCCGCTGTGAGAATAATATATTGGAGCATTTTATAAGGAAAGTGACAACTACGTACTTGGAGAATAATGATTTGATTTGGTTCATTCGGCCTAGATTCAGGAAAGGGAAATGATCTTTGATAAACCTGTTTGTGGAGATTGTCCGTTGTGACATCAACAGTTGAGAACCAATGGGATTGGAGTATTTGTATTTTTAGAAGACGCTTGACATGTCTGAATACAGGTGAGTGGGGAATGTTAGAGTCCATGGGTAGGTAGGCGTGGAATATATACCACATGGATTAAAAATTGGGTAAAGGAGATACGAGAAGAATTCTGTTTTTCTCTGGACTGAAGGATTGATGGGTGGCAGCAGGATCAATGTTTGGGCAATAGCTGTTCACAAGGTAGAATAATGATTCAGATGTGAACAACCGATATCATCATGTACATTTATATTTATTAAATGGTAGAGAGGTGGGCGAGTGCTTTTGTTGAAAAGGACCTGGATGTCCTTGGTCATAAGTCACTGACAGAATTCATACGGGGTCAGGAACTAAATGATATGTGGTTCTTCATGCAAAATGATTGAGGTACAAAAGTTAGAATATCTTTCCAACTGATCGTGTTTTTGAGAGAGTATTTGGTGCATTTTGTAAAGATTTTGTCTGCTTTATAAACAATGATCCCTTTGTCACTGAGAGAGTGGAATGTATTTTGACCAGACTAAACAATAGCATGATGTTACCATGCGGAGAGAGTGCAGTAACTGTGTTTAATCTGTAGCGCTGTGAGATAATAAGAAGTTGAAGCTTGATGGATATGGACAGAAATTCATTATGTCCCAAACAGCTGAATAGGGTGAAAATTTCATGCTTTTCATTATATGTTTGATTCACGACAGTTTATGTGCATCTGCAGAGCCGCCATGTTGATTGACAGTGAGGTACAGGCTCTGAATGAACTCTGAACACTTTAATGCACAGTTACTGTGTGACACTGCATTGAATTTCACTTTGTACACAATCCTGTCAGCAGCCAAAATACCTTCATTCTGAAACAGTTAGTTATTCCCCACCAGTTTCTGACCTCCACGGAGACCATGGGTCTGCCTTCTTGGAGATGGAAGGTAACTTGGAGAATGGCTAAAAAATGTTGGCTTCATTCCGACTGCCAGAAAACCATGTTAAAGTAACACATATGTAACATGAGTAATTAAGCCATGTGGATCAATTTGGAGCAGTCTGTCTGTGCAGCCCCTGCTTCATTTGTTTGTGATGTTGGAGTATCTCTGACACTTTCCTGTTCCTGCGTTAGTGGCTTGACAAGCTGAATAACCTCTTCCTGATACTTTGTAAGTGACTCCGGGTATGAAATGGTTCTGTCTGTTCCCATGTATGTGACATGTGGGAGAGAGTAGACTCCCTGACTTCCTGTGAAACAGGCAAGAGGGACTGAGTGGTCTATCCTTCTTCTTGTCCAGTAGTTTTGATGGGATGGGATGAATGGCTTCCTCACATTCTTGTGAAAACAGATTGAGGTGCTGAATAAACTCCTCCTCCTACTGTGTAAATGTACTGTGCTGTTACTTAAATGTTACCCAGACTTTAACAGCACGATCTTGAATGTTATCCAAGTCTTGCTGCACATGGTCACAGATTGTTTCAAGAGCTGAAGAGGGACAACTTGTCCTGAAAACTTTGTAAACTTCAGTGAATGCCCCCTCTTCTGCTGGCACGGTCGCTCAGTAGCTTACACTGCTGATTCACAGCGCCAGGGTCCCAGGTTCGATTCCAGCCTTGGGCAACTGTCTGTATGGAGTTTGCTCATTCCCCACTTGTCTGTATGAGTTTCTTCCGGGTACTCCGGTTTCCTCCCACAGTTCGAAGATGTTCAGGACGGGTCAATTTGCCATGCTAAGTTGTCCAATATGTTAGTTGCATTAGTCAGAGGGAAATGTGTTTGGGTGGATTACTCTTCGGAGGGTCGGTATGGACTGGTTGGGCCGAAGTGCCTGTTTCCACATTGTAGGGAATCTAATCTGCTCAGTTTGGACTCAATGGGCTGAATAGCCTTCTTCCACACTGTAGGGATTCTATGATGACAAACTGGAGATGCCTGAGCTGAGGAAGCTAGGCTGAGGATCTCCTGCAGATGTGTCCCATGGCTGAGATGATTGATGCCCACCAATGATAATTATCTTCCCTTGTGCCATGAATAACTCCAAAAAGTGTAGAGGTCTTAGTTAATTCTCATTAAGTGCGATTGACCAGGAGGAGATTTATCAGGATGCTACCTGGACTCGAGGGCAGGTCTTATGAAGGAACCATGAGGGAGCGAGGGCTTTTCTCACTGGAGGTGTACAAGATGATGAGAGGCATAGAGAGAGTGAATAGCCAGAAGCATTTTCCCAGGGCAGAAATGTCTGTGACTAAGTGGAATAATTTTAATGCAATTGGAGGAAGGTTTAGGGGAGATATCAGCGATAGAGTTTTTACACAGAGAGTGGTGGGTGTGTCGAATGCACTGCCAGCGGTGGTAGTAGAGTCAAATACATGAGGGAAACTTAAGAGACTCTTGGATCGGCACATGGAACAAAGTGAACGGAAGCATGTAGGTTAGTCTGATCTTAGAGTATGATAAACAGCACAACGTCGAGGGCTGAAGGTCCTAACTGCATGCATTCATGTAGAACTCTGAGCTCAAAAACTGCATGAATTCATGTAAAACTGCATGATCTCACCAAAACATCATGGCCTAGACAGACAACACAGGGGGCAACAACTTCACCATATTGTCTAGCTATCACCATTGATAGCAGCTAACCTGAGAATGCAACTTTTAAAAAAACGTTTTTGTGATTTACATTTGAAGGAAGTGAAACTATCATGGTATTCTAACAGATGAAAGGCTTAGCAATCAATTTTCCAATGTATAATTTCAGTTATATCTCACTGCAAATTTCTGATATAAATTCTGTGTTAGGATTGAGCACTCCACTATCACCTGATGAAGGAAAGCTCGTGTGCTTCCAATTAAATCTGTTGGACTATAACCTGGTGCTTTGTGCTTTTTAACTTTGTACACCCCAGTCCAACACCGACATCTCCAAATCAATACTGTTCTTTGTTCTGTATTCTATGGAATTGCTCAAGAAGACTTGGACATTGAGGAATATTTGAGACTTGGAGCAGGTCAGCCTTGATCTTAGTGAAGGGCAAGGCAGGCTTGGGATGTGAATGACCTGCCCCTACTTCTGATGTTCTCGCATTCTGTTATTGGAAAGTTAGTTGGTGTTATTTTCCTGGAAGGTCTTTTATGGAATGTTGCAATCAGTGAGACCAGCGGATTTTGTGAGGCATCGCTTGGTGAGATTTGGGGGCTGTATTCACAGTGAATCTGGGTCTATAACATGATCAACAAATGAAGCACAAGTTACAGAGAGGGAAAGCCCTGTAAAGAGAGATGAGGGGCCTCTTTTATATCTAGCCTGTGTCTTCCAGTTATATTTTCCAAAGCTCCCAAACAGTGTGGGACAGTCTTGAGGGACGAAATGGTCTCCTCTGTTTATGTGCACCATGCTATAACAGTTAGTGGACTCCAATAGCTCCTGTCTAGCCGGTTTGAGGGGTTGATTGGAAAGCAGAAACATGGGACTAAGGAAGAAGAGTGGGTCATTAGAGAATTTGAGCCTTCTCCAACAGGCATTAAGATTGTGGCTGATCAGATTGTGGTCTCAGCCTCATCGTCCTGTCTGTGTCCCATTATCCATGAAACACTTCTCTGTTAAATCTTTAACTAACTCATCTGTGAATACTTGTAATCAGAGAGGCACCACAAACTTCCGGGGAAGAGAATTCCCATTCGAATGGCCCTTTTAGAATTTTCCCTCATCGCGTTGGGAGAATAAGAGAGTCATACAGCATGGAAGCAGATCCTTTTGTCAAAATTGTCCACACCAATCTGGCACCTTAATCAGATCTCGTCCCACTTGTCAGCATTTGGCCCACATCCCTCTTAACCATTCCTATTTATGTACCTTTCCAGATAAATTTTAAACGTGTAATTGTACCCGCTTTCACCACTTCCTCTGACAGTACACCCACCAGCCTCTGTATGAAAATGTTTCACCTCAGGTCCCTTCTATGTCTTTGCCATTTCACCTTCACACTATGCGGTCTAGTTGTGTACGCCCCTGCCCATTCAGACTACCTATGCCCCTCAGGACTTTTTAAAACATCTGTCATATCACCATTCAGTCTCTGACAGTCCAGGGGAAATAAGCCTCAACCTGTTCATCATCTCCCTGTAGCTTAAACCCTCAGGTTCCAGAAAATCCTTGTAAGTCTTTTCTGCACCCATTCAAGCTTAACAACATCCATCCTTTAGCAGAGTCAACTGACATGTACGCAGTATTCTTAAAGTGGCCTCACCTCCGTCCTGTACAAGCAAAACATGCTACCCCTACTCCTATACTCAATGTTCTGACCTATTAAGGCAATCGTGCCAACTATATTCCTCACCACTCTACCGACTTAAACTGCACTTTCAAGGAACTATGAATCTTCACCCGTGGGTCTCTTTGTTCAGCAACAATCCCAAGGGCATTACCCTGCTTTAACTTACCAAAATGCAAACCTCACAAATATCTAAATTAAACTCCATCTGCCAGTCCTTGGCTCATTGATCGTCAAGGATCCCGTTATATTTTTCACTGTCCACTGCACCACCTTGGTGTTGTTATCTGTAAGCTTATTAACCATGCCTCTGATAATCACATCAAAATTGTTTACATCCGTAATGAAAAGCAGTGAGCTTACCACTGATTCTATCAGCACACCGCTGGCCACAGGTCTTCAGTCTGGAAAATAATCCATTACCTTCAATCCAATTTTGTATCTAATTGGTTAGTTTTTCCTAGATTACATATAACCTAATCTTAGTAATCTGCCTACGATAAAGTACGTTAATAAATCCCTTGCTGAAGTCTGTGTAAACAATATCTACCACAGTGTCTTCTTCAATCTTCTTTGTCACCTCTTCATAATACGCAATCACATTAATTAGACATGATTTGCATCACACAAATCCATGCTGACTATCCCTAATAAGTCCTTGTCTTTCTAAATAGATGTAAATCCTATCCCTCAGAATCCTCTCCAACGAACGCCTCGGCGCTAACGTTGGCTGATTGAGCCGATAATTCCCTGTGTTATTTTGGCTTACTTCTCCCTTTTCTCGCCCCACTCCTCCACTGGCCACAAATAAAATAACTAAGTTGGTGATATGGCCAATGATATAGCTCTCAGAGTGTGTCAGGGTCAGTGTTAGGAACAAGTCAAGCAGATTTCTTTAATCTGCTGAAACAACACGTTTCTGACCAATGCAAATGTACTCAAACTATGATGGAAAGGGGAATGACGAGAGGATATTGCAAATATGTACATTGATATTTTGCTGAGAAACACACACAGATACTCACACGCACACACACACACACACACACACACACACACACACACACGGATTGTCGATAATAAACTGAAAAGCGAAATATCTGCAAAGTTAACTTGAAAGAACATTGTCCAAATATGATTCAAACTCATGACCAAAGGAAAAATGAGAGTTTGACCCAAATGCTGTTCTATTTGTAGAGTCATCACGTCTTACAGCATGGAGAGAGGCAGAGAGGCCCTTTGGCCCAAACTCGTCCATGCTGACCCAAATATCCAACCACTCTAACCTCATTTCCCAGCACTTGGCCCTTAGCATTCTCGTCCTTTCCTGTCCATGTACTTGCCCAAATGCCGTTTAAATATCGTTAATATAAATGCTGCAACCACTTCTGTTGGCAGCTCATTCCTTTTGTGTACCACTCTCTACGTAAAACAGTTTCCATCAGTTTCACTTTTATTCTTTCCCCTCTCACCTTAAATTGATGCCCTCTCTTCCTCGATTCCCCAACTCCCGGAAAAAAAGGTTGGATCTATCCTTTCCATGTCAACTTCTATAAGATCCCTCTCAGTCTCCTATTCTCCAAAGAAAAAGTCCTCGCTTGTCCAACCTCTCCCGAAAAATTCATATTGTTGAGACCTGGCTATATATTTGTAAAATCCATCTGCACACATTCGAAATTAAAAACATCCTCCTGATCGCAATGTGACTAAAACAGAACACAACACTACAAGTGCAGCCTCACCAACATCTGTATAACTGCAACATAACTTCCCAACTGCTCTCCTCCATGTCCTGACCAATGCTTGCTAGTGTGGCAAAAGCCTACTTCACTACCATATCTAACTATGACACCACTTTCAGAGAACGGTGGACCTAAACTCCATGGTCCCTCTGCTCTGCTACACTCCTTAATGTCCTACCAATCACCATGAAACTCCTACCTTGATCTAATGATGCCAAAATATTCCTCGGCCCACTTCTCCAGTTTGATCAAGGTCCGGCTGCAATTTCTGATATACGTCCTCACTGTCCACGATTCCACCTATTTTAGTGTCATCTTCAAGTTTCCTAATCATGCCTTGTACATTCGCAAGAATATCATTGACACAGATAACAAACAGCAACGGGCCCAGCAGCGACCCCTGAGGCACTTCATGTGTCACAGGCCTCCAGTCCGAGAGCATCCTTCCACTATTACCCTCTGCTTACTACCATGAAGCCAATTGTGTGTACAAGTTGCAGCTCCCATGCGATTCCAAGCTTCCAGAACGGCCTATCAATGGTAACATTGTCAAAGGCCTTAGTGAAACCCATACAGACTCCGTATACCGCCCGACCCGCATCAACATTTCTGGTCACTTCATCAATGAACTCAAACAAATTTGAGAGGCATGATCTCCCACTCACAAATCTTTCCAGTCTAAAAACATCTATTAATGATAATTACTAAAATTAATAATAACATACGAATTAGTAAATAATAATAAGATGACATTTTCAGTGGAGAATAAATTATCCATTGTATGTAACATTGGAACGTGCATCATGGATGAAGGGCAGAATAGATTTTGTACCTGTGTCATTGAATTGTGTTGAAAAAGGTAAAGCTGGCATGGTGATTCCGTAGTTCGTACTGCTGCCTCATTGTGTTATGGATCAGGTTTGGTTCCAGCTTCGGGTGACTCTCTGTGTGGAATTTGCACATTCTCACTGTATTTTTGTGTGTTTCTATGGGTGCTCCATTTTCATTCTACAATCCAAAGATGCATAGCTCAGGTGAATTGTCCATGCCAAGTTACCCGTAGTGTTATGTGCATTCGTCAGGGGTAAATATAGGGCAGGGGAATGGGACTGGGTTGGTCACTGTTTGGAGGGTCGGTGTGATCTTGTTGGGCCAAATGGCCTGTTCTTATACTGTAGGGAATCTGTCCAAAAACTATTTCTAAACAAACCTTATCTTTCAAAATGCATGTATATCTCATCCCTCAGAGTCTTCTCAAGTAACGTACCTACCACAGTTGTTAGGTTTCTTGATCTATAGATCCCAGATTATTCTTGGCTTCCCTTCTTGAATAATGGCACAACATTTGCTAATCTCCAATATTCTGGAACCTAAACTGTAGCTAACGATGATGCAAAAGTATTAACCAGGGTCCCCGTAGATTCTTCTGTAGCCTCTTACAGTATTCTTGGATGTATCTGTTTAGGACCAGGAGATTTATCCACCTTCATACATTCTAATGCATCCAACACGTCTTCTCCTGTGATATTGACTCACCCTAAGATAACACTACTACCTTTGTTAACCTCCCTAGACTTCATCTTTTTCTCCACGGTAAAGGCAGAGGAGAAATATTCATTGAGAATCTCACAAATCTCCTACGATTCTAGACGTGCATGTCCACTTTGGAACTCGAAGGGTCATATTCTCAATTCGTTATTCCTTTTTCTTTAATATACTTAAAGAACCTCTTTGGATTCACCCTAATCTTCTCAGCCAAAGCTATTTTGTGCCCCCTTTTCACCCTCCTGATTTCCTTCTTCAGTAAACTACTGTATCCCCTGTATGCCTCCAGGTATTCCCTCGATCACAGCTGCCTGGACCTGAGCCACATATAGACCTTGAACTGTAGTCATTTCACTTTTAAAGTCCTCCCACTTGCAGGAGGTCCCTTCGCCTGCAAACAAACTCCTCCAACCAACCCCTACAAGCTCCTGTCTCATTCCACCAAAATTCGCCTTGCCCCCAGTTTGAACTTGAACATGTGGAGCAGTTTTGTCCTTCTGCATAACTATTTAAAAATTAATAGAACTATGGTCACTGGTCCCGGAGTGCTCCCCCACTGTCACCTCAGTCACCTGCCCTGCCCCAGATCTTACAGTAGGTCACGCTTCGTCCCTTCCCGAGTTGCACCCTCTACTTACTGCTTGAGGAAACTATTCTGAACACACTTAATAAATACACCCCATCTCAGTCCTTAATTCTATGTCTTTCCCAGTCTATGTTAGGAAAATTAAAATCTCCTACTAATGCAATCCTATTGGCCCTGCAAGTCTCCCCAGTCTGTCAGCATATTTTTGTTCCCCTAATTCCTTGTTTATTATTTGGGGGTCTATAGTACAATCCCAATACTATCACCATTCCCTTCTTATTTATTAGCTCCCCAGACAAATACTCACAGGATGATCCATCAGTTATTTTATCTCCGTTTACTACTGTGGTACTCGCCTTAATCAACAATGAAACTCCCTGTCTCCTCCTTCCACCATCTCTGTCCCTCATAAAGCACCTGTACCCTGGTACTTTAAGCTGCCGGTGCTGTCCCTCCCTTAGCTATGTTTCAGTAATAGCTATAATATCCCAGTTCCACGCACCGATCCATGCCCTGAGTTCATCGGCCTTACCTGTCAGCCATCTTGCATTGAAACAGTTGCAATTTAATCCAACAGACATTCCTTGCTCTCTGTCATTGTCTAGCCTGACCTGCCTTTTCATTTTACTGTTTCTGATTACTGTATCTCCTCCCAGCCTCGCACTTGACTCCCGACTATTGAGGATCACACATGCACCACACCCCCCCACCCAACCCCAGCCAATCTAGTTGAAATCCTCCCTTGCAGCAGTGGCAAACCTGCCTGCCAGGATATTGGTCCCCTTCCAGTTCAGGTACAACCCGTCCTTCCTGAACACGTTGCCTTGCCCCACAAAAGATACCAGTAATCCAAAAATCTCTGCCCCCTGCACTAATTCTTTAGCTACTCCTTCATCTGCCATATCCTCCTGTTCTTACCTTCACTAGCATGGAGCACTGGAAATAAACTGGATATTACCACTGTCATGGTCCTGTCTTTTCTCCTTTTCCCTAGCTCTCCACAATCACTCTGCAGAATGTCATCACTATTTCTACCTGTGTCACTCTTTCCTTTGTACCAATGTGCACAATGACTTCTGTCTGCTTCCCGCTCCCCCCCGACCCCCACCTACACCCCCACCCCCAGTGAGAACGTTCTGCAGCCGCTCTGAGACATCCTGGACCTGGCAAGTAGGAGGCGACACACCATTCCGGATTCCCATTTGCAGCCACCGAATCTCCAATCTGTTCCCTTCACTATCGAGTCAGATAATTACTTCTGTAGTTATTCTCCTTGCACTGCCTTCTGACAATGGGATTTCTTCATGAAAGAGTTGAATTTGGCTGAATTGTTTTGCTTCAGGCAATGGGGAGATTCTAATGAAACCTCATCAGGAATCGCCCATTAGTGGGAAAGACGACTGGGCTTTTTTTCACTCCACACATTCCTGTGATGAGCGATAGGGAAACAGAAAGGGAGCAATAGAATGTTTCTCCACAGATAGGCTACATTTTCCATGTGTAAGTTAAATCAGTAACGTTATCAGTCCCACACTGGACTCCGTGAGCTCTTCTTGAACATTGTCTGAACTATATGACTCCATTACATTTTTGACTCCAGGTCAGTGCGTTATTGCAGAATCAATTCATTCACAATAAATGGTCGTAATTGTTTTGAAGATCTGTTAATATGTGCTTGCATAATGTAAAAATAAGCGTTTCATGTCTTCACAATATCTGTGTTAAAATGAATACTCTTAAACATATACAGTAATTGCTGGAAAAGCTCAGCTTGTCTGTCGGCATGTAGGAAGAGAATTCACAGTTCAATTTTTCTGTCCAGTGACCTTTCCTTTGAAACTGACTTATTCTTAAAGAATTTCCCCAGTTTTATTCTCTTACACAAGAAGAAATATTCATCCAGTATTCACCAACTGCACTCTTCTCAAGATCTTATATGGTCAATAAAACATCCCTCACTCTCAGGCCGAACCGTTAATTCTTCATAACGTAATGTCTTCATCCCAAGAATGCGTAAAGAGAAATATCTTTGAGACATTTCGAAAACAATTTTGTTTTTTTTATTTTCAATTTATACAGTTATAACTACACATAATACAACAGATGTAATCTCAGCAATGCCGTGTACTGATGCAGAAAACATCGCTAAGATCATACCCAACACCCCTTGCATGAAACAGAATCACGACATTTACCTTCCAAATCACTTGCTACATCTTCAGGTTAATTTGATGTGATTCATGTACTAAGACACACAAATCCCTCTGTAACACTGAGTTCTGCATTCTCCTTGCATTTAAATAAATTTCTGCTGTTTCGTCCTTTCCCCAAATCAGAAAGTTTCCATCATATATATTGAACTGCTTTTTTTTCTGCTGAAACTTTGCTCACAGCCATCCTCTGTCTGTATGCCATTGCTTGTTGCTGTGCCCTCCCCCAATCTGTGTTCCATTGCAGACGTTCTGCACTCCCACTGTCTGTATCCTATAGCAGACAATCTGCCCTCCTCCGTCTGTATCCCATTGCCGATGCTCTGTCTCCCCATCTGTATCCCATTGCAGATGCACTGCCCTCACCCATCAGTATCCCATTGCAGACACTTTGCCTTTCCCCTGTCTGTATCCCATTGTAGATGCATTGCCTTCGCTTGTCCTCCGCTGTCTGTATCCCATTGTAGATGCTTTGCCTTCCCCTGTTTGGATCCCAATGCAGACACTCTGCCCTCACCCATCAGTATCCCATTGCAGATGTTTTGCCTTCCCCTGTCTGTATCCCATTGTAGACGCTGTGCCCTCCCCTGTCTGTATCCCATTGCAGGCATGCATCCCTTCCCCAGTCTGTCTCCATTTCAGATGCTCTGGCCTTCCCCTGTCTGTATCCCAGTGTAGACGCACTGCCTTCGCTCTGCCCTCCGCTGTCTGTATCCCATTGCAGACGCTTTGCCCTCCCCCCGTCTGTATCCCACTGTAGACAGTGTTCCCTCCACTGTCTATATCACACTGCAGATGCTCTGCCCTCCCCCGTCCATATCGCATTGCAGACACTCTGCCCTCCTTCATCTTCATCCCATTGCAGATGATCTGTCCTCTCTCTGACTGCGTCCCATTCCAGACCCTCTGCCCGCCCCCAGTCTGTCTCCTATCGCAGATGCTCTGCCCTCCCCCCGTCTGTATCCCATTGCAGACGCTCTCTCCTCCCCCTGTCTGTATCCCACCGCAGATGCTCTTCCCTCCCCCAGTCTGTGTCCCATTGCAGATGTTCTGCCCTCCTCCTGTCAGTATCCCATTGCAGAAGCACTGCTCTCCCCCGTCAGTATCACATTGCAGATGCTCTGCCTCCCCGTCTGTATCCAATAGCAGACCCTCTGCCCTCACCCATCAGTATCCCGTTGCAGACGCTTTTCCCTTCCCCTATCTGCAGCCCATTGCAGAGGTGCATCCCTCCCCCAGTCTGTCTCCCATTGCAGATGCTCGGCCCTCCCCCAGTCTGTCTCCCATTGCAAACGCTCTGCCCTCCCCCCGTCTGTATCCAATTTCAGGTGATCTGTCCTTCCCCTGTCTGTATCCCATTGCAGACGCTCTTTCTTCATTTGACATCTTATTGAATGATAATCCTGGTGCATGATCAAACTGAGCTCCATCTCCTTCATCCGGTTCATTAGAATAGATTGTAATTTGTTGATGACCTCATACAGATCCCTGAAGAATTCCACTCATTACAGCTTTCCAAACACAAAATAAGTAATGATCTCTACTCTGCATTTCCTGACAGCCACCCAGGGCGCCCCTGCTTCTGCATAACAGCCTGGGATGATTATAGGGCGTCCCCCTGTGCTGTGTAATTTACTGAATACTTCATTCTGTTTGCTGGAGTCTGTTTGGTGCAGCCCATTTTGCCGCAGACACTTATAGACGCAGCACTATTTCAGCGCAGCTCATATTTATTCCTTTTCAGGCTTCGAAAAAAGCATTAATCTAAGCAATAAAAATAAAAATAATGTTTATTCCATTTCGTAAAAATGTTAAAAAGACACTTGAGTAAGTGTAACATTGACTCAGAGCTGTCTTTCAGAGCTAAAATGATAGTTGGTCTTGCATTTATTCAGATTGAAAACATTCATGAAGCTATTGAACATTTGTCTGATGCGCTTCCAGATGAACTACAACCGCTGCTGGACTGGTTCGAGGATAACTATGGAGATAGAAGATTACGCAGAGGAAATGGTCGGTGTCCACCGCTTTTTACAGTTGAAATGTGGCATTTATATGAAAGGACTTTAAACAATGAGGA
The DNA here is from genome assembly GCF_047496795.1 of Chiloscyllium punctatum. Classification (NCBI taxonomy): domain Eukaryota; kingdom Metazoa; phylum Chordata; class Chondrichthyes; order Orectolobiformes; family Hemiscylliidae; genus Chiloscyllium; species Chiloscyllium punctatum. The sequence goes on from NC_092762.1 coordinate 24,361,736, forward strand.
CAAAACAAACAATAATGCAGAAGCTGCCCACAGGAGATGACAATGCGAGTTTGATGTGAAACATCCAGTTATTTGGAAATATATTGACAGTTTACGAAAAGGTCAGAGAGGAAGGGACATTTACTATGAGCATCTGATAGCAGGGCACGATATTCCATTGAAATTACACAAGAATACAAACACTCGTAAGAAGTTTTGGTGAGAGAAATTATGTCGAGTATTTATGAGGGAATGCCCATAATTTTGAATGAACCTCATATTTTAGATTTTTCCTAATGAACTTATTCCGTTTACTTTTTTTCTTTTTAACATTTTTACTGAAGAGAATAAACATTATTTTTTTATTTTTAGTATTTCATTAATGCTTTTAAATAAGCCTGAAAAGTGATAGAGATGAGATTGGAACTGCCAGCAAGTTTAAATTGAAAATTGCTCTTTCCTGAACATTGCTGCTTACTTGGTTGGTGGGATGTCGATGTTTCACAATCTCCACACAAGGTGTCCTGGTCCTCTGTGTTTTTTTCCAGGATCCTCGCCACATGTCGAGGTAGTGGGTGAGGGAACAGATATCGGTCATTCTAACACCCGCCTTGGCCCTTTATGTCCTATTCCAGGCTGTTTCTCCTGGAATTGGTGAAGAGGAGGGATGGAGTGAGGGTGGGAGTGGGTACCCCTACTATTAGTGCTGGTGTAGTGGAAGGGGGAAGGGTGATATATCCGCAGGGAGTCTGACCACAGTGTTGTATCCATGCAGTGGTATTCGTGTGCGCGGCTATTGTGTCAGTGACAGAAAAAGTCGGGGAGGGAAGGTGTGAATTCAACAATGAGTGTGGTCGTGCTTGAGCCTTATTTGGAGATAGAATGTGAGCCTTGGTCAGGGGTAGGTGTTATAACAGATATACAGTGAGTGTGAGGGAGCAGAAGAATATGGTGACACTTATCCTGGCAAAGTGGGGGGAAAGAATATTGATGCTTGTCCTGTATTGCTGACCAATTCTTCAGATCATCTCAGCGTTGAGGTGAGTCTCCCTGAACGTCTTGTCCAAGTCTATCGCTAATAACGCCACAGACCTTTTCCATCACATCCAAAAGAATCAGTTTGGGTGGATCTTCCAAAGAGCAAGGTGAAGCAAATATTAGTATGTTATATATCTAACCCAAATCTATCACGCAAATACTTTACATCATACGTTCTGGAAATTAGGTATGTAAGTTAATGCAAGGGAAAGCAATGACATAGTGACATTATCGCTGGGCTCTTAACCCAGAGACCCAGGTCATATTCTGGGGATATGATTTCAAAACCTGCCATGGCAGATGGTGGAATTTGAATTCAATATGTATCTGGAATCAAGGGATTATGATGACGAGGAATCCATTGTCGATTGTTGGAAAATCTCATCTGGTTCACTGATGTCCTTGAGGGAAGGATACTACTGTCCTTACTTGGTGTGGCCTGCATGTGACTCCAGACTCAAGACAACGCAGCTGACTCTTAACTGCCCTCTGGCATGGGCAATAAATGCTGGTTATCCAGCGACGCCCTCATCCTGTGAATGAGTAGCAAATAATCATGGGTGCTGCAGTAATACTGGATTGTCTCAAGTTGCACCGAAACTGCATTAACTAAGTGTCTACCAATACTGTGAAGAATAACTTCCGTAAGTGTATATCAGGTCGGTTGAACAGTATGTTGTGAACCAAAGTGGAGAGCAGGTTATTTCAGATTTGGTGTTGTGTGGTCAGGAGGACTAATTAATAACCTTGCTCTGAAGCGCTTTGGAGGAATAGTGAGATCAATATGTTGCATTTTTACACGGCGTCTGAATACAATATCGAATGTTTGAACATTCTGGTCACGCATCATGGAAGCCCGGAGACGAGAGGGTTAATTACGCTCCAGTGAATTGGGGAAGTACAATATAACATTCAATGGGACAAGCAATGATTGTGAGAGTCAGACAATCCGACAGCACGGAGACAGGCCCTTCAGCCTGAACTGGTCCATTCCGAACGAAATGTCCATTCACATTAACCACACTTCCCTGCACTTGCCCCGTATCCTTCTTATTCTTTCCTATCCGTGTATTTGTCCAAATGCATTTTAAATTTTGTGAATGTACCCGCCTCAAACACTTCTACTGAAAGCTCATTCCATGTGCATACCACCCCGTGTGTAAAAGAAATTGCCCCTCAGGTTCCCTTTTACTCTTTCCCCTCGGAACTTAAATTAATGCCCTCTGGTCCATGGTTGCTCAACCCTGGGGAAAAAAAAGACAGAGTGCATTCACTCTATCCTTGCTTCCCATGATCTTATACACTTCTATCAGATCCGCCCTCAGTATCGCACTCGAAAGTAAAAACTCCTAGCTTGCCCAACCTCTCACAATAACTCAGACCATTGAGTCCAGGCATCATCCTTGTAAGTTTCTTCTGCACTATTTCCAGTTTAATAACATCCTTCTTATAGCAAAGTGAACAACACTGAACATAACACTACCAGTATTGCATCACCAGCATCCTGTATAACTGCAACATAACTCCCTAATTTCGAAACTCATTGCTCTGACTGATGAAGGCCAGTCTGCCAAATGCCTTTTTCACTGCATATCTACCTGTGACTCCACTTTCAGAGAACTTTGAACCTGAATTCCAAAGTCCCTTTGTTTCAATACACTCCTAAACACCCTGCTATTCACCTTGAAACCCCTACCTTGCTTTGACTTCCTAAAATGCAAGAACTTACACTTATCTGTATTAAACTCCATTTGCCATTTCTCGGCCCACTTCCTCACCTGATCAAAGCACTGCTGTAACTTCTGAAATTCCTGATAGTCTTCCTCACTGTCCACGACACCGTCTATTTTAGTGTCACCTTGAAACTTATAATTCATGCCTGTACATTCTCATCTAAATCATAGATGTGTGTAATATGTTATATATACACACACACATGCATAAAACAAACAGTAATAGTCCCATAACTGACCCCTGAGGCATTCCACTCAGCACAGGCCTTCAGTCTGACAAGCATGCTTCCACTATTACTCAATGTTTCCTACCATCAAGCAAATTTTGGATTTGATTTGCCAGCTCCCCCTTAATTCCATGTGATCTAAACTTCCAGAGCAGCATACCATGTGGAACCTTACCGAAGGCCTTACTGAAATCCATATACACCAGGTATACCACCAAGTTACTTGTCATTTCACCAAAGCACTCTAACAAATTTTTGAGCCATGATTCCCCATGCACAAAGCCGTGCTGACTGCTCATAATCACACCCTGCCCTTCCAAATCCATGTATATCTTCTCTCTCAGAACCTTATCAAGAAACCTACCTACTAGAGATGTCAGGTTTACTGGTCTATAGGTACCAGGTTTTTCTTTGTTGCTCTTCTTGAATAAGGGCACAACATTCGCTACACTCCAGTCCTCCTGGACCTCACCCGTTGGCTACCGATGATACAAAAGTACCAATCAAGGCCCCCGCTATTACTTCTCTGTCCTCCTGCAATGTTCCTGAATGTTTCGGATCAGGACCACAAGGTTTATAGAAACACTGATATGTCTACTTATTTTAGGTGAAAACACCAGAGTGAGTAAGTGACTTAATGATGACTAAATTAACAAATTAAAGAAGATATTAATCACAGGAAGTGACTTCAGAAGAATTCCAGACTTTGTGGAATCCTGAGAATTCAGAAAATTGCAATACAGAAAAGGAGGGTCATGAAACTGATCAGGAAATCAAAAAGCGAACATGCATGCAAACAAACAGGAACACAAAGACAGCAAAAATCTACGATCTATATTTCAAAGGAAAGAAAAACATAGTCAAATGTGGAAATTTGCAATCGGGAGTGACGAGTTTATGGTTGATAACAGGGAAATGGGCAAAGCAAATGACCAGTTATTTTACATCTGTCTTAATGGAGTAAGATCCAGAAAATCACCCGGAAATTCGAAGGGAAAGTATAAGACTTGTGGAAGTAAAGACATAAAGTCAATTCATATCAGTAACAAGGCAATATTAAACGTGCAGCTGGATTGAGCATTGCTAAGCTTGACAAACCAGATGTACTTCGTACCAAAATCTTCAGAAATAAATCACAAAGAGAAGTATTAATTGCATTGTCGATGACGGCGTTCTATTTTCCTGTACATTCTGCAGAGTCTGGAAGCTGATGTACATAAATGTACATTAGTAAACATGATCCAAGCACTACAGATGAATGGTAGGGATCCAAACATCTCCAAAGGAAAGAAGAGATAGTGTGGAGAACTGCTGACAAATTAACTTTACATCTGTCGGGGAACTGTTGGAATCTATTATATAGGATGTGATATTGGATACTTAGACATTAACAGCAACGTTGGAGAGACTCAGTATGCATTTCTGAAAGGGACATCACACTTGCAAACTTTGGAATTGTTTGACGTTGATTCTTACAGCATAGATAATGGGGATCCAGTAGAATTGGCATATTTTAGATTATCAGAAGGCTTTCTATAAGAACTCACAGTGAGATCCAAAATGCAATGATGTGAAGGATATTTGGAGGAATATATGTAAATAGAAACTTAAAGTTTGGTTTGCCTTCCTTTAAGGGAGTCAGAATATAGATGTTCAGACATGTTGAAGCAGTTTCACAGTGTTGGTAAGACTGTATCTGGAATATTGAGGACAGTTTTGGTGACCAAATCTGAGAAAGAATATACTGAGCACAGAGGAAGTGAAATGGACATTATCCAGATAAATCCCTCAGATGGCGAGATTGCGTAATTCGGAAACTCCGCCTGTGTTCTTTGAGTTTCAAAGAATGAGAGTTGGGTCACTGTCAACTTTATAAAACTCACAAAACATACGACAAATTGGAAATTAACAGATGTTTATCAGGTTGTCTAATCCACATTCAAGGCAAATAATGGCAGGATAAGGACAGACCATTGAAGACTGAAATAAGTAGGAAATTCTGCACGTTGAAGAGACTGACTAACAGGGGCACGGCAGGGCAAGATTACGGAGAATCCACAGACAATCTATAAGTGTGTCAAGCGGAACAGAATAACCAGTAAATTGGTAGGCCTCATTAGTGACTTGCCAAGTTGCATCTAAATCAACTTTAGTGGTAGGAGAAAGAGGGGAGTGTAGAAGGCTGTTTGTGTGACTGGAGGCCAGTGTACCACAGACATCAGTGCTGGGTCCCTTATTATTTGTGATTCGGCGGTGCTAGTGTTGGGCTGGGGTGGACAAATCTAAAAATAGCATAACAGCAGACTATAGTCTAACAGATCTATCCGGCAGCACAAGCTTTCGAAACACTGCTTCTTCATCAATGTGCACAACCACGTGATGTAACTGATGTTGAGAGATTTTTAACCTTATTATTTGTGGTATTCATAAATGATGCAGCTTTGAAAATGGATGAGGGGTGGGGTATGTAATAAATAAGTTTGTGTTTGATACAAAGATTGGCCGGGTGATTGGCAGTGAGGAGGATGGCCTTATGTTACAGGGTGATACAGATGGAATGGTCAGATGGGTGGATCAATGGCAGATGGAATGTAACTCTGATAACTATGAGATGATACACTTTGGGAGAAGGAACCAGACAGGGGAGTACTCAATCAATGGCAGCACACTAGGAAGCTCAGACGGTGCTTCTCCACATATCGCTGAATGTGATTGAACAGGTTAATACACAATTTGGGGATGGATAGGGGAATATAAACATAGCCTTTATTCATCTAGGCATAGGTTATAAGAACTATGCAGAACTTGGATGACGGCAAGATGGAATTCTGTGCGTAGTTCTGGGAACAACATTACAGGAAGTATGTGATTGTACTGGAGGGGGTACAGAGAATATTCACCAGGATGTTGCCTGGAATGAAGCATATCAGCTATGGAGAGAGACTGGATAAGCTCAGGTTGTTTAGTTTGGAGGAGAGAAGACTGAGAGGTCTGTGATTCAGAAGAATAGGATTACGAGGTACATGGACAGTGTGGATAGACAGCAGCTGCTGCTTTTAGTCAAAGGGCCCCACTTTTAAATGAAGGGTTTGCGGTTTAGTGAAGATTTGAGAATTGTTTTTCAACCAGAGGGTGTTGGGGTCTGGAATGCACTTCTTGAGAGTGCAGTTGTCATGGTAACCTCAACCTATTAGAAACGACACGGCTGTGCACTTTAAATACTTTAAGATTCACGACTACGGTCTTGTGTCGGAAAGTGGCCCTAATGTTGACTGTGCTGTATTTCTGGTAGTACAGATACTTTGCTTCTGTGATTGTATGGCTGTGGAAGGTCAATCATTGAATAGCTTAAGGTAGGAATTGATGGGTTTCTGAAGAATATCTTAACAGTTCAGAAGAGAGAACTTGAAATATTTTCTGAAAATATGTCAAGGGCAAAATTAAGAGCAAAAAGGTGCAGATTTCTTACCGTCTGATACCAGATTATTGAGGACAGCGAAATAGCAGAACAATGGAGCAAATACTTCAGTTATGCCTTCACAGAAGAAAACAAAACAAAAAAGAAAACTTCCTAGTAATACGAGGGAACTTTATTCTGGTGAGAAAAAGGGATAGAATGAAATTAGCAGCTAAACAGTTTCGAGAAAGTATTCGACTGAAATTAATGGGCATAGACAAAGTCAACAGAGATTTATGAAATGGAAACCATATTTGAGAAAGTGGCTTTTAGTAGAATTATGTAGAAGGTATCAATGCCATACGAATGGAATCTCAAAGCCCAAGCGTATTCTGCAAATTCGAATCCTGTGTAACTCAGGCTAATATATGGTCATAGATTTAGAATGGGAGAGCTGGCAGGTAACAGTGAGTAGGAATTAAACAATGTTTTTTTTTAATGGAAGGCTGGGAGGATATAGGAAGGATCGTGGCTTGGGCTCAAGCTATTCCCAATACACATCATATCTTGGGTGTGCGGCGCAACTGCAATATTCCCAAGTCTGCTGACAGCACTAAACGATGTCAGCTTGTGAGTGGATGAGGAGGATGTAAAAAAGTTCCAAGGTGATTGAGACAAGTGGAGTAACTGGGCAAATACGTGGCAGATGGAGAGTAATGAAGGAGCTGAAATGTTGTGTACTTTGATGGGAACAATAGAATGGCGGCCACTCATTTGAAAAAGGAGTGGTTGAAAAATGTTGCTCTATGAATGAACTTAAGCTGCATTTTTGTTCATTTCTGCATAGCCCTCCGTGTCCATGTAGGGCAGTGAGTTCTGAAGCCAGAAGTCAATACTGGGAATGGCATTGGCACGCTGACTATTGAGTCTAGGGCCAGCAAGTGGAGAACTGTAACTTTGAAAGGAATCTGGATCTCCCTGTACACCAGTCACTGAAAGCAATATCACAGGAGCAGAGAGCGGGTAGGAAGATAAATGCTGTATTCACTTTCATTTCAGGGGGATTTAAGTACAGGAGTAAGTGTATCTTATGCAGCTGTACAGGGCCTTGGTGAGACCCCTTAGAACATAGAACAATACAGCACAGAACAGGCCCTTCGGCCCACGATGTTGTGCCGAACTTCTAACCTAGATTAAGCACCCATCCATGTACCTATCCAAATGCTGCTTAAAGGTCGCCAATGATTCTGACTCTACCACTCCCACGGGCAGCGCATTCCATGCCCCCACCACTCTCTGGGTAAAGAACCCACCCCTGACATCTCCCCTATACCTTCCACCCTTCACCTTAAATTTATGTCCCCTTGTAACACTCTGTTGTACCCGGGGAAAAAGTTTCTGACTGTCTACTCTATCTATTCCTCTGATCATCTTATAAACCTCTATCAAGTCACCCCTCATCCTTCGCCGTTCCAACGAGAAAAAGCCGAGAACTCTCAACCTATCCTCGTACGACCTACTCTCCATTCCAGGCAACATCCTGGTAAATCTTCTCTGCACCCTCTCCAAAGCTTCCACATCTTTCCGAAAGTGAGGCGACCAGAACTGCACACAGTACTCCAACTGTGGCCTAACCAAAGTCCTGTACAGCTGCAACATCACTTCACGACTCTTGAATTCAATCCCTCTGCTAATGAACGATAATACTCCATCGGCCTTCTTACAAACTCTATCCACCTGAGTGGCAACCTTCAAAGATCTATGTACATAGACCCCAAGATCCCTCTGTTCCTCCACCTGACTAAGAACCCTACCATTAACCCTGTATTCAACATTCTTATTTGTTCTTCCAAAATGGACAACCTCACACTTGGCAGGGTTGAACTCCATCTGCCACTCCTCAGCCCAGCTCTGCATCATATCTAAGTCCCTCTGCAGCCGACAACAGCCCTCCTCACTGTCCACAACTCCACCTATCTTCGCATCATCTGCAAATTTACTGACCCACCCTTCGACTCCCTCATCTAAGTCATTAATAAAAATTACAAACAGCAGAGGACCCAGAACTGAACCCTGCGGAACTCCACTTGTAACTGGGCTCCAGGCTGAATATTTACCATCTACCACCACTCTCTGCCTTCGACCGGTTTGCCAGTTTTCTATCCAATTGGCCAAATTTCCCTCTAACCCATGCCTCCTGACTTTCCGCATAAACCTACCATGGGGAACCTTATCAAATGCCTTACTAAAATCCATATACACTACATCCACTGCTCTACCCTCATCCACTTGCTTGGTCACCTCCTCGAAGAATTCAATAAGACTTTTAAGGCAAGACCTAGCCTTCACAAATCCGTGCTGGCTGTCCCTAATCAAGCAGTGTCTTTCCAGATACTCGTAAATCCTATCCCTCAGTACTCTTTCCATTACTTTGCCTACCACAGAAGTAAGACTAACTGACCTGTAATTCCCGGGGTTATCCCTATTCCCTTTTTTGAAAAGGGGCACAACATTCGCTATTCTCCAGTCCCCTGGTACCACCCCCGTTGCCAGTGAAGACGAGAAGATCATTGCCAACGTACTGCAATTTCCTCTCTTGCTTCCCACATAATCCTAGGATATATCCCGTCAGGCCCGGGGTACTTGTCTATCCTCAAGTTGTTCAAAATGTCCAACACATCTTACTTCCTAACAGCTATCTCTTCTAGCTTAACAGTCCGTTTCACACTCTCCTCTTCAACAATACGGTCCCTCTCGTTCGTAAATACTGAAGAGAAGTACTTGTTCAAGACCTGCCTATCTCTTCCGACTCAATACAGTCTCCCACTACTGTCCTTGATCGGACCTACCCTCGTTCTCGTCATTCTCAGGTTTCTCACATACGCATAAAATGCCTTGGGGTTATCCTTGATCCTATCCGCCAAGGATTTTTCATGCCCTCTCTTAGCTCTCCTAATCCCTTTCTTCAGGTCCCTTCTGGCTATCCGGTATCCCTCCACTGCTCTGTCTGAACCCTGTTTCCTCAACCTTATGTAAGCCTCCTTCTTCCTCTTTACTAGACATTCAACCTCCCTCGTCAACCAAGGCTCCCTCACACGACCATTTCTTTCCTGCCTGATCGGTACATACATATCGAGGACACGTCGTATCTGCTCCTTGAAAAAGTTCCACATTTCCACCACATCCTTCCCTGACAGCCTATGCTCCCAACGTATGCTCCTCAAATCCTGTCTTTCAGCATCGTAAATTCCCTTCCCCCAATTGTAAAATCTACCTTGTTGTGCGCACCTATCTCTCTCCATAACCAAGGTGAAAGCCACAGAATTGTGGTCACCATCACCAAAATGTTCACCCACTAACAAGCCCACCACTTGTCCCGGTTCATTACCGAGTACCAAATCCAATATGGCCTCCCCTCTGGTTGGAAACTCGACATACTGCGTTAGAAAAGCTTCCTGGACACACTGCACAAACACCGCCCCATCCAATCTACTTGATCTAAAGAGCTTCCAATCAATATTTGGGAAGTTGAAGTCGCCCATGACTACGACCCTGTGGCTTCTGCACCTTTCCAAAATCTGTTTCCCAATCTGTTTCTCCACATCTCTGCTGCTATTGGGGGGCCTATAATAAACACCCAACAAGGTGACTGCACCTTTCCTATTTCTGACTTCAGCCCATACTACCTCCAGAGGCAGATCCCCCTCAAACTTCCTTTCTGCAGCCGTTATACCATTTCTAATTAGCAATGCCACCCCCCCTCCTTTTTTACCACCCTCCCTAATCTTACTGAAACATCTGTAACCAGGAACCTCCAACAGCCATTCCTGTCCCTCATCTATCCACGTTTCCGTGATGGCCACAACATTGTAGTCCCAGGTACCGATCCACGCCTTAAGTTCACCCACCTTATTTCTGATACGCCTTGCGTTGAAGTATACACACTTGAGCCCATCTCTGTGTCCGCAAGTAGTCTCTGTCAGTGCTAACTTCTCCACAGCCTCCCTACAGTCTTGGGCATCCTGACACACAGATAGCTTACTTGCTGGACTACAAGTCCGGATCCCATCCCCCTGCCAAATTAGTTTAAACCCCCCCGAAGAGTGCTAGCAAACCTACCCCCCCAGGATATTGGTGCCCTTCTGGTTCAGGTGCAACCCGTCCTGTTTATACAGGTCCCACCTTCCCCAGAATGCAGTCCAATTGTCCAAATATCTGAAGCCCTCCCTCCTACACCATCCTTGCAGCCACGTGTTCAGCTGCACTCTCTCCCTATTCTTTGCCTCACTGTCACGTGGCACCGGCAACAACCCAGAGATGACGACTCTGTCTGTCCTAGCTTTTAGCTTCCAGCCTAACTCCTTGAGCTCTTGAATGACCTCCCCACCCCTCTTCCTACCTATATCGTTGGTACCAATGTGTACCACGACTTCTGGCTGCACACCCTCCCCCTTAAGGATTCTGAAGACACGGTCCGAGACATCTCGGACCCTAGCACCCGGGAGGCAACAAATCATCCGAGAGTCTCGCCCATGTCTACAGAACCACCTGTCCGTCCCTCTAACTCGAGAGTCCCCTATAACTAGCGGTCTCCTCCTCTCCCCCTTTCCCTTCTGAGTCTCAGAGCCACAGACCCATTCACTGCAGCTTACACCTGCAAGGCTGTCCCCCCCCAACAGTTTCCAAAGCTGTATACTTATTTTTTAGGGGAACGACCACAGGGGAACCCTGCACTGCCTGCTTCTTCCCCTTCCCACCTCTAACTGTTACCCAGCTACCTCTGTTCTCCGGCGTAACTATGTCCCTGTAGCTTCTATCAATCACCCTCTCAGCCTCTCGAATAATCCTCAGTTCATCCAGCTCCAGTTCCAGTTCCCTAACTCGTTCGGTGAGGATCAGGATATGACTGCATTTCCTGCAGACGAAGTCGGCAGGAGTATCGGTGGTCACCCCTACCTCGAACATCCTGCAGGAGGAACAATCCACCACCTGCGCTGCCATGACTGTACACTGTGTCTCCAAAAACAAGAACACTGAGTCAATAACACTGAGTCACTTGCCTGTGGACTTTAAAGTTAGGTTAGAGGAGGGCCTACGAAGGTAGGACCTGGGGTCTAGAACACACCCACTCAAATACTAATCACTTACCTTCCCGCCCAGCTATGCGCTCCAACCTCACTACCGCTGCCCGCTACAGGTAAGTAATTTTGAAACAAACTGTCTTACCTTAGCTGTAGTCTCCCGGGTTCGCTTTTCCTCGGCCGCTGTTCCCACTCAAATGACCGTTGGTGATTAAAGGGTGAGTATTTATACTCACAGTTCTCCTTCCCGGCTGCCCCTCTGTTTGCCATCACTTCCTCTGCTGCTCCCGCACTTTTTGTGAAGAGAGAAAAAAAACACCGCTGCCCGCTACAGGTAAGTAATTTTGAAACAAACTGTCTTACCTTAGCTGTTGTCTCCCGGGTTCGCTTTTCCTCGGCCGCTGCTCCCACTCAAAAAAATCTCGAACATTGTGCAGTATTGTGTGCAGTTTTAGTCTGTTTTCCTAACAGAGGACAAACCTGACATTGAGGGAGTGCAGCAAAGGACGACCAGACTGATCACTGGATGACAGAGTTTTTGTGGGAGCAGAGTTTGGGGCAATTAGACCTTAATTCAATGGGGTTTAGGAAAATGAGTGGAAATCTCAGTGAAATATATAACACTCTGACAGGGCGAGACAGATTAAAAGCAGGGATGGTAATTCCCCCGGCTTTGACGTCTAAAACAAGGGGCCACAATATTAGGTACAGACAGGCCACTTTGCATTGAGATGAGAATAAATGCCTGCACTCAGAGACTGGCGAACCAGGGGTACTCTCTCCCAGATCCGGCTGTGGAAGTCAAGGGCCTGAATATAAATAAGGCTTTCTGGAAACTAAAGGGATAGGTAGAGAGCAGGAGTATGGTGTAAAGATAAAAAATCAGCTATCATTCCAAGTTGTTCTCTAATAACGCAGTAACTGTGTTCCTTTGCAACACTGTGTTGTAGAAAATTGTGCAATATTAATAATGGGGTCTATGGATAAAAGAGGGTAAGTGCTGAACCCCGAAAAATATCAGTAAAAACCAAAAATTAAATTTGGTCTAACACACACTCGGACAGTCAAAATAAATCTTTAAATTGCATGTTGTAATGGAACAGTGCTGTAAATGTAACGCTTTCACACGACAGTCACTCACTGGTGCACTGTACCTTTCACCACAATCTTCACCAGAAAGTGCGCGGGGGCTGACGGACCATGTGATACCGATGGGGAATTCCAGTTCTCCCCAAGATTCTCGCCACAGTTTGAAATAAAGTTGTTTCTAAATATAAACTACAATTCCCAGTTTCAGGCTCAGTTTCAAGGCCTGCAGAGCGGATTGCATCCCTGTTTTAGCTGAACACAATGATTGAACATTTTGTAGACAGAGGGATCTTGAGGCAATGTTTGCTGTTCAGCTGGTGTCTGGCAAGGAATCGCATCACAGTGAACACGAGTTCACTTTATAGAAAAAGGTTCATGAATTGCATTGCAGCCAAATTGTATTTAATCAACACGTGTTATTGGTGAACTGCCTGTACATAGAATGGAGGGGCAAAACTGATGGGCTGAATGGACTACAGCAGTTCTCATTTTATGTTTCACAATGTTTAAACATATTAAGGGTTATGAATATTGTATGGGGAAAACTGCGTTGAGGAGATGTTCGGCCATTAACTGGAATAGGGAAAGCTCAATGAGTTGTATGATGTATTCCTTTCCCGATACTTCTGTGCAGTGTGTGGGAAAGCTCTGTAAATGTTGTCACAAGCTCTCAGCTGTTAGGAAGGAGATCTCTGCAGGGTCGACAGGATTGTGTTTCCCGTTCCCTTTTCTGATAACGAGGCTGGTGCCGGGTGTTCTCTCTGAGTTTATCCTTTAAGACCTCGGAGCAGTTTGATACAATTGAGTGCCTTGCTTGGCCTTTTCAGAGACCATTGAAGAGTTTATAACATGTCTGTGGGTCTGGAGTCACTTTTACGTCAGACCAGGAAAGCACGGGAGATTCACTTCCTGAACGTATACTGGGGAAGAAGATCGTCGTCTATAATCGACATTGAACAAATGATCACTATTACTGACACCAGGTATTAGACCTCGATATTTTATTAATTGTTTTTAACTTGCACCAGTTGCCAGAGAATTATCCTCGTCTGGATTAGCAATCCAATGACAATTCCACAACAGCACCATCTCCACATGGGGGACTATCGTAAAACCACAGTGAACCGATTATTTCTGTGTTGTTTGACAGCTCTGTCAAAAATAGCCCCAACCAATTTGACTATCGCGATGGGACTGAGGGCGTGGTAATTGGTCCGACTGTAATTATTCCCTTCTTAGGGGATGGGACATAGTTGAGTAATTACCCACATTAGGAGAAAGTGAGGACTGCAGTTGCTAATTACCCACATTGCCAGGGAGATGTTAGAGTTGGAGCTGGAATGAAACAGCTTCCTCAGGTACACGGCTTGTTGTGTAGCAAAAGTCCTCAGTCCTATTGCAGGAATGGTGTCAGGGCCAAATGCCTTTGTCGTATCTACAGTGTCCAGCTGTTTCTTCATGTCAAGTGCAGTGAATTGAATTGGTTGAAGACGGGCATCTGTGATTCTGAGGGCATCATATTGAGGGTGAGGTGGGTAATCGACTCAACACGTCTGGCTGAGAATGGTTCAGATACTGCATCGTCTACATGGAAGCACAGGGCTGTTCAATCATTTAGGATGGGGATATTTGTGGAGTCCTCTCCTCCAGTAAGTTGTTTAATGGTTCATCGACTTTTATCCATGGATTTGACAGGACGACAGAGCTTAGATCTGATATGTTAGTCTTGGGCCCATCTCTCTGTCTGTATCAGATGTCAGTCCTGCTGTTCATAGTGTAACCAGTCAAGTGCGGTAGCTTTAATGAATTGTCATCAGGTTTAGGTGTACGTGATTCCGACCCGACAATGTCCACCCACTCTTGTCACTGACCCATGGATCGGCTTGATGGTAATGGTAGACAGATAGACTATCCTGGGGGAAAAGTTACAGATTGTCATTGAAATCTACAGCATCAGATGATAACCCAGTTTTAGATGCAATATCTACAATTCAATACTACTGACTGCCCCCCAGTTCACACCGAGACCCATTCACCCATCAGCCCTGTATTCAATGACCTACTCTGGTTTCTGATGCGGAAATACTTCCATTTTCATATTCTCATTCTGCTGGAAGTTTTTCCTTGTGTGACGCCTCCAATTTGTTACATAACCAATATCCATTTAAGGTACTAATCTGAATCTTTTCCTTTCAGTAATGCCATCTTCTGTATTTGAAGTGAACGTGTTTTCCTCTGTTTTTCTCCCTGACCATGAATCAGAGCTCTGCAGTGTCAGTGATGCCAGCCGTATGCAGTTTCAGAGTCAAGGAACTTGTCACCATGCGTTACCGTTCAGTTCATAGTGTACGGCACTCCATGTTGGACAGGATGTTTGGGCTTCTTTGACAATATGTCGGTGGAAATTGTTCAACAAACAGAAATTGCTGAAGAAATGGCTAAAGATGTTGCTGAATTTTCTGGAGTGAATGCAGAGCTAAACTTCCAGTTCCAGTGAACCTTCTATAAAGCTTTTTGTATTTTTATTTCCAGTATCCATAGTCATTTGTTTAATTGAAAAATTGTTCTGCACCTATTCATTTCTGGAGAAACTCAGCAGGTCTGTCAACATCTGCAGAGAAAGAGAAACAGAGTTAGCGTTTCCAGTCCAGTGTGACAATTCTTCAAAACTGAATACAATTGCAAATGGTATTTTAATCCCTTGCCAGAAGTGGAGGATGGATGGCAGGAAAAGGAGGGTGTGGCAAAAGATAAATGGACTTTTAGCAGTGGGTAATGAGAAGATTCTGTATAATGGGTCGAAATTAAGGATTACTGGGGGAAAGGGGTTCTCTTTATTGAATGCAAGATAAAGAAGACACAACCAGACAAAGTCATACGGAAAGACCAGGAGGGAGAATGTTGACCATGTGGTAATATATAGATCTGGCCACAGATATGTTTTCACTGTCGTGATCGTCACCCCCTTTAGACAAAGGAATTCAGGTGCTTGACTTCTTATTGGCACTAGTAAGCGTTTCATGCTGCCTTAGTATTGTAACATGGAGAAAAACAAATCACAGTATGACGTTTGGGCTGAGTGTTGGTTACCTGTCATTTTAAATATTATTTAATTTTGCTGTGCTTATCTTTAAACACTTGTTCTTGAAGTTAGTATCAGATGGAGTGTAGGATGTTGAGTGGTGACATTAAAGAAACATATAAAATCATGAGAGGTATGGATAGGGTGAATAGCCAAGGTCTTTTCCACAGGATAGGGGAATCCAAACATAGTGGGAATAGGTTTAAGGTGAAAGAGGGTAGATTTAAAAGGGATGAAGGGTCAGCGTTTTTACACAGAGGGCGGTGTGGGTATGGAATGCGCTTCCAGAGGAAGAGTGGGAGATGCAAGGACAGCTACAACATGTAAAACGCATTTGGACAAACGTATGAATGGGAAACATTTAGAGGCATATGGACCAAATGAAAGCAGATGGGACTAGTATAGTTTGGAAGATCTACCCAGCATGGACATTTAGAAAAGCTTCTCGCAGAGTCAGGGTGGTTTTGTGAAAGGGAAATGATATTTTGCCCTGTAAAATGATGCAAAGTATTTCTGGAGATGCCTGTAAATGTAACAAGTGGACTTGATAAAGGGGATCTGGTGGACACCAGGCTTTCCAGAGATTTTCGACAAGGTATTACAAAACAAAAGTTCTTACACAAAACAGAAGCTCTCGGACGTTGGATACTTTATTAACATGGGTTGATGATTGTTTAACACAGAAATCGGAGATTCAGGATTAATGGATCTTTATGATAAAGGTTTATCTGCTGGAGTACCACAAATATCACTCTGATGGCATCAGTTATTTGCAATCTATACAGACAGCCTGAAGGAGGGAGTTGAGTGCATTATGCATCCGAGTTTGAGGATGACACTGAGAATCAAAAGGCAGGCTGTTATTTAATGGAGAGGATTTCCAGAAAAGGAACAGTACAAAGGGATTGGAGTCTTCCTGTGTATGAAACATAAAGTCAGCATGATGATGCAGCAAGGAACTTGGTTGGTACATTCGGTGGTTTCCAGGGAAGAAAGGGTTATGTTATTGAGAATCTGTAAGATGGTGAGGCGATAATTCATTGGGGTTTAAATGAATGAGGAGTGATACTGCTGGAAACTACAAGGCACTGAAGGGGTTGGAGAAGGTAGATGTTGAGAAGTTGTTTCCATAGTTGGGCAAAGCGTTGAACTCGAGGACATAGATACCGAATCAAGAACATCGATTTCAATCTGAGATGCAGATAATGTCTTCACTCCGAAGGTAGTGAATGTCTTGAATTCCCTAACCCAGAGAGGTGTGGAGGGATACAAAGACTCGGCAAGAAAGTGGAGTTGAGCCCTGGGGTAGATCAGCCATGTACTTATGAAATGACAGGGTTAGCTTGAGGGGCCGATTGACCTACTCCTGTTCCTATTTATTCATTTCACATGTTATGCTTGTGGAAAGTAACGGGTTATTTTGCTGGGAATCATGTTGTACAATATTGCATTCAGGGAGAACAGAGGATTTGTTGTTTTAACCCTGGGTGGGGTATGTAGCTGTATTCCCAGCGTATCTGGGTCTGCAACATGACCCACATCTGGAGCAGAAGTTACAAAGAGGAGAAGCCTGGAAACAGGGATTGGGGGTGGTGGTGGTGGTCACTTCCTGTTCCAGTCTGGATTTTCCAAGTAAAGTTCCAAAACTCCACCTAACCATCGGAGTGGCCTCGATCTGCCCCTGTTTAGCATGTCCGAGGGCTGAATGGAACATCAGAAGATAGGGCTGAGGAACACAAGTGGGTCATTCGGCCCTTTGACACTACTCCACCAATAAATGAGGTCATGATTCATCTCATTGTGATCCCAGCTGCACGTTTCTTTCCATGCACCATTAACTCTGATTAACCTGTCCATGGAAAATCAGACAAAGCCAGCTTAGATATAATTTAAAGGTCCAGCCATCCCAAACTTCTGGGTAAGAGAATTCCCACTTGACTGAAATCCTACTTTGTGTATTTCTCCTAATTCCTGCTCTGATGGAGGTTGGAGGGTATCACTGTTTCCTTTTCTCGTCCCATTCCTCCACTGCTGACACATAATTTGAAATGTAACCAGGTTGGTGATATGGCCGATGATAAAGTTCTCATACTGAGTCTGGTTCAGTGACAGGAACAAGTCAGGAAGATTTCTTTAGTCAGCCACATGTAACTAATATAACTAACGGATGTGCATGGTGGATCAGTGGTTAGCACTGCTACCTCACATCACCAAGTAGCTGCGTTCAATTCCAACCTCGGGCAACCCTCGATGTGGATTTTGAACATTCTCCCCATGTCTGTGTGGGTTTCCTACCATTGTTCCAGTTTCCTCCCACTGTCCAAAGGTATCCAGCTTAGAGCGGATTGGCTATGCTAAATTGCCTATAGCGCCCAGGGATGTGTTGGTTAGATAGGTTAGTCATGGGAAATGCAGGGTTACATGGATAGAGTAGGTGGGCAGGTCCGGGGGGCGGATACTGTTACGAAGAGTCAATGTGGACTTGATGGACGGAATGTCCTGCTCCACAATGTCGAGATTCTATAAAAACAACAAGAAGTTTTACTATACAAACATCCAATGGGTATCTATCTGATCACTCTCCTCTAGGTTTTGTATGTTTCAATAAGATCACCTCTCATTCCAAGAGTAACCTGTTAAAGCCTTCATAATATAAGACCCTCATCCCTGGAATACATGAAGTGAAATATCTATGAACTGCTTCCAATTTAATTATATCCTTTCTCAGGTAATGAGACAAAAATAATATCATACACAGATGAAGTTATTTTTTGTTTTCTCAGTGGTGAGAGTATTTGGAACTCTCTTCCCTGCAGAACATTGGAGGCAGAGATATTGAATATGTTTGAGGCACAGACAGAAGGTTCACAAAGAATAACGGAGTCAAGGATTATCGAGGAATGGCAGGAATGTTCAGTGTTGGGGAAATGCTGACAGTGGTAAAAAAATCACACTGCTCCAGCACATCCAGGAATATAATGCAAAATGAAATGATAATATCGATAAAATGTTAAGGGGAAATTCAAGATGATGGCGATCTGGAAGGTCTGCTTTGTTGGGCTCTGCATCACAGCACGGGCAAAGTGGTTCCCTAACCCACTCCATCACAGCCATTTACTTAAAATGCTTAGTTTTGGAAAGATTTGAGATTTGGCAGTTGTAGTAGTTTTAGTTTGTGTAGTTTTTAAGCTCTATGAGACTTTGTTTATTAATGATCAGTAATTCGAGTTCTTCGTCTCTCGAGTTCAAATGTTGCTCCAGTGTGTTCTGGATAATGATGTGCTTAAATGGTCTACCTGGAGCATTAAGGGGAGCCATTTGCCAGAAAAGAGGAAAAATCTACTTTCTAGTCTTAAAAAGAGAGGATGGATTTTGTCCTATTGCAGGAGATGCACCTTGATGACAAAGAACATTTGACTTTCCAGCCGATCGCGTTTGATCAGGTTTATTTCTCCTCTTTTAATATTACGAGTTGGGGAGAAGCCATAACGGATAAAAAGAATCTTCCATTTAACCTACTAGATTGTATTTGATACTCACGGGAGGCTCATAATCCACAAAGCTTTGAACTATGGTAAATAATACAGTATTTTGAATGTTTATTGCACCCCCCCCCCAACCCCCGGCACACCCTCTTAAAATCCTGGTCGATGCATTTTCTAAATTCAGTTATCTTGCATCGTGGCACATTATTGCAGAAGATTTCAACTGTCTTATGGACCCCACGGTGGACAGAATGTCCAAAGGTGCCCCAATACCCTCGTTATAATGTAAGCAATTAATGGATTTGTGTGCAGAAAGAGAGCTGGTGAATATCTGGAGGCAGATCCACATCACAAGTAAGGATTTTATTTTCTTCTTTAACCGGCATAAATGCCACACGAAGGTTGATATCTTCCCCATCCCTGCAACAATCTTAGATTCGGTGGCATCCTGCACAATTGGGAATATGACCATTTCTGACCATGAAGCAGTATACTTATTGATTAAGATTAAGGGCAATATAACAGCTTCGAGACACTAGCGAATCAATCTCTTTCGTATTAAGACGAGTTGGTTAATTCAGTATTTAGATTAGATTACTTACAGTGTAGAAACAAGCCCTTCGGCCCAACAAGTCCACACTGACCCGCCGAAGAGCAACCCACGCAGACTCATTCGCTGACGTTTATCCCTTCATCTAACACGACAGGCAATTTAGCATGGCTAATTCACCTAACCTGCACATGTTTGGACTGTGGGAGGAAACCGGAGCACCCGGAGAAAACCCACGCAGACACAGGGGTAACGTGTAAACTCCACACAAACTGTCACCTCAGGCAGGAATTGAACTGGGGTCTCTGGTGCTGTGAGGCAGCAGTGCTAACCACTGTGTCACTGTGCCACCGTGCCGCCCACTGCAATGAATTCAGATCTTTCTCAGCCATTAATTCAGATTTAACCAGTAAACCATCCATTCGATGGGAAATTGCTAAGGCTTCTGCCGAGGGAATAATTAATCCTTAGGATGTCGCAGAAGGGGGAGCAGGAACGCTGGTTTGAGGCACAGCTGAGGCCAGCCAAGAGGGCATACTGTGATAGACACTCAGTGGCTAAGCTGCAGAGGATCAAAATACTTCAGTCTACAGTGAATCCCACGCTCACACAGACAGCCAAGAAGGTACTAACTTTTGCAAAACAAAGGCTGTTTGAATATGGTGATAAGCTAGACAGGTATTTATTCTATCTTGCCAGGAAAACGAACGCCCCTCTTAAGCCATTACCTCAATTAGGGAAGGTACTGGGATCCTTACCTTCAATTCCAAAAAGATTGATGCCCCCTGTCCGAGATTTTTCACCAAATTATTTCAGCCTGAACATTTTGAAGATAGATGGATTAAGATGGAGTCATTTTTCAAGAATCTGGGTCTTCCAGGAGTTACCCCTGAATAAGTGTTGTGCCTTAATGCACTATTATCAGCACGGGAAGGTGTGAAGCAACTTCAGAATGTAAAGGTGCACGGTCCTGACGGATTTCTGAGTGAATTTTATAAATAATTTATAAACCTATTGTCAGGGCTGATGTTTAACATGTTCTGTCACTCATACGGTCATGAACCCCTCCCTCCATCGAGAGGCACATATCTCTCTGATGCTGAAGAAATGAAGACCCCAGAGGATTGTGCTTCTTACACGCCAATCTCACTTTTAAATGTTGTTCTCAAAATCCCGTCTGAAACCCGTGCATTAAGGCTGGAAACTTTGCTGCCTTCCATTACCAAAGAGGACCAAACAGGCTTTATAAAGGGCGGCAGATTTTCCTACAATGTTAAGTGGTTACTCATATGATCCAAGAGTGTCAACAACAATCTGTCCAGGGATAATTGATCTCTTTAGATGAGAGAAGGCATTTGATTGGGTTGAGTGGCCGGATCTCTTCTGTACATTAGAACGGTTTGGTCTACACAAAGTTTTTATCAAGTGGGTGAGGGTCATTTACAGTGATCCGCTGGCTGCAGTTCTCACTAATGGTGTGGCCAACCAGTAATATTAATATTTCTCCAGGCAGCCGACAAGGTTGACACCTTTCACCATTGTTGTTTACGTTGGGGATTGAGCCACTGGCGGAGGCCATCTGTAGGGATGTCAACATATCTGCCCCAGAGGTGGGATATAAGTCACGAAAGATTACATTGTATGCAGATGAGGGTGTTATGTTTTTTGTCAAATCCCGCAATTTCGGTAGTTCATGTGATGCAATGCATTAATTCACTTGTTGCCTTTCCGTGCGATAAATTAATTTTACAAAGTTGGAGGCCATGCCTATGGGAGGTCTTAGGGAAATACCTGATACTGGGGCTAAATCCTCGTTTCCTTTTAAATGGTCACTGGGGTGGTTTCTCTATTTCAGTATATTCATTACATCTGTCTTTGATCATTTATTTAACGTGAACTATGTCCATTTATTGGACAAAATTAAACAAGACCTTCAAAGATGGGAGGCATTTCCAAAATCCTATCTAGGTCGGACAGCTGTTATTAAAATGAATGTCCTTCCTCATTTCCTACACCCCGTGTGAATGCTTTTTTTGATGTTTCCCAGACAGATGAGGCATGTGGGCTGCACTGTGGCACAGTGGTTAGCACTGCTGCCTCATACTGCCAGTGACCCGGTTCACTTCCCACCTCAGGTGACTGGCTGTGTGGAGTTTGCACATTCTCCCCGTGTCTGCGTGGGTTTTCTCTGGGTGCTCCGGTTTCCTCCCCCAGTAGAAAAATGTGCAGGTTAGGTGAATTGGCCATGCTAAATTGCCCATAATGTTAGGTGAAGGGGTAAATGTAGGGGAATGGGTGTGGGTGGGTTGTGCTTCGGCGGGTCGGTGTGGACTTGTTGGGCCGAAGGGCCTGTTTCCACACTGTAAGTAATCTAATCAAAGTTGTTTTTTAAAAAAAAAATGGCTGGTTTACCTCTTTTATTTGGCACCATAAGCGATTCTTTATCAAGCTAACAAAATTGCAAGTGCCCCAAAGATTGTGGGGAGTTGATCTCCCTGATTAATACCAATCAATTAAGTTTTTTTTCAACGTATTTGAATGCCTGGACCGCTGTGGTCTTGGCGTCAATATGGCTAGGCATTAGTATATTCTCAACTGTGTCTGCGTAGGTTTCCTCCCACAGTCACGCAGATGTGCAGGTTAGATGAATTGGTCATTGCTAAATCGCTCATAGTGTTCCAGGATCTGTAAGTTGGGGCATTAACCAGGGTAAGTATAGCATGGTAGGGGAATGGGTCTGAGTGGGTCACTCTTCAGAGGGTCGAAGTGGACTTGCTGGGCCCAATCTAAACCCACCTGCCAGCACTCGGCCCATATCCATCCAAACCCTTCTTATTCATTTACCCATCCAAATGCCTCTTAAATGTTACACTTGTATCAGCCTCCCCGACATCACCTGGCAGTTCATTCCATACATGTACCACTCTCTGTATGAAATAGTTGCCCTGTAGTTCTCTATTATATCTTTCCCCTCTCACCGGAAACTTATACCCTCTCGTTCTGACTCCCCGACCCCTGGGAAAAGACTTTACCTATTTACCCTATACATGCCCCTCATAACTTTGTAAAACTCTATTATGTCAGCACTCAGCCTCCGACGCTCCAGGAAAAACAGCCCCAGTTTGTTCAGCCTCTCTCTATAGCTCAAATCCTCCAACTCTGGCAACATCCTTGAAATCCTTTCTGAACCCTTTCAAGTGTCACAACATTTTTCCGATAGGAAGGAGACCAGAATTGCACGCAATATTTCAACACTGGCCGAACTAGTGTCCTGTACAGCCGCAACATGATCTTACAACTCCTGTACTCTATACTCTGACCAACAAAGGAAACGCCTTCTTCACTATCCTATCTACCTGCAACTCCCCTTTCAAGGAGCTTTGAACCTGCATTCCAAGGTCTCTTTGTTCAGCAACAATCCCTGCGACCTTACCATTAAGTGTAAAAGTCCTGCTAAGATTTTCTTTCCCAAAATGCAGCACCTCGCATTTATCTGATTCAAACTTCATCTGCCACTTCTCAGCCCATTGGCCATTTGATCAATCTGAGGTGACCCTCTCCGCTCTCCACTACACCTCCAATTTCGGTGTCATCTGCAAACTTACTAATGCTTGCATCCAAATCATTTATGTCAATGACAAAATGTAGTGAATCATGCACCGATCCTTATGGCACTGAACTTGTCATAGGCCTCCAGTCTGAAAAACAACCCTTCACCACCACCCTATATTTTCTACCTTTGAGCCAGTGCTGTATCCAAATGGTTAGTTCTCCATGTAGTCCATGAGATCTAACCATGCCATCCAGTCTCCCATGGGGAACCTCATCAAAACCCTTACTGAAGTCCATATCGATCACATCTACCCCTCTGCCCTCCTCAATCCTCTTTGTTACTTCCTCAAGAAACTAAATCAAGTTTGTGAGACATGATTTCTCACGCACAAAGCCAAGTTGCCTATCCCTAATCAGTCCTTGCCTTTCCAAATACAAGCACATCCTGGCCCTCACGATTCCTTCCAACAACTTGCCCATCACCAACGTCAGGCTCACTGGTCTATAGTTCCCTGGCTTGTACTTAACACCCTTCTTATACAATAGCACAACGTTAGCGAACCTCCAGTCTTCCAGCACCTCACCTGTGACTATCCATATTACAAATATCTCAGCAAGACGCCCAGCAATCACTTCTCTAGCTTCCCACAGAGTTCTGGTGTCACTTGATCAGGTCCTGGGGATTTATCCACCTTTATTCGCTTCAAGACATCCAGCAATTCCTCCTCTGTAATATCGACATTTTGCAAGGCGTCACCATCTATTTCACTACAATTTATATCTTCCATATCATTTTTCACAGTAAATATGATGCACAATACTCCTTTAGTATCTCCCCCATACTTTCTGTGCTAGGAAGAATATTCTGTTGTGTTGGATGTCTGAAAACCCCCCGGGTCTATTGGGTCGTTGTAAGCTCGTCATGGAGAATATCCCTTTGGACGTTCTCATTAGTATGGTGCACCGAAAAGCAGAGATTTATATAAGATATGACAACCCTTTCTGGATTAACGCGACGCAGGCTTACTTGCCACTCTGAAAAGGTCTTTTATATAGCCATGACGATATTGTCTAATGAATCAGATATTATGAATTATGAACGCATGAATGTGTATCAGTTGATGCTCTCAAAGAACGAGAGCTATCACATAGTTATTATTTATTTATTATTTATTGTTTATTTTTGTTTTTCTTCAGTCCGTTAAGAGACTTTAACTTACTTTGTATATACATGCACATGGGTGTAATTTTGATCAGTTATTTGAGTTGTTTTGTTATTGGTTTAATATAATAATAAAAATATCTTTTTCAATAAAATATTTTGCTTAAAATTAAAATGCTAATATGGATCGATTAGAGTCCCAAATAACTCTCATTAGAGAGACCACTCGTGGTGGTTTATGTTGAAGGTCACCACACGGGTGAAAGGGTAAGGTTGAGAGAGGATCCACTTCATGGTAACCTCTGGGGAATTGTGGGGAATTGAACCTGCACTGGTGGCCTCCCTCTGCATCACAAACCAACCATCCAACCAACTGAGTGGGAGACTGTGTAACTGCTACAAACAGAATCAGCCGCAGAAGAAGGGCAAGAGAAATTTTAATGACAAGGAAAAAGGTGTATTTGATACAAAAACGTTCTCTGCAATAAATTGTATTTTATTATGAGACAAGTGTTTGGAAGCGTCTTTGGCTGAATACAATAAGGTGAGACAAGTGAAATAACCAGAATGACTAATTGTGGTTGAATACCGATAGCCATAAAATAAGTGCATGTTTTTGAATGGTCTGTGGAAAGCATGCTGACTGTTGTATGCATTTGTAAATCAGATGAAATATATTGTAAGCAGAGTCCGTCCCCATGGGAAATGTCTTCTGAACACATGGTGGAAGAAACCCGGGCTATGAAGTGTCTGAGAATCGTCTGCTCGGTAACAGGAACCTGGGGGTAGAATGACTGAAAGTTCCTGTAACATGGAGCTGAGAAAACCATCAGATCACCCCCAAACCTATTGACTGTTGGAGCATATTTGAAGTACTGAATGGTCTCATGATGAATTTTAATTGTGTGTGATTTGAAAAACGGACATCTCTACTCCATCCTCTTACGTGTTACACACTGGGGCACAGCCGTTTTCCTGAAACTGGGAAGAAGTTGGAACAATACCTGGAACATTCCATGATTGACATTCCCCAGAATATTCTATAACTATGTGGGGGGCATTAGAAAGGCAAGAGAGAAAGAGAGGGAAGGTTCTGCATGCAGCAGTGAGAGTGATGGAGCATGAGCCTTGTTCGGGAGTCGGTGCTATAATAGACATACAGTGAGTGTGAGGGAGCAGAGAGAATACGGTGACCCTTATACCTACAGAGTGGGGAAGGTTAATGATGCTTGTCCTGTATTGCTGGACATTTCTTCAGACCGTAGATACTGCACTGAGCTGGGTGGTGAGAGCAGACCATGCTCGGTGGGTCTGGTAGTGTGGCCCCCTCTGGTAAGAGAATGGTCCCCTTTTGTACTTGCCCATCCACCAGGACCTCCATGTTGCTGTCGACAAACCGTAGTGTAATTGCCCCGTCGCTTACATGCTTGGGGAAAATGTGCAGGGAAGCTCCGCACCAGAGGACATAACTTAAAAATACGGGGTAGACCATTTAGGACAGAGATGAGGAGAAACTTCTTCACCCAGAGAGTGGTGGCTGTGTGGAATGCTCTGCACCAGAGGGCAGTGGAGGCCCAATCTCTGGATTCATTTAAGAAATAGTTGGATAGAGCTCTCAAAGATAGTGGAATCAAGGGTTATGGAGATAAGGCAGGAACAGGATACTGATTAGGAATGATCAGCCATGATCATATTGAATGGTGGTGCAGGGTCGAAGGGCAGAATGGCCTACTCCTGCAACTATTGTCCATTGTCTATTGTCTATTGTTGTCACAAGCTCTCAGACGTTAGGAAGGAAGTCTCTGCAGGGTCAACAGGACTGTGTTTCCTGTTCCCCTTTTCCGATACTGAGGCTGGGTCCAGGTTTTCTGTCCAGGTTTATCCTTTAAGACCTCAGAGCAGTTTGATACAATAGAGTGTCTTGCTTGGCTGATTCAGAGATCATTGAAAAGTTTTATCCCATGTCTATGTGTCTGCAGTCACAGATAATCATAGATAATCATAGATAATCATAGATAACAAACAGCTATGGACCCAGCCTCCAGTCAAACAAGCATCCTTCCACTAAACCCTCTGTTTCCTATCAACAACCCAACTGTGTATCCTTCCTGAGCAGCCTACCATATGGAACCGTATCAAAGGCCTTACTGAAATCCATAGAGACTACGTCTACCGCTCTGTCCTCATCAACCTTTCTGGTCACTTCATCAAAGAACTCTAACAAATTTGGGAAGCAAAATCTCCCAATTACAAATCTATGCTGACTGCTCTGAATCAAACCCTGTGTAAGTAATGGGTGCAGTCAATGGTATGCTGTCCTTCATTGTAAGATGATTCGAGTACATAAGTAAAGCCATCTTCCTGCTGTTGTAGAGCCTTGCTGAGAGTGCATTTGGGGCACTTTCTACAGATTTGATCTCCTTTGAAAGGAATGATCTCCTTACCACAGACACGGGTGATGGTAACATGAGGATAGAGTGAAAAAGCTGAGTGTTTAATCTGTGGAGCTGTGAGAGACGAAGAAATGGTGACGCTGAAACACGATGAGTGGCAGCGATCAATTATTTCCAAAACAGACATTGACAGGGAGAGAAATTTCATACTTTACACAGGATTGATTGGTTTGATTTATTGTCATGTGTACCTCAGTACAGGGAAACACTTTGTTTATGAGCAGTGGAGGCAGATCATAGTAAGCATGGCCAGATAGATCATAGGGTGGAAATAGATTTGGACAGATTAAGACATACAGGATACACTGAACAGGACGTGCACTAGACAAGATCAACACGAGCAAGATCACCATTATTTGAACTTAGAGAGTCCATTCATCAGTCTAACGTGACTTTCCTAATAGTTTATATGCCTTAATTAACTCTCCCCATGTTATTGTGCAGTCGGTGAGTGAACCCTGTACTGAACGTCAGGTTGTTCACAATCCCCAACAGCAGCCACAATACCTTCCCTCTGAAACATGTAGCCATTCCCATCAGCTTCCACCCTACATAGAGAACACCAGGCTGTCTTCTCGGAGATGGAAGGTGCCTTCCTGAGACTTTACACAAGACATATGGCTTCCCTGCTCACCACGAGAAAACCACGTTAAATTCCCACGCGTGGATCATAAGCAACGGAGCCAGGAGGAACAACGTGGAGCAGTCTGTCTGTGCAGGCTCTGCTCCACTTGTTCATCATGTTAGATCATCAATTAGGAGACACAAAAGACTGCCGATGCTGGTGATCAGAGTTTCCAGCATCTGCAGTCATTGTTTTTACCGAGTTGATTTTAACCCTACTGCGAACCCTCTTGCAAGGATGCCTGCCTTGAAGAAGTTTTCCTCCTCGAAGGGCTTTTGCCTGAAACGTCGATTTTACTGCTCCTCGGATGCTGCCTGAACTGATAGAGCGTCGATTGCTGGAAAAGCACAGTAGGACAGGCAGCATCCGAGAAGCAGGAGAATCGACGTTTCGGGAATAAGATATTCATCAGGAATCAGCATCAATTACCACATTCTGCCCCCTGTGTAAGTGCATGGAGGTGGGAATGGCCTCCTACTGTTCCTGTATAAGTGACTCAACGGACTGATTGACTTCTTCCTCGTCTGATTGGACAGAGCCAATGGCCTGACTGGTTACCCCTGGTTCCTGTTTGATAGCTCGATGTACTGACAAGTGTTGTAGCTTTAAGAGGTTATTTTGTCCTGGTTACTTTTAAGAGAGAGATTGAACGATCGTTACCAAGCTGGTTAGTTAAGACCACTTGGTTAAACAGCGAGGGATGCCTTAGGTTAATTTTAATGCAGCCTGAATGGGTGTGGCCAGCTTTCGCAGATTAGGATCTCTGGGGTTTGGTTTCTCAGTAACATCAAAAACTATTGGGGTCTCCACAGAGTTGGAAGCTTCAGGGAATGTCTCCTGGCTGCTACTGTCTCTGAATTTTCTCTTGATGCTGTCACATTGCATCTGGAACAGACACTTTACATTCCCTTTAAAATAAGAAAACATTAGAATATATTCAAATATTTTCGAGGGGCTCTGGTGTGGTCCATCACACTGGACTCCTTCTCTTCCTGAGTAATAGGCTGGAGGCACTGAATGGGCTGTCCCTGTTCTTCTCCAATAGAGTCAATGAGCTGAATGACTTCCTCATATTCCTGTGAAACCAGCGTGAGGTGCTGAATGAACTCTTGTTTTATTGTGGCAATGTGTAGTGTCAGGCAGTGCTGTTACATGAATGTTACTGACACGTTAACAGCACAAGTCTCAATGGAGTCTGGGCCTTGCTGCACATGGACACAGACCAGTTCAGGAGCTGACGGGGGACAAAATGTTCTGAACATTGTGATATCTTCAGCGACCATCCGCACTTCTGATCTTATGGTGGGGAGGGTGGGGAGGGGAGACATTGATGAAGCAGCTGAAGGTGTTTGTGAAGAGGAAGCTACCCTGAGGATCTCCCCCAGAGCTGACCCAGGACAGAGATGATGAACATCTTCCTTTGTGCCATGTTTGACACCAAACACTGGAGAGTTTACTCTGATTCCCATTAAGTCCAGTTTTGTTAAGCTCCTTGATGTCAACAGAAGGCAACCACTGCCTTGATATCAGGGTCGGTCATTTTGACCTGAACCCTTGTCTCAACCTCTTTTGTTCATCTCAATAAGCCATGATATATGAGCAGCAAGTGTTTTCTTCAAACAGGTGGTAGTGAATGTCAGGATTTCTCTTCTCAAGAGTGTTCGGGGAGCGAGATGACTGAAAGTATTTGAAGAGGAGGTAGATGGATATTGACCTGTCAGAGAGTTGAGGGCGATGAAGAATTGGTTATTAAAGAGGATTTCAGACCGAGAGCAGATCAGCCACAATCTTAGTGAAGGGCAAGGCAGGTTTGGGGAGTGAATGACCTGCCCCTGTTTCTGATGTTCTCCCATTCTGTTATTGAAAAGTTCGTGGGTGTTATTTTCATGGATGTTCTGGTATTGCATATTGCAGTCAGGGAGACCAGATGATTTTGTGACCCATCTCTGGGAGAGGTATATGGGCTGTATTCTCAGTGAATCTGGGTGTAAAACATGACCAACAAATGAAGCACAAGTTGCAGAGAGGGGAAGCTATGTGAAGAGAGATGAGGGGCCTCTTTCATACCCAGCCTGGGCTTCCCAATTACATTTCCCAAATCACCTCAAAGCGTGTGGGACAGTATTGAAGGGCCGAATGGTCTCCTCTGTTTCTGTGCATAGGGTGATAGCAGTAAGTAGCCTCCAACTGCTCCTGTCTAGCAGGTTTGAGGGGCTGAATGGAACACAGGAACAAGGGACTGAGGAGCAGGAGTGGGTCATTAGATACTTTGAGCCTTCTCCACCAGGCACTAAGATTGTGGCTGATCAGGTTGGGGTCTCAGGCCCACTTTCCTGTCTATATCCCATTATCCATGACTCTCTTCTCTGTCAAATATTTACCTAATGCAGCTTTCAATCAATGTGAGCATGTGGCCACGATAAACTTCCAGTGAAGAGAATTCCCACTTTAAAGGTCCTTTCAGAATTATTCGTCATCCTTCTTATAGAATCAGGCAGTCATTCAGAATGGAAAAAGACCCGTTAGTCCAATCTGTTCACTCCGATCGGATATCAAATCTGATCCAGTCCCATTTGTCAGCATTTGGCCAATATCTCTCCTCTTTCAGACACTTTTTAAATGTGCGATTGTAACCGCTTTTAGCACTTCCTCTGACAGCACTTTCTGTACACACACCACTCACTGTGTGAAATATTTACCTTCAGGTCCCTTCTAAATCATCCCCCCTCTCCCCTCCAACCTATGCCCTCTTGTTCTGGACTCCCCTACCCTGGGGAGCAGAACGTGGCTGTTCAGAATATCCATGCCCCTGATGGTTTTATAAACCTCTATAATGTCACCCTTCAGCCTCTGACACTCCAGGGGGAAACACCCTAAACTAATCAACCTCTCCCAACAGCTCAAACTCCCAGTCCTGGGACTCCCGTGTAAGTCATTTCTGCAGAAAACCGAGATGTACACAGTATTCTTAAAGTGGCCTCACCAACATCCTGTACAGATACAACATGCCACCACAACTCCTATACTCAATGCTTGACTGATTAAGGTAAATGTGCCAAATGTGTTCTGCACCACTCTGTCTACCTGCGACTCCACTTTCAAGGAACTAAGTATCTGCAGCCCTATCTCTTTGTTTCACAACACTCTCCAGGACCTTACCATTAAGTGTATAATTCCTGCCCTGATTTGCCTTCCCAAAATGCAAAACCTCGTATTTATCTAAATTAAACTTCATCTCTCACTCATTGCCCTTTTGTCCCATCCAATTGCGGTCTTGTTGTACTCTGAGATAATCTACTACACCACCTTTCTGATGTCATCTTTAACCTTACTAACTATGGCCTAGTATCCACATCTAAATCATTTACATAAATGATGAAATGCAGTGAACTCAGTACTGATTCTTACAGCACACTGCTGTTCACAAGCCTCCAGTCTGAAAAATATCCCTCTTCCTTCAAGCCAATGTGACTAGCTTCTTCTGTATCTTATGTGACTGAAACTTACTAATCTGTCTACCAATCAGAATGAAATACTCGCTATGAAGAGAAGCTAAGTAGGTTAGGTTTATTTTCACTGGAAAAAAGGAGACTGAGGGGGGACCTGATTGAGGTTTACAAAATCATGAAGGGTATAGACATCGTGGATAGAGGGGGGCTTTTTCCCAGAGTGAAGGATTCAGTAACGAGAGGTCATGCTTTCAAGATGAGAGGTGGAAAGTTTAAGGGGGATACACGCAGTAAGTACTTCACACAGAGGGTGGTGGGCAGTTGGAACATGTTGCTAGCAGAGGTGGTAGAGGCAGGCACGGTCAATTCGCTTAAGATGCGTCTGGACAGATGCATGAGTAGGTGGGGAGCAGAGGAAGACAGATGGTTAGGAATTGGCCGACAGATTTAGACAGTACATTTGGATCAGCTCAAGCTTGGGGGGCGATGGGCCTGTTCCTGGGCTGTAAATTTTCTTTGTTCTTTGTTCTTTAAATGAACACTTTGCTGAAGTCCATATAGACAATGTCTACCAAATTGCCTTCATAAATCTTCTTTGTCACCTCTTCATAAAACTCAATCAAATTAATGAGACATGATTTCCCATGCAGAAAGCCACGTTGTCTACCCCGATCAGCCCTTGCCTTCCCAAATGTATGTAAATCCTGTCCCTCAGAATCCCCTCCAACAACTTACCCAACACTGACATCAGGCTCACCCGTCTATAGTTCCCCGGCTTTTTGGGGTCACTGTTTCCTTTTCTCGTCCCACTCCTCCACTGCTCACAACAAATGTTAAATGTAACCAGGTTGGTGATGTGGCCGATGATATCAGTCTCAGACTGGGTCAGGGTCAGTTTTAGGAACAAGTCAGGCTAGTTTCTTTAATCTGCTAAAACAACACGTTTATGATCCAGAGCAATGTTACTCAAACTATAGTGGAAAGATGAATGGCAAACTGTTTGGGTATTGCAATAATATAATCAATAGCTTGGAAAGGATGGACGCTAAGAAATTGTTTCCGTTAGGCGAGGAGACTAGTACCCGTGGGCACAGTCTTAGAATCAGAAGGGTCAATTCCGAACAGAAATGCGGAGACGTTTCTTCAGTCAGAGAGTGGTGGGCCTGTGGAATTCATTGCCACGGAGTGCAGTGGAGGCCGGGATGCTAAATGTCTTCAAGGCAGAGATTGATAAATTCTTGATGTCACAAGGAATTAAGGGCTAAGGGGACAATGCAGGTAAGTGGAGTTGAAATGCCCATCAGCCATGATTAAATGGCAGAGTGGATTTAATGGGCCGAATGGCCTTACTTCCACTCCTATGTCTTATGGTCTTATGGTCTAATACTTCCCTTTCTAAACCCACACACACACATACAGACACACAAACACACACACACATACGCACACACAAGCAAACACACACACACAGATGAACAAAATTTTTGCAATTTTAATTTGAAAGAAGTTTGTCCAGATATTAATGGAACTCATGACAAAAGTAAAAATTGAGATTGTCCAAACCGTTATTCTGCTTCTGAAGGTATTGTACTCACACAGCTGCTAGCAATGGAATTTCATTCTGGGACAGTTGGATTTGGCTGAATTCCCTTTGCTTTCGGCAGTGAGTAGATTCCAGTGAATTCTGGTCAGGGAGCACCCAAAGGGTAGCACGGTAGTTCGCACTGCTGCCTCACAGCACCAGGGACTTGGGGTCGATTCCAGCCTTGGGTGACTGTCTGTGTGAAGTTTGCACATTCTCCACTTTTCTTTGTGAGTTTCGAATGGGTGATCCAGTTTCCTACCACAAACTGTGTAGGTTCGGTGGATTGGTCATGCTAAATTGTCTGTAGTGTTCAGGGAATTCTAGGTTAGGTGCATTAATTAGGGGAATGGGTTGGGAAGGTTGGTATGGACTTGTTGGGCCGAAGGGCGTGTTTCAACACTGCAGGGATCCCATAAAAATAAGAACGGTAACGATGACTGTAGAGGTTTTTTTTTTAGCTCGCACACATTGCTGTGATGAGGGACAATGAAGGAGAGAGAGAGAGCAATAGGCCATTCCTTCTCAGGCAGATTACATTTTCTCCCTCTCTGAGCTGAATCACACAGTAATGTCATCCTCTCCCAAACTGGACCATGTGAGGTCTCCTTGTACATTGTCCAAACTATGTCTCCATCACATTCCCTGTTCCATGTAGGTGTATCATTGCTGCAGTCATACACAGAACCATATCCTTAGCAGAAAAATGGTCTCGGCCAATTTGAAATATGTTTACATGGCCCTGCGTCATAAAAAAATAAAATATTTAATGTATTCAGAATATCTGTGTTAAAATGCATGTATTTTTTAAAGAAATACAGAAATTGCTGGAAAAGCTCGGCAGGTCTGTCAGCATCCAGATGCCTTTTACATGCTGTAGTTGTACCAGCCTCCACCACTTCCTCTGGTAGCTCATTCAATACACACACCACCCTCTGCATGAAAAGGTGCTCTTTAGGCCTCATCAAAACCTTTCCCCTCTCACTTTCCACCAATTCCCTCTAGTTTTGGACGCCCCTAACCTGGTTAAAAACCCTGACTATTCACCCTACCCATGACCATTCTGATTTTATAAACCTTTACTGCTGCGAAATGTGACTCCAAACAACATGAATGGCTGTACTTTCAGTCATCCCGGGCCTAAATTCTGAAATTCAATACTGACACCTCTTCCTTCTCCATCAAGTCACAATTCTAAATCCATTTTAATCAGTTTGTTCAGATGTATAATGAGACACTTCTGTGGGATTTACACCTAGACCTTTGTGCCCGGAGGTAGGGACACGAGCATCACTCAGCAATACCCATAAAGCTGTAAGAGTATTCTCCTGTGTGTTTGTTCATCAGACTGTCCTGACATGCTGTGACATACCTCTCCAATAGGCATGACTTGAATCCAGAATTTCTAGTCCAGAGCTAGGATCACTACCACATAAGTTCAGGAATTGGAATCAAATCCAGACCTCTGGCTCAGAGACAGGGACATTGCCCACTACAACTACCATACCCAGATTTTGGGTCATATTTTAAGTGTCAGCTTTCAGCACGGTGTGGATTTATTATAGTCAGGTTATCATTACTGAACTACACAAAACACTTTGTATTGTTAAACATATGCAAGATATTTGTCTCAACTGTCGGATATTGAGTGTACGTGCTGTGCCATCGAAGTTAACTATGAACAGCTTTAATCGCTGTTATCTGAAGTCTGCAATATTAGGGAAAGAAATCCTGCAGACACACTCTGCACAATGAAGGGTCTCAAATAGATATTTATTACTGAACACCAGAGACGGAAGAAGAGCTTAATTTCTGATCCCAAAGCACCGATCACTCTTAGCCACCTCCAACGTGCGACTGCCCTCTTCCTGATCGATGATGACTGTCCAGCCTCTCCTCCCCACTGACTGTGTCTGCAATCTGTCCCTCCTCACTTTAACCACACAAGGCAAACCAAGCTCAGGGTCTTTGTGAAAATCAAGGCCGGAGTGTGCAGGCCTCCTGGAGACGGATGGGTGTTTTAAAATTGAAGGGGGAGGGTGAGGTGGCAGTAATATCACACTCACTGGTCTGAGGGGTGGCAGATGGAGTTTAGTTTTGATAAATGCGAGGCATTGGATTTGGTAAATCAAACAAGAGCAGGACTTTTTCAATTAAAAGTAGAGCCTTTGGCAGTGTTGTAGGACAGAGACCTCTGCCATCAGGTATAATTCGTTAAAATTTGCATCTCATATAGATCGTGTGGTTAAGAAGGTGTTTAACACACTTGTCTTCATTGGTCAGACCTTTGAATATCGGAATTGGGACGTCATGTTGAGGATGTACAGGACATTGGTGAGACCCCTTCTGGAATACTGGGTCCAGTCTGGTCATCCTGCCCGCTCATTCCATAGGCACACCAACCTCTGGGTGAAAAAGCTGCCCCTTAGGTCACTTTAATATTTCCCCTCTCACCTTAAGCCTATGTCCTCTAGTTTTGGTCTCCCCATGCCCTTAGAAAACACCTTGACTATTCACTTTGATATTACTGACATTGATATTATTAAGCTGGAGAGAGTTCAAAAGAGATTAACCTGGAGGTTGTTGGGAATGGAGGGAGTGAGCTATAAGGAGAGGCTGGGTATGCTGGGACTTTTTTCACTGGAGAGGATGAGATTAAAGGGTAACTTTACAGAGGTTTATAAAATCGTGAGGGGGACAGATAAGCTGAAGGGCTGATGTCTTTTCCCTAGAGTTGGGGATTCAAAACTGAGGGATATTTTAAGATGCGAGGAAAAAGATTTACAAAAGTCATGAGAGGTAATTATTTTAGACAAAATCTGGCTTGTGTATGGAATGAAATTCCAGAGGAAGTGATGAAAGTGTTTGCAGTTACAATGTTTAAAGGACATTTAGATCAGTCAATGGAAAAGACATCAGTTTGGATGGTGCTGTGAGCAGCTGCTCTCTCCCTCCCCCTCTCTGAATGAATCCCTGTTGGTTTTCACCCTCTGCCAATGCCTGTGCAGTGGCGTGTGGAGGCCAGCAGAGGGTGGCATTGCATCACTTTAAGGACCACAGAAACTGACAGACCTGCCCCACACAGAGACACACAGATTCACACACGGGAATGGTTAGGGCACTGCGTGAAGCTAATCTAGTAACTTAAACTAAACATTAAAAAATGCTCAATTCGCCTCGTAAACTGTTAAAATGTGAGGGACAGAGAACTCCCAAATTCCACTGTTTAAATAAAATCATCAATTTATTTTTTCACTCTGAAGGTGAACATTTTACATCAACTATTCACAATTCTGGGACCCCTTTTCTCTTAACTGCTTATTACAGTGAGCAGTACGCCTAATATGATTTATCTCTCCATCCCGGAGGCTCTCAGTCTCATTCGTGATGAAGGTCTGCTCTCCGAAACGGTGATTTTCCTGCTCCTCGGATGCTGTCTGACCTGCTGTGCTTTTCCAGGAACACAATAATCTTGAGTATGTCAAATATGAGGCTGAGACTGTGCCTCCACCAGGACTGTGTGCTGGCTGCTCCTACAGATACTGTCAGGGACAGATCCAACTGGGACAAGGGGTTTGGTGAGAATGTTTCCCCCAGTCTGGCTGTTGTGTATTGACGCCTGTCCCTGCTCAGGCAGCGGTGGGCCTGTGGGGACACTCTTAGTGATGGACATTGAAGTCCCACACCCAGAGGATGGTCTGAGTCCTGATCACCCTCAGTGCTTCCTCTGATTTGTTTACAACATCGAGGGGAACTGAGTTATCACCGAGAGGAGGGGGGCAGGAGATAACCACCCTCAGGCGACTTCCTTGACCATGATCTGTTACCATGAGATTTCCTGGGTACTGGAATCATGTTGGGGAATTGCACGGTAACTCCTTCCCTGACTGTATCCCAGGGAGTCCCCACCACTCGTGGGTCTGTCCTGCTGTGGGACAGGATATGCCCCGGGATGGTGATGGGGCTTCATGAAACATGATGGGTGAGCACGATGGCACAGTGGTTAGCACTGCTGCCTCACAGCGCCAGAGACCCGGGTTCAATTCCGCCTCAGGTGACTGACTGTGTGGAGTTTGCACATTCTCCCCGTGTCTGCGTGGGTTTCCCCAGGTGCTCTGGTTTCCTCCCACAGTCCAAAGATGTGCAGGTTAGGTGAATTGGCCATGGGAAATTGTCCGTAGTGTTCGGTGAAGGGGTAAATGTAGGAGAATGGGTCTGAGTGGGTTGGTCTTTGGAGGGTCGGTGTGGACTTGTTGGGCTGAAGGGCCTGTTTCCACACTGTAGGTAATCTAATCTCATCTAAATTACCCATCAGGCCTGATCCTGTGAGTATGACAGTGTTGGACTGTTCCCTGACTGGGAGTGTGGTGCTGGAAAAGCACAGCAGGTCAGGCAGCATCCGAGGAGCAGGGGAATGAACGTTTCAGGCATAATCCCTTCATCAGGAATGAGGCTTGTGGGCCGGGGAGCTGAGAGATAAATGGGAGGGGGCAGGGTTGGGGGCTGGGGGCTGGGGTAAGGGAGCTGGAAATGTGATCGAGAGACGGAGGTGGGGGAGAGATGAAAGGTCAGAGAGGATGGGGGAAGGTCATGGACAGGTCAAGGAGTTCTGTCCTTGACATTCTATAACTGACATTCCCCGGAACGTTCTGTCCCTGACATTCTATAACTGACATTCCCCGGAACGTTCTGTCCCTGACATTGTTTGTGAACGGCCGGACGTCAGTGAATTGAACAAATGATAAGATCCCGAGGGAAGAGATCCCGTTCCGGGGAGAAGGTGACACTGTTCCGAAGGCCCCTCGGGCAGTTAAAGGGGTGAATACGTTTTCCCTGCATTTACATTTCTCCACGACACAGGATCGACCACAATTTAGACCAAAATACAGAAATTCCCAAACTCCGTTTGTCTTCAGGAAACTGGGAGAGAATCCTTCAGGACAGCAACATTCCCACCCTCCGTATTAGGAACTGGGAAGGAGTGACCTGTGTCTGTTCTCGAGGGATCGAGTGTGTGGGAATATTCTAGAAACCATCTGTCCTTATAGATGTGTCTCTGTGTGTTTGGGGAGGGAGAGTTTCTGGTGGTTTAAGTCACATTTTTGTCAGTAATTCCGACCTTCCCATTTGTTATTCCAGCTCCAATTATTTTAATAAATCCCTGAATACAGGGACACATTTGAAAATCTCACTGGGTCCCCGATCAAACGGGTCTCTTTGCCTCCAGGCTGATGGATAATGGGTTTGTTTTCCTTCCTCACAGTTAACGTAGTGACCATCTACGTCCTTCTTTATAAAGATTGTGGATTGTCTCCATGTGTCAGACGTTATCTGGGGGCCATGGCAGCGGCAGATCTCCTGGTCATTATCCTCGACCTGATCCTGAGACACATTCCCATTGTTTATCAGGAACAGTTTTATTTCCTGAAGGACTCCGTCCCCGTGTGTAATATCCACGCCGTCCTGCTTTATGCAGCCACTGACTGCTCTGTCTGGTTCACCGTCACTTTCACCTTTGATCGGTTTGTGGCCATTTGTTGCCAGAAGCTGAAAAGTAAATATTGCAGTGAGAAAACGGCGGCTGTGGTTCTGGGAGCAGTGACTGTGCTGAGCTGTTTAAAGAACATTTTCTGGTATTTTATGTTCACGGCTCGGTATTGGCTGTGGAACGACCCCTGGTTTTGTGATGCAACAGACGCTGTTCTAGTCTCCAGTGTCTGGGTCACAATCGAGTTCCTCCACCACATTCTAACCCCGTGTGTCCCATTTCTCCTGATTCTGCTACTCAATGTTCTCACTGTCAGACACATTTTAGTGACCAGCAGAGCCCGCAGGAGACTCCGCGCTCTCACCAATGGGGACGCTCAGTCTGACACTGAAATGAGAAACCGAACAAAATCCATCATTTTACTGTTTGTGATCTCGGCCAATTTCATCCTGTTATGGTCAATGTTAATGCTGTATTCGATATGGACCCGGATGTGGTATTTTGGCTATGGGTCTGTGTATCTCCATACCTTTGTGCAGGAATTGGGCTTCATGCTGCAGCTCCTCAGTTGCTGCACAAACACCGCGATTTATGCCGTGACCCAGACTAAGTTCAGGCAGCAGCTGAAGAATGTGCTGAAATATCCCTTCACCCAAATCCATCCATCCATCAAATTCCCTCATTAATCACACCATCCGGGATTTTCTCATTTCAGTTCAGTGTTTCAGCGATGGAGCAGCCTGTCACTATGGTAACAGACTGAGGGTAGCGCTGGTTTGTCCATCCTTATCCCACAGGGGGGTTACAGGGAAACATTTCAATGTTTCTCACAACTCAGGGGCCAGTGAGAAAAGGCACCATCCCACTGACTGTATCCATCACTTCCATTTGTAACCAATAAAAATGTTGATTAAAGCGTGCCGAGCAGCAGAGTGACCGATGTTGTTGTGTGTCTTTGTGTTGAAGAAGCTGAGCTGGAGATAGACAGACACAGCCCCAAGTCCTGGTCCTCAGGGAAGGGGAGGGCACTGCGGCCTGAGCTCAGGAGCTGGGTTTAACTCCCTCTGTCCCCCCCCCACTCCAACCTGGACTCCCCATTTCCTCTCCCCTACCCTTTCTCCTCATTGCTCTCCCTCTCTATCTCTGCATACTCTTTCCTTCTCAACACCTCTCCTTTTCACTCTCACTCATTCCCCCGTCTCTATCACACACACCCCCAATCCCGGTTTCTCCATCTGCCTCCACTCTTCCCTCTCTCCCTCCCTGAGAGAGAGAGAGAGAGAGAGAGAGAGAGAGAGAGAGAGAGTGAGAGGAGACAGGGATGGAGTTGAGAGAGGGAATGAGAGAGGGGCAAACAGAGGGGTCAAGAGATAGAGGGGGATGGCAGCAAGAGAAAGAGAGAGAGGCAGGGGCGAGAAGGAGAGAGAGAGGGAGGAGAGAAAGGGAGATGAGGCGACTGTGATTCGAGAGAGTGTGAAAGAGCAGGGAGAGACAGGGTGGGGGGACGAGAGACGGGGGGAGAGAGAGGGGCAAGAGAGAGAGAAGAGGCAGGCGAGAGAGAGAGGGGACGGACAAAAGGGGTGGGAGAAACGAGGGGTGCGAGAGAGAGGGGGGCGAGAGAGGGGAGGCCGAGAGAGGGGGGAGTGAGAGAGAGGAGGCAAAAGAGACAGGGATTCGAGAGGGGGGGGGCGAGAGAGAGGGGGCGAGAGAGAGGGGGGTGAGAGAGACAGAGGCGTGAGAGAGAGAGGGGGGTACGAGAGACGGGGGGCGATGAAAGAGACCGGGGACAAGAGAGAGACCGGGGCGACGAGAGAAACCAGGGCCGTGAGAGTCCGGGGGGGGGCGCAAAAGAGACCGGGGGCGAGAGAGAGGGGGTGACGAGAGAGAGAGAGGCGGTGAGAGAGAGAGAGGCAGTGAGAGAGAGAGTGGGGCAAGGGTGGTTGCGAGAAAAAAGGGGCCAAGTGAGAGGGGGACAAGAGAGGGAGGGGGTGCGAGAGAGAGAGGGGGCCGAGTGGGTGGGGGGGCGAGACAGAGGGGGATGAGAGAGAGACTGGGAGCGACGAGAGAAACCGGGGACGTGTGAGACCGGGGGGTAACGAGAAAAACCAGGAACATGAGAGTATAGGGGGGGTGAGAGCAACCGGGGGCAAGACGGAGGGGGTGACGAGAGACTGGAGGTGACAAGAGAGACGGGGGGTGAGCAAGACAGGAGCCGATGAGACAGACGAGAAGCGAGAGAGACCGGGGACGAGAGAGACCCGGGGCAACGAGAAACCGAGCACGACGAGAGAGAACGGAGTGGGGGGTGGTACGAGAGAGACCGGTGCAAGAGAGAAACCGGGGGCAATGAGAGACCAGGGGTGAGAGAGAGAGACCTGGGGCGAGAGAGACCGAGGGCGACAAGACAGAACGGGGGGCAAGAGAGACTGGGAGTGAGAGAGACCGGAGGCGAGACACCAGGGGTGACGAGACACAGGGGGCAATAAGAGAGATCGGGGGCGAGAGAGAATGGGGCAAGAGAGAGACCGGGGGCGTGAGAGACAGGGTGAGACGAGAGACCGGGGGTGAAAAGAGACCGGGGGCGAAGAGGGACCGGGGGCGTGAGAGATGGGTTGACAAGAGAGACTGTTGGTGATAAGACAGACTGGAAGCGAGAGAGAGACCATGGCGAGAGGGAGACCGGGGCGAGAGAGACCAGGGGCGTGAGAGACCGGGGTGTGAAAGAGACCCGGGTTGAGAGAGAGCCCGGGTGTGTGGGCGGGGCGGGGCGGTGGCGATGCGAGAGAGAGAGACCGGGGGCACGAGAGAGAGTCCTGGGGCAGCGAGAGAGACCGGGGGGGCTAGAGAGAGACGGGGGCAATGAGAGACCGGGGTAGGGGGGATGAGAGAGACTGGGGGTGAGCGTGACTGGGGATGACGAGACAGACTGGGGGCGATGAGAGAGGCCAGGAGTGATGACAGAGACCGGGGGTGAGACAGACCGGGGGCGAGACGGACTGGGGTGGAAAGAAAGACCGGGTCGAGAGAGACCGGGGGCGAGAGACCGGGGTTGACAAGAGCCTGGATGCCTGAGAGACCGGGGACAAGAGAGAGAGAACGGAGGTGATGAGAGAAGGGTTGACAAGAGAGACTTGGCGACAAGATAGACCGGGAGCGAGAGTGAGAGTGAGACCGTGGTGAGAGGGAGACTGGGGGCGAGAGAGAGGGGGTGACAAGACAGACCGGGTACAAAAGAGACTGGGGTTGAAGAGAGACTGGGGGCAACGAGAGACCGGGGGCAAGAGATACTGGGGCGATGAGAGACTGGGGGCAACAAAAAAGACCGGGGGGCAAGAGAAACTGGGGGAAATGAGAGAGCAGGGGCGATGAGAGACAGGGAGCAAGAGAGAGACTGGGGGATGAGAGAGAGAGACCAGGGGCAAGAAAGAGAGAGTCCCAGGGCAGCAACAGAGACCGGGGGCGAGCGAGACCGGGGGCAAGAGTGAGACCGGTGGGGTGGGATGAGAGAGAGACCGGGGGCACGAGAGAGAGAGTCCGGGGGTGAGAGTGACTGGGGCGAGAGAGGGGTTCACAAGAGAGACCAGGGCGATGTGAGAAACCGAGGGCGAGAGAGAGACTGTGGCAAGAGAGAGAGACCGGGGCGAGAGAGACCAGGGATGATAGAGACCGGGGGTGAGAGAGCGACCGGGGGTGGGGGGGGCGGTGGTTGGGGAAGAGACCAAGGGCGAGAGAGATGGGTTCACGAGAGAGACGGGGGCAACAAGACTGAACGGGGGCAAGAGAGAGACCGGGGGCAAGAGGAACTGGGGGCGAGAGAGATCAAGTGTGACCAGAGCCTGGGTGCAATGACAGACCGGGAGCGATGAGAGACGGGGTTGAGAGACCGGTGGTGATGAGAGACAGGGATTGAGAGAGACCAGGGGCGAGAGAGAGACCGGGGGAGATAAGAGAGACCAGGGATTAAGAGAGAGACTGGGTCGAGAGAGAGGGGTTGATGAGAGAGATTGGGGGCGCGAGAGACCGGGGACCAGAGAGAAACCGGGGTTGAGAGAGAGACCAGGAGGGTGAGAGAGAGACCAAGGCCGTGAGAGAGAGAACAGGGAATGCGAGATAGACTGGGGGTGATAGAGACCGGGGGCGAGAAAGAGACTGAGGGTGAGAGAGAAACCGGGGGCAAAGGGGACTGCGGGTGAGAGAGAAGGGTTCACAAGAGAGACCGCGGTGACGAGACAGACCGGGTGCGGGACAGAGTGACCGGGGAGGCGAGAGAGAGAGACTGGGGAGGCAAGAGAGAGACCGGGCACGATCAAGATCAGGGGCGAGAGAGACCCGGGGAGATAAGAGAAACCGGGGATGATGAGAGAGACTGGGGGCGAGAGAGAGGGGGGTTGACGAGAGAGACCGGGGCGAGAGACAGAGACAGGGCAAAGAAAGACCGGTGGCAGCGAGAGAGACCAGGGGCAAGACAGACCGGAGACGAGACAGACCGGG
This sequence comes from Chiloscyllium punctatum, assembly GCF_047496795.1. Taxonomy (NCBI): domain Eukaryota; kingdom Metazoa; phylum Chordata; class Chondrichthyes; order Orectolobiformes; family Hemiscylliidae; genus Chiloscyllium; species Chiloscyllium punctatum. The sequence goes on from NC_092762.1 coordinate 24,404,199, forward strand.
GGGCGAGAGAGAGACCGCGGGTGAGAGAGAGCGGGGGCGAGAGAGAGGGGGCCACAAGAGAGACCGGTGCAACAAGACAGACAGGGGACAAGGGAGAGACCGTGGCGAGAGAGAGAAACCGGGGGGCGATAGAGACCAGTGGCAGGAGAGAGACAGGCGGTGGGGGGGGGGTGGGGTGCGAGAGAGATACTGGGGGAGATAAGAGAGACAGGGGGTGATGCGAGAGACTGGGGGTGAGAGAGAGGGGTTGACAAGAGAGACCAGGGGTGAGAGAGAGAGAGACGGGGGGGGGGGAAGGCGAGAGAGAGAGAGAAGGGGAGGGGGAGCAAGAGAGGGACCGGTGGAGATTAGAGAGACCGGGGGTGATGCGAGAGACTGGGGGCGAGAGAGAGGGGTTGACAAGCGAGACCAGGACGACAAGGCAGACTGGGGGCGAGAGAGAGAGACGGGGGGAGGTGCGAGAGAGAGATAGAGGGGCAAGAGAGAGACCGGGGGTAAGAGAAAGACCAGGGGCGGTGAGAGAGACCGGGGGCGAGAAAGACCTGGTTGAGAGACTGTGTGTGACGAGAGACTGGGTCGATGAGAGACAGAGGGTGATGAGACACCAGGAGGAGAGAGGTGACAGAGACCAAGGATGAGAGAGACCAGCGGCGAGAGAGACCAGGGGGGTGAGAGAGACTGGGGGCGAGAGAGAGGCTGACAAGAGAGACAGGGGACGAGAGAGACCAAGGGAGAAGGGAGACAGGGGGCAAGACATCGGGGGTGACAAGAGACCGGGGACAAAAAGAGAGACTTGGGGGCAAGAGAGACCGGGAGTGAGAGAGACCGGGGGCGAGAGAGACCGGGGTAAAGGGATGGGGGTGTGAGAGAGACCCGGAGTGACAAAAGACCATAGGCAAAAAGAGAGAACTGGGGCGAGAGAGACCGGGGGCGACGAGGGAGACCAGTGGCGAGAGAAACAAGGGGTGACAAGAGATCGGAGGCAACGAGAGAGAACGGGGTTGAGAGAGACCGGGGGTGACGAGAGACGGGGTCAACGAGGGGGACCGGGGGCGACGAGAGATACCATAGGCGAGAGAGACCCGGAGCAAGAGACTGGGGATGATGAGAGACAGGGGCCGATTAGAGAGCGGGGGGGGAGGGGGGAGAGAGACTAGGGGTGAGAGAGACCGAGGGGGGGGGGGTTGACAAGAGACCGGGGGCGAGAGAGAGCGGGGTGCGAGAGAGATCAGGGGCGCCTGAGAGAGAGACTGGAGCGAGAGAGACCAGGGGGCGAGAGAGACCGAGGGACGAGAGAGACCAGAGGCGAGAGAGCCCAGGGGTGATGAAAGACCCTGGGGTGCCAAGAGAGACTGGGGCGCGAGAGACCAGGAGTGATGAGAGACCGGGGGCGAGAGAGTCCGGGGGCGAGAGAGCCCGGGGGTGACGAGAGACTGGGGCCGACGAGTGACCAGTGGGGGAGAGAGAGACCGGCGACGAGAGAACCTGGGGCGACGAGAGAGACCAGGGGTGAGAGAGACCAGAGGGGCGAGAGGCCGTGGGGCGAGAGACTGGGGGTGAGAGACATTGGGGGCGAGAGAGAGAGACCGGGTGGCAAGAGAGAACAGGAGTGAGAGACTGGGGGCAAGAGAGACTGGGGGGTGGCAAGAGAGACCGGGGTCGAGAGAGTCCGGGGGAGAGAGAGACCGGGGGCGAGAGAGAAACCGGGGGCGATAGAGACCAGGACTAAAGAGACCGGAGGCGAGAGAGACCGGGGGCGACAGAGACCGGGGACGAGAGAGATCAGGACTAAAGAGACCGGAGGCGAGAGAGACCGGGGGCGAGAGAAACCAGGGTCGAGAGAGTCCGAGGGAGAGAGAGAGACTGGGGGCTAAAGAGACCGGGGGGGCGAGAGAGACTGGGGGGGGCGAGAGAGACCGGGGGCGAGAGAGAATGGGGGCAAGAGAGAGACTGGGGGTGAGAGAGAGGGCTTGATAAGAGAGACTGGGTGCGAGATAGACCAGGGGCAAAAGAGACCGGGGGCAAGAGAGACGGGGGCAAGAGAGAGACCAGGGTCGAGAGAGTCCAGGGGAGAGAGAGACCAGGAGCGAGAGAGACCGGGGGTGAGAGAGACCGGGGTCGAGAGAGACCGGGGGCGAGAGAGGCCAGGTGGCTAGAGAGAGACTGGGGGTGAGAGAGAGGGCTTGATGAGAGAGACTGGGGCGACGAGAGAGACCAGGACTAAGGAGACTGGGGGCGAGAGAGACCGGGGTTGAGAGAGAGACCAGGGGGCGAGAGAGAGACTGGGGTTGAGAGAGAGGGCTTGATGAGAGAGACTGGGGCGACGAGAGAGACCGGGGGCGACAAGAGAGACTGTGCGCGAGAGTGACCGGGGGAGAGAGAGACTGGGTGCATGAGAGAGCAGGGGCAAGAGAAACAGGGTGACGAGAGAGACCAGGGATGAGAGAGAACGGGGTCGAGAGATACCGGGGAGGGGGTGGTCGAGAGAGAGGGGTGGGGGGCAAGAGACCAGGGGTGAGAGAGGCTGGGGGGGGCAAGAGACCAGGGGCAAGAGAGACCGGTTGGCGAAAGAGGCCGAGGGCGAGAGAGACTAGGGGTGAGAGATAGGGGGTGACAAGAGACCGGCAGTGACGAGAGAGACCGTGGTCAATGAGAGGTAGCAGGGGGCAACAGGAGAGCATGGGCGAGATAGACCGTGGGCGAGATAGACCGGGAGCGAGATAGACCGGGGGGGATTGGAGAGACTGGGGGCGAGAGAAAGGGGGTGATGAGAGAGACCGGGGGTGAGACAGACTGGGGGGACGAGAGAGATCAAGGGCGAGAGAGACCAGGGGTAATGGGAGAGACCGGCGGCAACGAGAGAAACTCGGGGCGAAAGAGAGAGACCGGGGGCGACAGAAACCGGGGTCGAGAGAGTCCGAGGGAGAGAGAGAGACTGGGGGCTAAAGAGACCGGGGGGGGCGAGAGAGACTGGGGGGGGCGAGAGAGACCGGGGGCGAGAGAGAATGGGGGCAAGAGAGCAACTGGGGGTGAGAGAGAGGGCTTGATAAGAGAGACTGGGTGCGAGATAGACCAGTGGCAAAAGAGACCAGGGGCAAGAGAGACGGGGACAAGAGAGAGACCGGGGTCGAGAGAGTCCAGGGGAGAGAGAGACCAGGAGCGAGAGAGACCGGGGGTGAGAGAAACCGGGGTCGAGAGAGAGCGGGGACGAGAGAGGCCAGGGGGCGAGAGAGAGACTGGGGGTGAGAGAGAGGGCTTGATGAGAGAGACTGGGGCGACGAGAGAGACCAGGTCTAAGGAGACTGGGGGCGAGAGAGACCGGGGTTGAGAGAGAGACCAGGGGGCGAGAGAGAGACTGGGGTTGAGAGAGAGGGCTTGATGAGAGAGACTGGGGCGACGAGAGAGACCGGGGGCGACAAGAGAGACTGTGCGCGAGAGAGACCGGGGGAGAGAGAGACTGGGTGCGTGAGAGAGCAGGGGCAAGAGAAACAGGGTGACGAGAGAGACCAGGGATGAGAGAGAACGGGGTCGAGAGATACCGGGGAGGGGGTGGTCGAGAGAGAGGGGTGGGGGGAAAGAGACAAGGGGTGAGAGAGGCCGGGGGGGGCAAGAGACCAGGGGCAAGAGAGACAGGTTGGCGAAAGAGGCCGAGGGCGAGAGAGACTGGGTGTGAGAGATAGGGGGTGACAAGAGACCAGCAGTGACGAGAGAGACCGTGGTCAATGAGAGGTAGCAGGGGGCAACAGGAGAGCATGGGCGAGATAGACCGGGGGCGAGATAGACCGGGGGCGAGATAGACCGGGGGGGATTGGAGAGACTGGGGGCGAGAGAAACGGGGGGGGGGGTGAGAGAGACCGGGGGCAACGAAAGAGACCTGGTGCGAGAGAGACCGGGAGGTGAGAGAGAGTGGGGGGTGAGAGAGAGAGAGACCAGGGGGGCGAGAGAAACGGGTTTGCGAGAGAGACCGGGGGGCTAGAAAGACTGGGGGCAAGAGAGAGACCGGGAGCAAGAGAGGCTGGGAAGTGAGATACCAGGTGCTAAAGAGACAGGGGGCGATGAGACACACCAGTGGCAAGAGAGACTGTGGGCAAGAGAAACCAGGGGTGAGACACCGGGGGGTGATGAGAAACAGGGGTAAGAAAGACCAGGGGTGAGTGACCAGGGGCGAGAGAGGGACCGGGGGTGAGTGACCAGGGGTGAGAGGCCGGGAAGCAAGAGAGGCCGGGTGCAAGAGAGACAGGGAGTGATGAGACAGACCGGGGGTGAGAGAGAGACCGGGAGGTCGATAAGACAGACCGGGGACGAGAGAGACCGGGGCAGAGAGAGACTGGGGGCAAGAGAGAGACCGGGGAGCAAGAGAGAGCGGGGAGCGAGAGAAACAGGTTTGCGAGAGACCAGGGGGCGAGAAAGACTGTGGGCAAGAGAGAGACCCGGAGCAAGAGAGGCCGGGAAGTGAGAGGCCAGGTGCTTAAGAGACAGGGGGCGATGGGACACACCAGGGGCAAGAGAGACTGTGGGTGAAAGAGACCAGGGGTGAGACACCGGGGGTGATGAGAAACAGGGGTAAGAAAGACTGGGGGTGAGTGACCAGGGGCGAGAGAGAGACCGGGGTTGAGAGATCGGGAAGCGAGAGAGTCTGGGTGCAAGAGAGACAGGGAGCAATGAGACAGATCGGAGGCGAGAGAGACTGTGGGCGAGAGAGACTGTGGGTGAGACACCGGGGGTGACGAGAGACCGGGGGCGAGAGAGACCGAGGGTGAGAGAGAGGGTGTGACGAGAGAGACCGAGGGTGAGAGAGACCGGGGGCAAGAGAGAGAGTCAGGGGGCAAAGAGAGACAGGAGGTGAGAGAGAACGGGGGCGATGAGAGAGACCAGGAGCGAGTGAGAGACCGGGGGGACAAAGAGAGACCAGGGGTGAGAGAGACCGGGGGGTGACGAGAGAGACCGGGGTTGAGAGAGACCAGGGGTGCCGAGAGACTGGGGCCAACGAGAGACCGGTGGGGGAGAGAGACTGTGGGTAAGACACCGGGGGTGATGAGAGACCGGGGACGAGAGAGACCGAGGGTGAGAGAGAGGGTGTGACGAGAGAAAAAGAGGGTGAGAGAGACCGGGGGCAAGAGAGAGAGTCAGGGGGAAAAGAGAGACAGGAGGCGAGAGAGACCGGGGGCGGCGAGAGAGACCAGGAGTGAGTGACAGACCAGGGGGGCAAAGAGTGACCAGGGGTGAGAGAGACCGGGGGGTGACGAGAGAGACCAAGGTTGAGAGAGAGACCAGGGGTGCCGAGAGACCGGGGACAACGAGAGACCGGTGGGGGAGAGAGACCAGCGACGAGAAAGACCAGGGGGCCGAGAGAGAAAGGGGGCGAGAGAGACTGGGGGGCTTGAGACTGCGGGGGGGGAGGTTGAGAAAGCACGGGGACGAGAGAGACTGGGGGCGAGAGAGGCCGGGCGTGACGAGAGAGTCCGGGAGCGAGTGAGAGACCGCGGGGGGGGGGGGCAAAGATAGACCAGGGGTGAGAGAGACTGGGGGCAAAAGAGACTGGGAGCAAGAGAGACCAGGGGCAAGAGTGCGGGATTGACAAGAGAAAACAGAACGATGAAACATACCAAGGGGGGAGAGAGAGAGACCGGGAGATAGATAAGACAGACCGGGGGCGAGAGAGACCGGGGGGGAGAGAGAGAGACTGGGGGCAAGAGAGAGACCGGGGAGCAAGAGAGAGACCGGGGGGGGTGGCAAGAGAAACTGGATTGCGAGAGAGACCAGGGGGATAGAAAGACCGGGGGCAAGAGAGAGACCGGGAGAAAGAGTGGCCGGGAAGTGAGAGAGGCCAGATGCTAAAGAGACAGAGAGCGATGAGACACACCAGGGGCAAGAGAGACTGTGGGCAAGAGAGATCAGGGGTGAGACACTGGGGGGTGATGAGAAACAGGTGTAAGAAAGACCAGGGTGAGTGACCAGGGGCAAGAGAGAGACCGGGGGTGAGTGACCAGGGGCGAGAGAGAGACCGGGGGAGAGTGACCGGGGCGAGAGGCCAGGAAGTGAGAGAGGCCGGGTGCAAGAGAGGCAGGGAGCAATGAGACAGAACGGGGGTGAGAGACCAGAGAGAGAGAGAGAGAGGGAGTGACAATAGTCCGGCGGCAATGAGAGAAACCAAGGACGAGAGAGACTGGGGATGACGAGAGATACCAGGAGGGTGAGGGAGACTGGAGGCGAGAGAGGCCAGGTGCGAGAGAGACCGGGGGCGAGACACCGGGAGTGACAAGAGACCAGGGGTGACAAGAGAGACCGGGGGTGAGAGAGAGACTGGGGGAAGAGAGACAGGGGGCAAGAGAGATACCGGGGGCAAGAGAGACGGGGGCAAGAGAGACATGGGGTGAAGAGAGAGATGGGGGGGCGACGAGACAGACCGGGGCAAGAGACCGTGGCAAAAGAGAGACAGGGGGCGAGAGAGAGACCGGGGTGGCGAGAGAGACTGGATGCGAGAAAGTTCAGTGACAGACCGGGGTTGACAAGAGATCAGGGGCGACGAGAGAGAACAGGGGCAAGAGATACCAGACGCGAGAGAGACCGGCAGTGAGAGACTAAGTGTGATGAGACACCGGAGGCGACGAGAGACGGGGGGGGGAGGGGAGGAGAGAGACTTGAGGCGAGAGAGACCGGGGGGCGAGAGAGCGGGGGTGAGAGAGACTGGGGGCGAGAGAGACCGGAGGCGAGAGAGACCGGGAGTGACGAGAGACAAGGCGGGGCTGAGAGCAACCGGGGCGCAAGAGAACGGGCATGATGAGAGACCGGGAGCGAGAGAGACCGCGAGCCTGAGACCAGCGGTGACGAGAAACCGAGGGGGCGAGAGAGAGGGAGTGATAAGAGAGACTGGGGCGATGAGACAGACTGGGAGTGTGAGTGAGACCGTGGCGAGATGGTGACCGGGGTGAGAGACCGGGGATGACGAGTGATCAGGGGTGACGAGAGACCGGGGGGCGACAATAGAGACCGGGGGCAAGGGAGTGAGGGGGGCAGAGACCGGGGGCAAGAGAGACTGTGGGCAAGAGAGACCAGGGGCGAGAAAGAGAAGGGGGAAGAGAGACCGGGGGCGAGAAAGACGGGAGCGAGAGAGAGACTGGGGGTGAGAGAGAGGGGGTGACGAGAGAGACCGGGTGCGAGAGAGAGAGAGACCAGGGGTGAAGAGAGACCGGGGAGGGGGGGTGGGGGCGAGAGAGACCAGGGAGGGGGGGAGCTAGAAGACAGGTGGGGCAAGAGAGACCAGGGACGAGAGAGACTGGCGTGCAAAAGAGACCTGGGGTGAGAGAGATTGGGGGTGACAAGAGAGATTGGGGGCAAGAGAATGTGGGGTCGAGAGAGACCACGGGCTAGAGAGAGACCGGGAGCGAGAGAGGCCGGGGAGGGAGAGAGGCCAGGTGTGAGAGAGACAGTGAGAGACAAGACAGACTGGGGGCGAGAGACTGTGGGCGAGAGAGACCGGGGGCAAGACACTGTGGGTGACGAGAGACCAGGGGTGACAAGAGAGACCGGAGGGGGGGGGGGGTTGAGAGAGACTAGGGGACCGAGCGAGAGCGGGGAAGCGAGAGAGACTGTGGGCGAGAGAGACCCGGGGGTGACAAGAGACCGGGGGTGAGAGAGACCGGAGGCGAGAGAGAGAGAGACCAGGGGCGAGAGACCGGGGCAGGCAAGAGAGACCAGGGGAGGCGAGAGAGACCGGAGGCGAGATGGACCGGGGGGGGGGGGAAGACAATGGGGGCAAGAGAGATTGGGGTGGAGAGAGACCCAGGGGTGACGAGAGACCAGGGACAACGAGAGAGACCGGGGGCGAGAGAGACTGGGGACGAGAGAGAACCGGGGGTGACAAGAGACCGATTGTGACAAGAGAGACCAGGGGCGAGAGAGAGCACGGGGACGAAAGAGACAGGGGACGAGAAGGAGACCGAGAGTGAGAGGGAGAGGGTGACGAGAGAAACCGGGGGTGAGATACCTGGGGTGAGAGAGACAAGGGGCGAAAGTGACCGGGGGGGGGGGTGAAAGACTCCGGGGGCGAGAGAGATTGGAGTGGAGAGAGACCCGGGGGTGACGAGAGACCAGGGACAACGAGAGAGACCGGGGCGAGAGAGACAGGGGACGAGAGTGAGACTGGGGGCGAGAAAGCGACCAGGGGTGAGAGGGAGGGGGCGATGAGAGAGACCAGGAACGAGAGATACCGGGGGCGAGAGAGAGAGATCAGGGGTGAAGAGAGACTGGGGGCGAGAGAGAGTCCGGGGGAAAGAGAGACAGGGTGACGAGAGAGACTGGGGGTGAGAGTGACCAGGGGCGAGAGAGACCGGGGGGCGAGAGAGACCGGGGGTGAGAGAGAGAGACCGGGGACGAGAGAGACCGGGGTGGGGGGGGGGGGCGAGATAGACCGGAGGGGCAAGAGAGACCAGGGGAGAGTCAGACCAGGACGCAATAGAGACCTGCGGTGAGAGAGACCAGGGGCGAGAGACAGGCGGAGACGAGACACACCAGGGGCGATGAGAGAGATTGGGGGCGAGAGAGAAAGTGGGGTCAAGAGAGACTGGGGCCAAGAGTGACGAGGGACGAGAGAGAGAGACCGGGAGCGAGAGAGACCGGGAACGAGAGAGGCTGGGTGTGAGAGAGACCGGGCACGAGACACCAGGGGTGATGAGAGACTGGGGGCGACAAGAAAGACTGTGGGCGAGAACGACCGACGGTGATAGGCACCGGGGACGAGAGAGAGTCCTGGGGCAAGAGAGACGGGGCGAGAGAGACCGGGGATGACGAGAGAGACCAGGGGCTAGAGAAAGACTGGGGGCGAGAGAGAGACTGGGGGCGAGAGAGACCGGGGGCGAGAGAGCCCAGGCGTGAGAGAGAGACCAGGGACAAGAGAGAGGGGGTGACAAGAGAAACCGGGGTCAAGAGAGACCAGGGGTGTGAGAGACCGGGGGCGAAGAGAGGGAGCGGGGCAAGAGAGATGGGGGGGGCAGAGAGAGAGATCAGGGCGAGACCGTGGAGGTTGTGAGAGACTGGGTACGAGAGAGACGGGGGGCAAGAGACTGGGGGCAACGAGAGACCGGGCATGACGAGAGAGAGGGGGTTGACGAGAAAGACCGGGGGCAACAAGAGAGACCGGGAGCGAGAGTGAGCAGGGCGTGAGAGTGACGGCGACGAGAGAGACCGGGGGGTGAGAGAGGCCATTGGCGAGAGAGAGTGGGGGCAAGAGAGACCGGGAGAGATAAGAGAGACCAGGGGTGAGGGAGAGAGACTGGGAGCTAGGAGAGAGACCAGGGGCAACGGGAGAAGCCGGGGGCAAGAGATACCAGGAGCGAGAGAGAGACCAGGAGCGAAGAGAGAGAGCAGGGCAAGAGAGAGAGACCGGGAGCTAGGAGAGAGACCGGGACAACGGGAGAAGCCGGGGGCAAGAGATACCAGGAGCGAGAGAGAAACCGGGGGCGAAGAGAGAGAGCGGGGCGAGAGAGAGACCGGGGGTGTGGGAAGGGGGAGGAACGGGGGTGAGAGAGAGAACGGAAGTGAGAGAGAAACCGGGGGCGAGAAAGAAACTGGGGGCGAGAGAGTGAACGGGAGTGAGAGAGAAACCGGGGGCGAGAGAGAGACTGGGGGTGAGGGAGACTGGGGGCGAGAGAGAAACTGGGGACGAGAGAGAGAACGGGGGCGAGAGAGAAACTGGGGGCGAGAGAGAAACTGGGGGCGAGAGAGAGACTGGGGGCGAGAGAGAGACTGGGGGCGAGAGAGAAACTGGGGGCGAGAGAGAGACCGGGGGCGAGAGAGAGAATGGGGGCAAGAGAGAAACCGGGGGCAAGTGGGAGAATGGGAGCGAGAGAGAGAGACCGGGGGCGAGAGAGAGAACGGGGGCAAGAGAGAAACTGGGGGCGAGAGAGAGACCGGGGGCGAGAGAGAGAACGGGGGCAAGAGAGAAACCGGGGGCAAGTGGGAGAATGGGAGCGAGAGAGAGAGACCGGGGGCGAGAGAGAGAATGGGGGCAAGAGAGAAACCGGGGGCAAGTGGGAGAATGGGAGCGAGAGAGACTGGGGCGAGAGAGAGAACGGGGGGCGAGAGAGAAACTAGGGACGAGAGAGAGAACGGGGATGAGAGAGAAACTGGGGGCGAGAGAGAAACTGGGGGCGAGAGAGAGAACGGGGGCGAGAGAGAAAGTGAGGGGGAGAGAGAGAGTACGGGGGTGAGAGAGAGACTGGGGGTGAGAGAGACACTGGGGGCAAGAGAGAGAACGGGGCGAGAGATAAACCAGGGGCGAGAGAGAGACTGGGGGCGAGAGAGAAACTGGGGGTGAGAGGGAGACTGGGGGCGAGAGAGAGACTGGGGGCGAGAGAGAAACTGGGGGCGAGAGAGAGAACGGGAGTGAGAGAGAAACCAGGGACGAGAGAGAGAACGGGGGCGAGAGAGAAACTGGGGACGAGAGAGAGACTGGGGGCGAGAGAGAGACTGGGGGCGAGAGAGAAACCGTGGACGAGAGAGAGAATGGGGGCGAGAGAGAGCGGGGGCGAGAGAGAAACTGGGGGCGAGAGAGAGAACGGGAGTGAGAGAGAAACCGGGGACGAGAGAGAGAACGGGGGCGAGTGAGAAACTCGGGTCGAGAGAGAGGGAACGGGGGTGAGAGAGAGACTGGGGGTAGAGAGAAACTGGGGGCGAGAGAGAGAACGGGAGTGAGAGAGAAACCGGGGGCGAGAGAGAAACTGGGGGCGAGAGAGAGAACGGGAGTGAGGGAGAAACCGGGGGCGAGAGACAGACTGGGGGTGAGAGACAGAATGGGGGCGAGAGAGAGGACGGGAGTGAGAGAGAAACCGGGGACGAGAGAGAGAACGGGGGCGAGTGAGAAACTCGGGGCGAGAGAGAGGGAACGGGGGTGAGAGAGAGACTGGGGGCAAGAGAGAAACTGGGGGCGAGAGAGAGAACGGGAGTGAGAGAGAAACCGGGGGCGAGAGAGAAACTGGGGGCGAGAGAGAGAACGGGAGTGAGAGAGAAACCGGGGGCGAGAGAGAGACTGGGGGCGAGAGAGAAACTGGGGGCGAGAAAGAGAACGCGAGTTTGAGAGAAACCGGTGGAGAGAGAGAGACTGGGGGCGAGAGAGAAACTGGGGGTGAGAGAGAGACTGGGGGCGAGAGAGAAACTGGGGGCGAGAGAGAGAATGGGAGTGAGAGAGAAACCGGGGGCGAGAGAGAGACTGGGGGCGAGAGAGAAACTGGGGGTGAGATAGAGACTGGGGGCGAGAGTAAACTGGGAGCGAGAGAGAACTAGAGCGAGAGAGAGACCGGGGGCGAGAGAGAGAACAGGGGCAAGAGAGAAACCGGGGGCAAGAGAGAGAGAACGGGGGTGAGAGAGAAACCGGGGCGAGAGAGAGACTGGGGGCGAGAGAGAAAGTGGGGGCGAGAGAGAGAACGGGAGTGAGAGAGAAACCGGGGACGAGAGAGAGAATGGGGGCGAGAGAGAAAACAGGGGCGAGAGAGAGACTGGGGCGAGAGAGAGAGAGCGGGGGGGAGAGAGAGACTGGGGGCGAGAGAGAAACTGGGGGCGAGAGAGAGAACGGAGGCGAGAGAGAAACCGGGGGCGAGAGAGAGACTGGGGCCGAGAGAGAAACTGGGGGCGAGAGAGAGAATGGGGGCGAGAGAGAAACCAGGGGCAAGAGAGAGAGAGACCGGGGAGGTCAGACAGTCCGGGGGCGAGAGAGAGAGAGACCGGGGTGATGAGACAGACCGGGGGCGACAGAGAGAGAGACTGGGGGCGAGAGAGAAACCAGGGGCAAGAGAGAGAGAGACCGGGGAGATCAGACAGTCTGGGGGGAGAGAGAGAGAGACCGGGGTGATGAGACAGACCGGGGGCGAGAGAGAGAGAGAGACTGGGGGCGAGAGAGAAACCAGGGGCAAGAGAGAGGGAGACGGTGGCGAGAGAGAGACTGGGGGCGAGAGAGAAACCAGGGGTGAGAGAGAGACTGGGGGCGAGAGAGAAACCAGGGGCGAGAGAGAGACCGGGGGTGAGAGAGAGCGGGGGCGAGAGAGAGACTGGGGGTGAGAGAGAGAACGGGAGCGAGAGAGAGAATGGGGGTGAGAGAGAGACTGGGGGCAAGAGACAGACTGGGGGCGAGAGAGAAACTGGGGGCGAGAGAGAGAACGGGAGTGAGAGAGAAACCGGGGACGAGAGGGAGAACGGGGCCGAGGGAGAAACTGGAGGAGAGAGAGAGACTGGGGGCGAGAGAGAGACTGGGGGCGAGAGAGAGACTGGGGCGAGAGAGAGAACGGGGGCGAGAGAGAGCGGGGGCGAGAGAGAAACTGGGGGCGAGAGAGAAATTGGGGGGTGAGAGAGAACGGGAGCGAGAGAGAGACTGGGGGCGAGAGAGAGAACGGGGGCAAGAGAGAAACCGGGGGCAAGAGAGAGAACGGGAGCGAGAGAGAGAACGGGGGCGAGAGAGAGAACGGGAGCGAGAGAGAGAGCGGGCGCGACAGAGAAACCGGGGGTGACAGAGAGACTGGGGGCGAGAGATAGACTGGGGGCGAGAGAGAAATTGGGGGGCGAGAGAGAACGGGAGCGAGAGAGAGACCGGGGGCGAGAGAGAGTCGGGGCAAGAGAGAAACTGGGGGCGCGAGAGTGAACGGGGGCGAGAGAGAGACTGGGGGCGAGAGAGAAACTGGGGGCGAGAGAGAGAACGGGGGCGAGAGAGAAAGTGGGGGAGAGAGAGAGAGTATGGGGGTGAGAGAGAGACTGGGGGCGAGAGAGAAACTGGGGGTGAGAGGGAGACTGGGGGCGAGAGAGAGACTGGGGGCGAGAGAGATACTGGGGGCGAGAGAGAGAACGGGAGTGAGAGAGAAACCAGGGACGAGAGAGAGAACGGGGGCGAGAGAGAAACTGGGGATGAGAGAGAGACTGGGGGCGAGAGAGAGACTGGGGGCGAGAGAGAAACCGGGGACGAGAGAGAGAATGGGGGCGAGAGAGAGCGGGAGCGAGAGAGAAACTGGGGGGGAGAGAGAAACTGGAGGCGAGAGAGAGACTGGGGGCGAGAGAGAGACCGGGGGCGAGAGAGAGTTCGGGGGCAAGAGAGAAACCGGGGGCAAGAGAGAGAACGGGAGCGAGAGAGAGAACGGGGGCGAGAGAGAGAATGGGAGCGAGAGAGAGAACGGGGACGAGAGAGAGAATGGGAGCGAGGGAGACTGGGGACGAGAGAGAGACTGGGGGCGAGAGAGAAACCGGGAGCGAGAGAGAAACCGGGGGCGAGAGAGAGACTGGGGGCTAGAGAGAAACCAGGGACGAGAGAGAGACTGGGGGCGAGAGAGAGACTGGGGGGAGAGAGAGAGACCGGTGTTGAGAAAGTGCGGGGGCGAGAGGGAGAACGGGAGCGTGGGAGAGACCGGGGGCAAGAGAGAGAACGGGAGCGAGGGAGACTGGGGACGAGAGAGAGACAGGGGGCGAGAGAGAGATTGGGGGCGAGAGAGAAACCGGGGGTGAGAGAGAGCGGGGGCGAGAGAGAGAACGGGGGGGTGAGAGAGAAACCAGGGGCGAGAGAGAGACTGCGGGCGAGAGAGGCTGGGGGCGAGAGACAGCTTGGGGGTGAGAGACAGACTGGGGGCGAGAGAGAGGAATGGAGTGAGAGAGAAACCGGGGACGAGAGAGAGAACGGGGGCAAGAGAGAAACTCGGGGCGAGAGAGAGGGAACGGGGGTGAGAGAGAGACTGGGGGCAAGAGAGAAACTGGGGGCGATAGAGAGAACGGGAGTGAGAGAGAAACCGGGGTAGAGAGAGAAACTGGGGGCGAGAGAGAGAACGGGAGTGAGAGAGAAAACTGGGGGTGAGAGAGAGACTGGGGGCGAGAGAGAAACTGGGGGCGAGAGAGAGAACGGGAGTGAGAGAGAAACCGGCGGCGAGAGAGAGACTGGGGGCGAGAGAGAAACTGGGGGTGAGAGAGAGACTGGGGACGAGAGAGAAACTGGGGGCGAGAGAGAGAACGGGAGTGAGAGAGAAACCAGGGCGAGAGAGAGACTGGGGGCGAGAGAGAAACTGGGGGTGAGAGAGAGACTGGGGGCGAGAGAGAAACTGGGGGCGAGAGAGAGAACGGGAGTGAGAGAGAAACCAGGGCGAGAGAGAGACTGGGGGCGAGAGAGAAACTGGGGGTGAGAGAGAGACCGGGGGCAAGAGAGAAACTGGGGGCGAGAGAGAGAACGGGAGTGAGAGAGAAACCGGGGCGAGAGAGAGACTGGGGGCGAGAGAGAGAGAGCGGGGGTGAGAGACCGACTGGGGGCGAGAGAGAGAGAACGGGGGTGAGAGAGAGACTGGGGGCGAGAGAGAAAACAGGGGCGGGAGAGAGACTGGGGGCGAGAGAGAGAGAGCGGGGGTGAGAGACCGACTGGGGGCGAGAGAGAAACTGGGGGCGAGAGAGAGAACGGAGGCGAGAGAGAAAGCGGGGGCGAGAGAGAGAACGGGGGCGAGAGAGAAACTGGGGGCGAGAGAGAGAACGGTGGTGAGAGAGAGACAGGGGGCGAGAGAGAAAACAGGGGCGAGAGAGAGACTGGGGGCGAGAGAGAGAGAGCGGGGGTGAGAGAGAGACTGGGGGCAAGAGAGAAAATGGGGGCAAGAGAGAGAACGGAGGCGAGAGAGAAACCGGGGGCGAGAGAGAGACTGGGGGCGAGAGAGAAACTGGGGGCGAGAGAGAGACTGGGGGCGAGAGAGAAACTAGGGGCGAGAGATAGACTGGGGGCGAGAGAGAAACCCGGGACGAGAGAGAGAACGGGGGCGAGAGAGAAACTGGGGGCGAGAGAGAAACGGGGGTGAGAGAGAGACTGGGTGCGAGAGAGAGACTGGGGGCGAGAGAGAAACTGGGGGCGAGAGAGAACGGGAGCGAGAGAGAGACCGGGGGCGACAGAGAGAAGGGGGGCAAGAGAGAAACCGGGGGCAAGAGAGAGAATGGGAGCGAGAGAGAGAACAGGGGTGAGAGAGAAACCGGGGGGGAGAGAGAGAGAACGGGCGTGAGGGAGAGGGACTGGGGGCAAGAGAGAGAATGGGGGCAAGAGAGAGAATGGGAGCGAGGGAGACTGGGCATGAGAGAGAGAACGGGAGCGAGGGAGTCGGGGATGAGAGATAGATTGGGGGCGAGAGAGAGACTGGGGCGAGAGAGAGAACGGGAGTGAGAGAGAAACCGGGGACGAGAGAGAGAACGGGGGTGAGAGAGAAACTGGAGGCGAGAGAGAGACTGGGGGCGAGAGAGAGACTGGGGGCGAGAGAGAAACTGGGGACGAGAGAGAGAACGGGGGCGAGAGAGAAACTAGGGGCGAGAGAGAAACTGGGGGCGAGAGAGAGACTGGGGGCGAGAGAGAGACTGGGGGCAAGAGAGAAACTGTGGGCGAGAGAGAATGGGAGCGAAAGAGAGACCGGGGGCGAGAGAGAGAACGGGGGCAAGAGAGAAACCGGGGGCAAGTGGGAGAATGGGAGCGAGAGAGAAACTGGGGGGGGGGAGAGACCGGGGGAGAGAGAGAAACCGGGGGCAAGAGAGAGAACGGGAGAGAGAGAGAGAGTCGGGGCGAGAGAGAAACTGGGGGCGAGAGAGTGAACGGGGGCAAGAGAGAGAATGGGGGCGAGAGAGAGACTGGGGGCGAGAGAGAAACTGGTGGCGAGAGAGAGAACGGGGGCGAGAGAGAAGATGGGGGAGAGAGAGGGAGTACGGGGGTGAGAGAGAGACTGGGGGTGAGAGAGAGACTGGGGGCAAGAGAGAGAACGGGGAGAGAGAGAAACCGGGGGCGAGAGAGAGACTGGGGGCGAGAGAGAAACTGGGGGTGAGAGGGAGACTGGGGGCGAGAGAGAAACTGAGGGCGAGAGAGAGAACAGGAGTGAGAGAGAAACCGGGGCGAGAGAGAGACTGGGGGCGAGAGAGAAACTGGGGGTGAGAGAGAGACTGGGGGCGAGAGAGAAACTGGTGGCGAGAGAGAGAACGGGAGGAAGAGAGAAACCGGGGGCGAGAGAGAGACTGGGGGCGAGAGAGAAACTGGTGGTGAGAGAGAGACTGGGGACGAGAGAGAAACTGGGGGCGAGAGAGAGAACGGGAGTGAGAGAGAAACCGGGGCGAGAGAGAGACTGGGGGCGAGAGAGAGAGAGCGGGGGTGAGAGACCGACTGGGGGCGAGAGAGAAACTGGGGGCGAGAGAGAGAACGGAGGCGAGAGAGAAAGCGGGGGCGAGAGAGAGAACGGGGGCGAGAGAGAAACTGGGGGCGAGAGAGAAAACGGTGGTGAGAGAGAGACAGGGGGCGAGAGAGAAAACAGGGGCGAGAGAGAGACTGGGGGCGAGAGAGAGAGAGCGGGGGTGAGAGAGAGACTGGGGGCAAGAGAGAAAATGGGGGCAAGAGAGAGAACGGAGGCGAGAGAGAAACCGGGGGCGAGAGAGAGACTGGGGGCGAGAGAGAAACTGGGGGCGAGAGAGAGACTGGGGGCGAGAGAGAAACTAGGGGCGAGAGATAGACTGGGGGCGAGAGAGAAACCCGGGACGAGAGAGAGAACGGGGGCGAGAGAGAAACTGGGGGCGAGAGAGAAACGGGGGTGAGAGAGAGACTGGGTGCGAGAGAGAGACTGGGGGCGAGAGAGAAACTGGGGGCGAGAGAGAACGGGAGCGAGAGAGAGACCGGGGGCGACAGAGAGAAGGGGGGCAAGAGAGAAACCGGGGGCAAGAGAGAGAATGGGAGCGAGAGAGAGAACAGGGGTGAGAGAGAAACCGGGGGGGAGAGAGAGAGAACGGGCGTGAGGGAGAGGGACTGGGGGCAAGAGAGAGAATGGGGGCAAGAGAGAGAATGGGAGCGAGGGAGACTGGGCATGAGAGAGAGAACGGGAGCGAGGGAGTCGGGGATGAGAGATAGATTGGGGGCGAGAGAGAGACTGGGGCGAGAGAGAGAACGGGAGTGAGAGAGAAACCGGGGACGAGAGAGAGAACGGGGGTGAGAGAGAAACTGGAGGCGAGAGAGAGACTGGGGGCGAGAGAGAGACTGGGGGCGAGAGAGAAACTGGGGACGAGAGAGAGAACGGGGGCGAGAGAGAAACTAGGGGCGAGAGAGAAACTGGGGGCGAGAGAGAGACTGGGGGCGAGAGAGAGACTGGGGGCAAGAGAGAAACTGTGGGCGAGAGAGAATGGGAGCGAAAGAGAGACCGGGGGCGAGAGAGAGAACGGGGGCAAGAGAGAAACCGGGGGCAAGTGGGAGAATGGGAGCGAGAGAGAAACTGGGGGGGGGGAGAGACCGGGGGAGAGAGAGAAACCGGGGGCAAGAGAGAGAACGGGAGAGAGAGAGAGAGTCGGGGCGAGAGAGAAACTGGGGGCGAGAGAGTGAACGGGGGCAAGAGAGAGAATGGGGGCGAGAGAGAGACTGGGGGCGAGAGAGAAACTGGTGGCGAGAGAGAGAACGGGGGCGAGAGAGAAGATGGGGAGAGAGAGGGAGTACGGGGGTGAGAGAGAGACTGGGGGTGAGAGAGAGACTGGGGGCAAGAGAGAGAACGGGGAGAGAGAGAAACCGGGGGCGAGAGAGAGACTGGGGGCGAGAGAGAAACTGGGGGTGAGAGGGAGACTGGGGGCGAGAGAGAAACTGAGGGCGAGAGAGAGAACAGGAGTGAGAGAGAAACCGGGGCGAGAGAGAGACTGGGGGCGAGAGAGAAACTGGGGGTGAGAGAGAGACTGGGGGCGAGAGAGAAACTGGTGGCGAGAGAGAGAACGGGAGGAAGAGAGAAACCGGGGGCGAGAGAGAGACTGGGGGCGAGAGAGAAACTGGTGGTGAGAGAGAGACTGGGGACGAGAGAGAAACTGGGGGCGAGAGAGAGAACGGGAGTGAGAGAGAAACCGGGGCGAGAGAGAGACTGGGGGCGAGAGAGAAACTGGGGGTGGGAGAGAGACTGGGGGCGAGAGAGAGACTGGGGGCGAGAGAGAAACTAGGGGCGAGAGAGAGAACGGGAGTGAGAGTGAAACCGGGGACGAGAGAGAGAATGGGGGCGAGAGAGAAACTGGGGGTGAGAGAGAGACTGGGGGCGAGAGAGAAACTGGGAGCGAGAGAGAACGAGAGCGTGAGAGAGACCGGGGGCGAGAGAGAGAACGGGGGCAAGTGAGAAACCGGGGGCAAGAGAGAGAGAACGGGGGTGAGAGAGAGACTGGGGACGAGAGAGAAAACAGGGGCGAGAGAGAGACTGGGGGCGAGAGAGAGAGAGCGGGGGTGCGAGAGGGACTGGGGGCAAGAGAGAAACTGGGGGCGAGAGAGAGAACGGAGGCGAGAGAGAAACCGGGGGCGAGAGAGAGACTGGGGGCGAGAGAGAAACTGTGTGTGAGAGAGAGACTGGGGGCGAGAGAGAAACTGGGGGCGAGAGAGAGAACGGGAGTGAGAGAGAAACCGGGGACGAGAGAGAGACTGGGGGCGAGAGAGAAACTGTGGGCGAGAGAGAATGGGAGCGAAAGAGAGACCGGGGGCGAGAGAGAGAACGGGGGCAAGAGAGAAACCGGGGGCAAGTGGGAGAATGGGAGCGAGAGAGAAACTGGGGGGGGGGGGAGAGACGGGGGAAAAAGAGAAACCGGGGGCAAGAGAGAGAACGGGAGAGAGAGAGAGTCGGGGCGAGAGAGAAACTGGGGGCGAGAGAGTGAACGGGGGCAAGAGAGAGAATGGGGGCGAGAGAGAGACTGGGGGCGAGAGAGAAACTGGTGGCGAGAGGGAGAACGGGGGCGAGAGAGAAGATGGGGGAGAGAGAGAGTACGGGGGTGAGAGAGAGACTGGGGGTGAGAGAGAGACTGGGGGCAAGAGAGAGAACGGGGAGAGAGAGAGACTGGGGGCGAGAGAGAAAACAGGGGCGAGAGAGAGACTGGGGTCGAGAGAGAAAACAGGGGCGAGAGAGAGACTGGGGCGAGAGAGAGAGAGCGGGGGTGAGAGAGAGACTGGGGGCGAGAGAGAAACTGGGGGCGAGAGAGAGAACGGGGGCAAGGGAGAAACCGGCGGCAAGAGAGAGACTGGGGGCTAGAGAGAAGCCAGGGATGAGAGAGAGACTGGGGGCGAGAGAGAGACTGGGGGGAGAGAGAGAGACCGGTGTGGATAAAGAGCGGGGGCGAGAGAGAGAACGGGAGCGTGGGAGAGACCAGGGGCAAGTAAGAGAACGGGGGGGGTGAGAGAGAAACCAGGGGCGAGAGAGAGACTGGGGGCGAGACAGAGGCTGTGGGCGAGAGACAGACTTGGGGTGAGAGACAGACTGGGGACGAGAGAGAGGAAGGGAGTGAGAGAGAAACTCGGGGCGAGAGAGAGGGAACGGGGGTTAGAGAGAGACTGGGGGCAAGAGAGAAACTGGGGGCGAGAGAGAGAACGGGAGTGAGAGAGAAACCGGGGTCGAGAGAGAAACTGGGGGCGAGAGAGAGAACGGGAGTGAGAGAGAAACCGGGGGCGAGAGAGAGACTGGGGGCGAGAGAGAAACTGGGGGTGAGAGAGAGACTGGGGGCGAGAGAGAAACTGGTGGCGAGAGAGAGAACTGGAGGGAGAGAGAAACCGGGGGCGAGAGAGAGACTGGGGGCTAGAGAGAAACTGGTGGTGAGAGAGAGACTGGGGACGAGAGAGAAAATGGGGGCGAGAGAGAGAACGGGAGTGAGAGAGAAACCGGGGCGAGAGAGAGACTGGGGGCGAGAGAGAAACTGGGGGTGGGAGAGAGACTGGGGGCGAGAGAGAGACTGGGGGCGAGATAGAAACTAGGGGCGAGAGAGATAACGGGAGTGAGAGAGAAACCGGGGACGAGAGAGAGAATGGGGGCGAGAGAGAAACTGGGGGTGAGAGAGAGAGAACGGGGGTGAGCGAGAGACTGGGGACGAGAGAGAAAACAGGGGCGAGAGAGAGACTGGGGGCGAGAGAGAGAGAGCGGGGGTGCGAGAGGGACTGGGGGCAAGAGAGAAACTGGGGGCGAGAGAGAGAACGGAGGCGAGAGAGAAACCGGGGGCGAGAGAGAGACTGGCGGCGAGAGAGAAACTGGGGGCGAGAGAGAGACTGGGGGCGAGAGAGAAACTGTGTGTGAGAGAGAGACTGGGGGCGAGAGAGAAACTGGGGGCGAGAGAGAGAACGGGAGTGAGAGAGAAACCGGGGACGAGAGAGAGAACGGGGGCGAGAGAGAAACTGGGGGCGAGAGAGAGACTGGGGGCGAGAGAGAGACTGGGGGCGAGAGATAGACTGGAGGCGAGAGAGAAACCCGGGACGAGAGAGAGAACGGGGGCTAGAGAGAAACTGGGGGCGAGAGAGAAACTGGGGGCGAGAGAGAGACTGGGTGCGAGAGAGAGACTGGGGGCGAGAGAGAACGGGAGCGATAGAGAGACCGGGGGCGACAGAGAGAACGGGGGCAAGAGAGAAACCGGGGGCAAGAGAGAGAATGGGAGCGAGAGAGAGAACAGGGGTGAGAGAGAAACCGGGGGGGAGAGAGAGAGAACGGGCGTGAGGGAGAGGGACTGGGGGCAAGAGAGAGAATGGGGGCAAGAGAGAGAATGGGAGCGAGGGAGACCGGGGATGAGAGAGAGAACGGGAGCGAGGGAGTCGGGGATGAGAGAGAGACTGGGGGCGAGAGAGAGACTGGGGCGAGAGAGAGAACGGGAGTGAGAGAGAAACCGGGGACGAGAGAGAGACTGGGGGCGAGAGAGAAACTGGGGGTGAGAGAGAGACTGGGGGCGAGAGAGAGACTGGGGGCGAGAGAGAAACTGGCGGCGAGAGAGAGAACGGGAGTGAGAGAGAAACCGGGGCGAGAGAGAGAACGGGGGCGAGAGTGAAACTGGGGGCGAGAGAGAGACTGGGGGCGAGAGAGAAACTGGGAGCGAGAGAGAACGAGAGCGAGAGAGAGACCGGGGGCGAGGGAGAGAACGGGGGCAAGAGAGAAACCGGGGGCAAGAGAGAGAGAACGGGGGTGAGAGAGAGACTGGGGGCGAGAGAGAAACTAGGGGCGAGAGAGAGAACGGGAGTGAGAGAGAAACCGGGGACGAGAGAGAGAATGGGGGCGAGAGAGAAACTGGGGGTGAGAGAGAGACTGGGGGCGAGAGAGAAACTGGGAGCGAGAGAGAACGAGAGCGTGAGAGAGACCGGGGGCGAGAGAGAGAACGGGGGCAAGTGAGAAACCGGGGGCAAGAGAGAGAGAACGGGGGTGAGAGAGAGACTGGGGACGAGAGAGAAAACAGGGGCGAGAGAGAGACTGGGGGCGAGAGAGAGAGAGCGGGGGTGCGAGAGGGACTGGGGGCAAGAGAGAAACTGGGGGCGAGAGAGAGAACGGAGGCGAGAGAGAAACCGGGGGCGAGAGAGAGACTGGGGGCGAGAGAGAAACTGTGTGTGAGAGAGAGACTGGGGGCGAGAGAGAAACTGGGGGCGAGAGAGAGAACGGGAGTGCGAGAGAAACCGGGGACGAGAGAGAGACTGGGGGCGAGAGAGAAACTGTGGGCGAGAGAGAATGGGAGCGAAAGAGAGACCGGGGGCGAGAGAGAGAACGGGGGCAAGAGAGAAACCGGGGGCAAGTGGGAGAATGGGAGCGAGAGAGAAACTGGGGGGGGGGGGAGAGACGGGGGAAAAAGAGAAACCGGGGGCAAGAGAGAGAACGGGAGAGAGAGAGAGTCGGGGCGAGAGAGAAACTGGGGGCGAGAGAGTGAACGGGGGCAAGAGAGAGAATGGGGGCGAGAGAGAGACTGGGGGCGAGAGAGAAACTGGTGGCGAGAGGGAGAACGGGGGCGAGAGAGAAGATGGGGGAGAGAGAGAGTACGGGGGTGAGAGAGAGACTGGGGGTGAGAGAGAGACTGGGGGCAAGAGAGAGAACGGGGAGAGAGAGAGACTGGGGGCGAGAGAGAAAACAGGGGCGAGAGAGAGACTGGGGTCGAGAGAGAAAACAGGGGCGAGAGAGAGACTGGGGCGAGAGAGAGAGAGCGGGGGTGAGAGAGAGACTGGGGGCGAGAGAGAAACTGGGGGCGAGAGAGAGAACGGGGGCAAGGGAGAAACCGGCGGCAAGAGAGAGACTGGGGGCTAGAGAGAAGCCAGGGATGAGAGAGAGACTGGGGGCGAGAGAGAGACTGGGGGGAGAGAGAGAGACCGGTGTTGATAAAGAGCGGGGGCGAGAGAGAGAACGGGAGCGTGGGAGAGACCAGGGGCAAGTAAGAGAACGGGGGGGGTGAGAGAGAAACCAGGGGCGAGAGAGAGACTGGGGGCGAGACAGAGGCTGTGGGCGAGAGACAGACTTGGGGTGAGAGACAGACTGGGGACGAGAGAGAGGAAGGGAGTGAGAGAGAAACTCGGGGCGAGAGAGAGGGAACGGAGGTTAGAGAGAGACTGGGGGCAAGAGAGAAACTGGGGGCGAGAGAGAGAACGGGAGTGAGAGAGAAACCGGGGTCGAGAGAGAAACTGGGGGCGAGAGAGAGAACGGGAGTGAGAGAGAAACCGGGGGCGAGAGAGAGACTGGGGGCGAGAGAGAAACTGGGGGTGAGAGAGAGACTGGGGGCGAGAGAGAAACTGGTGGCGAGAGAGAGAACTGGAGGGAGAGAGAAACCGGGGGCGAGAGAGAGACTGGGGGCTAGAGAGAAACTGGTGGTGAGAGAGAGACTGGGGACGAGAGAGAAAATGGGGGCGAGAGAGAGAACGGGAGTGAGAGAGAAACCGGGGCGAGAGAGAGACTGGGGGCGAGAGAAAAACTGGGGGTGGGAGAGAGACTGGGGGCGAGAGAGAGACTGGGGGCAAGATAGAAACTAGGGGCGAGAGAGATAACGGGAGTGAGAGAGAAACCGGGGACGAGAGAGAGAATGGGGGCGAGAGAGAAACTGGGGGTGAGAGAGAGAGAACGGGGGTGAGCGAGAGACTGGGGACGAGAGAGAAAACAGGGGCGAGAGAGAGACTGGGGGCGAGAGAGAGAGAGCGGGGGTGCGAGAGGGACTGGGGGCAAGAGAGAAACTGGGGGCGAGAGAGAGAACGGAGGCGAGAGAGAAACCGGGGGCGAGAGAGAGACTGGCGGCGAGAGAGAAACTGGGGGCGAGAGAGAGACTGGGGGCGAGAGAGAAACTGTGTGTGAGAGAGAGACTGGGGGCGAGAGAGAAACTGGGGGCGAGAGAGAGAACGGGAGTGAGAGAGAAACCGGGGACGAGAGAGAGAACGGGGGCGAGAGAGAAACTGGGGGCGAGAGAGAGACTGGGGGCGAGAGAGAGACTGGGGGCGAGAGATAGACTGGAGGCGAGAGAGAAACCCGGGACGAGAGAGAGAACGGGGGCTAGAGAGAAACTGGGGGCGAGAGAGAAACTGGGGGCGAGAGAGAGACTGGGTGCGAGAGAGAGACTGGGGGCGAGAGAGAAACTGGGGGCGAGAGAGAACGGGAGCGATAGAGAGACCGGGGGCGACAGAGAGAACGGGGGCAAGAGAGAAACCGGGGGCAAGAGAGAGAATGGGAGCGAGAGAGAGAACAGGGGTGAGAGAGAAACCGGGGGGGAGAGAGAGAGAACGGGCGTGAGGGAGAGGGACTGGGGGCAAGAGAGAGAATGGGGGCAAGAGAGAGAATGGGAGCGAGGGAGACCGGGGATGAGAGAGAGAACGGGAGCGAGGGAGTCGGGGATGAGAGAGAGACTGGGGGCGAGAGAGAGACTGGGGCGAGAGAGAGAACGGGAGTGAGAGAGAAACCGGGGACGAGAGAGAGACTGGGGGCGAGAGAGAAACTGGGGGTGAGAGAGAGACTGGGGGCGAGAGAGAGACTGGGGGCGAGAGAGAAACTGGCGGCGAGAGAGAGAACGGGAGTGAGAGAGAAACCGGGGCGAGAGAGAGAACGGGGGCGAGAGTGAAACTGGGGGCGAGAGAGAGACTGGGGGCGAGAGAGAAACTGGGAGCGAGAGAGAACGAGAGCGAGAGAGAGACCGGGGGCGAGGGAGAGAACGGGGGCAAGAGAGAAACCGGGGGCAAGAGAGAGAGAACGGGGGTGAGAGAGAGACTGGGGGCGAGAGAGAAAACAGGAGCGAGAGAGAAACTGGGGGCGAGAGAGAAAACAGGGGCGAGAGAGAGACTGGGGCGAGAGACAGAGAGCGGGGGTGAGAGAGAGACTGGGTGCGAGAGAGAGACTGGGGCGAGAGAGAGAAAGGGGGCGAGAGAGAGCGGGGGCGAGAGAGAAACTGGGGGCGAGAGAGAGACTGGGGGCGAGAGAGACACTGGGGGCGAGAGAGAAATTGGGGGGCGAGAGAGAACGGGAGCGAGAGAGAGACTGGGGGCGAGAGAGAGAACGGGGGCAAGAGAGAAACCGGGGGCAAGAGAGAGAGAACGGGGGTGAGAGAGAGACTGGGGGCGAGAGAGAGAACGGGGGCAAGGGAGAAACCGGGGGCAAGAGAGAGAACGGGAGCGAGAGAGAGAACGGGGGTGAGAGAGAGAACGGAAGTGAGAGAGGGAACGGGGGCGAGAGAGAGACTGGGGGCGAGAGAGAAACCGGGGGCGAGAGAGAAACCGGGGGCGAGAGAGAGACTGGGGGCTAGAGAGAAACCAGGGACGAGAGACTGGGGGCGAGAGAGAGACTGGTGGGAGAGAGAGAGACCGGTGTTGAGAAAGAGCAGGGGCGAGAGAGAGAACGGGAGACTGGGAGAGACCGGGGGCAAGAGAGAGAACGGGAGCGAGGGAGACTGGCGACGAGAGAGAGACTGGGGGCGAGAGAGAGACTGGGGGCGAGAGAGAAACCGGGGGTGAGAGAGAGCGGGGTCGAGAGAGAGAATGGGTGTTGAGAGAGAAACCAGGGGTGAGAGAGAGACTGGGGGCGAGAGAGAGGCTGGGGGCGAGAGACAGACTTGGGGTGAGAGACAGACTGGAGACGAGAGAGAGGAAGGGAGTGAGAGAGAAACCGGGGTCGAGAGAGAAACTGGGGGTGAGAGAGAGACTGGGGGCGAGAGAGAAAACAGGGGCGAGAGAGAGACTGGGGGCGAGAGAGAGAGAGCGGGGGTGAGAGAGAGACTGGGGGCGAGAGAGAAACTGGGGGCGAGAGAGAGAACGGGAGGGAGAGAGAAACCGGGGGCGAGAGAGAGACTGGGGGCGAGAGAGAAACTGGTGGTGAGAGACAGACTGGGGGCGAGAGAGAAACTGTGGGCGAGAGAGAGAACGGAGTGAGAGAGAAACCAGGGCGAGAGAAAGACTGGGGGCGAGAGAGAAACTGGGGGTGAGAGAGAGACTGGGGGCGAGAGAGAGACTGGGGGCGAGAGAGAAACTAGGGGCGAGAGAGAGAACGGGAGTGAGAGAGAAACCGGGGACGAGAGAGAGAATGGCGGCGAGAGAGAAACTGGGGGTGAGAGAGAGACTGGGGGCGAGAGAGAAACTGGGAGCGAGAGAGAACTATAGCGAGAGAGAGACCTGGGGCAAGTGAGAAACTGGGGGCAAGAGAGAGAGAACGGGGGTGAGAGAGAGACTGGGGGCGAGAGAGAAAACAGGGGCGAGAGAGAGACTGGGGGCGAGAGAGAGAGAGCGGGGGTGCGAGAGGGACTGGGGGCAAGAGAGAAACTGGGGGCGAGAGAGAGAACGGAGGCGAGAGAGAAACCGGGGGCGAGAGAGAGACTGGCGGCGAGAGAGAAACTGGGGGCGAGAGAGAGACTGGGGGCGAGAGAGAAACTGTGTGTGAGAGAGAGACTGGGGGCGAGAGAGAAACTGGGGGCGAGAGAGAGAACGGGAGTGAGAGAGAAACCGGGGACGAGAGAGAGAACGGGGGCGAGAGAGAAACTGGGGGCGAGAGAGAGACTGGGGGCGAGAGAGAGACTGGGGGCGAGAGATAGACTGGAGGCGAGAGAGAAACCCGGGACGAGAGAGAGAACGGGGGCTAGAGAGAAACTGGGGGCGAGAGAGAAACTGGGGGCGAGAGAGAGACTGGGTGCGAGAGAGAGACTGGGGGCGAGAGAGAAACTGGGGGCGAGAGAGAACGGGAGCGATAGAGAGACCGGGGGCGACAGAGAGAACGGGGGCAAGAGAGAAACCGGGGGCAAGAGAGAGAATGGGAGCGAGAGAGAGAACAGGGGTGAGAGAGAAACCGGGGGGGAGAGAGAGAGAACGGGCGTGAGGGAGAGGGACTGGGGGCAAGAGAGAGAATGGGGGCAAGAGAGAGAATGGGAGCGAGGGAGACCGGGGATGAGAGAGAGAACGGGAGCGAGGGAGTCGGGGATGAGAGAGAGACTGGGGGCGAGAGAGAGACTGGGGCGAGAGAGAGAACGGGAGTGAGAGAGAAACCGGGGACGAGAGAGAGACTGGGGGCGAGAGAGAAACTGGGGGTGAGAGAGAGACTGGGGGCGAGAGAGAGACTGGGGGCGAGAGAGAAACTGGCGGCGAGAGAGAGAACGGGAGTGAGAGAGAAACCGGGGCGAGAGAGAGAACGGGGGCGAGAGTGAAACTGGGGGCGAGAGAGAGACTGGGGGCGAGAGAGAAACTGGGAGCGAGAGAGAACGAGAGCGAGAGAGAGACCGGGGGCGAGGGAGAGAACGGGGGCAAGAGAGAAACCGGGGGCAAGAGAGAGAGAACGGGGGTGAGAGAGAGACTGGGGGCGAGAGAGAAAACAGGAGCGAGAGAGAAACTGGGGGCGAGAGAGAAAACAGGGGCGAGAGAGAGACTGGGGCGAGAGACAGAGAGCGGGGGTGAGAGAGAGACTGGGTGCGAGAGAGAGACTGGGGCGAGAGAGAGAAAGGGGGCGAGAGAGAGCGGGGGCGAGAGAGAAACTGGGGGCGAGAGAGAGACTGGGGGCGAGAGAGACACTGGGGGCGAGAGAGAAATTGGGGGGCGAGAGAGAACGGGAGCGAGAGAGAGACTGGGGGCGAGAGAGAGAACGGGGGCAAGAGAGAAACCGGGGGCAAGAGAGAGAGAACGGGGGTGAGAGAGAGACTGGGGGCGAGAGAGAGAACGGGGGCAAGGGAGAAACCGGGGGCAAGAGAGAGAACGGGAGCGAGAGAGAGAACGGGGGTGAGAGAGAGAACGGAAGTGAGAGAGGGAACGGGGGCGAGAGAGAGACTGGGGGCGAGAGAGAAACCGGGGGCGAGAGAGAAACCGGGGGCGAGAGAGAGACTGGGGGCTAGAGAGAAACCAGGGACGAGAGACTGGGGGCGAGAGAGAGACTGGTGGGAGAGAGAGAGACCGGTGTTGAGAAAGAGCAGGGGCGAGAGAGAGAACGGGAGACTGGGAGAGACCGGGGGCAAGAGAGAGAACGGGAGCGAGGGAGACTGGCGACGAGAGAGAGACTGGGGGCGAGAGAGAGACTGGGGGCGAGAGAGAAACCGGGGGTGAGAGAGAGCGGGGTCGAGAGAGAGAATGGGTGTTGAGAGAGAAACCAGGGGTGAGAGAGAGACTGGGGGCGAGAGAGAGGCTGGGGGCGAGAGACAGACTTGGGGTGAGAGACAGACTGGAGACGAGAGAGAGGAAGGGAGTGAGAGAGAAACCGGGGTCGAGAGAGAAACTGGGGGTGAGAGAGAGACTGGGGGCGAGAGAGAAAACAGGGGCGAGAGAGAGACTGGGGGCGAGAGAGAGAGAGCGGGGGTGAGAGAGAGACTGGGGGCGAGAGAGAAACTGGGGGCGAGAGAGAGAACGGGAGGGAGAGAGAAACCGGGGGCGAGAGAGAGACTGGGGGCGAGAGAGAAACTGGTGGTGAGAGACAGACTGGGGGCGAGAGAGAAACTGTGGGCGAGAGAGAGAACGGAGTGAGAGAGAAACCAGGGCGAGAGAAAGACTGGGGGCGAGAGAGAAACTGGGGGTGAGAGAGAGACTGGGGGCGAGAGAGAGACTGGGGGCGAGAGAGAAACTAGGGGCGAGAGAGAGAACGGGAGTGAGAGAGAAACCGGGGACGAGAGAGAGAATGGCGGCGAGAGAGAAACTGGGGGTGAGAGAGAGACTGGGGGCGAGAGAGAAACTGGGAGCGAGAGAGAACTATAGCGAGAGAGAGACCTGGGGCAAGTGAGAAACTGGGGGCAAGAGAGAGAGAACGGGGGTGAGAGAGAGACTGGGGGCGAGAGAGAAAACAGGGGCGAGAGAGAGACTGGGGGCGAGAGAGAGAGAGCGGGGGTGCGAGAGAGACTGGGGGCAAGAGAGAAACTGGGGGCGAGAGAGAGAACGGAGGCGAGAGAGAAACCGGGGGCGAGAGAGAGACTGGCGGCGAGAGAGAAACTGGGGGCGAGAGAGAGACTGGGGGCGAGAGAGAAACTGTGTGAGAGAGAGAGACTGGGGGCGAGAGAGAGACTGGGGGCGAGAGAGAAACTGGGGGCGAGAGAGAGAATGGGAGTGAGAGGGAAACCGGGAACGAGAGAGAGAACGGGGGCGAGAGAGAAACTGGGGGCGAGAGAGTGACTGGGGTTGAGAGAGAGACTGGGGGCGAGAGAGAGCGGGGGCGAGAGTGAAACTGGGGGAGAGAGAGAGACTGGGGGCGAGAGAGAAACTGGGAGCGAGAGAGAACGAGAGCGAGAGAGAGAGACCGGAGGCGAGAGAGACAACGGGGGCAAGAGAGAAACCGAGGGAAAGAGAGAGAACGGGGGTGAGAGAGAGACTGGGGGCGAGAGAGAAAACAGGGGCGAGACAGAGACTGGGGGCGAGAGAGAAAACAGGGGCGAGAGAGAGACTGGGGGCGAGAGAGAAACTGGGGGTGGGAGAGAGACTGGGGGCGAGAGAGAGACTGGGGGCGAGAGAGTAACTAGGGGCGAGAGAGAGAACGGGAGTGAGAGAGAAACCGGGGACGAGAGAGAGAATGGGGGCGAGAGAGAAACTGGGGGTGAGAGAGAGACTGGGGGCGAGAGAGAAACTGGGAGCGAGAGAGAACTGGAGCGAGAGAGAGACCGGGGGCGAGAGAGAGAACGGGGGCAAGTGAGAAACCGGGGGCAAGAGAGAGAGAACGGGGGTGAGCGAGAGACTGGGGACGAGAGAGAAAACAGGGGCGAGAGAGAGACTGGGGGCGAGAGAGAGAGAGCGGGGGTGCGAGAGGGACTGGGGGCAAGAGAGAAACTGGGGGCGAGAGAGAGAACGGAGGCGAGAGAGAAACCGGGGGCGAGAGAGAGACTGGCGGCGAGAGAGAAACTGGGGGCGAGAGAGAGACTGGGGGCGAGAGAGAAACTGTGTGTGAGAGAGAGACTGGGGGCGAGAGAGAAACTGGGGGCGAGAGAGAGAACGGGAGTGAGAGAGAAACCGGGGACGAGAGAGAGAACGGGGGCGAGAGAGAAACTGGGGGCGAGAGAGAGACTGGGGGCGAGAGAGAGACTGGGGGCGAGAGATAGACTGGAGGCGAGAGAGAAACCCGGGACGAGAGAGAGAACGGGGGCTAGAGAGAAACTGGGGGCGAGAGAGAAACTGGGGGCGAGAGAGAGACTGGGTGCGAGAGAGAGACTGGGGGCGAGAGAGAAACAGGGGGCGAGAGAGAACGGGAGCGATAGAGAGACCGGGGGCGACAGAGAGAACGGGGGCAAGAGAGAAACCGGGGGCAAGAGAGAGAATGGGAGCGAGAGAGAGAACAGGGGTGAGAGAGAAACCGGGGGCGAGAGAGAGAGAACGGGCGTGAGGGAGAGGGACTGGGGGCAAGAGAGAGAATGGGGGCAAGAGAGAGAATGGGAGCGAGGGAGACCGGGGATGAGAGAGAGAACGGGAGCGAGGGAGTCGGGGATGAGAGAGAGACTGGGGGCGAGAGAGAGACTGGGGCGAGAGAGAGAACGGGAGTGAGAGAGAAACCGGGGACGAGAGAGAGAACGGGGGCGAGAGAGAAACTGGGGGCGAGAGAGAGACTGGGGGCGAGAGAGAGACTGGGGGCGAGAGAGAAACTAGGGACGAGAGAGAGAACGGGGGCGAGAGAGAAACTGGGGGCGAGAGAGAAACTGGGGGCGAGAGAGAGACTGGGGGCGAGAGAGAGACTGGGGGCGAGAGAGAAACTGTGGGCGAGAGAGAATGGGAGCGAAAGAGAGACCGGGGGCGAGAGAGAGAACGGTGGCAAGAGAGAAACCGGGGGCAAGTGGGAGAATGGGAGCGAGAGAGGAACTGGGTGGGGGGGGGGGGAGAGACCGGGGGAGAGAGAGAAACCGGGGGCAAGAGAGAGAACGGGAGAGAGAGAGAGAATGGGGGCGAGAGAGAGACTGGGGGCGAGAGAGAGACTGGGGGCGAGAGAGAAACTGGTGGCGAGAGAGAGAACGGGGGCGAGAGAGAAGATGGGGAGAGACAGAGAGTACGGGGGTGAGAGAGAGACTGGGGGTGAGAGAGAGACTGGGGGCAAGAGAGAGAACGGGGAGAGAGAGAAACCGGGGGCGAGAGAGAGACTGGGGGCGAGAGAGAAACTGGGGGTGAGAGGGAGACTGGGGGCGAGAGAGAGACTGGGGGCGGGAGAGAAACTGAGGGCGAGAGAGAGAACAGGAGTGAGAGAGAAACCGGGGCGAGAGAGAGACTGGGGGCGAGAGAGAAACTGGGGGTGAGAGAGAGACTGGGGGCGAGAGAGAAACTGGCGGCGAGAGAGAGAACGGGAGTGAGAGAGAAACCGGGGGCGAGAGAGAGAACGGGGGCGAGAGTGAAACTGGGGGCGAGAGAGAGACTGGGGGCGAGAGAGAAACTGGGAGCGAGAGAGAACGAGAGCGAGAGAGAGACCGGGGGCGAGAGAGAGAACGGGGGCAAGAGATAAACCGGGGGCAAGAGAGAGAGAACGGGGGTGAGAGAGAGACTGGGGGCGAGAGAGAAAACAGGGGCGAGAGAGAAACTGGGGGCGAGAGAGAAAACAGGGGCGAGAGAGAGACTGGGGAGAGAGAGAGAGAGTGGGGGTGAGAGAGAGACTGGGTGCGAGAGAGAGACTGGGGCGAGAGAGAGAAAGGGGGCGAGAGAGAGCGGGGGCGAGAGAGAAACTGGGGGCGAGAGAGAGACTGGGGGCGAGAGAGACACTGGGGGCGAGAGAGAAATTGGGGGGCGAGAGAGAACGGGAGCGAGAGAGAGACTGGGGGCGAGAGAGAGAACGGGGGCAAGAGAGAAACCGGGGGCAAGAGAGAGAGAACGGGGGTGAGAGAGAGACTGGGGGCGAGAGAGAGAACGGGGGCAAGGGAGAAACCGGGGGCAAGAGAGAGAACGGGAGCGAGAGAGAGAACGGGGGTGAGAGAGAGAACGGAAGCGAGAGAGGGAACGGGGGCGAGAGAGAGACTGGGGGCGAGAGAGAAACCGGGGGCGAGAGAGAAACCGGGGGCGAGAGAGAGACTGGGGGCTAGAGAGAAACCAGGGACGAGAGAGAGACTGGGGGCGAGAGAGAGACTGGTGGGAGAGAGAGAGACCGGTGTTGAGAAAGAGCGGGGGCGAGAGAGAGAACGGGAGACTGGGAGAGACCGGGGGCAAGAGAGAGAACGGGAGCGAGGGAGACTGGCGACGAGAGAGAGACTGGGGGCGAGAGAGAGACTGGGGGCGAGAGAGAAACCGGGGGTGAGAGAGAGCGGGGTCGAGAGAGAGAATGGGTGTTGAGAGAGAAACCAGGGGTGAGAGAGAGACTGGGGGCGAGAGAGAGGCTGGGGGCGAGAGACAGACTTGGGGTGAGAGACAGACTGGAGACGAGAGAGAGGAAGGGAGTGAGAGAGAAACCGGGGTAGAGAGAGAAACTGGGGGTGAGAGAGAGACTGGGGGCGAGAGAGAAAACAGGGGCGAGAGAGAGACTGGGGGCGAGAGAGAGAGAGCGGGGGTGAGAGAGAGACTGGGGGCGAGAGAGAAACTGGGGGCGAGAGAGAGAACGGGAGGGAGAGAGAAACCGGGGGCGAGAGAGAGACTGGGGGCGAGAGAGAAACTGGTGGTGAGAGACAGACTGGGGGCGAGAGAGAAACTGTGGGCGAGAGAGAGAACGGGAGTGAGAGAGAAACCGGGGCGAGAGAAAGACTGGGGGCGAGAGAGAAACTGGGGGTGAGAGAGAGACTGGGGGCGAGAGAGAGACTGGGGGCGAGAGAGAAACTAGGGGCGAGAGAGAGAACGGGAGTGATAGAGAAACCGGGGACGAGAGAGAGAATGGGGGCGAGAGAGAAACTGGGGGTGAGAGAGAGACTGGGGGCGAGAGAGAAACTGGGAGCGAGTGAGAACTATAGCGAGAGAGAGACCGGGGGCAAGTGAGAAACGGGGGGCAAGAGAGAGAGAACGGGGGTGAGAGAGAGACTGGGGGCGAGAGAGAAAACAGGGGCGAGAGAGAGACTGGGGGCGAGAGAGAGAGAACGGGGGTGCGAGAGAGACTGGGGGCAAGAGAGAAACTGGGGGCGAGAGAGAGAACGGAGGCGAGAGAGAAACCGGGGGCGAGAGAGAGACTGGCGGCGAGAGAGAAACTGGGGGCGAGAGAGAGACTGGGGGCGAGAGAGAAACTGTGTGAGAGCGAGAGAATGGGAGTGAGAGTGAAACCGGGAACGAGAGAGAGAACGGGGGCGAGAGAGAAACTGGGGGCGAGAGAGTGACTGGGGGTGAGAGAGAGACTGGGGGCGAGAGAGAGCGGGGGCGAGAGTGAAACTGGGGGCGAGAGAGAGACTGGGGGCGAGAGAGAAACTGGGAGCGAGAGAGAACGAGAGCGAGAGAGAGAGACCGGAGGCGAGTGAGACAACGGGGGCAAGAGAGAAACCGAGGGAAAGAGAGAGAACGGGGGTGAGAGAGAGACTGGGGGCGAGAGAGAAAACAGGGGCGAGACAGAGACTGGGGGCGAGAGAGAAAACAGGGGCGAGAGAGAGACTGGGGGCGAGAGAGAAACTGGGGGTGGGAGAGAGACTGGGGGCGAGAGAGAGACTGGGGGCGAGAGAGAAACTAGGGGCGAGAGAGAGAACGGGAGTGAGAGAGAAACCGGGGACGAGAGAGAGAATGGGGGCGAGAGAGAAACTGGGGGTGAGAGAGAGACTGGGGGCGAGAGAGAAACTGGGAGCGAGAGAGAACTAGAGCGAGAGAGAGACCGGGGGCGAGAGAGAGAACGGGGGCAAGTGAGAAACCGGGGGCAAGAGAGAGAGAACGGGGGTGAGCGAGAGACTGGGGACGAGAGAGAAAACAGGGGCGAGAGAGAGACTGGGGGCGAGAGAGAGAGAGCGGGGGTGCGAGAGGGACTGGGGGCAAGAGAGAAACTGGGGGCGAGAGAGAGAACGGAGGCGAGAGGGAAACCGGGGGCGAGAGAGAGACTGGCGGTGAGAGAGAAACTGGGGGCGAGAGAGAGACTGGGGGCGAGAGAGAAACTGTGTGTGAGAGAGAGACTGGGGGCGAGAGAGAAACTGGGGGCGAGAGAGAGAACGGGAGTGAGAGAGAAACCGGGGACGAGAGAGAGAACGGGGGCGAGAGAGAAACTGGGGGCGAGAGAGAGACTGGGGGCGAGAGAGAGACTGGGGGCGAGAGATAGACTGGAGGCGAGAGAGAAACCCGGGACGAGAGAGAGAACGGTGGCTAGAGAGAATCTGGGGGCGAGAGAGCAACTGGGGGCGAGAGAGAGACTGGGTGCGAGAGAGAGACTGGGGGCGAGAGAGAAACTGGGGGCGAGAGAGAACGGGAGCGATAGAGAGACCGGGGGCGACAGAGAGAACGGGGGCAAGAGAGAAACTGGGGGCAAGAGAGAGAATGGGAGCGAGAGAGAGAACAGGGGTGAGAGAGAAACCGGGGGCGAGAGAGAGAGAACGGGCGTGAGGGAGAGGGACTGGGGGCAAGAGAGAGAATGGGGGCAAGAGAGAGAATGGGAGCGAGGGAGACCGGGGATGAGAGAGGGAACGGGAGCGAGGGAGTCGGGGAGAGACTGGGGGCGAGAGAGAGACTGGGGCGAGAGAGAGAACGGGAGTGAGAGAGAAACCGGGGACGAGAGAGAGAACGAGGGCGAGAGAGAAACTGGGGGCGAGAGAGAGACTGGGGGCGAGAGAGAGACTGGGGGCGAGAGAGAAACTAGGGACGAGAGAGAGACTGGGGCGAGAGAGAGAGAGCGGGGGTGAGAGAGAGACTGGGGGCGAGAGAGAAAACAGGGGCGAGAGAGAAACTGGGGGCGAGAGAGAAAACAGGGGCGAGAGAGAGACTGGGGCGAGAGAGAGAGAGCGGGGGTGAGAGAGAGACTGGGTGCGAGAGAGAGACTGGGGCGAGAGAGAGAAAGGGGGCGAGAGAGAGCGGGGGCGAGAGAGAAACTGGGGGCGAGAGATAGACTGGGCGCGAGAGAGACACTGGGGGCGAGAGAGAAATTGGGGGACGAGAGAGAACGGGAGCGAGAGAGAGACTGGGGGCGAGAGAGAGAACGGAGGCGAGAGGGAAACCGGGGGCGAGAGAGAGACTGGCGGTGAGAGAGAAACTGGGGGCGAGAGAGAGACTGGGGGCGAGAGAGAAACTGTGTGTGAGAGAGAGACTGGGGGCGAGAGAGAAACTGGGGGCGAGAGAGAGAACGGGAGTGAGAGAGAAACCGGGGACGAGAGAGAGAACGGGGGCGAGAGAGAAACTGGGGGCGAGAGAGAAACTGGGGGCGAGAGAGAGACTGAGGGCGAGAGATAGACTGGAGGCGAGAGAGAAACCCGGGACGAGAGAGAGAACGGGGGCTAGAGAGAAACTGGGGGCGAGAGAGAAACTCGGGGCGAGAGAGAG
The DNA here is from genome assembly GCF_047496795.1 of Chiloscyllium punctatum. Taxonomy (NCBI): domain Eukaryota; kingdom Metazoa; phylum Chordata; class Chondrichthyes; order Orectolobiformes; family Hemiscylliidae; genus Chiloscyllium; species Chiloscyllium punctatum. The sequence continues at coordinate 24,438,700 of NC_092762.1, forward strand.
ACTGGGTGCGAGAGAGAGACTGGGGGCGAGAGAGAAACTGGGGGAGAGAGAGAACGGGAGCGATAGAGAGACCGGGGGCGACAGAGAGAACGGGGGCAAGAGAGAAACCGGGGGCAAGAGAGAGAATGGGAGCGAGAGAGAGAACAGGGGTGAGAGAGAAACCGGGGGCGAGAGAGAGAGAACGGGCGTGAGGGAGAGGGACTGGGGGCAAGAGAGAGAATGGGGGCAAGAGAGAGAATGGGAGCGAGGGAGACCGGGATGAGAGAGGGAACGGGAGCGAGGGAGTCGGGGATGAGAGAGAGACTGGGGGCGAGAGAGAGACTGGGGCGAGAGAGAGAACGGGAGTGAGAGAGAAACCGGGGACGAGAGAGAGAACGGGGGCGAGAGAGAAACTGGGGGCGAGAGAGAGACTGGGGGCGAGAGAGAGACTGGGGGCGAGAGAGAAACTAGGGACGAGAGAGAGAACGGGGGCGAGAGAGAAACTGGGGGCGAGAGAGAAACTGGGGGCGAGAGAGAGACTGGGGGCGAGAGAGAAACTGTGGGCGAGAGAGAATGGGAGCGAAAGAGAGACCGGGGGCGAGAGAGAGAACGGGGGCAAGAGAGAAACCGGGGGCAAGTGGGAGAATGGGAGCGAGAGAGGAACTGGGGGGGGGGGAGAGACCGGGGGAGAGAGAGAAACCGGGAGCAAGAGAGAGAACGGGAGAGAGAGAGAGTCGGGGCGAGATAGAAACTGGGGGCGAGAGAGTGAACGGGGGCAAGAGAGAGAATGGGGGCGAGAGAGAGACTGGGGGCGAGAGAGAGACTGGGGGCGAGAGAGAAACTGGTGGCGAGAGAGAGAACGGGGGCGAGAGAGAAGATGGGGAGAGACAGAGAGTACGGGGGTGAGAGAGAGACTGGGGGTGAGAGAGAGACTGGGGGCAAGAGAGAGAACGGGGAGAGAGAGAAACCGGGGGTGAGAGAGAGACTGGGGGCGAGAGAGAAACTGGGTGTGAGAGGGAGACTGGGGGCGAGAGAGAGACTGGGGGCGGGAGAGAAACTGAGGGCGAGAGAGAGAACAGGAGTGAGAGAGAAACCGGGGACGAGATAGAGAACGGGGGCGAGAGAGAAACTGGGGGCGAGAGAGAGACTGGGGGCGAGAGAGAGACTGGGGGCGAGAGAGAAACTAGGGACGAGAGAGAGAACGGGTGCGAGAGAGAAACTGGGGGCGAGAGAGAAACTGGGGGCGAGAGAGAGACTGGGGGCGAGAGAGAGACTGGGGGCGAGAGAGAAACTGTGGGCGAGAGAGAATGGGAGCGAAAGAGAGACCGGGGGCGAGAGAGAGAACGGGGTCAAGAGAGAAACCGGGGGCAAGTGGGAGAATGGGAGCGAGAGAGGAACTGGGTGGGGGGGGGGAGAGACCGGGGGAGAGAGAGAAACCGGGGGCAAGAGAGAGAACGGGAGAGAGAGAGAGAATGGGGGCGAGAGAGAGACTGGGGGCGAGAGAGAGACTGGGGGCGAGAGAGAAACTGGTGGCGAGAGAGAGAACGGGGGCGAGAGAGAAGATGGGGAGAGACAGAGAGTACGGGGGTGAGAGAGAGACTGGGGGTGAGAGAGAGACTGGGGGCAAGAGAGAGAACGGGGAGAGAGAGAAACCGGGGGCGAGAGAGAGACTGGGGGCGAGAGAGAAACTGGGCGTGAGAGGGAGACTGGGGGCGAGAGAGAGACTGGGGGCGGGAGAGAAACTGAGGGCGAGAGAGAGAACAGGAGTGAGAGAGAAACCGGGGCGAGAGAGAGACTGGGGGCGAGAGAGAAACTGGGGGTGAGAGAGAGACTGGGGGCGAGAGAGAAACTGGCGGCGAGAGAGAGAACGGGAGTGAGAGAGAAACCGGGGGCGAGAGAGAGAACGGGGGCGAGAGTGAAACTGGGGGCGAGAGAGAGACTGGGGGCGAGAGAGAAACTGGGAGCGAGAGAGAACGAGAGCGAGAGAGAGACCGGGGGCGAGAGAGAGAACGGGGGCAAGAGATAAACCGGGGGCAAGAGAGAGAGAACGGGGGTGAGAGAGAGACTGGGGGCGAGAGAGAAAACAGGGGCGAGAGAGAAACTGGGGGCGAGAGAGAAAACAGGGGCGAGAGAGAGACTGGGGCGAGAGAGAGAGAGTGGGGGTGAAAGAGAGACTGGGTGCGAGAGAGAGACTGGGGCGAGAGAGAGAAAGGGGGCGAGAGAGAGCGGGGGCGAGAGAGAAACTGGGGGCGAGAGAGAGACTGGGGGCGAGAGAGACACTGGGGGCGAGAGAGAAATTGGGGGGCGAGAGAGAACGGGAGCGAGAGAGAGACTGGGGGCGAGAGAGAGAACGGGGGCAAGAGAGAAACCGGGGGCAAGAGAGAGAGAACGGGGGTGAGAGAGAGACTGGGGGCGAGAGAGAGAACGGGGGCAAGGGAGAAACCGGGGGCAAGAGAGAGAACGGGAGCGAGAGAGAGAACGGGGGTGAGAGAGAGAACGGAAGTGAGAGAGGGAACGGGGGCGAGAGAGAGACTGGGGGCGAGAGAGAAACAGGGGGCGAGAGAGAAACCGGGGGCGAGAGAGAGACTGGGGGCTAGAGAGAAACCAGGGACGAGAGAGAGACTGGGGGCGAGAGAGAGACTGGTGGGAGAGAGAGAGACCGGTGTTGAGAAAGAGCGGGGGCGAGAGAGAGAACGGGAGACTGGGAGAGACCGGGGGCAAGAGAGAGAACGGGAGCGAGGGAGACTGGCGACGAGAGAGAGACTGGGGGCGAGAGAGAGACTGGGGGCGAGAGAGAAACCGGGGGTGAGAGAGAGCGGGGTCGAGAGAGAGAATGGGTGTTGAGAGAGAAACCAGGGTTGAGAGAGAGACTGGGGGCGAGAGAGAGGCTGGGGCGAGAGACAGACTTGGGGTGAGAGACAGACTGGAGACGAGAGAGAGGAAGGGAGTGAGAGAGAAACCGGGGTCGAGAGAGAAACTGGGGGTGAGAGAGAGACTGGGGGCGAAAGAGAAAACAGGGGCGAGAGAGAGACTGGGGGCGAGAGAGAGAGAGCGGGGGTGAGAGAGAGACTGGGGGCGAGAGAGAAACTGGGGGCGAGAGAGAGAACGGGAAGGAGAGAGAAACCGGGGGCGAGAGAGAGACTGGGGGCGAGAGAGAAACTGGTGGTGAGAGACAGACTGGGGGCGAGAGAGAAACTGTGGGCGAGAGAGAGAACGGGAGTGAGAGAGAAACCGGGGCGAGAGAAAGACTGGGGGCGAGAGAGAAACTGGGGGTGAGAGAGAGACTGGGGGCGAGAGAGAGACTGGGGGCGAGAGAGAAACTAGGGGCGAGAGAGAGAACGGGAGTGATAGAGAAACCGGGGACGAGAGAGAGAATGGGGGCGAGAGAGAAACTGGGGGTGAGAGAGAGACTGGGGGCGAGAGAGAAACTGGGAGCGAGAGAGAACTATAGCGAGAGAGAGACCGGGGGCAAGTGAGAAACGGGGGGCAAGAGAGAGAGAACGGGGGTGAGAGAGAGACTGGGGGCGAGAGAGAAAACAGGGGCGAGAGAGAGACTGGGGGCGAGAGAGAGAGAACGGGGGTGCGAGAGAGACTGGGGGCAAGAGAGAAACTGGGGGCGAGAGAGAGAACGGAGGCGAGAGAGAAACCGGGGGCGAGAGAGAGACTGGCGGCGAGAGAGAAACTGGGGGCGAGAGAGAGACTGGGGGCGAGAGAGAAACTGTGTGAGAGAGAGAGACTGGGGGCGAGAGAGAGACTGGGGGCGAGAGAGAAACTGGGGGCGAGAGAGAGAATGGGAGTGAGATTGAAACCGGGAACGAGATAGAGAACGGGGGCGAGAGAGAAACTGGGGGCGAGAGAGTGACTGGGGGTGAGAGAGAGACTGAGGGCGAGAGAGAGCGGGGGCGAGAGTGAAACTGGGGGGCGAGAGAGAGACTGGGGGCGAGAGAGAAACTGGGAGCGAGAGAGAACGAGAGCGAGAGAGAGAGACCGGAGGCGAGTGAGACAACGGGGGCAAGAGAGAAACCGAGGGAAAGAGAGAGAACGGGGGTGAGAGAGAGACTGGGGGCGAGAGAGAAAACAGGGGCGAGACAGAGACTGGGGGCGAGAGAGAAAACAGGGGCGAGAGAGAGACTGGGGGCGAGAGAGAAACTGGGGGTTGGAGAGAGACTGGGGGCGAGAGAGAGACTGGGGGCGAGAGAGAAACTAGGGGCGAGAGAGAGAACGGGAGTGAGAGAGAAACCGGGGACGAGAGAGAGAATGGGGGCGAGAGAGAGAACAGGGGTGAGAGAGAAACCGGGGGCGAGAGAGAGAGAACGGGCGTGAGGGAGAGGGACTGGGGGCAAGAGAGAGAATGGGGGCAAGAGAGAGAATGGGAGCGAGGGAGACCGGGATGAGAGAGGGAACGGGAGCGAGGGAGTCGGGGATGAGAGAGAGACTGGGGGCGAGAGAGAGACTGGGGCGAGAGAGAGAACGGGAGTGAGAGAGAAACCGGGGACGAGAGAGAGAACGGGGGCGAGAGAGAAACTGGGGGCGAGAGAGAGACTGGGGGCGAGAGAGAGACTGGGTGCGAGAGAGAAACTAGGGACGAGAGAGAGAACGGGGGCGAGAGAGAAACTGGGGGCGAGAGAGAAACTGGGGGCGAGAGAGAGACTGGGGGCGAGAGAGAGACTGGGGGCGAGAGAGAAACTGTGGGCGAGAGAGAATGGGAGCGAAAGAGAGACCGGGGGCGAGAGAGAGAACGGGGGCAAGAGAGAAACCGGGGGCAAGTGGGAGAATGGGAGCGAGAGAGGAACTGGGGGGGGGGAGAGACCGGGGGAGAGAGAGAAACCGGGGCAAGAGAGAGAACGGGAGAGAGAGAGAGTCGGGGCGAGATAGAAACTGGGGGCGAGAGAGTGAACGGGGGCAAGAGAGAGAATGGGGGCGAGAGAGAGACTGGGGGCGAGAGAGAGACTGGGGGCGAGAGAGAAACTGGTGGCGAGAGAGAGAACGGGGGCGAGAGAGAAGATGGGGAGAGACAGAGAGTACGGGGGTGAGAGAGAGACTGGGGGTGAGAGAGAGACTGGGGGCAAGAGAGAGAACGGGGAGAGAGAGAAACCGGGGGCGAGAGAGAGACTGGGGGCGAGAGAGAAACTGGGTGTGAGAGGGAGACTGGGGGCGAGAGAGAGACTGGGGGCGGGAGAGAAACTGAGGGCGAGAGAGAGAACAGGAGTGAGAGAGAAACCGGGGACGAGATAGAGAACGGGGGCGAGAGAGAAACTGGGGGCGAGAGAGAGACTGGGGGCGAGAGAGAGACTGGGGGCGAGAGAGAAACTAGGGACGAGAGAGAGAACGGGTGCGAGAGAGAAACTGGGGGCGAGAGAGAAACTGGGGGCGAGAGAGAGACTGGGGGGGAGAGAGAGACTGGGGGCGAGAGAGAAACTGTGGGCGAGAGAGAATGGGAGCGAAAGAGAGACCGGGGGCGAGAGAGAGAACGGGGGCAAGAGAGAAACCGGGGGCAAGTGGGAGAATGGGAGCGAGAGAGGAACTGGGTGGGGGGGGGGGGAGAGACCGGGGGAGAGAGAGAAACCGGGGGCAAGAGAGAGAACGGGAGAGAGAGAGAGAATGGGGGCGAGAGAGAGACTGGGGGCGAGAGAGAGACTGGGGGCGAGAGAGAAACTGGTGGCGAGAGAGAGAACGGGGGCGAGAGAGAAGATGGGGAGAGACAGAGAGTACGGGGGTGAGAGAGAGACTGGGGGTGAGAGAGAGACTGGGGGCAAGAGAGAGAACGGGGAGAGAGAGAAACCGGGGGCGAGAGAGAGACTGGGGGCGAGAGAGAAACTGGGGGTGAGAGGGAGACTGGGGGCGAGAGAGAGACTGGGGGCGGGAGAGAAACTGAGGGCGAGAGAGAGAACAGGAGTGAGAGAGAAACCGGGGCGAGAGAGAGACTGGGGGCGAGAGAGAAACTGGGGGTGAGAGAGAGACTGGGGGCGAGAGAGAAACTGGCGGCGAGAGAGAGAACGGGAGTGAGAGAGAAACGGGGGGCGAGAGAGAGAACGGGGGCGAGAGTGAAACTGGGGGCGAGAGAGAGACTGGGGGCGAGAGAGAAACTGGGAGCGAGAGAGAACGAGAGCGAGAGAGAGACCGGGGGCGAGAGAGAGAACGGGGGCAAGAGATAAACCGGGGGCAAGAGAGAGAGAACGGGGGTGAGAGAGAGACTGGGGGCGAGAGAGAAAACAGGGGCGAGAGAGAAACTGGGGGCGAGAGAGAAAACAGGGGCGAGAGAGAGACTGGGGAGAGAGAGAGAGAGTGGGGGTGAGAGAGAGACTGGGTGCGAGAGAGAGACTGGGGCGAGAGAGAGAAAGGGGGCGAGAGAGAGCGGGGGCGAGAGAGAAACTGGGGGCGAGAGAGAGACTGGGGGCGAGAGAGACACTGGGGGCGAGAGAGAAATTGGGGGGCGAGAGAGAACGGGAGCGAGAGAGAGACTGGGGGCGAGAGAGAGAACGGGGGCAAGAGAGAAACCGGGGGCAAGAGAGAGAGAACGGGGGTGAGAGAGAGACTGGGGGCGAGAGAGAGAACGGGGGCAAGGGAGAAACCGGGGGCAAGAGAGAGAACGGGAGCGAGAGAGAGAACGGGGGTGAGAGAGAGAACGGAAGTGAGAGAGGGAACGGGGGCGAGAGAGAGACTGGGGGCGAGAGAGAAACAGGGGGCGAGAGAGAAACCGGGGGCGAGAGAGAGACTGGGGGCTAGAGAGAAACCAGGGACGAGAGAGAGACTGGGGGCGAGAGAGAGACTGGTGGGAGAGAGAGAGACCGGTGTTGAGAAAGAGCGGGGGCGAGAGAGAGAACGGGAGACTGGGAGAGACCGGGGGCAAGAGAGAGAACGGGAGCGAGGGAGACTGGCGACGAGAGAGAGACTGGGGGCGAGAGAGAGACTGGGGGCGAGAGAGAAACCGGGGGTGAGAGAGAGCGGGGTCGAGAGAGAGAATGGGTGTTGAGAGAGAAACCAGGGTTGAGAGAGAGACTGGGGGCGAGAGAGAGGCTGGGGCGAGAGACAGACTTGGGGTGAGAGACAGACTGGAGACGAGAGAGAGGAAGGGAGTGAAAGAGAAACCGGGGTCGAGAGAGAAACTGGGGGTGAGAGAGAGACTGGGGGCGAGAGAGAAAACAGGGGCGAGAGAGAGACTGGGGGCGAGAGAGAGAGAGCGGGGGTGAGAGAGAGACTGGGGGCGAGAGAGAAACTGGGGGCGAGAGAGAGAACGGGAGGGAGAGAGAAACCGGGGGCGAGAGAGAGACTGGGGGCGAGAGAGAAACTGGTGGTGAGAGACAGACTGGGGGCGAGAGAGAAACTGTGGGCGAGAGAGAGAACGGGAGTGAGAGAGAAACCGGGGCGAGAGAAAGACTGGGGGCGAGAGAGAAACTGGGGGTGAGAGAGAGACTGGGGGCGAGAGAGAGACTGGGGGCGAGAGAGAAACTAGGGGCGAGAGAGAGAACGGGAGTGATAGAGAAACCGGGGACGAGAGAGAGAATGGGGGCGAGAGAGAAACTGGGGGTGAGAGAGAGACTGGGGGCGAGAGAGAAACTGGGAGCGAGAGAGAACTATAGCGAGAGAGAGACCGGGGGCAAGTGAGAAACGGGGGGCAAGAGAGAGAGAACGGGGGTGAGAGAGAGACTGGGGGCGAGAGAGAAAACAGGGGCGAGAGAGAGACTGGGGGCGAGAGAGAGAGAGCGGGGGTGCGAGAGAGACTGGGGGCGAGAGAGAGACTGGGGGCGAGAGAGAAACTGTGTGAGAGAGAGAGACTGGGGGCGAGAGAGAGACTGGGGGCGAGAGAGAAACTGGGGGCGAGAGAGAGAATGGGAGTGAGATTGAAACCGGGAACGAGATAGAGAACGGGGGCGAGAGAGAGACTGGGGGCGAGAGAGTGACTGGGGGTGAGAGAGAGACTGGGGGCGAGAGAGAGCGGGGGCGAGAGTGAAACTGGGGGCGAGAGAGAGACTGGGGGCGAGAGAGAAACTGGGAGCGAGAGAGAACGAGAGCGAGAGAGAGACACCGGAGGCGAGTGAGACAACGGGGGCAAGAGAGAAACCGAGGGAAAGAGAGAGAACGGGGGTGAGAGAGAGACTGGGGGCGAGAGAGAAAACAGGGGCGAGACAGAGACTGGGGGCGAGAGAGAAAACAGGGGCGAGAGAGAGACTGGGGGCGAGAGAGAAACTGGGGGTGGGAGAGAGACTGGGGGCGAGAGAGAGACTGGGGGCGAGAGAGAAACTAGGGGCGAGAGAGAGAACGGGAGTGAGAGAGAAACCGGGGACGAGAGAGAGAATGGGGGCGAGAGAGAAACTGGGGGTGAGAGAGAGACTGGGGGCGAGAGAGAAACTGGGAGCGAGAGAGAACTAGAGCGAGAGAGAGACCGGGGGCGAGAGAGAGAACGGGGGCAAGTGAGAAACCGGGGGCAAGAGAGAGAGAACGGGGGTGAGCGAGAGACTGGGGACGAGAGAGAAAACAGGGGCGAGAGAGAGACTGGGGGCGAGAGAGAGAGAGCGGGGGTGCGAGAGGGACTGGGGGCAAGAGAGAAACTGGGGGCGAGAGAGAGAACAGAGGCGAGAGGGAAACCGGGGGCGAGAGAGAGACTGGCGGTGAGAGAGAAACTGGGGGCGAGAGAGAGACTGGGGGCGAGAGAGAAACTGTGTGTGAGAGAGAGACTGGGGGCGAGAGAGAAACTGGGGGCGAGAGAGAGAACGGGAGTGAGAGAGAAACCGGGGACGAGAGAGAGAACGGGGGCGAGAGAGAAACTGGGGGCGAGAGAGAGACTGGGGGCGAGAGATAGACTGGAGGCGAGAGAGAAACCCGGGACGAGAGAGAGAACGGGGGCTAGAGAGAAACTGGGGGCGAGAGAGCAACTGGGGGCGAGAGAGAGACTGGGTGCGAGAGAGAGACTGGGGGCGAGAGAGAAACTGGGGGCGAGAGAGAACGGGAGCGATAGAGAGACCGGGGGCGACAGAGAGAACGGGGGCAAGAGAGAAACCGGGGGCAAGAGAGAGAATGGGAGCGAGAGAGAGAACAGGGGTGAGAGAGAAACCGGGGGCGAGAGAGAGAGAACGGGCGTGAGGGAGAGGGACTGGGGGCAAGAGAGAGAATGGGGGCAAGAGAGAGAATGGGAGCGAGGGAGACCGGGGATGAGAGAGGGAACGGGAGCGAGGGAGTCGGGGAGAGACTGGGGGCGAGAGAGAGACTGGGGCGAGAGAGAGAACGGGAGTGAGAGAGAAACCGGGGACGAGAGAGAGAACGGGGGCGAGAGAGAAACTGGGGGGAGAGAGAGACTGGGGGCGAGAGAGAGACTGGGGGCGAGAGAGAAACTAGGGACGAGAGAGAGACTGGGGCGAGAGAGAGAGAGCGGGGGTGAGAGAGAGACTGGGGGCGAGAGAGAAAACAGGGGCGAGAGAGAAACTGGGGGCGAGAGAGAAAACAGGGGCGAGAGAGAGACTGGGGCGAGAGAGAGAGCGGGGGTGAGAGAGAGACTGGGTGCGAGAGAGAGACTGGGGCGAGAGAGAGAAAGGGGGCGAGAGAGAGCGGGGGCGAGAGAGAAACTGGGGGCGAGAGATAGACTGGGCGCGAGAGAGACACTGGGGGCGAGAGAGAAATTGGGGGGCGAGAGAGAACGGGAGCGAGAGAGAGACTGGGGGCGAGAGAGAGAACGGAGGCGAGAGGGAAACCGGGGGCGAGAGAGAGACTGGCGGTGAGAGAGAAACTGGGGGCGAGAGAGAGACTGGGGGCGAGAGAGAAACTGTGTGTGAGAGAGAGACTGGGGGCGAGAGAGAAACTGGGGGCGAGAGAGAGAACGGGAGTGAGAGAGAAACCGGGGACGAGAGAGAGAACGGGGGCGAGAGAGAAACTGGGGGCGAGAGAGAGACTGGGGGCGAGAGAGAGACTGGGGGCGAGAGATAGACTGGAGGCGAGAGAGAAACCCGGGACAAGAGAGAGAACGGGGGCTAGAGAGAAACTGGGGGCGAGAGAGAAACTCGGGGCGAGAGAGAGACTGGGTGCGAGAGAGAGACTGGGGGCGAGAGAGAAACTGGGGGAGAGAGAGAACGGGAGCGATAGAGAGACCGGAGGCGACAGAGAGAACGGGGGCAAGAGAGAAACCGGGGGCAAGAGAGAGAATGGGAGCGAGAGAGAGAACAGGGGTGAGAGAGAAACCGGGGGCGAGAGAGAGAGAACGGGCGTGAGGGAGAGGGACTGGGGGCAAGAGAGAGAATGGGGGCAAGAGAGAGAATGGGAGCGAGGGAGACCGGGGATGAGAGAGGGAACGGGAGCGAGGGAGTCGGGGATGAGAGAGAGACTGGGGGCGAGAGAGAGACTGGGGCGAGAGAGAGAACGGGAGTGAGAGAGAAACCGGGGACGAGAGAGAGAACGGGGGCGAGAGAGAAACTGGGGGCGAGAGAGAGACTGGGGGCGAGAGAGAAACTAGGGACGAGAGAGAGAACGGGGGCGAGAGAGAAACTGGGGGCGAGAGAGAAACTGGGGGCGAGAGAGAGACTGGGGGCGAGAGAGAGACTGGGGGCGAGAGAGAAACTGTGGGCGAGAGAGAATGGGAGCGAAAGAGAGACCGGGGGCGAGAGAGAGAACGGGGGCAAGAGAGAAACCGGGGGCAAGTGGGAGAATGGGAGCGAGAGAGGAACTGGGGGGGGGGAGAGACCGGGGGAAAGAGAGAAACCGGGGGCAAGAGAGAGAACGGGAGAGAGAGAGAGTCGGGGCGAGATATAAACTGGGGGCGAGAGAGTGAACGGGGGAAAGAGTGAGAATGGGGGCGAGAGAGAGACTGGGGGCGAGAGAGAGACTGGGGGCGAGAGAGAAACTGGTGGCGAGAGAGAGAACGGGGGCGAGAGAGAAGATGGGGAGAGACAGAGAGTACGGGGGTGAGAGAGAGACTGGGGGTGAGAGAGAGACTGGGGGCAAGAGAGAGAACGGGGAGAGAGAGAAACCGGGGGCGAGAGAGAGACTGGGGGCGAGAGAGAAACTGGGTGTGAGAGGGAGACTGGGGGCGAGAGAGAGACTGGGGGCGGGAGAGAAACTGAGGGCGAGAGAGTGAACAGGAGTGAGAGAGAAACCGGGGCGAGAGAGAGACTGGGGGCGAGAGAGAAACTGGGGGTGAGAGAGAGACTGGGGGCGAGAGAGAGACTGGGGGCGAGAGAGAAACTGGGGGCGAGAGAGAGAACGGGAGTGAGAGAGAAACCGGGGGCGAGAGAGAGAACGGGGGCGAGAGTGAAACTGGGGGCGAGAGAGAGACTGGGGGCGAGAGAGAAACTGGGAGCGAGAGAGAACGAGAGCGAGAGAGAGACCGGGGGCGAGAGAGAGAACGGGGGCAAGAGATAAACCGGGGGCAAGAGAGAGAGAACGGGGGTGAGAGAGAGCCTGGGGGCGAGAGAGAAAACAGGGGCGAGAGAGAAACTGGGGGCGAGAGAGAAAACAGGGGCGAGAGAGAGACTGGGGCGAGAGAGAGAGAGTGGGGGTGAGAGAGAGACTGGGTGCGAGAGAGAGACTGGGGCGAGAGAGAGAAAGGGGGCGAGAGAGAGCGGGGGCGAGAGAGAAACTGGGGGCGAGAGAGAGACTGGGCGCGAGAGAGACACTGGGGGCGAGAGAGAAATTGGGGTGCGAGAGAGAACGGGAGCGAGAGAGAGACTGGGGGCGAGAGAGAGAACGGGGGCAAGAGAGAAACCGGGGGCAAGAGAGAGAGAACGGGGGTGAGAGAGAGACTGGGGGCGAGAGAGAGAACGGGGGCAAGGGAGAAACCGGGGGCAAGAGAGAGAACGGGAGCGAGAGAGAGAACGGGGGTGAGAGAGAGAACGGAAGCGAGAGAGGGAACGGGGGCGAGAGAGAGACTGGGGGCGAGAGAGAAACCGGGGGCGAGAGAGAAACCGGGGGCGAGAGAGAGACTGGGGGCTAGAGAGAAACCAGGGACGAGAGAGAGACTGGGGGCGAGAGAGAAACTGGTGGGAGAGAGAGAGACCGGTGTTGAGAAAGAGCGGGGGCGAGAGAGAGAACGGGAGACTGGGAGAGACCGGGGGCAAGAGAGAGAACGGGAGCGAGGGAGACTGGCGACGAGAGAGAGACTGGGGGCGAGAGAGAGACTGGGGGCGAGAGAGAAACCGGGGGTGAGAGAGAGCGGGGTCGAGAGAGAGAATGGGTGTTGAGAGAGAAACCAGGGGTGAGAGAGAGACTGGGGGCGAGAGAGAGGCTGGGGGCGAGAGACAGACTTGGGGTGAGAGACAGACTGGAGACGAGAGAGAGGAAGTGAGTGAGAGAGAAACCGGGGTCGAGAGAGAAACTGGGGGTGAGAGAGAGACTGGGGGCGAGAGAGAAAACAGGGGCGAGAGAGAGACTGGGGGCGAGAGAGAGAGAGCGGGGGTGAGAGAGAGACTGGGGGCGAGAGAGAAACTGGGGGCGAGAGAGAGAACGGGAGGGAGAGAGAAACCGGGGGCGAGAGAGAGACTGGGGGCGAGAGAGAAACTGGTGGTGAGAGACAGACTGGGGGCGAGAGAGAAACTGTGGGCGAGAGAGAGAACGGGAGTGAGAGAGAAACCGGGGCGAGAGAAAGACTGGGGGCGAGAGAGAAACTGGGGGTGAGAGAGAGATTGGGGGCGAGAGAGAAACTGGGGGTGAGAGAGAGACTGGGGGCGAGAGAGAAACTGGGAGCGAGAGAGAACTATAGCGAGAGAGAGACCGGGGGCAAGTGAGAAACGGGGGGCAAGAGAGAGAGAACGGGGGTGAGAGAGAGACTGGGGGCGAGAGAGAAAACAGGGGCGAGAGAGAGACTGGGGGCGAGAGAGAAACTGGTGGTGAGAGACAGACTGGGGGCGAGAGAGAAACTGTGGGCGAGAGAGAGAACGGGAGTGAGAGAGAAACTGGGGGCGAGAGAGAGAACGGGAGTGATAGAGAAACCGGGGACGAGAGAGAGAATGGGGGCGAGAGAGAAACTGGGGGTGAGAGAGAGACTGGGGTCGAGAGAGAAACTGGGAGCGAGAGAGAACTATAGCGAGAGAGAGACCGGGGGCAAGTGAGAAACGGGGGGCAAGAGAGAGAGAACGGGGGTGAGAGAGAGACTGGGGGCGAGAGAGAAAACAGGGGCGAGAGAGAGACTGGGGGCGAGAGAGAGAGAGCGGGGGTGCGAGAGAGACTGGGGGCAAGAGAGAAACTGGGGGCGAGAGAGAGAACGGAGGCGAGAGAGAAACCGGGGGCGAGAGAGAGACTGGCGGCGAGAGAGAAACTGGGGGCGAGAGAGAGACTGGGGGCGAGAGAGAAACTGTGTGAGAGAGAGAGACTGGGGGCGAGAGAGAGACTGGGGGCGAGAGAGAAACTGGGGGCGAGAGAGAGAATGGGAGTGAGATTGAAACCGGGAACGAGATAGAGAACGGGGGCGAGAGAGAAACTGGGGGCGAGAGAGTGACTGGGGGTGAGAGAGAGACTGGGGGCGAGAGAGAGCGGGGGCGAGAGTGAAACTGGGGGCGAGAGAGAGACTGGGGGCGAGAGAGAAACTGGGAGCGAGAGAGAACGAGAGCGAGAGAGAGAGACCGGAGGCGAGTGAGACAACGGGGGCAAGAGAGAAACCGAGGGAAAGAGAGAGAACGGGGGTGAGAGAGAGACTGGGGGCGAGAGAGAAAACAGGGGCGAGACAGAGACTGGGGGCGAGAGAGAAAACAGGGGCGAGAGAGAGACTGGGGGCGAGAGAGAAACTGGGGGTGGGAGAGAGACTGGGGGCGAGAGAGAGACTGGGGGCGAGAGAGAAACTAGGGGCGAGAGAGAGAACGGGAGTGAGAGAGAAACCGGGGACGATAGAGAGAATGGGGGCGAGAGAGAAACTGGGGGTGAGAGAGAGACTGGGGGCGAGAGAGAAACTGGGAGCGAGAGAGAACTAGAGCGAGAGAGAGACCGGGGGCGAGAGAGAGAACGGGGGCAAGTGAGAAACCGGGGGCAAGAGAGAGAGAACGGGGGTGAGCGAGAGACTGGGGACGAGAGAGAAAACAGGGGCGAGAGAGAGACTGGGGGCGAGAGAGAGAGAGCGGGGGTGCGAGAGGGACTGGGGGCAAGAGAGAAACTGGGGGCGAGAGAGAGAACAGAGGCGAGAGGGAAACCGGGGGCGAGAGAGAGACTGGCGGTGAGAGAGAAACTGGGGGCGAGAGAGAGACTGGGGGCGAAAGAGAAACTGTGTGTGAGAGAGAGACTGGGGGCGAGAGAGAAACTGGGGGCGAGAGAGAGAACGGGAGTGAGAGAGAAACCGGGGACGAGAGAGAGAACGGGGGCGAGAGAGAAACTGGGGGCGAGAGAGAGACTGGGGGCGAGAGATAGACTGGAGGCGAGAGAGAAACCCGGGACGAGAGAGAGAACGGGGGCTAGAGAGAAACTGGGGGCGAGAGAGCAACTGGGGGCGAGAGAGAGACTGGGTGCGAGAGAGAGACTGGGGGCGAGAGAGAAACTGGGGGCGAGAGAGAACGGGAGCGATAGAGAGACCGGGGGCGACAGAGAGAACGGGGGCAAGAGAGAAACCGGGGGCAAGAGAGAGAATGGGAGCGAGAGAGAGAACAGGGGTGAGAGAGAAACCGGGGGCGAGAGAGAGAGAACGGGCGTGAGGGAGAGGGACTGGGGGCAAGAGAGAGAATGGGGGCAAGAGAGAGAATGGGAGCGAGGGAGACCGGGGATGAGAGAGGGAACGGGAGCGAGGGAGTCGGGGAGAGACTGGGGGCGAGAGAGAGACTGGGGCGAGAGAGAGAACGGGAGTGAGAGAGAAACCGGGGACGAGAGAGAGAACGGGGGCGAGAGAGAAACTGGGGGGAGAGAGAGACTGGGGGCGAGAGAGAGACTGGGGGCGAGAGAGAAACTAGGGACGAGAGAGAGACTGGGGCGAGAGAGAGAGAGCGGGGGTGAGAGAGAGACTGGGGGCGAGAGAGAAAACAGGGGCGAGAGAGAAACTGGGGGCGAGAGAGAAAACAGGGGCGAGAGAGAGACTGGGGCGAGAGAGAGAGCGGGGGTGAGAGAGAGACTGGGTGCGAGAGAGAGACTGGGGCGAGAGAGAGAAAGGGGGCGAGAGAGAGCGGGGGCGAGAGAGAAACTGGGGGCGAGAGATAGACTGGGCGCGAGAGAGACACTGGGGGCGAGAGAGAAATTGGGGGGCGAGAGAGAACGGGAGCGAGAGAGAGACTGGGGGCGAGAGAGAGAACGGAGGCGAGAGGGAAACCGGGGGCGAGAGAGAGACTGGCGGTGAGAGAGAAACTGGGGGCGAGAGAGAGACTGGGGGCGAGAGAGAAACTGTGTGTGAGAGAGAGACTGGGGGCGAGAGAGAAACTGGGGGCGAGAGAGAGAACGGGAGTGAGAGAGAAACCGGGGACGAGAGAGAGAACGGGGGCGAGAGAGAAACTGGGGGCGAGAGAGAGACTGGGGGCGAGAGAGAGACTGGGGGCGAGAGATAGACTGGAGGCGAGAGAGAAACCCGGGACGAGAGAGAGAACGGGGGCTAGAGAGAAACTGGGGGCGAGAGAGAAACTCGGGGCGAGAGAGAGACTGGGTGCGAGAGAGAGACTGGGGGCGAGAGAGAAACTGGGGGAGAGAGAGAACGGGAGCGATAGAGAGACCGGAGGCGACAGAGAGAACGGGGGCAAGAGAGAAACCGGGGGCAAGAGAGAGAATGGGAGCGAGAGAGAGAACAGGGGTGAGAGAGAAACCGGGGGCGAGAGAGAGAGAACGGGCGTGAGGGAGAGGGACTGGGGGCAAGAGAGAGAATGGGGGCAAGAGAGAGAATGGGAGCGAGGGAGACCGGGGATGAGAGAGGGAACGGGAGCGAGGGAGTCGGGGATGAGAGAGAGACTGGGGGCGAGAGAGAGACTGGGGCGAGAGAGAGAACGGGAGTGAGAGAGAAACCGGGGACGAGAGAGAGAACGGGGGCGAGAGAGAAACTGGGGGCGAGAGAGAGACTGGGGGCGAGAGAGAGACTGGGGGCGAGAGAGAAACTAGGGACGAGAGAGAGAACGGGGGCGAGAGAGAAACTGGGGGCGAGAGAGAAACTGGGGGCGAGAGAGAGACTGGGGCCGAGAGAGAGACTGGGGGCGAGAGAGAAACTGTGGGCGAGAGAGAATGGGAGCGAAAGAGAGACCGGGGGCGAGAGAGAGAACGGGGGCAAGAGAGAAACCGGGGGCAAGTGGGAGAATGGGAGCGAGAGAGGAACTGGGGGGGGGGAGAGACCGGGGGAAAGAGAGAAACCGGGGGCAAGAGAGAGAACGGGAGAGAGAGAGAGTCGGGGCGAGATATAAACTGGGGGCGAGAGAGTGAACGGGGGCAAGAGTGAGAATGGGGGCGAGAGAGAGACTGGGGGCGAGAGAGAGACTGGGGGCGAGAGAGAAACTGGTGGCGAGAGAGAGAACGGGGGCGAGAGAGAAGATGGGGAGAGACAGAGAGTACGGGGGTGAGAGAGAGACTGGGGGTGAGAGAGAGACTGGGGGCAAGAGAGAGAACGGGGAGAGAGAGAAACCGGGGGCGAGAGAGAGACTGGGGGCGAGAGAGAAACTGGGTGTGAGAGGGAGACTGGGGGCGAGAGAGAGACTGGGGGCGGGAGAGAAACTGAGGGCGAGAGAGAGAACAGGAGTGAGAGAGAAACCGGGGCGAGAGAGAGACTGGGGGCGAGAGAGAAACTGGGGGTGAGAGAGAGACTGGGGGCGAGAGAGAGACTGGGGGCGAGAGAGAAACTGGGGGCGAGAGAGAGAACGGGAGTGAGAGAGAAACCGGGGGCGAGAGAGAGAACGGGGGCGAGAGTGAAACTGGGGGCGAGAGAGAGACTGGGGGCGAGAGAGAAACTGGGAGCGAGAGAGAACGAGAGCGAGAGAGAGACCGGGGGCGAGAGAGAGAACGGGGGCAAGAGATAAACCGGGGGCAAGAGAGAGAGAACGGGGGTGAGAGAGAGACTGGGGGCGAGAGAGAAAACAGGGGCGAGAGAGAAACTGGGGGCGAGAGAGAAAACAGGGGCGAGAGAGAGACTGGGGCGAGAGAGAGAGAGCGGGGGTGAGAGAGAGACTGGGTGCGAGAGAGAGACTGGGGCGAGAGAGAGAAAGGGGGCGAGAGAGAGCGGGGGCGAGAGAGAAACTGGGGGCGAGAGAGAGACTGGGCGCGAGAGAGACACTGGGGGCGAGAGAGAAATTGGGGTGCGAGAGAGAACGGGAGCGAGAGAGAGACTGGGGGCGAGAGAGAGAACGGGGGCAAGAGAGAAACCGGGGGCAAGAGAGAGAGAACGGGGGTGAGAGAGAGACTGGGGGCGAGAGAGAGAACGGGGGCAAGGGAGAAACCGGGGGCAAGAGAGAGAACGGGAGCGAGAGAGAGAACGGGGGTGAGAGAGAGAACGGAAGCGAGAGAGGGAACGGGGGCGAGAGAGAGACTGGGGGCGAGAGAGAAACCGGGGGCGAGAGAGAAACCGGGGGCGAGAGAGAGACTGGGGGCTAGAGAGAAACCAGGGACGAGAGAGAGACTGGGGGCGAGAGAGAAACTGGTGGGAGAGAGAGAGACCGGTGTTGAGAAAGAGCGGGGGCGAGAGAGAGAACGGGAGACTGGGAGAGACCGGGGGCAAGAGAGAGAACGGGAGCGAGGGAGACTGGCGACGAGAGAGAGACTGGGGGCGAGAGAGAGACTGGGGGCGAGAGAGAAACCGGGGGTGAGAGAGAGCGGGGTCGAGAGAGAGAATGGGTGTTGAGAGAGAAACCAGGGGTGAGAGAGAGACTGGGGGCGAGAGAGAGGCTGGGGGCGAGAGACAGACTTGGGGTGAGAGACAGACTGGAGACGAGAGAGAGGAAGGGAGTGAGAGAGAAACCGGGGTCGAGAGAGAAACTGGGGGTGAGAGAGAGACTGGGGGCGAGAGAGAAAACAGGGGCGAGAGAGAGACTGGGGGCGAGAGAGAGAGAGCGGGGGTGAGAGAGAGACTGGGGGCGAGAGAGAAACTGGTGGTGAGAGACAGACTGGGGGCGAGAGAGAAACTGTGGGCGAGAGAGAGAACGGGAGTGAGAGAGAAACCGGGGCGAGAGAAAGACTGGGGTCGAGAGAGAAACTGGGGGTGAGAGAGAGATTGGGGGCGAGAGAGAGACTGGGGGCGAGAGAGAAACTAGGGGCGAGAGAGAGAACGGGAGTGAGAGAGAAACCGGGGACGAGAGAGAGAATGGGGGCGAGAGAGAAACTGGGGGTGAGAGAGAGACTGGGGGCGAGAGAGAAACTGGGAGCGAGAGAGAACTATAGCGAGAGAGAGACCGGGGGCAAGTGAGAAACTGGGGGCAAGAGAGAGAGAACGGGGGTGAGAGAGAGACTGGGGGCGAGAGAGAAAACAGGGGCGAGAGAGAGACTGAGGGCGAGAGAGAGAGAGCGGGGGTGCGAGAGAGACTGGGGGCAAGAGAGAAACTGGGGGCGAGAGAGAGAACGGAGGCGAGAGAGAAACCGGGGGCGAGATAGAGACTGGCGGCGAGAGAGAAACTGGGGGCGAGAGAGAGACTGGGGACGAGAGAGAAACTGTGTGAGAGAGAGAGACTGGGGGAGAGAGAGAGACTGGGGGCGAGAGAGAAACTGGGGGCGAGAGAGAGAATGGGAGTGAGAGGGAAACCGGGAACGAGAGAGAGAACGGGGGCGAGAGAGAAACTGGGGGCGAGAGAGTGACTGGGGGTGAGAGAGAGACTGGGGGCGAGAGAGAGCGGGGGCGAGAGTGAAACTGGGGGCGAGAGAGAGACTGGGGGCGAGAGAGAAACTGGGAGCGAGAGAGAACGAGAGCGAGAGAGAGAGACCGGAGGCGAGAGAGACAACGGGGGCAAGAGAGAAACCGAGGGAAAGAGAGAGAACGGGGGTGAGAGAGAGACTGGGGGCGAGAGAGAAAACAGGGGCGAGACAGAGACTGGGGGCGAGAGAGAAAACAGGGGCGAGAGAGAGACTGGGGGCGAGAGAGAAACTGGGGGTGGGAGAGAGACTGGGGGCGAGAGAGAGACTGGGGGCGAGAGAGAAACTAGGGGCGAGAGAGAGAACGGGAGTGAGAGAGAAACCGGGGACGAGAGAGAGAATGGGGGCGAGAGAGAAACTGGGGGTGAGAGAGAGACTGGGGGCGAGAGAGAAACTGGGAGCGAGAGAGAACTAGAGCGAGAGAGAGACCGGGGGCGAGAGAGAGAACGGGGGCAAGTGAGAAACCGGGGGCAAGAGAGAGAGAACGGGGGTGAGCGAGAGACTGGGGACGAGAGAGAAAACAGGGGCGAGAGAGAGACTGGGGGCGAGAGAGAGAGAGCGGGGGTGCGAGAGGGACTGGGGGCAAGAGAGAAACTGGGGGCGAGAGAGAGAACGGAGGCGAGAGAGAAACCGGGGGCGAGAGAGAGACTGGCGGCGAGAGAGAAACTGTGTGTGAGAGAGAGACTGGGGGCGAGAGAGAAACTGGGGGCGAGAGAGAGAACGGGAGTGAGAGAGAAACCGGGGACGAGAGAGAGAACGGGGGCGAGAGAGAAACTGGGGGCGAGAGAGAGACTGGGGGCGAGAGAGAGACTGGGGGCGAGAGAAAGACTGGAGGCGAGAGAGAAACCCGGGACGAGAGAGAGAACGGGGGCTAGAGAGAAACTGGGGGCAAGAGAGAGAGAACGGGGGTGAGAGAGAGACTGGGGGTGAGAGAGAAAACAGGGGCGAGAGAGAGACTGGGGGCGAGAGAGAGAGAGCGGGGGTGCGAGAGAGACTGGGGGCAAGAGAGAAACTGGGGGCGAGAGAGAGAACGGAGGCGAGAGAGAAACCGGGGGTGAGAGAGAGACTGGCGGCGAGAGAGAAACTGGGGGCGAGAGAGAGACTGGGGTCGAGAGAGAAACTGTGTGAGAGAGAGAGACTGGGGGCGAGAGAGAGACTGGGGGCGAGAGAGAAACTGGGGGCGAGAGAGAGAATGGGAGTGAGAGGGAAACCGGGAACGAGAGAGAGAACGGGGGCGAGAGAGAAACTGGGGGCGAGAGAGTGACTAGGGGTGAGAGAGAGACTGGGGGCGAGAGAGAGCGGGGGCGAGAGTGAAACTGGGGGCGAGAGAGAGACTGGGGGCGAGAGAGAAACTGGGAGCGATAGAGAACGAGAGCGAGAGAGAGAGACCGGAGGCGAGAGAGACAACGGGGGCAAGAGAGAAACCGAGGGAAAGTGAGAGAACGGGGGCGAAAGAGAGACTGGGGGCGAGAGAGAAACTGGGGGTGGGAGAGAGACTGGGGGCGAGAGAGAGACTGGGGGCGAGAGAGAAACTAGGGGCGAGAGAGAGAACGGGAGTGAGAGAGAAACCGGGGACGAGAGAGAGAATGGGGGCGAGAGAGAAACTGGGGGTGAGAGAGAGACTGGGGGCGAGAGAGAAACTGGGAGCGAGAGAGAACTAGAGCGAGAGAGAGACCGGGGGCGAGAGAGAGAACGGGGGCAAGTGAGAAACCGGGGGCAAGAGAGAGAGAACGGGGGTGAGCGAGAGACTGGGGACGAGAGAGAAAACAGGGGCGAGAGAGAGACTGGGGGCGAGAGAGAGAGAGCGGGGGTGCGAGAGGGACTGGGGGCAAGAGAGAAACTGGGGGCGAGAGAGAGAACGGAGGCGAGACGGAAACCGGGGGCGAGAGAGAGACTGGCGGTGAGAGAGAAACTGGGGGCGAGAGAGAGACTGGGGGCGAGAGAGAAACTGGGGGCGAGAGAGAGAGAGCGGGGGTGCGAGAGGGACTGGGGGCAAGAGAGAAACTGGGGGCGAGAGAGAGAACGGAGGCGAGAGAGAAACCGGGGGCGAGAGAGAGACTGGCGGCGAGAGAGAAACTGTGTGTGAGAGAGAGACTGGGGGCGAGAGAGAAACTGGGGGCGAGAGAGAGAACGGGAGTGAGAGAGAAACCGGGGACGAGAGAGAGAACGGGGGCGAGAGAGAAACTGGGGGCGAGAGAGAGACTGGGGGCGAGAGAGAGACTGGGGGCGAGAGATAGACTGGAGGCGAGAGAGAAACCCGGGATGAGAGAGAGAACGGGGGCTAGAGAGAAACTGGGGGCGAGAGAGAAACTGGGGGCGAGAGAGAGACTGGGTGCGAGAGAGAGACTGGGGGCGAGAGAGAAACTGGGGGCGAGAGAGAACGGGAGCGATAGAGAGACCGGGGGCGACAGAGAGAACGGGGGCAAGAGAGAAACTGGGGGCAAGAGAGAGAATGGGAGCGAGAGAGAGAACAGGGGTGAGAGAGAAACCGGGGGCGAGAGAGAGAGAACGGGCGTGAGGGAGAGGGACTGGGGGCAAGAGAGAGAATGGGGGCAAGAGAGAGAATGGGAGCGAGGGAGACGGGGGATGAGAGAGAGAACGGGAGCGAGGGAGTCGGGGATGAGAGAGAGACTGGGGGCGAGAGAGAGAACGGAGGCGAGAGAGAAACCGGGGGCGAGAGAGGGACTGGCGGCGAGAGAGAAACTGTGTGTGAGAGAGAGACTGGGGGAGAGAGAGAAACTGGGGGCGAGAGAGAGAACGGGAGTGAGAGAGAAACCGGGGACGAGAGAGAGAACGGGGGCGAGAGAGAAACTGGGGGCGAGAGAGAGACTGGGGGCGAGAGAGAGACTGGGGGCGAGAGATAGACTGGAGGCGAGAGAGAAACCCGGGACGAGAGAGAGAACGGGGGCTAGAGAGAAACTGGGGGCGAGAGAGAAACTGGGGGCGAGAGAGAGACTGGGTGCGAGAGAGAGACTGGGGGCGAGAGAGAAACTGGGGGCGAGAGAGAACGGGAGCGATAGAGAGACCGGGTCGACAGAGAGAACGGGGGCAAGAGAGAAACTGGGGGCAAGAGAGAGAATGGGAGCGAGAGAGAGAACAGGGGTGAGAGAGAAACCGGGGGCGAGAGAGAGAGAACGGGCGTGAGGGAGAGGGACTGGGGGCAAGAGAGAGAATGGGGGCAAGAGAGAGAATGGGAGCGAGGGAGACGGGGGATGAGAGAGCGAACGGGAGCGAGGGAGTCGGGGATGAGAGAGAGACTGGG
Organism: Chiloscyllium punctatum; assembly: GCF_047496795.1. NCBI lineage: Eukaryota > Metazoa > Chordata > Chondrichthyes > Orectolobiformes > Hemiscylliidae > Chiloscyllium > Chiloscyllium punctatum. Next base: position 24,460,640 of record NC_092762.1, read on the forward strand.
GGCGAGAGAGAGACTGGGGCGAGAGAGAGAACGGGAGTGAGAGAGAAACCGGGGACGAGAGAGAGAACGGGGGCGAGAGAGAAACTGGGGGCGAGAGAGAGACTGGGGGCGAGAGAGAGACTGGGGGCGAGAGAGAAACTAGGGACGAGAGAGAGAACGGGGGCGAGAGAGAAACTGGGGGCGAGAGAGAAACTGGGGGCGAGAGAGAGACTGGGGGCGAGAGAGAGACTGGGGGCGAGAGAGAAACTGTGGGCGAGAGAGAATGGGAGCGAAAGAGAGACCGGGGGCGAGAGAGAGAACGGGGGCAAGAGAGAAACCGGGGGCAAGTGGGAGAATGGGAGCGAGAGAGGAACTGGGGGGGGGGGGGGGAGAGACCGGGGGAGAGAGAGAAACCGGGGGCAAGAGAGAGAACGGGAGAGAGAGAGAGTCGGGCGAGATAGAAACTGTGGGCGAGAGAGTGAACGGGGGCAAGAGAGAGAATGGGGGCGAGAGAGAGACTGGGGGCGAGAGAGAGACTGGGGGCGAGAGAGAAACTGGTGGCGAGAGAGAGAACGGGGGCGAGAGAGAAGATGGGGAGAGACAGAGAGTACGGGGGTGAGAGAGAGACTGGGGGTGAGAGAGAGACTGGGGGCAAGAGAGAGAACGGGGAGAGAGAGAAACCGGGGGCGAGAGAGAGACTGGGGGCGAGAGAGAAACTGGGTGTGAGAGGGAGACTGGGGGCGAGAGAGAGACTGGGGGCGGGAGAGAAACTGAGGGCGAGAGAGAGAACAGGAGTGAGAGTGAAACCGGGGCGAGAGAGAGACTGGGGGCGAGAGAGAAACTGGGGGTGAGAGAGAGACTGGGGGCGAGAGAGAGACTGGGGGCGAGAGAGAAACTGGCGGCGAGAGAGAGAACGGGAGTGAGAGAGAAACCGGGGGCGAGAGAGAGAACGGGGGCGAGAGTGAAACTGGGGGCGAGAGAGAGACTGGGGGCGAGAGAGAAACTGGGAGCGAGAGAGAACGAGAGCGAGAGAGAGACCGGGGGCGAGAGAGAGAACGGGGGCAAGAGAGAAACCGGGGGCAAGAGAGAGAGAACGGGGGTGAGAGAGAGACTGGGGGCGAGAGAGAAAACAGGGGCGAGAGAGAAACTGGGGGCGAGAGAGAAAACAGGGGCGAGAGAGAGACTGGGGCGAGAGTGAGAGAGTGGGGGTGAGAGAGAGACTGGGTGCGAGAGAGAGACTGGGGCGAGAGAGAGAAAGGGGGCGAGAGAGAGCGGGGGCGAGAGAGAAACTGGGGGCGAGAGAGAGACTGGGGACGAGAGAGACACTGGGGGCGAGAGAGAAATTCGGGGGCCAGAGAGAACGGGAGCGAGAGAGAGACTGGGGGCGAGAGAGAGAACGGGGGCATGAGAGAAACCGGGGGCAAGAGAGAGAGAACGGGGGTGAGAGAGAGACTGGGGGCGAGAGAGAGAACGGGGGCAAGGGAGAAACCGGGGGCAAGAGAGAGAACGGGAGCGAGAGAGAGAACGGGGGTGAGAGAGAGAACGGAAGCGAGAGAGGGAACGGGGGCGAGAGAGAGACTGGGGGCGAGAGAGAAACCGGGGGCGAGAGAGAAACCGGGGGCGAGAGAGAGACTGGGGGCTAGAGAGAAACCAGGGACGAGAGAGAGACTGGGGGCGAGAGAGAAACTGGTGGGAGAGAGAGAGACCGGTGTTGAGAAAGAGCGGGGGCGAGAGAGAGAACGGGAGAGTGGGAGAGACCGGGGGCAAGAGAGAGAACGGGAGCGAGGGAGACTGGCGACGAGAGAGAGACTGGGGGCGAGAGAGAGACTGGGGGTGAGAGAGAAACCGGGGGTGAGAGAGAGCGGGGTCGAGAGAGAGAATGGGTGTTGAGAGAGAAACCAGGGGTGAGAGAGAGACTGGGGGCGAGAGAGAGGCTGGGGGCGAGAGACAGACTTGGGGTGAGAGACAGACTGGAGACGAGAGAGAGGAAGGGAGTGAGAGAGAAACTCGGGGCGAGAGAGAGGGAACGGGGGTGAGAGAGAGACTGGGGGCAAGAGAGAAACTGGGGGCGAAAGAGAGGAAGGGAGTGAGAGAGAAACCGGGGTCGAGAGAGAAACTGGGGGTGAGAGAGAGACTGGGGGCGAGAGAAAAAACAGGGGCGAGAGAGAGACTGGGGGCGAGAGAGAGAGAGCGGGGGTGAGAGAGAGACTGGGGGCGAGAGAGAAACTGGGGGCGAGAGAGAGAACGGGAGGGAGAGAGAAACCGGGGGCGAGAGAGAGACTGGGGGCGAGAGAGAAACTGGTGGTGAGAGACAGACTGGGGGCGAGAGAGAAACTGTGGGCGAGAGAGAGAACGGGAGTGAGAGAAACCGGGGCGAGAGAAAGACTGGGGGCGAGAGAGAAACTGGGGGTGAGAGAGAGACTGGGGGCGAGAGAGAGACTGGGGGCGAGAGAGAAACTAGGGGCGAGAGAGAGAACGGGAGTGAGAGAGAAACCGGGGACGAGAGAGAGAATGGGGGCGAGAGAGAAACTGGGGGTGAGAGAGAACCTGGGGGCGAGAGAGAAACTGGGAGCGAGAGAGAACTATAGCGAGAGAGAGACCGGGGGCAAGTGAGAAACTGGGGGCAAGAGAGAGAGAACGGGGGTGAGAGAGAGACTGGGGGCGAGAGAGAAAACAGGGGCGAGAGAGAGACTGGGGGCGAGAGAGAGAGAGCGGGGGTGCGAGAGAGACTGGGGGCAAGTGAGAAACTGGGGGCGAGAGAGAGAACGGAGGCGAGAGAGAAACCGGGGGCGAGAGAGAGACTGGCGGCGAGAGAGAAAACAGGGGCGAGACAGAGACTGGGGGCGAGAGAGAAAACAGGGGCGAGAGAGAGACTGGGGCGAGAGAGAGAGAGCGGAGGTGAGAGAGAGACTGGGGGCGAGAGAGAAACTGGGGGCGAGAGAGAGAACGGGAGTGAGAGAGAAACCGTTGACGAGAGAGAGAACGGGGCCGAGAGAGAAACTGGAGGCGAGAGAGAGACTGGGGGCGAGAGAGAGACTGGGGGCGAGAGAACGACTGGGGCGAGAGAGAGAACGGGGGCGAGAGAGAGCGGGGGCGAGAGAGAAACTGGGGGCGAGAGAGAGACTGGGGGCGAGAGAGACACTGGGGGCGAGAGAGAAATTGGGGGGCGAGAGAGAACGGGAGCGAGAGAGAGACTGGGGCGAGAGAGCTAACGGGGGCAAGGGAGAAATCGGCGGCAAGAGAGAGAACGGGAGCGAGAGAGAGAACGGGGGTGAGAGAGAGAACGGAAGCGAGAGAGGGAACGGGGGCGAGAGAGAGACTGGGGGCGAGAGAGAAACCGGGGGCGAGAGAGAAACCGGGGGCGAGAGAGAGACTGGGGGCTAGAGAGAAACCAGGGACGAGAGAGAGACTGGGGGCGAGAGAGAGACTGGGGGGAGAGAGAGAGACCGGTGTGGAGAAAGAGCGGGGGCGAGAGAGAGAACGGGAGCGTGGGAGAGACCGGGGGCAAGTAAGAGAACGGGGGGGTGAGAAGAAACCAGGGGCGAGAGAGAGACTGGGGGCGAGACAGAGGCTGGGGGCGAGAGACATACTTGGGGTGAGAGACAGACTGGGGACGAGAGAGAGGAAGGGAGTGAGAGAGAAACCGGGGACGAGAGAGAGAACGGGGGCGAGAAAGAAACTCGGGGCGAGAGAGAGGGAACGGGGGTGAGAGAGAGACTGGGGGCAAGAGAGAAACTGGGGGCGAGAGAGAGAACGGGAGTGAGAGAGAAACCGGGGTCAAGAGAGAAACTGGGGGCGAGAGAGAGAACGGGAGTGAGAGAGAAACCGGGGGCGAGAGAGAGACTGGGGGCGAGAGAGAAACTGGGGGTGAGAGAGAGACTGGGGGCGAGAGAGAAACTGGGGGCGAGAGAGAGAACGGGAGGGAGAGAGAAACCGGGGGCGAGAGAGAGACTGGGGGCGAGAGAGAAACTGGTGGTGAGAGAGAGACTGGGGGCGAGAGAGAAACTGGGGGCGAGAGAGAGAACGGGAGTGAGAGAGAAACCGGGGCGAGAGAGAGACTGGGGGCGAGAGAGAAACTGGGTTTGGGAGAGAGACTGGGGGCGAGAGAGAGACTGGGGGCGAGAGAGAAACTAGGGGCGAGAGAGAGAACGGGAGTGAGAGAAAAACCGGGGACGAGAGAGAGAATGGGAGTGAGAGAGAAACCGGGGGCGAGAGAGAGACTGGGGGCGAGAGAGAGAACGGGAGTGAGAGAGAAACCGGGGGCGAGAGAGAGACTGGGGGCGAGAGAGAAACTGTTGGTGAGAGAGAGACTGGGGGCGAGAGAGAAACTGGGGGCGAGAGAGAGAACGGGAGGGAGAGAGAAACCGGGGTCAAGAGAGAAACTGGGGGCGAGAGAGAGAACGGCAGTGAGAGAGAAACCGGGGGCGAGAGAGAGACTGGGGGCGAGAGAGAAACTGGGGGTGAGAGAGAGACTGGGGGCGAGAGAGAAACTGGGGGCGAGAGAGAGAACGGGAGGGAGAGAGAAACCGGGGGCGAGAGAGAGACTGGGGGCGAGAGAGAAACTGGTGGTGAGAGAGAGACTGGGGGCGAGAGAGAAACTGGGGGCGAGAGAGAGAACGGGAGTGAGAGAGAAACCGGGGCGAGAGAGAGACTGGGGGCGAGAGAGAAACTGGAGGTGGGAGAGAGACTGGGGGCGAGAGAGAGACTGGGGGCGAGAGAGAAACTAGGGGTGAGAGAGAGAACGGGAGTGAGAGAGAAACCGGGGACGAGAGAGAGAATGGGGGCGAGAGAGAAAGTGGGGGTGAGAGAGAGACTGGGGGTGAGAGAGAAACTGGGAGCGAGAGAGAACTAGAGCGAGAGAGAGATCGGGGGCGAGAGAGAGAACGGGGGCAAGTGAGAAACCGGGGGCAAGAGAGAGAGAACGGGGGTGAGAGAGAGACTGGGGACGAGAGAGAAAACAGGGGCGAGAGAGAGACTGGGGGCGAGAGAGAGAGAGCGGGGGTGCGAGAGAGACTGGGGGCAAGAGAGAAACTGGGGGCGAGAGAGAGAACGGAGGTGAGAGAGAAACCGGGGGCGAGAGAGAGACTGGCGGCGAGAGAGAAACCGGGGGCGAGAGAGAGACTGGGGGCGAGAGAGAAACTGTGTGTGAGAGAGAACTGGGGGCGAGAGAGAAAACGGGTTTGAGAGAGAAACCGGGGACGAGAGAGAGAACGGGGGCGAGAGAGAAACTGGGGGCGAGAGAGAGACTGGGGGCGAGAGAGAGACTGGGGGCGAGAGAGAAACCCGGGACGAGAGAGAGAACGGGGGCGAGAGAGAAACTGGGGGCGAGAGAGAAACTGGGGGCGAGAGAGAGACTGGGTGCGAGAGAGAGACTGGGGGCGAGAGAGAAACTGGGGGCGAGAGAGAACGGGAGCGAGAGAGAGACCGGGGGCGACAGAGAGAACGGGGGCAAGAGATAAACCGGGGGCAAGAGAGAGAATGGGAGCGAGAGAGAGAACAGGGGTGAGAGAGAAACCGGGGGCGAGAGAGAGAGAACGGGCGTGAGGGAGAGGGACTGGGGGCAAGAGAAAGAATGGGAGCAAGAGAGAGAATGGGAGCGAGGGAGACTGGGCATGAGAGAGAGAACGGGAGCGAGGGAGTCGGGGATGAGAGAGAGACTGGGGGCGAGAGAGAGACTGGGGCGAGAGAGAAAGGGAGTGAGAGAGAAACCGGGGACGAGAGAGGGAACGGGGGCGAGAGAGAAACTGGGGGTTAGAGAGAGACTGGGGGCGAGAGAGAGACTGGGGGCGAGAGAGAAACTAGGGACGAGAGAGAGAACGGGGGCGAGAGAGAAACTGGGGGCGAGAGAGAAACTGGGGTCAAGAGAGAGACTGGGGCGAGAGAGAGACTGGGGGCGAGAGAGAAACTGTGGGCGAGAGAGAATGGGAGCGATAGAGAGACCGGGGGCGAGAGAGAGAACGGGGGCAAGAGAGAAACAGGGGGCAAGAGAGAAACCGGGGGCAAGTGGGAGAATGGGAGCGAGAGAGGAACTGGGGGGGGGGGGAGAGAACGGGGGAGAGAGAGAAACCGGGGGCAAGAGAGAGAACGGGAGAGAGAGAGAGTCGGGGCGAGAGAGAAACTGGGGGCGAAAGAGTGAACGGGGGCAAGAGAGAGAATGGGGGCGAGAGAGAGACTGGGGGCGAGAGAGAGACTGGGGGTGAGAGAGAAACTGGTGGCGAGAGAGAGAACGGGGGCGAGAGAGAAGATGGGGAGAGAGAGAGAGTACGGGGGTGAGAGAGAGACTGGGGGTGAGAGAGAGACTGGGGGCAAGAGAGAGAACGGGGACAGAGAGAAACCGGGGGCGAGAGAGAGACTGGGGGCGAGAGAGAAACTGAGGGCGAGAGAGAGAACAGGAGTGAGAGAGAAACCGGGGCGAGAGAGAGACTGGGGGCGAGAGAGAAACTGGGGGTGAGAGAGAGACTGGGGGCGAGAGAGAGACTGGGGGCGAGAGAGAAACTGGGGGCGAGAGAGAGAACGGGAGTGAGAGAGAAACCGGGGACGAGAGAGAGAATGGGGGCGAGAGAGAAACTGGGGGTGAGAGAGAGACTGTGGGCGAGAGAGAAACTGGGAGCGAGAGAGAATGAGAGCGAGAGAGAGACCGGGGGCGAGAGAGAGAACGGGGGCAAGAGAGAAACCGGGGGCAAGAGAGAGAGAACGGGTGTGAGAGAGAGACTGGGGGCGAGAGAGAAAACAGGGGCGAGAGAGAGACTGGGGGCGAGAGAGAAAACAGGGGCGAGAGAGAGACTGGGGCGAGAGAGAGAGAGCGGGGGTGAGAGAGAGACTGGGGGCGAGAGAGAAAATGGGGGCGAGAGAGAGTACGGAGGCGAGAGAGAAACCGGGGGCGAGAGAGAGACTGGGTGCGAGAGAGAAACTGGGGGCGAGAGAGAAACTGGGGGCGAGAGAGAGAACGGGAGTGAGAGAGAAACCGGGGACGAGAGAGAGAACGGGGCCGAGAGAGAAACTGGAGGCGAGAGAGAGACTGGGGGCGAGAGAGAGACTGGGGGCGAGAGAGAGACTGGGGCGAGAGAGAGAACGGGGGCGAGAGAGAGCGGGGGCGAGAGAGAAACTGGGGGCGAGAGAGAGACTGGGGGCGAGAGAGAGACTGGGGGCGAGAGAGAAATTGGGGGCGAGAGAGAGAACGGGGTCAAGGGAGAAACCGGGGGCAAGAGAGAGAACGGGAGCGAGAGAGAGAACGGGGGTGAGAGAGAGAACGGGAGCGAGAGAGGGAACGGGGGCGAGAGAGAGACTGGGGCGAGAGAGAGAACGGGGGCGAGAGAGAGCGGGGGCGAGAGAGAAACTGGGGGCGAGAGAGAGACTGGGGGCGAGAGAGAGACTGGGGGCGAGAGAGAGACTGGGGGCGAGAGAGAGAACGGGGCAAGGGAGAAACCGGGGGCAAGAGAGTGAACGGGAGCGAGAGAGAGAACGGGGGTGAGAGAGAGAACGGGAGCGAGAGAGGGAACGGGGGCGAGAGAGAGACTGGGGGCGAGAGAGAAACCGGGGGCGAGAGAGAAACCGGGGGCGAGAGAGAGACTGGTGGCTAGAGAGAAACCAGGGACGAGAGAGAGACTGGGGGCGAGAGAGAGACTGGAGGGAGAGAGAGAGACCGGTGTTGAGAAAGAGCGGGGGCGAGAGAGAGACTGGGGCGAGAGAGAGAACGGGGGCGAGAGAGAGCGGGGGCGAGAGAGAAACCGGGGGCGAGAGAGAGACTGGGGGCTAGAGAGAAACCAGGGACGAGAGAGAGATTGGGGGCGAGAGAGAGACTGGAGGGAGAGAGAGAGACCGGTGTTGAGAAAGAGCGGGGGCGAGAGAGAGAACGGGAGCGTGGGAGAGACCGGGGGCAAGAGAGAGAACGGGAGCGAGGGAGACTGGCGACGAGAGAGAGACTGGGGGCGAGAGAGCGAGTGGGGGCGAGAGAGAGAACGGGGGCAAGGGAGAAACCGGGGGCAAGAGAGAGAACGGGAGCGAGAGAGAGAACAGGGGTGACAGAGAGAACGGGAGCGAGAGAGGGAACGGGGGCGAGAGAGAGACTGGGGGCGAGAGAGAAACCGGGGGCGAGAGAGAAACCGGGGGCGAGAGAGAGACTGGGGGCTAGAGAGAAACCAGGGACGAGAGAGAGACTGGGGGCGAGAGAGAGACTGGAGGGAGAGAGAGAGACCGGTGTTGAGAAAGAGTGGGGGCGAGAGAGAGACTGGGGCGAGAGAGAGAACGGGGGCGAGAGAGAGCGGGGGCGAGAGAGAGACTGGGGGCGAGAGAGAGAACGGGGGTGAGAGAGAGAACGGGAGCGAGAGAGAAACCGGGGGCGAGAGAGAGAACGGGAGCGAGAGAGGGAACGGGGGCGAGAGAGAGACTGGGGGCGAGAGAGAAACCGGGGGCGAGAGAGAAACCGGGGGCGAGAGAGAGACTGGTGGCTAGAGAGAAACCAGGGACGAGAGAGAGACTGGGGGCGAGAGAGAGACTGGAGGGAGAGAGAGAGACCGGTGTTGAGAAAGAGCGGGGGCGAGAGAGAGACTGGGGCGAGAGAGAGAACGGGGGCGAGAGAGAGCAGCGGCGAGAGAGAAACCGGGGGCGAGAGAGAGACTGGGGGCTAGAGAGAAACCAGGGACGAGAGAGAGACTGGGGACGAGAGAGAGACTGGAGGGAGAGAGAGAGACCGGTGTTGAGAAAGAGCGGGGGCGAGAGAGAGAGAACGGGAGCGTGGGAGAGACCGGGGGCAAGAGAGAGAACGGTAGTGAGGGAGACTGGCGACGAGAGAGAGACTGGGGGCGAGAGAGAGACTGGGGGCGAGAGTGAAACCGGGGGTGAGAGAGAGCGGGGTCGAGAGAGAGAATGGGGGGGTGAGAGAGAAACCAGGGGTGAGAGAGAGACTGGGGGCGAGAGAGAGGGTGGGGGCGAGAGACAGACTTGGGGTGAGAGACAGACTGGGGACGAGAGTGAGGAAGGGAGTGAGAGAGAAACCGGGGACGAGAGAGAGAACGGGGGCGAGAGAGAAACTCGGGGCGAGAGAGAGAACGGGGGCAAGAGAGAAACCGGGGGCAAGAGAGAGAGAACGGGGGTGAGAGAGAGACTGGGGGCGAGAGAGAAAACAGGGGCGAGAGAGAAACTGGGGGAGAGAGAGAAAACAGGGGCGAGAGAGAGACTGGGGCGAGAGAGAGAGAGCGGGGGTGAGAGAGAGACTGGGTGCGAGAGAGAGACTGGGGCGAGAGAGAGAACGGGGGCGAGAGAGAGCGGGGGCGAGAGAGAAACTGGGGGCGAGAGAGAGACTGGGGGCGAGAGAGACACTGAGGGCGAGAGAGACATTGGAGGGCGAGAGAGAACGGGAGCGAGAGAGAGACTGGGGGCGAGAGAGAGAACGGGGGCAAGAGAGAAACCGGGGACAAGAGAGAGAACGGGAGCGAGAGAGAGAACGGGGGTGAGAGAGAGAACGGAAGCGAGAGAGGGAACGGGGGCGAGAGAGAGACTGGGGGCGAGAGAGAAACCGGGGGTGAGAGAGAGCGGGGTCGAGAGAGAGAATGGGTGTTGAGAGTGAAACCAGGGGTGAGAGAGAGACTGGGGGCGAGAGAGAGGCTGGGGGCGAGAGACAGACTTGGGGTGAGAGACAGACTGGAGTCGAGAGAGAGTAAGGGAGTGAGAGAGAAACTCGGGGCGAGAGAGAGGGAACGAGGGTGAGAGAGAGACTGGGGGCAAGGGAGAAACTGGGGGCGAAAGAGAGAACGGGAGTGAGAGAGAAACCGGGGTCGAGAGAGAAACTGGGGGTGAGAGAGAGACTGGGGGCGAGAGAGAAAACAGGGGCGAAAGAGAGACTGGGGGCGAGAGAGAGAGAGCGGGGGTGAGAGAGAGACTGGGGGCGAGAGAGAAACTGGGGGCGAGAGAGAGAACGGGAGGGAGAGAGAAACCGGGGGCGAGAGAGAGAGAACGGGCGTGAGGGAGAGGGACTGGGGGCAAGCGAGAGAATGGGGGCAAGAGAGAGAATGGGAGCGAGGGAGACCGGGGATGAGAGAGAGAACGGGAGCGAGGGAGTCGGGGATGAGAGAGAGACTGGGGGCGAGAGAGAGACTGGGGCGAGAGAGAGAACGGGAGTGAGAGAGAAACCGGGGACGAGAGAGAGAACGGGGGCGAGAGAGAAACTGGGGGCGAGAGAGAGACTGGGGGCGAGAGAGAGACTGGGGGCGAGAGAGAAACTAGGGACGAGAGAGAGAACGGGGGCGAGAGAGAAACTGGGGGCGAGAGAGAAACTCGGGGCGAGAGAGAGACTGGGGGCGAGAGAGAGACTGGGGGCGAGAGAGAAACAGTGGGCGAGAGAGAATGGGAGCGAAAGAGAGACCGGGGGCGAGAGAGAGAACGGGGGCAAGAGAGAAACCGGGGGCAAGTGGGAGAATGGGAGCGAGAGAGGAACTGGGGGGGGGGGAGAGACCGGGGGAGAGAGAGAAACCGGGGGCAAGAGAGAGAACGGGAGAGAGAGAGAGTCGGGGCGAGATAGAAACTGGGGGCGAGAGAGTGAACGGGGGCAAGAGAGAGAATGGGGGCGAGAGAGAAACTGGTGGCGAGAGAGAGAACGGGGGCGAGAGAGAAGATGGGGAGAGACAGAGAGTACGGGGGTGAGAGAGAGACTGGGGGTGAGAGAGAGACTGGGGGCAAGAGAGAGAACGGGGAGAGAGAGAAACCGGGGGCGAGAGAGAGACTGGGGGCGAGAGAGAAACTGGGTGTGAGAGGGAGACTGGGGGCGAGAGAGAGACTGGGGGCGGGAGAGAAACTGAGGGCGAGAGAGAGAACAGGAGTGAGAGAGAATCCGGGGCGAGAGAGAGACTGGGGGCGAGAGAGAAACTGGGGGTGAGAGAGAGACTGGGGGCGAGAGAGAGACTGGGGGCGAGAGAGAAACTGGCGGCGAGAGAGAGAACGGGAGTGAGAGAGAAACCGGGGGCGAGAGAGAGAACGGGGGCGAGAGTGAAACTGGGGGCGAGAGAGAAACTGTGGGCGAGAGAGAATGGGAGCGATAGAGAGACCGGGGGCGAGAGAGAGAACGGGGGCAAGAGAGAAACAGGGGGCAAGAGAGAAACCGGGGGCAAGTGGGAGAATGGGAGCGAGAGAGGAACTGGGGGGGGGGGAGACAACGGGGGAGAGAGAGAAACCGGGGGCAAGAGAGAGAACGGGAGAGAGAGAGAGTCGGGGCGAGAGAGAAACTGGGGGCGAAAGAGTGAACGGGGGCAAGAGAGAGAATGGGGGCGAGAGAGAGACTGGGGGCGAGAGAAAGACTGGGGGTGAGAGAGAAACTGGTGGCGAGAGAGAGAACGGGGGCGAGAGAGAAGATGGGGAGAGAGAGAGAGTACGGGGGTGAGAGAGAGACTGGGGGTGAGAGAGAGACTGGGGGCAAGAGAGAGAACGGGGACAGAGAGAAACCGGGGGCGAGAGAGAGACTGGGGGCGAGAGAGAAACTGAGGGCGAGAGAGAGAACAGGAGTGAGAGAGAAACCGGGGCGAGAGAGAGACTGGGGGCGAGAGAGAAACTGGGGGTGAGAGAGAGACTGGGGGCGAGAGAGAGACTGGGGGCGAGAGAGAAACTGGGGGCGAGAGAGAGAACGGGAGTGAGAGAGAAACCGGGGACGAGAGAGAGAATGGGGGCGAGAGAGAAACTGGGGGTGAGAGAGAGACTGGGGGCGAGAGATAAACTGGGAGCGAGAGAGAATGAGAGCGAGAGAGAGACCGGGGGCGAGAGAGAGAACGGGGGCAAGAGAGAAACCGGGGGCAAGAGAGAGAGAACGGGTGTGAGAGAGAGACTGGGGGCGAGAGAGAAAACAGGGGCGAGAGAGAGACTGGGGGCGAGAGAGAAAACAGGGGCGAGAGAGAGACTGGGGCGAGAGAGAGAGAGCGGGGGTGAGAGAGAGACTGGGGGCGAGAGAGAAAATGGGGGCGAGAGAGAGTACGGAGGCGAGAGAGAAACCGGGGGCGAGAGAGAGACTGGGTGCGAGAGAGAAACTGGGGGCGAGAGAGAAACTGGGGGCGAGAGAGAGAACGGGAGTGAGAGAGAAACCGGGGACGAGAGAGAGAACGGGGCCGAGAGAGAAACTGGAGGCGAGAGAGAGACTGGGGGCGAGAGAGAGACTGGGGGCGAGAGAGAGACTGGGGCGAGAGAGAGAACGGGGGCGAGAGAGAGCGGGGGCGAGAGAGAAACTGGGGGCGAGAGAGAGACTGGGGGCGAGAGAGAGACTGGGGGCGAGAGAGAAATTGGGGGCGAGAGAGAGAACGGGGTCAAGGGAGAAACCGGGGGCAAGAGAGAGAACGGGAGCGAGAGAGAGAACGGGGGTGAGAGAGAGAACGGGAGCGAGAGAGGGAACGGGAGCGAGAGAGAGACTGGGGCGAGAGAGAGAACGGGGGCGAGAGAGAGCGGGGGCGAGAGAGAAACTGGGGGCGAGAGAGAGACTGGGGGCGAGAGAGAGACTGGGGGCGAGAGAGAGACTGGGGGCGAGAGAGAGAACGGGGCAAGGGAGAAACCGGGGGCAAGAGAGTGAACGGGAGCGAGAGAGAGAACGGGGGTGAGCGAGAGAACGGGAGCGAGAGAGGGAACGGGGGCGAGAGAGAGACTGGGGGCGAGAGAGAAACCGGGGGCGAGAGAGAAACCGGGGGCGAGAGAGAGACTGGTGGCTAGAGAGAAACCAGGGACGAGAGAGAGACTGGGGGCGAGAGAGAGACTGGAGGGAGAGAGAGAGACCGGTGTTGAGAAAGAGCGGGGGCGAGAGAGAGACTGGGGCGAGAGAGAGAACGGGGGCGAGAGAGAGCGGGGGCGAGAGAGAGACTGGAGGGAGAGAGAGAGACCGGTGTTGAGAAAGAGCGGGGGCGAGAGAGAGACTGGGGGCGAGAGAGAAACCGGGGGCGAGAGAGAAACCGGGGGCGAGAGAGAGACTGGGGGCTAGAGAGAAACCAGGGACGAGAGAGAGACTGGGGGCGAGAGAGAGACTGGAGGGAGAGAGAGAGACCGGTGTTGAGAAAGAGTGGGGGCGAGAGAGAGACTGGGGCGAGAGAGAGAACGGGGGCGAGAGAGAGCGGGGGCGAGAGAGAGACTGGGGGGGGGGGGGAGAGACCGGGGGAGAGAGAGAAACCGGGGGCAAGAGAGAGAACGGGAGAGAGAGAGAGTCGGGGCGAGATAGAAACTGGGGGCGAGAGAGTGAACGGGGGCAAGAGAGAGAATGGGGGTGAGAGAGAGACTGGGGGCGAGAGAGAGACTGGGGGCGAGAGAGAAACTGGTGGCGAGAGAGAGAACGGGGGCGAGAGAGAAGATGGGGAGAGACAGAGAGTACGGGGGTGAGAGAGAGACTGGGGGTGAGAGAGAGACTGGGGGCAAGAGAGAGAACGGGGAGAGAGAGAAACCGGGGGCGAGAGAGAGACTGGGGGCGAGAGAGAAACTGGGTGTGAGAGGGAGACTGGGGGCGAGAGAGAGACTGGGGGCGGGAGAGAAACTGAGGGCGAGAGAGAGAACAGGAGTGAGAGAGAATCCGGGGCGAGAGAGAGACTGGGGGCGAGAGAGAAACTGGGGGTGAGAGAGAGACTGGGGGCGAGAGAGAGACTGGGGGCGAGAGAGAAACTGGCGGCGAGAGAGAGAACGGGAGTGAGAGAGAAACCGGGGGCGAGAGAGAGAACGGGGGCGAGAGTGAAACTGGGGGCGAGAGAGAGACTGGGGGCGAGAGAGAAACTGGGAGCGAGAGAGAACGAGAGCGAGAGAGAGACCGGGGGCGAGAGAGAGAACGGGGGCAAGAGAGAAACCGGGGGCAAGAGAGAGAGAACGGGGGTGAGAGAGAGACTGGGGGCGAGAGAGAAAACAGGGGCGAGAGAGAAACTGGGGGCGAGAGAGAAAACAGGGGCGAGAGAGAGACTGGGGCGAGAGAGAGAGAGTGGGGGTGAGAGAGAGACTGGGTGCGAGAGAGAGACTGGGGCGAGAGAGAGAAAGGGGGCGAGAGAGAAACTTTTGGGAGAGAATGAGACCGGTGTTGAGAAAGAGCGGGGGCGAGAGAGAGAACGGGAGAGTGGGAGAGACCGGGGGCAAGAGAGAGAACGGGAGCGAGGGAGACTGGCGACGAGAGAGAGACTGGGGGCGAGAGAGAGACTGGGGGCGAGAGAGAAACCGGGGGTGAGAGAGAGCGGGGTCGAGAGAGAGAATGGGTGTTGAGAGAGAAACCAGGGGTGAGAGAGAGACTGGGGGCGAGAGAGAGGCTGGGGGCGAGAGACAGACTTGGGGTGAGAGACAGACTGGAGACGAGAGAGAGGAAGGGAGTGAGAGAGAAACTCGGGGCGAGAGAGAGGGAACGGGGGTGAGAGAGAGACTGGGGGCAAGAGAGAAACTGGGGGCGAAAGAGAGGAAGGGAGTGAGAGAGAAACCGGGGTCGAGAGAGAAACTGGGGGTGAGAGAGAGACTGGGGGCGAGAGAGAAAACAGGGGCGAGAGCGAGACTGGGGGCGAGAGAGAGAGAGCGGGGGTGAGAGAGAGACTGGGGGCGAGAGAGAAACTGGGGGCGAGAGAGAGAACGGGAGGGAGAGAGAAACCGGGGGCGAGAGAGAGACTGGGGGCGAGAGAGAAACTGGTGGTGAGAGACAGACTGGGGGCGAGAGAGAAACTGTGGGCGAGAGAGAGAACGGGAGTGAGAGAGAAACCGGGGCGAGAGAAAGACTGGGGGCGAGAGAGAAACTGGGGGTGAGAGAGAGACTGGGGGCGAGAGAGAGACTGGGGGCGAGAGAGAAACTAGGGGCGAGAGAGAGAACGGGAGTGAGAGAGAAACCGGGGACGAGAGAGAGAATGGGGGCGAGAGAGAAACTGGGGGTGAGAGAGAACCTGGGGGCGAGAGAGAAACTGGGAGCGAGAGAGAACTTTAGCGAGAGAGAGACCGGGGGCAAGTGAGAAACTGGGGGCAAGAGAGAGAGAACGGGGGTGAGAGAGAGACTGGGGGCGAGAGAGAAAACAGGGGCGAGAGAGAGACTGGGGGCGAGAGAGAGAGAGCGGGGGTGCGAGAGAGACTGGGGGCAAGAGAGAAACTGGGGGCGAGAGAGAGAACGGAGGCGAGAGAGAAACCGGGGGCGAGAGAGAGACTGGCGGCGAGAGAGAAAACAGGGGCGAGACAGAGACTGGGGGCGAGAGAGAAAACAGGGGCGAGAGAGAGACTGGGGCGAGAGAGAGAGAGCGGGGGTGAGAGAGAGACTGGGGGCGAGAGAGAAACTGGGGGCGAGAGAGAGAACGGGAGTGAGAGAGAAACCGTGGACGAGAGAGAGAACGGGGCCGAGAGAGAAACTGGAGGCGAGAGAGAGACTGGGGGTGAGAGAGAGACTGGGGGCGAGAGAGAGACTGGGGCGAGAGAGAGAACGGGGGCGAGAGAGAGCGGGGGCGAGAGAGAAACTGGGGGCGAGAGAGAGACTGGGGGCGAGAGAGACACTGGGGGCGAGAGAGAAATTGGGGGGCGAGAGAGAACGGGAGCGAGAGAGAGACTGGGGCGAGAGAGAGAACGGGGGCAAGGGAGAAACCGGCGGCAAGAGAGAGAACGGGAGCGAGAGAGAGAACGGGGGTGAGAGAGAGAACGGAAGCGAGAGGGGGAACGGGGGCGAGAGAGAGACTGGGGGCGAGAGAGAAACCGGGGGCGAGAGAGAAACCGGGGGCGAGAGAGAGACTGGGGGCTAGAGAGAAACCAGGGACGAGAGAGAGACTGGGGGCGAGAGAGAGACTGGGGGGAGAGAGAGAGACCGGTGTTGAGAAAGAGCGGGGGCGAGAGAGAGAACGGGAGCGTGGGAGAGACCGGGGGCAAGTAAGAGAACGGGGGGGTGAGAGAGAAACCAGGGGCGAGAGAGAGACTGGGGGCGAGACAGAGGCTGGGGGCGAGAGACAGACTTGGGGTGAGAGACAGACTGGGGACGAGAGAGAGGAAGGGAGTGAGAGAGAAACCGGGGACGAGAGAGAGAACGGGGGCGAGAAAGAAACTCGGGTCGAGAGAGAGGGAACGGGGGTGAGAGAGAGACTGGGGGCAAGAGAGAAACTGGGGGCGAGAGAGAGAACGGGAGTGAGAGAGAAACCGGGGTCAAGAGAGAAACTGGGGGCGAGAGAGAGAACGGGAGTGAGAGAGAAACCGGGGGCGAGAGAGAGACTGGGGGCGAGAGAGAAACTGGGGGTGAGAGAGAGACTGGGGGCGAGAGAGAAACTGGGGGCGAGAGAGAGAACGGGAGGGAGAGAGAAACCGGGGGCGAGAGAGAGACTGGGGGCGAGAGAGAAACTGGTGGTGAGAGAGAGACTGGGGGCGAGAGAGAGACTGGGGGCGAGAGAGAAACGAGGGGCGAGAGAGAGAACGGGAGTGAGAGAAAAACCGGGGACGAGAGAGAGAATGGGAGTGAGAGAGAAACCGGGGGCGAGAGAGAGACTGGGGGCGAGAGAGAGAACGGGAGTGAGAGAGAAACCGGGGGCGAGAGAGAGACTGGGGGCGAGAGAGAAACTGGGGGTGAGAGAGAGACTGGGGGCGAGAGAGAAACTGGGGGCGAGAGAGAGAACGGGAGGGAGAGAGAAACCGGGGTCAAGAGAGAAACTGGGGGCGAGAGAGAGAACGGGAGTGAGAGAGAAACCGGGGGCGAGAGAGAGACTGGGGGCGAGAGAGAAACTGGGGGTGAGAGAGAGACTGGGGGCGAGAGAGAAACTGGGGGCGAGAGAGAGAACGGGAGGGAGAGAGAAACCGGGGGCGAGAGAGAGACTGGGGGCGAGAGAGAAACTGGTGGTGAGAGAGAGACTGGGGGCGAGAGAGAGAACGGGGGCGAGAGAGAAGATGGGGAGAGACAGAGAGTACGGGGGTGAGAGAGAGACTGGGGGTGAGAGAGAGACTGGGGGCAAGAGAGAGAACGGGGAGAGAGAGAAACCGGGGGCGAGAGAGAGACTGGGGGCGAGAGAGAAACTGGGTGTGAGAGGGAGACTGGGGGCGAGAGAGAGACTGGGGGCGGGAGAGAAACTGAGGGCGAGAGAGAGAACAGGAGTGAGAGAGAATCCGGGGCGAGAGAGAGACTGGGGGCGAGAGAGAAACTGGGGGTGAGAGAGAGACTGGGGGCGAGAGAGAGACTGGGGGCGAGAGAGAAACTGGCGGCGAGAGAGAGAACGGGAGTGAGAGAGAAACCGGGGGCGAGAGAGAGAACGGGGGCGAGAGTGAAACTGGGGGCGAGAGAGAGACTGGGGGCGAGAGAGAAACTGGGAGCGAGAGAGAACGAGAGCGAGAGAGAGACCGGGGGCGAGAGAGAGAACGGGGGCAAGAGAGAAACCGGGGGCAAGAGAGAGAGAACGGGGGTGAGAGAGAGACTGGGGGCGAGAGAGAAAACAGGGGCGAGAGAGAAACTGGGGGCGAGAGAGAAAACAGGGGCGAGAGAGAGACTGGGGCGAGAGAGAGAGAGTGGGGGTGAGAGAGAGACTGGGTGCGAGAGAGAGACTGGGGCGAGAGAGAGAAAGGGGGCGAGAGAGAGCGGGGGCGAGAGAGAAACTGGGGGCGAGAGAGAGACTGGGGACGAGAGAGACACTGGGGGCGAGAGAGAAATTGGGGGGCGAGAGAGAACGGGAGCGAGAGAGAGACTGGGGGCGAGAGAGAGAACGGGGGCAAGAGAGAAACCGGGGGCAAGAGAGAGAGAACGGGGGTGAGAGAGAGACTGGGGGCGAGAGAGAGAACGGGGGCAAGGGAGAAACCGGGGGCAAGAGAGAGAACGGGAGCGAGAGAGAGAACGGGGGTGAGAGAGAGAACGGAAGCGAGAGAGGGAACGGGGGCGAGAGAGAGACTGGGGGCGAGAGAGAAACCGGGGGCGAGAGAGAAACCGGGGGCGAGAGAGAGACTGGGGGCTAGAGAGAAACCAGGGACGAGAGAGAGACTGGGGGCGAGAGAGAAACTGGTGGGAGAGAATGAGACCGGTGTTGAGAAAGAGCGGGGGCGAGAGAGAGAACGGGAGAGTGGGAGAGACCGGGGGCAAGAGAGAGAACGGGAGCGAGGGAGACTGGCGACGAGAGAGAGACTGGGGGCGAGAGAGAGACTGGGGGCGAGAGAGAAACCGGGGGTGAGAGAGAGCGGGGTCGAGAGAGAGAATGGGTGTTGAGAGAGAAACCAGGGGTGAGAGAGAGACTGGGGGCGAGAGAGAGGCTGGGGGCGAGAGACAGACTTGGGGTGAGAGACAGACTGGAGACGAGAGAGAGGAAGGGAGTGAGAGAGAAACTCGGGGCGAGAGAGAGGGAACGGGGGTGAGAGAGAGACTGGGGGCAAGAGAGAAACTGGGGGCGAAAGAGAGGAAGGGAGTGAGAGAGAAACCGGGGTCGAGAGAGAAACTGGGGGTGAGAGAGAGACTGGGGGCGAGAGAGAAAACAGGGGCGAGAGCGAGACTGGGGGCGAGAGAGAGAGAGCGGGGGTGAGAGAGAGACTGGGGGCGAGAGAGAAACTGGGGGCGAGAGAGAGAACGGGAGGGAGAGAGAAACCGGGGGCGAGAGAGAGACTGGGGGCGAGAGAGAAACTGGTGGTGAGAGACAGACTGGGGGCGAGAGAGAAACTGTGGGCGAGAGAGAGAACGGGAGTGAGAGAGAAACCGGGGCGAGAGAAAGACTGGGGGCGAGAGAGAAACTGGGGGTGAGAGAGAGACTGGGGGCGAGAGAGAGACTGGGGGTGAGAGAGAAACTAGGGGCGAGAGAGAGAACGGGAGTGAGAGAGAAACCGGGGACGAGAGAGAGAATGGGGGCGAGAGAGAAACTGGGGGTGAGAGAGAACCTGGGGGCGAGAGAGAAACTGGGAGCGAGAGAGAACTTTAGCGAGAGAGAGACCGGGGGCAAGTGAGAAACTGGGGGCAAGAGAGAGAGAACGGGGGTGAGAGAGAGACTGGGGGCGAGAGAGAAAACAGGGGCGAGAGAGAGACTGGGGGCGAGAGAGAGAGAGCGGGGGTGCGAGAGAGACTGGGGGCAAGAGAGAAACTGGGGGCGAGAGAGAGAACGGAGGCGAGAGAGAAACCGGGGGCGAGAGAGAGACTGGCGGCGAGAGAGAAAACAGGGGCGAGACAGAGACTGGGGGCGAGAGAGAAAACAGGGGCGAGAGAGAGACTGGGGCGAGAGAGAGAGAGCGGGGGTGAGAGAGAGACTGGGGGCGAGAGAGAAACTGGGGGCGAGAGAGAGAACGGGAGTGAGAGAGAAACCGTGGACGAGAGAGAGAACGGGGCCGAGAGAGAAACTGGAGGCGAGAGAGAGACTGGGGGTGAGAGAGAGACTGGGGGCGAGAGAGAGAACGGGGGCGAGAGAGAGCGGGGGCTAGAGAGAAACTGGGGGCGAGAGAGAGACTGGGGGCGAGAGAGACACTGGGGGCGAGAGAGAAATTGGGGGGCGAGAGAGAACGGGAGCGAGAGAGAGACTGGGGCGAGAGAGAGAACGGGGGCAAGGGAGAAACCGGCGGCAAGAGAGAGAACGGGAGCGAGAGAGAGAACGGGGGTGAGAGAGAGAACGGAAGCGAGAGGGGGAACGGGGGCGAGAGAGAGACTGGGGGCGAGAGAGAAACCGGGGGCGAGAGAGAAACCGGGGGCGAGAGAGAGACTGGGGGCTAGAGAGAAACCAGGGACGAGAGAGAGACTGGGGGCGAGAGAGAGATTGGGGGGAGAGAGAGAGACCGGTGTTGAGAAAGAGCGGGGGCGAGAGAGAGAACGGGAGCGTGGGAGAGACCGGGGGCAAGTAAGAGAACGGGGGGGTGAGAGAGAAACCAGGGGCGAGAGAGAGACTGGGGGCGAGACAGAGGCTGGGGGCGAGAGACAGACTTGGGGTGAGAGACAGACTGGGGACGAGAGAGAGGAAGGGAGTGAGAGAGAAACCGGGGACGAGAGAGAGAACGGGGGCGAGAAAGAAACTCGGGGCGAGAGAGAGGGAACGGGGGTGAGAGAGAGACTGGGGGCAAGAGAGAAACTGGGGGCGAGAGAGAGAACGGGAGGGAGAGAGAAACCGGGGTCAAGAGAGAAACTGGGGGCGAGAGAGAGAACGGGAGTGAGAGAGAAACCGGGGGCGAGAGAGAGACTGGGGGCGAGAGAGAAACTGGGGGTGAGAGAGAGACTGGGGGCGAGAGAGAAACTGGGGGCGAGAGAGAGAACGGGAGGGAGAGAGAAACCGGGGGCGAGAGAGAGACTGGGGGCGAGAGAGAAACTGGTGGTGAGAGAGAGACTGGGGGCGAGAGAGAAACTGGGGGCGAGAGAGAGAACGGGAGTGAGAGAGAAACCGGGGCGAGAGAGAGACTGGGGGCGAGAGAGAAACTGGGTTTGGGAGAGAGACTGGGGGCGAGAGAGAGACTGGGGGCGAGAGAGAAACTAGGGGCGAGAGAGAGAACGGGAGTGAGAGAAAAACCGGGGACGAGAGAGAGAATGGGAGTGAGAGAGAAACCGGGGGCGAGAGAGAGACTGGGGAAGAGAGAGAGAACGGGAGTGAGAGAGAAACCGGGGGCGAGAGAGAGACTGGGGGCGAGAGAGAAACTGGGGGTGAGAGAGAGACTGGGGGCGAGAGAGAAACTGGGGGCGAGAGAGAGAACGGGAGGGAGAGAGAAACCGGGGTCAAGAGAGAAACTGGGGGCGAGAGAGAGAACGGGAGTGAGAGAGAAACCGGGGGCGAGAGAGAGACTGGGGGCGAGAGAGAAACTGGGGGTGAGAGAGAGACTGGGGGCGAGAGAGAAACTGGGGGCGAGAGAGAGAACGGGAGGGAGAGAGAAACCGGGGGCGAGAGAGAGACTGGGGGCGAGAGAGAAACTGGTGGTGAGAGAGAGACTGGGGGCGAGAGAGAAACTGGGGGCGAGAGAGAGAACGGGAGTGAGAGAGAAACCGGGGCGAGAGAGAGACTGGGGGCGAGAGAGAAACTGGAGGTGGGAGTGAGACTGGGGGCGAGAGAGAGACTGGGGGCGAGAGAGAAACTAGGGGTGAGAGAGAGAACGGGAGTGAGAGAGAAACCGGGACGAGAGAGAGAATGGGGGCGAGAGAGAAAGTGGGGGTGAGAGAGAGACTGGGGGTGAGAGAGAAACTGGGAGCGAGAGAGAACTAGAGCGAGAGAGAGACCGGGGGCGAGAGAGAGAACGGGGGCAAGTGAGAAACCGGGGGCAAGAGAGAGAGAACGGGGGTGAGAGAGAGACTGGGGACGAGAGAGAAAACAGGGGCGAGAGAGAGACTGGGGGCGAGAGAGAGAGAGCGGGGGTGCGAGAGAGACTGGGGGCAAGAGAGAAACTGGGGGCGAGAGAGAGAACGGAGGCGAGAGAGAAACCCGGGGCGAGAGAGTGACTGGGGGCGAGAGAGAAACCCGGGACGAGAGAGAGAACGGGGGCGAGAGAGAAACTGGGGGAGAGAGAGAAACTGGGGGCGAGAGAGAGACTGGGTGCGAGAGAGAGACTGGGTGCGAGAGAGAAACTGGGGGCGAGAGAGAACGGGAGCGAGAGAGAGACCGGGGGCGACAGAGAGAACGGGGGCAAGAGATAAACCGGGGGCAAGAGAGAGAATGGGAGCGAGAGAGAGAACAGGGGTGAGAGAGAAACCGGGGGCGAGAGAGAGAGAACGGGCGTGAGGGAGAGGGACTGGGGGCAAGAGAGAGAATGGGAGCAAGAGAGAGAATGGGAGCGAGGGAGACTGGGCATGAGAGAGAGAACGGGAGCGAGGGAGTCGGGGATGAGAGAGAGACTGGGGGCGAGAGAGAGACTGGGGCGAGAGAGAGACTGGGGGTTAGAGAGAGACTGGGGGCGAGAGAGAGACTGGGGGCGAGAGAGAAACTAGGGACGAGAGAGAGAACGGGGGCGAGAGAGAAACTGGGGGCGAGAGAGAAACTGGGGTCAAGAGAGAGACTGCGGCGAGAGAGAGACTGGGGGCGAGAGAGAAACTGTGGGCGAGAGAGAATGGGAGCGATAGAGAGACCGGGGGCGAGAGAGAGAACGGGGGCAAGAGAGAAACAGGGGGCAAGAGAGAAACCGGGGGCAAGTGGGAGAATGGGAGCGAGAGAGAAACTGGGTTTGGGAGAGAGACTGGGGGCGAGAGAGAGACTGGGGGCGAGAGAGAAACTAGGGGCGAGAGAGAGAACGGGAGTGAGAGAAAAACCGGGGACGAGAGAGAGAATGGGAGTGAGAGAGAAACCGGGGGCGAGAGAGAGACTGGGGGCGAGAGAGAGAACGGGAGTGAGAGAGAAACCGGGGGCGAGAGAGAGACTGGGGGCGAGAGAGAAACTGGGGGTGAGAGAGAGACTGGGGGCGAGAGAGAAACTGGGGGCGAGTGAGAGAACGGGAGGGAGAGAGAAACCGGAGTCAAGAGAGAAACTGGGGGCGAGAGAGAGAACGGGAGTGAGAGAGAAACCGGGGGCGAGAGAGAGACTGGGGGCGAGAGAGAAACTGGGGGTGAGAGAGAGACTGGGGGCGAGAGAGAAACTGGGGGCGAGAGAGAGAACGGGAGGGAGAGAGAAACCGGGGGCGAGAGAGAGACTGGGGGCGAGAGAGAAACTGGTGGTGAGAGAGAGACTGGGGGCGAGAGAGAAACTGGGGGCGAGAGGGAGAACGGGAGTGAGAGAGAAACCGGGGCGAGAGAGAGACTGGGGGCGAGAGAGAAACTGGAGGTGGGAGAGAGACTGGGGGCGAGAGAGAGACTGGGGGCGAGAGAGAAACTAGGGGTGAGAGAGAGAACGGGAGTGAGAGAGAAACCGGGACGAGAGAGAGAATGGGGGCGAGAGAGAAAGTGGGGGTGAGAGAGAGACTGGGGGTGAGAGAGAAACTGGGAGCGAGAGAGAACTAGAGCGAGAGAGAGACCGGGGGCGAGAGAGAGAACGGGGGCAAGTGAGAAACCGGGGGCAAGAGAGAGAGAACGGGGGTGAGAGAGAGACTGGGGACGAGAGAGAAAACAGGGGCGAGAGAGAGACTGGGGGCGAGAGAGAGAGAGCGGGGGTGCGAGAGAGACTGGGGGCAAGAGAGAAACTGGGGGCGAGAGAGAGAACGGAGGCGAGAGAGAAACCGGGGGCGAGAGAGAGACTGGCGGCGAGAGAGAAACTGGGGGCGAGAGAGAGACTGGGGGCGAGAGAGAAACTGTGTGTGAGAGAGAAACTGGGGGCGAGAGAGAGAACGGGTTTGAGAGAGAAACCGGGGACGAGAGAGAGAACGGGGGCGAGAGAGAAACTGGGGGCGAGAGAGAGACTGGGGGCGAGAGAGAGACTGGGGGCGAGAGAGAGAAACCCGGGACGAGAGAGAGAACGGGGGCGAGAGAGAAACTGGGGGCGACAGAGAAACTGGGGGCGAGAGAGAGACTGGGTGCGAGAGAGAGACTGGGGGCGAGAGAGAAACTGGGGGCGAGAGAGAACGGGAGCGAGAGAGAGACCGGGGGCGACAGAGAGAACGGGGGCAAGAGATAAACCGGGGGCAAGAGAGAGAATGGGAGCGAGAGAGAGAACAGGGGTGAGAGAGAAACCGGGGGCGAGAGAGAGAGAACGGGCGTGAGGGAGAGGGACTGGGGGCAAGAGAGAGAATGGGAGCAAGAGAGAGAATGGGAGCGAGGGAGACTGGGCATGAGAGAGAGAACGGGAGCGAGGGAGTCGGGGATGAGAGAGAGACTGGGGGCGAGAGAGAGACTGGGGCGAGAGAGAGACTGGGGGTTAGAGAGAGACTGGGGGCGAGAGAGAGACTGGGGGCGAGAGAGAAACTAGGGACGAGAGAGAGAACGGGGGCGAGAGAGAAACTGGGGGCGAGAGAGAAACTGGGGTCAAGAGAGAGACTGGGGCGAGAGAGAGACTGGGGGCGAGAGAGAAACTGTGTGCGAGAGAGAATGGGAGCGATAGAGAGACCGGGGGCGAGAGAGAGAACGGGGGCAAGAGAGAAACAGGGGGCAAGAGAGAAACCGGGGGCAATTGGGAGAATTGGAGCGAGAGAGGAACTGGGGGGGGGGGGGAGAGAACGGGGGAGAGAGAGAAACCGGGGGCAAGAGAGAGAACGGGAGAGAGAGAGAGTCGGGGCGAGAGAGAAACTGGGGGCGAAAGAGTGAACGGGGGCAAGAGAGAGAATGGGGGCGAGAGAGAGACTGGGGGCGAGAGAGAGACTGGGGGTGAGAGAGAAACTGGTGGCGAGAGAGAGAACGGGGGCGAGAGAGAAGATGGGGAGAGAGAGAGAGTACGGGGGTGAGAGAGAGACTGGGGGTGAGAGAGAGACTGGGGGCAAGAGAGAGAACGGGGACAGAGAGAAACCGGGGGCGAGAGAGAGACTGGGGGCGAGAGAGAAACTGAGGGCGAGAGAGAGAACAGGAGTGAGAGAGAAACCGGGGCGAGAGAGAGTCTGGGGGCGAGAGAGAAACTGGGGGTGAGAGAGAGACTGGGGGCGAGAGAGAGACTGGGGGCGAGAGAGAAACTGGGGGCGAGAGAGAGAACGGGAGTGAGAGAGAAACCGGGGACGAGAGAGAGAATGGGGGCGAGAGAGAAACTGGGGGTGAGAGAGAGACTGGGGGCGAGAGAGAAACTGGGAGCGAGAGAGAATGAGAGCGAGAGAGAGACCGGGGGCGAGAGAGAGAACGGGGGCAAGAGAGAAACCGGGGGCAAGAGAGAGAGTACGGGTGTGAGAGAGAGACTGGGGGCGAGAGAGAAAACAGGGGCGAGAGAGAGACTGGGGGCGAGAGAGAAAACAGGGGCGAGAGAGAGACTGGGGCGAGTGAGAAACTAGGGGTGAGAGAGAGAACGGGAGTGAGAGAGAAACCGGGACGAGAGAGAGAATGGGGGCGAGAGAGAAAGTGGGGGTGAGAGAGAGACTGGGGGTGAGAGAGAAACTGGGAGCGAGAGAGAACTAGAGCGAGAGAGAGACCGGAGGCGAGAGAGAGAACGGGGGCAAGTGAGAAACCGGGGGCAAGAGAGAGAGAACGGGGGTGAGAGAGAGACTGGGGACGAGAGAGAAAACAGGGGCGAGAGAGAGACTGGGGGCGAGAGAGAGAGAGCGGGGGTGCGAGAGAGACTGGGGGCAAGAGAGAAACTGGGGGCGAGAGAGAGAACGGAGGCGAGAGAGAAACCGGGGGCGAGAGAGAGACTGGCGGCGAGAGAGAAACTGGGGGCGAGAGAGAGACTGGGGGCGAGAGAGAAACTGTGTGTGAGAGAGAAACTGGGGGCGAGAGAGAGAACGGGTTTGAGAGAGAAACCGGGGACGAGAGAGAGAACGGGGGCGAGAGAGAAACTGGGGGCGAGAGAGAGACTGGGGGCGAGAGAGAGACTGGGGGCGAGAGAGAAACCCGGGACGAGAGAGAGAACGGGGGCGAGAGAGAAACTGGGGGCGACAGAGAAACTGGGGGCGAGAGAGAGACTGGGTGCGAGAGAGAGACTGGGGGCGAGAGAGAAACTGGGGGCGAGAGAGAACGGGAGCGAGAGAGAGACCGGGGGCGACAGAGAGAACGGGGGCAAGAGATAAACCGGGGGCAAGAGAGAGAATGGGAGCGAGAGAGAGAACAGGGGTGAGAGAGAAACCGGGGGCGAGAGAGAGAGAACGGGCGTGAGGGAGAGGGACTGGGGGCAAGAGAGAGAATGGGAGCAAGAGAGAGAATGGGAGCGAGGGAGACTGGGCATGAGAGAGAGAACGGGAGCGAGGGAGTCGGGGATGAGAGAGAGACTGGGGGCGAGAGAGAGACTGGGGCGAGAGAGAGACTGGGGGTTAGAGAGAGACTGGGGGCGAGAGAGAGACTGGGGGCGAGAGAGAAACTAGGGACGAGAGAGAGAACGGGGGCGAGAGAGAAACTGGGGGCGAGAGAGAAACTGGGGTCAAGAGAGAGACTGGGGCGAGAGAGAGACTGGGGGCGAGAGAGAAACTGTGGGCGAGAGAGAATGGGAGCGATAGAGAGACCGGGGGAGAGAGAGAGAACGGGGGCAAGAGAGAAACAGGGGGCAAGAGAGAAACCGGGGGCAAGTGGGAGAATGGGAGCGAGAGAGGAACTGGGGGGGGGGGGGGGAGAGAACGGGGGAGAGAGAGAAACCGGGGGCAAGAGAGAGAACGGGAGAGAGAGAGAGTCGGGGCGAGAGAGAAACTGGGGGCGAAAGAGTGAACGGGGGCAAGAGAGAGAATGGGGGCGAGAGAGAGACTGGGGGCGAGAGAGAGACTGGGGGTGAGAGAGAAACTGGTGGCGAGAGAGAGAACGGGGGCGAGAGAGAAGATGGGGAGAGAGAGAGAGTACGGGGGTGAGAGAGAGACTGGGGGTGAGAGAGAGACTGGGGGCAAGAGAGAGAACGGGGACAGAGAGAAACCGGGGGCGAGAGAGAGACTGGGGGCGAGAGAGAAACTGAGGGCGAGAGAGAGAACAGGAGTGAGAGAGAAACCGGGGCGAGAGAGAGTCTGGGGGCGAGAGAGAAACTGGGGGTGAGAGAGAGACTGGGGGCGAGAGAGAGACTGGGGGCGAGAGAGAAACTGGGGGCGAGAGAGAGAACGGGAGTGAGAGAGAAACCGGGGACGAGAGAGAGAATGGGGGCGAGAGAGAAACTGGGGGTGAGAGAGAGACTGGGGGCGAGAGAGAAACTGGGAGCGAGAGAGAATGAGAGCGAGAGAGAGACCGGGGGCGAGAGAGAGAACGGGAGCAAGAGAGAAACCGGGGGCAAGAGAGAGAGTACGGGTGTGAGAGAGAGACTGGGGGCGAGAGAGAAAACAGGGGCGAGAGAGAGACTGGGGGCGAGAGAGAAAACAGGGGTGAGAGAGAGACTGGGGCGAGAGAGAGAGAGCGGGGGTGAGAGAGAGACTGGGGGCGAGAGAGAAAATGGGGGCGAGAGAGAGTACGGAGGCGAGAGAGAAACCGGGGACGAGAGAGAGACTGGGTGCGAGAGAGAAACTGGGGGCGAGAGAGAAACTGGGGGCGAGAGAGAGAACGGGAGTGAGAGAGAAACCGGGGACGAGAGAGAGAACGGGGCCGAGAGAGAAACTGGAGGCGAGAGAGAGACTGGGGGCGAGAGAGAGACTGGGGGCGAGAGAGAGACTGGGGCGAGAGAGAGAACGGGGGCGAGAGAGAGCGGGGGCGAGAGAGAAACTGGGGGCGAGAGAGACTGGGGGCGAGAGAGAGACTGGGGGCGAGAGAGAAATTGGGGGCGAGAGAGAGAACGGGGTCAAGGGAGAAACCGGGGGCAACAGAGAGAACGGGAGCGAGAGAGAGAACGGGGGTGAGAGAGAGAACGGGAGCGAGAGAGGGAACGGGGGCGAGAGAGAGACTGGGGCGAGAGAGAGAACGGGGGCGAGAGAGAGCGGGGGCGAGAGAGAAACTGGGGGCGAGAGAGAGACTGGGGGCGAGAGAGAGACTGGGGGCGAGAGAGAGACTGGGGGCGAGAGAGAGAACGGGGCAAGGGAGAAACCGGGGGCAAGAGAGTGAACGGGAGCGAGAGAGAGAACGGGGGTGAGAGAGAGAACGGGAGCGAGAGAGGGAACGGGGGCGAGAGAGAGACTGGGGGCGAGAGAGAAACCGGGGGCGAGAGAGAAACCGGGGGCGAGAGAGAGACTGGTGGCTAGAGAGAAACCAGGGACGAGAGAGAGACTGGGGGCGAGAGAGAGACTGGAGGGAGAGAGAGAGACCGGTGTTGAGAAAGAGCGGGGGCGAGAGAGAGACTGGGGCGAGAGAGAGAACGGGGGCGAGAGAGAGCGGGGGCGAGAGAGAAACCGGGAGCGTGAGAGAGACTGGGGGCTAGAGAGAAACCAGGGACGAGAGAGAGATTGGGGGCGAGAGAGAGACTGGAGGGAGAGAGAGAGACCGGTGTTGAGAAAGAGCGGGGGCGAGAGAGAGAACGGGAGCGTGGGAGAGACCGGGGGCAAGAGAGAGAACGGGAGCGAGGGAGACTGGCGATGAGAGAGAGACTGGGGGCGAGAGAGCGACTGGGGGCGAGAGAGTGAACGGGGGCAAGGGAGAAACCGGGGGAAAGAGAGAGAACGGGAGCGAGAGAGAGAACAGGGGTGACAGAGAGAACGGGAGCGAGAGAGGGAACGGGGGCGAGAGAGAGACTGGGGGCGAGAGAGAAACCGGGGGCGAGAGAGAAACCGGGGGCGAGAGAGAGACTGGGGGCTAGAGAGAAACCAGGGACGAGAGAGAGACTGGGGGCGAGAGAGAGACTGGAGGGAGAGAGAGAGACCGGTGTTGAGAAAGAGTGGGGGCGAGAGAGAGACTGGGGCGAGAGAGAGAACGGGGGCGAGAGAGAGCGGGGGCGAGAGAGAGACTGGGGGCGAGAGAGAGAACGGGGGCAAGGGAGAAACCGGGGGCAAGAGAGAGAACGGGAGCGAGAGAGAGAACGGGGGTGAGAGAGAGAACGGGAGCGAGAGAGAAACCGGGGGCGAGAGAGAGAACGGGAGCGAGAGAGGGAACGGGGGCGAGAGAGAGACTGGGGGCGAGAGAGAAACCGGGGGCGAGAGAGAAACCGGGGGCGAGAGAGAGACTGGTGGCTAGAGAGAAACCAGGGACGAGAGAGAGACTGGGGGCGAGAGAGAGACTGGGGCGAGAGAGAGAACGGGGGCGAGAGAGAGCAGGGGCGAGAGAGAAACCGGGGGCGAGAGAGAGACTGGGGGCTAGAGAGAAACCAGGGACGAGAGAGAGACTGGGGACGGGAGAGAGACTGGAGGGAGAGAGAGAGACCGGTGTTGAGAAAGAGCGGGGGCGAGAGAGAGAGAACGGGAGCGTGGGAGAGACCGGGGGCAAGAGAGAGAACGGTAGTGAGGGAGACTGGCGACGAGAGAGAGACTGGGGGCGAGAGAGAGACTGGGGGCGAGAGTGAAACCGGGGGTGAGAGAGAGCGGGGTCGAGAGAGAGAATGGTGGGGTGAGAGAGAAACCAGGGGTGAGAGAGAGACTGGGGGCGAGAGAGAGGGTGGGGGCGAGAGACAGACTTGGGGTGAGAGACAGACTGGGGACGAGAGTGAGGAAGGGAGTGAGAGAGAAACCGGGGACGAGAGAGAGAACGGGGGCGAGAGAGAAACTCGGGGCGAGAGAGAGGGAACGGGGGTGAGAGAGAGACTGGGGGCAAGAGAGAAACTGGGGGTGAGAGAGAGACTGGGGGCGAGAGAGAAACTGGGAGCGAGAGAGAACTAGAGCGCGAGAGAGACCGGGGGCGAGAGAGAGAACGGGGGCAAGTGAGAAACCGGGGGCAAGAGAGAGAATGGGGGCGAGAGAGAGACTGGGGGCGAGAGAGAAACTGGGTGTGAGAGGGAGACTGGGGGCGAGAGAGAGACTGGGGGCGAGAGAGAAACTGGGGGTGAGAGAGAGACTGGGGGCGAGAGAGAGACTGGGGGCGAGAGAGAAACTGGCGGCGAGAGAGAGAACGGGAGTGAGAGAGAAACCGGGGGCGAGAGAGAGAACGGGGGCGAGAGTGAAACTGGGGGCGGGAGAGAGACTGGGGGCGAGAGAGAAACTGGGAGCGAGAGAGAACGAGAGCGAGAGAGAGACTGGGGGCGAGAGAGAGAACGGGGGCAAGAGAGAAACCGGGGGCAAGAGAGAGAGAACGGGGGTGAGAGAGAGACTGGGGGCGAGAGAGAAAACAGGAGCGAGAGAGAAACTGGGGGCGAGAGAGAAAACAGGGGCGAGAGAGAGACTGGGGCGAGAGAGAGAGAGCGGGGGTGAGAGAGAGACTGGGTGCGAGAGAGAGACTGGGGCGAGAGAGAGAACGGGGGCGAGAGAGAGCGGGGGCGAGAGAGAAACTGGGGGCGAGAGAGAGACTGGGGGCGAGAGAGACACTGAGGGCGAGAGAGAAATTGGAGGGCGAGAGAGAACGGGAGCGAGAGACAGACTGGGGGCGAGAGAGAGAACGGGGGCAAGGGAGAAACCGGGGGCAAGAGAGAGAACGGGAGCGAGAGAGAGAACGGGGGTGAGAGAGAGAACGGAAGCGAGAGAGGGAACGGGGGCGAGAGAGAGACTGGGGGCGAGAGAGAAACCGGGGGCGAGAGAGAAACCGGGGGCGAGAGAGAGACTGGGGGCTAGAGAGAAACCAGGGACGAGAGAGAGACTGGGGGCGAGAGAGAGACTGGTGGGAGAGAGAGAGACCGGTGTTGAGTAAGAGCGGGGGCGAGAGAGAGAACGGGAGAGTGGGAGAGACCGGGGGCAAGAGAGAGAACGGGAGCGAGGGAGACTGGCGACGAGAGAGAGACTGGGGGCGAGAGAGAGACTGGGGGCGAGAGAGAAACCGGGGGTGAGAGAGAGCGGGGTCGAGAGAGAGAATTGGTGTTGAGAGAGAAACCAGGGGTGAGAGAGAGACTGGGGGCGAGAGAGAGGCTGGGGGCGAGAGACAGACTTGGGGTGAGAGACAGACTGGAGACGAGAGAGAGGAAGGGAGTGAGAGAGAAACTCGGGGCGAGAGAGAGGGAACGAGGGTGAGAGAGAGACTGGGGGCAAGGGAGAAACTGGTGGCGAAAGAGAGTACGGGAGTGAGAGAGAAACCGGGGTCGAGAGAGAAACTGGGGGTGAGAGAGAGACTGGGGGCGAGAGAGAAAACAGGGGCGATTGAGAGACTGGGGGCGAGAGAGAAACTGGGGGCGAGAGAGAGAACGGGAGGGAGAGAGAAACCGTGGGCGAGAGAGAGACTGGGGGCGAGAGAGAAACTGGTGGTGAGAGACAGACTGGGGGCGAGAGAGAAACTGTGGGCGAGAGAGAGAACGGGAGTGAGAGAGAAACCGGGGCGAGAGAAAGACTGGGGGCGAGAGAGAAACTGGGGGTGAGAGAGAGACTGGGGGCGAGAGAGAGACTGGGGGCGAGAGAGAAACTAGGGGCGAGAGAGAGAACGGGAGTCATAGAGAAACCGGGGACGTGAGAGAGAATGGGGGCGAGAGAGAAACTGGGGGTGAGAGAGAGACTGGGGGCGAGAGAGAAACTGGGAGCGAGAGAGAACTATAGCGATAGAGAGACCGGGGGCAAGTGAGAAACCGGGGGCAAGAGAGAAAACAGGGGCGAGAGAGAGACTGGGGGCGAGAGAGAGAGAGCGGGGGTGCGAGAGAGACTGGGGGCAAGAGAGAAACTGGGGGCGAGAGAGAGAACGGAGGCGAGAGAGAAACCGGGAGCGAGAGAGAGACTGGCGGCGAGAGAGAAACTGGGGGCGAGAGAGAGACTGGGGGCGAGAGAGAAACTGTGTGAGAGAGAGAGACTGGGGGCGAGAGAGAGACTGGGGGCGAGAGAGAAACTGGGGGCGAGAGAGAGAATGGGAGTGAGAGGGAAACCGGGGACGAGAGAGAGGACGGGGGGGAGAGAGAAACTGGGGGCGAGAGAGTGACTGGGGGTGAGAGAGAGACTGGGGACGAGAGAGAGCGGGGGCGAGAGTGAAACTGGGGGCGAGAGAGAGACTGGGGGCGAGAGAGAAACTGGGAGCGAGAGAGAACGAGAGCGAGAGAGAGAGACCGGAGGCGAGAGAGACAACGGGGGCAAGAGAGAAACCGAGGGAAAGAGAGAGAACGGGGGTGAGAGAGAGACTGGGGGCGAGAGAGAAAACAGGGGCGAGACAGAGACTGGGGGCGAGAGAGAAAACAGGGGCGAGAGAGAGACTGGGGCGAGAGAGAGAGAGCGGGGGTGAGAGAGACTGGGGGCGAGAGAGAAACTGGGGGCGAGAGAGAGAACGGGAGTGAGAGAGAAACCGTGGACGAGAGAGAGAACGGGGCCGAGAGAGAAACTGGAGGCAGAGAGAGAACGGGGCCGAGAGAGAAACTGGAGGCGAGAGAGAGACTGGGGGCGAGAGAGAGACTGGGGGCGAGAGAGAGACTGGGGCGAGAGAGAGAACGGGGGCGAGAGAGAGCGGGGGCGAGAGAGAAACTGGGGGCGAGAGAGAGACTGGGGGCGAGAGAGACACTGGGTGCGAGAGAGAAATTGGGGGGCGAGAGAGAAATTGGGGGGCGAGAGAGAACGAGAGCGAGAGAGAGACTGGGGCGAGAGAGAGAACGGGGGCAAGGGAGGAACCGGCGGCAAGAGAGAGAACGGGAGCGAGAGAGAGAACGGGGGTGAGAGAGAGAACGGAAGCGAGAGAGGGAACGGGGGCGAGAGAGAGACTGGGGGCGAGAGAGAAACCGGGGGCGAGAGAGAAACCGGGGGCGAGAGAGAGACTGGGGGCTAGAGAGAAACCAGGGACGAGAGAGAGACTGGGGGCGAGAGAGAGACTGGGGGGAGAGAGAGAGACCGGTGTTGAGAAAGAGCGGGGGCGAGAGAGAGAACGGGAGCGTGGGAGAGACCGGGGGCAAGTAAGAGAACGGGGGGGTGAGAGAGAAACCAGGGGCGAGAGAGAGACTGGGGGCGAGACAGAGGCTGGGGGCGAGAGACAGACTTGGGGTGAGAGACAGACTGGGGACGAGAGAGAGGAAGGGAGTGAGAGAGAAACCGTGGACGAGAGAGAGAACGGGGGCGAAAAAGAAAATCGGGGCGAGAGAGAGGGAATGGGGGTGAGAGAGAAACTGGTGGCAAGAGCGAAACTGGGGGCGAGAGAGAGAACGGGAGTGAGAGAGAAACCGGGGTCAAGAGAGAAACTGGGGGCGAGAGAGAGAACGGGAGTGAGAGAGAAACCGGGGGCGAGAGAGAGACTGGGGGCGAGAGAGAAACTGGGGGTGAGAGAGAGACTGGGGGCGAGAGAGAAACTGGGGGCGAGAGAGAGAACGGGAGTGAGAGAGAAACCGGGGGCGAGAGAGAGACTGGGGGCGAGAGAGAAACTGGGGGCGAGAGAGAGAACGGGAGTGAGAGAGAAACCGGGGCGAGAGAGAGACTGGGGGCGAGAGAGAAACTGGGGGTGGGAGAGAGACTGGGGGCTAGAGAGAGACTGGGGGCGAGAGAGAAACTAGGGGCGAGAGAGATAACGGGAGTGAGAGAAAAACCGGGGACGAGAGAGAGAATGGGAGTGAGAGAGAAACCTGGGGCGAGAGAGAGACTGGGGGCGAGAGAGAAACTGGGGGTGAGAGAGAGACTGGGGGCGAGAGATAAACTGGGGCCGAGAGAGAGAACGGGAGGGAGAGAGAAACCGGGGGCGAGAGAGAGACTGGGGGCGAGAGAGAAACTGGTGGTGAGAGAGAGACTGGGGGCGAGAGAGAAACTGGGGGCGAGAGAGAGAACAGGAGTGAGAGAGAAACCGGGGCGAGAGAGACTGGGGGCGAGAGAGAAACTGGGGGTGGGAGAGAGACTGGGGGCGAGAGAGAGACTGGGGGCGAGAGAGAAACTAGGGGAGAGAGAGAGAACGAGAGTGAGTGAGAAACCGGGGACGAGAGAGAAAATGGGGGCGAGAGAGAAAGTGGGGGTGAGAGAGAGACTGGGGGTGAGAGAGAAACTGGGAGCGAGAGAGAAAACAGGGGCGAGAGAGAGACTGGGGGCGAGAGAGAGAGAGCGGGGGTGCGAGAGAGACTGGGGGCAAGAGAAAAACCGGGGGCGAGAGAGAGAACGGGGGCAAGTGAGAAACCGGCTGCAAGAGAGAGAGAACGGGGGTGAGAGAGAGACTGGGGACGAGAGAGAAACTGGGGGCGAGAGAGAACGGGAGCGAGAGAGAGACCGGGGGCGACAGAGAGAACGGGGGCAAGAGCGAAACCGGGGGCAAGAGAGAGAATGGGAGCGAGAGAGAGAACAGGGGTGAGAGAGAAACCGGGGACGAGAGAGAGAGAACGGGCGAAAGGGAGAGGGACTGGGGGCAAGAGAGAGAATGGGAGCAAGAGAGAGAATGGGAGCGAGGGAGACTGGGCATGAGAGAGAGAACGGGAGCGAGGGAGTCGGGGATGAGAGAGAGACTGGGGGCGAGAGAGAGACTGGGGCGAGAGAGAGAACGGGAGTGAGAGAGAAACCGGGGACGAGAGAGAGAACGGGGGCGAGAGAGAAACTGGGGGTGAGAGAGAGACTGGGGGCGAGAGAGAGACTGGGGGCGAGAGAGAAACTAGGGACGAGAGAGAGAACGGGGGCGAGAGAGAAACTGGGGGCGAGAGAGAAACTGGGGTCGAGAGAGAGACTGGGGCGAGAGAGAGACTGGGGGCGAGAGAGAATGGGAGCGAAAGAGAGACCGGGGGCGAGAGAGAGAACGGGGGCAAGAGAGAAACCGGGGGCAAGTGGGAGAATGGGAGCGAGAGAGGAACTGGGGGGGGGGGAGACCGGGGGAGAGAGAGAAACCGGGGGCAAGAGAGAGAACGGGAGAGAGAGAGAGTCGGGGCGAGAGAGAAACTGGGGGCGAGAGAGTGAACGGGGGCAAGAGAGAGAATGGGGGCGAGAGAGAGACTGGGGGCGAGAGAGAGACTGGGGGCGAGAGAGAAACTGGTGGCGAGAGAGAGAACGGGGGCGAGAGAGAAGATGGGGAGAGAGAGAGAGTACGGGGGTGAGAGAGAGACTGGGGGTGAGAGAGAGACTGGGGGCGAGAGAGAAACTGGGAGCGAGAGAGAATGAGAGCGAGAGAGAGACCGGGAGCGAGAGAGAGAACGGGGGCAAGAGAGAAACCGGGGGCAAGAGAGAGAGAACGGGTGTGAGAGAGAGACTGGGGGCGAGAGAGAAAACAGGGGCGAGAGAGAGACTGGGGGCGAGAGAGAAAACAGCGGCGAGAGAGAGACTGGGGCGAGAGAGAGAGAGCGGGGGTGAGAGAGAGACTGGGGGCGAGAGAGAAAATGGGGGCGAGAGAGAGTACAGAGGCGAGAGAGAAACCGGGGGCGAGAGAGAGACTGGGTGCGAGAGAGAGACTGGGGGCGAGAGAGAGTACGGGAGTGAGAGAGAAACCGGGGACGAGAGAGAGAACGGGGCCGAGAGAGAAACTGGAGGCGAGAGAGAGACTGGGGGCGAGAGAGAGACTGGGGGCGAGAGAGAGACTGGAGCGAGAGAGAGAACGGGGGCGAGAGAGAGCGGGGGCGAGAGAGAAACTGGGGGCGAGAGAGAGACTGGGGGCGAGAGAGAGACTGGGGGCGAGATAGAAATTGGGGGCGAGAGAGAGAACGGGGTCAAGGGAGAAACCGGGGGTAAGAGAGAGAACGGGAGCGAGAGAGAGAACGGGGTTGAGAGAGAGAACAGGAGCGAGAGAGGGAACGGGGGCAAGAGAGAGACTGGGGCGAGAGAGAGAACGGGGGCGAGAGAGAGCGGGGGCGAGAGAGAAATTAGGGGCGAGAGAGAGACTGGGGGCGAGAGAGAGACTGGGGGGCGAGAGAGAGACTGGGGGCGAGAGAGAGAACGGGGGCAAGGGAGAAACCGGGGGCAAGGGAGTGAACGGGAGCGAGAGAGAGAACGGGGGTGAGAGAGAGAACGGGAGCGAGAGAGGGAACGGGGGCGAGAGAGAGACTGGGGGCGAGAGAGAAACCGGGGGCGAGAGAGAAACCGGGGGCGAGAGGGAGACTTGGCGCTAGAGAGAAACCAGGGACGAGAGAGAGACTGGGGGCGAGAGAGAGACTGGAGGGAGAGAGAGAGACCGGTGTTGAGAAAGAGCGGGGGCGAGAGAGAGACTGGGGCGAGAGAGAGAACGGGGGCGAGAGAGAGCGGGGGCGAGAGAGAAACCGGGGGCGAGAGAGAGACTGGGGGCTAGAGAGAAACCAGGGACGAGAGAGAGACTGGGGTCGAGAGAGAGACTGGAGGGAGAGAGAGAGACCGGTGTTGAGAAAGAGCGGGGGCGAGAGAGAGAACGGGAGCGTGGGAGAGACCGGGGGCAAGAGAGAGAATGGGAGCGAGGGAGACTGGCGACGAGAGAGAGACTGGGGACGAGAGAGAGAATGGCGGCGAGAGAGGGAACGGGGGCAAGGGAGAAACCGGGGGCGAGAGAGAGAACGGGAGCGAGAGAGAGAACGGGGGTGAGAGAGAGAACGGGAGCGAGAGAGGGATCGGGGGCGAGAGAGAGACTGGGGGCGAGAGAGAAACCGGGGGCGAGAGAGAAACCGGGGGCGAGAGAGAGACTGGGGGCTAGAGAGAAACCAGGGACGAGAGAGAGACTGGGGGCGAGAGAGAGACTGGAGGGAGAGAGAGAGACCGGTGTTGAGAAAGAGCGGGGGCGAGAGAGAGACTGGGGCGAGAGAGAGAACGGGGGCGAGAGAGAGCGGGGGCGAGAGAGAAACTGGGGGCGAGAGAGAGACTGGGGGCGAGAGAGAGACTGGGGGCGAGATAGAAATTGGGGGCGAGAGAGAGAACGGGGTCAAGGGAGAAACCGGGGGCAAGAGAGAGAACGGGAGCGAGAGAGAGAACGGGGGTGAGAGAGAGAACGGGAGCGAGAGAGGGAACGGGGGCAAGAGAGAGACTGGGGCGAGAGAGAGAACGGGGGCGAGAGAGAGCGGGGGCGAGAGAGAAACTAGGGGCGAGAGAGAGACTGGGGGCGAGAGAGAAACCAGGGACGAGAGAGAGACTGGGGGCGAGAGAGAGACTGGGGGCAAGGGAGAAACCGGGGGCGAGAGAGAGAACGGGAGCGAGAGAGAGAACGGGGGTGAGAGAGAAACTGGGGGCGAGAGAGAGACTGGGGGCGAGAGAGAGACTGGGGGCTAGAGAGAAACCAGGGACGAGAGAGAGACTGGGGGCGAGAGAGAGACTGGAGGGAGAGACAGAGACGGGTGTTGAGAAAGAGCGGGGGCGAGAGAGAGACTGGGGCGAGAGAGAGAACGGGGGCGAGAGAGAGCGGGGGCGAGAGAGAAACCGGGGGCGAGAGAGTGACTGGGGGCTAGAGAGAAACCAGGGACGAGAGAGAGACTGGGGGCGAGAGAGAGACTGGAGGGAGAGAGAGAGACCGGTGTTGAGAAAGAGCGGGGGCGAGAGAGAGAACGGGAGCGTGGGAGAGACCGGGGGCAAGAGAGAGAACGGGAGCGAGGGAGACTGGTGACGAGAGAGAGACTGGGGACGAGAGAGAGACTGGCGGCGAGAGAGGGAACGGGGGCAAGGGAGAAACCGGGGGCGAGAGAGAGAACGGGAGCGAGAGAGAGAACGGGGGTGAGAGAGAGAACGGGAGCGAGAGAGGGATCGGGGGCGAGAGAGAGACTGGGGGCGAGAGAGAAACCGGGGGCGAGAGAGAAACCGGGGGCGAGAGAGAGACTGGGGGCTAGAGAGAAACCAGGGACGAGAGAGAGACTGGGGGCGAGAGAGAGACTGGAGGGAGAGAGAGAGACCGGTGTTGAGAAAGAGCGGGGGCGAGAGAGAGACTGGGGCGAGAGAGAGAACGGGGGCGAGAGAGAGCGGGGGCGAGAGAGAAACTGGGGGCGAGAGAGAGACTGGGGGCGAGAGAGAGACTGGGGGCGAGATAGAAATTGGGGGCGAGAGAGAGAACGGGGTCAAGGGAGAAACCGGGGGCAAGAGAGAGAAAGGGAGCGAGAGAGAGAACGGGGGTGAGAGAGAGAACGGGAGCGAGAGAGGGAACGGGGGCAAGAGAGAGACTGGGGCGAGAGAGAGAACGGGGGCGAGAGAGAGCGGGGGCGAGAGAGAAACTAGGGGCGAGAGAGAGACTGGGGGCGAGAGAGAGACTGGGGGCGAGAGAGAGACTGGGGGCGAGAGAGAGAACGGGGGCAAGGGAGAAACCGGGGGCGAGAGAGAGAACGGGAGCGAGAGAGAGAACGGGGGTGAGAGAGAAACTGGGGGCGAGAGAGAGACTGGGGGCGAGAGAGAGACTGGGGGCTAGAGAGAAACCAGGGACGAGAGAGAGACTGGGGGCGAGAGAGAGACTGGAGGGAGAGACAGAGATGGGTGTTGAGAAAGAGCGGGGGCGAGAGAGAGAACGGGAGCGTGGGAGAGACCGGGGGCAAGAGAGAGAACGGGAGCGAGGTAGACTGGCGACGAGAGAGAGACTGGGGGCGAGAGAGAGACTGGGGGCGAGAGAGGAAACGGGGGCAAGGGAGAAACCGGGGGCGAGAGAGAGAACGGGAGCGAGAGAGAGAACGGGGGTGAGAGAGAGAACGGGAGCGAGAGAGGGATCGGGGGCGAGAGAGAGACTGGGGGCGAGAGAGAAACCGGGGGCGAGAGAGAAACCGGGGACGAGAGAGAGACTGGGGGCTAGAGAGAAACCAGGGACGAGAGAGAGACTGGGGGCGAGAGAGAGACTGGAGGGAGAGAGAGAGACCGTTGTTGAGAAAGAGCGGGGGCGAGAGAGAGACTGGGGCGAGAGAGAGAACGGGGGCGAGAGAGAGCGGGGGCGAGAGAGAAACTGGGGGCGAGAGAGAGACTGGGGGCGAGAGAGAGACTGGGGGCGAGAGAGAGACTGGGGGCGAGAGAGAGAACGGGGGCAAGGGAGAAACCGGGGGCAAGAGAGAGAACGGGAGCGAGAGAGAGAACGGGGGTGAGAGAGAGAACGGGAGCGAGAGAGAAACTGGGGGCGAGAGAGAAACCGGGGGCGAGAGAGAGACTGGGGTCTAGAGAGAAACCAGGGACGAGAGAGAGACTGGGGACGAGAGAGAGACTGGAGGGAGAGAGAGAGACCGGTGTTGAGAAAGAGCGGGGGCGAGAGAGAGAGAACGGGAGCGTGGGAGAGACCGGGGGCAATAGAGAGAACGGGAGCGAGGGAGACTGGCGACGAGAGAGAGACTGGGGGCGAGAGAGAGACTGGGGGCGAGAGAGAAACCGGGGGTGAGAGAGAGCGGGGTCGAGAGAGAGAATGGGGGGGTGAGAGAGAAACCAGGGGTGAGAGAGAGACTGGGGGCGAGAGAGAGGGTGGGGGCGAGAGACAGACTTGGGGTGAGAGACAGACTGGGGACGAGAGAGAGGAAGGGAGTGAGAGAGAAACCGGGGACGAAGAGAGAGAACGGGGGCGAGAGAGAAACTCGGGGCGAGAGAGAGGGAACGGGGGTGAGAGAGAGACTGGGGGCAAGAGAGAAACTGGGGGCGAGAGAGAGAACGGGAGTGAGAGAGAAACCGGGGTCGAGAGAGAAACTGGGGGTGAGAGAGAGACTGGGGGCGAGAGAGAAAACAGGGGCGAGAGAGAGACTGGGGGCGAGAGAGAGAGAGCGGGGGTGAGAGAGAGACTGGGGGCGAGAGAGAAACTGGGGGCGAGAGAGAGAACGGGAGAGAGAGAGAAACCGGGGGCGAGAGAGAGACTGGGGGCGAGAGAGAAACTGATGGTGAGAGAGAGACTGGGGCCGAGAGAGAAACTGGGGGCGAGAGAGAGCGGGGGCGAGACAGAAACTGGGGGCGAGAGAGAGACTGGGGGCGAGAGAGAAACTGGGAGCGAGAGAGAACGAGAGCGAGAGAGCGTTTGGGGGCGAGAGAGAGACTGGGGCGAGAGAGAGAACGGGAGTGAGAGAGAAACCGGGGACGAGAGAGAGAACGGGGGCGAGAGAGAAACTGGGGGCGAGAGAGAGACTGGGGGCGAGAGAGAGACTGGGGGCGAGAGAGAAACTAGGGACGAGAGAGAGAACGGGGGCGAGAGAGAAACTGGGGGTGAGAGAGAGAAATTGGGGGCGAGAGAGAGACTGGGGGCGAGAGAGAGACTGGGGGCGAGAGAGAAACTGTGGGCGAGAGAGAATGGGAGCGAAAGAGAGACCGGGGGCGAGAGAGAGAATGGGGGCAAGAGAGAAACCGGGGGCAAGTGGGAGAATGGGAGCGAGAGAGGAACTGGGGGGGGGGAGAGACCGGGGGAGAGAGAGAAACCGGGGGCAAGAGAGAGAACGGGAGAGAGAGGGAGTCGGGGCGAGAGAGAAACTGGGGGCGAGAGAGTGAACGGGGGCAAGAGAGAGAATGGGGGCGAGAGAGAGACTGGGGGCGAGAGAGAGACTGGGGGCGAGAGAGAAACTGGTGGCGAGAGAGAGAACGGGGGCGAGAGAGAAAATGGGGAGAGAGAGAGAGTACGGGGGTGAGAGAGAGACTGGGGGTGAGAGAGAGACTGGGGGCAAGAGAGAGAAACTGGGGGTGAGAGGGAGACTGGGGGCGAGAGAGAGACTGGGGGTGGGAGAGAAACTGAGGGCGAGAGAGAGAACAGGAGCGAGAGAGAAACCGGGGCGAGAGAGAGACTGGGGGCGAGAGAGAAACTGGGGGTGAGAGAGAGACTGGGGGCGAGAGAGAGACTGGGGGCGAGAGAGAAACTGGGGGCGAGAGAGAGAACGGGAGTGAGAGAGAAACCGGGGACGAGAGAGAGAATGGGGGCGAGAGAGAAACTGGGGGTGAGAGAGAGACTGGCGGCGAGAGAGAAACTGGGAGCGAGAGAGAACTAGAGCGAGAGAGAGACCGGGGGCGAGAGAGAGAACGCGGTCAAGAGAGAAACCGGGGGCCAGAGAGAGAGAACGGGTGTGAGAGAGAGACTGGGGGCGAGAGAGAAAACAGGGGCGAGAGAGAGACTGGGGGCGAGAGAGAAAACAGGGGCGAGAGAGAGACTGGGGCGAGAGAGAGAGAGCGGGGGTGAGAGCGAGACTGGGGGCGAGAGAGAAACTGGGGGTGAGAGAGAGAACGGAGGCGAGAGAGAAACCGGGGGCGAGAGAGAGACTGGGTGCGAGAGAGAAACTGGGGGCGAGAGAGAAACTGGGGGCGAGAGAGAGAACGGGAGTGAGAGAGAAACCGGGGACGAGAGAGAGAACGGGGCCGACAGAGAAACTGGAGGCGAGAGAGAGACTGGGGGCGAGAGAGAGACTGGGGGCGAGAGAGAGACTGGGGCGAGAGAGAGAACGGGGGCGAGAGAGAGCGGGGGCGAGAGAGAAACTGGGGGCGAGAGAGAGACTGTGGGCGAGAGAGAAATTGGGGGGCGAGAGAGAACGGGAGCGAGAGAGAGACTGGGGGCGAGAGAGAGAACGGGGGCAAGGGAGAAGCCGGGGGCAAGAGAGAGAACGGGAGCGAGAGAGAGAACGAGGGTGAGGGAGAGAACGGGAGCGAGAGAGAAACCGGGGTCGAGAGAGAAACTGGGGGTGAGAGAGAGACTGGAGGGAGAGAGAGAGACCGGTGTTGAGAGAGAGCGGGGTCGAGAGAGAGAATGGGGGGGTGAGAGAGAAACCAGAGGTGAGAAAGAGACTGGGGGCGAGAGAGAGGCTGGGGGCGAGAGACAGCCTTGGGGTGAGAGACAGACTGGGGACGAGAGAGAGGAAGGGAGTGAGAGAGAAACCGGGGATGAGAGAGAGAACGGGGGCGAGAGAGAAACTCGGGGCGAGAGAGAGGGAACGGGGGTGAGAGAGAGACTGGGGGCAAGAGAGAAACTGGGGGCGAGAGAGAGACTGGGGGCGAGAGAGAAACTGGGAGCGAGAGAGAAACTGGGAGCGAGAGAGAACGAGAGCGGGAGAGACAACGGGGGCAAGAGAGAAACCGAGGGAAAGAGAGAGAACGGGGTGAGAGAGCGACTGGGGGCGAGAGAGAAAACAGGGGCAAGAGGGAGACTGGGGGCGAGAAAGAGAGAGCGGGGGTGAGAGAGAGACTGGGGGCGAGAGAGAAACTGGGGGCAAGAGAGAGAACGGAGGCGAGAGAGAAACCGGGGGCGAGAGAGAGACTGGGGGCGAGAGAGAGACTGGGAGCGAGAGAGAAACTGGGGGCGAGAGAGAAACTGGGGGTTAGAGAGAGACTGGGGGCCAGAGAGAGAGACTGGGGGCGAGAGAGA
This sequence comes from Chiloscyllium punctatum, assembly GCF_047496795.1. NCBI lineage: Eukaryota > Metazoa > Chordata > Chondrichthyes > Orectolobiformes > Hemiscylliidae > Chiloscyllium > Chiloscyllium punctatum. The sequence continues at coordinate 24,502,023 of NC_092762.1, forward strand.
GACTGGGGGCGAGAGAGAAACTAGGGGCGAGAGACAGAACGGGAGTGAGAGAGAAACCGGGGACGAGAGAGAGAATGGGGGCGAGAGAGAAACTGGGGGTGAGAGAGAGACTGGGGGCGAGAGAGAAACTGGGAGCGAGAGAGAACTAGAGCGAGAGAGAGACCGGGGGCGAGAGAGAGAACGGGGGCAAGTGAGAAACCGGGGGCAAGAGAGAGAGAACGGGGGTGAGAGAGAGACTGGGGGCGAGAGAGAAAACAGGGGCGAGAGAGAGACTGGGGGCGAGAGAGAGAGAGCGGGGGTGAGAGAGAGACTGGGGTAAGAGAGAAACTGGGGGCGAGAGAGAGAACGGAGGCGAGAGAGAAACCGGGGGCGAGAGAGAGACTGGGGGCGAGAGAGAAACTGGGGGCGAGAGAGAGACTGCGGGCGAGAGAGAACCTGTGTGAGAGAGAGAAACTGGGGGCGAGAGAGAGAATGGGAGTGAGAGAGAAACCGGGGACAAGAGAGAGAACGGGGGCGAGAGAGAAACTGGGGGCGAGAGAGTGACTGGGGGTGAGAGAGAGACTGGGGGCGAGAGAGAGCGGGGGCGAGACAGAAACTGGGGGCGAGAGAGAGACTGGGGGCGAGAGAGAAACTGGGAGCGAGAGAGAACGAGAGCGAGAGAGAGAGACCAGAGGTGAGAGAGACAACGGGGGCAAGAGAGAAACCGAGGGAAAGAGAGAGAACGGGGGTGAGAGAGCGACTGGGGGCGAGAGAGAAAACAGGAGCAAGAGAGAGACTGGGGACGAGAAAGAGAGAGCGGGGGTGAGAGAGAGACTGGGGGCGAGAGAGAAACTGGGGGCAAGAGAGAGAACGGAGGCGAGAGAGAAACCGGGGGCGAGAGAGAGACTGGGGGCGAGAGAGAGACTGGGGGCGAGAGAGAAACTGGGGGCGAGAGAGAGAACGGGAGTGAGAGAGAAACCGGGGGCGAGAGAGAGACTGGGGGCGACAGAGAAACTGTGGGTGAGAGAGAGACTGGGGGCAAGAGAGAGACTGGGGGCGAGAGAGAAACTGGGGGCGAGAGAGAGAACGGGAGTGAGAGAGAAACCGGGGACGAGAGAACGGGGGCGAGAGAGAAACTGGGGGCGAGAGAGAGACTGGGGGCGAGAGAGAATCTGTGGGTGAGAGAGACACTGGGGGCGAGAGAGAGACTGGGGGCGAGAGATAGACTGGGGGTGAGAGAGAAACCCGGGATGAGAGAGAGAACGGGGGTGAGAGAGAAACTGGGGGCGAGAGAGAAACTGGGGGCGAGAGAGAGACTGGGGGCGAGAGAGAGACTGGGGGCGAGAGAGAAACTGGGGGCGAGAGAGAACGGGAGCGAGAGAGAGACCGGGGGCGACAGAGAGAACGGGGGCATGAGAGAAACCGGGGGCAAGAGAGAGAACGGGAGCGAGAGAGAGATCAGGGGTGAGAGAGAAACCGGGGGCGAGAGATGGAGAACGGGGGTGAGGGAGAGAGACTGGCGGCGAGAGAGAGAGCGGGGGCGAGGGAGACTGGGGACGAGAGAGAGACTGGGGCCGAGGGAGAGACTGGGGGCGAGAGAGAGACTGGGGGCGAGAGAGAAACTGGGGGCGAGAGAGAAACCGGGGGCGAGAGAGAGACTAGGGGCGAGAGAGAAACCAGGGACGAGAGAGAGACAGGGGGCAAGAGAGAGACTGGGGGGAGAGAAAGAGACCGGTGTTTAGAAAGAGCGGGGGCGAAAGAGAGAACAGGAGCGAGGGAGAGACCGTGGGCAAGAGAGAGAACGGGAGCGAGGGAGACTGGGGACGAGAGAGAGACTGGGGGCGAGAGAGAAACTGGGGGTGAGAGAGAGCGGGGTCGAGAGAGAGACTGGGGGCGAGAGAGAAACTGGGGGCGAGAGAGAGAACGGGAGTGAGAGAGAAACCAGGGACGAGAGAGAGAACGATGGCGAGAGAGAAACTGGGGGCGAGAGAGAGACTGGGGCGAGAGAGAGACTGGGGGCGAGAGAGAAACTGGGGGCGAGAGAGAAACTGGGGGCGAGAGAGAGACTGGGGGCGAGAGAGAAACTGGGGGCGAGAGAGAACGGGAGCTAGAGAAAGACCGGGGGCGAGAGAGAGAACGGGGGCAAGAGAGAAACCGAGTGCAAGAGAGAGAACGGGAGCGAGAGAGATACCGGGGGCGAGAGAGAGAGAGAACGGGGGTGAGAGTGAGACTGGGGGTGAGAGAGAAAACGGGGGCGAGAGCGAGAATGGGAGCGAGGGAGACCGGGGACGAGAGAGAGAACGGGAGCGAGGGAGACCGGAGACGAGAGAAAGACTGGGGGCGAGAGAGAAACTGGGGGCGAGAGAGAGACTGGGGGCGAGAAGAAAGACTGGGGGCGAGAGAGAAACTGGGAGTGAGAGAGAGACTGGGGACGAGAGAGAAACCGGGGGCGAGAGAGAGAACGGGTGTGAGAGAGAGACTGAGGACGAGAGAAACCGGGGGCGAGAGAGAGAACGGGTGTGCGAGGGAGACTGGGGGCGAGAGAGAGACTGGGGGCGAGAGAGAGAACAGGGGCAAGAGAGAAACCGGGGCAAGAGAGAGAACGGGAGCAAGAGAGAGAGACTGGGGGCGAGAGAGAGACTGGGGGCGAGAGCAAAACCGGGGGCAAGAGAGAGAATGGGATCGAGGGAGACCGGGGACGAGAGAGAGACTGGGGGCGAGAGAGAGACTGAAGGAGAGAGAGAGAACGTGAGCGAGAGAGAGACAGGGGATGAGAGAGACTGGGGGCGAGAGAGAAAGCGGGGGGTGAAAGAGAGACTAGGGGCGAAAGAGGGACTGGGCGCGAGAGAGACACTGGGGGCAAGAGAGAAACGAGGGGCGAAAGAGAGACTGGGGGTGAGAGAGAAACCGGGGGCAAGAGAGAGAACGGGAGTGAGAGAGAGACCGGGGACGAGAGAGAGACTGGGGGCGAGAGAGAGACTGGGGGCGAGAGAGAGACTGGGGGCGAGAGAGAAACCGGGGACGAGAGAGAGACTGGGTGCGAGAGAGAGACTGGGGGCGAGAGAGAGAAGGGGGCGAGAGAGAAACTGGGGGCGGGAGAGAAACTGGGGGCGAGAGAGAGACTGCGGGCGAGAGAGAGACTGGGGGCGAGAGAGAAACTGGGGGCGAGAGAGCACGGGAGCTAGAGAGAGACCGGGGTCGAGAGAGAGAACCGGGGCAAGAGAGAAACCGGGGGCAAGAGAGAGAACGGGAGCGAGAGAGAAACCGGGGGCGAGAGAGAGTGAGAACGGGGGTGAGAGAGAGACTGGGGGCGAGAGAGAAAACGGGGGCGAGAGCGAGAATGGGAGCGAGGGAGACCGGGGACAAGAGAGAGAACGGGATCGAGGGAGACCGGGGACGAGAGAAAGACTGGGGGCGAGAGAGAAATTGGGGGCGAGAGAGAGACTGGGGGCGAGAGCGAAACCGGGGGCAAGAGAGAGAATGGGAGCGAGCGAGAGACGAGGGGCGAGAGAGAGAATGGGAGCGAGGGAGACCGGGGACGAGAGAGAGACTGGGGGTGAGAGAGAGAACGGGAGCGAGAGAGAGACAGGGGACGAGAGAAAGACTGGGGGTGAGAGAGAAAACGGGGGCGAGAGCGAGAATGGGAGCGAGGGAGACCGGGGTCGAGAGAGAGAGCGGGAGCGAGGGAGACCGGGGACGAGAGAAAGACTGGGGGCGAGAGAGAAACTGTGGGCGAGAGAGAGACTGGGGGCGAGAAGAAAGACTGGGGGCGAGAGAGAAACCGGGGGCGAGAGAGAGAACGGGTGTGAGAGAGAGACTGGGGACGAGAGAGAAACCGGGGGCGAGAGAGAGAACAGGGGCAAGAGAGAAACCGGGGCAAGAGAGAGAACGGGAGCAAGAGAGAGAGACTGGGGGCGAGAGAGAGACTGGGGACGAGAGCAAAACCGGGGGCAAGAGAGAGAATGGGATCGAGGGAGACCGGGGACGAGAGAGAGACTGGGGGCGAGAGAGAGACTGGAGGAGAGAGAGAGAACGTGAGCGAGAGAGAGACAGGGGATGAGAGAGAGAACGGGTGTGAGAGAGAGACTGGGGGCGAGAGCAAAACCGGGGGCAAGAGAGAGAATGGTATCGAGGGAGACCGGGGAAGAGAGAGAGACTGGGGGAGAGAGAGAGAACGTGAGCGAGAGAGAGACAGGGGATGAGAGAGAGACTGGGGGCGAGAGAGAAAGCGGGGGGTGAAAGAGAGACTAGGGGCGAAAGAGGGACTGGGCGCGAGAGAGACACTGGGGGCAAGAGAGAAACGAGGGGCGAAAGAGAGACTGGGGGTGAGAGAGAAACCGGGGGCAAGAGAGAGAACGGGAGTGAGAGAGAGACCGGGGACGAGAGAGAGACTGGGGGCGAGAGAGAGACTGGGGGCGAGAGAGAGACTGGAGGCGAGAGAGAAAACGGGGACGAGAGAGAGACTGGGGGCGAGAAAGAGACTGGGGGCGAGAGAGAGAAGGGGGGCGAGAGAGAAACTGGGGGCGAGAGAGAAACTGGGGGCGAGCGAGAGACTGCGGGCCAGAGAGAGACTGGGGGCAAGAGAGAAACTGGGGGCGAGAGAGCACGGGAGCTAGAGAGAGACCGGGGGCGAGAGAGAGAACCGGGGCAAGAGAGAAACCGGGGGCAAGAGAGAGAACGGGAGAGAGAGAGAAACCGGGGGTGAGAGAGAGTGAGAACGGGGGTGAGAGAGAGACTGGGGGCGAGAGAGAAAACGGGGGCGAGAGCGAGAATGGGAGCGATGGAGACCGGGGACGAGAGAAAGACTGGGGGCGAGAGAGAAATTGGGGGCGAGAGAGAAACTGTGGGCGAGAGAGAGACTGGGGGCGAGAAGAAAGACTGGGGGCGAGAGAGAAACCAAAGGCGAGAGAGAGACTGGGGGCGAGAGAGAGACCGGGGACGAGAGAGAAACCGGGGGCGAGAGAGAGAACAGGGGCAAGAGAGAAACCGGGGCAAGAGAGAGAACGGGAGCAAGAGAGAGAGACTGGGGGCGAGAGAGAGACTGGGGACGAGAGCAAAACCGGGGGCAAGAGAGAGAATGGGATCGAGGGAGACCGGGGACGAGAGAGAGACTGGGGGCGAGAGAGAGACTGGAGGAGAGAGAGAGAACGTGAGCGAGAGAGAGACAGGGGATGAGAGAGAGAACGGGTGTGAGAGAGAGACTGGGGGCGAGAGCAAAACCGGGGGCAAGAGAGAGAATGGTATCGAGGGAGACCGGGGACGAGAGAGAGACTGGGGGAGAGAGAGAGAACGTGAGCGAGAGAGAGACAGGGGATGAGAGAGAGACTGGGGGCGAGAGAGAAAGCGGGGGGTGAAAGAGAGACTAGGGGCGAAAGAGGGACTGGGCGCGAGAGAGACACTGGGGGCAAGAGAGAAACGAGGGGCGAAAGAGAGACTGGGGGTGAGAGAGAAACCGGGGGCAAGAGAGAGAACGGGAGTGAGAGAGAGACCGGGGACGAGAGAGAGACTGGGGGCGAGAGAGAGACTGGGGGCGAGAGAGAGACTGGGGGCGAGAGAGAAAACGGGGACGAGAGAGAGACTGGGGGCGAGAAAGAGACTGGGGGCGAGAGAGAGAAGGGGGGCGAGAGAGAAACTGGGGGCGAGAGAGAAACTGGGGGCGAGCGAGAGACTGCGGGCCAGAGAGAGACTGGGGGCGAGAGAGAAACTGGCGGCGAGAGAGCACGGGAGCTAGAGAGAGACCGGGGGCGAGAGAGAGAACCGGGGCAAGAGAGAAACCGGGGGCAAGAGAGAGAACGGGAGAGAGAGAGAAACCGGGGGTGAGAGAGAGTGAGAACAGGGGTGAGAGAGAGACTGGGGGCGAGAGAGAAAACGGGGGCGAGAGCGAGAATGGGAGCGATGGAGACCGGGGACGAGAGAAAGACTGGGGGCGAGAGAGAAATTGGGGGCGAGAGAGAGACTGGGGGCGAGAGAGAAACTGGGAGCGAGAGAGAGACTGGGGACGAGAGAGAAACCAAAGGCGAGAGAGAGACTGGGGGCGAGAGAGAGACCGGGGACGAGAGAGAGACTGGGGGTGAGAGAGAGAACGGGAGCGAGAGAGAGACAGGGGATGAGAGAGAGATTGGGGGCGAGAGAGAAACCGGGGGGTGAGAGAGAGACTAGAGGCGAGAGAGAGACTGGGCGCGAGAGAGACACTGGGGGCAAGAGAGAAACCAGGGGCGAAAGAGAGACTGGGGGCGAGAGAGAAACCGGGGGCGAGAGAGAGACTGGGGAGAGAGAGAAACTGGGGGCGAGAGAGAAACCAAGGGCGAGAGAGAGACTGGGGGGAGAGAGAGAAACCGGGGGCAAGAGAGAGAACAGGAGCGAGAGAGAAACCGGGGACGAGAGAGAGACTGGGGGTGAGAGAGAGACTGGGGGAGAGAGAGACCGGGGGAGAGAGAGAGACTGGGGGCGAGAGAGAGACTGGGGGCGAGAGAGAGAATGGGGATGAGAGAGAGAGTGGGGGCGAGAGAGAAACCGGGGGGGTGAGATAGAGACTAGGGGCGAGAGAGAGACTGGGCGCGAGAGAGACACTGGGGGCAAGAGAGAAACCAGGGGCGAAAGAGAGACTGTGGGCGAGAGAGAAACCGGGGGCAAGAGAGAGAACGGGAGTGAGAGAGAGACCGGGGGGGAGAGAGAGACTGGGGGCGAGAGAGAAACTGGGGGCGAGAGAGAAACCAGGGGCGAGAGAGAGTCTGGGGGGGGAGAGAGAAACCGGGGGCAAGAGAGAGACCGGGGGCGAGAGAGAAAGCGGGGGCTAGAGAGAGAACGGGGGTGAGAGAGATACTGGGGGCGAGACAGAGACTGGGGGCGAGAGAGAGAACGGGAGCGAGAGAGAGACAGGGGACGAGAGAGAGACTGGGGGCGAGAGAGAGACTGGGGGCGAGAGAGAGACCGGGGGCGAGAGAGAAAGCGGGAGCTAGTGAGAGACCGGGGGCGAGAGAGAAACCGGGGGGTGAGAGAGAGACTAGGGGCGAGAGAGAGAACGGGAGCAAGGGAGACCGGGGACGAGAGAGAGACTGGGGGCGAGAGAGAGACTGGGGGCGAGAGAGAGAGACTGGGGGCGAGAGAGAAACTGGGGGCGAGAGAGAAACCGGGGGCGAGAGAGAGAATGGGGGCGTGAGAGAGACTGGGGGCGAGAGAGAGACTGGGGGCGAGAGAGAAACTGGAGGCGAGAGAGAGACTGGGGGCGAGAGAGAGACTGGGGGCGAGAGAGAGAACGGGGGCGAGAGAGAGCGGGGGCGAGAGAGAAACTGGGGGCGAGAGAGAGACTGGGGGCGAGAGAGAGACTGGGGGCGAGAGAGAAATTGGGGGGCGAGAGAGAAACCGGGGGCAAGAGAGAGAACGGGAGCGAGAGAGAGAACGGGGGCGAGAGAGAGAACGGGAGCGAGAGAGAGAACGGGGGCGAGAGAGAGAATGGGAGCGAGGGAGACTGGGGACGAGAGAGTGACTGGGGGCGAGGGAGAGACTGGGGGCGAGAGAGAGACTGGGGGCGAGAGAGAAACTGGGGGAGAGAGAGAGACCGGGGGAGAGAGAGAGACTGGGGGCGAGAGAGAGACTGGGGGCGAGAGAGAGAACGGGGATGAGAGAGAGAGTGGGGGCGAGAGAGAAACCGGGGGGGTGAGAGAGAGTCTAGGGGCGAGAGAGAGACTGGGCGCGAGAGAGACACTGGGGGCAAGAGAGAAACCAGGGGCGAAAGAGAGACTGGGGGCGAGAGAGAAGCCGGGGGCAAGAGAGAGAATGGGAGTGAGAGAGATACTGGGGGCGAGAGAGAGACTGGGGGCGAGAGAGAGAACGGGAGCGAGAGAGAGACAGGGGATGAGAGAGAGACTGGGGGCGAGAGAGAGACTGGGGGCGAGAGAGAGAACGGGGATGAGAGAGAGAGTGGGGGCGAGAGAGAAACCAGGGGGGTGAGAGAGAGACTAGGGGCGAGAGTGAGACTGGGCGCGAGAGAGACACTGGGGGCAAGAGAGAAACCAGGGGCGAAAGAGAGACTGGGGGCGAGAGAGAAACCGGGGGCAAGAGAGAGAATGGGAGTGAGAGAGAGACCGGGGGGGAGAGAGAGACTGGGGGCGAGAGAGAAACTGGGGGCGAGAGAGAAACCAGGGGCGAGAGAGAGTCTGGGGGGGTAGAGAGAAACCGGGGGCAAGAGAGAGACCGGGGGTGAGAGAGAGAACGGGAGTGAGGGAGACCGGGAACGAGAGAGAGACGGGGGGGTCGAGAGAAAAACCAGGGGCAAGAAGGAGAACGGGATCGAGAGAGAGACCGTGGTCGAGATAGACCAGGTGCAAAAGAGACCAGGGGCGAGAGAAACTGGGAGCGAGAGAGACCGGGTTTGACGAGTGACCAGGGGCGAGAGAGACCAGGGGCGACAAGAGAGACTGGGGGTGAGTGAGACCGAGAGCGAGGGAGACCGGGGTTGATGAGATACCGGGGGTGACGATAGACCAGGAGTGACGTTAGAGACCGGGGGCGAGAGAGAGAGAGAGACTGGGGGCGAAAGAGAAACCAGGGGCAAGAGAGAGAGAGACCGGGGAGATCAGACAGACTGGGAGCGAGAGAGAGAGAGACCGGGATGATGAGACAGACCGGGGGCGAGAGAGAGTGTGACTGGGGCAAGAGAAAATCCAGAGGCAAGAGAGAGAGAGACAGGGGGCGAGAGAGAGACTGGGGGCGAGAGAGAAACCAGGGGCGAGAGAGAGACTGGGGGCGAGAGAGAAACCGGGGGCGAGAGAGAGAACGGGGGCGAGAGAGAGACTGGGGCGAGAGAGAAACCAGGGGCAAGAGAGAGACCGGGGGCGAGAGAGAAAGCGGGGGCTAGAGAGAGAACGGGGGTGAGAGAGATACTGGGGGCGAGAGAGAGACTGGGGGCGAGAGAGAGAACGGGAGCGAGAGAGAGACAGGGGATGAGAGAGAGACTGGGGGCGAGAGAGAAACCGGGGGGTGAGAGAGAGACTAGGGGCGAGAGAGAAACCAGGGGCAAGAGAGAGACCGGGGGCGAGAGAGAAAGCGGGGGCTAGAGAGAGAATGGGGGTGAGAGAGATACTGGGGGCGAGAGAGAGACTGGGGGCGATAGAAAGAACGGGAGCGAGAGAGAGACAGGGGATGAGAGAGAGACTGGGGGCGAGAGAGAAACCGGGGGGTGAGAGAGAGACTAGGGGCGAGAGAGAGAACGGGAGCAAGGGAGACCGGGGACGAGAGAGAGACTGGGGGCGAGAGAGAAACTGGGGGCGAGAGAGAAACCGGGGGCGAGAGAGAGAATGGGGGCGTGAGAGGGACTGGGGGCGAGAGAGAGACTGGGGGCGAGAGAGAAACTGGGGGCGAGAGAGAGAACGGGGGCGAGAGTGAAACTGGGGGCGAGAGAGAGAGAACGGGGGTGAGAGAGAGACTGGGAGTGAGAGAGAGACTAGGGGCAAGAGTGAGAACGGGGCGAGAGAGAAACCGGGGGCGAGAGAGAGACTGGGGGCGAGAGAGAAACTGGGGGCGAGAGAGAGACTGGGGGCGAGTGAGAGACTGGGGGCGAGAGAGAAACTCGGGGCGAGAGAGAAACTGGGGGCGAGAGACAGACTGGGGGCGAGAGAGAGACTGGGGGCAAGAGAGAGACCGGGGGCGAGAGAGAAAGCGGGGGCTAGAGAGAGAACGGGGGTGAGAGAGATACTGGGGGCGAGAGAGAGACTGGGGGCGAGAGAGAGAACGGGAGCGAGAGAGAGACAGGGGACGAGAGAGAGACTGGGGGCGAGAGAGAGACTGGGGGCGAGAGAGAGACCGGGGGCGAGAGAGAAAGCGGGAGCTAGTGAGAGACTGGGGGCGAGAGAGAAACCGGGGGGTGAGAGAGAGACTAGGGGCGAGAGAGAGAACGGGAGCAAGGGAGACCGGGGACGAGAGAGAGACTGGGGGCGAGAGAGAGACTGGGGGCGAGAGAGAGAGACTGGGGGCGAGAGAGAAACTGGGGGCGAGAGAGAAACCGGGGGCGAGAGAGAGAATGGGGGCGTGAGAGAGACTGGGGGCGAGAGAGAGACTGGGGGCGAGAGAGAAACTGGAGGCGAGAGAGAGACTGGGGGCGAGAGAGAGACTGGGGGCGAGAGAGAGAACGGGGGCGAGAGAGAGCGGGGGCGAGAGAGAAACTGGGGGCGAGAGAGAGACTGGGGGCGAGAGAGAGACTGGGGGCGAGAGAGAAATTGGGGGGCGAGAGAGAAACCGGGGGCAAGAGAGAGAACGGGAGCGAGAGAGAGAACGGGGGCGAGAGAGAGAACGGGAGCGAGAGAGAGAACGGGGGCGAGAGAGAGAATGGGAGCGAGGGAGACTGGGGACGAGAGAGTGACTGGGGGCGAGGGAGAGACTGGGGGCGAGAGAGAGACTGGGGGCGAGAGAGAAACTGGGGGAGAGAGAGAGACCGGGGGAGAGAGAGAGACTGGGGGCGAGAGAGAGACTGGGGGCGAGAGAGAGAACGGGGATGAGAGAGAGAGTGGGGGCGAGAGAGAAACCGGGGGGGTGAGAGAGAGTCTAGGGGCGAGAGAGAGACTGGGCGCGAGAGAGACACTGGGGGCAAGAGAGAAACCAGGGGCGAAAGAGAGACTGGGGGCGAGAGAGAAGCCGGGGGCAAGAGAGAGAATGGGAGTGAGAGAGATACTGGGGGCGAGAGAGAGACTGGGGGCGAGAGAGAGAACGGGAGCGAGAGAGAGACAGGGGATGAGAGAGAGACTGGGGGCGAGAGAGAGACTGGGGGCGAGAGAGAGAACGGGGATGAGAGAGAGAGTGGGGGCGAGAGAGAAACCAGGGGGGTGAGAGAGAGACTAGGGGCGAGAGTGAGACTGGGCGCGAGAGAGACACTGGGGGCAAGAGAGAAACCAGGGGCGAAAGAGAGACTGGGGGCGAGAGAGAAACCGGGGGCAAGAGAGAGAATGGGAGTGAGAGAGAGACCGGGGGGGAGAGAGAGACTGGGGGCGAGAGAGAAACTGGGGGCGAGAGAGAAACCAGGGGCGAGAGAGAGTCTGGGGGGGTAGAGAGAAACCGGGGGCAAGAGAGAGACCGGGGGTGAGAGAGAGAACGGGAGTGAGGGAGACCGGGAACGAGAGAGAGACGGGGGGGTCGAGAGAAAAACCAGGGGCAAGAAGGAGAACGGGATCGAGAGAGAGACCGTGGTCGAGATAGACCAGGTGCAAAAGAGACCAGGGGCGAGAGAAACTGGGAGCGAGAGAGACCGGGTTTGACGAGTGACCAGGGGCGAGAGAGACCAGGGGCGACAAGAGAGACTGGGGGTGAGTGAGACCGAGAGCGAGGGAGACCGGGGTTGATGAGATACCGGGGGTGACGATAGACCAGGAGTGACGTTAGAGACCGGGGGCGAGAGAGAGAGAGAGACTGGGGGCGAAAGAGAAACCAGGGGCAAGAGAGAGAGAGACCGGGGAGATCAGACAGACTGGGAGCGAGAGAGAGAGAGACCGGGATGATGAGACAGACCGGGGGCGAGAGAGAGTGTGACTGGGGCAAGAGAAAATCCAGGGGCAAGAGAGAGAGAGACAGGGGGCGAGAGAGAGACTGGGGGCGAGAGAGAAACCAGGGGCGAGAGAGAGACTGGGGGCGAGAGAGAAACCGGGGGCGAGAGAGAGAACGGGGGCGAGAGAGAGACTGGGGCGAGAGAGAAACCAGGGGCAAGAGAGAGACCGGGGGCGAGAGAGAAAGCGGGGGCTAGAGAGAGAACGGGGGTGAGAGAGATACTGGGGGCGAGAGAGAGACTGGGGGCGAGAGAGAGAACGGGAGCGAGAGAGAGACAGGGGATGAGAGAGAGACTGGGGGCGAGAGAGAAACCGGGAGTGAGAGAGAGACTAGGGGCGAGAGAGAAACCAGGGGCAAGAGAGAGACCGGGTGCGAGAGAGAAAGCGGGGGCTAGAGAGAGAATGGGGGTGAGAGAGATACTGGGGGCGAGAGAGAGAACGGGAGCAAGGGAGACCGGGGACGAGAGAGAGACTGGGGGCGAGAGAGAAACTGGGGGCGAGAGAGAAACCGGGGGCGAGACAGAGAATGGGGGCGTGAGAGAGACTGGGGGCGAGAGAGAGACTGCGGGTGAGAGAGAAACTGGGGGCGAGAGAGAGAACGGGGGCGAGAGTGAAACTGGGGGCGAGAGAGAGAGAACGGGGGAGGAGAGAGAGACTGGGAGTGAGAGAGAGACTAGGGGCAAGAGAGAGAACGGGGCGAGAGAGAAACCGGGGGCGAGAGAGAGACTGGGGGCGAGAGAGAAACTGGGGGCGAGAGAGAAACTGGGGGCGAGAGAGAAACTGGGGGCGAGAGAGAGACTGGGGGCGAGTGAGAGACTGGGGGCGAGAGAGAAACTCGGGGCGAGAGAGAAACTGGGGGCGAGAGACAGACTGGGGGCGAGAGAGAGACTGGGGGCAAGAGAGAGACCGGGGGCGAGAGAGAAAGCGGGGGCTAGAGAGAGAACGGGGGTGAGAGAGATACTGGGGGCGAGAGAGAGACTGGGGGCGAGAGAGAGAACGGGAGCGAGAGAGAGACAGGGGACGAGAGAGAGACTGGGGGCGAGAGAGAGACTGGGGGCGAGAGAGAGACCGGGGGCGAGAGAGAAAGCGGGGGCTAGTGAGAGACTGGGGGCGAGAGAGAAACCGGGGAGTGAGAGAGAGACTAGGGGCGAGAGAGAGAACGGGAGCAAGGGAGACCGGGGACGAGAGAGAGACTGGGGGCGAGAGAGAGACTGGGGGCGAGAGAGAGAGACTGGGGGCGAGAGAGAAACTGGGGGCGAGAGAGAAACCGGGGGCGAGAGAGAGAATGGGGGCGTGAGAGAGACTGGGGGCGAGAGAGAGACTGGGGGCGAGAGAGAAACTGGAGGCGAGAGAGAGACTGGGGGCGAGAGAGAGACTGGGGGCGAGAGAGAGAACGGGGGCGAGAGAGAGCGGGGGCGAGAGAGAAACTGGGGGCGAGAGAGAGAACGGGGGCGAGAGAGAGAACGGGAGCGAGAGAGAGAACGGGGGCGAGAGAGAGAATGCGAGCGAGGGAGACTGGGGACGAGAGAGTGACTGGGGGCGAGGGAGAGACTGGGGGCGAGAGAGAGACTGGGGGCGAGAGAGAAACTGGGGGAGAGAGAGAAACCGGCGGCGAGAGAGAGACTAGGGGCTAGAGAGAAACCAGGAACGAGAGAGAGACAGGGGGCGAGAGAGAGAGACCGGTGTTTAGAAAGAGCGGGGGCGAGAGAGAGAACGGGAGCGAAAGAGACCGGGGGCAAGAGAGAGAACGGGAGCGAGGGAGACTGGGGACGAGAGAGAGAAACCAGGGGCAAGAGAGAGACCGGGGGCGAGAGAGAAAGCGGGGGTGAGAGAGCGGGGTCGAGAGAGAGAATGGGGGTGTGAGAGAGAAACCAGGGGCGAGAGAGAGACTGGGGGGGAGAGAGAGACTGGGGGCAAGAGACAGACTGGGGGCAAGAGACAGACTGGGGGCGAGAGAGAGGACGGGAGTGAGAGAGAAACCGGGGACGAGAGAGAGAACGGGGGGCGAGAGAGAAACTCGGGGCGAGAGAGAGGGAACGTGGGTGAGAGAGAGACTGGGGGCAAGAGAGAAACTGGGGGAGGGAGAGAGAATGGGAGTGAGAGTGAAACCGGGTGCGAGAGAGAGACTGGGGGCGAGAGAGAAACTGGGGGCGAGAGAGAGAACGGGAGTGAGAGAGAAACCGGGGTAGAGAGAGAGACTGGGGGCGAGAGGGAAACTGGGGGTGAGAGAGAGACTGGGGGCGAGAGAGAGACTGGGGGCGAGAGAGAAACTGGGGGCGAGAGAGAGAACGGGAGTGAGAGAGAAACCAGGGACGAGAGAGAGAACGGGGGCGAGAGAGAAACTGGGGGCGAGAGAGAGACTGGGGGCGAGAGAGAAACTGGGAGCGAGAGAGAACGAGAGCGAGAGAGAGAGACCGGGGGCGAGAGAGAGAACGGGGGCAAGAGAGAAACCGAGGGCAAGAGAGAGAGAACGGGGATGAGAGAGAGACTGGGGGCGAGAGAGAAAACAGGGGCAAGAGAGAGACTGGGGGCGAGAAATAGAGAGCGGGGGTGAGAGAGAGACTGGGGGCGAGAGAGAAACTGGGGGCAAGAGAGAGAACGGAGGCGAGAGAGAAACCGGGGACGAGAGAGAGAATGGGGGCGAGAGAGAGCGGGGGCGAGAGATAAACTGGGGGCGAGAGTGAGAACGGGGGCGAGAGAGAAACTGGAGGCGAGAGAGAGACTGGGGGCGAGAGAGAGACTGGGGGTGAGAGAGAGACCGGGGGCGAGAGAGAGCGGGGGCGAGAGAGAAACTGGGGGCGAGAGAGAGACTGGGGGCGATAGAGAGACTGGGGGCGAGAGAGAAATTGGGGGGCGAGAGAGAACGGGAGCGAGAGAGAGACCGGGGGCGAGAGAGAGTTCGGGGGCAAGAGAGAAACCGGCGGCAAGAGAGAGAACGGGAGCGAGAGAGAGAACGGGGGCGAGAGAGAGAACGGGAGCGAGAGAGAGAACGGGGGCGAGAGAGAGAAAGGGAGCGAGGGAGACCGGGGACGAGAGAGAGAACGGGAGCGAGGGAGACTGGGGACGAGAGAGAGACTGGGGGCGAGGGAGAGACTGGGGGCGAGAGAGAGACTGAGGGCGAGAGAGAAACTGGGGGCGAGAGAGAAACCGGGGGCGAGAGAGAGACTAGGGGCTAGAGAGAAACCAGGGACGAGAGAGAGAGACAGGGGGCGAGAGACAGACTAGGGGGAGAGAGAGCGACCGGTGTTCAGAAAGAGCGGGGGCGAGAGAGAGAACGGGAGCGAGGGAGAGACCGGGGGCAAGAGAGAGAACGGGAGCGAGGGAGACTGGGGACGAGAGAGAAACCGGGGGTGAGAGAGAGCGGGGTCGAGAGAGAGAATGGGGGGGTGAGAGAGAAACCAGGGGCGAGAGAGAGACTGGGGGGGAGAGAGAGACTGGGGGCAAGAGACAGACTAGGGGCAAGAGACAGACTGGGGGCGAGAGAGAGGAGGGGAGTGAGAGAGAAACCGGGGACGAGAGAGAGAACGGGGGGCGAGAGAGAAACTCGGGGCGAGAGAGAGGGAACGGGGGTGAGAGAGAGACTGGGGGCAAGAGAGAAACTGGGGGCGAGAGAGAGAACGGGAGTGAGAGTGAAACCGGGAGCGAGAGAGAGACTGGGGGCGAGAGAGAAACTGGGGGTGAGAGAGAGACTGGGGGCGAGAGAGAGACTGGGGGCGAGAGAGAAACTGGGGGCGAGAGAGAAACTAGGGGTGAGAGAGAGACAGGGGGTGAGAGAGAAACTGGGGGCGAGAGAGAGAACGGGAGTGAGACAGAAACCGGGGGCGAGAGAGAGACTGGGGGCGAGAGGGAAACTGGGGGTGAGAGATAGACTGGGGGCGAGAGAGAGACTGGGGGCGAGAGAGAAACTGGGGTCGAGAGAGAGAACGGGAGTGAGAGAAAAACCAGGGACGAGAGAGAGAACGGGGCGAGAGAGAAACTGGGGGCGAGAGAGAGACTGGGGGCGAGAGAGAAACTGGGAGCGAGAGAGAACGAGAGCGAGAGAGAGAGACCGGGGGAGAGAGGAGAACGGGGGCAAGAGAGAAACCGAGGGCAAGAGAGAGAGAACGGGGGTGAGAGAGAGACTGGGGGCGAGAGAGAAAACAGGGGGCGAGAGAGAGAACGGGAGTGAGAGAGAAACCGGGGACGAGAGAACAGGGGCGAGAGAGAAACTGGGGGCGAGAGAGAGACTGGGGGCGAGAGAGAATCTGTGGGTGAGCGAGAGACTGGGGGCGAGAGAGAGACTGGCGGCGAGAGATAGACTGGGGGCGAGAGAGAAACCCGGGACGAGAGAGAGATCAGGGGCGAGAGAGAAACTGGGGGAGAGAGAGAAACTGGGGACGAGAGAGAGACTGGGGGCGAGAGAGAGAGTGGGTGCGAGAGAGAAACCGGGGGTGAGAGAGAACGGGGTCGAGAGAGAGAATGGGGGGGGTGAGAGAGAAACCAGGGGCGAGAGAGAGACTGGGGGGAGAGAGAGACTGGGGGCAAGAGACAGACTGGGGGCAAGAGACAGACTGGGGGCGAGAGAGAGGACGGGAGTGAGAGAGAAACCGGGGACGAGAGAGAGAACGGGGGGCGAGAGAGAAACTCGGGGCGAGAGAGAGGGAACGGGGGTGAGAGAGAGACTGGGGGCAAGAGAGAAACTGGGGTCGAGAGAGAGAACGGGAGTGAGAGTGAAACCGGGGGCGAGAGAGAGACTGGGGGCGAGAGAGAAACTAGGGGTGAGAGAGAGACTGGGGGCAAGAGAGAAACTGGGGGCGAGAGAGAGAACGGGAGTGAGAGAGAAACCGGGGACGAGAGAGAGACTGGGGGCGAGAGAGAAACTGGGGGTGAGAGAGAGACTGGGGGCGAGAGAGAAACTGGGGGCGAGAGAGAGACTGGGGGCGATAGAGAGACTGGGGGCGAGAGAGAAATTGGGGGGCGAGAGAGAACGGGAGCGAGAGAGAGACCGGGGGCGAGAGAGAGTTCGGGGGCAAGAGAGAAACCGGGGGCAAGAGAGAGAACGGGAGCGAGAGAAAGAACGGGGGCGAGAGAGAGAACGGGAGCGAGAGAGAGAACGGGGGCGAGAGAGAGAAAGGGAGCGAGGGAGACCGGGGACGAGAGAGAGAACGGGAGCGAGGGAGACTGGGGACGAGAGAGAGCCTGGGGGCGAGGGAGAGACTGGGGGCGACAGAGAGACTGGGGGCGAGAGAGAAACTGGGGGCGAGAGAGAAACCGGGGGCGAGAGAGAGACTAGGGGCTAGAGAGAAACCAGGGACGAGAGAGAGACAGGGGGCTAGAGACAGACTGGGGGGAGAGAGAGAGAGACCGGTGTTCAGAAAGAGCGGGGGCGAGAGAGAGAACGGGAGCAAGGGAGAGACCGGGGGCAAGAGAGAGAACGGGAGCGAGGGAGAATGGGGACGAGAGAGAAACTGGGGGCGAGAGAGAGACTGGGGGCGAGAGAGAAACCGGGGGTGAGAGAGAGCGGGGTCGAGAGAGAGAATGGGGGGGGCGGTGAGAGAGAAACCAGGGGCGAGAGAGAGACTGGGGGGGAGAGAGAGACTGGGGGCAAGAGACAGACTGGGGGCAAGAGACAGACTGGGTGCGAGAGAGAGGACGGGAGTGAGAGAGAAACCGGGGACGAGAGAGAGAACGGGGGGCGAGAGTGAAACTCGGGGCGAGAGAGAGGGAACGGGGGTGAGAGAGAGACTGGGGGCAAGAGAGAAACTGGGGGCGAGAGAGAGAACGGGAGTGAGAGTGAAACCGGGGGCGAGAGAGAGACTGGGGGCGAGAGAGAAACTAGGGGTGAGAGAGAGACTGGGGGCGAGAGAGATACTGGGGGCGAGAGAGAGAACGGGAGTGAGACAGAAACCGGGGGCGAGAGAGAGACTGGGGGCGAGAGAGAAACTGGGGGTGAGAGAGAGACTGGGGGCAAGAGAGAGAAACTGGGGGCGAGAGAGAGAACGGGAGTGAGAGAGAATCTGTGGGTGAGCGAGAGACTGGGGGCGAGAGAGAGACTGGCGGCGAGAGATAGACTGGGGGCGAGAGAGAAACCCGGGACGAGAGAGAGATCAGGGGCGAGAGAGAATCTGTGGGTGAGAGAGAGACTGGGGGCGAGAGAGAGACTGGGGGCGAGAGATAGACTGGGGGCGAGAGAGAAACCGGGGGTGAGAGAGAACGGAGTCAAGAGAGAGAATGGGGGGGTGAGAGAGAAACCAGGGGCGAGAGAGAGACTGGGGGGGAGAGAGAGACTGGGGGCAAGAGACAGACTGGGGGCAAGAGACAGACTGGGGGCGAGAGAGAGGACGGGAGTGAGAGAGAAACCGGGGACGAGAGAGAGAACGGGGGGCGAGAGAGAAACTCGGGGCGAGAGAGAGGGAACGGGGGTGAGAGAGAGACTGGGGGCAAGAGAGAAACTGGGGGCGAGAGAGAGACTGGGGGCGAGAGGGAAACCGGGGGTGAGAGAGAACGGAGTCAAGAGAGAGAATGGGGGGGTGAGAGAGAAACCAGGGGCGAGAGAGAGACTGGGGGGGAGAGAGAGACTGGGGGCAAGAGACAGACTGGGGGCAAGAGACAGACTGGGGGCGAGAGAGAGGACGGGAGTGAGAGAGAAACCGGGGACGAGAGAGAGAACGGGGGGCGAGAGAGAAACTCGGGGCGAGAGAGAGGGAACGGGGGTGAGAGAGAGACTGGGGGCAAGAGAGAAACTGGGGGCGAGAGAGAGACTGGGGGCGAGAGGGAAACTGGGAGCGAGAGAGAACGAGAGCGAGAGAGAGAGATCGGGGGCGAGAGAGAGAAGGGGGGCGAGAGAGAGAACGGGGGGCGAGAGAGAAACTCAGGTCGAGAGAGAGGGAACGGGGGTGAGAGACCGGGAGATCAGACAGACTGGGGGCGAGACAGAGAGAGACCAGGGTGATGAGACAGACCGGGGGCGAGAGAGAGAGAGACTGGGGGCAAGAGAAATACCAGGGGCAAGAGAGAGAGAGACAGGGGGCGAGAGAGAGACTGGGGGCGAGAGAGAAACCAGGGGCGAGAGAAAGAACGGGAGCAAGGGAGACCGGGGACGAGAGAGAGACTGGGGGCGAGAGAGAGACTGGGGGCGAGAGAGAGACTGGGGGCTAGAGAGAAACACGGGACGAGAGAGAGACTGGGGGCGAGAGAGAAACTGGGGGCGAGAGAGAGACTGGGGGCTAGAGAGAAACAAGGGACGAGAGAGAGACTGGGGGCGAGAGAGAAACTGGGGGCTAGAGAGAAACCGGGGGCGAGAGCGAAAACGGGGGATGAGAGAGAAACCGGGGCGAGAGAGAGACTGGGGGCGAGAGTGACAACGGGGGGTGAGAGAGAATCCAGGGACGAGAGAGAGACTGGGGCCGAGAGAGAGAGAATGAGGGCGAGAGAGAAACTGGGGGCGAGAGAGAAACCGGGTGCGAGAGAGAGAACTGGAGCGAGAGAGAGACTGGGGGGCGAGAGAGAGAACGGGAGCAAGAGAGAAACTGGGGGCGAGAGAGAAACTGAGGGCGAGAGAGAAACTGGGGGCGAGAGAGAAACTGGGGGCAAGGGAGACCGTGGGCGAGTGAGAGAATGGGAGCGATGGAGACCGGGGGTGATGAGAGACTGGGGGCGAGATAGACCAGGTGCGAAAGAGACCGGGGGCGAGAGAGAGGGGGGTGACGAGAGAGATTGGGTGCGAGAGAGACCGGGTGTGAGAGAGAGACTGCGGGTGATAGAGACCGGGGAGTGAGAGACCGGGGACCAGAGAGCACGGGAGAGAGAGAGACTGGGTGCGAGAGAGAGAGACTGTGGGTGAGAGAGACCGGGCAGTGAGAGAGAAACCGGGGACGACAGAGAGAGAACGGGGGCGAGAGAGAAACTGGGGGCGAGAGAGAGACTGGGGGCGAAAGAGAGAACGGGGGCGAAAGAGAGAACGGGGGCGAGAGCGAAACTGGGGGCGAGAGAGAGACTGGGGGCGAGAGAGAGACTGGGGGCGAGAGAGAGACTGGGGGCGAAAGAGAGAACGGGAGCGAGAGCGAAACTGGGGGCGAGAGAGAGACTGGGGGCGAGAGAGAAACTGGGGGCGAGAGAGCACGGGAGCTAGAGAGAGACCGGGGGCGAGAGAGAGAACGGGGGCAAGAGAGAAACCGGGGGCAAGAGAGAGAACGGGAGCGAGAGAGAAACCGGGGGCGAGAGAGAGAGAGAGAACGGGGGTGAGAGAGAGACTGGGGGCGAGAGTGAAAACGGGGGCGAGAGCGAGAATGGGAGCGAGGGAGACCGGGGACGAGAGAAAGACTGGAGGCGAGAGAGAAACTGGGGGCGAGAGAGATACTAGGGGCGAGAGAGAAACTGGGAGCGAGAGAGAGACTGGGGACGAGAGAGAAACCGGGGGCGAGAGAGAGAACGGGGGTGAGAGAGAGACTGGGGGCGAGAGAGAGACTGGGGGCGAGAGAGAAACCAGGGACGAGAGAGAGACTGGGGGCGAGAGAGAAACTGGGGGCGAGAGAGAGACTGGGGGCTAGAGAGATACAAGGGAAGGGAGAGAGACTGGGGGCGAGAGAGAAACTGGGGGCAAGAGAGAGAACGGGACCGAGAGAGAGAGAGTGGGGGCGAGAGAGAGACTGGGGGTGAGAGAGAGACTGGGGCCGAGAGCGAAACCGGGGGCAAGAGAGAGAAAGGGAACGGGCGAGAGACCAGGGGCGAGAGAGAGAATGGAGGCGAGGGAGACCGGGGACGAGAGAGAGACTGGGGGCGAGAGAGAGACTGGGGGCGAGAGAGAGACTGGGGGCGAGTGAGAAACCAGGGGCGAGAGAGAGAACGGGAGCAAGGGAGACCGGGGACGAGAGAGAGACTGGGGGCGAGAGAGAAACTGGGGGCGAGAGAGAAACCGGGGGCGAGAGAGAGAGACTGGGGGTGAGAGAGAAAACGGGGGCGAGAGAGAAAACGGGGGATGAGAGAGAAACCAGGGGCGAGAGAGAGACTGGGGGCGAGAGAGACAACGGGGGGTGAGCGAGAAACCAGGTACGAGAGAGAGACTGGGGGCGAGAGAGAAAACGGGGGGGTGAGAGAGAAACCAGTGACGAGAGAGAGACTGGGGGCGAGAGAGAGAGAATGGGGGCGAGAGAGAAACTGGGGGCGAGAGTGAAACCGGGTGCGAGAGAGAGAACTGGAGCGAGAGAGAGACTGGGGGGCGAGAGAGAGAACGGGAGCAAGAGAGAAACTGAGGGCGAGAGAGAAACTGGGGGCGAGATAGAAACTGGGGGCGAGAGAGAAACTGGGGGCAAGGGAGACCGTGGGCGAGTGAGAGAATGGGAGCGATGGAGACCGGGGGTGATGAGAGACTGGGGGCGAGATAGACCAGGTGCAAAAGAGACCGGGGGCGAGAGAGACTCGAGGCGATGAGAGAGACTGTGTGCAAGAGAGACCTGGGGTGACGAGAGAGACCGGGGTCAAGAGAGCCCGCGGGCGAGACGGAAAGGGGGCGAGAGAGAGACCGAGGTCGAGAGAGAGGGGATGACGAGAGAGACAGGGTGCGAGAGAGACGGTGGGTGTGCGAGAGACTGGGGGCGAGAGGGACGGGGTGGGGGGGGTGGTGGGTGAGAGAGACTGGGGTCGAGAGAGACCGGGGGGGTGAGAGAGAGGGGTTGACAAGAGAGACTGGGGAGTCGAGACAGACTGAGGGCAAGAGAGAGACTGTCGTGAGAGAGAGAGACCGGGGTGATAGAGTCTGGGGTCGAGAGACAGGCCAGGGGACGAGAGAGAGAGACCAGGGTAAGAGAGAGAGAGAGAGAGAGACCGGGGGGTGATAGAGACCGGGGGTGAGAGAGAGGGGGGTGACGAGAGAGATTGGGTGCGAGAGAGACCGGGTGCGAGAGAGAGACTGCAGGTGATAGAGACCGGGGGGTGAGAGACCGGGGACCAGAGAGCACGGGAGAGAGAGAGACTGGGTGCGAGAGAGAGACTGTGGGTGAGAGAGACCGGGGGGTGAGAGACCGGGGACTATAGAGCACGGGAGAGAGAGAGACCGGGTGCGAGAGAGATCGGGGGCAAGAGAGAGGGGATGACAAGAGAGACCGTGGGTGAGAGAGACCGGGGGGCGAGAGACCGGGGACTATAGAGCACGGGAGAGAGAGATCCGGGTGCGAGAGAAATCGGGGGCAAGAGCGACCGGGGGTGACGAGAGAGACCGGGGTCAAGAGAGAGGGGATGACAAGAGAGACCGGGGGTGAGAGAGAGGGGATGACAAGAGAGACCGGGGGGTGAGAGAGACGGGGGGGTGGGGGGGTTAAGAGACCTGGGGGAATAGCGACTGGGGACGACGAGAGAGACCAGGCGCGAGAGAGACTGTGGGGTGAGAGAGACGGAGTGACGTGAGAGACTGGGGGCGAGAGAGACTGGAGGGTGACGAGGGACCTGGGGGGGGGGGGCGAGAGAGACTGGGGGCACCTGAGAGACCAGGGGCGAGAACGACTGGGGGTGAGGAGAGACTGGGGGTGATGAGAGAGACCGGGAGCAAGAGAAACTGGAAGCGAGAGAGACCAGGTTTGAGGAGAGACCAGGGGCGAGAGACACCGGGGACGACAAGAGAGACCTCAGAAAATGCTCCCTCAATACCTCAGATAGTCCTTCCCTCAATACCTCAAAAAGTCCTCCCTCAATACCTCAGAAAGGGCTCCCTCAATACTTTAGATAATGCTCGCACAATATCTCAGATAGTGCTCCCTCAATACCTTAGAAAGTGCACACTCTATAAGTCAGAAATTATTCCCTCAATACCTCAGATAATCCTTCCCTCAATACCTCAAAAAGTGTTCCCTCAATACTTCAGGATGTGCTGCCTCAGTAACTCAGAAAGTGCTTCCTCAGAACATCAGATAGTGCTTCCTCAATACCTGAGAATGTGCTCCCTCAATACCTCAGAAAGTGCTCTCTGCATTCCTCAGAAATTGCTCTCAGTACCTCATAAAATGCTCCCACAATAACACAAATAGTGCTTCCTCAATACCTCAGATAGGCTACCACAATACCTCAGAAAGTGTCCCTCAGTAAGTCAGAAAGTGCTCCCTCAATACATCAGGTAGTGCTTCCTCAGGACCTCAGGTAGTGCTTCTTCAATACCGCAGATAGATCTCCCCCCATACCTCACATAGTGCTCCCGAAGTACATCAGATAGTTTTTCCTCGGTACCTCAGATAGTGCTTCCTCAATACCTCAGACGTAATCCCTCAATACCCCAGATAGTGCTTCCTCAGTACCTCAGACAGTGCTTCTCAATACCTCAAAAAGTGCTCCCTCAGTACCTCAGATAGTGCTTCCTCAATACCTCAGGAAGTGCTCCTTCAATACCTCAGAAAGTTCTCCCTCAGTACCTCAGAAACTACTTGCCCAATACCTCAGAAAGAGCCCCCTCAATACCTCAGATAGTGCACCCTCAGTACCTCAGAAAGTGCTCCCTCAAAATCTCAGATAGTGCACCCTCAATTCCTCAGAAAGTGCTCTTTCAATACCTCTGATAATGCTTCCTCAACACTCGAAAATTGCTTCCTCAATACCTCAGATAGTGCTCCCTCAGTACCTCAGATAGTGCTTCGTCAGTACATCAGATAGTGTTTCCTCAATACCTCAGATAGTGCTTCCACAGTACCTGAGATTTGCTACCTCAATGCCTCAGAAAGTGCACCCTCAGTATCTCAGAAAGTGCTCTCTCACTACCTCAGAAACTGCTCCCTCAATACCTCAGATAGTGTATCCTCAATACCTCAGAGAGTGCGCCCTGAATACGTCAGAAAGTGCTCCCTCTGTGCCTGAGATAGTACTCCTTCAATACCTCAGATAGTGCTTGCTCAAAACCTCTGAATGTGCTTCCTCAGTACCTCAGATAGTGCTTCCTGAGTACCACAGATATTGCACCCTCAATACCTCAGAAAGTACTCTCTCAATACCTGATAAGGAGCTCCCTCAATACCTCAGAAAGTATTCCCTCAATAACTCAGAAGGTTCTCTCTCAGTACCTCAGACACTGCTCCCTCAATACCTCACATTGGGCTTCCCCGATACCTCAGGAAGTGCTGCCTCACTACGTCAGTCTGTGCTCCCTCAATACCTCACATAGTGCTTCCCCAATACTTCACGAGGTGCTTCCTCAATACCTCAGATAGTGCTCCCTCAGTACCTCAGAAAGTGCTTCCTCAATGCCACACAAAGACCTCGCTCAATACCACATGAAGTGGTCCCTCAATTCCTCAGATAGTACTCCCTCAATACCTCAGAAACTGGTCACTCAATGCCACAGATAGCGGTCTCTCACTACCTTAGAAAATGCTTCCTCAATACCTCAGATAGTGCTTCCTCAGTACCACAGATAGTGCACCCTCAGTACCTCAGAAAGTACTCTCTCAATACCTGATAAGGAGCTCCCTCTATACCTCAGAAAGTGTTCCCTCAATAAATCCGAAAGTTCTCTTTCAGTACCTCAGAAACTGCTCCCTCAATGCATCACATAGTGCTTCCCCAATACCTCAGGAGGTGCTGCCTCACTACCTTAGAAAGTGCTTCCCCAAAACCTCAGGAAGTGCTTCCTCAGTACCTCAGACAGTGTTCCTCAATACCTCAGAAAGTGCTCCCTCAATACCTCCGAAAGTACTCACTCAATATCTCAGGTTGTGCACCTTCTGTACCTCAGGAAATGCTCCCTCAATACCTCAGATAGTGCACCCTCAGTACCTCATAAAGTTCTCCCTCACTACCTCAGAATGTCCTCCTTCAATACCTCAGATAGTGCACACTCAATACCTCAGATAGTGCTCCCTCAGTACCTCAGATAATGCTTGCTCAATACCTCAGATAGTGCACCCTCAATACCTCCGATAGTGCACCTTCAATACCTCAGATAGTGCACCCTCAATACCCCAGATAGTGCTCCCTCAGTACCTCAGAGAGTGCTTGCTCAATACCTCAGAAAGTCCTCCCTCAGTACCTCAGATAGTGCTTCCTCAATACTTCAGAAAGTGCTCCCTCAATACCTCACAGAGTCCTTCCTTAGTCTCTCAGATGGTTCACACCCAATACCTCAGAAAGTGCTCCCTCAGTACCTCAGATAGTCCGTCCTCATTACCGCAGATATTGCTCCCTCAATACCTCAGATAGTGCTTGCTCAATACCTCAGAAAGTACTCCCTCAGTACCTCAGATAGTGCTTCCTCAGTAAATCAGATAATGCTCCCTCAATTCCTCAGAAAGTGCTCCCTCTATACATCAGAAAGTGCTCCCTCAGTACCTCAGAAAGAGCTCTCTCAGTACCTCAGAAACTGTTCTCTCAATACATCAGAATGTGATCCCTCTGGGTGAGAGAGAGACAGGCTGAGAAAGAGAAGTTGAAAGAGAGGGGAGGAGAGAGAGGGGTAAGAGAGAGAGGATGAAAAATAGAGGCGGGTAAGAGAGCGCGAGGGGTGAGGGAGAGAGAGGGGTGAGGGAGAGAGGGGGTGTGAGCGAGATGGAGGTGGAAGAGAGAGAGGGTGAGAAAGAGACAGCGGGTAACAGAGAGACAGGCTGAGAGAGGGAGGGGGTGAGAGAGGGGTAAGAGAGAGGGTGAGAGAGAGAGAGAGAGACGGGCAAGTGAGCGAGAGGGGGTGAGAGAGAGAGGGGGTGAGAGAGGGGTGAGAGAGAGAGGGGCAGAGAGTGCGAGGTGTGGAAAGATAGGGCCTGAGAGGGGGTGTGAGAGAGGCAGTGAGAGAGAAGGGGTGAGAGAGAGAGCTGTGAGAGAGAGAGGGTGTGAGAGAGAGGGGGATGAGAGAGAGAGGGTGAGAGAGAGGTGGGTGAGAGAGAAGTGTGTGTGTGTGAGAGAGAGAACGTTAAGAGAGAGGGGTGAGAGAGAGGGTGAAAGAGAGAAGCGGTGTGAGAGAGAGAGGGGTAAGAGAGAGAGGGGTGAGAGAGGGAGGGGGGTGAGAGAAAGGGTGAGATAGAGAGGTGTATGAGAGAGAGAGGCGAAAGAGAGAGAGGGGTGAGAGAATGGGGATGAGAGAGAGAGGGGTGAGAGAGTGGGTATGAGAGAGAGAGGGGTGTGTGAGAGAGACGGGGTTGAGAGAGAGGTGTGTGAGAGAGAGGGGTGTGTAAGAGAGAGAGGGGCTGAAAGAGAGGGCCTCAGAGAGAGGGGGTGACAGAGGGGGTGACAGAGAAGGGGTGAGAGAGAGAGGGTGAGAGAGAGAGAGGGTGAGAGAGAGAGAGGGGTGACAGTGAGAGAGGCGTGATAGTGAGAGAAGCGGTGTAAGAGAAAGAGAGGTGTAAGAGAGGAGTGAGAGAGAGACGGATGAGAGAGAGAGGGATGAGAGAGTGAGGGAGGGGTGAGAGAGGGGCTCTGAGAGAGATCAGGGTGGGAGAGACTGGGGTGAGGGAGGGGATGTGAGAAAGAGTGAGAGGGGCTGCGAAAGAGAAGGTGAGAAAGAAGGGGTGAGAGAGAGGTTGAGAGAGAAGGGTGTGTGAGAGAGAGAGAGATGGGAAAGAGAGAGAGGGGTGAGACAGAGAGAGGGGTGAGAGAGAGGGTTGACAGAGAGAGAGAGAGGGGTGAGTTAGAGAGCGGGTGTGAGAGAGATCGGGGTGGAAGAGAGAGCGGGTGTGAAAGAGACAGGGGTGAGAGAGAGAGACAGGCTGAGAGAGAGAGGGTGAAAGAGAGGGGCTAAGAGGGAAGGGGTGAGAGAGAGGTGGGTGAGAAAGAGGTGTGTGTGAGAGACAGAGGGAGAGTGAGAGAAGGTGAGAGAGAGGCGTGAGAGAGGGGGTGAGAGAGAGAGGAGGGTGTGAGAGAGAGAGGGTGAGAGAGAGAAGTGGTGTGAGAGAGAGGGATAAGAGAGAGAGGGAGGGGTGAGACAGAGAGGGGTGTGAGAGAAAGGGTGAGAGGGAAGGTGTGTGAGAGAGGGGAAAGTGAGAGAGAGGTTGAGGGACAGAGGGGTGTGAGAGAGACGGGGTTGAGAGAGAGATGTGTGAGAGAGAGGGGTGTGTGACAGAGAGAGGGGCTGAAAGGAAGGGACCCAGAGAGAAGGAGTGAGAGAGGGGGTGACAGAGAAGGGGTGAGAGAGATCAGGGTGAGAGAAAGAGAGGTGAGAGAGAGAGGGTGAGAGAGAGGGGTGAGAGTGAGAGAGGCGTGATAGTCAGAGAAGCGGTGTCAGAGAAAGAGAGGGGTAAGAGAGAGAGGAGTGAGAGAGAGAGAGGGCTGAGAGAGAGGGGGTGAGAGAGGGGGTGAGAGAGAAGGGGTGAGAGAGAGGGAGAGAGAGAGGGTGAGAGAGTGGTGGGTGAGAAAGAGGTGTGTGAGAGTGAGAGGGGTAAGAGAGATGGGTGAGAGAGAGAGGGGGTGAGAGAGAGAAGCGGTGTGAGAGAGAGAGGGGTGAGAGAGAGAGAGGGGGGCGTGATAGAGAGGGTGAGAGGGAGATGTGTGTGAGAGTGGGCTAAGTGAGAGAGAGGATGAGAGAGAGAGGGGTGTGAGAGAGACGGGGTTGAGAGAGAGGTGTGTGAGAGAGAGGGGCTGAAAGAGAGGGCCTGAGAGTGAGGGGGTGAGAGAGGGGGTGAGAGAGAAGGTGAGAGAGCCGGTGAGAGAAAGAGAGGTGAGAGGGGGGGTAAGAAATTGAGGGATATGAGAGAGAGAGGGTGAGAGAGGGTGTGAGAGAGAGAGTGAGAGAGAGGTGTGTGTGAGAGAGGGGTAAGAGAGAGAGGGATAAGATAGAGAGGGTTGAGAGAGAGAGGGTTGAGAGAGAGGGTGAGAGAGAGACGGGTGTGAGAGAGCGAGGGGCTGAAAGAGAGACGCTGAGAGAGAGGGTGTGAGAGAGACGGGGTTGAGAGAGAGGTGTGTGAGAGAGAGGGGCTGAAAGAGAGTGCCTGAGAGTGAGGGGGTGAGAGAGGGGGTGAGAGAGAAGGTGAGAGAGCCGATGAGAGAAAGAGAGGTGAGAGAGGGGGGGGGGTAAGAAAGTGAGGGATAGGAGAGAGAGAGGGTGAGAGAGGGTGTGAGAGAGAGAGTGAGAGAGTGGTGTGTGAGAGAGAGGGGTAAGAGAGAGAGGGATAAGGTAGAGAGGGTTGAGAGAGAGAGGGTTGAGAGAGAGGGTGAGAGAGAGACGGGTGTGAGAGAGCGAGGGGCTGAAAGACAGACGCTGAGAGAGAGGGGGTGAGAGAAAGGGTGACAGAGAGAGGTGAGAGATAGAGAGAGGGGTGGGAGAGAGAGAAGGCGAGAGAGAGAGGGCGAAGTGAGAGAGAGGGGTGTCAGAATAGAGAGGGTGAGAGAGGTTGAGAGAGAGGGGTGAGAGAGAGACAAGCGGTGTAAGAGAGAGAGAGAGAGAGAGTGAGGGAGAGGGGTGTGAGAGAGAGAGAGTGCCTGAGAGAGAGGTGTGAGAGAGAGGGTAAAAGAGAGAGGGATGAGAGAGTGAGCGAGGGGTGAGAGAGAGAGGGGCTGTGAGAGATCAGGGTGGGAGACACTGGGTAGAGAGAGGGGATGAGAGAGAGAGGGGGCTGCGAAAGAGAGGGTGAGAGAGAAGGGGCGAGAGAGAGAGAAGTTGAGAGAAATAGGTGTGTGAGAGAGAGACGGTTAAGAGAGAGAAGGGTGAGGGAGAGAGAGTGGGTGAGAAAGAGACAGGGGGTGAAAGAGAGACAGGCTGAGAGAGGGGAGGTGAGAGAGAGCGGCTGAGAGAGAGGGGTAAGAGAGAGAGGATGAGAGAAAGGCGTGAGAGAGAAGGTGTGCGAGAGAGAGATCAGGGTGGGAGAGACTGAGGAGAGAGCGAGAGGGGGGCTGAGAGAGAGATCAGAGTGAAAGAGACAGCGGGTGAGAAATAGAGCGGAGGTGAGAGAGAGACAGGCTGAGAAAGAGAGGGAGAGTGAGAGAAGGTGAGAGAGAGGCGTGAGAGAGGGGGTGAGAGAGAGAGAAGGGTGTGAGAGAGAGAGGTCTGTGAGAGAGAGAGAGGGGTAATGAGAGAGGGGGTGAGAGAGGGTGAGAGAGAGAGAAGGGTGTGAGAGAGAGGGAGGTGAGAGACAGGGTGAGAGAGAGAGAGAGGTGTCTGAGAGAGAGGGCTGAGAGAGGGGGTGAGAGAGAGAGAGAGAGAGGAGGTGTGAGAGAGACAGTGGGTTGAGAAAGAGGTGTGAGAGAGAGAGGGGGGTGTGAGAGAGAGAGGGGCTGAAAGAGAGGGCCAGAGAGAGAGGGTAAGAGAGAAGAGGTGAGAGAGAGAGGTGAGAGACATAGAGAGGGGTAAGAGAGAGGGGTAGGAGAGAGAGTGTGAGAGAGAGATAAGGGTGTGAGAGAGAGGTGTGTGTGTGTTAGAGAGAGAGGCGTAATGAGAGAGAGGGTTGAGAGAGAAAAGGTGAGAGAGAGAGAAGGGTGTGAGAGAGAGAGGGGGGTGAGAGACAGGGCGAGAGAGAGAGGTGTGTGAGAGAGAGTGTAAGGGAGAGAGGGGTGAGAGAGAGAGAGGGATGAGAGAGAGAGAAAGGGGTGTGAGAGAGACAGTGGGTTGAGAGACAGGTGTGTGTGAGAGAGGGGGGTGTGAGAGAGACAGTGGCTGAAAGAGAGGGCCAGAGAGAGGGTGAGAGAAAAGGGATGAGAGAGAGAGGTGCGAGACAGAGAGAGGGGTAAGAGGGAGGGGTAGGAGAGAGAGAGAGAGAGAGGGTGAGAAAGAGATAAGGGTGTGAGAGTGAGATGTGTGTGTGAGAGAGAGACGGTAATGAGAGAGGGTTGAGAGAGAAAGGGTGAGAGAGAGAGAGGGGTTAGTGAGAGGGGGTGTGTGATAAAGATGGGGTGGAAGAGAGAGAGGGTGAGAAAGAGAGGGGATGAGAGAGAGAGAAAGGCAGAGAAAGAGTGGGTGAGAGAGAAGGTGAGAGAGAGGTGTGAGAGAGAGGGTAAGAGAGACGGGGGAAAGAGAGAGTAGGGTGAGAGGGTGAGAGAGAGAGGGAGGATGAGAAAGATCGGGGTGAGAAAGAGAAAGGAGGTAAGTGAGAGTGGGGGAGAGAGAGGGGGGAGAGAGTGGAGGAGAGAGAGTGTGAGAGAGGGGGTGAGAGAGGGTAAGAGAGAGGGGTAAGAGAGAAAGGGGGTGAAAGAGAGAAGGGTAAGAGCGAGAGGGGTGAGAGAGAGAGTGGGATGACTTAGAGAGCGGGTGTGAGAGAGATCGAGGTGGAAGAGAGAGCGGGTGTGAAAGAGACCGGGGTGAAAGAGAGAGACATTCTGAGAGAGAGAGGGTGAAAGAGAGGGGGTAAGAGAGAAGGGATGAGAGAGAGGCGGTGAGAGAGAGGGGGTGAGAGAGAAAGGATGAGAGAGAGAGAGACGGGTAAGAGAGAGCGAGGGGTGAGGGAGAGAGAGGGGTGAGGGAGAGAGTGGGTGTGATAGAGATCAGGGTGGAAGAGAGAGCTGGTGAGAAAGAGACATGGGTTGACAGAGAGACAGGCTGAGAGAGAGAGGGTGAGAGAGATGGGCAAGAGAGAGAGGGGCGAGAGACAGAGAGGGGTGAGAGAGAGAGGGGTGAGGGAGAGAGAGGGGTGTTGCAGAGGGTGAGAGGGAGAGGCGTGTGAGAGAGGGGAAAGTGAGAGAGAGGATGAGGGAGAGAGGTGTGTGAGAGAGAATGTGTGTGAGAGAGATCAGGATGGGAGAGACTGGGGAGAGAGTGAGGGGGGCTGAGAGAGAGAGAGGGCTGAGAAAGAGGAGGTGAGAGAGGGGGTGAGAGAGAAGGGGTGAGAGAGAGTGGGAGAGAGAGAGAGGGTGATATAGAGGTGGTTGAGAAAGAGGTGTGTGAGAGAGGGAGGGTTAAGAGAGATGGGCGAGAGAGAGAGGGTGAGAGGGAGAAGCGGTGTGAGAGAGAGGGGTAAGAGAGAGAGGGGTGAGAGAGAGAGGGGGTGAGAGAAAGGGTGAGAGGGAGAGGTGTGTGCGAGAGGGGAAAGTGAAAGAGAGGATGAGGGAGAGAACATAGAACATAGAACAGAGAACAATACAGCACAGAACAGGCCCTTCGGCCCACGATGTTGTGCCGAACTTCTAACCTAGATTCAGCACCCATCCATGTACCTATCCAAATGCCGCTTAAAGGTTGCCAATAATTCTGACTCTACCACTCCCACGGGCAGCGCATTCCATACCCCCACCACTCTCTGGGTAAAGAACCCACCCCTGACATCTCCCCTAAACCTTCCACCCTTCACCTTAAATTTATGTCCCCTTGTAACACTCTGTTGTACCCGGGGAAAAAGTTTCTGACTGTCTACTCTATCTATTCCTCTGATCATCCTTTAAACCTCTATCAAGTCACCCCTCATCCTTCGCCGTTCCAATGAGAAAAGGCCGAGAACTCTCAACCTATCCTCGTACGACCTACTCTCCATTCCAGGCGACATCCTGGTAAATCTTCTCTGCACCCTCTCCAAAGCTTCCACATCTTTCCTAAAGTGAGGCGACCAGAACTGCACACAGTACTCCAATTGTGGCCTAACCAAAGTCCTGTACAGCTGCAACATCACCTCACGACTCTTGAATTCAATCTCTCTGCTAATGAACGATAATACTCCATCGGCCTTCTGACAAACTTTATCCACCTGAGTGGCAACCTTCAAAGATCTATGAACATAGACCCCAAGATCCCTCTGTTCTTCCACCTGACTAAGAACCCTACCATTAACCCTGTATTCAACATTCTTATTTATTCTTCCAAAATGGTCAACCTCACACTTGGCAGGGTTGAACTCCATCTGCCACTCCTCAGCCCAGCTCTGCATCATATCAAAGTCCCTCTGCAGCCGACAACAGCCCTCCTCACTGTCCACAACTCCACCTATCTTCGTATCATCTGCAAATTGACTGACCCACCCTTCGACTCCCTCATCTAAGTCATTAATAAAAATTACAAACAGCAGAGGACCCAGAACTGAACCCTGCGGAACTCCACTTGTAACTGGGCTCCAGGCTGAATATTTACCATCTACCACCACTCTCTGCCTTCGACCGGTTAGCCAGTTTTCTATCCAATTGGCCAAATTTCCCTCTATCCCATGCCTCCTGACTTTCCGCATAAGCCTACCATGGGGAACCTTATCAAATGCCTTACTAAAATCCATGTACACTACATCCACTGCTCTACCTTCATCCACATGCCTGGTCACCTCCTCGAAGAATTCAATAAGACTTGTAAGGCAAGACCTAGCCTTCACAAATCCGTGCTGGCTGTCCCTAATCAAGCAGTGTCTTTCCAGATACTCGTAAATCCTATCCCTCAGTACCCTTTCCATTACTTTGCCTACCACAGAAGGAAGACTAACTGGCCTGTATTTCCCGGGGTTATCCCTATTCACTTTTTTAAACAGGGGCACAGCATTCGCTACTCTCCAGTCCCCTGGTACCACCCCCGTTGCCAGTGAAGATGAGAAGATCATTGCCAACAGTACTGCAATTTCCTCTCTTGCTTCCCACATAATCCTAGGATATATCCCGTCAGGCCCGGGGTACTTGTCTATCCTCAAGTTGTTCAAAATGTCCAACACATCTTCCTTCCTAACAGGTATCTCTTCTAGCTTATCAGTCCGTTTCACACTCTCCTCTTCAACAATACGGTCCCTCTCGTTCGTAAATACTGAAGAGAAGTACTTGTTCAAGACCTCTCCTATCTCTTCCGACTCAATACACAGTCTCCCACTACTGTCCTTGATCGGACCTACCCTCGTTCTCGTCATTCTCAGGTTTCTCACATACGCATAAAATGCCTTGGGGTTATCCTTGACCCCATCCGCCAAGGATTTTTCATGCCCTCTCTTAGCTCCCCTAATCCCTTTCTTCAGGTCCCTTCTGGCTATCCGGTATCCCTCCACTGCTCTGTCTGAACCCTGTTTCCTCAACCTTATGTAAGCCTCCTTCTTCCTCTTTACTAGACATTCAACCTCCCTCGTCAACCAAGGCTCCCTCACACGACCATTTCTTTCCTGCCTGATCGGTACATACATATCAAGGACACGTCGTATCTGCTCTTTGAAAAAGTTCCACATTTCCACCACATCCTTCCCTGACAGCCTATGCTCCCAACGTATGCTCCTCAAATCCTGTCTTCCAGCATCGTAATTTCCCTTCCCCCAATTGTAAAATCTACCTTGTTGTGCGCACCTATCTGTCTCCATAACCAAGGTGAAAGTCACAGAATTGTGGTCACCATCACCAAAATGTTCACCCACTAACAAGCCCACCACTTGTCCCGGTTCATTACCGAGTACCAAATCCAATATGGCCTCCCCTCTGGTTGGACACTCTACATACTGCGTTAGAAAAGCTTCCTGGACAGACTGCACAAACACCGCCCCATTCAATCTACTTGATCTAAAGAGCTTCCAATCAATATTTGGGAAGTTGAAGTCGCCCATGACTACGACCCTGTGGCTTCTGCACCTTTCCAAAATCTGTTTCCCAATCTGTTTCTCCACATCTCTGCTGCTATTGGGGGGCCTATAATAAACACCCAACAAGGTGACTGCACCTTTCCTATTTCTGACTTCAGCCCATACTACCTCCAGAGGCAGATCCCCCTCAAACTTCCTTTCTGCAGCCGTTATACCGTTTCTAATTAGCAATGCCACCCCCCTTCCTTTTTTACCACCCTCCCTAATCTTACTGAAACATCTGTAACCAGGAACCTCCAACAGCCATTCCTGTCCCTCATCTATCCACGTTTCCGTGATGGCCACAACATCGTAGTCCCAGGTACCGATCCACGCCTTAAGTTCACCCACCTTATTTCTGATACTCCTCGCGTTGAAGTTTTCGCACTTGAGCCCATCTCTGTGGTCCGCAAGTAGTCCCTGTCAGTGCTACCTTCTCCACAGCCTCCCTACAGTCTTGGGCATCCTGACACACAGCTAGCTTACTTGCTGGACTACAAGTCCAGATCCCATCCCCCTGCCAAATTAGTTTAAACCCCCCCGAAAGGTGTTAGAGAGAGTTGTATTCGTGTGAGAGAGAGAGGGTAATGAGGGTAATGAGAGAGGGTTGAGAGAGAAAAGGTGATGAAAAGGTGAAAAGGTGAGAAAGAGAAGGGTGTGAAAGAGACGGGGTTGGGAGAGAGAGAGGTGTGTGAGAGAGAGGGGGGTGTGTGAGAGAGAGGGGCTGAAAGAGAGGGACCCAGAGAGACGGGGTGTGAGAGGGGGTGACAGAGAAGGGGTGAGAGAGAGAGGGTAAGAGAAAGAGAGGTGAGAGAGAGAGGGAGGGAGAGAGAGAGGGGGTGAGAGTGAGAGAGGCGTGATAGTGAGAGAAGCGGTGTAAGAGAAAGAGAGGGGTAAGAGAGAAAGGAGTGAGAGAGAGAGGGATGAGAGAGAGGGGGTGTGAGAGTGAGGGAGGGGTGAGAGAGAGAGAGGTGGTGAAAGAGAAGGTGAGAGAGAAGGGGTGAGAGAGAAGTTGAGAGAGAAGGGTTTGTGTGAGAGAGAGATGGGTAAGAGAGAGAGGGGTGAGACAGAGAGGGGGGAGAGAGAGGGTTGAGAGAGAGAGAGAGGGGTGAGTTAAAGAGCGGGTGTGAGAGAGATCGGGGTGGAAGAGAGAGTGGGTGTGAAAGAGACTGGGGTGAGAGAGAGACAGGCTGAGAGAGAGACTGGGGTGAGAGATAGGGGGTGAGAGAGAGAGGATGAGAGAGAGAGATGGGTAAGAGAGAGCGAGGGGTGAGGGAGAGAGACGGGTGAGGGAGAGAGAGGGTGTGAGAGAGATCAGGGTGGAAGAGAGAGCTGGTGAGAAAGAGACGGGGTGACAGAGAGACAGGCTGAGAGAGAGGGGGTGATAGAGAGATGGGCAAGAGAGAGAGAGAGAGGGGTGAGAGACAGAGAGGGGTGAGATAGAGGGGAAGAGGGAGAGAGAGGGGTGAGGGAGAGAGAGGGGTGAGGGAGAGAGAGGGGTGAGGGAGACGGTGAGAGGGAGAGGTGTGTGAGAGAGGGCAAAGTAAGAGAGAGAATGAGGGAGAGAGGCGTGATAGAGAAGGTGTGTGAGAGATATCAGGGTGGGAGAGACTGGGGAGGGAGAGAGGGGGGCTGAGAGAGAGACAGGCTGAGAGAGAGGGGGTGAGAGACGGGGTGAGAGAGAAGGGGTGAGAGAGAGGGAGAGAGAGAGGGTGAGAGAGAGAGGGTGAGAGAGAGAGGGTGAGAGAAAGAGAAGTGAGAGAGAGGGGTAAGAAATCGAGGGTTAGGACAGAGAGGGTGAGAGAGGGTGTGAGAGAGGGGGTTAGAGAGACAGACTGAGAGTCAGGTGTGTGAGAGAGAGAGGGGTAAGAGAGAGAAGGGTAAGATAGATAGGGTTGAGAGAGAGGGTTGAGAGAGAGGGTGAGAGAGAGACGGGTGTGAGAGAGCGAGGGGCTAAAGAGAGGGCCTGAGAGAGAGGGGGTGAGAGAGAGGGTGACAGAGAGAGGTGAGAGATAGAGAGAGGTGTAGGAGAGAGAGAGGACGAGAGGGAGAGGGCGAAGTGAGAGAGAGGGGTGTCAGAATAGAGAGGGTGAGAGAGGGTGAGAGAGAGAGGGGTGAGAGAGAGAGAAGCGGTGTAAGAGAGAGAGAGGGGTGAGGGAGAGAGTGGTGAGAGAGAGAGAGGGCCTGAGAGAGAGGGTGAGAGAGAGGGGATGAGAGAGACGGGGCAAGAGAGAGAGAGGTGTGAGAGAGAGAGGTTTGAGAGAGAGGGTAAAAGAGAGAAGGATGAGAGAGTGAGCGAGGGGTGAGAGAGAGAGGGGCTGTGAGAGATCAGGGTGGTGGACACTGGGGAGAGAGAGGGGATGAGAGAGAGAGGGGGTTGCGAAAGAGAGGGTGAGAGAGAAGGGGCGAGAGAGAGAAGTTGAGAGAAATAGGTGTGAGAGAGAGAGAGACGGGCAAGAGAGAGAAGGGTGAGGGAGAGAGAGTGGGTGAGAAAGAGACAGGGGGTGAACGAGAGACAGGCTGAGAGAGGGGGGATGAGAGAGAGGGGGTGAGAGAGAGGGGCAAGAGAGAGAGGTGTGAGAGAGAGGCGTGAGAGAGAAGGTGTGCGAGAGAGATCAGGGTGGGAGAGACTGAGGAGAGGGCAAGAGGCGGGCTGAGAGAGAGGGGGGGCTGAGAGAGAGGGGTGAGAGAGGGAGAGGGGTGAGAGAGAGGGGTTAGAGAGCGAAGGGGTGTGAGAGAGAGATCGGAGTGGAAGAGAGAGCGGGTGAGAAATAGAGAGGGGGTGAGAGAGAGACAGGCTGAGAAAGAGAGGGAGAGTGAGAGAAGGAGAGAGAGAGGCGTGAGAGTGGGGGGGGGGTGAGAAAGAGAGAAGGGTGAGAGAGAGAAAAGTCTGTGAGAGAGTGAGGGGTAATGAGAGAGAGGGTTGAGAAAGAAAGGGTGAGAGAGAGAGAAGGGTGTGCGACAGAGGGAGGTGAGAGACAGGGTGAGAGAGAGAGAGGTGTACGAGAGAGAGGGTAAGGGAGAGAGGGGTGAGAGAGAGGGATGAGAGAGAGAGGGGTGTGAGAGAGACAGTGGGTTGAGAGAGAGGTGTGTGAGAGGGAGGGGTGTGTGAGAGAGAGAGTGGCTGAAAGAGAGGGCCAGAGAGAGAGGGTGAGGGAAAAGGGGTGAGAGAGAGAGAGGTGCGAGACAGAGATAGGGGTAAGAGACAGGTGTAGGAGAGAGAGAGAGAGAGTGAGAGAGAGATAAGGGTGTTAGAGAGAGGTGTGTGCGTGTGAGAGAGAGAGGGTAATGAGAGAGGGTTGAGAGAGAAAAGGTGAGAGGGAGAGAGAGTGGGATGAGAGAGAGAGGGAGTGTGAGAAATATCGGGGTTGAAGAGAGAGCGGGTGAGAAAGAGAGAGGGGATGAGAGAGAGACAGGCAGAGAAAGAGTGGGTGAGAGAGAAGGTGATAGAGAGGATTGAGAGAGAGATAAGAGAGAGGGGAAAGAGAGAGAAGGGTGAGAGGGTGAGAGAGAGAGAGGATGAGAAAGATCGGGGTGAGAAAGAGAAAGGGGGTAAGTGAGAGTGGGGGAGAGAGAGCGAGGAGAGAGGGGAAAGAGAGAGGAGGGTGAGAGGGTGAGAGAGAGAGGGAGGATGAGAAAGATCGGGGTGAGAAAGAGAAAGGGGGTAAGTGAGAGTGGGGGAGAGAGAGGGTGTGAGAGAGGGTGTGAGAGAGAGGGGGAAGAGAGAGGGGGGTAAGAGAGAAAGGTGGTGAAAGAGAGAGGGGTAAGAGCGAGAGGGATGAGAGAGAGAGCGGTAAGAGAGAGAGGGGGTGTTAGAGAGAGGGGGTGTTCGAGAGAGGGTGTGTAAGAGAGAGGGGGTGTTAGAGAGAGGGGGTGTTAGAGAGAGGGTGTGTAAGAGAGAGTGGGTGTTCGAGACAGGGGGTGTTAGAGAGAGGGTGTGAGGGTGAATGAGAGACAGGGGACTGAGAGAGAATGAGAGAGGGGTGAGAGAGAATGAGAGTGGTGAGAGTGGGAGGGGATAAGAGAGTGAGAGGGCTAAGAAGAGAGGGTGTGAGAGAGTGAGAGAGTGTGAGAGGGTGAGAGAGTGGGAGAGAGGAAGGGGATGTCAGATAGAGCGGGGTGAGGGAGAGAGGGTGTGAGAGAGAGAGAGGGGTGAGAAAGAGAGGGGTGCGAGAGTGAGGGGGGTGAGAGAGAGGATGTGTGAGAAAGAGAGGTGAAAGAGAGGGGGAGTGTGACAGAGAGGGGATGAGAGAGAGGGGGTGAAAAGGGGCAGTGAGAGAGGGGGTGAGAGAGAGGGGGTGAGAGAGAGAGGGGGTGAGAGAGAGAAGGTGAGAAAGAGAGGGGTGAGAGAGAGAGAGGGCCTGAGAGAGACGATGTGATAGAGAATGGTTGAGAGAGAGAGGGTGAGTGAAAGAGAGGGGTGAGAGAGAGGGCGTGAGAGAGAGAGCGGAGTGAGAAAGAGAGGGGTTTGAGAGTGAGGGGGGTGAGAGAGAGGATGTGTGAGAAAGAGGGGTGAAAGGGAGGGGGTGTGACAGAGAGGGGATGAGAGAGGGGGTAAAAGAGGGGCAGTGAGAGAGAGGGGGTGAGAGAGAGGGGGTGAGAGAGAGAGAGGGCCTGAGAGAGCGGGGTGAGATAGAGAGAGGGATAAGAGAGAGGGGTGAGAGAGAGGGTGAGAGAGAGAGGCATGAGAGAGAAGGTGTGTGAGAGAGATCAGGGTGGGAGAGACTGGAGAGAGGGAGACGGGCCTGAGAGAGAGAGAGAGTGGTGTGAGACAGAAAGAGGGGTAGTAGAGAGAGGGGTGTGAGAGAGAGAGAGAGAGGGAGGGGTGAGAGAAAGGGGGTGTGAGAGAGATCGGAGTAGAAGAGAGAGCGATTCAGAAAGGAGAGTGAGTGAGAGAGAGACAGGCAGAGAAAGAGTAGGTGAGAGGGAAGGTGAGAGAGAGGCATGAGAGACGTGGGTAAGAGAGTGAGGAGAGAGCGAGGGGATGACAGAGAGATCACGGTGAGGGAGAGCGGGGG
The DNA here is from genome assembly GCF_047496795.1 of Chiloscyllium punctatum. Classification (NCBI taxonomy): domain Eukaryota; kingdom Metazoa; phylum Chordata; class Chondrichthyes; order Orectolobiformes; family Hemiscylliidae; genus Chiloscyllium; species Chiloscyllium punctatum. The sequence continues at coordinate 24,539,919 of NC_092762.1, forward strand.
TGAGAGAGAGAGAGGGGTGAGAGAGAGAGGGGTGTGAGAGTGAGGGGGTGAGAGAGGGGGTGTGAGAAAGAGTGGTGAAAGAGAGGGGTGTGTGACAGAGAGGGGTTCAGAGAGAGAGAGAGGGTTGAGAGAGGGGGAAGTGAGAGAGGGAATGAGAGAGAGGGGGATTAGAGAGAGGGATGAGAGAGAGAGATGTGGGAGAGAGGGGTGACAGAGAGCGGGGTGAGAGAGAGGGGGTGTGAGAGAGAGAGGGTGTAAGAGAGTGAGGGGGTGTGAGAGAGACAGGGTGTAAGAGAGAGAGGTGTGAGAGAGAGAGAGAGGGCCTGATAGAGAGGGTGAGAGAAAATAGATGAGAGAGAGTGGGGTGAGAGAGTGAGAGGGGCTGAAAGAGAGGGCTGAGAGAGAAGGGGTGAGAGAGAGAGAGGTATGAGAGAGAGAGGGTGTGAGAGAGAAGGGGGTGTGAGAGAGTGTGTGAGAGAGAGGTGTGTGAGAGATAGGGGTAAGAGAGAGAGGGGTGAGAGAGAAAGGGTGAGAGAGAGAGGGTGAGAGAGAGGTGAGAGAGAGAAGGGTGTGAGAGAGGGGGGGAGAGAGAGAGGGTGAGAGAGAGAGGAGTGTGAGAGAGACGGGGTTGAGAGAGAGGTGTGTGAGAGAGAGGGGTGTGAGAGAGCAAGGGGGTAAGAGAGCGGGTGAGAGAGAAGGGGTGAGAGAGAGAGGGTGAGAGAGAGGGGTGAGAGAGAGTGGGAAAAGAGACAGAGAAAGGGGTGAGAGTGAGAGACGGGTGAGAGAGAGAGAAGCGGTGTGTGAAAGAGAGAGGTAAGAGAGAGAGGGGGGTGAAAGCGGAGAATGCATGAGAGAGAGAGGGTGCGAGAAAGGGGGTGAGAGAGAGGTGTGAGAAAGAGTGCGATGAGAGAGAAAGAGATGAGAGAGAGGAGCTGTGAAAGAGGGTGAGAGAAGGGGAGAGAGAGAGAGATGTGTGTGAAAGAGAGAGGTGCGAGACAGAGGAAGGGGTAAGAGAGAGGGGTAGGGGAGAGAGAGGGTGAGAGAGAGATAAGGGTATGACAGCGAGGTGTGAGAGAGAGAAGGTAATGAGAGAGGGTTGAGAGAGAAAGTGGTGAGAGCCAGTGGGGTGAGAGAGAAAGGGAGTGTGAGAGAGATCGGGGTGGAAGAGAGAGCGGGTGAGAAAGAGAGAGGGGATGAGAGAGGGAGACAGGCAGAGAAAGAGAGGGTGAGAGAAAAGTTGAGAGAGAGGGGGAAAGAGAGAGAGAGGGGAATGAGAGAGAAGGGTGAGAGGGTGAGAGAGAGAGCGAGGATGAGAAAGATTGGGGTGAGAAAGAGAAAGAGGGTAAGTGAGAGTGGGGGAGAGGGGTGGCGATAGTGGGGGAGAGAGAGGGTGTGAGAGAGGGGGAGAGAGAGGAGTAAGAGAGAGAGGGGTAAGAGAGAGAGGGGGTGAAAGAGAGAGGGGTAAGAGAGAGAGGGGTAAGAGAGAAAGGGTGTGAGAGAGAGAGGGGGTGAGAGAGAGGGGGTGTTAGAGAGAGGGTGTGAGGGTGAATGAGAGACGGGGGCCGAGAGAGAGGGGTGAGATGAGAATGAGAGTGGTGAGAGTGAGAGTGGATAAGAGAGTGAGAGGGCTAAGAAAGAGCGGCTGTGAGAGAGTGAGAGAGTGTGAGAGGGTGAGAGAGAGGGGAGAGAGGGAGGGGATGACAGATAGAGCGGGGTGAGGGAGAGAGGGGGTGAGAGAGAGAGAGAGGGGTGAGAGAGAGAGGGGTGTGAGAGTGAGGGGGGTGAGAGAGAGGATGTGTGAGAAAGAGGGGTGAAAGAGGGGCATTGAGACAGGGGTTGAGAGAAAGGGGGTGAGAGAGAGGGGGTGATAGAGAATAGGTGAGAGAGAGAGGGTGAGTGAGAGAGTGAGAGGGGCTGGAAGAGAGGGCCTGAGAGAGGGGGGATGAGAGATGCAGTGAGAGAGAAGGGGTGAGAGAGAGAGTTTTGAGAGCGAGAATGTGTGAGGGAGGGTGAGAGAGAGAGCGGTGTGTGTGAGAGAGAGGGGTAAGAGAGAGAGGGGTGAGAGAGAGAGGGGGTGAGAGACAGAAGGGTAAGAGAGAGAGGGGTGAGAGGGAGAGGTAAGAGAGAGATAGAGGGGTGAAAGAGAGACAGGGGGTGAAAGAGAGAGGGCCTGAGACAGAGGGGGTGAGATAGAGAGAGGGGTAAGAGAGAGAGGGGTGAGAGAGAGAAAGTGTGTGAGAGAGAGGCGTGAGAGAGAAAGTGTGTGAGAGAGATCAGGGTCGGAGAAACTGGGGAGAGGGAGGGGGCCTGAGAGAGAGAGTGGTGTGAGAGAGAGGGGTGAGAGAGAGAGAGAGAGGTGAGAGAGAGGGGACGAGAGAGAGATCGGAGTAGAAGAGAGAGCGGGTGAGAAAGGAGAGGGGGTGAGAGGGAGACAGGCAAAGTGTAGGTGAGAGGGAAGGTGAGAGAGAGTAATGAGTGAGAGGGGGTAAGAGAGTGAAAGGGCTAAAAAAAGAGAGGGTGTGAGAGAGACGAGTTAGAGAGGGGATGACAGAGAGAGCAGGGTGAGGGAGAGAGGGGGTGAGTGAGAGAGGGGTGAGAGAGAGAGGGGTTGAGAGAGGGCGTGAGAGAGAGAGGGGTGAGAGAGAGAGAGGGGTGTGAGAGTGAGGGGGTGAGAGAGAGGGGGTGTGAGAAAGATGGGTGAGAGAGAGAAGTGGTGAGAGAGAGAGGGTGAGAGAGAGAGAGGGGTGAGAGTGAGAGAGGGTGGTGAGAGAGAGGGATCAGAGAGATGTGTGTGAGAGAGAGGGGTGAGAGAGAGAGGGATCAGAGAGAGAGGGATGAGAGAGAGCGCGAGGGGTGAGAGAGAGGGGGGCTGTGAGAGAGATCAGGGTGGGAGAACTGGGGAGAGAGAGGGGCTGATAGAGAGAAAGGCTGCCAAAGAGAGGGTGAGAGAGAGAGGCTGAGAGAGAGAGTTGTGAGAGAAGAAGAGACGGGTTCGAAAGAGAAGGTTGAGAGAGAAAGGGGTGACAGATAGAGGAGTGAAAGAGAGAGAGGGGTGAGGGAGCGAGGTGGTGTGAGAGAGACAGGGGGTGAGAGAGAGAGAGAGACAGGCTGACAGAGAGAGAAAGTGAGAGAGAGAAGCGGTGTGAAAGAGAGAGGGGTAAGAGAGAGAGGGTCAGAGAGAGAGGGTGTGAGAGAGAGTAGGTGAGAGAGAAAGGGTGAGAGAGAGGGTGAGAGAGAGAGGGGTGTGAGAGAAAGGGTTTGAGAGAGAGAGGTGTGTGAGAGAGGGGGGTGAGAGAGAGAGGGACTGAAAGCGAGGGCCTGAGAGAGAGGGGGTGAGTGAGGGTGCGAGAGAGATGGGTGATTGAGAGAGGGGTGAGAGTGAGAGAGGGGTGAGAGAGAGAGAGAAGCGGTGTGAAAGAGCACTGAGAGAGAGAGGGGTGAGATAGAGAGGGTGAGAGAGAGATTAGGGTGGGAGAGACTGGGGAGAGGGGGGCTGAGAGAGAGAGAGGACTGAGAGAGAAGAGGTGAGTGAGAGGGGTATGAGAGAAGGGGTGAGAGAGAGGGGTGAGAGAGAGAGAGGGTGTGAGAGAGATCGGAGTGGAAGAGAGAGCGGGTGAGAAAGAGAGAGGGGTGAGAGAGAGACAGGCTGAGAGAGACAGGGTGAGAGAGAAGGTGAGAGAGGCGTGAGAGAGGAGGTAAGAGAGAGTGAGTGGAAAGAGAGTGAGGGGTGAGAGGGTGATAGCGAGAGGGGGGATGAGAGAGATCAGGGTGGGAGAGAGCACGGGTGAGAAATAAGAGAGGGGGTGAGAGAGAGCGGGGGAGTGAGATTGGGTGAGAGAGTGGGGCAGAGAGTGGGGAGAGGGGGAGAGAGGGGAGAGGGGGGAGTGAGAGGGGGAGAGAGGGGGGTGAGAGAGGGATGAGAGAGAGGGGGAGAGAGGGGGAGAGAGAGGGGGAGAGAAAGGGGTGAGAGAGGCCAGAGAGAGTGGGAAGAGAGGGGTGGGGAAGGGAATGAGAGAGGGGGAGAGTGGGGTATGGGAGAGGTATGAGAGAGAGAGGGAGAAAGAGGGGGGAGAGAGGGGGAGAGAAAGTGGGAGAGAAAGGGATTGAGAGAGAGGCGGGAGAGAGAGCGGGGAGAGAGAAAGGGGAGGGAAGGGGGATGGAGAGGGGTGAGAGAGTGGGGAGAGAGAGGAAGGGGGTTGAGAGCGAGGGGGTGAGAGAAAGGGGGTGAGAGAGGGGGAGAGAGAGGTGGAGAGAGAGGAGGGAGAGAAAGGGGAGAGGGTGAGAGGGTGAGAGGGGGAATGAGAGCAAGGGGGTGAGAGAAAGGGGGTGAGAGAGGGGGAGAGAAGGGGAGAGGGGAGAGAGGGGATGGGGAGAGAAAGGGCGGGAGGGGTGAGTGAGAGTGGTGGAGTGAGAGATGGGGAAGAGAGCACAAGAGGGGCAGAGAGAGAGGGGAAGAGAGTGAGAGGCGGTGAGAGAGAAGGGTGAGAGAGAGGCGCGAGCGAGCGAGAGAGGGGGCGAGTGAGAGAGGCAGGGGGGCAAGAGAGAGAGAGAGGGGCAAATGAGTGGGAGGGAGGGGACGGAAATGAGACAGAGTCTGAGAGCGAGAGAGCGCACGAGAAGGGGACAAGAGAGAGAGAGTGAGAGAGAAAGATAGACAGATAGCGATCTCCCCCTCCCTGACTGATTCCTACACAACACTGCAATCTCCCCCCCTGACTGATCCCTATCCAACACTGCACTCACCCCATTCCCTGACTGATCCCTACCCAACACTGCAATCTCCCCTCCCTGACTAATCCCTACACAACGCTGTAATCTCTCCCTCCTTAACTGATCCCTACCCAACACTGCAATCTCCCCCTCCCTGACTGATCCCTACCCAACAATGCAATCTCCCCCTTCCTTTGTGATACCTTCACAACTCCGACTCACCACTCCCCCTCCCCCCAGAAGGTTAGATCGCATGGAATCCAGGAGGCATTGGCAAGCTGCGTACACAATTGGCTTGATGGTAGGAAGCAGAGGGTAACAGTGAGACTGGAGGCCTGTGACAAGTGGTGTGCCTCAGCGGTCATAGAATCCCTCCTCGTGGAAACAGGCCCTTCGGCCCAACAAGTCTACTGGTCCTCTGAAGATTATTCCACCCAAACCCATTCCCCTACTTTATTACTCTACATAAACCCCTGACTAATGCAACTTACTTAAACATCCATGAACATTCTCGGCAATTGAGCTTTGCCAAATTACCTGACCTGCAGATCTTTGGACTGTGCGAGGAAACCGGTGCACCCAGAGGAAACCCACGCAGACATGGGGAGAACATACAAACTCAGTTGGGGTGGCATAGTGGCTCAGTGGTTGGCACTGCGGCCTCACAGCGCCAGGGACCCAGGTTCGACCCCAGCCTCGGGTGACTGTGTGGAGTTTACACATTCTCCCTGTGTCTGCGTGGGTTTCCTTTGGGTGCTCCGGTTTTCTCCCACAATCCAAAAATGTACAGGTCAGATGAATTGGCAGGGCTAAATTGCCCATAGTGCTAGGTGCATTCGTCAAGGGTAAATATTGGGCAGGGAGAATAGCTCAGGGTGGGTTACTCTTCAGCAGGTCGGTGTGGACTTGTTGGGCCAAATGGCCTGTTTCCATACGGAAGGAAATCTAACCCTAACAGGATCTAACCCACACAGACCATCCTATGAGGTTGGAATAGAACCAAGATCGACAGTACTGTAAGGCAGCAGTGCTAGCCACTGTGCCACTGAGCTGGTTAGTGCTAGGCCCAGTGCTGTTTGTTATCTATATCAATGATTTGGATGAGGATATTTCAGGCATGATTAAAAAGTTTTCAGATTACACTAAATTAACTGAGGAAGGTTCTCAGCAATTGCAACACGGCCTTGATCAGCTGGGGAATTGGGCTGAGAAACGGCAAATGGAGTTTAATACAGACAAGGGCGAGATCTAGCATTTTGGAAAGTCACATCAAGACAGGGGTTTCATGGGGAATGGTAGGGCCTGAAGGAGTGTAGTGGAACAGAGGGACCTTAGATTCCAGGAGCACGGCTCTCTGAACTCAGGGAGACAGGGCAGTGAAGAAGGCTTTTGGCACAATGAGCCCTTCACCAGTCAGGGCATGGAATATCGAAGTTGGGAAGGTCTGTTGTAGTTGTGCAGAATGTTAGTGAGGCCGCACTTGGAATATTGTGTTCAGTTTTACCCACCTTGCTGTACAAAGGATGTTATTAAACTGGAAAGAGTACAGAAGAAACTTCCAAGGATGTTGCCAGAACTCAACTAGACAGATATAGAGAGAGGTTGGACAAGCAAGGACATTTTCCTTCATGTGCAGGAGACTGAGGGGGGGGGGGGTACTTATAGAGGTGTATAAGATCATGGGAGGCATGGATAGGGTGAATGCACTCAGTCTTTATCCAAGGCTTGGTGAATCAAGGATGAAAGGGCATCAGTTTAACGTGAAAGGGGAAGATGAAAAGGGAACCTGAGGGACAATGCTTTTACTTAGAGGGTGGTACACTTACGGAATGAACTACCAGTGCAAGTGATCGAGGAGGATACATTTAATAACATTTAAAATGCACTTGGACAAATACATGGAGAGGAACGTATTGGAAGGATATGGGCCAAGTGCAGGGAAACAGGGTTAGTGTGGATGGACCAGTTTGGGCCAAAAAGCCTGTCTCCATGATGTAGAACTCTAAAAACATACTGAAGTGTCTCATCATCCAGAAGCGGCCAAAGCAACACGAACAAGAGCCGGTACAAATGTGAAATAGTCATGCAGAATTTGGCAGGAAGCCAGCCTGGCCTTGCAGTGAAGGATTCCTGGTACAGGAGCTCTGGTGAGATGCCCATAGAGAACCGGGGAAGGAAGCTGGAAAGTTCACTCCACTGCCAATAGCCTAGAGGACCCCCACTGGGAAAAGGCAGCTGGGATCCGGTCACCCCTGGGAAAACTACAGGCTGTGACAGAGCTAGGTCTCCTCCACAATGAGCAGGAAAATCTCACCCACATGGGACTACTCCAGTTCCAACTGGGAAGAGCCCAACCCAGTGAAAGGAGGGTCTCTGGGGATGGGGAGGAAGCCTCAGGTTACATTGACAATCTGGAAGGACAGTGTATGAGCTCCAAGCAGCTGCATGGGTCCTGTACACCTGCAACACGGAACAACACACATCAGGCCCTAGTAGGAGGTGTCAGGAGCAAATACAATCCCTAGGGAACCAGGACTCCTCCCAGAATGGGATAATGTGTGCCTTTGGGGTTCTACCTTCCCAGGGAGATAATGACAGGCTCCACACTGACACATCCACACCCGCTCACAGATGGTGACTCCCACTGCCTTTCTCCCAGGTAATTGAACCTTTTGCCCCCAGCCTTGACCCACAGACGGACCCAGATTCCATTGAATCCTGTGGTTACCCAGAGTCAGACAGCTGATGGTCTTACGACATACACAACAGCCATTCCAGCCACCCAGCTGGTGGGCAGCACCAAAAAGGCCACTCTGTTTGATCCTATCTCAAACTCAGATACATTTTTGGATGAGACAGACTGACGGTCTGTCAGACACGGACTGGATACTGACAAACAAATTAAATTAATCACCATGTGACTTTGTCCACCAGGCCCTGAGGGACAACAGTGAGGGAGGGACATCCATGATGAAATGAAGGCAGCGGTCCTCACTGCTCGAGAAAAGTCCCATCCCGGATTAGTGACAAACAGTGTAAATATTTGTTCCAGGAGAACACCCACACTAACATGTCTCACTGTCAGTTACAACAGCTCACCAAGGGCTGGGTTAATGACAGCTGCAAGGACACTTTCGTTGGGGCATTGAGCTTGGTGCGAGGGATTCCAATTATCCCAAGTGACAAAGTTAGGATGGGGATCTTTGAAGTCGGAAGTATCGGAATTATATTCAGAAAGATATTTGGATGGGTTATCATGATTCCCTCCCACATGTTGTGGAGATAGAGGGGACATTGACAGGGACCACACTTACGTAAATGTTAAGGAACAGGCAATACCATAGCATTCCCACCGCCTGTCATTAACGAATTCGGCTCCTCTCACATCAAGCCGTGGTCCTAACCGCACTCACCTTGATATATCTCGGGAAACCGGTGGTTAGGATTGCAGGCTGTAACAGATGGGTACGATCATGGTGAATAAAGCCTGGACACACCCCCAGGGGCTGGAAGGTAGATGGAACTCCCCGGGTGATCACCTTAGTTTCATTCATTTGCAGTGTTTGAGTGTTCCTGGCTGGGCTCAGTATTGATTGCCTGTCCGTAGCTGCTCGGGAGCTGGTTTTGGTGGTGAGCTGCCTCCTTGAACTGTTACAGGTGGTGGACTCACAATGTCCTTCGGGAGGGAATTCCTGGAGTTTGAGCCAGCAGGTCTCATTCACTTGCATTTATTCTGCTAACCGGATGTTGGCTATGCATCACAATTCTGTATGGATTCTCAGAACGGAACATGTTTTGTCGAAACAGTTAGGAGAGCCACAGTCACTCAGTGGTTAGCACTGTAACCTCACAGCGCCAGAGACCTGGGTTTGATTCCACTCCTGAGCAACTGTCTGTGGAGTTTGTGCATTCTCCCTACATCTGTATGGGTTATCTCCCACTGTTCAATGGTGGGCATTTTTGACAGATTGCCCATAGTGTCGAGTGATATTCAGGTTAGCTGGAATAGCCATGGGAAATGTAGGGTTTCAGAGATATCATCAGGGCATAGATCTGAGTTGGATTCTCTTCAGAGGGTCATTGTGGACTCGATGGGCTGAAAGGACTGTTTCTGCTCTGTCGGGATTACTATGGTATCACTTATCAGCCATATGACAATCGGTTTGACCAATGTACAAAATGGTTTTCGCTCAAATAGCAGGCTACTCTGACAATAAACATAACCAGCTTTTAAAATTAGGTTTGTAATTCATTGTATAAGCTTCTTTCTATTCAAAAGACTGGGTGGGGGAGGGGGAATGGGTGAAATGTTGCGGCCTCCTTGCTAAAACACAGATAGACAGCCAATAGATGCTGGGTATATTGGACAAGTTATACTCCCAAATCGCAAAAGCCAGACAGCAGCCAGATGGTTATCCCATCAGCATAATGTAAAAGGCAACAGTTCCCCTGGGCAGACATATCCCTAATAACGTCTCCACCAAACAAAGGAGGGCCCAGACAGGAAGGTACCGGGTCCTGCTACACAAAGAAACTAACAGGAACAAGCCATCCAAATGATTAGCAACGCTTCAAACTATGAACTGATTCTCCTAATTGGCCAAAAGTATAGAAAGTTCTGGGAAACCATCCAGAAATGAACAAAACCAGGGATCACCTGCAGAATTTTCACCTCTTGAATTTTCTGGAGACTTTCTGAGGTGACCAACATGGCAAGGGACAGAGACCAGCTCACCATCCAGAGAGAGGGAGAGAGAGAGGGAGAGAGACAAGCTGAAGGGAACTTCAGGAGTATGGGAGAGAGGGAGAGTGAAAAACCATTGAGAGAGAGAGAGCTGGAACCAACTGGAATACTGAGTGTCACCCCTTCAGTCTGTCCATGCTTTAACGCCTGTTTGTCTCAGTCTGACTTCCCCTTCTCTCTTTGTCCTTCTCTCTCCCTGCCTGTCTCTTTCTCTCAATCTGCCTTTCTCTCACACCCTCCCGCTAACTGTCTGTCTCTGCCCCATCTTTCTCTCATCCCCCTTCTCCATCCCCACTCTCTCTACCTCTCTCTCTTTTTCTCACCCTCCCTTTCTCTTTTTCTTTATTTGAGACCTGAAAGTGCTCACCAAATTTTGACCCCCCCAAAAATATTTGCCCCTCATTTTAACTCTCCTCCCAAATTTATTCCCTTCCCCAAATACCTTCCCTGCTAAATACCTACCTTACCCAATGTGCCCCCTTCAAATATTTTGCTGCCCCCCCAACATTGCTGTGAGCCCCACTCCCTGGGGCAGAGGGAGTTGAGTGGAAAAGTGTGGAGCTGGAAAAGCCCAGCAGGTCAGGCCTGAACCATCGACTCTCCTGCCTGACCTGCTGTGCTTCCCCAGCTCCACACTTTGAAACTCTGACTCTCCAGCATCTGCAGTCCTCACTTTCTCTCACACCGGTAAACGAATCTGGGTTGAAAGACTCGTCTGGGACGATTTTAATGTACAGCAAGATCCCAGTCCGAGAATTACAGAAGGTTTCTATCACAGATGGAGTCCTTTCTGCCCATCATCCCCCCTCACCCTTTAAATGATCCTGGTCCGGTCCAGGATCCTCAGGATTGGCCCCTGAATGGACTCACTGACTATCCTTCCTGTGGAGACCTCTTCTCCACCCTGTCTCAGATTTTGCATCACATGCTATCCCTCCCTCTATCTCTCTCTGACAACAGCCCCTCCTTTCTCCACCAACCCCAAAGCCCCAACAAACCCTCCCCCTGTCTCTGGCTGTCCCACTCTCTCCTTGTCTCCCACTCTCCCCCTTCCCATGCAGACTCACAGCCCCTGGGCTGGAGGAGATAGTGCAGAGACTAACTCGCCTTTTGACTGACTGCTGTAATGCACAGCAAGATCCCACACTGAAACCATCGCCAAGTACACACACTGTCCATCTCCCTAAATATATGTCCTTCTGTCTCTCTCTCTCTCCCCCTGTCTCTCTCACTCTGTCCTTTTCTCACTCCAACTCCTTGACTCTTACTGCCCATTTCTCTCTCTCCACTTTCTCCATCTCCACTCTCTCCATGTCTCTCTCTCTTTTTATCACTCTCCGTTTCTCTTTCTCTTTTTCTCTATTTCAGACGCACTCAGAAAAGTACTTCGTGTTCCTTCCATTCACTCCCTCCCCACAGTGGGGGTAAAACCTGGGAGAGACCAGGCACTGAGGCAAACTCTTCCCCAGTCACTGGGACAGAGCAGAGGGGTCCAGGGAGAAAGAGGGAGAGATACTACAGTAGAGAAAGAGGGATGGACGGACAGACAGTGAGAGGGAGGGAGAGAACAAGAGAAAGACAGGCAGGCAGAGGGGGGTAGAGGAAGTGAGAAGAACTGAGAGACGGGCAGGACAGAGACAGACAGAGAGAGAGAGTGAAACTCCAGGAAGAGAAATACAATGTCAGACAGATACAAGGTCAAAATGGAGAAAGAAAGACAGGGAGAGTTCAGGCAGACAGCAAGACAGAAATCCTAGGGAGAGATATCGGACAGAGAGAGAGAGGAGTTACAACAGCAGAGAGATAGAGCTGAGAGAGTGGAGTGGTGGTGGGGGCTGTGATGTGGCTCGGATGATGTACAGACAGGAATAGCAAGATCCCACAGAGCTGAGAGACAGATGCAGAGAGAGATGAGCAAGGTGTTAATTTTGTGAAAGACTGAATGATTAAGCATTCCTGAAAAACCTGGTGAGGTGACAAAGGAGGAAGGGAATCTACTGGGAAATGTAAACAGGATGTGAAGGATGTTGAGAGATAGGGATTGAAGGAAAGATGTGGGAGAGAGAACTTGGAAAACAAAAATAGACATGAGAGCTGCAGAGAGAGAGGGAAGCAGTGAAATCTGTGGGATCAGATCCCTCTCTAGCATTTTGCTCCTTTCCACAGACGGTGTGTGTGTGTGTGTGTGTGTGTGTGTGTGTGTGTGTGTGTGTGTGTGTGTGTGTGTGTGTGTGTGTGTGTGTGTGTGTGTGTGTGTGTGTGTGTGTGTGTGTGTGTGTGTGCTTTCGTCTGATGATTCCTCATGGCAGAATAATTTGATTCTCAGTCTCTGTATTGTCCCAGTTTCAGCTCCCAAAACAAATGTTGAATCATCCACGATCCTATTTGTGAGAAACAAAGCTCACACACCTCAATAATTGCAGTCCGAGACAAAATCTGAATCAGCAGTGTCCATTATTTTACACTTGCAAGTGGGTGAGATGTCCAGTGCCTATAACGTAGAGGACATACACACACCAAGTTCAATTCATACATAATATTTATATGATTTCATGTCTTTTATTTTACATTGCTCCTCCCCTGCTTACATCCTCCACTTCCCTAAGACCGGTCCCCATTACCCCTGTTTATCTCTTGCCTTATCCGGCCTTGTCTTTGACAAAATGCTTATTTCTGGCCTCACAAGGCTGTTTGACCTCTTCCTGCTGTAGGTAATTGTTAGGCATATTCTTTCTTCATCATTATCTACCCCCTTCACCTGTGCCTTTCCCGAGGCTGTTCTGATCCCTATGACCCTTTTAATTGGGGTTTGTTCCTGTGTTTTTGTAAAAGTAGGAAGCAGATGTTTATACCTACTGTTTGTACAGGCGTATCTAGCTTAACTTCATCCCCTCACAACATCTTATCTATTTGCCCGTAATGTCTACCTTCTGACATACAGTTTTAGCTAATACAAAAACAATTATATATTTCCTCCACATCGTTTCCATTCTTGTTGACTCAACTCGTGGCTAAAACAAATACACACTGGTGTGAGTTCATTTTACTTTGTAAAATGGAATTGCAGAATTGCAGAAGTAACATTAATGTACTTATATCCCACAATTTCCCCCTTTTCTTTAATTACCATTTGTTATCTTCTGCATTTTTCGTTTAGGGGCACCTGTTTCATTAAGGCTGTTTCAATCAGTCTTTGGGTGAGCCCTCGTATACAGGGTATGATACAACAGCCAATGGCCACAAATACCCCGACTACTACTATCAGGGAAGTAAGGATAGAAACCACCATCCCCTTCTACCTTCCAAACCAGGACTCAAGCCATCCTGTGAGAGATGTGTCTACTCCTGGATTCTCAGCCAGTTCCTCTGCTAAGGTAGTCAATCCCCTTAAGGCCCGAGTAATTGAACCATCAGGTGCAGTGATATTAGGAATAAAGGTACAACAGCTTCCTCCTAACATCACACACACACACCCTTTTTCTGCTAAAATCATATCAAGGGCCATTCTGTTTTCCCATGCCATCCTACTTGTTGCATCAAGCTGGTCTGATATTCCTTGTCCAATGCAGACAGTAGACAGATTGATCTTGTCTATACTGTGCTTTTTTCTAAAGTTTTCAAAGGTTACCAATATCTGATCGAATCAATACGCAGAGATGAGGGTGAGGGCAGGGAGGAGCAGTGTGTGAATTGATTAGCATCACAATATTACTGATCCCATCCTTTATACACAATGCTCCTTCACTGTGTGGGCCTATTTACCCTTCCTTTAGAAATGGGGAAAACCTTTAATTATCCATTTCCCAGTCATGGTCACACTGCAACCCCATCTCCATAATCCCAGCTACATCTGAGTTGGTTCACACTGTTTAAAGCTAACATTTCACTGGCCTCGTTGAAAAGTTCCCAGCTTCATTCTTGCCCCATTGAAGGCTGCTCTCAGTCAACTAATGTTTCTCACTCTCAATTATTGCATAGCATTCTCTATCATCATCCTGAACGTTACAATAAAATGATCGCTGCCCCCCAAAACGTTCCCCTACTGAGACTGGATCCACTTGCCCCACCTCTTTCCCAAGGACCAGGTCCAACAGTACATGCTCTCTTGGGCTGGACACATCCTCCTGCAGTGAGCTCTCCTCCATTTAATCCAGGAACACTCACCCCTCAGGACGCTGCACCACCACTAACCCAGTCAATATCTGAATAATTAAGTTTCTCAGTATAACTAATCTGTAATACTGTCATCGCTCTCAAATGCGCCTGCATCGTTATTCTCTCCATCATTTCTTTGGTTGCTTGCTGACAGACTTTACCTCACAGTGTAATTGTACACTTTTTGTTCTGTAGCTCCAGCCAAACTCATTCTGTCCTTGGATGGATCCTCTTTCTCTTGGACTCCTTAACTAACGCTAATCTAAACCAATACATCTACCTTAATACTTTCCCTTCCCTTCTATCATTTTGGAATATTTTATACCCAGCAATATTTAACATGCCGTCCTGCCATCCCTTGAGCCAGCTCTCAGTGATCCGTACATCAGATTTCCACACACCAAACTGCTTCTGTAACTCCGAACACTCCCAATATTCAGGTCCATGCAGAGTACCTCAGATTAAGGCTTTCTTTCTCACTCCGTCTTCCGCTGTTAACCGTGTTGATGTAAATTATTGCCAATTGTATCTCCCATTATTTTGAAAATCCTGGTAGTCTCCGCTACTATTTCTTTTTAGATCCTAAGCACACACCAAGTTATTTTCAATCCCTCCTAAAAAAAAAACCTGGAAGAAATTCAGTCCCAGCTCCATCACGTTAGCCCATCCGGCTTGTACAGTTGCTGACTTCCCCAGAACCAGTTCCAATGTCCCAGGAATCTGAAGCCCTTCCTGCTGCACCATTGTTTCAGTCAGACTCTCATCTACCTAAAACTCTGAGTCCTGTTCTCACTTGGACACGACACTGCGAGTATTCCTGGGATTGCTGCATTTGCGGACCGGCTTGCTAACCATCCACCTCGCTCCCTCAGTTCGGACTTCCAGACCACATCACCCTTCCTACTCAGGTCATTCCTACCAACATGTGCATGATCTTTGACTGCTCACTGTCCCCCAGACGAATGTTCTGAAGATACATTGACATTCTTAACCCCACTATCCTGGAATTACAGACACACTGACACCTTCTTCACTTTCCTGTCTCTCCTGTGACTATTGCTCCTCCTTCCTTCTCCCTCCCCTCCTGTACAGTCAGGCTGCTTGTGGTGCCACAGACATGGCTCTGACTGCCCTCCCTTGAGCAGCCTACACCTTCATCAGCTTCCAAATTGGGAAACTGAATTGGGAGGGAAACACAGGATATGCTTGTATTGCCTGACTGTTTCTCTCCGATTGCCTCGTCCCCCAGACCCTTCCTTAATCCAGGCCGTCATGTCAGCAAAGTGATCTGCTCTCTGTGTGTGCCATCCACCTAACTTTCAGCATCACAGGTCTCCCATAGAGTCTCTAGTCAATGTCTGAGCTCCACGACCAGTGTTCATCTAGGACACGAGCAGAGGCTATGACTTCACAATTAACAGAACAAATTTTCCATCTGACAAACATGTCCTAAAATGCATTTTGTCTCGAGTTACTTAATTAATACTTAGAATGAAGGTAACATCCAGGAAATAACAATATGTTTGAATCCCTTATTCAATTGTGGCTTACTGAGGGTAATTTATTATATTGGCTCACAATTTTACTTCTCCCTCTTATTTCCGTGTTCAACCCTTATTTCATAAGTTGAAAAAAAATGCTAACTTATAGCAATTAACTGACAGTCGCTAATAACAGCGAATTTATCAGCCAATGAACTTACAGCATTTTCTGTGATGGCTCTTGCACTTGTTTCAAACTCAGTGCAGGCAGGTCCCAGCAGCACGAAGTTATCTCTGTGACTCCCAGGTACGTGTAATCCTCCAGCTCCCACTCCAGTCTGCTC
Organism: Chiloscyllium punctatum; assembly: GCF_047496795.1. Lineage (NCBI taxonomy): Eukaryota > Metazoa > Chordata > Chondrichthyes > Orectolobiformes > Hemiscylliidae > Chiloscyllium > Chiloscyllium punctatum. The sequence continues at coordinate 24,555,353 of NC_092762.1, forward strand.
CCTCACAGGGTCACCATCTCTGTGACTGCCAGGTACGTGTAATCCTCCAGCTCCCACTCCACTCTGCTCCATCACAGGATCACCGTCCCTATGACTGCCAGGTATGTGTAATCCTCCAGCTCCCACTCCACTCTGCTCCTTCACAGGGTCACTGTCTCTGTGATTTCCAGGTATGACTAGGCCTCGACCCTCAGTGCTGATTTATATCCTCTCACTTTGGTGCTTCTGTAACTCCCAGGCATGAGTGAATCTCATGTTCCTGCTTCAAGTTACTACATCAAACGGTCACTCCCTCTGTGGCTCGGTGCTGATTTCGCGCCTCCTGCTCTGCTGTTTCTCCAACTCCAAGTCCCAGTCGGCCTCGATCCTCGCTGCTGATTAATATTCTCCCGCTCTGTGCTGCTCTCTCTCAGGTTCTCTCCCTTTGTGACTTCCAGGTAATGGTAGGCCTCATGCCTCAGCTGTGATTTATAATATCCCATTGCACACTGGTCCCTCACAGGATCGCCGCTGTGCCTGGAAGACAGTGGAAAAGAGAAGGATTAGACAGAGCAGACGGTGTTACAGTGATTGTGGGAGCTGTTGGGGATGGAACAGGTTATCTGGAGAAGTGCAGACCTGCAGTATCTAAAGCAGGTTACTAGAAGATACAGGGAGAGTTATAGGCACTGAGTGAAGCAAAAGAAGGAGAGAGATGGCGGCTTGTTGGTGATGAAGCCTTGTAGAGTCTAAAGGGATTTTTGTGAGCTTCTTACTGAGATGTGAAGACTTCAACAAATTCAAATTGTTTGCCAGTAAGTGTTGTATGGCACTGGAGACTATTGGATGTTACAGAGTTAGAAGACTCGCAGTAACTGGGGCGGGGGGGGGGGTGCGGCGGGGAAGGGGGGTTACAGATGTTTGAAGCACTCGTGGTGTTCAAGGACCCTCAGAACATAAGGAGGTACAGAGAATAGGAGCGTTCTAAATAGTGGGATTGTAGGGGCTGGAAGAGCGAAGATGGACGACGGAATGAAAAGTACCAATTTAGCACAACCAGCCTCTGTAATTCACAGAGATTTAAGGAAGGGAACCTGTGCTGTCATTGAATACAGTTACATGGAGTGTTACAGATACTGAGGAGTTACAAATTTAGAAAGGAAGAGGTTATAGGTGATCGGAAGTTTAAACAAGAATAAAGAAATTTGAGATATCACTAGCACAGATGGCAATGGAGGTGGTGAGACATTCTGATGAACAATAAGAGTTGTCGGCAGAGGAGGATGTCACAGAAACAGGAAGAGCTGCATTGTCTGTATGCAGTTACAGACGTGAGGAGTGTTGTAGCGCCTGCTGGAGGGTACACAGATAACAACAGGTCGAACGACTGGTGCAGTGGTTCAGGAAGGCAGCTCACCACCACCTTCTCAGGTACAACTCCACATCAACAATACATACAGCAATGCTCATAACCACGAGTGAATAAATAAATAAAGTATCAACAAGCGGCACTGAGGTCACTCAGGAAGGCCCTTTCAGCACCACTTCACAAACCCGGAGCAACTACACCCTGGAAGGACAGGAGCTCCAGGTGCACGGTAACTTCAGCATTTCCAAGGTGCTCTCCAAGCCACGCTCCATCCTCCTACACCTAAAGGAAGGCAGCTTCCCAACACCTTCTCCAAGAACTTACAAATGGAAAGGTAATGATGGTCAAGCAAGTGATGGCCACATCCCATCAATGTATTTGTACAAGGGAAACTCATGGACTGTTCATGTCCCCTTTGCTTCCTCCACACCATCCATATTCCCATCTCATTCTGTGTCAGCAACAAACATGGAAGCAGTAGAGTTTATCCATCCATCAAATGTATCAAATCCCTTTGTGAATAGTTAGGGGTCAAGCACTAATCCATTTATTCCCACTTAGTTTTCTGTTAAAGAATTCCCAATCCATGCCAGTACATTCCCTCCAATCCCACATTTACCAATTTTGCTTATCCACATCTTCAGTGGGATCTTGTTGAAATGTTTCTGAAAAACCCGACAAACCATTCTTCCCTTTTATCTTATCTGCTTAATCACAGCCAGACAGGAAAACAAATCCAGCAGGGTTTGTGAAATAAAATTTCAGTTTCAGAACAACATGCTTGGCACGGGTAGAGGATTGGCTGATTAGCAGAAGACAGAGTAGGTATAAAGGGGTCGTTTTCACGATGGGAACTGGTGACGAGGGGAACTCCGCAGGGGTCAGTGTTGGAACCACGCTGTACATGTTATACTTTAACAGTCTGGACAAAGGATGTGAAGGGGCACAACATCTAGTTTTACAAGAAAGAGCCCAGGATGAAATGTTTGTCATATGAGAAGCTGGTGAAGTCTCTGAGTCTGTACTTGATGAATTTTCAGAGGCGGCGGTGGCAGGATCTCATTCAAACTTACAGAATACTGAGGGGCCTAGATGGAGTGGACGGGGGTGGGGAGATGTTTTCACTGCTGGAGAGACCAGGGCTCAAGAGCACGGCTTCAGAGTGAAGGAACAGCCCTTTAGAATGGAGATCTGGACGAATTTATTCAGCCAGAGGGTGATGAATCTGTGGAACGGTCCCTACTTTAGGGAGGGTTATAGATGAGGGTGGCATTTACTAGATAGGGTACAAGATCTGGAGAAGGTTATGGAAATGGTTAGATGGATGGAGATACTAGAGGAGCTTACATTTACAGGGTGGGTGATAGCGACGGGAGACTGTTATACAGAGAGTGAGTCTTGCAGGAACTGGATTGGGAGAGTCACAGGCATTGGATTGGGTTCTACAGATTGAGAGTAATGCGGGAACCTGTTGGATTACACAGATAGGGAGGATTGTGGGGTCTCCATATGTTGAGAGGATTTCCAGAAGAGGTTACACCAATATCTGTTGGAGCTGTCATAGTTTACAGAGTTTGGGATGTTTGGAGCTGTTGAATTTTTAGAGGGATATATTTAGGGTCATTAATATAGAACGTAGATGGAGAGTTTAGATTTTATTAAATTCCCTACAATATGGAAATGGCACTTCGGCCCAACACGTCCACACCAACTCTCCAAAGAGTAATCCAGCCAGACCTACTTCCCTCTGAAAGATGCACCTAACGCTCGGTCAGTTTAGAATGGCCAATTTATCTGACCTGCACATCTTTGGACTGTGGGAGGAAACCCATGAAGACACGGAGACAATGTGCCAACTCCATACAGATAGTCACCCGAGGCTGGAATTGAACCTGCGACTCTGGCGCTGTGAAGCAGCAGTGCTCACCAGTGAACCACCCCAAAATGCAGAGCTACACAAAGAGAGAGTATTTGAGGGGCAGGGAGGAGCACGGAGAGATGGGAAGTGTTGTTGCAGCTGGAAAAGGGTCTGGAGGTTTTTTCACAGATAAGGAGACCGGTCAGAATGGGAGATGGTTACAGAGGTCATGTGGTGCTATCGGCCAGGAGGCAGGAATGTGATCGGACCTGCAGAAGGTTACAGTGATGTCATGTTCTCTTGGGACTTGGGGAAAGTGCACAGGTGAGTATTTTTGTCCAGGCTGGAGGATTTCACAGAGACAGGGTGGACTGCAGTTATTGTGGAAAACGACAGAAATAGAGATTATTGTACTGAGTGCGGGATGAGGTTACTGAGATTGGGCACGTTACCGAGTTTGGAACAAATTACACATAGGGAGCGTGTTCAGCATTGGAGTAGGTTTCAAATAAACAGCAGGATTATGGGAGGGGTGGAGGTTACAGAAATTGGAACTTTTCTGGGAATTACAAGCATTCAAGACACTGGCACAGATGCGTTGGACTGAAAGGTATGTCTCCTTGCTGTGTGTCTCTATCACACGATAAGAGACAGTGTGAGAGGGGGAATATAGAACAGAAAGACCCCAGGTTTTAATACCGCTTTCTTAAGAGAGGCCTCCTTTCCCCTCTATGGTCCTGATGCTCACTAAGATGGCACAGGCCTGGATTGATAACGGTCAACGTCCTATATTGACATAGGAAGGCTCAGTACAGCAGTGATGAAAGTAAACAAGAGAGTGTGGATTGAGTCTTGACCCATCATGCTCTGTATTCACCCATCAACACTATATCTGTGTCATGTCTTTCGGAGTAAACTTCGATCCCTTAAATTCGCTGTGCTCTGTTCACTGTGAGTGATCTGACCTTGCTGCAGGATTTATTGAAGAAACCAGATCTCCCTTCCCCAGGCTCACCAATCGTGTACAATGAGATGATGAATGAAACACCCAGCAATTGGGAGGTTTATTGAGTCAGGAACATCCTGAGTACCTGCAGGAGACAGAGAAATAGACAGAATGGGAAATTAGGCTGGTGCAGTGAGGGTTGCACAGGGAGAATGGCTCTGAGTACCACAGAGATCTGGAATATCCCAGTCTCTATCCCTGGCCTATGCTGCTGCGTTTCTCTGGAGTGGAGAGTTCTGTTGGTGCAGGATCTGGAGTAACTGCAAAAGCTGCAGTCACTGGCAGCAATTAGACTCTCACAGTGACAGATACCACATGGAGTGAGACTGAGTGAGAGCATCAAATTGCAAGAAGGTGTCAGGATCAAACCACGGTCAAGAAGAAGGGTGTTGATTCGTGGTGCACTGGGATCAGTACTCAGGGATGAGGGAGCTATCAGTGGGACAGGCGATGGCCTAGTGTTACTCTCACTAGAGTGTTCATCCAGAATTTACTGACAGTGGCAGGGATACCCATCTGAATGCTCAATATCCTTTCAGGAACGAAATCTGTGATAGGCAGCTGGTCTGACCTACATATGACTCCAGACCCAGAGCAATGGGGTTGACTCTAAACTGCCTTCTCTAATAGTCTCACAGGGCACTCGGCTCAATGGCAGCTCGAGGGTGGGCATGAAATGCTGGCCAGCCAGAGGCAGCAACATCCCATGGAGTGAATTAAAAACAACACTGTTGGGACCAGTGTCCTGGCAAATTATGTCGGTGGGTTTAAAGACAGAGCTTTAATTGACAGAGAAGATGCAGGGACAGGGTTCAGGTGAAAGGAGCTTTCCAAATCCAAAGAGAAAAGGGGACACATTGGAACAGCATGGGAATGTGGCTGAAGACAAGCAGAAAGGAACAGGAAGGGACAGAGTTTAACTAAAACTGTACATCAGTGAATTAGGCTGTGACAGGACATTCTGGGAAAAAGTCAATTACAATGTTTTTTTTTGGAATGGACAAAATATCTGCAAAAAGGTAATAGACTTGTGACACAGAGATAAATAAGGTTTAGTCACCAGGAAGATGTGGTTAGAGGAGAAGCGAAAGGTGGAACATACATATTCTATTGTACACCCCCTTGAGGGGTCTCAGGGAGTGCAGGATGGATAACCCTGACAGTAATGGGGAACAAAGGCATTACAGAGAAAGCATTTGGCATCTGATAATGCAGCTGAATCAACCTGAATGCAGATTATGAGTTACACGTGTCAAAAACACAAGCAGGAGAACAGTTTTTACGCTGCCTGATAGCATTTCATCGCTCAACACTGTTACACTTTCCAATGAATTCCTGTCTAATGCAAAGGCAATGTGATCATTTTGGGAGACTTCAATCTTTGTCAAAAATGATATTCTCCGAACTCCTCTTCAAGTGTTTGTGTCAGTGTTTCTTTGAATAACACATTGTGTAAATGGCTAGGGACGTGACTATCTCAGATCGACCGTTGGGTAAAGAAGCTGAGTGAACGAGTAATGTCACACTGAGATATCCTCTGGGACATTGTAGTGTAGTGGAATTCAGCGAGATGATGGATTTTTAAAGTGACCAAAAAGCACACCCTACAATCACAACCAAAGCCATTTACATGTGTTTGAGAGGAGAATTGACCAAGGTAAACAGGGGAAACAGTGAAGTGTGTGGCTGGAAATGGACAGTGCAAAACATTTAGTCATAGAGATGTACAGGACAGAAACAGGGCCTTCGGTCCATCTCGTTCACGCTGCCCACATACACTAACATAATTTTGTCTCATTTACCTGCACTTGGCCCAAATCCCCCTCAACCCTTCCTGTTCGTATACACATCCAGATGTCTTTTAGATGCAGTAATTGTACCAGTCTCTACCACTTCATCTAGCAGTTCAGTCCATTCTCGCATCACCCTCTGCCTGAAAAAGTTGCCCCTTCGGTTCCTTTTATATATTTCCCTTCTCACCCTGAACCGAGGCCGTCTGGTTCTGGACTCCACTACCTCAGGGAAAAGACCTTGTCTGTTAAACCTATCCATGCCTCTCATGATTGTATAAATCTCTATATGGTCACCCCTCAGCCTCAAGTAGCCCCAACCCATTCAACCTCTCCCTTTAGCTCAAATCTTCCAATCCTGGCAACATCCTTATAAATCTTTTCTGAAACATTACAATTTATGCAACATCCTTCTGATAGGGAGGAAACAATAACTGCATGCAATATTCCACAAGTGGCTTATCCAATGTCCTGTACAGCCACAACATGACCTCCTAACTCCTCTACTCAGTGCTCTGATCAGTAAACTCAAGCAGAATAAACACTTTCTTCACTATCCTATTTACCTGGGATTATACTTTCAAGGAACTATGAACCTGGACTCCAAGGTCTCTTTGTTCAGTTACACTCCCCAGGACCTTACCACTCAGTGCTCCAAGATGCTTCTGTATATCAATGTCCCTCAGTATCGGAAATTTATTCTTGAATTTGACATGACCTCACAATTGTACAGATTAAACCTAATTTGCCATTTCTCTGCACATCTTTCCAACTGATCAGTAACCTCCTGCAACCTTGGATCTCCTTGCTCATTCACCCCAACTCCACCAATTTTCATATCATCTGCAATAATTAACTTTGTCTCTTCCTTTCGTTTCAATTGTGTGAGAATGTGTAACCAGATGGCAGAAAATCCCAGCAAGAGCTCACCCAATTAAGATGGAGATGAGGAGGAATGTCTTCATTCAGAGGGTAGGGAATCTGTGGTAATTCCTGACTGCAGGGGTCTGTCGAGGCTGGGTCATTAAGAATACTGACAGCAGAGATGGTTAGATGTTAATGGATCAGGGAAACAAGGGTTTTGTGGAAAAGGCAGGAATGTAGAGTTGGAGAGTATCAGATCAGCCATGATCTGATTGAAGGGTAGAGCATCCTCAATGGGCCAAATGGCCTCATCCTGCGCCGACATCTTATGGTCTGAACTCGAAATCAATATCTGCATTATAACACTATCCTCACAAAACTCCTCTAAAATGGGACTGTTGGATATTTATTATTACACAGCATTTGAACTCCAATGGATAAATTTGTTGCTGGCTCGTTGATATAATGTTATAGAAAACTATCTCGTATACAATCCAGGATTCCATCCATAACAGCCCTGATACTCAATAGTTATCCTTTCGGGATGGAGACCACTATCACACACAGTTACTGTACTGCCCTTGCTACAAGTACATTCAGTGTCCTGACTGTAACCATATTGACATTCCCATCACTGGTTGATTCCTTTAAAAGAATTCCAGCCAATGATTGCTGCAGTTGCTTGTTCATTCCCAGCTCCATCCAAATAGACTCCAAATTTTGATCTTCAATTCCACGTAGTTATCTCATTAATTCATAAACCTCATCCCTTCTTCACAACTTGTTGGATTTTTGCCAACAACCCAACAATCCTTCAATATTCCCTTCCCAGCGATGGTCATTCTGCAGCTGCATCTCCGGAATGACAGTTCCATCATATCTGTTCCCTGTCATTCCATCTGCCTTATGGCGAATACAGTGAGTCATTCCTCAGTAGTGGGAGGATGAACGGATGGATAGAGGTTACAGAGATAGGGAGGCTTACAGGCACTCGAGAATTTTCGAGCTAAATCTGGGCAATAATGCTCATTGGACAAAGAGTTTGCGGATTGGAGGAATTTACAGAGGTATAGGGAGCTGGATTAGATTCTGGAGATACGGATAGGGATGGATATAGGGAGAGGCAGGCAGACTGAGAGGCACAGACGGGGAGTGTTTCAGTAGGAGATTATTGTGTATATTGACAGAGATATGGAAGGTGTAGTGACTGCAGATATTTACAGATATAAGAAGGCTTCTGGGTTCTGGAGGCTGCATAGACAGGAAGGAAATGGAGAACGCCAGGTTACTGGGTTGGAGATAGTTACACAAATGGGGATGGTTGCACAAAATGAAAGAGGTTCCTGTGGTCGGGAGGGTTGGTGGGGCGAGGGTGAAGTTTAAATAGATTACGATCGAAGATTAGTAGAACAATAGGAGGTTATGATTTTTTTTCACAGGTAAGGAAGAGTTGTAACAGCTGGAGGAGTTTACCCAGATAGGGATGGATGGAGAGGTTAGAGACAATACACATTTACATGGAGGGTGGCATTGGTAGGAGGTGCTTACAGGGATAGACAGGGCTTGGCAATTACAGGGATGAAGGAATTTAGTATCTACTGGCGAAGTTTAGGGATTAGGGTGTCAGGGATTGGAGAAACTGACAGAGACAGACAGCATTGTGTGTACTGGAGGAGATTCCAAATAGAGGAAGGATTATCGGGACTGTAGTATATTACTGAGATCACTCATAGAGTATGTGCCAAGACTGATGCCTGGGACCTCCTGTGCAGTCTCAGGGAGTTCCAGTACAGCAGAGGTGACAACAGGGCCCTCACAAGATGGTGGGAATGAAGCCTAGAATGTTGCTGTTCCTTGCCCAGCATTGTAACGATGTCCTGTGTTCCAACATTGTGGAAAGTCAGGCAGAGTGGGAAGGAGAATGGGAAACTCTCATCGTTAGGGATAACAATGGGATTATATGTGGCCTCTGATTATCAATCATTACGAAACCAAATTCTGGGTAATAAGACTCAGAACACAGGTGAAGGGCAGTGTTAAGACCCCTTTACAGCATTACATTGTGAGGCATGGCACTGGACAGGGAATTATTGGAATTTGTAACAAAGACAGTAGGACAACTGAAAGGGGATTCAACTTCCATATCTCACCATCTCATTGGCGGTGGGTCACAAACGAGGCTGACTCTCTCCCACTCTCAGGGGAGTCTGTGGGTGGCTGTACAGACCGATGTAGCCTTCCACACTTGCGGCAGAAGGTGGCTGTGGGATGGGGATGGTTGGGACGTTGGTGTGACAACGCGCTCCTTGTGCTGTTTTCTCCTGGATTCCCCTTTTTTCCCGACATCAAGTGTCCAGCTGCTCGACGCCGTCCCAATACTCCTCCCCCACTTTGGATGGTCTTGGCTCAGTAATTCCCAGGATTTACCAGACTTCATTTAGCGATGCGCAGAAGACAAAAAAAGTAACAATTCTGAAGAAACCAATACATTAGAAATATGGAAGTATTTGTTAAAGGGATTTCTATGGGTTGTCTAGGAGGAGTGCAGTAGGAAAGGGGAAACATTGTCAGGGTTTAATGAGATGATAGGAACAGGGAGAGTTGAAGGTGCTGGAGGTGGTGAGAGTGTTTCAGAGAGGGGCAAGGGCCTGAACGGTGTTACAAAGCCAGTACAGATTGCTGCACTGGAGGGGGTTGCAGTGGTAGGGAGGGACACATATTTTCTATTTATTCATTCATTCAATAAGGATGTCACTGATTGAGTCAGCATTCTTTGCCCCACAGCTAATTTCCCAGAGGGCAGCTCAGAGTTAGCCATATTGCTACGGATCTGGAGTCACACGTGAGCCATGGTGTTAGATGTCAGGTAACAATGTCAGATGTCCTTCCCTCAAGGACAGACGTGAACCAGTTAAGTTTTTCCAGGTAATCAACACTATTTTTATGATGGCCTCACTAATGTCCTGTTCTGATATAACATGACATGACATCCCAACTCCTAATCTCAATGCACTGACCAATGAAGGTAACCATCCCAAACATCTGCTTTACCAACCTGTCTACCTGTGACACCACTTTCAAAGTACCTTTTACCTGCATCCCTGGGTCTCTGACTGTGCACGTCCAGCTCTGGTCAGCTTTACCAAAGTGAAACACTGTGTATTTCTCCACTTGCTATTCGTAAACTCACTGGCCCATTCTCAGATAATCCTCTTCACTGTCCACTTTACCAGCACTTCCAGTCTCACTTACAAACTTGCGAACCATGACTCCTGTATTATCATCCAAACCGTTCATATAAATGATGCACAACAATTACCCAGCACCGAACCCCATGACACACCGTTGGTCACAGGCCTTCAGTTTGAGCAGCAACTCTCTATGAGCATGCTGTGTCTCCTAAAGTCAATCCTGTTTTGTTTCCAGTTGGTGAGTGATCCCTGGTTATGTGTGATCTAAACTTATTAACCAGTCTGCCATGTCAAAGGCCTTGCTAAAGTTAATGTGGACATCATCCATTGCTCTGCCTTGATCTATCACTTTTCTATCTCCACAAACGCTCCATCCAGTTTGTGAGACATGGTTTCCTGTGCACAAAGCCATGCCGACTATCGCTGATCCATCCTTGCCTTTCCAAATACACGATGATCCTTTCTCTCCGAATCTCCTCCAACAACTTACCCACCTCTTCCATCAGTCTCACTGGGCTGGAGTGGCTGTTGATGATACAAATATTTCCGTGAGGTGCCCTGTAAATTCCTCCCGAGCTTCTCACCGAGCGCTGGGATACATTTGATCATGTCCCAAGGTTTTATCAACCTTTTTTTCATTTTAAACCATCCTGTTATCCAATGTGAACTCTGTTCGATACATCACTATGTACTTTTCCAAGTTCCCGAGCGTCGATGTCTTTCTCCAAAGTAAATAAAAATGCGAAATATTTGTTTTCGATCTGCCCCATCAGCAGTGATTCCACACAGATAGCCTCATTGATCTTTCAGGGGCCCTATTCTCTCCCGAGCTAATCTTTAGCCCTTGTTGAAACTTTTCAAAATGCTTCCAAAATTTGAAACATCCTTCGACCGTTACTCGCCTCCCCCATCCTTATCTATTCTGCCATTTATGGTCACACCAAAATATAGAATCCAACAGCCTTTAAAAATTCCCCTTTCATAAAACCATGCATCGCCCATTGCACAGACTGGGAGTGTTGTACGCAGTGGAGACGATCGCAATGATAGGGATAGTTTTAGAGACGAAACAATGTTGAGTAATAATGGGGGTTGCAATTGTGATAGCAGGTTTCAGCAAGTTGGAGGATATCGACCTGAAGGAAGTTACATAGATAGCATGGCTTTCGGGTCTGGTGGGGGCTACACAGTAAACGGGGTTGTAGTAACTAGAGGCATTTGCACAGATAGGGACAGTATTAATAATAGGCAGAATTCACAAAAATTGGGAGGATTGTAGTGTCTGCAGGGCACAACAGACATGAGATGAGTTGTATCAATTTGATGATGAACACAGGCAGGGAAGGTTGAGAGGTTTGGAGCAGTTCACCATGATCGGCAGGAGCACGGAGACTTGGAGATTTTATCGAATTGCAGAAGTTTTAAATCACTGTAGGCAGTCAGAGATCATGAGGGAGTGACAATGTCTGCTGGAGTTTCCTCAGATCTGGAGGATTGCAAGGACCTGATAATGTTGTATATGGAAGTAGGGTTGTCGGGACTGAATCTGGGAACAGAGAGAGAAGGGATCAGCAGGGGATTAGAAATATGGTGGGTAGTGGACTCTGGTGGAAGGTCCACATAGAGGGATGTTTTGTGGAACTGCAGGACCTTGCAGAGATGGGGAGAGCTGGAGGGGTTTCACGGAGCAAAGGAGATTGGGAGGGGAGGAGCACTTTACAGGGATAGGGATGTTGTTAGGTTGGGGTGGTTTACACAGACCGGGATGGTTTAGGGAACGGAGCAGATGACAGACATAAAGACGGTTGTACAGACGGGAAGAACAAACAGACATATGGAGGGTAGTGGTGACAGTAGATGTTTATAGATACAGGAAGTCTAACATTCTGCAGGTTATTTAGACATGGAGGATGCGGAATCGGATAGATTTTCCAGGAGATAACAAGGGAAATTTTGTATGGAGACAGTTTCATAGATAAGGGAGCCTAAGTAACATCCTACTGTTTGGTGTGAGTGGGAAGGGTTGTAGGGGATGGTGCAGTTTACACAGACAGGGGTGTAAGAGCTGTAGAAGGTTTTAGAGATGGGTAGATGTATGGAGAGACTGCAGGAGCTTGCATTGACAGGATGTCTGCTGGCGATAGGAGGATATCATATAGATAGAGTGTCTTATAGGAACTGGATTGGGAGAGTCACAGGCATTGGAGCGGATTCTGCAGATCGGAATGCTGCAGGGACCTGAGAGGATTGTAGGGTCTTCACAGATTGATTGCGTCAATCAGTCTGGTGAGCTAGGTGAGGTAGAATTGGAAAGCTTAAATCCAATGTATACCATAATAATTTTCCAGACCAGAACCTCAATATCCCTCATCAGCCACGAATCCCTAAATCTGCCCGCTTTCACCATCACTCTAACAGGGACATACTGGTCTGGATTCTTAATATCACACTTGTAAAAGCCTCCTGTCTGCAAGTCATTCCATTTCCTTAAAATAGATTCACCCAGTTGATGGGAGCATGATATTGAGGAGCCGGTGTTGGACTGGGGTGGACAATGTTAAAAATCACACAACACCAGCTTACAGTCCAGCAGGTTTATTTGGAGGCACTAGCTTTCAGATCACTGCTTCATCAGGTAGTTGTGCAGCACAATCATAAGGCACAGAATGTATAGCAACAGGATAGCAGTGTCTTGAAATGTAATATCAAACAGATTTAGATTATGTCTTTCATCTTTTAAGATGATCACCTGCACTTCGAAACCTAGTGCCTCGAAATAAACCTGTTGGACTATAACCTGGTGTTGTGTGATTTTTAATTCACACGGTCAAAATCTGCTCCATTCTGCCTAATGGCCCCAAACCTGGCCCTGCTCCAGTTTCCCACCTTAATCTGTGGACCAGTCTGATCTTTATCCATAACATCGTTAAATGAAGACAGTTGTGTGCACTGGACACAAAGTGGTCTCTGACCTCGTTTTCTGAGGGGATGTCTGGTGTTGCACCCGCCTGAGTAGAGTTAGGCCTTGTTAGAGTTGCATCTTGATTTCAGAAACGTTCTTGAACACATTTGACAAACTGCACTCCGTAGAGGCCTTTTATTCTCTGGGTGGCCCAGTCCATACTGACAAAATTAAAAGCTCCAACCAATAATACTCTATTACTCCGACTGTTATCTCCAATCTCTTAACACATCCTCTAGTACCCACTGGCTAATTGGGGGTCCATAATACAGTCCCAACAGAGTCAGCAACCCTGTTTTGTTTCTCAGTTCTAACCATATGTCCTCATTTGTAGACTCTTTAAGAGAATCCTCTCTAAGCACTGTTGTTATGTCCTATCTTATCAAAAAGACAAATTGCCCTCCTCACTTACTTTTCCTTCTGTCACGCCTGTACCTTCTGTATCCTGGAACATTGAGCTGCCAGTCCTGCCCTTCTCTCAGCCATGTTTCTGTTATGGCTATACTATCCCAGTCCCCAAAGCCAATCCATTCTCTGAGCTCGTCTGACTTAGAAGTCAAGCCTCATGCGTTGAAATAAATTAACTTTAAACCAGATGTCTTTTCCCTCCCTTGACTGTGTCCCTGGATATCCTGAATAGGAAACTTGCTCTTGATGGCCGATGTATTTTCCCCTGACTTTTAGATCTTCCTTCTCTTATTCAGAGTCCCAACCTCCTGCCAAACTAGTTTAAGCCTTCTAGGATAACACTAGCAAATCTTCCCTCAGGGATACTGGTGCCCCTCTGGTTCAAGTCCAACCCATCCCCTTGTACAGATCACCTCTACTCCAGAAGAGATTTGAATGGTCTAAGAACTGAAAACCCTGTCCCATCCACCAGCTCCTCAGCCACACATCCACCGGCCTACCGTTCTATGTCTATGCTCACTGGCACATGGCACTGGGAGTAATATGGAGATCACTACCCTTGAGGTCAGCTATTTAACTTCTTAGCTAATGCCCAATACTCAAATTTCACAGAATCCCATCAATTTGTTTAGCTCGGTCATGTCGATCGACATGCACAATAACCTCTGGCTGTTCACCCTCCCCATTCATAATGTTCAGTAACGATTCAGAGACATCCTTGACCCTGGTACCCGGAAGGCAGCACACCACCCTGGGGTCTCTTCTGCAGCCACACAGATTCCTGTCTGTCCCCCTCACAACTGAGCCTCCTATCATTATCACTATCATTAGAGAGGATTTGGCAAACCTATACTGGGTGGACTATCTGCAGTTGGATCTGTATTAGGAAAGTGGGAGTATGTTAAAGTGATACAGTGAGAATTCAGTGCCAGTGTGTTCCTGACGAGGGAATAGTAAAGGCAGAAAGTCCAGCAAATGCTAATCAACAATATCTTGTGTTTGATAAAGACAATACAGTGCAAGAAAAACAGGTGAAGCCATTCACAAGCATAGAAAGTGCAAGGTAGTCCTTTGAAATAAGGGACACACAATGGCCATGAAATATCCTTGTCAGATACAATGAAGGAAAAGCCACAAGGTACTTTATCAGTAGAATTAAAATAAGAGGGTAACTGAGGAAATAGTGGGGCCTATTAGAAACCAAGGATCGATCTGTGCATGGAGCCAGAGGAAGTAGGTGAGGTCTTCAATGAATACTTCCCATCTGTATTCACACAGGCGAGAGACATTGTAGCCGGGGATTTCAGTTGGGATGGTGAGGCTCTAGAACATGTTAAGATCAATAAGGGGGAGGTATTAAATGTTTTTGTAGGCATAAAGCTGAAGGAATCCCCAGTGCCCAATAAAATGTATTCTAGGCTGCTATGGAAGGTAAGGGAGGAGGTTTCTGGGGCCCTGGTGGATATATTTAATACTTTGATGGCCACATGTGAAGTGCCGAATGACTGGAGGATCGCTAATGTGGTTCCTTTGTTCAGGAAGGGCAGCAGGGATAGGCTAGGTATTTACAGAGCAGACAGTCTCACAGCAATAGTAGTGAAATTATTGGAAACAATTCTGTGGATGACGCAACACTTGCAAAGGTAAGGATCAACTCGGCTTAGTCATCATGGATTTGGTAGAGGAAGATACTGTCTGAGAATTTCAGTGGAGGTTTTTGAAACGGTGTCTAAAAATATTGATGAGGGCATTGCAGATGATGTGGTTTATATGGATTTGGGTAAGTCCTTTGACAAGGTCTCACATGGAAGGCTGGTCCAGAAGGAAAGAGACCATGGTATCAAAGGCAAGTTGGTAAATTAGATCCACAATTGGTGGATGGATTTGTTAGTTTTTGAAATTCTTTCACCAATGGGTATACCACAGGAACCTGTGGAGGATCCATTGCTGGATATTGTGTAGATTAACAACTCGGATGCGAAAGCAGAAGAAAACATTAGTAGGTTTGCAGATGACATGAAAGGTGAGGGTATTGTCCACAGTGAGGGGGATGGTATCCGTCTCCAGTCCGATGTCAAGCATATGATAATCTGAGCAGAGTTTAGTAGTGATCAAAGTGAGGTAATACCCTGTGGGAGGAATGATAAGCGAAAGTTTGAGTCTGGAACACAAGTTAAAGAGAGCAATTTCAACAGAAAAGGCAGGCAAGAACATATCAGGGAATAGGGAAAACCTGATGATTAAACTGCATTTATTTTAATGCGAGGGGCCAGACAGCTAGGGAAGATGAACTCAGGGGATGGATGGAAACATGGTACTGGGAGATTATCGTTATTATAGAAACACAGTTGAGGGAGGGGTAGGACGAGCAAATCATCGTTTCAAGGTAGGGAGACCACAGGAAGCATCGAAGGGGTCGCGAGAAAGGAAGGACGCGTGGTGGTGCGATTTGATTGCATGAAACATCACAGCAATACTTAGAGAGACATTCCTGTGGGAACGCCCACTGTGTGAGTGGAACTGTGAAATAAGAATGGGTCATCATTTTGATACGAGTGTACTGACCATGAATAATCCGTGGCAGACTGAGGAACAAATATGTCAGGAGGTCTCAAATATCAATCATAATAATAAGGCTGTTATGGTAGGGGTTTTTAAACTTTCCAAACCTAGATTGGCATTGCCACTATTCAATGTTAGGAAGGGAGAAATTCGGTAATTGCGTTGCAGAAAACTCCCAAACAGTACATAAATCGCCCAAGTAGAGAAAGGTGCAAAACCTGACGTCCCCTTGGGAACTAAGGTAGGGAAAGGGACTGTGGTGTTAGTGGGAAAGCATTTTGCTAAAGTGACCACAATTCTATTAGTTTGAAACTAGCGACGGAAAAGGATAGGCCTGGTCCAAAAGATCAAGTTATAAAATGGGGCCTGTCCAATCTTGATCGTATCAGCCAGGAACTTTCAAAAGGTGATTGGGGAGTTTATTTGCAGGGAAGGGGAAGTCTGGCAAGTGAGAATATTGTAAAAGTGGGATAAATTGAACGATCACGCCAGCATGTTCCTTTTGGGTGCAGATCAATGCTGACAGCAATCAGAAACACTGGCTGTCTATTGAGGTTCTGGTCAAGGAAAAGGGGCCACATGTCAGATATAGCCAGCTGAATTAAGGTAATCCCTGAGGAGCAGAGGGGCTGTAGAAATACACTTCGGGTGGAAATCAGGAATGCAGAAAGGGGATATGAAATAGCTTTAGCAGATAAGGATAAGGAAAATCCAAAACTAATTGTATAATTATATTAAGAGCAAAAGAGTAACTCGGGACAAAATATGGACCCTTAAAGATCAATGAGGCTATTTATGTGTGGAACTGCAGGATATGGATAAGACCATAAAAACATTTTGCACTCCAGAACTTACTGTGAACAAAGACTGGGCAACTCACGGAACAAGAGAACTATCTCAGCCCACAATTGCAGCACACTGCAATTCCAGTCTCCCTGCTGTCGGAAGGATGTTGTGAAACTTGAAAGGGCTCAGAAAAGATTCACAAGCTGTTGCCAGGATTGTTGCTGAATAAGATGAGGTTATTTTCCTTTGCGCATCCGAGACTGAGAGGTGACCGTACAGAGTTTGGTATAATCGTGAGGTGTGAGGATTGGGTAAACATTCAAGGTCTTTTCCCAGGGGTTGGAGAGTCCAAAACTAGAGGGCATAGGTTTATGATTCGAGGGGAAAAGTTTAAAAGGGACCAAAGGGACAGCTTTTTCATGCATACGGTGATGCTGGTATGGAACGAGCTGAGGGAGAAAGTAACAGAGACTGATACAAATGTCAACGTCTGAAAGTTATTTGGATGGGTATATGAATAGTCAGGGTTTAGCGGTATATGGGTCAAATGCTGGAAATTGGGATTATCTGCTTAGATCTTCTGGTCAGGCTGAACGAGTTGGGGACTGAAGGCTCTGTTTCCTTGTTGTACTTCTCTTTGACTTGAAAGCAGTACATGTTATAGAAGAGGTGGTGCTGGAGTTTTTAAAACACAAAGGTATGGAAGGCCCCAGGACCTGATTAAGTGTACCACAGGATATTGTGGGACACTAGGGATGAAATTGTGGAACCCAGAGCAAAGGTACCATTGACAGCCATGTGTAATGGGGTGGAAGACTGGAGGGTGGAATCGTGGGCAGTGAAGGAGGTTTGCTAAAATTACAAAGGGATCTTGATGATTTGGGTGAATGGGCTGAAAAACTATAGATGGAATTCCATCTGAATAAATACAAAGTAATGCACTTGGTAAAACAAACAAGTGTAGAGCTTATACAATAAATGTTCGGGCCTCGGTTCGTGTTTTAGAGCAGAGGGACCTCTGGGTCCAGGTACATAATTCTTCAAGTTTGCATCACAGGATGGATAAGACAGTGCTTGTAAGGCCTGACTATTGCTCAGTCCATTGAGTGTAGGATTTGGGACGTCAGGTTGAGATGGTAAAGACATTTGTGAGGCCTGTTCTGCAATACTCTGTCTAGTTCTAGTCGCTCAGTTATAGGGAGGATATTATTCTGCTGCAGGGGGTTCAGAAGAGATTTACCAAGATATTGATGGGTAGGGAAGGCTTGGGTTCTGAAAAATGGCTGGATAGGCTGAGTCTTTTTTCACTGACACCTGGAGAATGAAAGATGACCTTATGGATGTTTATGAAAAAAGATGAGAGATATAGAGTTAATGGCAGTTGCCTTTTTCCCAGGATGGGGGAGTCTCAAGAAGAGGGGGCACATTTTTAAGGTTAGAGGAGAGAAATGCTCAAAACGAAAGAATACAAGTGGCAAAATGTTAAACAGAGGGTAGCTCGAGTGTGGAATGAACTTCCTGAGGAAGTGATAGATGTCGGTACAATTACAACGTTTAAAAGACATTTGGATAAGTACATGAATAGGAAAGGTTTGGAGGGATATGGGCCAGCAACAGGCAGCTGGGACGAGTTTACTTTGAGATTATGGTTTGTTTCATCTGAAGAGGCAGTTTCCCATGCTGTACGACTATGACAAGAATATAGTTTTGTTCCATTATTTAAGAAAGACTGTGATGGAAAGCCATGGAACTAAAGACCAATTAGCTCGATGTCAGTGGTGGGTAAGTTGTTGTAGTGATTCTGCAAGATTGGAGTCACACACATTTCAAAAGACAAGGATTGATGAAAGATAGTCAGCACGGCTTTGTGCAAAGAAAGTCAGGTTTCACTAACTTGATTGTTGTTAAAATGGTGACCATACATTGTCTACACTAACGTCAACAGGGTCTTTGACAGGATTTAGCATGATATACTGGTTCATAAGGTTAGATCACATGGGATCAGGGTGAGCCAGCAGCCTGTTCACAAAATGGGCTTGACAGTAGGAGACAGAGGGTGATGGGAGAGGATTGTTGTTCAGACTGGAGGCCTGTAACCAGCGGTGTGCCATAAGGATGGAGGCTGGATCCACTGATGTGCATCATCTACATAAACGATTTGATTGAGAATATGGGAGTCATTGTTCCTAAGTTTGTAGATGACCAAACTAATTTTGTATTGAATATGGTTATCAAAGGGGATCTTGAACAACTGAGCCAGTCGATCAAGGAATGAAAGATAGAGTTTAACATCAGGTATTGGATCTTGTTAAGACAAACCAGGGAGAATGATCACAGTTAATGGTAGAGCCCTGGGTAGTGTTGTCGAACAGAGAGAGTCCAAGGGATGCAGTTACATTATTCCTTGGAAGTGGTATCACAGATGGATAGGGTGGGGTAAGCGGCATCTGGCACACTTACGTTTATGGATCAGAGCATTGAGTACATAAGTTGGAGATCTTTGTAACATTGTCCTCAATATTTCCCTTGGGCAGAAGAGGCTACGGGTTGATCTTATAAAGGTTTATAAAACCATTCGGTCCATAAGGAATGTGAATAGCCAAGGGTAGGTGAGTCCAAAATTAGAGGCATAAACGTGAGGTGAGATAGCACAGAGGGGGCTGAGGGGCAACATTATCCACAGATGAAGGTCCATAGATGGAAAGGAACGCCAGGGGCACATTGGAGAAACAAGAACAATTATAAAATGGAAAAGACATTTCAGCAGGTACATGGAGAGGAGAAGGTTTGAAGGAATATGGGCTAGACCCAGGCAAATGAGTCTCGTTCAGTTTGGGAAACCTGGTCAGCATGGACTAGTCGGACTGATGGTTCTGTTTCCATGCTGTATGACTCTGCATTAAGTTACTGGAGGAGGAGACTACCGAGGTAAGGCATGTTGTAGACACTGAAGCAAGTTAAAGCAATAGAGATGGTAATCGGGAATTCAGTACGTTTCAAATATGGGGAGGGACTATAGGGAAGGGAGGAGGTTACAGGGATGGGAACTAATGTAGGACTAACAAATTATTGATCAGACTGGTCCATCAGACATACCATAGACACAGTGTTGGAGAGGGAACTCATAAAATAAATTATCATGCAGCATTACCACCCTCTTGTGGGAGGCCTGCTTTCCCCTCTGTTGTACAGATGCTCACCAAAAAAGCACAGGCCTGGATTGATAACTCTGAATTCCAGATGCTGTCTCAGTGCAACGTAAGTTAAATTAGGGGTGATGATTGAGCGTGTGGTGTGTCTGTACTGTGCTCCCCATCCAGCACTGTAACTATGTCATGTCTTGGTAGCTGATATTTGGAGCCCTCTCATTGCTCTCTGCTCTGTGCACTGTGAGTGATCTTGCCTCACTGCAGGATTTATTGAAGGCTCCAGGTCTCCTACCCTTTGTCTCTCTGGCTGACCAACCATCTTCAATGAGACACCCAGCAGCTAGGAAGTCTAGTGAGTCAGGAACTTCCTGAGAGCCTACAGGAGACAGAGCAACAGACAAAATGGGAAAATAGACTGATGCAGTGAGGGTTACACATGGAGAATGGCCCCGAGTCCCACAGAGATCTGGAAAATCCCTGTCTTCATCCCTTGCCTGTGCTGCCTCGTCTCTCTTAAGTGGAGAATTCTGTTGGCTCAGTATCTGAAGTAGCTGCAAGAGCTCTGTGCCTCCGCATTTCAATACCTCAGCAGGGAAACCGTCTGCTCCAGCAGCCTTATTGTTCTTGAGCTGGCGGACAGCCTTCTCTACTTCGTGTGGGGCTGGGCATTGCTGAGCCCGTGGTGTATAGCGTGCTGTGGCATAGGGTCAAAGACACTCAGATTGATGACAGAGCCCTGGTTGAGGAAGTCTCTGAAGTGCTCCCCATGCTTGTTTAATGGTTTCTTTGTCTTTGATCAGAGTGACTCCGTCCTTGGCCAGCAGTGGGAGGGGGCCTGGGGGGTTTGGGTGATAAGTTGGAATCCAAATAGATAATGAAGTTCAACAGTGACCACTCCAAGTACACCCAACAGTCTGAAATTAAAACAAAGCAAACTACATGGGTATGAGGGGAGAACTGCCCAAGGTTAACAGGGTAAACAGACTGAAATGTATGCCTCTAAATTAACAGCAAGAAAATACTCAACAAAAGGGCACAGACCTTGGCACAGACAAAAGTTCAGCAAGAAATACCAATCAGCGACATGCCTCGGGTCTTGAAGGACCATGTTAGAATAAAGCAGGCTTCGAAGACTGCCAATAAAAGCTAACAATTCTCAAGGCAGAGCGTCTCAGAAACTGACAAAAGAGGGATCAAAATGTTGAAGCAGGTGTTAAAGGGAGAGCAAGGGCTATCCCAGTAATAGGAGTGTTGTAGGAAGCGGAAACATTGCTGGTCTTGAATGAGATAATAAGGGAGACTTGAACGTACTGGATGTGCCGACAGATACATGAAGTGTGATAAGGGCCTCAGCGACAATAAAAAGCTGATATTGATTGTTGTGGCAGGAGGAGTTCACAGAGTGAGGGAGGGTAATATGTGCTGGAGTTGGTTCAAGAGATGTGGAGGGTTATGGGACAGGGAAAGAATTACAAATACAGAGCAAGTTGTGGGACTCAAACCAGTTTATCGAGATAGAAAGTGTCAATGGGTTTTGACCAGATATTAACAGGGCAGGGGGGGATAAAGGAGGTGCGATATTGACAGCAACTGGAGGAACAGGAGCATATTTGGGCCGAAAGGCAGTTACAGACATAAGGAATGTTTTAGGGACTGGAGAAAGATACAGCAATAAGCGAGAGTTCTTCTGCTTGAGGAAGAGATGCCAATGCATATACACAGAACTGACCACTCATACCACCTCACACACACAAAGATTCCCAATCTGCAGGATAAAGATCAACTCCACGCTGGTGTCAGATGTGAAGTCGGGAGGGAAACATGTCCTTTTACTGATGCATTCATGGGATGTGGGTGTCACAGGCTGGACCAGCTTTCATTACCCACTGCTAATTGCAAGAGGGCAACTCAGAATCAGCCATGTTGCTGTGGGTTTGGAAACACATCTCAGCTAAACTGAGTTAGAATGTCAGATGTCCTTCCCTTCAGGATATAAGTGGACCAGATGAGATTTCCCGGATGATCAACAATGCTTGTATGGTCATCATTAAATGTTTACAAATGGTCTCACCAATATCCTGTGCAGCCACAACATGGTGTCCCAACTCAGTCTCTCAAGCTCTGACTAATGAAGGTAAATGGATCCAAATTCCTTCTTCCCTGTCTATCTGTGAAATCACATTCCAGCAACTGTGTACCAGTACGCATCTCTCTCTCTTTGAAAATACTACTCAGAGCTCAGAGGTGTATAATTACCTGGGTCATCTCTACTGCCCTTCTTGAACAAAGGCACAACATTTGGAATTCTCCAGTTCTCTGGTAGCAAACCTGTACACAATGATGACTCAAATATGAAAGCCAAATGCTCTGCTATTTCCTCCCTAACTTCCCAGAGAATTCTCCGATAAATCCCATCCGACCCAGGGCACATGTCTCCTTTCACTCTTTCTAGAATTCATAACACCTGCTTCTAACTAATCTCGATCCTTTCTAGTCTAATATCTCTTACCACATTCTTCTCCTCTACAATATTCTCCTTTGCCTGAGTGAAAACTGATGAGCAATGTTCGTTCGCACCTCTCCGATCTCCACAGGGTACACACTCAACTTCCCAGTTTTGTCTGTGATTGGACATATTCCTATCCTAATCATCATTTTATTCCTCACAGACCTATCGAAAACCTTAGGGTTCTCCTTTATTCTATTTGCTAAAGACTGCTCGTGTCTTCTCTTTGCTCTTCTTAACTCTCTCTTTAAATCCTTCCTATCTGATCTGTAACTCTTCATCTCGTCATCTGAACCATCTTGCCTCATCAACACATAAGCCTCCTTCTTCTTCTTAACAAGCGATGCAATTTCTGTAGTAAACCATGGTTTCCTTACCTGATCACTTCCTCCCTGCCTGACATGGACATACCTATCAAGGACATGCAATATCTCTTCCTTAAACCAGCTCCAAATTTTCATTGTCTGTATCCCCTGCATTTTGCTACCCTATTCTATGCATCCTAATTCCTGCCTAATCGCATTACAATTATCCTTGCCCCATTGATAACTCTTGCCCTGTGGCATGTACCTGTCCCTTTCCATTGCTAAACTAAACGTATCTGAATTATGGTCATTCTCTCCAAAGTGCTCACCTAAAACTAAATTAAACACCTGGTCTGGTTCATTACCAAACACCAGATCTAATGTGGCCTCCCCTCTTGTTGTCCTTCGACATACTTTGTTAGGAAACTCTCCTATACACACTGGACAAAAACTGATCCATCCAACGTACGAGAGTTATAGCATTCCCAGTCAATGTTGGGGAAGCTAAAATCCCCCATAATGACTACCCTGGTACTTTTGCTCTTACCCAGAATAATTTTGCTAATCCTCTCTTCCACTTCCCTGGAACTCTGTGGAGGCCTATAAAAAAACTCCAAGCAGTGTGACCACTCCTCTCCTGTTTCGAAATTCAGCCCACACTACCTCAGTCATAGAGTCCTCATCAAAAGTACTCTCAGCCACCATTATACTATCCTTGACTGACATGACTTGCATGGACCCATTGCAGTGCTTCAAACTCCATGAGGCAGCCATACTCTCTATGACAGACAGACTCAGTCTGGAAGCTCCTCTGTCCTTAAGACCTTATACACTGCCTGCACTCCTCCGTTTCGCCTTTGCATGTTCCCTTTCCAAATCACCCCACCTGCATCACTCCACAATTGGAGCTGTCAAGGGCAGAAGTCTGTCAAATTGCATCCCTAAACTTTTCTATCCTCCTTTAAGATTTTTTAAAAAATCATTCTCCTTAATCAATGATTTGATCATCCATGAAGCACCTTAGGAGATTAGCCATTGTGAAAGATTCCATACAATGCAAGTAGTTGTTGTTTTGCCGTACATTAGGAGAAACAGGAATGATGCATTCAAAATTCTAACAAGAAAGTCACTCATAGGCGCAGTGTATAGGCCACCAAATAATAACATTCACATTGGGATGGGCAATAAACAAAGAAATAACTAATGCCTGTAAAAATGGTATGGTTATTATCATGGGTGATTTTAATCTACATGTAGATTGGTCAAACCAGCTCAGTCACGGTAGGTTTGAGGAGTTCATTAAGTGTATCTGTGATATTTTACTTGAACACTATGAAATGGATCTACAAGGGAGCAAGCTTTCCAAGATCTGGTCCTGTACAATGAGACAGGAATAATTACTGATCTCAGAGTTAGGGATCTCTCAGAAGAAGTGATCACTATGTGGTTGAATTTAATACATATGGAGAGTGTGAAGATAAAATCTAATATCTGGGTCCTGTGCTTGGATATGGGGAACTACAATAGAATAAGGGAGAACCTGGATAACGTAGACTGGAAACAAAGATTTTATGGTGGGTCAGTTGATGAGCAGTAAAAGATTTTCAAAGCCACTTTACAAAGTCCTCAGCAAAGGTATATTCCAGTGAAAGGGAAGGACTGTAAGAAAAGGCGTTCTGTGCGATGGGTATCTAAGGAAAGTGATCACATTGAAAGGCATACAAAGTGGCCAAAACCAGCATGAAACTAGAACTGGGAAAACTTTAAAGGTCAACAGAAAGCCACAGAAGAGCGACAAAGAAATGTAGGATAGAATATGAGAAAAATAAACTAGCACAGACTATAAGGACAGAGAGCAAAGGTTTATATAAACACACATAATGAGAAAAGAGTGGCTAAAGTAAATTTCAGTCCTTTGGAAAAAGAGAAAAAGAATTTCGTTATGGGATATCACAGTGGAGGATACGAATATCTTGCCAGTAATTAACAAAGAGACCAAGGTAGGTGAGAATTTGTAAACTAGCAAAATTACAGAACAGCTAGTTTTGGACTGTTGGAGGTAATTAAGCTAATAATAGAAAATTCTCCTGGCCCTGACAGAATATATCCCAGGGTACTAAAAGAGAGGCCAGGAGAAATAGCAAATGCACTGACAGTAATTTTCCAAACTTCACTGGACATTGTGGCAGTCCCAGCAGATTGGAAAGCAGCAAAATTGACACCACTATTTCAAAAAGGAGCTGGACAAAAAATGGGGAATTATACCCCAGTTAGCTTTTTCTCTGTAGTGGGAAAGATGCTTGGGTCTATTATCAAGGAAGAAATAGCAGGGACTCGATAGAAATTGTCCCACTGGACAGACACAGGGTTCATGAAGGGCAGGTCATGCTTGACAAATCTTTTGGAATTCTATGAAAACATTTCGATCAAAGTTGGACAACGGGAATCCAGTGGATAATGTGTACCTGGATTTCCAAAAGACCTTCAACAAGGTACTGTGCAAGAGGCTGTTGCATAATATAAGGGTGCATGGCATTAGGGGTACAGCATTAGCATGGATAGGAGATTGGTTGACTAACAGGAAACAAAGTGTGTGGATAAATACGTATTATTCTGGCTGGCAATCAGTGATAAATAGTGTGCCTCAGGGATCAGTGTTGGATTATTTAGAGTTGATACAGATGATTTGGAGTTGGGGACCACATGTAGGGTGTCAAAGTTTGCATATGACACTAAGATGAGTAGCAGGACAATGTGTGCAGAGGACTGTGAAAGGTTTGTGAGAAGATTTGGAGCTCGGTTGCTCGTTGTTGTGGTTCTTTTCGCAGAGCTGGGAATTTGTGTTGCAAACGTTTCGTCCCCTGTCTAGGGGACATCCTCAGTGCTTGGGAGCCTCCTGTGAAGCGCTTCTGTGATCTTTCCTCTGGCATTTGTAGTGGATCGAATCTGCCGCTTCCGGTTGTCAGTTCCAGCTGTCCGTTGCAGTGATCGGTATATTGGGTTCAAATCAATGTGTTTATTGATTGAATCTGTGGATGAGTGAAATGCCTGTAGTAATTCCCTGGCTGTTCTCTGTTTGGCTTGTCCTATAATAGTAGTGTTGTCCCAGTCGATTTCATGTTGCTTGTCATCTGCGTGTGTGGCTACTAAGGATAGCTGGTCGTGTCATTTCGTGGCTAGTTGGTGTTCATGGATGCGGATCGTTAGCTGTCTTCCTATTTGTTCTATGTTGTGTTTTGTGCAGTCCTTGCATGGGATTTTGTACACTACATTGGTTTTGCTCATGCTGGGTATTGGGTACTTAGTTGTGGTGAATTGTTGTCTGAGAGTAGCTGTTGTTTTGTGTGCTGTTATGAGTCCCAGTGGTCGCTGTAGTCTGGTTGTCAGTTCGGAAATGCTCCTGATGTATGGTAGTGTGGCCAGTCCTTTGGGTCGCGGCATGTCCTCGTTCCGTTGTCTTTTCCTTCGGCATCTGTTGATGAAATTGCGCGGGTATCCGTTTTTGCTGAATACATTGTACAGGTGTTCTTTTTCCTCTGTTTGCAGTTCTGGTGTGCTGCAGTGTATTGTGGCCCTTTTGAACAGTGTCTTGATGCAACTTCGTTTGTGTGTGTTGGGGTGGTTGCTTTCATAGTTCAGGAGTTAGTCTGTGTGTGTGGCTTTCCTGTATACCTTTGTGGTGAATGCTCCGTTAGGTGTTCTCTGTACCATCACGTATAGGAATGGGAGTTGGTTGTCCTTTTCTTCCTCTCTCATGAATCGGATTCCTGTGAGTGTGACGTTGATGATCCGGTGTGTGTTCGATATTTCTATATTTTTAATGATTACAAAGGTGTCATCCACATATCTGACCCAGAGTTTGGGTTGAATTTGCGGTAAGACTATTTGTTCTAACCTTTGCATTACTGCTTCTGCTATGAGTCCAGAGATCGGTGAGCCTATGGGTGTTCCGTTGATTTGTTCATATATTTGGTTGTTGAATGTGAACCGTGTTGTGAGGAACAAGTCCAGTAGTTTGAGTATGCCGTGGTTGTTGATCGGTTCAACGTCCTTTTGTCTGTTCTGTATGTCCAGCAGGTTGGCTATTGTTTCTCTGGCAAGGGTTTTGTCGATAGAGGTGAACAGTGCCGTTACATCGAATGAGACCATAGTTTCTTCCTTGTCTATGTGTATATTTCTGATGATGTCCAAGAACTCCTGTGTTGCTTGTATAGATTGTCTGGATCCGCTGATCAGGTGTTTCAGTTTCTGTACAGAAACTGAATTCAGCACAAAGGTTTACAGGAAAGCCACACACACAGACCAAGTTCTGAACTACGAAAGCAACCACCCCAACACACACAAAAGAATTTGCATCAAGACACTGTTCAAAAGGGCCACAACACACTGCAGCACACCAGAACTGCAAAAAGAGGAAGAAGAACACCTATGCAATTTATTCACCAAAACGGATACCCGCACAATTTCATCAACAGATGCCTAAGGGAAAGAAACCGGAACGAGGACATGCCACAACCCAAAGGACTAGCCACACTATCGTACATCAAGAGCATTTCCGAACTGATAGCCAGACTACTGCGACCACTAGGACTCATAACAGCACACAAACCAACAGCCACTCTCAGACAACAATTCACCAGAACGAAGGACCCGATACCCAGCATGAGCAAAACCAATATAGTGTACACAATCCCATGCAAGGACTGCACAAAACACTACATAGGACAAACAGGAAGACAGCTAACGATCCGTATCCATGAACACCAACTAGCCACGAAACGACACGACCAGCTATCCTTAGTAGCCATACAAGCAGATGACAAGCAACATGAATTCGACTGGGACAACACTACTATTATAGGACAAGTCAAACAGAGAACAGCCAGGGAATTCCTAGAGGCAATAAACACATTGATTTGAACCCAATATACCGACCACTGCAGCGGACAGCTGGAACTGACAACCGGAAGCGGCAGAGGCAAACCACTATAAATGCGGGGGCAACATCACAGAAGCACTTCACAGGAGGCTCCCAAGGACTGAGGATGTCACGAAGAGAGAGGACAAAATGGTTGCAACACAAATTCCCAGCTCGGCCAATAGAACCACAACATACATCTCTGAGACTGTGGGATCATAACAGCTCATATTCCTCTGCTTCATCTCTGGGCTCCCTCACGTCCTCTTTGTCAATATCTAGCTTCCTCAATCTCGAACAATGGGAGTATTTTTGGTCTGTTTGCTATTTTACTATTATTTTTAAAGATATTTTTGTAAGTTAATTTTTCACTGCCGCCCAGCCCCTGACCATGTGCTGCTTCTCAATATTTTCTGGAAACTCTTTAACAGTCAAGAATTCCTTTTTCCAATAAGCAAGTGTATCTTCCTTCCATTTCTGACTATCTCATTCTGCCCCATTTTCATTCCCTGTAATCCGTTTTGCACTCCTTGTAACATCAACTGCGTTTCTCCCTCCACAGATACCAGAGATTAATGCCAAAGCCCTGTTGCCTGTGGCGAGGTTGATGTTTAACTTTCTTGTTTAGCTGCAGTTTGTGTGGTGAAGGTGCTCCCACAATGTGGTTGGTTAAGAGACATTACAGAGTATTAATTCAGCAACAGTAAAGATCTGAAGATAATGTCCAAATCAACAACAGTTTGTATTTTTATTGTCATGCTTATAATTCCACAAAAATATTATTGAGAATTTTAAACATAAGGCCAGAGATGGTGATATTAGGTCAGGTGACCAAAAGCATTGCCAAATAAGCAGGTTTTGAGGAATGTCTTAAAGGAGGAAAGTAGACCTGAGAGGCTTTGGCTGCGAATTTCAGACCTTGTTTCTTTGTCAACTGTAAAAGCAGCCACACAGGTGAAGTAATGAATTAAAGGTCATTGGGAGTCTCGAACAGAATGGGTTGTTGAGGTCTGAAAGGTTGTGTGATGCAGTGAGCTAGGGATGATCACAATCAGGAATTAAATCAAGGGTGAGAATTTTAAATTGATGGATGTGGGCTGGATGCTGGCAGGTGAGACGAGATTGGGTTGGGATATCTGGTCAGCATGGACAGGTTGGATTGAAGGGTCTGTTTCCATGCTGTACATCTCTGTGGCTGTATGTTGTTGATTATGAGTGGAGCCTTTTGATGGATCAACAGGGTTTGGTACGAAGGAGTACTTGGGCAGCAGAGATTTAGTTTTTCTTGAGATTACAGGGAGGTTGAATGTGGGAAACTGGCCAGGAATATGTTTGGATAATAAAGTCTGGAGATAACACAAGATGGATGAAAGTGTATAAGCTGAGACAAGGGTGGAATCAATTAGAATTAGTGGTCTTGGAGTGGGACTGGGCTGTCACCCTCACCTCGCCTCTGGGATTCAGTTAGTTGTCAGGTTGTGAATCAGGGCGGTAACACAATCAGGAGCTAAGTTGCTCCGGTGGAGCTAAAATGAGTGTCACTCAGCTGGTTGTTGCTGAGTAGCTGCTGCTTGGTAGCCCTGTTGATGACATCTTCCATCACTTTACTGCTGATTGAGTGTAGACTGATAGATGGAAATTGGCTGGGTTGGATTGCCCTGTGTTTTTGTGTTGAACATTCCTCGGTAATGTTCCACATTGTCGGTAGATGCCAGTGCTGGAGCGGTACGTGACTTGGTGGGTGGCAAGTTCTGGGGCACAAACCATCAGTATTATTGCCAGAATATTGGCAGGGCATGTAGCCTTTTCGCTACTTAACCATTTCTTGATGTTATTCAAACTCAACCGAACTGGCTTCAAACTCACATCTGTGATGTTAGAAACCACTGGAGAAGGCTGAGATGGATCATCCCACTTTGCACTTCTGGCTGAAGATTTCTGCAAATGCTATCATCTTATCTGGTGCATGGATGTGTGAGGTCCCTTCATCAGTAAAGGTGGGGATATCTGTGATGCTTCCTCCAGTGAGTTGTTTAATTGTCCATCACCGTTCACAACTGGATGTGGCAGATCTGTTCCATTGGTTGTGGGATCGTTTAGCTCTGTTGCTTGCTGCTGATGCTGTTTGAAATGCAGATGGTCCTGTTTGGTAGCTTCAGCAGGTTGGCACTTCATTTTTAGGTATGCCTGGTGCTGCGCTTGGCATGCCCTCCTTTCCTGTCCATTGTGATGGGTGAGAGCAGGATTGACAAACCCATGAGATTACTGTTTGTACTGGAGTACAGTTCTGCTGCTGTTGATGTCCAACAGTGCCTCAGAGATACCCAGTTTGAGATCGTACATCTTTCCAAAGTCTGTCCCATTTAGGACGGTAATATGTCACTCAACAAATGGAGATTTTTCTCAACTTTAAGCAAAGACTTGTGTCTCCAAAAGGAATGTGTGATGATCGCTCTGACCGATACTGTCATGGCCAGATGTATCTGAAGCTGGTCAATTCAGAACAATGAGATCAAGTATGTTTTTCCCGCTTGGTTCCCTCACCATTCGCTGCAGACTCAGTTGATCAGCTATGTCCTTCAGGACCTGGCGAGCTCAGTCAGTAATTCTGTTGCAGAGTTAGTCTCGATTGTGGACATTGAAATCCTGTACCCAGAGTACGTTTGACACCATTTTACTTCCTCAGTGCTTCCTCCAAATGTTGTTCAACATGAAGGAGAACTGATCCATCAGCCAAGGGAGGACAGTACGTGGTAATCAGCAGGAGCCATGAGATTTCCTGGTGTCCGGAGTCAATGCTGAGTACTCCGAGGGCAAATCCTCCCTGTCTGTGCCACGACCTCTGCCTGGTCTGTCCTGCTGGTGGGACAGGACATATCCAGAGATTTTAGGAGAAAGTGAAGACTGCAGATGCTGGAGATCAGAGTCAAGAGTCTGGTGCTGGAAAAGCACAGCAGGTCAGGCTGATGAAGGGCTTAGGCTCGAAACATCGATTCTCCTTCTTCTCGGATGTTGCCTGACCTGTTGCGCTTTTCCATCACCACAATCTCAATATCTTGGGATGGTGATAATGGTGTCTGGTCATTGTCTGTAAGGGTTGATTTCATGTGTATGAGTATGTCAGGCTGTTCCTTCATTTGTCTGTGAGACAGCTCTGCACATTTTGGCACCAAAATCCAGATGTTAGTCTGGAGGACGTTGCACCATTGAGAGGGCTGATTCTGTGGTTGTTTTAAATGGTGCCTTCTTAGATGCCGAGTGGTCCATCCAGTTTCATTCCTTTGTTGAGACTTTGCAGTGATTAATACAGTGAGTAGCTGGCTGGGCCACTGTCAGGTTGCCAGGGTTTTTTCCGCCATTGACAATGGTTCCATTGAGATCAGGAGATTCCTAATTCCAGTTATTTTTTCTTGAATTCAGATTCCACCATCTGCCAAGATGGGATTCGAACCAGGACTTCAGTCATTTGTTTTAATATTTTGGAAAAATTTAAATACATTAGGTTTGTTCACTCACTTTAAATATCACTTACCCAGGTTTTGTTTCTTTGTGAATCACTGTCCATCATCCTGTCTCCTCCATCCTTCTCTCCAACAATAAGAGTTTGTTGCACATGGAGTTTCTCTGGCACTGGACTGTGATCATCCGATCTGCTGCTTCCGTCCCTCCCACTAACCCAATGAGTCAAACTGCCTCACGTGGTGTTCCCGGTTTTTGTCCAAACCTACATCTTTCTTCAATCTCATCTCATGTCAAGCCTTATCAGAGCTCATCTTGACCCTTTACCCTAATCTCACTAAACCATAGAGTTTCCAACTCTCTTTTCTCCTCCTCCTCATCAGTCCCCTTCACCGATTCACAGACATTGTTCCTTGTTCTGTCTTTTCTGGGTATGTCCTTCTCTCCCATTCTGTGAAAAACTGACATTTGACCTCACGGTTGTTGGAAAATCCTGCTCCATCTCCACTCTCCCTTTCCTTTCTGAATTCTTTGCATTTGGTGACACTCATGGATCTTTCCTTGACCCCTCCTGTATCTCACCTACATACTGCCAGGAGGTGACATTGTGCAAAAGTACCATGTTGGGTTTCACATGTACACTGACGATGCCCAGCTCTCCCTCCCCATCATCCCTCTCCATTACTCAGTTATCAAATTGCTTACCACATTCCCACTACTCGATTAGCTGCAGTTTCCTCCAATGAAACATTGTAATGGTTAATCCCGTTGCCTTACAACTTCCTTTCCCTAACTGCTGAGTCTCTCCCTCTCACTGGGAACTATGCAGCAGAACTAGACTCTTCACAATGTTGCTGTTATATCCGACGCGAAGCTGACCTTCTGATTAGACATCTGCACAATCCCAAACACCAGGAATTCCAATCTCTAAACCGTTGCTTATCTCCTCTTCACCCTAGCTCCATTGCTACTGAAACCCCTTACCCGTCTCTGTGTTGCCTTAAACTTGTCAAATCCAAAGCAGAACCCTTTATTCTGTGACTGGCTCAGAATCTGGTTTCAGACTCCCCTCTCAGTGTTTACCCTCAGACACATCAGTATTTATTCCGTCAAACCCCTTCAGAACCTGGTGGTGCAGTCTGATTGTAGGTGGTGGAAATGGCAGAGGATGATAAGACCAGAAGACCATATCACATAGGAGTGGAAGTAAGGCCAATCAGACCATCGAGTCCACTCCGCCATTCAATCATGGCTGCTGGGCACTTCAACTCCACTTACCCGCATTCTCCCTGTAGCCCTTAATTCCCCAAGACAACAAGAATCTATCAATCTCTGCACTGAAGTCATTTAGCGTCCCGGCCTCCACTGCGTTCTGCGGCAATGAATTCCACAGGCCCACCACTCTCTTGCTGAAGAAATGTCTCCGCATTTCTGTTCTGAATTTACCCCCTCTAATTCTAAGTCTAATGATGTGCTGTATCTGGGTGGAAGGTAAGGACTTTGTGGCGGGGGGGGGGGGGGCGGGGGGAGTCTATCCTTGTTGCAGTTGGAGGTGTGGGTTTCAAAGGCAGAGGTGCAGGAAGTGGAGTAGATACATTGGATGGTATTGACCACATGGGAGGGGAAATTGCAGTCCTTGAAATACGGGGCCATTTGGTATGTTTTGACTTCACTGGAACACTGCAGTAAGCATGAGACAGATGTTAGCCAGGGAACAGGCTCGTGTGTTAAAGTGGCAGGCAGCTGGACGTTCGGGGTCTATTTTTGCAGCAGAACGTAGATCATCAGTCGTCATTTTTGCCACCTTCACTGAGATGCTGCCAGACACAGGTTCCTGTCCCCTCCTTTAACAGCTATGCACACTCCCAGCCAGATCTTAATCCACTTCTTTTTCTTTCCAAATGTTCCAGTCTCTTTTTGGGTTCTGTCCCTGCCTGTTATTTACACTTTAACCCCATATCTCCTGCAATACAAAGATCTGCAGGTTAGTTGAATTAGCCAAGCTAAATTTCCCATAATATTCAGGGATGTGTAGGTTAGGTGCATTAGTCAGGAGAAATATATAGAAGTCGGGTAGGGGAATGGGTTTGGGTGGGATACTCTTCGGAGGGACGCTGTGGACGTTTTGGGCCGAATAGACTGTTTCCATGCTGTCAAGATTCAAATTTTTCCAGCTTCCATCGCATCTGAGGAAGGGCCACTGGACAGATTTCTGTTCCCAGATGCTGCCAGACCTGCTGAGATTTCCCAGCACCTTCTGCTTGTTGTTCCTGATTGACACCATCCATACACCTTCCGGGTTTAATTCAGACAGGGGGAGGATCCCACCACTGACCTCACAATGGGGTCCAGCTGATTGATGGAAGGTTCGGACAAACAGGAAAAGGTGGTGGGACTGGTAGGCCAAGGGGAACCAGCTCGTCATCCAAACAATGGGAGTGAATGGGGGCGTGGCCAAAGGGATGACACGTCACCAGTAACTCAGCCTGTGCAGTGCCACGTGACTCGGCCGTTGGTGAATTTGGGAGATGCCAACAGGGAAGGGAAGAGTGGCCTTGGAGACGAGAGGTAATGAGTCACTTTAGACTGGGAAGTTTTAATTACACTCTGTGCGGTTCGTAAGTCTGAATTAGAAACTCTTAGTCCCGCGTTTGCAGCAGATGGGAAAATGGCTGCGGCCCTTAGGCGGTGATAGGCCCTGGGATATGGCCACCATCTTTATTGGGGGCAAGGTACAGGTGAGGTGCATGTGCATGTCCCCTTCCTAGGATTGGGGGTGCGATTTGAAGAGAGGCATTTACACATCAAGCACATACCAAGAGAAAAGTATGTCTTTATATTCTTCTTGCACTGACTGAGAGTTTTGTTTTGTGAATTCATTTCATAGGATATTAAATCAGAATAATTGGGGTTGGGATCTCAAAAGCAAGTTTTTACAGTCAATGAGTCATCAGGATCTGAATATCAATGGCATTTAACTGTGGAAGGAGAAAGTTTTGTCTGATCTGTTTGTGGGAAAATATCTCCAATGTTTTTGTCAAGCAGAAAGATGTATGAATTCATTTTGGTTCACCCTTTGGGTATGTGCTGTGTTTTGGGCCCTGCAGCAGAGGAAGGAGATATTGGCCTGCGAGGGAGCACAGATTTATCCAGATTACACCTCGTCTCTTTGTAAGAACTCTCAGATTTAGACCCAATAACCCACTTCATGATGTTAACCTGTAAAGTTCATATTTTCAGTTACCTGCAAACTTCCCATTAAAAGTCCTTTTGGACTCAAATTGCAGTACTTTTTCAGGTGGAATATTTCAGCTTCTGACAACTGTCTGTTCATTCAGAAACTGCTGAGGTCCATGTTGACTCTGGGGTTACAAAGGGCTGAATTGAAAGATGAGGTGCTGTCCCTGAGCTCCCATTGAGATGCATTGGAACAGTACAGGAGGCTGAGGGCAGTGTAGGTGTAAGCAGACTATGAAAATGACAGGGTTGCGCTGTGAGGGCTGCTTGGCTCAATGAGTGTGTTTTGGAGTTGGGTGTAAACAGACTGATGTGAGACAGGGAGAAGGTGAAGCTGAAACTCCGGTTTAGTTCAGGCCATTCAGAAATTCACAGTCCCAATGGGAACAGCCAGTTTTTAAGTGATACATGCGGAGTATTTGTTAACAGTTTTCAAAGTACTTTTCCTGCGGGCAGTTGAGAGTTAACCACATTGCTGTGGGTCTGGAGTCACATGTAGGCCAGACCAGGTGAGGATGACCGTTTCCTTCCTTACAGGACATTAGTGAACCAGATGGGTTTTATAACAATCAACAATAGTTTCATGGTCATCATTCGCCTTTTCATTCTAGATTGTATTGAATTCCGATGCCACCATCAGCCATGTTGGGATACTATCCCTAACCCTCGGAACACTGTATATATCACTCATCTGGCAGGAATACCATGAAGCCATTGCCTCCCTTTTTAGCAATGTTTAAAAGAAAGTTTCATCATTCTACGTGTACAATTTGAGATAAAATACTGCAACGTCCATGTGTCAGCCTCTCCAAAAGATCAATCAACAGAAATTTGTTTGGGGGTGAAATATTGCACTTTTTGGGCCAGTTTATTAAACAAAAATGAATCTAAATAAAAATCTTATGCCACGGACATGTAATTTCTGAAGCCGGAGGGGGATTACAGAGACAGGGAGGGTTGTGGGGCCAGAGGGGGATTGTTGTCCAAACATCACTGTGGTGGACATGGACTGCAGCATTTCAGGGAGGCGGATAACCACCACTTTCTCCAAGACAATTAAAGGTGGCCACTAAATACTGGTCTGGGCATCAAAGGCAACCCCCAGTGAATAAAACCAAGCAGTGACCTCTCTGAGCTGACTTGCTGTGAAGTTATAAACCTGTCTGGAAATGGAGTGGGCAGAGAAGAGAAACAGTGACATTTCACAGCTGCCCTCAGAGAGACCTCACCATTGGACGCACTCAGAGCCGGGGATCAGCTCAGTGAGTTTCAGTCTCTTCAAATATCAATCTCAGTTGATTTTATTTTATTGAATCTACAATCGTGAGTCAGGTGAGGATTTCTTTTTAATGTCTTAGGGTCTCTTGATTAAATGTTTAAGATATGAAACTTAAGCAGAATAGTGCAGACGATGAGGAAGGCAGAGAGGAGACAGGTGCAAGAGACGCCGGGAGAAGTACCTGTCAGGAACAAGTTGAAGCTTTTGGAAACAGTTGAGTCTGATGACACTACCAGTTCGCAAGGCGGCCATGTTTGTCAATCAAAAGTTGCCGCAGAAGCAGAGCGGAAGAGTCGGACATCGCATAGAGCCGTGGTAATAGGGGACTCCATCGTGAGAGGAACTGACCGGGGTTTTTGTGGCAGCAGACGGGATTTAAGGATGGTGTGTTGCTTTCCTGGTGCTAGAGTGAAAGACATCGCGGACAGAGTGCAGGACATCCTCAAGGACGAGGGTGAAGATCCCGAGGTGGTGGTACACGTCGGCACAAATGATGTCGGGAAGAAGAGGAGGAACATACTACAGCGAGACTTCGCAGAACGAGGAAGAAGGCTAAAAAGCAGGACGTCCAAGGTGGTTATCTCCAGTTTGCTTCCAGTTCCTCGGGCTAGTGTGGCCAGAAACCGGGAGATAATGGACTTGAACGTGTGGTTGGGGAACTGGTGCAGGAAGCAAGGTTTCAAGTTCTTGGATCACTGGGGTATATTTTATGGTAACCATAAATTCTACAAGAGAGACGGCTTGCACCTTAATAGAAGAGGGATCGGCATTCTGGCAGGCAGGTTTTCTGCTGCAACACCGCTACATTTAAACTAAGTAGCGGGGGGGAGGGGACAAGCTGGATGTTTAAAAAGGAGATTGAAGGGGTAGTTAGAACAAGAGAAGTCAAGAAAGACAACTGTATCAAGGAGGCAGAAAACTGGAAAAGGCATCATGCTGTAAAGTTGAGTGAAATAAGGGTTGAGGGGAAGGGTGAGAGCAGTAACAAATTAAAAATTCTATATATGAATGCACGAAGCATTAGACACAAGTTGGATGAGCTTGAGGCTCTTTTGGA
Source organism: Chiloscyllium punctatum (assembly GCF_047496795.1). NCBI lineage: Eukaryota > Metazoa > Chordata > Chondrichthyes > Orectolobiformes > Hemiscylliidae > Chiloscyllium > Chiloscyllium punctatum. The sequence goes on from NC_092762.1 coordinate 24,592,038, forward strand.
AATTGGCAGATACGATATTATGGGGATAACTGAGACGTGGCTTCATGGGGACAGGGCCTGGGAAATGAATATTCAAGGCTACACGTGTTATCGTAAGGATAGACTGACGGGCAGAGGGGGTGGGGTGGCCTTGTTGGTAAGGGAGGATATTCAGTCCCTTGCGCGGGCGGACCTAGAGTCAGGGGATGTAGAGTCAGTGTGGATAGAGCTTCGAAACACTAAGGGCAAAAAGACCCTCATGGGAGTCATCTACAGGCCCCCAAACAGTAGTCTGGATGTTGGAGGTAAGTTGAATCAGGAGCTGAAATTGGCTTGTCGCAAAGATGTTACTACAGTTGTTATGGGGGATTTTAACATGCAGGTAGACTGGGAGAATCAGGATGGTATCGGGCCTCAAGAAAGAGACTTTGTGGAGTGCCTCAGAGATGGATTTTTAGAGCAGCTGGTGCTGGAGCCGACCAGGGATAAGGCGATTCTGGATCTGGTATTGTGCAACGAACCAGAATTGGTCAGTGACCTCGAAGTGAAGGAGCCATTGGGAAGTAGTGAACATAATACAATAAGCTTCAATCTGCAATTTGAGAGGGAGTGGGTACAATCTGAAGTGACAATATTTCAGTTGAATAAAGGGAAATATGGAGCTATGAGGGAGCAACTGGCCAAAGTTCAATGGTGCAATACCTTAACAGGGAAGACCGTGGAGGAACAATGGCGGATATTTCTGTGTATAATGCAGAAGATGCAGGATCAGTTCATTCCTAAAAGGAAGAAAGATCCCAGGAGGAGACATGGGCGGCCGTGGCTGACAAGGGAAGTAAAGAAACATATAAGGTTAAAAGAGAAAAAGTATAACTTTGCGAAGATAAGCGGGAAAACGGAGGACTGGGAAGCTTTTAAAGAACAACAGAGGATTAGTAAGAAGGAAATACGCAGAGAAAAAATGAGGTACGAAGGTAAACTGGCCAAGAATATAAAAGAGGATAGTAAAAGCTTTTTTAGGTATGTCCAAGGCAAAAAAATGGTTAGGACAAAAATTGGGCCCTTGAAGACAGAAGCAGGGGAATATATTACTGGGAACGAAGAAATGGCAGAGGAATTAAATGGGTACTTCAGATCTGTGTTCACTGGGGAAGACACAAGCAATCTCCCTGAGGTAACAGTGGCTGAAGGACCTGAACTTAAGGGAATTTCTATTTGCCAGGATTTGGTGTTGGAGAGACTGTTAGGTCTGAAGGTTGATAAGTCTCCGGGACCTGATGGCCTGCATCCCAGGGTACTGAAGGAGGTGGCTCAGGAAATCGTGGATGCGCTGGTGATTATTTTCCAGAGTTCAATAGAATCGGGGTCGGTTCCTGAGGATTGGAGGGCGGCTAATGTTGTGCCACTTTTTAAGAAGGGTGGGCGGGAGAAAGCAGGAAATTATAGACCAGTTAGTCTGACCTCAGTGGTGGGAAAGATGCTGGAGTCTATTATAAAGGATGAAATTACGGCACATCTGGATAATAGTAACAGGATAGGACAGAGTCAGCATGGATTTATGAAGGGGAAATCATGCTTGACTAATCTTCTTGATTTTTTTGAGGATGCAACTCGGAAGATGGACGAGGGGGATCCAGTGGATGTACTGTACCTGGACTTTCAGAAAGCTTTTGATAAAGTCCCAAACAAGAGGTTAGTGAGTAAAATTAGGGCGCACGGGATTGGGGGCAAAGTACTAGATTGGATAGAGAATTGGTTGGCTAATAGGAAACAAAGGGTAGTGATTAACGGCTCCATTTCGAAATGGCAGGCAGTGACCAGTGGGGTACCGCAGGGATCCGTGCTGGGACCGCAGCTTTTTACAATATATGTAAATGACATAGAAGATGGTATCAGCAATAACATTAGCAAATTTGCTGATGACACAAAGCTCGGTGGTAGGGTGAAATGTGATGAGGATGTTAGGGGATTACAGGGTGACCTGGACAAGTTAGGTGAGTGGGCAGATGCATGGCAGATGCAGTTTAATGTGGATAAATGTCTGGTTATCCACTTTGGTGGCAAGAACAGGAAGGCAGATTACTACCTCAATGGTATCAAATTAGGTAAAGGGGCTGTTCAGAGAGATCTGGGTGTTCTTGTCCACCAGTCAATGAAGGCAAGCATGCAGGTACAGCAGGTCGTGAAGAAGGCTAATAGCATGCTGGCCTTCATAACAAGAGGGATTGAGTATAGAAGCAAAGAGGTGCTTCTGCAGCTGTACAGGGCCCTGGTGAGACCACACCTGGAGTACTGTGTACAGTTCTGGTCTCCAAATTTGAGGAAAGACATTCTGGCTATTGAGGGTGTGCAGCGTAGGTTCACGAGGTCAATTCCTGGAATGGCAGGATTGCCTTACACGGAAAGACTAAAGCGACTGGGCTTGTATACCCTTGAGTTTAGAAGACTGACAAGGGATCTGATTGAAACGTATAGGATTATGAAAGGACTGGACACTCTGGCAGGAGGGAACATATTTCCGCTGATGGGGGAGTGCCAAACCAGAGGACACAACTTAAAAATACGGGGTAGACCATTTAGGACAGAGATGAGGAGAAACTACTTCACCCAGAGAGTGGTGGCTGTTAGGAATGCTCTGCCCCAGAGGGCAGTGGAGGCCCAGTCTCTGGATTCTTTTAAGAAAGAATTGGATAGAGCTCTTAAAGATAGTGGAGTCAAGGGGTATGGAGATAAGGCTGGAACAGGATACTGATTAGGAATTATCAGCCATGATCATATTGAATGGCGGTGCAGGCTCGAAGGGCAGAATGGCCTACTCCTGCATCTATTGTCTATTGTCTATTGTCATTAAGTTATTCTCGGGCAGTATTTTTCGAGCAGTAAGACTGTGCCTTTGTTTTGGTCTGTAGATTGTTAAGGCGGAGAGATGGCCTGTTGTAGAGTGGCGTGCTGTTCCTGTCGGATGTGGGAGATTAGGGAGAGTTTCAATGATCCTGATGATTGTCTGCAGCAAGTGTGATTGCAAATCCTGTTGGATCGCATGGATTGGTGGAGGAGTGATTAAAGGCAGTGAGGAATTGACAGGAGCCAGGGGGTGTGATAGGTCGCAGTGTCCGGATTGCAGGATATTGCAGATACAGTCAGGTAGATGGGTTACCTCCAGGAAAGCTAGGAGGGGTAGGTCGGTACTGTAGGAGTCTCCTGTGGCTGTCCACCTCTCAGACAAGTATACTGTTTTGGAAAATGTAGGTGGTAATAGACTTTCAGGGGAATGTAACACTGATAGCCAAGTTACTGGGACTGAGACTGGCTTCAAACACAATGTGAGGTATATCCAGTTCCACACGATCGATGGTGATAGGGGACTCTCTAGTCAGAGGCATAGACTGCCGTTTCTGCAGCTGACAGTGAGACATCAGAATGGGTGGTGCTGCCCTGGTGCCAGTGTCAAGGATGTCTCACAGAGGGAGAAGAATATTCTCAAAAGGGAAAATAACCAGTGGGAGGACATTGTACATTGGTACCAATGGCATAGGAAGGGGAAAGCATGGGGTCCTGACGAGCAGGGAGATTTGCTCGTGCAACTTGGGAGGCATTAATCCAGTGAGGGAGTCGGGGTAATCCTAAAGAGATAGTGAGCAAAGAGGTGAGCCTGATGCTGGTACTGTTCACCGGTTAGACTGTCAAGGCAGGCAAGAGTAAGTTACAGAATGAGGTGTGACGGACCAGTTGCACTGCATTTATTTCATTGCAAGAGACCTGGCAGGTCAGGCAGTTGGGCTCAGGGTATGGTTTTGAACATGGCAGCAATATTACAGCAATTACAGAGGCATCACTCAGGGATGGATAGGACTACCAGCTTATGTTCCAGGGTATAGATGCTTTAGCAAAAATAGAAAGGGGCCAACAGAGCAGGGAGAGAGGTGTTTTTGATTAGAGATAACATTATGGCTGGGCTTCGGGAGAATATTCCTGGGAGTACATCCAGGCAAGTTGTTTGGTTGGTACTGAGAAATAAGAAAGGAATGACCATCTTACTGGGATTGTGTTGTAGATTCTCTCCCAATCGTCAGCGGGGAATTGAGTCACAATTTTACCAGGAGACTTCAGTTATCTGTAAGAATAATATGGTTGCAATGATAAGTGGTTTTAATTTTACCAACATGGGCTCGGAGTGCTGTAGTGTTAGGGGCTTGGATGGAAAGGTATTTGTTCAGTGTGTACGACAACATTTCAGATTCAGTTTGTAGGTTGTACCTACTAGAGAAGGAACAAAGCCTGACCTGTTTTCTTTATTCATTCACAGGATGAGGCTGTCACTGGCTCGGCCAGCATTTATTGCGGTGTTTACCCAGAGGGCAGTTAAGAGTCAACCACGTTACTATAGATCTGGAGTCCCATGCAGACCAGACCAGGTAAGGATGGCATTTTCCTTCCCTAAAGGTCATGAGTGAACCACATTGGTTTTTCCAGTAATTGACAATGGATTCCTTGTCATCACTAGATTATTTTTTCCAGATATTTATTGAATTCACCTTCCAAAATCTGCCGTGATGGGATTCAAACCCGGGTCCCCAGAACGTTATCTGGGTCTCTGGATTAACTATCTAGCGATAATTTCACTCCGTCATCACTGCCTCTTCGGAAATTAGGCAGGGTGAGTGACTGAGGTATCAGTGGGGCAGCGCATCAGCATCAAAGATCCCACAGTATTGTGGCTCAGTGGTTAGCGCTGCTTCCTCAGCACCAGGGACCTGGGTTTGTTTCCAGTCTCGGGCGACTGTTTGTGTTAAAGTTGGCACATTCTCCCCAGTGTCTGTAAGGGCTTCCTTCAGGTGTTCCAGTTTGCTCCCACAGTCCAAAGATGTGTAGGTTAGTTGGATGAACCATGTTAAATTTCCCATAATGTCTAGATGCAGTATATGAGGTTTTGGGATGTGCAGGCAAATCTCTGCCTGATGTGAAAAGATCCTTTTGGGATCTAATCAGAGGTCAGAGGGAGGTGTGGCCGCATGTTTTACATCTCCCATGGCGGTAAGGGAGGGTCAAGGGTGTGGAGGGTGTGTTGGTGGGAGGGTGTGGACCGAACAAGGAAGGCGCAGTGGGAATGGTCTCTGCGGAACACAGATAGGGGTGGGGAGGGAAATATGTGGTGGTGTATGACTTTAGGTAGCAGAAATAACAGAGGTTAATGCGCTGTATCTGGAGATTAGTGGGGTGGAAGATGAAGATCGCAGGGTTATATCCTTGATTGTGGCTGGAGGGGTGGTGTAAAGGCCGAGGTGCGGGAAGTGGAGGGTATGTGTTGGATGGCATTGTTGATCAAGTCAGAGGAAAATTACGGTCCGTGAAGTAGGCCTTTCTGGGATGTCCTGGAGTAGAATTCAAAGAGATTAAACAAATATATCACAGACAAAAGATTAACTAGACCAGAGAATAGGACCCCTTAAAGGTCAACAAGGGTGTCTATGGGTGCGAAAGATATGCAGATATTTCACTTCATTTTTACTGGAGAAGTATATGGAAGCTCGAGAGTTTGGAGAAATAAACAGTGATAACTTGAAAAGTGTCCATGTTACAGAGGAGGTGGTACTGGATATCTTAAATCGCATCAAGGTGGATAAAGCCCTGGAACCTGATCACGTGTATCCTGGAAAATTCTGGAAATCTAGGGAAGTGATTGTTGGGCCTCTAATGAGGTATTTGTATCGTTGATAGCGATAGGTGAGGTGCCATTATTTTTAAAAGGTGGTAAGGAGAGGCCATGGAACAAGAGAACAGTGAGCCTGAAGTCAGTGGCAGGCAAGTTGTTGGAAGGGATTCTGAAGGACAGGATATCCATCTATTTGGAAAGGTAAGGAATGACAGGGAGAGTCAATATGGCTTTGTACATGCACAATTGTGTTTCACTAACTTGAGTGAGTGCTTTCAAGTGACAAAGAAAATTGATTAAGCCAGGCAGTGAACGTTCATATGGACATTCAACAATGTTCCACAAAGCAGACTGGTTAGCAGGGTTAGATAACATGGAATGCAGGGAGAGCAAGCCATTACAAAACTGCTTTGAATGTAGGAGACAGAGGATGGAGGGTTGCTTTGCAGACTGGAGGCCTGTAAGCAGCAGTGTGCTGCAAGGAGGGACATTGGGCCCTTAAATAAATGACTTGGATGTGAATATATGAGGTATGGTCAGTAGGTTTACATAAGATACTAAAATTGGAGGTGTCGTGGACAGTGAAGGAAGTTAATTTTGAATACAACAGGATCTTGATCAGATGGGCCATCGGAGCAAGGAATGGCAGATGGAGTCCAATTTCGATAAATGTGAGCTGTTGTATTTTGGAAAGGCAAATTAGGGCAGGACTTTTACACTTAATGGTAAAGTCCTGGGGAACGTTGCTGAACAAAGGGACCTTGGAATGCAGGTTCATAGTTCCTTGAAAGTAGAGTCACAGGGAGGCGGGGTAGTGAATGCAGCATTTGGTACGCACCTCGTTATTGTATCAATGCATTGAATGCAGCTGTTGTAAGATCATATTGTGGCTTTCCAGGGCGCTGATTACAGCTCTTCTGGAATTATGTTTTCAGTTCCAATCTCTCTGTTCTTGGAATAATGTTGAGAAACTTGAAATGGTTCAGAAAACATTTGCAAGGATTTTGCCAGGGTTGGACGGTTTGAGCTATTGCGAAAGGCTGAATAGGCTGGGAGTATTTTCCCTGAAGGGTGGAAGACTGGGAGATGACCTTATAAAATCATGAAGGGCACAGATAAGGTGAGCAGTCACAGACTTTTTCCCAAGTTCGGTGGGTCCAGAACTAGAGGGTACAGGCTTAAGGTGAGGGAAATGATTTTAAAGAGATCTAATGGGCATCTTGTTCATGTTGAGGGCATTGCATGTATGGAATGAACTACCAGAGGAAGGGGTGGAGGCTAGTACAATTGCAGCATTTAAAAGGCATCTGATTGGGTACATGAATAGGAAGGATTTAGAGGGATAGGGTTGAACCTCTGGCAAATGGGACTCCATTAACGCTCTCTGTTATTTGTCAATGCATTGAATACAGAAGCTGGGACGCCATATTGTGGCTGGACAGGACATTGATTAAGCCACTTCTGGAATTCTGTTTTCAGTTTGAATTACTCTGTTCTTGGAAGGATGTTGTGAAACTTGAAATGGTTTGGACAAGATTTACAAAAACGTTGCCAGGATTGGATGATTTGGCCTATAGGGAGACGCTGAATAGGCTGGGGCTATTTTCTCTGGTGAGTCAAAGACTGAGAGGTGACTTCATGGAGATTTATAAAATCACGAGGGGTGTGAATAAGGTGAGAAACCGGGGTCCTATTTCCTCAGGTTAGGTGAGTCCAAAACTAGAGCACCTGGGTTTAAATTGAGAGGGGAAACATTTAAAAGGGATCTCAATGGCAATGTTTTCAAGCTGAGTGTGGTGTGTGTATGGGACGGGCTACCAGATGAAGTAGTGAAGGCTGAAAAATCACGACATTTTAATAGGCTTCCAATTGGGTATATGAATAGTAAGGGTTTTGATGGATGCAGGCCGAAAGCTGGTAAATGGGAATCCATTAGTTTAGGATTCCTCGTTGGCACGGACGAATTGGACCGAAGGTCTGTTTCTTTGATCTTAATAAATTAAGATGCATTCCTCTCTTTTGTGGAGAGCTAGCTGAAGCACAGATAATTATCCTTGGAGTTGAGAAGATGAAGCAGTGATTTCGATCTGGTACAGATTTGGTTCCAAGATCTTGAATTTGCAGAAAGAGAGAGGAATTGTTAATACTGTCACAATTTTTAGTAACTACTTTCAAGTAATTGGCAAGAAATAAAAGGTGAAAATGTGAACACTATTTTACTCAGTAAGTTCTGAGCATCTGGAACAGTCTGAACGACACAGATTCAGCAGGTATTCTGAAACAGACTTGGAATTTTACTTTTTAAGGAAAGATTTGGGGGGCTATGGGCACATGGGAGGGGACTTGGGACAGATTTGCAGCATCTCCAGAGGGAGTGAGTACAGCCCCGTTGGGCTGAATAGTCCCCAGGCCCTGTGCTCTGTGATACTGCCCCATTCACTGTGAATGATTAAGCTCATTCCAGGGCAGAGTGAGGGATTAGCCCTTGACTCTCATCACAATGGGGCCCGGCTGATTAACGGCAGCTCCAGACCAATGGGAGGATAGTCTGCGTGGTCCTGCAGCCAATGGCATTGAATGAGCGGTATGGCCAGCAAGACAACACCTGTCGATGAGCTGTGCAGGTGCAGTGTCACTGTTTGTGGTTGGGAGAGACAGCAGAGACTGAGACAGAGGCTGTGGGACCTGAATTACAAACTCGCGGTAAATTAAAACCAAAAGAACTGCGGAAGATGTAAATCAGAAAAAAACAACCAGGAGGTTCTGGAATAGATCGGCAGGTCTGGCAGTATCTGTGATGAAAAATCAGAGTTAAAGTTTCAGACGCAGTGTCCTTTCCTCAGGACAGATGTTAGTGAGAAAAAAAGTCAGTTTATGTGCAGAAGTTAGTGTGGGGGGGCGGATAAAAGGAGTAAAGGATAGATGGGGATAGACTGAGAAGAGCGGTTAGGTAAAGGAGTGGATAAAGTTCTGGCTGGGAGAAGGTGATTAGTTGTTAATGGAAACTGTTAGTGGCGAACCATAGGTAGTGTGTAATGACAGGCTGTGAGAACAAGTCCTGGTGTGTGGGGTAGGGGGCTTCGACATGAGGTTGTTAACCTATGGTTAACCACTAACTGTCTCCATTGTAAGCTGTTGCCCACCTATATCACTCCACGATTGGAGTTGACAAGGACACAAACTCTTGGAATATCCTCCCTAACTCCCTCTCTCCGCCTTAAAGATGTATCTAAAAATCGTTCTCTTTAATGAACGTTTCCATCATTCGTGAAGCATTTGATGAGATTTGTCAATGTGAAAGGCTCCATACAATGCAGGTAGTTGTTGTTATTGTCTGACATCAGGAAAAACAGGGAGGAGCCCTCTCTCACTCATACTTGACGAACAACAGCAAAAGCAGGAAGCACTGAGCATGCTCCAGACCACAATGGGCCTCGGATAATTGATGTCAGCGCAGGACTAATAAGAGTGGGGGTACGGGGGCTAGAGGTGCTAGTTGGTCCTTCAACCAATCGGAGTGAATGAGGGGCGGGACAATACTCATCCACGTGATAAACTTCACTGACGGCACAGTGTTGTTGTGACCAAGGCATTGGAAATGTGTGAAGGTGAAGGGCAGGGGAAAGGAAAGACATATTGACCAGGAAGAGAAGGAAATTTTCATGGTATGGAATGAGAGGTTTTACAGAACTTAGTGCACATTGTAAAACCCAAATTTAAAATCCAAATTCTGCACTATATTCCCTCCCTATAATGCATTTTGCACTACCTGAAATATCAACTGTGTTTTTCTCCCTCCACAGATACCAGTGATCAATGCCAAAGCCCCATTGCCTGTGCAGAAGGTGATGTTTGACTTCCTTCTACAGCTGCAGTTCATGTGGTGAAGGTGCTCCCACAATGTGGTTGAGTAAGAGCTGTTATAGATTATTCACTCAGCGACAGTGAAGAGTTGACAATGTGTGTGCAAATCAACGACAGTTTTTTTTTTATCATGTTTATAATTCCACAGAAATACTATTGAGAACTTCTGACATAAGGCCACAGATGGGGATATTAGGTCAGGTGATCAAACGAATTGCCAAATATACAGGTTTTCAGGAATACCTTAAAGGAGGAAAGCAGGTCTGAGGGGGTAAGGGTGGGAATTCCAGACCGTGTTGCCTTGCCAACAGCCAGACAGGTGAAGCAATGAATAAACACATCGTTGGGAGTCTGAAAGAAAATGAGTTGTCGGGGTCTCACAGGTTGTGTGGTGCAGGGAGACAGGGATGTTCACAGCCAGGAATTACTCAAGGGTGAGAATTTTAAATTATTGCTTGTTTATAGGAGCCTTTTGATGGATCAACAAGTTTTGGTCCAAGTGAGCACTTGAGCAGTAGGGTTTTAGATACTCTTGAGATTACATGGAAGTTGAATGTGGGAGGCTGGCCAGGAGTGTGTTTGGATAATGAAGTCTGGAGATAACACAGGGATGGACGAGTATTTCAGTAAATGAGCTGAGACTAGGGTGGAGTTGGGTGATGTCACTAATGTAGGAATAGTGCTTTTGGAGTTGGGCTGCTCCTCCTCCTCATCACTGCCCCTCCCCAATTCACAGATATTGTTCCTTGTTCTACCTGTCTGTCTTTTCTGGTTATGTCCTTCTCTCTCATTCTGCTACAAACTAATATTTGACCACGTCGTTTATGGAAAAACCTACTCCATCCCGACTCTCCCTATCCTTTCTGAATTCCTTGTATTTGGTGTCCCTTAAGGATCTCTCCTTGGTCCCTCCTGTTTCTCACCTACATACTGACAGGAGGTGACATCGTCCAAAAACACCGTGTTAGGTTTCACATGTACACTGACAATGCCCAGCTCTCCCTCCCCATCATCCCTCTCCATTACTCAGTTATCAAACTGCTCATCACACTCCCACTATGCGATTGGCTGCAATTTCCTGCAACGGAATGTTGCAGTGGTTAAACCCATTGCCTTCAGTTACTATTACAAATTACTTTCCCTTACTGCTGAGCCCCTCCATCTCCCTGGGAACTGCATGAGGCAGAACCACACTCTTCACAATATTGCTCTCATATCTGACCCCGACCTGACCTTCTGATCTGACACCTACACAATCACAAACACCAGGAATTCCAATCTCTTAAATGTTGCTTGTCTCCACCTCACCCCAGCTCCATTGCTACTGAAACCACTGACCCATGTCGGTGTTGCCTTAAAGTTGACGAATCCAAAACACAACCCGTGATTCTGCGACTATCCCAGAATCTGGTTCCAGACTCCCTCATGATGGAAAACATTCACTCAGTATTAACCCTGTCAAACCCCTTAAGAATCCTACATGTTACAATGAGATCCCTTCTCATTCTTCCCAAATCCAGTGAGTAGGGTCCCAACTTCTTCAGCCTTTTCTTAAAAGATAATCCCTGCAAACCAGGATTCATCCCAGTCATTTTTTTTTTGTGAAATGCCTCTGATGAAATGATGTATTTCCTTAAATAAAAGGACCAAAACATCTGTCATTACTCCAGATGTGGTCTGACTTGCACATTTTAAAATTACTCTCAGGTATATACTCCAAACAACTCCCTTTAAACTTGCACAGATGTTGTTGGAAATGCTCAGCATGCAGCATCTGTGAAGAAAAATAAGTTAAAGTTTCGGGTCTGGTCACCCTTCCTCAGATAAATTAACTCTCATTTCTTTTCACAGATGCTGCTAGACCTGCTGAGCTTTTCTAGAAACTTCTGTTTCTCTTCCTGGTTTACAGCATCTTCAGTTGGTTCGGTTTTCATATCCTTTAAACTTGCCATCTCTCCTCTAGAATTTGTCATTTCCACTTTGGAAAAAAGATTCACATTTGTTTGGACTCCCCTACCCTGGGAAAAAAATAAACCATGACTAGTCACCCTATCATTGCTCCTCATAATTTTATAAAGTTCGATAAAGCCATCTAAAGTGTCCAGTGCTGCAGGGAAATAGACTCAGCCTTTTCAGCCTCTCCCTATGGTTCACATATTCCAATACTGGCAACACCCCGGAAAAGTTTTTCTGAACTCTTGCAAGTTTCCCAACATCTTTCCTGTAACAGGGAGTCTGGAATTGAAAGCAGTCTGGGAATTCCAAAAGTGGCCGAGCCAATAAACTGTACAACCGAACCATGATCTCCCAACTCCTATACTCAATGCACTGCCCAATAACAGCTAGCATACCGCACACCACCTTCACCGACCTGTCGACCTTCAACCACACTTTCAAGGAACTATTAACCCACACTGCACGGTCTGTTTGTCTGTCAACACTTCCCAGGAACTTGTCATTAAGTGGTTGAGTCCTATTCTGGTAACATCTTTCTGAAATCAGGGAGACCACAATTGAATACAGTATTCTAAAACTGACCTCACCAATGCCCTACTCAGCCACAACGTGACCTCCTAATCCCTATACTCAGTGACAGAATCCCTACAGTGTGGAAGCAGGCCTTTTGGCCCATGAGACCATACCAACCATCGGAACAGCATTCCACCCTAACTCTGTAACCTACCATTACCCAAAGCTAATCCAGCTAACCTGCATGTCTTTGGATTTGTGGGAGGAAATTGAGACCACCCAGAGGAAGCCCACGCCGACACACAGGGAGAATGTGCAAACACCACACAGACAGTGGAATCGAACCAGAGTACATTTATTGATCAGCACATTTCATTGAATGTTAGTGTCCCAAATGCCATGTTCAGCACCTGATCTCCCTGAAACTCTCCTTTCCAAGAACTATGCAGTTGTTCTGAGCCCTTCAGAGGGAAATAAGGTGAGGAGGAGAAAACGGGAACAGGGTTGAGTTTTAGATCTACAAAATAACTCTCCATCTTCCCCCTCTGTTCCACTATCTCCCCACGCTCTGTCTGCTCCCCCCATCTCCCCCCGCTCTGTCTGCTCCCCCCACTCTGTCTGTACCTCCCCTCTGTTGGCCTGTTCGCCCCCCCCCCCCCCCCCCCGTTGGCCTGTCCCCCTCCCTCTGTCGGCGTGTTGTCCCCCCTTCCCTCTGTCGGCCTGTCCCCACCGGCCTGTCTCTTCACCCCCCTCCCGCAATCGGCCTGTTCTCCTCCCCCCTCTGTCAGCCTGTTCGCCCTCTCCCCCCCACCCCCGGTCTGTTCCCCTCGCCCTTTCTGTCAGTAGCAACCCCCGCCTCCCACCCCCCGTTCCCCTCCTCTCTAATCCCACTTTCTGTCCAGACCCGGCTCTGTGCCACCCCTCTCTATCCCCCCCTCTCTTTCCCCATCCATTTCGGTCCCACTCCTCTCGATCTGCCTACCCTCCCTCCCAGTCCCCTAGTTCTGTACTCCCTCACTGCAGGGCAAATATCTTGTCTATTTACCCTGTCCATTCCCTGCCTGATTTTAAAAATCTCTTTCAGGTCACCATTCAGCCTCTGACGCTCCACGGAAAACAGCCTATCCAACCCTGGCAAAATGCTATAATTCTTTTCTGATCTCTTTTAAAGTTCAATAAGGTCCATTTGATAGGAAGGAGAACAGAGTTCTATGGAATATTGATTCGGCAACTTTTGCAATGTCCTGTACTGCCGCAATATGATCTCCCAACCCCTATAGTTAATGCTCTGACCAATAAAGACAAACAGACCAACTGTGGCCTTCACTACCGTATCTACTTGCTACTCCACTGTCAAGGAACTATGAACCTGCACTCCAAGGTCTCTGTTTAGCAGCACTCCCCAGGAACTTACTATTAACTGTATAAGTCCTGCTAAAGTTTGATTTTCCAAAATGCAGCAGCTCGCATTTTTCTCAACTGAACTCCTCAGCCCATCACCCATCTGATCCAGATCCTCTTTTACCCTGTGGTAATCTTTTTCACTGTCTACTACACCTCCAATTTTGGTGTCATCTGCAAACTTACTTACAATACCTCTTATGTTCACATCCAAATCATGGATATAAATGACAAAAAGTAGTGGATCCAGCACCGATCCTTGTGACACTCCACTGGTCACAGGCCTCCAGCCTGAAAAGCACCCTCTGCCTTCGACCTTCGAGCCAGTTTTGTACTCCATGCGATCTAACCTTGCTGACCAGTCTCCCATGAGGAACCTTGTCAAACACGTTACTGAAGTCCATGTAGATCATGTCCATGCTCTGACCTCAGCAATCCTCTTTGTTACTTCTTCAAAAAAACTGAGTCAAATTCATGAACTATGATTTCCTATGCACAAAGCTGTTATTCGTATCCAGGATTTAGCTCTGCACTTTGGGGTCTGCGTTGCCCAGTTATAGGTGTTAATATTCTGGATGAAGTTCAAGTACACCAGCATTTTGTCAGTGAGTCTGTATTGAGTCTTGTTAATTTCACCAACACAGGGGAGTTCCTTTTGAAAGGCAGTCCCTGTATCCCTTGCCAACCAGGAAATAGTGTAAGTGTCCTTAACTCTGGACCAGGAGGATCAGGCTCAGAGTTGAGTAACAGCATCTTTGAAGAGGCTGATGAGTAAACCTGCCCAAGCCAGCAGGCCACACTGTCTCCCAGCTGTCCCTGCCTGAGCCTCCAAACTGAACCTTCCTGTAGTTTCTCTCCTGTCAGACTCTCCCATTGCTAAGTTTGTCCAGGATCCCCTCCTGCTGCTGCACTGATCCTGTCCCTCACTGACCTGTCCATCCCCCAGTTTTCTGCAAATTCATTCATTGTTTACAATCCGTTATCCCAGTACTCCAGCCCCGCCCCCTCCCGTCGATAGAGACGGCTCAGTGGTTAGCACTACTGCCTCACAGCACCTGGTACCCGGGTTCGATTCCGACCAAGGACGACTGTCAGTGTGGAATTTGCGCAATCTCCCATTGTTTGAGTGGGTTTCCTCTGGGTGAATTGGTTTCCACCCACAATCTAAAAATGTGCAGGGCAGGTGAATTGGCCATTCTAAATTGCGCACAGTATTAGTTAGGGGGAATGGGTCTGTGTAAGTTACTGTTTGGAGGGTCAGTATGGACTTGTTTGGCGGAAGGGCCTGTTTCCATAATGTAGGGACTACGATGTATTGGTTAGTAGCTGATGTCAATCACCCGGACTCCTGTATGATTGGGAGCAAGTGCTGTAGGAGGTTAGACAAGTGCACGGGCGCAGTGCTGGCCAATTGTGGGAGTAAGCACAGTATACGCTGTGGGTGTGAGGGATTAACCTGTCATGAGCAGCTCCATCCCTCTGGGAGTAGGACCCTGGGGAATGGCCCCTTTCTTGCTACCCTGACATGTGATCAGACTATCAGTGGTGCAGCGTTTTGCAGAGGTTATAAGAACTCTTGTGAAGATTCAGGGTTGTTATGGAAAGGGAAAAGGATGGACCTGCAATTAGAATTATAATTTGGCTCATTTTAGTAAGATGGGTCTTGGCCAGAGTGTGCAGGAAGCAGTGTATGCTGGATGGTTCTCATCAGGAGCTAGGAAACTGAATTCGAAGAGAGAGTGTGTGAGAACTGGGTGTGGAGGAAAGGAGTGGGGGGGATTGGTTTGGATTTCAGTTCACAGAAGAGAGAAATTGTGAGACTGAGGTTTAAACCTTTGGGGGAACAAGGAAACCACAGTTTAATACTACAATTGTCTTATGAATTTCCATTCTGTATTAACAGTGGTAACTTGTGTGCTCTGTTGTATGGTACTGAAAGCGTGGAGTTGCGGATGAGAAATACAAATTGAACTTCATGTTCAAATGTGATAGTTACTTGATCCGTGCCGATCTGAATATCATTGGCCTTTTCATCTGGAAGGAAAGGTGTGCATTCTGTCCGTGGGCGAATATTTCAAATTTCAGTGTGACTGCAAAAGTACTGAGACACAGCCAAGTCCATGTCAGCATGGTGAGTGTGGAGAGAGATTTCATTTGTTTTTGAAAGTCTGGAAAATCATGGCACATTTCCCAGGAACAATTAAGCCACAACTTTGCTTTGTAGAAGGACAAGTCTTTAATTAACCATGCAACCAGAAAGACACAAGGATACCTGCACCATGGGAAACACTATGAAAACGGGATTGTTGTAAAGGAGTTCATTCTCGATCATGGATTGTAATCCATTGGCATTGTCACGTCGGTTCCAGCGCCCTGGGGAAACACTGGAAATATGATGAATGTAATGTAGGTTTCAGTTATTAAACTGGAAGAAGTGCAGAACAATTTACAAGGATGTTGCCAGGGCTCAGGGGTCTGAATTATAGGGAGAGATTGGACAAGCGAGGATTTTATGTTTAGAGCAGAGGAAACTGAGGGGGTTCTTTTTTAGAAGTGTATAAGACCATGAGAGGCATGGATAAGGTGAATGCAATCAGTCTTTTTCCCAGGAATTCAAGGATTGGACGGCTTGATTGGATCAGTTTTAGGTTAGAGGAGAAAGAATAAAAGGGAAGCTGAGGGGCAACTGTTTTACACAGAGGGTGGTATGTATATGGAATGAGCTGGCAGTGGAAGTGGTTCAGGCAGGATCACTCACAACAGGTAAAAGACATTTGGACAAATACATGGATAGGAAAGGGTCAGAAGCAGATGGGCCAAGTGCAGGGAAATGGGGTTAGCGTGGATGGACATTCTGGTCGGCATGGACCAGTTTGGGCCAAAGGGCCTGTCTCTGCTGTAGGATTCTACAACTCCTAAGTTCATCTGCTATTTCTCCCACTAACTCTGGTATCCTGGGATGTATTCCATCAGGGGAATGAGACCTGTCTACCTTTAGCTCCATTAGCATATCCAGTTCTAACTCTTTAACGATAATGGTTATTATCTATGTCCTCACCCTCCTTAGTCTCCTTATCCATTACTGCCATGCTCTTCGTATCCTCCACTGTGAAGACTGACTGCTGTGTGGTCATATTTCTGAACCCTGCTGGATAGGAATAACTAGGCACAGAACTCTGAGAGGTCTTCTTTGATTCTTTATTGATGAAACATGGCAGTTACATGGATAGTGTACATGCAAAATACCTCAGGCAGCATCAGGTAACTCCCCGCTTGTCCAATGTACAGCTCCCATTCTTATACCTTTGTGGTTTGGGACTTTGAATAGAGACTGTCTCTCAGTATTATCTCCATGGCAACGGCAGTTAGAAAGTCTAGTTCAGTTCAGCACTTTGTGGTTAAACCACACACCCCTCCCCCACGCCCCTGTGGATCCCTCAGCATCTGACAGGCACTTCAGTTTCAGTGGGTTATCTATCAGGATTCTGATGTGGAGGAGCCGATAGTGGGGTGGACAAAGTTAAAAACCACACAACACCAGGTTATAGTCCAACACGATTATTTGGAAGTACAAGCTTTTGGGGTGTACTGTGATTTTTAACTTGATCAGGATTATCTCTATGGTAACAGTTAAGTGCTTCAACAATTCCTGAAGCCATATGTTCCCCACCCAATAGGTTCCCCTCTAGCAGTGTAAACTGCTATTCTGTCCCTGGGGATAGCTACTTATCACTTTTCTCCCCCAATCCCATCTCGCTTTCTGTTGATCTTTAAAGTTTTTCTAAGCTCCTAGTTTCTCCTTGGTCTTTGACAATCTGTATGCATTCTATTTCAGTTTGATAGACTCTCTTATTTCCTGAGCCACCCACGGCAGATTATTCATTTTCCTACAGTCCTCCCTTTTCCCTGCTATATAATTTTGCTGAGCACTTAAAAAATTTGCTTTGATATTCTTGCACTGTCCGTCAACCTTACCACCATAAAGTCTTTGTTTCCACGCTAAATTAGCCAACTCCTGCCTCATCCTATTGTAGTCTCCTTTTGTTTAAGCACTGGATCTTGGGATTGGATCTAATCTTCCAGCTTTCCATCTGTGTTCTAAGTTCAACCAGACTTATCAGAAGCCTTTTATCAGATTACGAGGGGAGGTGATGTTTCCTGGGAGTTTTGGTTTTCATTGTCAGTGACCTTGGCTTTGTAATAAAGTACAGGATAGATATTCACAACAGCGTAGTCTGGACGGTGTGAATATACGACGAAATCTAAAACCATAAATCACTGTCTCCCTTCAGTTTAAAATTGCAAAATCATTACCTCCTACACGCTTCCTATCTATCTAAGTTTGGAACGCTAATCCACCTGACTATCTGTCATTTTCCGAAAATGGTTTGATTAAACTGCTTTGCAGTTCTCCTTCTGTGAGCTGTGAAGTGTTCTATTTCCCCCCCCCCCCATTTCTCCTACCTAGAAGTGTTATCTTAGATTAGATTATATGACAGTGTGGAAACAGGCCTTTCGGCCCAACAAGTCCACGCTGACCCACCGAAGCAATACCCACCCAGACCCTTAACCTAACACTACGGGCAATTTTAACATGGCCAATTCACCTGACCTGCACATCTTTGGACTGTGGGAGGAAACCGGAGTACCCGGAGGAAACCCACGGAGACACTGGGAGAACGTGCAAACTCCACACAGTCAGTCGCCTGAGGCGGGAATTGAACCCGGGTCTCTGGCGCTGTGAGGCAGCAGTGCTAACCACTGTGCCAACCGCTGTTCTACCATGCCGCCCATCACACAGCTGTGTGAATGGGTCACATACTTCTTTGTTTCTCATTGGTTGATTCCAGTGTTATCTCACGCAGCTGAGCAGCCTTCCCACGTTTATCATGACGCCATTTTGGGTTTTTTTTTAATATATAATCACCAGCAGTAAACCACCCGTGTAACCAATTGAATATTTACAAACCAAGTCCATTACGGGCAAAGCAAACCATTACAAATGACAGAGTTGGAAGGGATCAAATCAAAGTAGAGTTAGGGGTGATGGGGAAGCACTGGGGGTAAAGCACTGTATCTCCTGCGATGCCCACCTGGATCGAAAGGCATCGAGACCATTGATACATACCACATGCACCTTCTCCAAGGACACTCTGCTGTGTAGCCTTTATCCTCAATCAGAGAATAGAATCCCAATAGTGTGGCAGGAGAGCATTGACCCATGAAACCCCACCAACCATCCAAAGAGCATCCCACCTGGAGCACTCCATCCTTGTAACACTGCATTTCCCATGGCTGATCCACCGAGTCTGCATAATCCTGGACACTATGGACAATTTCGCACAACTGATCTACCTAACACACAAATATTTGAACTGTGAGAGGAAACCAGAGCACCTGGAGGGGGTCCACACAATCATAGGGGAATGTGGGAACTCCACGCAGGCCGTTGACCAAGGCTGGACTCCAACCTTGGACCTGGTGCTGTGAAGCAGCAGTGCTCCAGTCACAATTTAAATCAAAACAGATGATCCCTGCTCATTGTCACATTGCTGTTTGTGGAGACTTATTGCCCAGAGAGACATCCTGAGGTTCAGAAAGAGACAAGATAAATTCAGTCAACTCCTGCCGGGTTAACGTGATTAACAACAACATCAATACTCCAACAGTGCCATCAGACCTCGTACCTACTCTATCATTTACGATTTTTAACCCATGGGATGTTTGTTCCCAGCTTCGATGACAGCCATAATGCTCTGACCACTTTGACGGAGCCAGTGCAAGTCAATTGTAATAGTTATCAATAGATTGAATCTAAACAGGATGCCCCACAACAGGAAGTGCTTTGACACTCAATGCCTGTAAGCCAAGGTCATTTTCCTAAAACCACTCACGTCTGGCAATACCATTGAAGATATTTTATGCAGTAACCTTTCAGTCTCAATTGACAGTTCCAGTCCATGAAGCAGCCAGTAACATGTACCAGTGAATTGAGTTCTAACAGCAGCATTGCCCTGGCAGAAGAGATTGAGGAGCCTTAAGCTGTCTTCTCTGGAGTATCTAAACATGAAGCACTTCAAAGGAACAAAACTCTTCAAGAGCTCGATAGGATAGATACAGGAAGGATGTGCTCCTAGACTGGTGTGCCTGGAATAAAATAAACACTAACTACAGTATCTTTACCCAGCATCCCCTTCAGCTGCATTAATGTTTAAGATTTATTTGCTGCTTAAATTACACTCCCAGTTTTAACTGCTGTAATGTTGATGACTATGCAAATGTATAAAATATAATTTAATCTATCACAAAACCTCTCTGTACCTGTGTCTCACTTGTGCTCACCGAGACACTCATTCAATCTGACCTCTTTACAAACCCTGCCCTGATATTTCCTTAGAGGGCTCAGAATGAAATATTCACTGTATTATTACTGTGCAAAAGGAGGCTGATTGGCTCATCAGCTCTCCAAAGGATCACCTCACTGAATGCTATTCTTCTCCCTTTACCCAATAAACCTTCCCATTCGTCCTCTTCCAATAACACCGGCGAGTTCACAACTAACCACAGTGATCAGATTTGTTTTGTTTGTTCGTGGGATCACGGCATCACTTGCTGGGTCAGCATTTGTCATCCATTCTAACTGCCCAAGAGATGGTTCAGAGTCAACCCCATTATTCAGTGTATGGATTCACATGTAGGCTGGATCAGGTCAGAATTAACAGTTTCTCAGACCCAGTGACATGAAGAGTTGATTTCTGGCCTATTATCTTATTTCTGAAATGATAATGAATAATGTTTGCAGTTGAATTAAAAGTGAAAGACCAAAATGTGTTTTATTTTGATTGAGCACATCCTCCTATTTTCTAAGTTGTTACTGACAGTCTCATTCCCCTCGCACCAGAACCTGCTCCAGAGAGTGTTACAGAAAAGGCAGAATGGTCAGCTGCAGGTGGTCACTTGACTGGTCGCTGGACCCAAAGGTCCACTCTCCACAGATGCTACCAGATCTGATTTTTTCCAGCAATTTCTGTTTTTGTTCCTGATTTCCCAGCATTTGCAGATGTTTCGTTTTTGAATATTGATCTTGTCTGGTGCAGAGGAGTTTATTGATGAGTTTGGATGGTTTTGAAAATTGCAACTCAGGCCACAAATCAGCCATGATCTATTGAATGGCAGAGCAGGGTTGAAGGGCTGAATGGCTTCCTCCTATTCCAATGAAAGTGATCCATCTGCAGCTTGTGGTAACATTTCCTCTCAATGATCACTTCACATCCATGTCTAACACACTGTTACTGACTGAACAAACCTCCTGTGTTTAAACTAAACCTACTCATGTTCAGTGGTTCCTTCCACTGCCACCCGGATTTAACTCTCATCATGGGATGCTGTCTTGTGTTACTGCGGGAATGCCCACAAGGACTAATCCTGGAGCATGTATCCCCTGGGATCCAAAAATCCTGTTTATTTCCTTCTTCCTATTTAATTCTGGCACTGAACTCTCGGTTTCAATCCATTCTCCTGTCATGCTCTTCAACATGCCCATGTGGGTGGACTAGAGGCAGCTGGCACCTGAGATTGTGGGGGGAGGCAGATTCAATCAGGGATTTGGGAAAACACTCAGGCAATGACACATCCATCTGATTGTTGACTCAGACAGATAGGCAGAAAGAAAGATGCACATTTAGATAGTAGCTTTGATGATCTGGAGCAATGAAACAAGCTTCAAACGCAGTGATTTCAACCTCAAATCTCTGAAAACACAGACGCAAAGCTTCCTACTTGTACCAGGTTGTCTCTCAGCCTCCTGTTTTCTTAAGAAAAGAGTTTTAAGCTGTTCAGCCTTTCCTGGTGATTATAACCACTGTGTTTCTGTCAGATTTGTGACTGAACCTTTATTTTCCTGTTGTGAGTGATGCTAGTAGAAGAAACAGTTCCTGACTTGTGACATCTTTCAGTTGGAGTATTTATATTTACACATTCATTCCCACCCTCACATACACGGTGAAATTGATGTAAAACAGAAGGAAAGGATTGAGTGATCACCCACAGAAACACATAAGGCAGCATGTGTACCTGAGTTGAATGAACCTGGACTTAGGAAAATGTGACAACAATCACAACTAGTTAGAATTACAGAATCCCTTAGGCGCACAAAGAGACTATTTGGTCCATCGAGTCTGCAATGGCATGCTGTCCTACCCTACCTCCATAACCCCACATTTAGCATGGCTAACCCAACCCACCTAAACTACACACTACAGACCATGTTAGCACGGCCAATCCATCAACCCTGCACATCTGTGGGATGGTCACATATTATGTGTAAGTGCTCAGGATTGTGGATGAAGGCTCAGAAATACTTGGCTCTGACGCAAATCCTCTTTGTTTTTCAAAATAAAATCTGGGGGAAACTGCAGCCAGAAAAATTTCCGATTATCTCATGAGGAAGAGAATTCAAAACTCGTGCCACTGACCCAGGGGGCGCAGTGAAGTCACTGAGGTCTGGGAACCATCAGAACTGTAACACGTTGTGAGCAATGTGGGAGGGAGACAAGGACAAAAAGACAGTCTGTCACACGGGGGAAGGCAGGAGAGACTAAATTACAGAAATGGTAGTCCCTCAAGGCCATGGGGAATGGAGTTAGGGCTGGGAAAGAAACAAGGAAATAAGGTGAGCAGCTGTCAAAGAAATACATTGAAAAAGCAGATTATACCAACATAGAGGGCAGAGTACACAGTCTGAAATTGTTGATGTCATTGGTGAGTACAGAACGCTGTAAAGCCTGGGTCATTCTATTTCAGCCAACATATGCAGGATAGGTCAAGTGGCCTCGATCTGTGCTGTAACTTTCTGATAAATTTATTCTGACATTTGGAATTCAGGTCGGATGATGTTCATAAATTCACAAATTGGACTTGAGTTTAATATTCTGGAGAAATGTTAAATAAATCACAATGATCCCATTCTGCAGACTTTAGTCCGCAGCCCTGCATGTTACAACATCTCAGTTACATCCATGTCCTTTTATTCTAATGTGATGCTGGTTACTCCCTCTGCCACCCATCAATGAGTTCCTGCTCCCCTCCATCTCCAAGTGAAATGAATTCTCCTATCCCCTTCTTTCTGGGAATTTGTTTCAATCTAAATCCTCCAGTTTCTGACCTCTCAGTTAATGAATAGCTCCTTCCTATCCACTCGATCTAGATTCCTCAGCATTTTATCACTTCAATTAAATCTCAGGTCATCCTCCTCGGAAATCATCCCCCAGCCTATCCATCCTTTCCTCAGAGGCGAAATTCTCCAATTGTAGAAACATTCTGATCAATCTCCTCTGTACCCTCTCTGGTGTGATCACATCTACCCTGGAATATGGGGATCAGAAGTGTGTGCAGTACTTTAACTGTGGTCAAACGAGTGTTCCTGACGTTTCCCATGTCACCTCCGTGTTCCTGTGGTTGTCGCTCAGACAAGAAGTGTCCTGGTTTTCCCACATGGAACTGGATGTGCACTCCATGGGGCTGGGATTCCCTACCATGTGTTTATTTGTTAACCAATCCGAAATTAACTTCAGATTAAAACAAGATTTTCAGCTACCTACCAATCAATTTCTTCCAATATACTTAAGTCTCCTTACTTTTTAAAATCTCTTTAAAAATATTACTGTCTAAACACAACAGGCTTTAAGTTGCTGACCAAGTATTCAGATGTCTCCACTGTTACAATCACTTGAAGATTATCTTTACATTCAGCTACATTTGGTGAATTGAACACTGATTGAAAACACATGAATATCAAACGGACTTGAGTGTTATGATATTTAATCCAGTCTGACATTCTTGTTGGTTAATATCTTGAAGAGAACTGTCCTCATAACTCCAGCTGTGCTCTGACTTCATTCACAACTGGATTTGGTTGGACTGCAAATCTTCGATCTGTTCTGTTGTTTCCCGGGTTGCTTCTCTCTGTCTATCACTTGCTGCTTATGCTGTTTGGCACACAAGTAGTCCTCTTTGGGAACTTCATCAGGTTAACACCTCATTCTTTGGTATTCATGCTGCTTTTACTGACATGCCCTCCTGAATTCTCTCAGTTGAATGAGGACTGATACTCTGGTTTGATGGTAAGAGGCAAGTTGGGGAATATGCGGGGCCATGATTCTGTAGGTTTTGTTGGAGTACAATTCTACTGCAGTTCTTGGAAGGAATGAGCTAAACTCTTACACTGTTGGCCCCATATAATACATGCAGTATCATGAACCCTGACAGGCCAAGACATGAAATATAAGAAACACTGTACAATGATGCAGGATCATAACTGCAGCAAGGGGAGTTTAAGATCCAACTTGACATAGGAGTTGGGGAAGAAGCAGCTGATCAGATTGTCTCATTCATAGTCACAAAGAGACTCTGTGAGATTATTGTATTATTGGAGGAGGGTGGGGAGATGGAGAGCCCTTCAAAAGAAACTAATCTGCCTGCGAGTTGTGAGATAGAATTGATTGCCATGCATTTAGCAGAAAGCTAATTGAAACTGTTTTTATCCCCAAAAGATAACAAGACTGATGATGCTTCCAATCATCATCAGAAACAAACTCCAGAATACATGGTTCGGAGATGGATGTTAATAGCCAATCAACATCCAACTCCGGCAATCATTGAGCAAACATATGTGTGATTACCCAAGGGGGCATAGCTTTAAATTAAGGGGGGGGGGTGTAGATATAGGACTGATGTTAGGGGTAGGTTCTTCACTCAGCGAGTCGTAAGTTCATGGAATGCCCTGCCAGTAGCAGTGGTGGACTCTCCCTCTTTATGGGTATTTAAGCAGGCATTGGATAGGTATATGGAGGATAGTGGGTTAGTGTCGGTTAGGTGGGCTTTGATCGGCGCAACATCGAGGGCCGAAGGGCCTGTACTGCGCTGTATTCTTCTATGTTCTATGATCTATGTTCTGATGAACCAGACAATCCCTGTTCACTCTGTGCAGATGGACAGCGATGTGGGGAAGTATTGGCCGAGTGGTATTGTCGTGACACAGTTAATCTAAAACCCCAGATAGTGTTCTGGAGACCTGGGTTCAAAGCCTGCTTCAGCAGATGGGGGGGATTTGAATTCAATAAAAAAAAAACTTGTGAATTTAGAGTCTAATGGTGACCATTAGTCGATTGTGAGAAAAACCCATCTGGTTCAGTAATGCCCTTTCAGGAAGGAAGCTGCCATCCGTACCTGGCCAACGTTGTGACCTCAGACCCACAGTAATGTGGTTGACTCTTACCTGCCCTCTGGGCAATTAGGGATGGGCAGTAAATGCTGCCGGGCCAGCGATACACTCATCCTGTGAATGAATAAAGGAAAATAAAAGTCTGTACCCAGTGTGAATGTGTACATGTTCAACAATATTGTGAACATTTCCAAACCTAGATCTCTATGTGCACAACTTTATGAGCTCCCAAAACCATTGTTCATTACTTGGCGTGAAAAAGAGGAAAAGAATCCTTCGACTGTGGCTATCAGTAAATTGACTGGTGTCCCAGCAGGATGGATGCCTGAGTGAATCCCTCCCCCGCCACCCCCCCCCCCCCCCCTCCAACACACACACAGAGCAGGTGAACAGCTCCCCAGTCTGACTGGTTTGGCCAGTTTAAAGGTGGGATGGGTAAAGACTTCCCTTCTGGCATTCCCCACATTTCCAGAGTCGATCCCTCGTGTGGCTGCACTGGTGTTTTGCCATTTCAGATAAATGCTGACAGACTGTTACATACACAAACACTTGCTCATCTCCCACTGTCTCAAAACCTTACATCTGACCTTAACTCTTGTGTTATCACCTTTCGAATGCAGATATTTTTTGTCTGCTGTATCTGGGTGTGTTATAATCTTATACAGCTTTATCAAAAATATATCCAACTTCTTCACTTCAAAGAAAATCGCAATTTCATCAAATCAATCCAGTGACTGCATTTTCTTCATCAGTGAACCACTCCAGTCAGTCTGTACGCCACAGTCTGAAGATCACTCATATCCTTCTTTGTTGATGCCTATTTTGTTCCACAAATCCAGACGATGCAAGTTTTCTGCACAACAGCAGTAGCTTTATTATTGGACAGCCGGCGAGAGTTTCAAAGTGTCTCTAAAGTAGCCGAGTGTCTACTTCACAAATCTCTTCCTTACCCAAAGAGACAGTATATTTAATAGGAATTAGACAAAGGTATATCAGTCACATGGGCGATTGTCATTACATAGTTTAAAGCAGGTTATTATGACCTTACAAAGCTTGATGAATGGCGATCTCCTGTGATAACGTGTGATGGATTACAGAAACTGATTATCATATTGTTCATGATTATGTGTTGATGGGAAGAGATTAAGGCAGAAGGGTTCTTCCTTCAGTAAATGGGGGATTCACTTACCTATGCTAATATGGAGGGGATGTAAGACAATGCGAGCGGAGGCAGTTTAACAGGGTTTTGCCCAGGGCACTCAGTCATGTCTGGAAAGGGCAGATTCCTCTGTCCGGGGTTACGGGGCAATCCACATGTGTGGCTGCAAGAGGTTCTATTTTGTGATACTGTCAGCCTCCCCGCTTCTGAGGTGTTCTGTCTCGATTCTAAGAGAACAGGCCTTCAGTTGATGAAATAAGGCCTTTGGCAAGGGAATGTTTAACCCTTGAGACTCCACGGTGTCCTGAAAGAGAAGCAAAAGGTATGGAACTGGTCCCTCTATGATATTTTAACTTTCTCGTTCTGACCAGGAATCTGTTGACCAGAATTGAATGCAATGATTGACTGTGACCTAACTAGAGCTTTGTCAAGGTCAGCATCTTTTCTGTAATTTTGTTATCATTCCCCCATTAACGAAGCCCAGCATCCCATTTGTTTTACTTAAAGCACTTTATGTTTTCTCTCCTTTAATGATTTTTACACATTGTCCCCCATTCCTGCTGTCCTGCTGTCTGTGTCTGTGCCACTCAAATATATATTCCCTTTCTACATTGCTTCTCTCAAAATGCATCAACTTACTGTGTGTTCTAAAGAAGAGATATATTCCACTCAAAATATTATCTCTCACTCCACACATTCTACCCCCTGGAAAACAGAACAGTGCAGCACCGGAATAATTGGCCCACCACGTCTGTGCAGACCATGATGCCATTCCAAACTAATTCCACCGGCCTGGACATGATCCATATACCTGCCAACCCCTTCCAGCTTATGCGTCTGCCCAAATGCCTCTTAAGCATTGTGATTGTTTCTTCTTTTACCACCTTCTAGGAGAGTACATTCTAGTCATCTACCACCTTTTCCATAAGAAACTTGTCTCACATGACTCTCTTTAAACTTTCACTTGTTGTTGGAAATGCTCAGCAGGTCTTGCAGCATCTGAGAAAATAAAAATCCGTTCATGTTTCGGGTCCTTCCTCAGAAACGTGAACTCTGATTTCTCTTCACAGATGTTTCCAGACTTGTTGGCATTTCTAATCCAAACTGCTCAATCACCCTCAACTCCACGCCTCTGCATTTTCTCCATCAACCTACCATGTGGAACCTTATCAAGGGCTTTACTGAAGTCCATGTATACTACGTCAACCGCTCTAGTCTCATCTAAGTACTTGGTCACCTTCTCAAAAAACTCAATGAGGTTTGTGAGACACGACCTGCCCTTGACAAAACCATGTTGACTATCTGAAATCAAATTGTTGCTTGTTATATGATTATAACTGTTGTCTCTTATAATCCTTTCCAAAACCTTTTCTCCAATGAAAGTAAGGCTCACTGGTCTATAATTACCGGGGTCATCTCTGCTGTCCTTCTTGAACAAAGGCACAACATTTGCAATCCTCCAGTCCTCGGGTACTAAACCCATAGACAATGATGATTCAAATATCAAAGACAAAGGCTCTACTATCTCCTCCCTAGCTTCACAGAGAATCCACGGATAAACCCCATCCGGCCTGGGGACTTGTCTACTTTCACTCCTTCTAGAATTGATAACACCTGTGCGGAACTAACCTCAATCCTTTCTAGTCTAATATCTCGTACCACATTTTTGTCCTCTGAAATATTCTCCTTTTCCTGTGTAAACACCAATGAGAAATGTTCATTTAGCACTCCTCCGATCTCTGCAGGGTCCACACTCAACTTCCCACTTCTGTCTTTGATTAGCCCTTTTCCTACCCTAATCATCCTTTTCTTCTTCACATACCTATAGAAATTTTCAGGGTTATACTTAATTCTGTTTGCTAAAGACTGCTCGTGTCCTCCCTTTGCTTTTTTTAAACTCTCTCTTTAAATCCTTCCTAGCTGATCTGTAACTCTCTATTGCTTCATCTGTACCATTTTGCCTCATCAACACATAAGCCTCTTTCTTCTTCTTAACAAGAGATGCCATTTCTATAGTAAACCATGGTTTACAAACTCTGTGCCAGTTGGGTCACCCCACAGCCATTGACTTTCCAAAGACAACAATCCAAGATTTTCCAACCTCTCCCAATCCAGGCAACATCCTGGTAAACCTGTTTCCACCTTTCCAAAAGCCTTCACATTCTAGCTATAATGTGGTGATCAAAACGGCACACAATACCCCAAAGGTGGCCTGATTATAGTTTTATATTCACTCTCCTGACAAAAGAAGGCAGGCCTGCCATTCACCTCCTTCGCCACTTTCAGGGAGCTTTCAGCTTGCAACTGAAGAACCCTCTGTATATCAGAGCCGCTCAGGGCCCTTCCGTTTATTGTATACATTCCTCTTGCTTTGTGTCTTCCAAAACGCATCACCTCACACTTGTCTGAATTAAAATATATCTGCAATTTCTCCACAAAACTTTCTGACTCATCTCTTTCTTACTGTATTCTTTGACATCATTCTTCACGATGTATTTTAGTAAGGCCTTTGATAAGGTCCCCCATGGTAGGCTACTGCAGAAAATACAGAGATATGGCATTGAGGGTGAGTTGGAGGTTTGGATTAGGAATTGGCTGGCTGGAAGAAGACAGAGGGTAGTAGTTGATGGCAAAGGTTCATCTTGGAGTGCCGTCACTAGCGGTGTTCCGCAAGGATCTGTTTTGGGACCATTAAATTTTGTCATTTTTATAAATGACCTGGATGAAGGGTTAGAAAGTTGGGTGAGCAAGTTTGCGAAAGTCGGAGGAGTTGTAGACAGTGAAGAAGGATGTGGCAGGTTACAGCGGGATATAGAGAAGCTGCAGAGCTGGGCAGAAAGGTGGCAAATGGAGTTCAATGTAGCTAAGTGTGAGGTGATTCACTTTGGTAAGAATAATAAAAAGATGGGGTACTGGGCTAATGGTCGGATACTTGGTAGTGTGGAAGAGCAGAGGGATCTTGGTGTCCATGTACACAGATCTCTGAAAGTTGCCACCCAGGTAAATAGTGCAGTGAAGAAGGCATATGGCGTACTGGCTTTTATTCGTAGAGGAATTGAGTTCCGGGGTGCTGAGGTCATGCTGCAGTTGTATAAGACTCTGGTGCGGCCGCATCTGGAATATTGTGAGCAGTTTTGGTCGCCATACTATAGGAAGGATGTGGAGGCACTGGAACGGGTGCAGAGGAAGTTTACCAGGATGTTGCCTGGTATGGTAGGAAGATCCTATGAGGAAAGGCTGAGGCACTTGGGGTTGTTTTCATTGGAGAAAAGAAGGTTTAGGGGTGACTTGATAGAGGTGTACAAGATGATTAGGGGGTTAGATAGGGTTGACAGTGAGAACCTTTTTCCACGTATGGAGTCAGCTATTACAAGGGGGCATAGCTTTAAATTAAGGGGGGGGGGGTAGATATAGGACTGATGTTAGGGGTAGGTTCTTCACTCAGCGAGTCGTAAGTTCATGGAATGCCCTGCCAGTAGCAGTAGTGGACTCTCCCTCTTTATGGGTATTTAAGCGGGCATTGGATAGGTATATGGAGGATAGTGGGTTAGTGTAGGTTAGGTGGGCTTTGATCGGCGCAACATCGAGGGCCGAAGGGCCTGTACTGCGCTGTAATGTTCTATGTTCTATGATTCACAACTTCAACAGTTTGTGCCATCTCCAAACTTGCTCATTAAATCGTTTACATTTTCAAACGTTTCATTTATATACATTACAAACAACAGATGTCCCAGTCCTTGTGGAACAGCACTAGCCATAGACCTCCAGCCAGCAACATGCCCCTGCACAACTGTTGCTGGGAGAAATATCAAAGAGGAGCCTTGAGTTCTGTGTTGAGCAGCATGACCAACGTTTATTCAGAGCTCCTTACTAATACATGATGGGAGAGGTCCCTCTCTGGCTCCCCCAGGTAAGTCCAGCATTTTGATGTGTTTACTTCATACGTTCCAGTAATATTTTCCCCCTGACCTGAACTCCAGGGTTTGGAATTTCAGCTCGGATATTTCCGTGTTGCCTTTCCCCGTCTCTGATTCTCTCAGCTCATGCAGCTGCTTTGCCAGTTCTTTCACAAATGGTTTAACCCATCCTTGTCATTGCACATCTCCGGCCCTCCCACTACCACACATCTCCAGCCCTCCCACTACCACACATCTCCGGCCCTCCCACTAACACACATCTCCGGCCCTCCCACTAACACACATCTCCGGCCCTCCCACTACCACACATCTCCGGCCCTCCCACTACCACACATCTCCGGCCCTCCCACTAACACACATCTCCGGCCCTCCCACTAACACACATCTCCGGCCCTCCCACTACCACACATCTCCGGCCCTCCCACTACCACACATCTCCGGCCCTCCCACTAACACACATCTCCGGCCCTCCCACTACCACACATCTCCGGCCCTCCCACTACCACACATCTCCGGCCCTCCTACTACCATACCCTGTGGCATTTGCATAGTCCATCCAGTCACTAATTCAAAGGGGGACAGCCCCGTCCCCTTTGCTGGGGCTGTCCTCAGTTTCAGTCGGCTGGTGGGGAGTACTCGAACCCATCGTTGTCCTGTCTCTGAGAGATCCTTAGTCAGACTTGCTTTCAGTGTCTGCGTCATTCCTTCTACTGTCCCAGAGCTCTGGGCGGGATGCGGGGGGGGGGGGGGGGGGGGGGGGGGGTGGCGGGGGATGGTATGGGGGATGGGATTTCTGTTCAGTACCAAACAGGGCACATAGCTCTTTAGCTATGTTCCCTGTAACATTTGTCCCTTGCTCAGAATCTGCAGTGGAATTTTTCCAACCACTGAGTAAACCTATTTATTAAAACCCAGTAGGACTTCCTTCCCTGGGATTGGGATGGGTGTGTGTGTGTAAAATCCATCTGTAATTGTTCCCATGGGCCCCTGGGTCTCTGCTGTTCCCTCCATTTTATCCTGATTGCTTTCCCTGGCTCACACTGTGAACAGACTACACACCTTCGACAAAACCTTACTGTATTTCTCCCTGTTCCAGGCAAGGATTGTAGTGGATCATCTGATATTGAATTTTATACTCCCCAATATAGGCCAGCCCATGACGTGTAGTGGCACTGCTGGGTCATTCAGACTCTGACGTGTCCTATTACTGCCCCACCCATTTCTCATTCCTGTTTCTCCTGTTGTGGGACTGTTTCTGAGAATATCTTTAAACCTTCCTCTCTCACTTCTGTAGCTATGCCCATTGCCATCTCCTCAAATGTCTGCACAGTTCCAGTCAGTATTTCACTATAAGATTATTAAGGATTGGACACTCTGGAGGCAGGAAGCATGTTTCCGCTGATGGGTGAGCCCTGAACCAAAGGATGCAATTTAAAAATAAGGGCTAGGCCACTTAGAGCAGAGTTGAGGAGAAACTATTTTTCCTAGAGAGTGGTGGGTATGTGGAATGCTCTGCCCCAGAAGGCTGTGGAGGCCAAGCTCTTTCAAGAAAGAGTTGGATAGAGCTATGAAGGATAGTGGAATCAAGGGTTATGGGTTTAAGGCAGGAACAGGATACTGATTGAGGATGATCAGCCATGATCATCATGAATGGTGGTGCTGGCTCGAAGGGCAGAAGGGCCTACTGCTGCACCTATTGTCTATTCACCTGCCTTACCCACATACTCACTGCCCTGTTGGAGTGCGTTTCTACTTTCCTGTGAGCTATAATCTTCATTATTGCTGCTTCACTGGGAAAGTTAACTGCTTCCACAAACTCTCTGACCTGTCCTTCATGCTCTATGTGCACCCAGACAGGGTGATGTACCCTCACCGAGGCCAGGCCATCATTTGGTCATGAACTATACCAAAGGCATGCTGTCTGTCTGTGTATATGTTGACTCCCTGACCCCTAGCTAATGTCCGTGCTTCTGTCAGGGCTCGTTATGGTTCTGCCATTTCTCGATAATTCTCCACAATAGTCCTCCAGTAATTAAACAATCCTAAAGTTTGCCTTATCCCCTTCACGGTGTGCTGGTGGATAATTTTGAAATCATGGTCTTTTGTTCCACTGGGATTGTCCCCCTCCCTTCCTGATTTGATCTCCCTGCTGTGATGTCCCAGGTACATCTCTCCCTACCTTCCCACACTCTGTGGGTTAATTTTAAGTCTGGCCTGCTTGACCTGATCCAATACTCTGTGGAAGATCCGGATATGTTCTTTCTCTCCAACTGAGGTAATGAGGTGTTGGTAAGATTAAATTGACGAACTCCATCAGTCATATATCGGTGGGGTATACTGGAATATTATTGGATCCCTGAGGTAACTGGATCCAGGTCTACTGCTTTCCTCAGACAGTAATTACTAGCTTATTCTGCTGTTCCAGGTCCACAGGAACCCATTCATAATATCAAGGTCTGAGACTGTATCCTGTTGCGATTTTAATTCATTAAATACAGTGGTGTGGTTCACGACTGTAGGATACTCTTTAGTGGAGGTTTTACTGAGGGAGTTTTAATCATTAGTGAGGTGGGATGAGCCGTCCAGCTTCTGTGAGTTAGTCTGGGATACTGTCGGTCTGACTATTGCCTGCTTCTCTCAATCTGTTACTGTCACACTTATTGCCTCCTCAGCCCCAGCTTTAATGGGATGCAGTTTGTGTAGGGAGTGAGAGGGCCCTCGTTTTTTTTTTACCGGATCTAACCCACATTCCCGTTTGAGTTACCTGCCCTGCTGTTTGGGTCCTAGCTATAACTCCCCAGATTCTCTGACTGTTCCAATCTCCCTGCAAGGTAACTACCCTGGAAATGTCCACTCTCCTTTGCTTCCTCTCCCGGGCCTGGCCAGGTTGTTCCCATGTTTCAGTTTGTGTCTCTGCATCTATAGTTGCTCTGAACTGTTCTAAACTGGCAACTCCCGGAATAGTCCTTTCCTCAGTTTCACACTCCCATACCTGAATATATTTTGCCATATCCATGATCTGCATTGGGACAGGTTTATTTTATCCAGCTTCCTCGATTCCCTCTCCAACTGCTCTCATTTTAGAAATTGAGGGGTCAGGGTCAAATCCGTATCGGTAACTGTTATAGATGCTCCTGTATTAATATTATATTCTGCTGGTTCCCAAACACAGCATCAATGAATATTCATGTGCCTGCGTGAACTCATGCAAACGCAATGTGAACATCTATCTCCATCTCTCTGCCTACGTTCCTTGGCTATGTGCCCGTTCATGCTTAACTTGTAACATTGTGGGTCTGATTACCCTCCCTGTACTGCAGCTATTCCCCTGTGTTTCTGGGTTTGTCTCAGCTCTCATGGCCCAATTCAGAATGTGGTTAGAATTATCTCCCACTGGGTGTCCTATGTTTATATTTACAGTTAGGTAGGGTCCCATGTCATCTTTTAAATACATCAAACCTATTTCATCATCACAGATTGGGGTTTGGTAATCCCCCGTGGTCCTTACACACCTCAGGCTTCCTCTCTGTATGATCCTCGATATTACTTTTGGGTCCCGAAGTCACCAAGGTTATTTTAGCCCATTCAGCCTGTCCCCTCCCCAGTTTGTCCCTGTAATATCTGTACATGCCTGGAGCCACTGATCGGCTGTGCAGTGGTGGGGACCGGCTCACACCCCCACCCTCTCATTGCAGGGACAGGTTCTGCTGTACACGTCAGGGCATCTTGGCCTGAAACATTTTGGCCTAACACCATCATCGGCGAGACTGTACCTCCACTAATTCATTTGTATTCTCCCAATAAGGCCCATTCTTACCATTTCTCTATCAGGCTGGGTGTTCATTCACCAACATCTGTCGTTCAGCGGGGTAAACGGTTCAGTTTGATTTCTGTCAGTTCCCTTTCTTGCCCCCCTCCTGTCTGTCAAAGTTTGAGCTTTGATGCCCAGTGGTGCCATAGAAACAGCCTTCTGGGCCTTACAGGACGGTGGGTCATCCCACCCATTGCCGTCCCTCTGTCCATACGTGGTTGCTTCACCATCTAACCTGTTCCAGTCAGTGTCACCATCCTCACTGCCTTCTGAGGAGAGAAGGGCACAAGGTACCTCCCCCATTGTAACTACCACCTGGCCCTTTGGCTTTAAGGCCTCACGTCTGAGATCCACCACCTTCACTTGTTCCTGTTTCCCTTAATAATGTAATACATCCTGT
Source organism: Chiloscyllium punctatum (assembly GCF_047496795.1). Lineage (NCBI taxonomy): Eukaryota > Metazoa > Chordata > Chondrichthyes > Orectolobiformes > Hemiscylliidae > Chiloscyllium > Chiloscyllium punctatum. The sequence goes on from NC_092762.1 coordinate 24,625,912, forward strand.
CATTCCTGGAAGAAAACAGAACAAAATGTGAATTTGATTTTACTTGAAATAAAAATGATTTGACATTCACTCGACATATCTATAGAGGTGAGAATTGTACTGGGATTATTTAAGTTAATTTAATGTGATTATACTGTGCAAAAACCCTGATAATCAATGACAATGAATGAACTGAATAATATGTGATTATTTGTTCCAGTTCTTGCATTGAAAATTCAATTTTATTTTAATGTTTGTCACCCATTACACCATGGGCATTCTTATTAGGGAATAAAGTAATGGAAGGATATCAGAGAATATAAATAGATTTTAATTTTAGCTTCACTGCAAAAATGAACCAAAACAATATTTGGAAATATGGTTGAACTACATAACAAAGTTTCCAGTGTCTTTATTGACGTGAAAACAATTTTAGTTTACAAGTTGTTTTGCTCTAAGAATAATTCGAAATGAATTGTGATTATGAATTGACCATTTAAAATATATTTTGAAGAGAATAGACAGATATATTTTGGAAGAAATTAGGAAAGGAAATAAATATGCATACATTGATATTAATAGTTTTAAAATATTTAGAAGTTGACTGGGATTATTTGATTGAGTGAGGCTGCATGATTATAAAGACTAATTCACCTTTTTCATTGCATTGTTGGTTTCACTAGAATCTGTTGTGGTCTAAGTTCTTGTTGTGTGCAATGAACTGTCACTGATAGCTTAATTAACCTGCGAGTCTCAGATCAGGTTTCCTTTGTAAGTCAGTCTGTAAGTGTGCGACACGCCTGCTTTTCTGAGGGGAAACAGAGATTCTTTTCAAAGGAAATAAGAGGCAATTCTCAATGAGAATGGTTTCTCCCACACACCATAAGCAGGGAAGTGATTTTCTGAAGAATTTCATTGTCGATCTATAAACTGATGGCATCTGTGTTTGTCAGGTTGTGGATGATTCAGCCCCTTTGCTCTGAGCTGTTTTTATACAAGCACTTGATTCACTATGTCTTTGCCAAAAATGTTGTTTACTTCCCCATTTTACTGTGACTCTGAAGGTTAGAATATTCTGAGAGTCAATAATGTCCAATAACTGAACATTGAAATGTTTCGACTCTAACAGAGCAGTGGCCTTGTTTTCAGCTCATTATTCACTTTCCATTTCCTGGTTGTGTTGAATGTTACAGTAACAGGCTCTGAGCAATGTTTCCATTCACTTGTGTTGGAGTCACTGACAGCCGCGTGGTCAGTCAGTTTCAGGCTGTAGGATCAGTTTCTCCGTCCTATTAGATGGTGGTCACTTGCTCAATTTCCAATAGCTCACTTGAGCGTCAGTCCATCAGCTGCTGAAACCCTGCATCCAGCATTTGTTCCCTCTCGTCATGACTAATCCAATACAGTCGCAGCTTGTCTCCCACATTCATCTCCACATACTCATGATCACCTCAGATTCTACTGTCTGTGTCCTTGCAGCAAGTTGTGTAAGACACCTACTTCAGTTTTAACATGATCTATATTATGTTCAGAAAGATCATTTGAAAATTTGGTTCACTGCTTCTTCAGGACTTTCGTGAAGAAAGGCTCATGCCCAAAACGTCGATTCTCCTACTCCTTTGATGCTGCCTGACCTGCTGCGCTTTTCTCGCAATACATCTTCAGTTGTAATTGTAGTAACCAGCTAATTACAAGTTACTGACAAAATAATTCAAGAGGAGCTGCTATTGGTGGTGGAAATGTTGCTGGTTGGTATTACAGAGGGCTGGGGTGAACGCTGTACTCGGTTTTGATTAGAAAGTTGAGCAATGTAAGATTATTTTATCTTTGCTAATAAGAAGAGGCAGAGATTGCAGCCAGGACATCCACAAGCATCCACCCTCACGACCACTGATGCTCAGTAGCAGCAGTGCCAATCAAGCAGGCTGCTTTATTCCGGATGGTATCAAGTTTCTTGAGTGTTGTTAGGGCTGCACTCATCCAGGCAAGTGGGGAATATTCCATCACACTCCTGACTTGTGCCTGGTAGCGTTTGGACAGGATTTCAGGAGCCAGGATTTGAATTACTCTAGTAGCCACTGTGTTTATGTTGTGAGACCAATTCAGTTCCTGATCAATGATTATCCACAGGATAATTTTGATATTGGGTGTTCAGTCATGGTAACACCATCGAATGTCAAGGGATGGTGGTTATGTTATTTCTTACACGTGATGGTGATCGCCTGCATTTTTGTAGCATGTATGTTACTTGTCTCCTGTAAGCACAAGCCTGGATGTTGTCCAGATCTTGTTGTACTTGGACTTGGACTGCTTCAGTGCCTGAGGAGTTAATTATTTATTAACATTAAATAGTCATGAGATTATGCAAATTCCTTTTTCTATTAAATGTCATGGACTATATCTTGCTGTCACTCTTTGTCGAGGGAAGTGAGCACAATCGATTTGAAGATTATCAGATCAACCATGAGTTCATTGAATGTTGGAGCAGACTCGATGTGCTGAGTGGCATACTTCCACATTGTTTAACATTTGGTCTAATGCCTTATTTTATTCATAAGCTCAGAATTGTGAGCGGATAAGCTGAAGTGAAAACATTTATTAAACAGATTAGACAGATCAGGAACAAGGCTCATAAACTCAGGAAGAAGAAATGTGCTGTGGCCTGGGTGCAATAAATGACACTGGGCACAACACAGATGGCTGTGTCCAGAAGCTGGGATTGCTGAAGAAAGTTGGTAGACCTCATACAGTTGGCAAGTCAGTGATCACGCTGGATGATGGATCGTTGTATGGTTCACACACAGCAGACATTTGTGGAAGAATGAAAGGTTCATTTCATTGGAGAAGCTTTCTGTGGTTCCGATTCCGAGTGACTGTTTGAAATACTGATCAAATCATTTTGTGAAGTATTAGGTTAAAATACTCATGTACAACCCCACTGGATAAAGTTGTGCTCCTGATCTCTTGTTATCTGTTTCTCTTTCTTTCATTGTAACTTCACAGAAAGACAAGATGGAATGTGGGGCAGAAAGAAAAATGCTTTCCTTCTTATTACAAAAATTTAATGCACAATTGAATAGAATGACTGCTCTCGTTCTTCATTTCGACTTTAATGTGGTGTCGATTGCTCGTCAATCTCCCGTGCAGTGAAGGGCAAAAACAAGATTCTCGACCCATTCTGACGTGCAAAGGAAAACTGCTGGAGCGGTTTATGAAGTTAGCAACCAGAGTGTGACTCGAATCCGTGAATGTGGAGAACAACAGTATAATAACCCACCACCATAATCGCTCAGTCCCCTCAGCACATTTTGTAAAGCGGTGACATGTGACCTCATCAAGTTACATGCAGTTAAAGTCATAGATTACATTACTTACAGTGTGGAAACAGGCCTTTCGGCCCAACAAGTCCACACCACTCCGCCAAAGCGCAACCCACCCATACCCCTACATCTACCCCTTACCTAAGGGGTCAGGTTCACCTGACCTGCACATTGTTGGACTGTGGGAGGAAACCGGAGCACCCGGAGGAAACCCTCGCAGACACGGGGAAAACGCGAAAACTCTCACACAGTTAGTTGCCTAAGGCGGGAATTGAACCCGGGTCTCTGGCGCTGTGAGGCAGCAGTGCTAACCACTGTGCCACCGTGCCGCCCACATTTCTCGTGGATGAGAAATTTCCAGAGCGGAATCGAATCCACACCATTGTGTTTCTGCTTTCACCAGAATTATAATGACAGCAAATTCCAATAAATGGCCATGCTGGTCAGAATGAATAGCTCTCATTGATAAATTCTGAGTCTGAACTGTGTCAGAATCAAACAGACAACACGACTTTTACGTCATATTCTCACCTTCATTTGACTCATAATTTCTTCAGTCACGTTCTCTCTCATGTGAAGAAGCAGCCATGGAGAGGGAAATAAATGCGATGTTGTGGCCCAATGGCCTTTCTGATATGGCTGAACCTGAATTGGATTAAACCGCAAGAAACGCTGTTTGTTCGTTTCATTTTAATTTTCTGGAAGCGTGACAATGTTCATTGTAATATCGGAAGTGAATTAGATTTATCTCATTGGAACGATTAATGTTGTATTCAAATTTGCTCCGACTTTATTTCAGCTTAAGGAGAATACTTCTTAGAAAAGCAAAGGGTTAAAGCACAGTTTTGTTGCTCGTTACTTTGGCAGATTTCACCGAGTATTAAATGGACCAAACATCATGGTGTTTGTCCTCACATCTTGAACGCATATGATTAAAGCACGAAGTCGATCTCCAAGCAACGAGTCACTTCCTGTTCATTATGTAATATCTTCCCATCGCAATAAAAAAAATCCACTCAGTTCCATTTTCAGTGCTTGAAGTGGAATATTATGCCAAATCTTTCTCAACTTAGAGTTTTGGAATCGAATCTTATTCAGCTGCACATCTTAATGAAATGTCTTTACATTTAAAGTCAACCAAATTAGACACTGTTTCCCCGCAACTTCCGACTGACTACACCACACCCTTACTCCTTTACTTCGCCACACGCTGTCTCTCTCCTTGTGAAATTTATTCCTTGTATGTCACCAAATGTGCCTTTTCAAATATTTTGCAAAACAGATTCTCGGAGTGACAGCGATTCTGTTCTCATCATTTCTTTGTCCTTCAAAGGATTTGAATGCCTGACATCTAAAAGTTTAATTACTTGAAAGAGGGAATTTTCCACCCATTTACTCTCTCCAAGCATTTCATAAGCGGAAAAAACCCCACTAAGTCTTCCTTGGTTCAGCGATAACTGTTCTCAATTTTCCAAGAAGACAAGTGAATAAAATCTCATCCTCAGTACACCCCGTCAGCATCTTCTCTAATGGCATTACACCCCAGTAAACACCAACATTATCCTCTCCGATAGAATCACAGAATCCTCCAGTGCAGAAAGGGCATTTCACTCAATCGAGCCGGAGTCGACTCTCTGAAGGTCATCTCACCCAGACCTCGCTCCCCTCCCTATCCTCGTATATTTCACCTGAGGAAGAGTAAGCCCTCCCCCTTATGAATTCAAATAAACCTGTTCGACTATAAGCTGTCGGCCAGTGACTTATAAACTTGTCCCCACGTTACCCACGGCTAATTCACCTAACTTACTTAATTCACTCCCTGGACACGAGAGGGCAATTTAACTTTGTCAATCAACCTAACCATTCCACTGAACAGCAGTGCAAATTACTGAGACAATGTTTCATCATAGTGAACAACTGCTGTATCATTTTATAATGGCTTTATACCCTGGTAACAGCCTCATCAAAACAAAAGAACCCAAATTCAAAGTATCGAAACGCTACTCTGACCTTTACAATTTAATTCGTGCTGCGGGAAATGTTTCTGCACTCATATTTGAATGCGTTAATGTTGTTTCTTACTCAGCTTCCTCCTTCTAGTAAATACTTCAATCCAGAACAAGTCTGTGAATGCTTTTCATTCCAACACAGTCACAAGGTGTAGTTTGCAGAAGTCACGTGTTTGGCCGTTCTGACACTCTGCCTCCCTGAGAGCTGCAGTCCTTCCCCACCTTTATTCAGGCAGCACTGTCCTTCGTGTGATATGCCCTATCGAGAATGGAAGGACAGGTATCAATACCCGCCCTTGGAAATGGACGACAGTTTTAAAACATTTACACTGTCCCCAGCGGAAAATTGAGCCCTGTGACAGGCGGGGACACTAACCATTATACTACCGAGGACAAGAGTGTCAAAGGAGGCCCTTCAACCAAATGTGGCCACACTTGTCAAAAACAACTGCCTAATGAACTGAATCCCATTTCAGAAATCTTACCCCACAGCCTTATATGTCTTGGCATCAAAAGTTCACATCTGAATATTTATTCAGGTTATAAGTGTTTCTGCCACTCTGAAAAATGCTGACAGTGTATTCCAAATTCCAACCTTCCACTGGCTGATAAAGCTCTTTCGCACATCTTCTCAAAGTCTTCTGTCTTTCTCCTTAAGTTTCTGGCCCCTGCTGATCGATCCGTCCGTCAATGGTAAACTCACCAGATGGCCTCCTTCTTTCGAGACCGCAATTTCCCTTCCCACGTGGTTAAAGATGCCCTCCAACGCATCTCGTCCACATCCCGCAATTCTGCCCTCAAACCCCACCCCTCCAACCGTAACAAGGACAGAACGCCCCTGGTGCTCACCTTCCACCCTACAAACCTTCGCATAAACCAAATCATCCGCCGACATTTCCGCCACCTCCAAAAAGACCCCACCACCAGGGATATATTTCCCTCCCCACCCCTTTCCGCCTTCCGCAAAGACCGTTCCCTCCACGACTACCTGGTCAGGTCCACACCCCCCTACGACCCACCCTCCCATTCTGGCACTTTCCCCTGCCACCGCAGGAACTATAAAACCTGTACCCACACCTCCTCCCTCACTTCTATCCAAGGCCCTAAAGGAGCCTTCCACATCCATCAAAGTTTTACCTACACATCCACTAATATCATTTGTTGTATCCGTTGCTCACGATGTGGTCTCCTCTACATTGGGGAGACTGGGTGCCTCTTAGCAGAGCGCTTTAGGGAACATCTCCGAGACACCCGCACCAATCAACTAAACTGCCCCGTGGCCCAACATTTCAACTCCCCCTCCCACTCTACCGAGGACATGGAGGTCCTGGGCCTCCTTCACCGCCGCTCCCTCACCACCAGACGCCTGGAGGAAGAACGCCTCATCTTCCGCCTCGGAACACTTCAACCCCAGGGCATCAATGTGGACTTCAACAGCTTCCTCATTTCCCCTAACCCCACCTCATCCTAGTTTCAAACTTCCAGCTCAGCACACTCTCCTTGACTGGTCCGGACTTGTTGAACCTGCCGATCTCCTTTTCCACCTATCCACTCCACCTTCTCCTCCTTGACCTATCACCTTCATCTCCTCCCCCACTCACCCATTGTACTCTATGCTACTCTCTCCCCACCCCCACCCTCCTCTAGCTTATCTCGCCATGCTTCAGGCTCACTGCCTTTATTCCTGATGAAGGGTTTTTGCCAGAAACGTCGATTTCGCTGCTCGATGTATGCTGCCTGAACTGCTGTGCTCTTCCAGCACCACTAATCCGGTAAGCTCGTTCAGTCAACCCTGACCATACCCTAACGCAATCATGTCTTGTGTACATCTCCTTTGCACTGCGACAAACACTCCACTCTGTCCTGTCTTTCTTCACAACTGAAACTATTCAGCCCAAACAGTATCCCGGGAAATATCTCCTGCAATTTTCTCAGTGTTATCACATCCCTACTATCATGTGACTTGCAAAACTGCACACAACACACTTGCTTGATCCTAATGAGCATTTGTTTTCAAATTTCTGAATTAGTATGAGGGCGATTCTGGCTAAGCAGAATGTATTACCCATTCCGAATTGCCCAGAGGGCAGTTGAGACTCAACCATATTGCTATGAGTCTGAAGTCACATACAGACCAGACCAAGTAAAGATAGCAAATTCCATCCCGAAATGACATCAGAAAAACAGATTTTGTTTTCAACAATTGTCAATGGATCTATAGTAGTTATTAGATTCTTCCTTGCACATATTTTTTGAATCCAAATTTGACAATCATGGCATGGTGGGATTCAAGCCCGAGTACCCAGACTATTACCTCGGTCTCTGGATTATCAGTCCTATGAAATTATCACAAGACCAACGCAGAAAGCCATAAAAGCTGATCTTTTCCAATAAAATGTCTTTTCACCCAAACTGCCCTGGGTATTTTCCATGAGCCTGACGCTACAATTGTCTCTGGCCTATGTCAGCAAAAGCTGTTCCATGGGGATTGATTTCACAACCGCGGTATCCAAATGGATCAATGTGTTTGAAGGTCCCGATGGTGGGATTGGGGCACGTTCACCCAACAACAGTGACCGCAGCAGCAGCACAGACAGAACAGTATGAATGTGAAAGGGAGTGATAGATTGTGCATTGCCTCCGAGAAATGGGAGGAGGGACGGAAAGGAGGTTTAACGATCGTGGGAAGGAGAGGAATCTCCGACAACGGGTGTGTTTGAATCCTGATATATGAAACGCAGAGATGTAAGAGAGCGGAATTTGAAGGTAAAGCAATTAATTTCTTAGCATTTGTCACAAAAAGGACAACGGAGAGAATACTTACTGCCGTGATTTGGTTTCAAATCGAGGTTGCTGTGGTCACAATTCAAAATACCGACAACCACGATCACAGTAACCACAGAACAGGATGCGTGCAAGCAGCAATAAGTATACTAGCAGAGGAAATGTTCGGAAGAACAGCAGATATTCAATATCAGTACCCAGCGAACAGAGACAGACATGTGGGAACTGAGGATGAGCTGAATCTTTCAGTCTGATGTCCTCAGATGCTGTGGAGATCCCTTGAATGAGAATGTTGAAAGACGAGATTGATCAATTTCGACAAAACATCAAAAACTCGGGGGACAGTACAGGATATTGTTGAAACGTATGCTTCAATAGCACTTTAGCTTAACATCGGCACAGATGCCCAGATCGAACCAGAAATGGGGATGGGAATGTATGCACGGAGTTACTCTCTGACTCCAGTGATGAATTAGGTGAGCGTCCTGTCCTTCTGTGATGGTATAGGGGCGCAAAACATTCCTCGGTTGAGTGTGCTCCTGCTCAAGGGAACGGTTGTCCGCGTTTATACTGTCATAGCGATTTCTGGTTCATTTTTCTAAGACAGCTGAGTGGCACAAGTGGAGCGTGTTGAGCCCTTAACTTTGCAGTGGTGGGTTTGAAAGATGATTTTTCTGTTTGGATCTGTGTTTCCGACACTGGCGGTGGCAGCTACATTTGCTCGCATCAGCTCAGTATCAGCTTCTTCCACACAGTCAAGACTTCAACCTGGAGAAGGTGGTGTTGGGGTGATATTTTAAACTAGTCATCCTTGGGGGTTGGGACACGGAAACGGTGATGTTTACGTTCGACGAATAAAATATGAAATACAAGCATGACCTCAGAAACAGAGATCATGACTTTCATTTCCTGCAATCGCATTCATTCATGACCCTTATGCACGGGATTCAACCACCTTCACCCTGACCTGCCTACGAGAGACACCAGGACCAGAAAAACATGAGCTGATCCTTAATTCAAGAATCCCCACCGCGTGGGGAAGCAGTCTAATCGGCCCTTCCAGTCCACACGGTCCATCTGAAGCGCATCCAACCAGACCCCAGGGTATTCTCTGTCCCATAAGCCTGCATTTCCTATTGTTGATCCCTGTAACTGGCACATCTTTGGTCTGAGGGAGAAATAAAAGCGCAAACACAGAGAGAATGTGTAGACTGCCCACAGACAGACACTCGAGGCTGGGATCACACCCGGGTTTGTGGTGTAGCCAGACAGCAACGAACGAGGGGCGAAGAATAAATGTTGTTCAGACCAGTCAAACTCACACTCTGTGGGTGAATGAGGAAGAATGAAAAGACATTCACAACATGGAATGTTTGTATCTGTGTGGACACAATTTGAAAGGATCGTTCACCCTGTGTAGAAAAAAGGACACTGATACCACAGAGAAAGCAGGGCAATGTGGGAACTTTTGGAAGGGAATCAATTAACCGCAGAAATGGAAACTCATTTAATCAGGAACACTGGGGAGAGACCGTCCACCAGTCCCGTGTATGGGAAGGGATCACTGAGCAAATCAATCTCCGGAGACTCCAGCAGGATGACATATCCCATCAGGTGTTCCGTTATGCTCTCAGTGCTGCTGTTAATCTCAACCAGCTGCCTGTTCCATAGCGTCAGTCAGAGTCATACAACATGAAACAGGCCCGTCAGTCCAAACGATCCATGCTGAACATACTGCCAAACTAACCCATTCCCGTCTGCTTCCTCCTTTACCGGCTGAGTGGTGATAATGCCCTTGTAGTTTTATGACTGTGTTGTTAATCCAAACCCCAGGTAATATTTTGGGGACAAAGGGTTCAGGTCCTGGCATGACAGATAGTGGAGTTTGAATTCAATAAGCACCTGGAATTGAAGAGTCTCGTGGTGACCTGAATCAGTTTTGTGGAAAACCCCATCTGATTCACTCATGCCAGTTCGGGAAGCAACCTGCCATATTCATCTGCTCTGTCCCACATGAGACTCCAGATGGATAATACCGTGGTTGACTCTTAAATGCCCTCTGGGAAATAACTGATGTACTAGGTATGAATAAATTTATTTTAAAAATCCCTCTTTCCCATTCATGTTTGGAATTAATTGCCCATTAAATGTTGCAAACATACCCTCATCCATCACTTCCTCAGCAAGTTAATTACACACGTAAAACACCGTCTCTAAAAAATGCCTTTTGTCTTTTTTTTTAAAAAATCTCTCTTTTCATCTTAAACATATGTCCTCTCGTCTTGAAATCCCCCTCCTGGGAAAAGGCTGCTATCGTTAACTCTAAACTTCCTTCTCAATAATTCATAAACTTCTGTAAGGTCGCCGGTCAAAACCCTAACCGAGAGTGAAAACAGTCTCAACTAGGAGAAAGTGAGAACGGCAAATGAGAGAACAGAGTCGAGAGTGTTGTGCTGAGAAAGCACAGCAGATCAGGCAGCATTTGATGAGCAGGAGAATCGACGTTTCGGGGAAGAGCCTGGTGAAGGACACTTGCGCGAAAAAAAATTGATTCTCCTGCTCCTGGGATGCTGCCTTACCTGTTGTGGTTTTCCAGCACCTGATCTCGAATCTGAAAATAGTCTCAGCCTATCCAGCCTTTCATTATAACTCAAACCTTCCACAGGCAACAAGTGTGTATACCTTTTGTGAACCTACACCAGCTGAATAATATCATTCTTACAACTGGGCGACCAGAACTGGACATAATATTCCAGAAGAGGCCTCATCAATGTCCTGCTAAACTTCAACATAACGTCCCAACTGCTATACACAAAGGACTGAGCAATGAAGGGAAGTGTGTTAAATGCCTTTAAACCATCTTGTCTGTAGGTGATGCAAATTACAAGGAATTATGTACCTGCACACCGAGCTTCCGTGTTCTCCAATATCGGCAAAGCCATACTCTTTATGTTGTACCAAAATGCAATACCTGCCATTTATCCAGATTGAACTCAATGCTACATTTTTCAGTCCAACGACTCATTGGATGAAGATCCTTTTGAAACTGAGATAATCTTCTCCACTGTCTGTAATTCTGGTGTCGCCTGCAAACCTACTAAGCATGCCTGCTGTGAGTTCCACTGTTTTCTCATATAGATCAATGATTCATATTTACTTGTAGTGGCCGTGATTTAGCAGTGTGCAGATCATACAACAGTTTGTCATGCAATTAACCATGAGGAAGATAGCCGCAGACTGCAGGGAGATATCAAACAATTTGAAATAAAAATGGTGAAAGCAATTCATTCCAGGGAATTGGGTGATAATGAAGCAAAATTAAACTTCAAACCAGCTGCCCACGCTCCAGCTGTGGCACTCAGCTGTCTCCGCAAGATGCACTGTAGATTGCTGTTATTATAAACGGGAACACATATTCCCTGCTGCCCCGCCTTTGATCAGAAGCACTCCCAACCTCGGAATTGCTTGTGCCTCTAAACCATCATAGAAACACCATGCATTCTCCGGTTGCATCACTTGAGCCGTCGATTATCTCTGCGACCTCATTCCCATCCCGATTTCAAGTTGCATCTTCTCGACTGCGCCACTCAGTCCCTCTGATTCTGGGGCTAGGAACTGGGACTATGTGGCACCACTGGTTACTGGCTTGTGTCGGGAAACTCGTGAAGTAGCCGATGTTGAACTGCATTGCTGTTGAAGTATACATTTCAACAACAGCTTGGTAACAACAATGACTGCAGATGCTGGAAACCAGATTCTGGATTAGTGGTGCTGGAAGAGCACAGCAGTTCAGGCAGCATCCGAGGAGCAGTAAAATCAACGTTTCGGGCAAAAGCTTTTCATCAAGAATACAAGCAGAGAGCCTGAAGAGTGGATAGATAAGTGAGAGGAGGGTGGGGGTGGGGAAATAGAAGCATAGAGTACAATCATTAAGTGGTGGAGGGGATGAAGGTGATAGGCCGGGAAGAAGGGTGGAATGGATAGGTGGAATAGAATATAGCGGGTAGGACAAGTCAGGACAAGTCATGGGGACAGTGCTGAGCTGGAAGTTTGGAAATGGGGTGAGGTGAGGGAAGGGGAAAGCAGGAAACTGTTGAAGTCCACATTGATGCCCTGGGGTTGAAGTGTTCCGAGGCGGAAGATGAGGCGTTCTTTCTCCAGGTGTCTGGTGGTGAAGGAGCGGCGGTGAAGGAGGCCCAGGACCTCCATGTCTTGGGCAGAGTGGGAGGGGGATTTGAAATGTTGGGCCACGGGGTGGTGTGGTTGATTGGTGCGGGTGTCCCGGAGATGTTCCCTTAAGCGCTCTGGTAGGAGGCGCCCAGTCTCCCCAATGTACAGGAGACTGCACCGGGAGCAACGGATACAAAAAATGATATTGGTGGATGAGCAGGTAACAATAGCTGCACTGTCCCCGGAGTCTTTGATGTTTTGGAGAAATCTATTTATCTCAGCCTTCAACACATTAATGATGGAATCACCACAGCCACTGGGGGAACCGATGTTAAACGGTCAGCCCATTCTGAGTTCCCATATATCTGCCACTGTTCGCTCAGCACTGATATTGTGTATTTCTTGATCTGCCTAACATTTCTTATGATACTTTACTTATTACATATGCTTAGCGTGTTTGTCTGTGATTTGCCATGATCGTATAGTGGTTAGTACTCTGTGTTGTAGCCGCAGCAACCTCGGTTCGAATCCGAGTCACGGCAGTAATTGCTTTATGTGTCCCAGTCTTTTGTGAAACACAAAAGGAATCAGTTGTTTTAAAGTTTTGATTTTCTCCATGGTGATTTTTTTTTTCATTCAAGCTCTGCTCGCTCACATCTCTGTGTTTCATATGTCAGAATTCAAATCCACCTGTTCTCAGAGATTTCTTCCCTCCTACAATCACTAACCGAACTTTCCATCCCATACCCCCATTTCATTAATTTGGAGATGTCGGTGTTGGACTATGGAGTACAAAGTTAAAAATGACCCAACACCAGGTTATGGTCTTACAGGTTTAATTGAAGCACTAGCTTTCGGAGCGCAGCTCTTTCATCATGTGTCTGTGGAGTCATTTCCTATTTCACTAAGGCATTGCAGAATCTAACACTGACTCTCACATTGATACCGATCAGTCTGTGTGGCTGTCGTCACTGTTGTTGGGTGAACGTGCCCGAACCCCACCATCGGGACCTGCAGACCATTTGATCCATTTGGTTACCACTGTTGTGAGATCAATACTCATGTAGCAGCTTTTACTGATATGGACCAGATATTATTGTTGCGGGGTGGGGGGGGGGGGGGGGGGGGAGGTTAAGCTCAGGAAAATGGCACAGAACAGTATCGGGGAAAAGTGACTTAATTGGATAAGATAATTTTCACTGCTTTTCTGCAATGGCCAAGCGCTATTACCACTGCACACTGAACTGTTAATTCAGACACCAGGGACCTGGGTTTGACTCCGACCATTCTAGGTGGTAGAATTGGGATTCAATAAATATCTGGAATTACGAATCTAATAACTCCTATATATCCATGTTCAATTATTGAAAAACAACAAAGCCATCTGACGTCATTTAAGGAATGAAACTGCCATTCTTACCTGCTCGCGCCTCCATGTGACTCCAGACTTACTACAAGATGGTTGAGTCTCAACTACCCGCTGTGCACTTAGGGAGAGCAATCAATACTGCCGAGACAGCGACGCCCTCATACTGTAACAGAATAGAAAAAAAAGTTCATTAGGCCCTAGCTAGATTACTGTGTGCAGTTCTGCAATTCAGAGTACGACATGGATGTGATCGCACTGGGAACGTTGCAGTAGAGATTCACTGGGATATTGTCTGGGCTGAAGAGTTTTAGTTGTGAGGAGAGATTGGACAGACTGGGGTTGTTTGTCGCCGAGCAGAGGAGATTGGAGAAAACATGACTGCGATGTACTAAATACTGAGGGATATGGATAGGATAGACTGAAAGAAGTGTCTATTGATGGAGAGATCGAACACTGGGTCCAAGAGATTTCGGGAAAAGGCAGAAAGGTTTGAGTAGATTTGCGGAAAGGGTCAGAAGGGCGGAAGTCATTCTAACCTTTAAAAAAAATTCAGATGTGAATTTATGATGTCAAAACATGTAAGATTATGGGCTAAACGATGGAAAACTTGATTCAGGTCGTTAAGCAGTTGTGTTAGACAAGTGCGGCCACAACAGACTGAAGGGTCTCCTTCGATGTTGTTGTCCTCCATAGTATCGTGGTTAGTGTCCCCGCCTGTCACCGGACTCAGTTCTACACTGGGGGCATTGTAAAGGTTTTTAACCTGTCGCTATGTTCCCAGTGAAGGTTATTCATGTTTGGCTTTCCATTCTCGATGGGACATGTCTCAGGAAGAACAGTGCTGTCTGAATCAGCTGGGGAAGGACTGCAGCTCCTGGGGAGACAGTGTCAGTGAAAGTGCAAGCACGTTACTTCTGCAAACTGCAGAAGTTTGTGTTTGTGTTGCAATGAAAACAATTATATAGAGTTGTTCCTGACTCATTTGTTTATTTAAAGCAGGAATCTGAGGAAGAAAATAGAGTAAACCCATTCAGACCTGAGTGCAGTAACATTTCCAGCAGAACTACTGAGGTTGTACAGCGTAGAACCGCGTTGGATGCATTGAATTCGGGTTGGTGGGCACAGCTTGCTTTCACTAGGCGGAGTTGCTAGTGTGTAAAGCCATTACACATGATGCAAGTAGTGTTCAATGTGATGGTACATTTGTTCATTGGTTCGCACTGCTCTTAGGTCTGTAGGTTAGGTGGATTGGCCATTTTAAACTGGGCTGATGTGTCCAGGGAGTGAATTCAGTAAGTTAAGTGAAATAGCCATGGGTAACACGGTGATAAGGTCAGCAGTCACACGATGTCAGGTTTTATTCCAGCTGGTTTATTTGAAATCAGAAGACAGAAGCCTGCAGGGATAGAGACGGGAGCGGGTTGAGATGGTGTTCAGAGTCTCCCTATAGACTCGATTGGGTTAATTGTACTTTCTGCATTGGAGGGAATCTGTGATTCTATCAGAGAGGACACTGCCAGCGTTTACTGGGCTGCTAAGACATTAGAGACGATGCTGACGGCGTTTAGTGAGGATGGAGTTTTATTTATTTGTGTTTTGGAAAATTTGAAACTAAACCAACGAAAACCAAATGGAAGTTTTCCAGATGATTTGAGGTTTGGAGAGAGTAAATATGTGGTAAATTCACTCTTTCAAGTTCATAAATTTCTGAAAGTCAAGATTTCAAACCATCGATGTAGGACTAATAAATGATGGGAACAGAATTTCTGTCACTCAGACAATCCGTTTCCAAAATATTTGGAAAGGCACAGTTAGATACACAGAAGCAGTGAGTTTGACCAGGAGAGAGACAGCGTGTGGCCAGGTAAAAGTGTAAAGGAGGGTGTAGGGGATAGAAGGTGCGAGGAAACAAGGTCTAATTTGGACGACTTCACATGCAAAGAAATATCGGAAACGAATGCAGCTGAGTAAGATTCAGCAAGAAAACCTCAGAATTTTGAAAGATTTATATTAATATTCCACATGAAACATTATAAATGGAACTGAGCAGATTTTGTATATTGTCAAGGAAAGCTATTCCATCATGAACCGGAAGTGACCCGTCTTTTAGAGATCCATTTCCTGCTTTAATCCCAAGCCTTAAAGATGGGAGGACGATCGCCAGGATATTGGGTTCATTTGATACCCACTGAAATCTGCCAAAGTAACTGAGCATCAAAACTGGCATCTTGTTTTGTAGTTCAACCTTCTGTTTTTCACATCAGTATTTTGTTTAAGCTGAAATAAATTCGGAGCAAAATTGAATACAACATTAAGCGTTCCATTCATAAAAATCCAATTCACTTCCGATCATTGGAATGAACAGAGTGAAGTTGCAGCAAAATTAATAAAATGAATCGAACAAAACTGCATTTCCGGGAATTTTACCCAGTTCAGGTTCAGCCATATGAGAAAGACCATCGAGCTAAAACATCACCTTCACTTCTCTCTCCATATATACTTCTTCACGTGAGAGAGAAACTATCTGAAGAAATTATGCGTCAAGACAAAATTTGCGTGTGAATGTGACGGGAATTTCATGTTTGCTGGTTCATTCTGAGACAGTTCCGACTCGAAATAAATCAAGGACAAGGTATTCCTTCCAAGGACGGGCTCAATCCCTTGGATTTTGCTGGTATTATTATTCCGCTGAAAGCAGAAACATAATGGTGTGGATTCGATTCGGCTCAGAGAATTTCTTATCGCCTAGGTGCACCAAATGTGATCTTGACGGGGTCACATGTGAGCCCCTTTGCAATGGGCTTAAGTCTCCCAGGTGTTCAGGCGACGGGTTTCTCTTCCATTGCGCATGTGTGGATTTGAATCCTTCTCTGGCTGTTACTTCCATCATAAGCAGCTGTGGTTTCCCTTTGTGCCTCGCATCTTTAGGATACTTTGGGTGGAGAATCTTGCTCTTGCCCTTCATTGCAACGGAGATTTGTGATAAATCGATATCTCATCAAAGTCGAAGTAAAGCAATTTGATTCTGTTGTAAGTTACATTGGGATAATGAAAAGGAGTGCAAACGTTTCTTTCCTCCTTTCATTCCATCTTGACTTTCTATGAATTTACATCGAATGAAAGGGGAACAAAAAAGGAGAGATCGGGTGCAATAGCTTATCCAGAGGGCTTGTGAATTTTAATGTCACACTCCACCAAAGTTCTGATCAGTATTTTAAACAGTCAATTGAATTGGAACCGCAGAAAACCTTTCCAATGAAATGAATCTTTCATTCTTTCACAAATTTTTGCTGTGTGAATCATACCACGATCCAGCATCCAGCGTGGTCACCAAGTTGGCAACAATATTAGATCCGCCAATTTTCTTTAGCAATCACAACATCTGCACATACCCATCTGCGGTGTGCCCAGTGCCATTTGTTGTATCCAGGCCACAGCACATTTCCTGTTCATGACCTTATGAGCTTAGTTCCTGATCTGTCTGATCAGTTTGAGAAACCTTTTCTATCACTTCATCCCATCCTCTCAGAATTCTAAAGGTATCAATAAAATAAGACGTTAGACCAAATGATGTAGGATTGGAAGTCGGCCATTCAGCCCATCGAGTCTGCTCCACCATTCAACGAACTCATGGCTGATCTGATAAGCCTCAACTCCATTCTCCAGCATAGCCTCGACAAAACTTCACCGTCTTTCTGGTTAAATATCTGTCTGGCACAGTTTGAAAATACACAACAACTCACCCTCAATAACAATTTCGGAAGGAGTTCCACCGATTCACTGGCCCCTGAGCAAAGAAATTACTCCTCATTTTTGAATTAAGTAGGTAATATCTAATTCTGAGTTCATGTCCTCTGGTGCTCTCCTCATACCAGAGGGTGAACCACCTGCCCGTAACTACCCTGTCAAGATCCCATGAATATTGAACGTTTATAAATGTTATTATGTGATTATAGAGCTCCCCTCCGTCTCCTTTGTTTCAAGGAGAATAATCCCAGCCTAACCAATCATTCCACGAAGCTCCATTTTCTCCAGTGTTTACAACATGTTCATTAATCTCTGCTGTCCCCTGCAGCGTCCTTACATATTATTACAGCAGGAGGAGACATTTATGCGAAGAAACGGTTGAAATTTCAAGCACAGACGGGAATTGGAACTTGAAATCAGACAGTGACTGGAATCAAATTGGTCCACACAAGGAGGAAATAGAATAATGATCACTCTGACAAATGAGAATTTAATCATATCTCATTGACATTCAATAGCTTTACTGTAAACAAATTACCCCGTGTAATCTTCCACAGAGCTATTATTCCAGGGGAAAAGCTTATCGAAACTGGCTACATAAATACTTTGACAACAATAACATGTTCTTGAGACATTTTTTTATTATAAACTCAACTCATTGTTCTGTGAATCCTACATCATTTGCAAGGCACAAATGAGACGTGGAATATAACTCTCTCCATTTACCTAGATGGCTATAACTTCAATAACACTTAAGGAACTGGACACCGTCCACGACAATGCAGTCACTTGAGTGTACCCTCTTCAACACCTGCAATATTCATTCCCTTCACCGCTAAGGCGCAATTGCAGCAGAGTGCACCACTATAAGATGCACTGGAGTAAGTCATTCGGGCATTTTGACAACCTTCAAAGCTCAACAGCTATACTGACTATTTAACAAGGTTGGAAGATGCAACGAAACGCCACCGTTTTCAAGTTCCCCTCCAAGGCCCATAGCACCCTGACTTGGAAACGTATCAGTGAGAAACTCATTGGTGAAATGGTCTTGATGGGCAAAGTTGCATACTTCAGCCTTCCATCTTTTATCTTACAATTTTAAGAAAAATGTTGATTTATGCCGTGACCAGACTTGTGTTCAGTCCTTTAGCTGTTCCCTAAACTGGTGGTTGCTAAAGTTCTGCTTTCATCCACAGTCTGTGGTCAACAATAGAAAATATCTGAAAATCCTCTCAATCAACAGACTCCCCTTCAGATTAGAGTGGTGTTGGAGAAGCACAGCAGGTCCGGCAACATCTGAGGAGCAGGAAAAATGGACGTTTCAGGCAAAAGCCCTTCATCAGGAATGAGACTGGGAGCACATGGGATGGAGAGATAAATGGGAAGGGGGTGGGGCAGGGGAGAAGGTAGCTGAGAGTGCTGTAAGTGGATACAGGCGTGGGGTGAACATGATATGTCAGAGAAGTAGGTAGAGTGGATAGGTGGGAATGAATATACACAGGTGGGACAAGTCAGGCGGATGGTGTTGAGCCTGAAGGTG
This sequence comes from Chiloscyllium punctatum, assembly GCF_047496795.1. NCBI lineage: Eukaryota > Metazoa > Chordata > Chondrichthyes > Orectolobiformes > Hemiscylliidae > Chiloscyllium > Chiloscyllium punctatum. The sequence goes on from NC_092762.1 coordinate 24,644,830, forward strand.
GGAACTGGGGTAAGGTAGGGGAGGGGAAATGAGGCAACGGGTGAAGTCAAAATTGATGCCATGGGGTTGAAGAGTCCCGAGGCGGATGATAAGGCTTTCTTCCTCCAGGCATCGGGTCGTGAGGCAGTGGCGATACAGGAGGCCCAGGACCTGCATGTCCTCGGGAGAGTGGGAGGGGGAGTTGAAATGTTTGGCCATGGGGCACTGGGATTGATTCTTGCGGGTATCCTGGAGGTATTCTCGGTAATGCCCTGTGAGGACACATCTCCTCTCTCCAACTTAGAGGAGACTGCATCGACAGGAACATATACAAGAAATGGCATGTGTGGAAGTGCAGGAGAAACTTTGATGGATGTGGCAGCCACCATTAGAGCCTTGGACAGAGGTGAGGAGGTAGATGTGGGTGCAGGTTTTGCAATTTCTGCAGTGACATGGAAATTTATATTTCCCTCCCCACCCCTATCCACTTTTCACAAAGACTGTTTCCTCCACTACTACCTCGTCAAGCCCAGGCCCTCCAATGACCCACCCTCCCCTCACGGCACCTTCCCCTTCCACCACAGGAATTGCAAAACCTTCACGCACATCGTCCCTCTCACATCCTTCCAAGGCTCCAATGAGCCTTCCACATCCATCAAATGTGCATGTGCACTTCCACACATGTCATTTACTGCATCTGTTGCTCGCGATGTGGTCTCCTCTACATTGGGGCCTACAGACACATTCTCGGAGAGCGCTTCAGAGAACATTTCCAGGGCACCCGCAACATTCAACTCCAACGCCCCATGACCCAAAACATCAATTACCACACAACCCCCCGACTCTCCCAAGGACATGCAGTTCCTGGGTATCCTCCACCGCCATTCCCTCACCACCAGATGCCAGATCTTCCACCTAGGGACCCTCAACTCTAGGGCATCAACGTGGTCTTCATCAGTTTCCTCATCTCCTCACAGCCACCTTATCCGAGTTCCAACCTTCTATTTTGGCAACATCCTACTGACCTGTCCCACCTGTCTATCTTCCTTTACACCTATCCGTTCCACCCTCTTCTCCGACCTATCACCTTTAACCCCATCTCTATCCACCTCTTGCACTCTCAGCTAAATTCTTCCCAGACCCAGTCCTCCCGTTATTCTCTCCATCCTCGAGGCTCCGAGCTTTCTTCCTGATGAAGGGCGTTTGCCCGAAACGTTATTTGTTTCTGCAACTCGGATGCTGCCTGACGTGCTGTGCTTCTTCAGCGCCACTGTAATCTTGATTCTGATTTCCAGCACCTGCAGTACGCACTTCCGTCCATCTGTTTCCCCTGTCCATTGATCTTGAATAGGCCGTTGCTAAAGTTCCAGCATCATTTCCCTGCTCTTATATTCCCACCTGCTGTCAAGAACAGAAAGTATCTCCAACCCATCGAGACCACTTGATCCCTTGTCCAATCACCTTCAAACATTCTGAATGCCTACTCCAATTTCTCTTTTGTTACTGTTAACAGTCACACTTTCATCATTGTTCCTTCCCAAATTCATTATCACCCACTTCACTGGATTGAATTCCTTTCAGCACATTTTCTTGCCAATTGTTTCCAATCTCCCTGCAGTCTATGGCTTTCTTCCTCATGGTTAACGACATAACTAATTGTTACCTGATTTGCAAACAGCTAAATGATGACCACGACAAATAAGTAAAAATCGTTGACCTATATGAGAAAACAATAGAACTCATAGAAGCCATGGTTCATAAGTTTGCAGAGGACAGCAGAATTGGAGACTGTAAAGAAGGTGATCTAAGATTCCAGAAGGATCTAAATCCATTGCGTCTTTGGGCTGAAAAATGTCACATGAAGTTCAATCTGGAAAAATGGAACGTGTTGCATTTTGCAACATCAAATAAGAGTAGGGCTTATACAATTAATGATCGGGCGTGGCATCGTGTTGTGGAACACGGAGGCCAGGGATGCAAGTACATAATTCATTTTGTTTGCTTCATATATAGACAGAATGGTTCAAAAAAATGTCATCTTGCCTTCGATGCTCAGTCCTTTGAGCGTAGGAGTTGCTACGTTATGTTGAATTTGAATAGGACATTGGGTGATGCGTCTTCTGGAATACTGTGTCCAGTTCTTGTCGCCCAGTAATGGCAAGGAAATTATGTGGCTGGAGTCGGTTTAGAACAGGTATACCAGCGTATGGCTAGTGGGGAAGGTTTGAGTTATAACGAAAGGCTGGATCGGCTGAGAATATTTTCACTCGAACACTGGAGTTTGAAAGGCGCCCTGATAGAAATTTATAAATTATTGAGAGTTCGGCTGGAGTTAACTGTAACTGTCTTTTCTCCAAGGAGGGGCACTTCAAGACGAGACGGCAAATGTTTAAAGTGAAAAGAGGGATTTAAAATAAGACATGAGAGGCTTTTTTTTTAACAGAGGATGGTTTATGTGTGCAATTCACTTCCTGAGGCAGTGATGAATGAAAGTACATTTACAATATTTACAGGATAATTGGATCGATAAATGAATTGGAAAGTTTCAGTGGGATTAACAAAGCTATTCATTCATGCCTTGTACATAATTTATTGCCCAGAGTGAAGTTCAGAATCAACCACAATATTATGGATCTGGAGTCACATACCAGCCAGACCAGATAGGTATGACAGTTTCCTTCCCTATCAGGCATTAGTGAATCAGATCTACAACAACTGATTCAATATCATCATTAGACTCTAGGTATTTATTTAAATAAAATTCCAGCATCTGCCATGCCAGGGTTTGAACCCGTGTCCACTGAATTATGTCTGGACGTTCATATTAACAATGCAGTGATAATATCACAAGGGCATTATTAACCCTCAGCAGTTACAAGAGCCGTCAGATGAGACTCGATTAGTTTGGCAGTATGTTCAGTATGAGCTTGTAGGAGTGAAAGGCCTGTTTTCATGCTGCGTGAGTCTATGACTTTGACGCTATGAAACCGGCAGCTGGTTGGGATTAACAGCAGCGTTGACAGTTTTATTGATCTCCTTCTGGGATATGTAATCTTGCTGGTTACTCTGTAGGCTCTTCTGCTCATTGAGCCCTTCCCACACACGGGATTATTGAATAGCCTGTCCCCAGTTTGACTGAGTAGACGAGTTTCCACTTCAGCAGGTAATTGAATACCGCATTGCCCTGGTTTCTTTGTGATATCGGTGTCCTTGTTTCTACCCAGGATGAACGATTGGTTCAAATCATGTCCATGCAGTTGCAAGTCCCGTTGTCCATGTTGTGAATGTGTTTTGATTCTTAGTGATATACCCACAGGGTGTGGATGTTGCTGGTCAGGACAGCATTTCTTGTTCTTCCAGATTCGCTGCTGTCTCGCTGCACAGAAGATATGGATTGGATCCCAGTCTCGTGTGACTGTGTGCAGTTTGCACATTCTCTCTTTGCTTGTGTGAGTTTCCTCCCACAGTCTGAAGGTGTGCAGGTTTCTGGGATCAGTCATGGGAAATGAAGGGGAATGGAATAGGTATGGAATATGGGTCTGATAGGATGTGCTTCAGAGGGATGGTGTCGACTGGAATGGGCCGAATGGCCTGCTTTCCCAAACGGTCCTCATTCTTGGATTAAGGGTCAGCTATTTTGTTCAGGTCCTGGAGACACAAGTAGGCTGGATTGGGTAAAGATGGTAGCATCCCCTGTATTAGAGACATGCATGAATGGGATTGCAGGAAATTAAAGGCATGTTCTCTGTTCCTGAGATCAGGCTTCCATTCCAGGTTTTATTCATCGAACTTTAACATTACCAGTTCCGTGTGTGAGTCCCCAGGGATGAGTAGTTTATTATATAACCACAACACCACCTTCTCCAGGTTGCAGTATTTATTGGGAACAAGAAGCTGATTCTGAGCTGATGCGAACAAAAGCAGATGCAAATGTCAAAACCACTGATCCAAACAGGAAAATGAAATTTTGAACCTTGCAACCTCAAAGTTAAAGTCTCCACACGCTTTAGATGCGCCACTCGGCTGTCTCAGCAACATGTACTGTTTATGGTCATAATATTATAAATGGGGGCAAGTATTCCCTTCCGCCCCGCTTTTGACGAGGAGCTGTCCCAACCTCGGAAATACATGCGCCACTTTCCTGTCATTCCATCCCAGTTTCCAATTGGATCTTCGTGCATGCTTCACACAGTTTCTCTGATTCCAGGTCTGGAACGAGGATTATGTGTGATTGCCTGCAGCAATTGGTCCTGCCTTTTGTGGGCAAAGTGATGAAGTAGCCAATGTTCAAATATAATGCTATTGAAGCATACGTTTCAACAATAGTCTGCACTCTCCCAAGAGTTTGGAGAGTTTCATTAATCCCATTCTCCTGTACTCTCATTCATGGAATCTCCACAGTCTCTGGGGACACTATATTTAAAGATTCTGTTCATTCTACGTTCCCACATGCCTGTCGCTAAGTCTTGATATTGTACATTCTTCCTGACATTTCCTCTGCTACCATCCTGTTTGCAGTTTGCAAGCGTGCTATGTGAATGCTGTAACAGTTTAGTAGCTCGCATTCTGCGTTGTGATTGCAGCGACCTCGGCTAGAATCCACCTCATGGCGGTCAGTTCTCTCACAGTTTTACTTTTGGTGAAACACGGTCAGAAATTAATCGTTTTTACAAGATAATATTCTCCGAGGTGATGATCTGTTTGCCATCGAATTTTGTTCTCTGATATTTCTGCATTTCATGTATCAGGATTTAAACACAAACGTTCTCGAAGATGTCTCTCCCTCGCACTCTCTCTAGCTCTGTTTTCCGTCCCTAGACCCATTTGACTGAGACATTGCACAATCTAACATACACTTACACGTTGGTACCGTTGCACTCACTGTTGCTGGGCGACCATGCCCCAATCTCTTCATTGGCACCTTCAAATCATTCGATCCGTTTGGATATCGTGGCTGTGAGATCAATTCTCTTTTAGCAGCTTTTACTGACATGGACCAGAGATTATTGGAGCGTGAGGCTAAATAAAAGGGCATAGGGAATATCTGGGGAAAAGAGATTCTATTGGAAAAGATCCCCCATGGGGGCTTTCTGCGATAGCCCGGTGGGATTATTCCTGGGTTGTAAACACAGCAAAGCCAGGTAATGTTCTGTGGAGTCGGGTTGGATTCCCACCACACCACGACGATGATAGTATGTGAATGCAATAAATGCCTAGAATTAAGAATACGTTGTCTGAAAAACCCATCTGTTTCACTGACATCCTTGAGGGAAGGAAACTGCCGTCCTTATCTGGTCTGGCGTGACTCCAGACCGGAAGGCAATAAAAGCTGCAGAGCTACCCCCGATGCTGTTACAGAATGGAAATATGTTCATTCGGCTCAGTGCTAGAATTGTACAGGGATGAGATCGCACTGGGAGAGTTGCAGGAGAGATTCACTCGGATAGTGTCGAGGCTGAAGAGTTTCAGTCATGAAGGGAGACAGGACAAACTGGGGTTGTTTGTCACCGTGCAGAGGGGTTTGTGAGGGGTATAGATAAGGTAGACTGAAAGAAGCGTTTCCCATCGATGGGAAGGACGATCACAGGAGGCCAGAAATTTAAGGAGAGAGACATAAAGGTTTAAGTAGATGTGTAGATAAGCGGTATAGGCCGGCGGGTGTTCGAATTTGGAGCACACTGTCTGTTAGGGTCAGAGAGGCAGCAACCCTTATAACCTGAAGGAATATGCAGATGTGAATATGTTCTGCCAATACCTGTAAGGCTATGGGCTTAACCATTCGGGTCGTTAAGCAGTTGCTTTTGACAAATGCAACCACAACTGGCTGAAGTGTCTCCTTTGAAACTGTTGTCCTTGTTAGAATCGTGGTTAGTGTCGCCGTATGTTATGCAGGAGTTCAAGCTCAATTCCTGGCTGGGGCACTGTAAATATTTTAAAACTGTCGCTCCGTTTCCAAGTGCGGGTTATTAATGCCTGTCCTTCCATTCTCCATGGGAAATGTCACAGGAAGGACAGTGCTGTCTGAATCAGCGTGGGGAAGGTCTGCAGCTCCCGGCGAGACAGAGTGTCAATGAAAGTGCAAACACGTGACTTCCGCAACCTGCACCTTGTGTCTGTACTGGAGTCTAACCCATTTAATAGAAAGAAGGAGGAAGCTGAGGAAGAAACAGGGTAAACCAATTCAGATGTGAGCGCAGAAACATTTTCCGCTGCATCATGAGGAAAACTGACAAATGGCTCCGAGAAAGAGTTTGTCTTTCAGAACTGTTCGTTCACAGAGATGTTTGTTGTTCCACTCAAGCCCTTAAGAAATTGAATAACAATTTAACTAAGACTTGAAATGTTAGAACACACCAGGCGATGAGTCACGTCTGGAAACTGTGTTTTCAAGCCAGATGTTTGATAACTGATAATGATGCATAGGCTGAATGGCCATTCGCCATGCTTTTAAAACCTCGATAACTGTCATTTCTCAACTGAACAAAATAGGCAAAAACAAGTCATCAAGAAAAGTTCCAAGCATTGCATATGTCGTCCTTGGTGCGAACGTGCTGAAATGCAGCTGTCTCGCTGCTATTTCCCAATGTTGATTTCCAGTCAGGGAAAAAAAAAACATTGTTGGTCCTTATGGAAATCTGAAATAGAACATGAATTCCTGACATTACAAAACAGCAAAGGTAGCAGTTCTGTCAGAGTCAGTGAGAATTTCATATCAGAGATGAAATCAAATTGGAAGAAACGCTGAAATAAGCTGCCTTTTCCTGCTGAGACTCAGTACTACAAAATAATCCTTATTGAAACATAGAGGTATTTTCAAGGATTTAATAAGTTGGATGCAGAAAGTTTGGTTCTGTGACCAGAGCACCTCGTATCGAATGACTTGGAGATGCCGGTTTTGGACTGGGATATGCAAATTTGAAAATCACACAACCCCAGGTTATAGTTTAACAGGTTTAATTGGAAGTACTAGCTTTCGGACCACTAATCATTCATCAGGTGATTGTGGAGTGCACATTTGTAAGACACAGAATTTATAGCATATGTTTGCAGTGTGATGTAACTGAAATTGTACATTGAAAAATGGCTTGATTGTTTGCTCAGTCTCCGATCTGTTTTCATGACCATGTTAGCTTCGCTTTTTCATATGCAAAGCGCAAAGCTTTTTTTATTTTAAAGTTTCATTCTCAGGTGAAGTTAAACAACTGGTGTCTGCCCCCCTGTGCTGCTGTCTGTTCCATAATGTTTAGACTGATTCTAATTTATAAAAATGAGTTACCAGAGACTTACATGGATTCATGAAGTTTTTGAGCAAAGTACAATGTAACTCTGCAAGTACAAATTCACCCCACAGACGGATATGTGTGTGTGTGTGTGTGTGTGTGGGAGGGTCTCTGTTTGTCGATAGGGCAATGGGATCACCTGTACTGTGACATGAACCCAATGACCATGGGTACCGAATTTAGCTATCAGTCTCTGTGGGGGCACTTTTAGCTGCTGCCTGTTCCGAAGACCGCCTTTGAGGGTTGTCACCCAAAGATCCGAGGTCAAATGTCCTGGATCACTGAAGTGCTCTCCACCTGGGAAAGGGTACACCTGTCTGTTGATTGATGTGCAGCGCCCATTCCGTTGTTGTAGCCTCTGCTCGGCTTCACCAATGTACCATGTCTTAAGGCATCCTTGTCTGCAGCATGTTGTTTTTTTTTAGATTAGCGTCAGTCTAAACATTATGGCATGGACGCAGAACACACGGACTAACACCTTCAACATATTATCTGTGCTGACACTAATTGGTTAAGTCCACCTGAGAATGTAAGTGTTAAAAGAAAGTTTTTCGATTTACATAAGAAAGAAATGAACCTAACATCGTCATTCTAACAGTTAGAAGACTGAACAAGCAATCAAGGTATTTTTCCAATGTATAATTTCAGTGACATTACACTGTAACCTTTCGCTATAAATTCTGTACCTTACCACTGTGTACTCCACAGCCACCTGATGAAGGAGCAGCTCTCCAAATGCTATTGCTTCCATTAAACCTGTTGGACTATGACCTGGTGTTGTGCGATTTTTAACTTTGTATTAGAGTGCGGATCTCACAATTAAAACAGAGATGAAGAAGCATTTATTCTCTCAGACAGTTCTGTATCAGTGGACTTTCTTGTAGCAGAAGGCTGTTGAGGAAATGTCATTAGGTGTATTGAGGCTGAGATTGGTAGATCTTCAAACAGCAAAGACATCAAGCATTCTGGCGAAAGGCAAAAATTGCAGTTCAAGGTTATCAGATCAGATATGAAACCATTCAATAGCAGAACAGACTTGATGGTCTGAATGGTGACTATTTTTTCCTAAAATTGTTGGCCTTAATATGAAGCTGCAAAACCGACCTGAGTAAAACGTGCCAAATTTTTAAAAAAGTGTGGTCCCTCGGAGCACTGAACCGAGGTGCAATGTACAAAGAACCACACACAAAGGGCAGGCAATATTGGGTCATTGATCCGTCGTGATCAGTATACCAAGGTAAACAGGAAAACCGATATTCAGTGTCTACATTGAACCTGGCTCCACGAGGCATGTGGTTAACTCTCACAAACCACTATTCCCCTTCCGTTTTCCTGACGCCCCCTCCGTTCTTGTTTTAAACTGATTGAACTTCAGGCAATTGCAAATGACATTGCTGATGTGGAACTGAAGCATATAGAACATAGAACATTACAGTGCAGAACAGGCCTTTCGGCCCTCGATGTTGTGCAACCCTGTCATACTAATCTGAAGCCCATCCCATCTACACTATTCCATGTACGTCCATATGCCTCTCCAATGACGACTTAAATGCACTTAATCTTGGCGAATCTACCACCGTTACAGGCAAAGCTTTCCATGCCCTAACTTCTCTCTGAGTAAAGAAACTACCTCTGACATCTGTCTTGTACCTATCTCCCCTCACTTTAAAGTTGTGACCCTCGTGTTTGCCGTCCCCATACTTGGAAAAAGACTCTCCCTGTCAACCCTATCTAAACCTCTGATTATCTTGTATGTCTCTATTAAGTCACCTCTCAGTCTTCTCTCCAACGAGGACAGCCTCAAGGCCCTCAGTCTTCCCTCATAATACATTCCTTCTACACCAGGCAACATGCTAGGAAATGCCCTCTGAACCCTTTCCAAAGCGTCAACATCCTTCTTATAATGCGGTGACCAGAAACGTCGACAATACTTCAAATGTGGCCGTACCAGATCTTTGTACAGCTGCAGCATAACCTTCTGATTCCAGAACTCAATTCCTGTATTAATTATGGCCAAAACACTGTTTTCCTTCTTAACAACCCTATCAATCTGGGTGGCAACTTTCAGGGATTTGTGTACATGGACACCGAGATCTCTCTGCTAATCTGCACTCCCAAGAATCTTACCATTATCCGAGTACTTTGCATTCCGACTACTCCGTCCAAAGTGTATCACCTCACACTTGTCCACATTAAACTCCATTTGCCACCTCTCAGCCCAGCTCTGCATCCTATCTATGTCCCTCTGCAACCGACAACATCCTTCGTCACTATCCACAACACCACCGACCATAGTGTTGTCCGCAAATTTACTAACCCACCTTTCTAAGCCCTCATCCAGGACATTTACAAAAATGACGAATAGCAGTGGACCCAACATCGACCCTTGTGGAATGCCGCTAGTAACTGGACACCAAGATGAACATGTTGCATCAACTACAACCCTCTGTTTTCTTTGAGGGAGCCAATTACTGATTCAAACTGCTATGTCTCCCACAATCCTCCACATTTTGTATAATAGCCTACTGTGGGAATCTTATTGAACACCTTGCTGAAATCCATATACAGAACATCAACCTGCTTACTCTCATATACCTGTTTGGTCACTTTGTCAAAAAACTCAAAAGATTCGTTTCGGCACGACCTACTCTTTACAAAACCATGCTGACTGTCCCTGACAAGATTATTCTTTTCTAGATGATTATAAATCCTATCTCTGATAATCTTTTCCAACGCTTTACCAACAACTGAAGTGAGACTCACTGGTCTGTAATTACCAGGGTTGTCTCTACTACCCTTCTTGAACAAGGGAACCACATTTGCAATCCTCCAGTCCTCAGGCACTATTCCTGTAGATAATGATGATTTCTAGATCAATGGCACAGGCTCGGCAATCTCTTCCTTTGCTTCCCAGAGGATCCTAGGATAGATCCCATCTGGCCCAGAGGACATGTCTATTTTCACACACTACAGTATTTCTAATACCTCTTCCTTGTGAACTTCAATCTCTTCGAGTCTAGATGCAAGTATCTCTATATCTTCCTCGCCAACATTTTCATTTTATATCGTGAACACTGTCGAAAAATATTTATTTAGTGTTGCCCATGTCTCCTCTGACTCCACACACAACTTCCCACTATTATTCTTGATTGGCCCTAATTTAACTCTCGTCATTCTTTTATTCCAGACATACCTTTGGAAAGCCTTATGGTTAACCCTGATCCTATCCGCCAACAACTTCTAATGTCTCCTCCTGGCTCTCATGTCTCCTCCTGGCTCTTCTGAGCTCTCTTATTAGGTCATGCAGGGAAACGATTCTGTCTGCTGCACATCATTCTGCTTCGAAATATCAGGCAGTATTTCATATTGATTACTGTAAACGTTAACCTTTAACAAGTCATGACAGTGAAATCACTGAATCCTCATCACTATACTACCAGGGAAGATTTCTGTTAAAATCACCCTGGACACCAAGAAATTCGCCATTCTATTCTCCCATCCTTCTGTGCGTGATCCCCTCGGCCCTATTCCAGTCTTGTTGGTTGGTTTACAATACTGAGGCTATCCAATCATCTTTGCATTTCAGTTTCTAAAGGATGAGATCTTCTCTCTGAGCTGGCAATGTGCTTGCTCAGTGGTGATAACACTGTCCTTGTAAACTAGAAAAGTGCTTGAAATAGGTCATTCCTGTTTTTCATTCAAAGAACTTGAGGCAAACCGTTCGGCAGGACAGGAAAGAGCGGGCGTGAGCAGTGATCAAGTTTAGCAGCAAGAACGAGGTGAGGCAGTATAAACTACAGAGTAATGGAACACTGGGATGAGAGGGGCTGAATGCTTCCTTTCTTTGCTGTAACCAGACCTTGGTGTTGAACTCTGAAATGGGATAATATCAGACAAGTCGGTGAAATCTAACATTCTGCTTGTTTTCTCCCGACGCCCGTGACACACTTGGGGAAATGTGTCTCCGTGCTTCAGTCTATGGTTAAAAATGGGGTTCAGTTCCCATCTCAAACTTTAATCCCATTTATTGTGTTTTACGAGATTAAAACGTTCCAGAGAAATTAGCCCTCAGGTGAAACGTCAGAGTTTCCAAGGTTACAGACCAAGTGTTGGGAAACGAGATGAAGGGACCCAGATCTGTGCTGTAAACACGCGATAATTCAATCATTTTTGAGGGGAAACATATCTGCAGTGACATAATTCCAAAAACTGTGTTATGAAGAAACGGTGCAACTGCTTCTGCCCTCATCCCTGGTGGTCTAGTGGTTAGTATTCAGCGCTTTAACTGAGTGGCCTGGGTTTCATTACCGTTCAGGAAATCAGGACTTCTTGTTCCTGATGCAGAGAGCGCAGCTCTACCAGGAATCTGTTTCATGCCTTCGATCAGTCAATACCCCAGCTCATCAAAGAAGGGAATAGTGCCTTCCCTCTCTCTGCACAGACGGACCGTTAATCCTTCATTCTCCTCTGATTCCACTTCCCAAAAAGTTTCAAAATATTGTCAAAACCGAGTCTCAGCTATTTCTTTTCTGCCTTTTCATACATAGGAGCTGCAACGATTGAGTGCGTTGGTTTCTGAAAACGAAACGTACCTATGTGCAATGTATTAGGCTCTTCCAGGATTGCCTTCTCTGACAACGGTGGGACATGACTGATGTTGTCTATGATATGGAAGTGCCAGTGTTTGAGTTGAGTAGACAAGGTTAAAAATTACATAATATCAGGGCAGAGTCCAGCAGGTTTATTTGGAAGCACTAGCTTTTGGAGAGCCGCTCCTTCATCAGGTGGGTGTTTTTCTGCAGAAACTTGGTGTGTGTGTCAATATGCGCGATCTTTTGGAAGATCATCTGGACTTCAACCGACCGTTCGTGGTGTCGACGGTACCCATGACGTGGAGGTGTTGGTGTTGGACTTGGGTGGATACATTTAATAATCACACAAAGCCATTTTAGATTCCAACAGTTGACAAACACCTGATGACGAAGCAGTGCATGGAACACTGGTGCTTCCAAATACGTCTGTTCAATACCATCTGGTACTGTGTGATTTTTACTCTGATAGCATTTGGTAATGTTTAACTGATCGAAGACAGTGAAAGAATTTTCGCTCGTGAAGATGAAAATTTCAAATATTATCCACCTCAGCATTACAAAAATGATTAGGTTGGATGTGTGATGAATCTCCACAATGCGCTTGCGCAAAGTAAAAGTTGAACTTACAACCGCCTGATGCGTAGCCAGCTATACGAATGGTTGTGCCACTGGCCAGATGCACAGATGAGGTTTTACACGCTGCAGAGCTGTGGTGTTAACAAGGACATGAGCAATAGCAGTAACAGTCACAAGGTGAACAAAGAACAAAGATAATCACCATCATTGATTCACTTCAAATAGTCCTCAAAAAACGACCATTCACAATCTGATCAGCCAATCAATGAGGTCACTGCTGATCTTGGAAATTGCAACTGACTTTGCTACGTTTTCCCCAAAATTTGAAGTAATCTCCATCCTAATCATAACATCGCATATACCCAAAAATTTTCACCTTTAGATTACGTTAGTGACCTGACCGTATTTGCTGGAAATGAGTGAAAACGTCCTTCCGGTGATATAATCCAGTGCAGAGATGGCCAGAAATGAAAAGACAAAGACATGAAACATCACTCCCATTTCTCTCTGTACCAATGCGTTTTCCTGAGTTGAATATTTGCAGGACTTGACTTTACTATCTAAAGAATTAATTATTTTCCCGGGAAAGAGTCTTCATAAATCAATTAACATTTGCGGTGTTGAAACATATTTTACTTTAGATTAAAATCGTTGAATATCCTTTCCCCCAGCCTAATGTCCCAATCCTCCCTCCTCTTCCATGTAAATACAAGTTGATCCAGGTGATGTTGGAGCTCCCAACCTGACGTTCCAATGCTCCTTGCTGCTCCATGTCAATAGAAACGGCTCGACCTGAAGTTGGAGCTCCCAGTCTGATGTCACAATGCTCCCTGCTCCATGTCAGTAGAAATGGTGCAGTTCAGGTTAGACCTACCACTCTGATGTCCCAATGCACCCAGCTGCTAAATGTCATTAAACGCTGATCCTTGTGAGGTTGGAGCTCCCAGTCTGATGTCCCAATGTTCCCTCCTCCATGTCAATAGAAGTGGTCCAGTTGAGGTTGGATCTATCACTCTGATGTCCCAATGCTCCCTGCTGCTACATGTCATTAAAAGCTGCTCCAGGTGAGAGTGGATCTCCCACAATGATCTCCCAAAGCTCCCTGCTCCAGGCCAACTGAAGCTGCTCCAAATGAGGTTAGATCTTGCATTCGGATGTGCCAATGCTCCCTGCTGCTCCATGTCAATGGAAGCTGCTCCAGGTGTGGTTGGAACTCCCAGACGGATGCCACAATGCTCCCTGGTCCACGTCAAAAGACGCTGTTCCAGATGAAGTGGGAGCTCACATCCCTGGCGGCGCACATACGTCTGTATCATCATAGAAATACTGCCCACTGAACATTTCCACCACTGGAGCCATTGGTGGAATATCCACATCATGAGAAGCTAATATTAATTTTAGTCACCACCGAATCATTATTTTCAAAAGTCATTCTTTCTTAAACCTTATTTCGCATGTGCATACTGCAGTCAATCCGAAGTAAGATAATGGTGCTAATTGATCTATGCTTAATAAACATTACATCCTATTTTTCATGTTGAGTAACTGCGACTTAGCAAGGACAATGTTTATATTGAAATCACACTTTTATTCCAGGTGAGAGAATGTGGTTTGCATTATTTAAAATGAACTTGTTCACTGTGGACAATGATCAAATGGATCTCAATTTCAAAACAAAATTGGTAACGTTGTCATTTATCTTAAAATGTGATGTCTTCTTCTTTCAACCAGACGGGTATTATAACGAAAAGTCTATTAATGAGATGCGTATAAAGACACTTTAAATCGCAAGGTTTGTGAAGGTTTGCAGCTCAGGTTGAGGTTTAGGGTTTAGGTTTGCTCGCTGAGCTGTAGGTTTGATATCCAGACGTTTCATTACCTGGCTCGGTAACATCATCAGTGGCGATCTCCAAGTGAAGCGAAGCTGTTGTCTCTTGCTTTCTATTTATATCTTTCTCCTGGATGGGATTCCTGGGGTTTGTGGTGATGTCATTTCCGGTTTGTTTTCTGCGGGGTTGATAGATGGCTTTTTGATATATGTGTTTGTTTATGGCATTGTTGTTGGAGTGCCAGGCCTCTGGGAATTCTCTAGCATGTCTTTGCTTAGACTGTCCCAGGATCAATGTGTTGGCCAAGTCGAACCAGACTACCAAAAATCCATAAACCAGGAGCCGCCTCAGACCCATAGTCTCATTACCCAGAGCACCAAATTACAGACTGGACAAAGAACTACACTCAAGACTGAAATACCTCATAGAAGATTCACAGCACTCCATCCACTCCACCCAGGAATTCCTAAAAATCATCAAAAACACCAAAGTCGAGGAAGGGTAAGCAATGGTCTCATTCGACATAATAGCACTGTTCACCTTCATCAACATCGACATGGCAAAGGAAACACACATTTAGAAGAGACCATCACACACACCAACCACCATCAATCACATTACCAACGAAAACATCATGAAGCTTGTGGACCTGTGCCTCGCCACCCACTTCACTTTCAACAACATAGTCTAAAAACAAACCCCCAACGGCCCACCCATAGGACCTCCGCTATCAGGATTCAGAGCAGAAGCGGTAATGCAAAGACTAGAACAAACAGCCCTAGAAACAATCAAACCAAAATCTGGGTCCGCTACGCAGATGACACCTTTGTCATCACAAAACGAAACAAGATAGTAAAGACATTTAACATCATCAACAACACTCTCACAGGCATAAAGTTCAACAAGGAAGAAGAAACCGACAACAAACTCGCATTCCTGAAAGACACAGTAGAAAGAAAGGACAATGGAGAACTACAAACCGTTGCATACAGAAAACCGACAAACGCTGACCAAATACTTAACTACACCAGCAACCATCCCATCACACACAAACGAAGCTGCGCCAGAACAGTATTCCAACGAGCCACCAGACACTGCAGCACAGACGAACTTCGGAAACAGAGGAAAACCACCTTTATAATGTATTCGAGAAGAACAGATACTCAAAAAATACAGTCCACACATTCCTCAAGAACAAACCACGACAAGCAGACCAAACACAGCCAGAAACCATAACCACCTTACCATACATCAAAGAAGTTTCAGACATGACAGCCAGACTACTAAGACCCCTCGGAATCCTAGTAGCACACAAACCCACCAACACTCTCAAACAAAAACTAACAAACTTAAAAGAACCAAAACAATCCAAAGACAAAACCAACGTCATCTACAAAATTCAATGCAAGGACTGTCACAACTATTACGTAAGACAACAAGAAGAAAGTTAGCCACCAGGATATACGAACACAAGCTAGCCAATAAAAGACACGACCTTCTCTCCCTCGTAGCCCTACACACGGATTAAAAATACCACCATTTCTACTGGGACAACACATCTATCCTGGGACAGGCTAATCAAAGACACGCCTGAGAATTCATAGAGGCCTGGCACTCCAACCACAATGCCATAAACAAACACATAGATCTAGATGGCATCGGTCAACCCCTCAGAAAACGAACAGGAAATGACATCACCACAAACCCCAGGAACCCCATCGAGGAGAAAGATATAAATAGAAAGCAGGAGACAACAGATTCTCTTCACTTGGAGGTCGCCACTGATGATGATGTTACCTCGCCAAGTAATGAAACGTCTGGATATCAAAGCTACAGCTGAGCAAGCAAACCTTCACCCTACATTTTAAATTATTTTTCATGTTTATGTTGCATGAATCTGCGGTCATTGATCCACAGTTTAGTTTCACTCCCTAAAGGTAACATGCTGATTTCTCCAGTTGTTCATAGTTCAATGTGATGCATCCAGTTTGTGCATAACGAGAGGGAGCTTGCTTCCCACATCTTGTGTTTATCTGTGCCTTATGTCCAGCATTCATCAATGACGAGAGCAAGGGGCGAGGGCGAGACCAATGTGTAAGTCTTTCCGTGCCCATGCACGGCACCAACATTGGCAATTCTCCACTGTGCATTTACAGCCAGTTCTCAGTGCCCCTACACCCACGCCCTGCCCCTTTGAAGTATCGCCATCATTTTGTGCTGTCTCGCTGTGCTCTTCTCACCAGGATAAATTACGTCTACTCAACATCCTTCATATTTCATCTGACAAAAAGTTCATTAAGAATTCCTTTGCATAAACATGCACTTCGCAGCTCTCGTTATTTGATTTTCCTGGATGTCTTTCATTCGAAAAAACGTTCACAGCAACTTGATTAGCAAAAGGAAACCGCGTTTCCTTTCATTATCCCAATGCAACCTACATTTCAACACAGCTTAGTCAAGAGGCTCAAACCATTCTTTGAAATTTTGTAATCGCGTAAATGCATATAAACTGACCATTAGCGTTCCAGTTTCAACACGACAGCTGTGATCATCTGAAAACAGCACCACGAAAATGCCATTGATGACAGCGACGAGAGTGGGATTCGAACCCACGCGTGCAGATCACAATGGATTAGCAGTCCATCGCCTTAACCTCTCGGCCACCTCGTGAAAGATGCTGGAACAGCTATGACCTTATGAATAATTGAATTGGGTAAATTATGCAGAGCAGCAGATATTTCTCCCTGGTGTTGGTAAAATGATAAATAACATAGTACGGTTCCAAGACTATGGTCTGATCCCTGGGTTGTGGGGCAAGTGCACTCCCACTGTCACACAATGCACACAGTGATCTGAACAAAAATGAGGAAATGAATATGTAACAAGGTCTGTTGAATTCTGTGAAGATTTGAAGTCAACGGAATGAAGAACCCGAGACAGCAGGAGGTGTTCTTTCAATAAAGAGTTGAATAGAGCTCTTAAGGATAGTGGAATCAAGGGTTATGGGGATAAGGCAGGAACAGGATACAGATTGAGGATGTTCAGGCCATGATCATAATGAATGGTGGTGCTGGCTCGAAGGGCAGGATGGCCTACTCCTGCACCTGCTGTATATTGTCTATTAAATTGCCTGTGAGGAATTGTTTTCCAGACTGGAGGAGAGTGCATAGTGCTCAATGTCATTATTCGGAACACCTAACTTCCGCTCAGATGTTTTTGACACGCACTTGTGTACAGAACAGACAATTTCAAAATCCAAAATAAGGCTAACCTGACAATTGAAGGCAACAATGCAAAAACCTTGATGTGTATCATTTTCCTGCACTGTGCGACACCAAGTCACTGTATGATCACAGCAACACAGTGAGCAAGTGTCAGAAGGAAAATGAGTGCAGTGCCAGAGCGCATGCTGGGAATAGCAGGTGATACACGGGGAAGTGCATTTCCCACAACAGGAACACTTCTCAAACAGCGGACTGCGGTGGAAGAATTCAGAGGGGGTTTACACTTTGAAATTTGATGCCAGAGACCCAATGGAGACCTGTCATTGAGTCTGTTAAAGATGAAGATTTTAAGATTCCTACAGATGCAAAACAAAATAAAAAGCTAATGGGTTAGTGAAGGCAAAAGATGAAATTGTACATTTCATCAATCTACCCATCTTTACAATGAGTACCTCACCACTTTCCTCACTCAGGGACTGAACCACTGGTGAAGATGATCATATAATCCCCGTTACTAGCCATGGAATCAGAGAAACTCGGTTTCCCAAACGTTAAGGTAAAACCAGGAATGTGGAGGTAAGCATTAATGTGTTGCTCCTGTGCTGAAGGTGACCAGTGCACTGTATCTCTGTTTCAGTATAGTGGGCTGTGCTCTGCAGAAGTTTCAATTCTGAGCCTCACATGGAGCAGCTTTAATTTGTCGTCGTGTTGAGGAATACGGACATAAGGTGATATTGAGCAAAGCGCAGTTTATGGGAAAATACCCGTGTTTGTGGATTGAGAAACAACGTTTTCTGGATAATGACTCCTTGATCAACAAACATACTGCAAGTATCTAAAACGTGAAGAGACATATGTGGAGAGAGAGCCGAAGGTGATTTTTCAGCAGATGGATAACATTTCCCATGTGCCCTGCGTTAAATTCCGGGAAAATAGATGTTGAACTGGTTTCATGTTACACAGTTTACACATGTTTCACTGATGAATCAGTGAACATTCCCCACGTATCCTCGCAGGCAAGGATTTCCTTTTCCATTTTAGGAGACCATTACAGCACTGAGTCCCATGTGTGCGTTCATTAAAACCAAAACAGTTACAGCAAGACTTTAAAACTACGATTTTGCTATCTGCTTGCATTGGTTGTCCCAAACATTAAATTCCATATTATGGTATGTCTGTGGACGAAAGTACTTCCTGAATCTTGAGCGATTATATTTCAGTTTTGTCAAAAAATTATCATTCGCTGTTCTCTCTTTCCCTTTCAGTTTCCAGTTTAATATCCCGTATTTTATCAGTTTATCTTAAATTTTCAATAATTTCAATCAATCTCGCTCCTGATTACCAATCCGAGAGAATGCCACAGTCTTGTCAATTTATATGCAGTGCAGCTGTCGGGCGCGGTGACCAAGTGGAAAGGCATTGGTCACGTGAACCAAATAAAAGGAGCTGGCTGGTGGAATGTGGCCGTTCCATCACAGTCATATTTAAAACATTTAACGTAATCTTGAGCCAAAGCATATTGGCAGAAAATAAGAAAACAAAAATGAAAAACTTGCTGATGTTGAAAATCAAACAAAAACAGACGTTGCTGGAATATTTCAGGACGTCTGGCAGCATCTGTGGAGAGACGGACCCAATGGATGTGAAACGTTAACTGTGATTCATCTGCACAGATGCTGCCAGCACAACTGTGATTTTACAGCAATTTCTGTTTTTGTTTCAGATTGGCAGATTTTGTCGCAGTCCATGAGAACAGTGCTCATGAGAATCAAAGAGACAACATGGACCTGGGAGTGTGAAATGAGACAGTAATAATGAATGAGTGGAGAGTGTTGTACTGGAAAAGCACAGCAGGTCAGGCAACATCCGAGGAGCAGGAGAATGGACGATTTAGGCATAAGCCATTCATCAGGAATTAGGCTTGTGAGTCGGCCAGAGGAACAAAGCTGAAGCCAGGTACCAATTCGCAGACACCTCCTCCTACAGACTACGATCACAAACTCTCCTCCCCTCACCAAACCATCATCTCCCAGACCAACCACAATCTCATCACCTCTGGGCATCTCCCATTCACAACCTTCAACCTCATTGTCCGTGAACCGCGCACTCCCCGATTCTACTTCCTTCCTAAGAATCACAAACCTGACTGCCCCAGTCGATCTATTGTCTCATCCTGAGCCTGTCCCATCCGAATTTTCTGTTCCTACATCGACACACTCCTCTCTTCCCAGTTCAGGAAATGCCCACTTACATTCGTGACACCCCTATGCACTTCACCTCCTCGAAGAATTTCGTTTCCCTAGCCGCCATCGCATCATCTTCACCATGGACATCCAGTCCCTGTACAAATCCATCTGCCATGACAGAAGTCTGCAAGCCTTCCATTTCTTAATCTCACACTATCCCAAACAGTACCTTTCCACCGACATCCTCATCCACTTGGCTGAACTGGTCCTCACAATCAACAACTTCTCTTTCCAATTCTCCCACTTCCTCCATTGACGCTGGTAGCCATGGGCACCCGCATAGGACCGAGCTATGCCTGCCTGTTTGTTAGATACGCGGAACTGTCCATCTTTCGCAGTTACACAGGCACCATCCTCCACCTGTTCCTCCGCAAATTTGATGAATGTTTGGGTTCACTTGGTGCTCCAACGAGGAGGTTGCATTGCTCACCAACTTTACTAACACTTTCCACTCCGACCTCAAATTTATCCGGATCCTCTTGGCAACTTCCCTCACCTTCCTGGACCTCTCCATCACCGACTCTGGCAACTGACTAATTACAGACATATACTACAAGCCCACCGACTCCCACATGTATCTAGTCTACATCTCCTCCAACCCTATCTCGTGTAAGAACACCATTCCTTATTCCCAATTCCTCCACCTCCAGCCCATCTGTTCCCAGTATGACCAATTTCACCTCAGAAAGAGCCAGTTGGTCTCCTTCTTCCACGATCACGAATTGCCTTCCCACGTGGTTGACAGCGCCCTCTGGTTCAACACCTCCATTTCACACACCACCACCCTTGAAGCCACGCCTCTCAACGCAACAAGGACAGAACCACCTGGTGCTCACCTTATACCCCATCAACCTCCGCATAAACGCATCATATTTTGCCACTGATGCCACCTCCAAACAGACACCATCACTGGAGATATATTTCGCTGCCCAGCCCTGCCAACATTCCCGAAAGACCATTCTCTCCATGACCCCCTCTTCAGGTCCACACATCCCCCCATAAGCCCACAACCCTGTCCTGGCACCTTTCCCTGCCACCAAAGGAAGGGTGAAACTTGCACCCACACCACTCCGCTCACCTCAGCCAAGGCCCAAATGGATCATTCCACATCCATTTGAAATTCACCTTTACAGCGACCAATGTCATCTACTGAATCCGTTGCGCGCAGTGCGGTCTCCTCTACATCAGGGAGACAGGAAACCTTCTTGCAGATCATTTCAGAGAACATCTCTGGGACACCCGCACCCACCAACTTCACCGTCCCGTAGCTGAACACTTCAACTCCCCCTCCTAACCCATCAAAGACATTCAGGTCTTGGACCTCGCCACTGCCAAACCGTTACCACCCAACCCCTGGAGGAGGAACACTACACCTACCGGCTTGGGACCCTAACACTACACGGGATAAATGTGAATTTGAACAGTTACCTCATTTCCCCTCCCCCAAGCCCAAGCCTTCAACTCGGCATCGTCCTCGCAACCCTTTCCATCACTGCTATTTCTGACCTATTTTCTTCTCCCTCCTATTCATCCATCTATTACTTTCCAGCTATTTCCCCTCAACCCCACACTATTTCCTTTTATCTCTCAGCCCCGACTCACAAGCCTTATTCCAGATGAAGGGCTTAAATCTGAAACCTGAATACTCCTGAACCTCGGATGCTCCCTGATCGGCTGTGCTTTTCCAACATCACACTACCAACTCTGATCTCGAGCATCTGCAGTCCTAACTTTATCCTTCGAATTATCAATGACCTTAGAGTGAATATATCCCTCGATTGCAGTGATCACAGTGTGACTGAGTTTTCCATTTATTTTGGGTGAGGGCAGGCTGGATCTGAGACGAGCGATTAACATCTAAACAATGGGTATGGTATCAGATAGCGAAGTTAGGGCGGGCTGAAGTGAAGTGGAAAATTCTGTCAGAAGATGGGTCAGTACAACTGCATCACATCATCCAGACTGTAAAAGATACACAGAAGGAGAAAATCAACTTCAGTGCAGGCACAATGACAGGTAAAGTGGAAAGGAGACAATACAACGCACTGAGGTGCAGTGGAATTATTTATGTGAAAGGATTCGATATATAAGCTGCACCTTTACATATGGACTACCCTCACATTGGAAAAATGAATTTCCTGCAGTATAATGGCGACATTTGTGAAATCACAATGTTGAGAGACACTGACATCGTCTCTTCTGTAGCAGCGTGGCCTCGTAAAAGCATGATCGTCCCATTAACCAGAATTCAATACTTCAAAGCTCTCCTCTGCGCTGTACAACTTATTTGCTGCGCCTGTAGTCAGATCTCAATCGCTTGACTGTGTATCTTCTTCTGCTTCCTGCTTCATGGAAATACTTGAAACATGAACAAATCCACTTTCCACTTTCACCAATCTTTTGCAACTCCCGAGTTGACACAGGTACGAGTGACCGATTGGCCTTCTCGAGTGTTCTCACTCTGGTATGATCTGAATGATAAAGTACACTGTGTCTAATCTGCAGAATGTCCCCAACGGGACGTTGCTGTTTATCCCATCCCCGGGGACTGAGCTGTCTCTATTGGCAGAGTCTTCAGCCATTTCCCTCCACTTGCAGGCATTATGACGGGATGTAAATGTGGATATGCTCTGAAGCTTCCTCTCACGGGCACAGCCAGGTGCAAGAGCGCCGCTGGAACTTAGAAACTTTAATTGCGAACTTCCTCCAAATATCATTTATTTGAGAGAGAGAGAAAGGTGCTGAGCTGTGGGAATGAGAGAAATGGGCTGTGGACTCTCTTCCCTCAGTAAAATTCAAATCAGTGCATTTTTGTGCTGCCCATTTGATGTTCAGAATCAATCTTCACAGAACAATCTAGCAGAAAGGCTTTTGTTTCAGAGCCGTCGGTTTCTTTGCTGCAATCGGGCATCAGTTAACATCTGAGTCCCAAATGTTCCAGATGAAGCAACTCCGTATGAAACCCTCACTCACTGAGAACCATTCCCACAGCCAGGAGCTGCGGGGCTGCAGACAGTCCAAAGCGGAAGGGAGGATTAAAAACGAGCCATTATTTCTCCCTCAGCCATTCTGTCACAGAGACAGGGAGAGGGACGGCAGAAGGTGTGACGTCATTCACGTGCCGACAGAAGCCGTTCAGCCCATCGAATCCACGGTAAATCTCTATCGCTTGTTTCTATCTGAGGTTATTCATCATCAGTGCTGCTTGTTCTAATAATAGGGAAGTGTATCTGTGTCGAAATGCTGTCTCCAACAGACTGAACCACATGTCATTCACGGCTATCATGGGGACAGTGCTGATCTGGAAGTTTAGAACTAGGGCGAGGTGGGGGAAGGGGAAATGAGGAAACTGTTGAAGTCCACATTGATGCCCTGGGGTTGAATTGTTCTGAGGCGGAAGATGAGGCGTTCTTCCTCCAGGCCTCTGGTGGTGAGGGAGCGGCGGTGAAGGAGGCCCAGGGCCTCCATGTACTCGGCAGAGTGGGAGGGGGAGTTGAAATGTTGGGTCACAGAGCGGTGTGGTTGAGTGGTGCGGGTGTCCCGGAGATGTTCCTTAAAGCGCTCTGCTAGGAGGCACCCAGTCTCCCCAATGTAGAGGAGACTGCATCGGGAGCAACGGATATAATAAATGATATTAGTGGATTTGCAAATAAAACTTTGATGGATGTGGAAGGCTCTTTTAGGGCCTTGGAGAGAGGTGAGGGAGGAGGTGTGGGCGCAGGTTTTCCAGTTCCTGCGGTGGCAGGGAAAGTGCCAGGATTGGAGGGTGGGTTGTAGGGGAGCGTGGACATGACCAGGTAGTCACGGAGTGAACGGTCTTTGTGGAAGGCGGAAAGGGGTGGGAAGGGAAATATATCCCTGGTGGTGGGGTCTGTTTGGAGGTGGCAGAAATGACAGCGGATGATTTGGTTTATGAGTAGGTTTGTGGGGTGGAAGGTGAGCACCAGGGGCGTTCTGTCCTTGTTACGGTTGGAGGGGTGGGGTCTGAGGGCGGAGGTGCGGAATGTAGATGAGATGCATTGGAGGGCATCTTTAACCACGTGGGAAGGGAAATTGTGGTCTCTAAAGAAGGAGGCCATCTAGTGTGTTTTGTGGTGGAACTGGTCCTCCTGGGAATAGGTCCGGTGGAGGCGGAGGAATTGGGAATATGGGATGGCATTTTTGCAAAAGAGGTAGGGTGGGAAGAGGTGTAATGCAAGAGGTAGGGTGCGAAGAGGTGTGCATCGGGTCAAATCCCCGTCACATACGTGACTGTTGTTCTCATGTTTATTTTTTCTCTACGTGTGCTGAAGTAACACAGTGAGGGAGCAATTACTGTTGTCAGACATACATGTAGGGTCGTATTAAATACTGAAGTTGTGAGATTCGAGCAGTGTTTATTAACATAGACCATTCAGTGTTCGAAACTCTGGCTCAGGAATTTGACAGAGAGCGAATTTGAGCAAAGGTTGAGCCGGGGCGTTTACCCCATGACGTAACACGAGTTTCTGCAGTTGCTTTGTTGTTCACCTCATTTGTGTGTTTTGCATCATTGAGGATTTTGAAGTTGTCCCCTCTGTAGAAAAGGCCTGTGCTTTTGCAACATTGTACAAAAGATGCAGTACAATAACAGCCGATGCTAATTCTGTCTACATATCCAGATATTGATCCCTGGAAACAGCATTGTGCACTCTCCTCGAGTCTGGAAAATAACCTCCTCACATATAATGTTATATTCTCGCTCTCACGGCACTTTTCATTCCATCGGCTTCTGTTTTTCACGGAATCCGATTCAATGGATCTTGTCACTGTGTGTGTACATGTGTCAATGTCTGTCTGCCTCTGTGTGTGCATGCCTGTATGTCTGTGTTGGTGTGTGTCGGTGTGTGCATGTCTCTGTGCATCTCTGTGTGTCTGTGTGATAATATGTGCTTGTTTTGTGTGTGTGCGAGTGATTGTGTGTCTCTGTGTATCAGTGATTCTGCGTGTGTGTGAGGAGTGTGGGTGTCTGTGTGTAGGGGGCTTGTAAGGGTGTTTTCTATGTGTCAATGTGTGTATGCTTCTGTCTGTGTGCCAGTGTATGTGCATATCAGTATGTATCTGTGTGCCTGTGTGTGTGTCTGTGTTTCTGTCTCTGTGTTCCTTTGTGCATGTATGTACGTACATGTGCTTTTTGCGTGTCTGCATAGTTAGTTGTGTGTCTGGCTGAGTGTGTCTGTCCGTGTATGAGAGTAAATGTGCATTTGTGGGGAGGGTGGGTGTCTATGTGTGTTAGTGTGCATGTTTGTTTGAGTGTGTATGCCTGTCTGTGTGTGAGCATGTGTGTGTGTGTGGGCACTGTGGGTGTCTCTGTGTGGGGAGTGTGGATGTTTTCGAGCGTGGGAAGCATGGTTGTCTTTGTGTTTGTGTGTGTGTGTGTGTGTCTGTGTGTGTGTTTCTGTGTCTGTGTGCGCGTGTGTGTCTGTGTGTGTGTTTCTGTGTCTGTGGGTGCGTGTGTGTCTATGTCAAAGAGTGTGGTGCTGGAAAAGCACAGAATTTCAGGCAGCATCCAAGGAGCATGAAAGTTGGAATTTCGAGCATAATCTCATCATTAGTAACGAGGCTTGTGGACCATCTGGGCCGAACGATAAATGGAAGGGGATGGTGCTTGGGTAAGGCAGCTGGGAAGGCGACAAATAAATGATGGTGGAGTGAAGGTGATAGATTGGAGCAAAGAGTGAAGTGGATAGTGGGAATGAAGACGGACAGGTAGCACAGTTCAAGAGGGAGGTGCCGAGTTGGAAGGATGGATCTGGGATAAGTTCTGGTGGGGGGTTGGAATGAAGAAACGAATGAAATCTGTGTCTGTGTGTGTTCTGCGGGTGTGTGTGTGTGTCTGTGTGAGTGCATGCGTATGTGTGCATGTATGTATATATATCTGCATGGTTGTAAGCATATTGTGTGCGTGTGTGTGTGTCATGGGCGTGTGTATGTCTCTTTGTGTGTGTGGCTCTCTGCATCTCGGTGTGTGTCGCGTGTGTGTGTGTGCGTTTGTAAGTGCGTGTGTAGGGTGGCTATAGGTATGTGAATCTGTATGTGAGTGTCTGTGTGCAGCTGTATATGTCTGTGTGCAAGTGTCTCTGTGTGTGCACGCGTTTGTAGTGTGTGTGTAAGTGTGTGTGGCGGTGGCTATGAGTATTGTGTATCTGTGCATGAGTGTCTGTGTGCAGCTCTATGTGTGTACATGCCTGTGTGTTTGTGCGTGTTTGTAGTGTGTGTGTGTGTGTGCGTATATGTGTGTTGTTGGTGCTCTCAGTTTGGATGGTGCTGTGAGCTGATACATTCCCTCTGTCCTTCCGAAACTGAATCCCTATGATTTTCGCCCTCCATTACTACCTGTACAGAGGGGTGGGGAGACCAGCAGAGACTGAGAGCGACAGAAAGCTCAGCAAGTCTGTCACCATCTGTGGGCAGAAATGGAAGTTAATGTTTTGGGTTGAGTACCCCTTCCTCAGAAACTCATGTCAGGGGGATAGTACATCACATTAACACCACAGTGACTGCCAGACTCGCCCTACACTGATACACACAGATAAACACACACGAACACAGAGACATAGAGACACTCACTCATACACTGACACGAATACAGACATGGAGTGTCTGTCAGTATTTCTCTTGCTCCGGTAACTTTGTCAATAAATCACTTGGACTCTGGTATGTGTCAGTTTTTTTCAGTCTGTTCATGGTGAGTATTTTCGTAAAGTGCTTGTTCACACTAGTGAGAGAGTCAGTAAGTATGAGTGGAGAGTGATTGTAGGACAATTTCATTGCTTGCCGAAACCAAACCTGGAAGAATTGTAAAGTGTGTGGAGGACAGTGTGGAACTCCAAAAGGGCAGTGACAAATTGGTGTAGTGTTCTGTTTTATGGCAGATGAGCATCAATGCAGAGCAGTGTGAGATGATGCACTTTGGTAGGAATAACATTGACAGACAATATAAAATATCTGTACAGTTATAAAAGGGCTGCAGGAGCACAGGATGCTGGATATATATGAGGACAGATTATTGGACATGGCAGGACAAGTGAGGAGAGCAGTAAATGTCACAGATTATTTTCAGTATTTGAGCTTTTTACAGGAGTAGGTATAGGAGGGAGCCTCCGTGCTCCCTTCCTGGGAGGTTATGGTGACGATGTGTTGTGAGCCCACCCTCTGGCCACCGAGATGGTGGAGTTTCCATTTATACCAGCTCTACACAAAAGAGAGATGGCATCAGGGCCACGGCTTCTAAGTTGTGCCGGGGGAAACGGAACTGCCAGTGGGTTTAAAGTGAGAATTGCCCTTCACTGAACATTGCTCCTTACTCGTTTGGTGAGATGTGGATGTTTCAGAATCTCCACACGAGGCATCCCGGTCCTCTCCAACTCGTAGCACGGTCCTCCCCATGTGGTGGTGGCATGAGGGAGCGGATATCGGGCACTCCACCACCCGGCTTGACCATTTCTGTCCTATTCCAGGCTGTTTCTCCTGGAATGGTGTAAAGGAAGGGAGGGAGGGAAGGTTGCAGTGGGTGGCCCTTCTCTTAGTTCTGGTGTAGTTGTGGCAGGGGAAATGGTGAGGTGTCAGGAGGGAGTTAGTCCATAGTGTTACGGCCATGTTGCGTGATTAGTGTGGGTGGTATAGTGGAGGGAAATTAGGAGAGAGAGAGAGAGAGAGAGAGGGAGAGAAGGTGCAAGAGTGAGAGTGGTGGAGCATGAGTCTAGTTCGGTGGTCGGTGCTATAACAAATATACAGTGAGTGCGAGGGAGCAGAGAGAATAGAGTGACCCTTACCCTGACAGAGTGGGGAAGGTTATTGATGCTTGTCCTGTATTGCTGGACATTTCCTCAGAACGCAGATACAGCACTGAGCTGGGTGGTGAGCTCGGACAATGCTCAGGGGGTCTGGTGGTGTGGGTCCCTCTGGGAAGAGAATGGTCTAACTCTGTACTAGCCCATCCACCAGGTCTTCCAAACCCATGTCCAAAAAACCGTGTTGTAATTGTCCCTTATCTGCCATGCTCAAGGTAAACAGTGCAGGGCAACTTCTAACTAAGAAAGCTCAACCGTCTGCCCATTGGCCTTTTGAAGATGGCACCAGTGCCAGAGATCACGGAATATCCATGGGCATCCGAGCGATGCTGAGTACCTCCAGCCATGATGGGTGTGAGAATCGGGCTGGTATTGAATAAGAGGGACACCATGGGGTGGAGTGGGTAGTTAATGAGGTGAGTTTGATAAGGTAACACCAGAAACTTGCTCAGACTCGTACAGACAATCCATCTGTCACATTCAATGAAAACGTCACTGAGACAAATTATTCTTAGATTCAGACCAGTGAGTCATAGATTCTGTTGAAACCACTAACAGTCACAAAGCTGCAGTTGCTTGTACAATGCTCTCCATCACAGAGAAGAACATAAACTTGACCTACCCTTGGGAAATAAGGTAGGGCAGGAGATTGAGTTATCAGTGGGGAAGCACTTTGGAACAAGTAATCATAATTCTATTAGTTTTAAAACAGAGATGGAAAAGGATGAAGTGGATCTAAAAGATAATTTTTTAAATTGGAGGAAGGCTAATTTGATTATATTAGGCAAGAACTTGGATAGGGTAAATGGACAAAGTCTTTTGCCTAGGGTCCGAGAGTCCAGTACGAGAGGGTATAGGTTTGGGGTGAGAGGGGAAGGATATAAAAATGACTGAAGGGACAATATTTCACACAGAGGGTGGTACGTGTATGGAATGAGCTACTAGAGGAAGTGGTGGAAGCTGGTACAATTGCAACATTTAAGAGGCATTTGGATGAGTACATGAATAGGAAGGGTTTGGAGGGAAATGGGCAGGATGCTGGCAGGTGGGATTGGATTGGGTTGGGATATCTAGTCGGCATGGATGAGGAGGACCGAAGGGTCTGTTTCCATGCTGAACATCTCTATGACACTATGACTCTAACTTCCAAACTGGATTGGAATCGATATTCACAGGTAAGGGGCCAGCTCAGAAGTGGGAAACCTTCAAAAATGAGATATCAAGAGCCCAGAGACAGTATGCCCCTTTTAGGGTGAGGGGTAAGGCTGGAAGGTGTAAGGAATTGCTGGCAGATTGGAGACATTGATGGCCTGGTCACGGGTAAGAGGGATGCCATTGTCATATACGGATATCAGGAGTCGATGTTTTTACAGTATTCATTCACGGGATGAGAGTATTACTGGCTTAGCCTGCATTTATTACCCATCACTAATTGCCAAGAGGCAGTTAACAGTTAACCATATTGTTGTGGGCCTGGAGTCACATGTAACCTAGACCAGGTAAGGATGTCTGGTTGCTTCCTTCAAGGGCATCAGCGAACTAGTCGGGTATTTCAAACAATCAAAACTAGATATATCATCGTCATCAGCCTCTGAATTCCAGATTTAAAGTGACTGTCGAGAAGAGTCTATCGCCAGTAGAAGTCTAATTAAAAGGGAAATCCGGAGGCCATAAAGGGGGCTTGAGATAGCTTTGACAAATAGGGTTAAGGAGAATTCAAAGGTACTGTACAAACACGTTAAGGACGAAAGAGTAACACGGGAGAGTTTTGGGTCACTTAAAGATCAGCAAGGCTTCCGATGTGCAGAACAACAGGAGATGGAGGCGATACTAAACAAGCACCTTGCATCAGTATTTACTGTGCAGAAGGATATGGAAACTAAGGAACTTCCGAAATTGACAGTGACATCTTGAAAAGTATCTGTATTACAGAGGAAGAGATGCTGGAGTTCGTAAAGCCTGTAAAGATGGAAAAGTCCCCAGGACCTGATAAGCTGTCACCTCGAACTCTGTGGGAAGCTAGGGAAGGGATTGCTGGGTCACATGCTGAAATACTTGTATCATTGATTGTCACAGGTGAGGTGCCAGAAGATAGGAGGTTTGATAACGTGATGTCATTACTTTAAAAACATTAAGAAGGATGGTAAGGGAAAGCCGGTGAGCCTGACGTCAGTGATGGGCAAGTTGTTGGTATGGATGATGAGGCACAAGGTCTGCATGTATTTTGAATGGCAAGGACTGATACGGAATCGTCAACGTAGCTTTAAGCAAAGCAAATGGTGTCTCATGAAATTGACTGAGATTTTGTGAAGAAACTGACTAAGAGGATTCATTGAGGCAGAGGTGCACATTGCGATATAGACTTCATTAAGGCATTTGACAACGTTCTCCATGGTAGACTGGTTAACTAGGTTAGTTCACATGGAATGCACATGGAAAACTAGCCATGTGGATACAAAATTGGCTCGAAGGTAGGAGATAGAGGGTGGTGATGGAGGATTGCTTTTCGAACTGGTGGGTTGTAACCAGTGGTGTGCTACAAGTATCAGTGCTGGGTCCACTGTTTTTCATTATTTATATAGATCATTTGGATGTGAACACAGCAGCGATAGTTGGTTAGTTTGCAAATGACACCAAAACTGATGTTGTTGTGGACACACAGAAGGTTTACATCAGAGTACAACGAGATCTTGATCAGGTGGGCTGATCGGCTGAGGAGCAGCGAATGGTGTTTAGTGCAGATAAATGTGAGGCACTGCATTTTGGAAATGCAAATCAGGGCAGGATGGAGACACTTAATGGTGAGGTCCTGTGGAGTGTTGCTGAACAAAAAGGTTTTGGAGTGTAGGTTCAAAATTCCTTGAAAGTTGTGTTACAGTTCGATAGAATTCGGTAGAAGCCATTTGGCATGCTTGCCTTTATTGGTCATTGCTTTGACTATATGAATTGGGAGGCCATGCTGCTGCTGTACAGCACATCAATTCGGTTATTTTGAAGTATTGTATTCAATTCTGGTCTCCCTCCTATCAGAAAGATATTGTGAAACTTGAAGGGAGACAGAAAAGATTTACAAGGATGTTGCCAGGGTTTGAGCTATAGGGAGAGAGTGAGTAGGTTGGGGTGATTTTTCTTGGAGTATGAGAGGCATATGTAGGGTTAATAGGCATATCTCTTTCGCAAAACTAGAGGGCATGGATTTCAGGTGAGACCCAAGGACCAACTTTTTCTAATACAGAATGGTGCATGTGTGGAATGAGCTACCAGTGGAGGTGGTGGTGCCTGTTATGATTACATTTAAAAGGCATTTGGATGGGTACATGAAGAGGAAGGGTTTACATCGAAATGTGCCAAGTGCTGGCAAATGGGACTAGTTTAATTTGGGATATCCCATCGGCATGGACAAGTTAGACTTAAGGGTCTGTTTTCTGTGCTGTACATCTCCGAGAGTCTATGATTCTGTCTGAACTCACACCAGTATACTATTAATTCACCATTGCCGGAAATACCAGCCTATGTTATTTGATGCTATCGAAATGTCTTCACTTCAGCATTTTTAAACATGCGAACACATCCTTCCACAACACTGACTCTGAGTCTCTCTCCATCCGTCTATTTCCCAAATCCCTCCCATTTGTTGCGATATAAGCTGTTGGTATTTAAACTGACCATCAGCTTCCAACATTAAGCAGCTTAGAAACAATGTTCAAAAAGCATAGCGTGTGTTTTATTTGACTTCCCGGTGTCCTGCTCTGTGCTCCATGTTGGATAGTGGACTTTCAGCAGTTTTGATGCACACCTTTCTAACTTGCTCTGCGCCGATCAATTGAACGCCTGTGGTAATCACTCTCTACTGATCATGTGCTCAGTAACACAAGGAATCGCTTGCACTGTTACTGATCCAGAAGAGCCTTCTCAATAGCACTTGAGGGACATTTAACTTAATTCTAGTTTTGGAATGTTCGTAGGAAAGCTGGGGACGGTTTCCTGGAGGCTGTGCTTTAAGCTGCTGTGAAAATTCAGGAAGACCAGATGCTTTGGTGACCCAACTCTGGATGAGTCATGGTGACTGCAGTGACAGCATCTGCAACATGACCATCAAAAGGAGCAGAGACTGCAGAGAGGGGAATATCTTAAAAATGGAATGAGGGAATCACAATCAGATCAGAGAATAACTGCCTCCTATTCCTGTGTCCCAGTCTCGAGCAGTTGAGTGATGGTCTCCTGTTCCTGTGTCCCAGGCTCGAGCAAACAGGTGACGGCCTCCTGTTCCTGTGTTCCAGTCTCGAGCAGTCGAGTGACTCCCTTCTGTTCCTGTGTCGAAGTCGAGAGCAGTTTAATGACTGGCTCCTGTTCCTGTGTTCAACTTTCCGCCAGCTGCCCCTGATTAACAGGCTCCAATAACTGTGTGCTATCCTCCTGCTGCCCTTCAGTAACAGGTTCCAATAGCTGTGTGCTCTCCTCCTGTTGCCCCTGAGTAACAGGCTCCAATAGCTGTGTGCTGTCCTCCTGCTGCCCTTCAGTAACAGGTTCCAATAGCTGTGTGCTCTCCTCCTGTTGCCCCTGAGTAACAGGCTCCAATAGCTGTGTGCTGTCCTCCTGCTGCCCTTCAGTAACAGATTCCAATAGCTGTGTGCTCTCCTCCTGTTGATCCTGAGTAACAGGCTCCAATAGCTGTGTGCTGTCCTCCTGCTGCCCTTCAGTAACAGATTCCAATAGCTGTGTGCTCTCCTCCTGTTGACCCTGAGTAACAGGCTGCAATAGCTGTGTGCTGTCCCCCTACTGCCCCTGATTAACAGGCTCCAATAGCTGTGTGCCCGCCTCCTGCTGCTTCTGAGTAACAGGCTCCAATAGCTGTGTGCTATCCTCCTGCTGCCCTTCAGTTACAGGCTCCAATACGTGTGTGCTAACCTCCTCCTACCCCTGAGTAACAGGCCCCAATAGCTGTGTGCTCTCCTTCCGCTGCCCTGTGCAACAGGCTCCAATAGCTATGTGCCCTCCTCCTGAGTAACAGTCTCCAATAGATGTGCGCTCACACCCTGCTGCTCCTGAGTAACAGTCTCCAATAGCTGTGCCCTCCTCCTGCTGCTCCTGAGTAACAGGCACCAATAGCTGTGTTCTCTCCACCTGCTGCCCCTGATTAACAGGCTCCAATAACTGTGTGCTATCCTCCTGCTGCCCTTCAGTTACAGGCTCCAATACCTGTGTGCTCATACTCTGCTGCTCCTGAGTAACAGGCTCCAATATCTGTTTGCTCTCCACCTGCCGCTCCTGAGTAACAGGCTCTAACAGCTCTGTGCTCATCTGCTGCCTCCTGTGTAATGGAACTGAAGGACTGAATGGCCTTTTCACAATCCATTCAGTGCGTATTGACTGAAAATCTTTCTGCTGTTTTTGTAAAATACCATCAAAATCAGAATGTTGCATTTATATTTTATGTCTCATTAACTTAGCAATCGTGCTAACTAATTCTGCTTTTGTTATACTGGTCTGAGAAGCTGAACGAGTAACAGTTTCAAGAGGCTGATAAGTTCCTCCTGTCCCTCTGTAACAGGCCGAAAGGCCTATGTCTTCCTGTGTCTCGATAGAAGGCACTTGGGGACAGAATTGTTTCTCCCTGTTCCTGAGCAGCAATTTCAGTGCGCTGAATGGTGCCTCGAAGTTATGAAATGGTTTGATACCAGGGCATTTCAAACTACGAGCAGCATTACTCAAGTATCTAGAAACTTCCCTACAAGGTATTATAATCATCTGATCTGTTATTCTATCCCTGTCTCCTTTTTAGAAACAGGATGGAACATATACAATCCTACAATTTTCCAGCAATACTCCTACATACAAGGAAGAAAGATTAAAAAGATTGAAAGATTTATGATCTATCCCTCGGCAACAGTCATCCACTCAATCCAGACTGAGTAAATGTTCCCTTTTATTGGGATGTGTAAAATGAGGTAAGGAACTGGTTAACTGAAGCTGTTTGTTTGGTGACTGTGATTAATGTCAGTCTCCAGAGATTGTACTTATCCCAGTGGAGGGTTTACATATTTTAATGATAAAATGGACACCGTTAAATATGTTATCCCATAGTATGAGTGGGTGTATCGCCGACAGCACTCACAGGGATCAGCAGCTGCAGAGACAGGAGAATGGGAGATCTGACTCTGAGAACTTTAGACTGGAATGTAACAACAATGGACAGGAGTTTATCCTCTTATGTATGGATTCTTTCTACATATCATTCCTGGCCATTACCATTGAGGATCGAATATGCACTTTACATTATTCAATATTTTTATTATCCTGCCCTGGCTATTATTGGTGTACCTGGTAAGTTTCACTGTCCATTTATTATTTGCATTAATCATGTGTGACTGTATTATTTTTCTTTACATTTACTCTACTGTGTAAACATTCACTCTCCAAACCACCACGAACAACTTTCCTTCTTCAGTTCGGGCACTCTGCCTTGTCGGACCTACTCAGTTTCAGCTATGGAACACAATTCATTGTATCACAGCCCTAGTTAAATATTGAAAGCTTGGAGGTCACTGTCTTCTGTTCTGGTTACAAACACCATTTCGTTCCTCTGACTTCATCTCATCCCTGGCCATTATCTGAGGCTGAAACAGACGAGTCACAACTATGGTGATCCCTTTGTCCACGAGCTGATTCCGAACCCATATCTTAACCATTCCTATTTGTAATTGTTAACGTCTCCTGAATATACTTCACTGGCTTATTCTATCTGCGATTTGAACCCTGAGCTATGAAATGTAGTCTTAATGATCCCAATAATCTGCTGCTGACACTCCCAAATTCAAACCTACAAATCTGAGTCGGCATTCCAAGGCTCGGTTCTCACCTCACACCAAAATCCCATCATTTCTTTAAGGATCGATTTATATTTTTGCTGGGTCTGGCAATGCCTTTAATTTAATATTTTGAACCACATCGTTTCCTCTGTCTGTGGCACAATCCTCAGTGTCTCTGTATTGATTACCCAAACCCTTGTCACTTGTTCTCATTTAAACTGATTCCCTCCATGTGTGTTCTCTCTCAAACAATTTTCATATTTATCGCCACCAAAACACACACATACGCACACGCATACTCTCTCTCTCTCTCTCTCTGTCTCTTTCTCTTTCTCTCTCTCTCTCTCTCTTTTCTAGCAACACATTTTTAAGCTCTGATCTCCAGCATCTGCAGTCCTCACTTTCTCCCAGTTTATGGAGTACTCCACTAGCATGATCTGCACAGCTCTCCATTCTGGCTAGTTCCTTGTCCCAGCTTGTGGTATCTGGGTTGGTTCTGTGAGGCCGATTCGGATTTTGATGTAACGAAGCATTTCAACTGATCTGCCAATGTTTTCATTTGATGTTCTCATTTTTGTGATTGGACCAACCATTGTCTCACTTCTCCAGTTATTCTCACTCCCCTGTCTCCTTATCCATATTTTCACAACATGTTATCAGTTAATTAATTGTTTGTTTTTCTGTATCGTTCCCTGGTGTTTTATTTTTGGTTTCTGAGTGTATCGAATGCTGACATTGTGAAGCTCTGAAAGAATGAAATAGTGTGTATTGGGCAGTTGTTCACTTCCTGGTGTGTCCCATGTGCTTATCTTTGTTGGACAAGGGGTTCCAGTAGCTTTGAGAGATGTACCTGTCCACTCAACGACTGTGTTTGTCGCTCTCAGCTGAGCGTGCAGTCAGTAACACGAGGGAACCCCGCGACAACCATTATAAAGGACAAGGCATCTAACTTGTAACTGAGGAGCTTCTGACTGTCTCCTGTTATTGAATCATTAGTGGATGGGCTTGGGATGGTTTGCAGGAGGTCGTGCTGTGAGCTGACTCTCACATTCAGAGAGACCTGATGATTTGGTGACCCAAATCTGGATGGAGCATTGCGACTGCAGTTGCAGCATCTGGGTCTGTAACATGAACAACAAAAAATGAGCAGAGATTCAGAGAAGGAAAACTCTGAAACCATGGAGTAAGTGTGTGGGGAAAGGAATCTGCCAAATCTGGCTGTGTCTTAACGTAGGTACACACGCCCTCTCACTCTCCCCCGACATACACCCATGCACCTCTCCCTCTCCTCCCCGCGCACACTCACACTCACCTCATCCATACTAATAAATCATATTTTCTCAAAAATATACAATTTGTATACAGTCAGTCAATGCGGTATTTTATAAACTCATACTTTGCAAATAAAATCAGTCTGACTCCAGGAGAAGACAAAGACAGACTCGAAACAAGACCTCACGCCTGTATAACATAGTCTGTCCGGAGGGGTCCCTTCATTTACATCGTTAGTACCTTAAGTTATCTCCAGGCAATGACTTGAAATAAATTCTCAGGTTTGCATATTAATCAATCAAAACCTGCACCTCCATTCTAACTGATAAAAGGTTTGGGATACATCTTCGATGTGTTAAATTCACGTCCATGTGTTGTTTCAACCCTTTGATCTTTTCCTTAAAAATTATATGTCTAAGGTCTTCTGCTCTCACTAACACCTGATGAAGGAAGAGCGGGACTAAAGCTTGTGTTTTTCAAAATAAAACTGTATCTTGCCTGGTATCCTGGTATCTTGCCATTTCTAACGTTGTCCAACCCAGTCCAAACCAGCACCTCCATATCATAGCTTTTGTTCATTCGCGCCTCTCCAACAAAATACATTTTCCTTATCCCATTTGCTTTTGTTTTGCATATTAACCATTTGTGAGGCACGTTATGCAATGCCTTCTGGAAGTCCAGAACTAAGACATCGACAGGATCCCCTTCATCCACCATGTTTGTCAGATTATTTGTTAAAACATAAGTCAATAAAAAACAAACCTGACTTATCCTTCAGTAAATCATGTTGACTGCAATGGATTGTGGTTTGATTTGAA
Organism: Chiloscyllium punctatum; assembly: GCF_047496795.1. Taxonomy (NCBI): domain Eukaryota; kingdom Metazoa; phylum Chordata; class Chondrichthyes; order Orectolobiformes; family Hemiscylliidae; genus Chiloscyllium; species Chiloscyllium punctatum. Next base: position 24,681,266 of record NC_092762.1, read on the forward strand.
CATTTCCTGTTATTAATTCCTTAATTACTGATTTTAACAATTTGTCTTCAATTCCCAATCGTTTGTTCATCCCTTGTCATTCCCTAGTGAAGTTGGCTATTCGAAGTTCTTCCCTTTATATAACCTCGACATTCCCTTTCAATTCACAAGGTTGTAAACGATCTGCTGCAATTGCTGTGTAAGAGGCAAGAGTGGCTGAATGGACTCATTCTGTTTCTGCTTTACACACTTGATGGGCTGAATGTCCTCCTGGTGTTCCTACATTATAGTCTCGATTGACTGAATATCCTCCCAGTGTTCCTTCATTGTCTTCTCGATGGCTTACATGTCTTGATCCTGTTCCTGCTGAAGCCACTCAAGGTCTCAATGTCCTTCTTCTGTTGCTCAGTGACAGGTTTGGGGACTTACGGAATCTCCCTGCTGTTAAGTCACATTTCGAGGGCTGAATTGTGCAGGCACGTTGTGTTGCCCACAATGAGTAGCTCAGTGGTTAGCACTACTGCCTCCCAGCACCAGAGATCCAGGTTCAATTTCAGTCAGGAGTCACTGTCTCACATTCTCGCTGTGCCTGCAAGGGTTTCTATCGGGTAGTCCAGTTTCCTCCCAGCCCCACGATGTGCAGGTAAGGTGCATTAGTCAAAGAAAATGCCAGGTAACAGAGATTGGGTGGGGAGCAGGGGAATATAGTGTGATTTAAATGTGGTGGTCTTCGGAGGATTAGTTTGCTGTCGATGGGTCAAATGGCCTGCTTCAACGTTGTAGGAATTCTACGTTTAACACCTTCATTGCACAAAACAGTTGGGGGAATAATCTCTGAGTTAATTCCAATCTCCCCAGTGAGGAGATAAATTCTGTACACACTACTCCAGATGTGGTCTCACCGAGATCCTGTACATCACCAGCAGCACTTCACCAGCCTGCTGTCAGGTTCCCATCCAGGTTAGAGCAGTCTCAGTTGTTTGGGGGAATACACAGCATTGTTGAAAGATTATTGTCCTTCTCTACTTCACCAGCATAACGGGAGATCTGGTGAAAATGTCACAATGACACTTGAGAGAAATGGGTAGGATGTGGTGAGATGACATCAATGTTGAGATATGCCTCACCAAACATCTCGCCTGAATCTGCCATTAATCTCCCCAGAGCACACGTCCCTCAGTTCCACAGAATCTGGTAAGGTGGAGCTCAGAAACAGCAAGCAGAAGCAAACGTTTATGGGAGTTATACCTCAAAGCCAAAATTGTGATACAAATGCTGTTTATATTACAGAACAGGAAATTACATATCCAAGTTTTGTGGGTACTACAATAAAAATGGGTAGCTTTAAGTAATATCGGAACAGTGTTAACCCAAGTGAATTTTAATGCTGGGGAAATGGATTTCATGAGGGTGTATGAGATGGGTTGCTTTAACAGTATTTTGAGCACCAGCGAGATTTCAGAGTGTTTTGAAATTGGTGTTGTGTGATCAGAGAACAGAAAAGAATGACAGGGAAACTAGCCAGTTACTTAGTGTCTGTCTTCATGGAGGAAATACCAAGTGATCATGGGACTTGTGTAACTAAACACTAAAATCATCCATAAAAGTGATGAGGTAGTATTTGCAAACATATGTGGATTGAGGATTGATAAGTCTGACAGACCAGATATAATTCATACTGAAATTTCAGAGAAAGCAGCAGTGCACAGATTGATTGCATTGAGGATCATTGTATTTTTCCATGTCCAATTTGGAAGATAATGAATGCATTCCAAGGATTTAGGAAAGAAAGAGGAGGGAGATTGGAGACCTACATAGCAACTAACCTGTTATCCAGAGTAGGGAATCGGTTGAAATTTATTATAAAGAATCTGATATTGCACACTTAGAGAACAATAGCAAACGTCAAGAGAATGATGCTAGATTTCTGATAGGGTAGTCAAAATTTGTAAACTTTTTGCTTGAAGATAAGCCTTGTGAATGTAAACAATGGAAAACCAGTGAATATGCTATAGTTGGATACTCAGGATGATTTTCAAGAACTCATGCAGTAAGTTAACAGAGAAAAAAAGTACACTAGGAGAAACATATGCAAATTGAGCAAGGTAAAGGTTAGGTTTGATTTTGTTTAAAGAGAATCAGTATATAGGCGGTGTAGAGCTCCATGCTCTCTCTCCACGGATGCTGTCTGACTCACTGTGATATCTACCACGTGTGGGTTTAAGTAGAGGTTGCAGCTTCTACAGTAATTTATTCCGACTAGAAGTAAAGACATTCTGCGCGAGTTACACAGAGTGTTGGTGAGACTGTACATGAAGTATTGTTTACAGATCTGATGTCCTAATCTAATTAAAATTTCTGACAGAAGAGAGTCTATGGTCCTGTGATTGCATGGTGTGAATATGTATTGGTCGGTTTCTGAAGAGATTATTAACAAGAGTTATAAGTGTGAACTGTCAAAGGAAAAGGTAAGAGAAAACAAGTGCAACTTCGTTACAGTCTGAACCCAGAGAATGCAGCATTACAGCAGGGAAGTGACAGAACTATGAAGCAAATACATTAGTTCTGTCTTCACAGAAGAAAAAAAAAACAAACAAGTCAAATCTTCCCAGCAATACTGGGAAGCCTTAGTCTCGAGGGATAAAGAATGAGATTAATAAATAAATGTATTGGGATGAATTATTGGGACTTAAAGTATGGTTGAACTCAGCATACAGATCGAAGGTAAGAAGTCAAAATCCAACACCAGAGTATTGTGCTTAAATAAAGGAGACTACAATAGGATGATGGAGGAGTTAGCGAAAATTGGCTGAAAGAATTGAATTTAAGGTGGAACCGTTGATGAACACTGGTTGGCTTTCAATGCAATTTTTCCAAGTGCTCAGTAACAGTATATAAGAGTGAAATGGAAGGACTGAAGGAAAATGGTAATCTGTCGTGGATGTCTCAGAAAATAAGGGAAGCTATCAAATAACTGGCATAAATAATGACAAAGACCACTGGGAAACTAAAAGACTTGGAAAAATATAAATGTCAAAAGAAAGCAACAAAAAAAATCAAAACCATAAGATAGATTATGAGAGTAAACTACCCCAGAATATAAAGACAGGTACCAAAAGATTCTATAAATAAATAAAACAATAATAGTGGCTAAGGTCAGCAATTGTCCTTTAGAGGGTGAGAAGTGAGATTCAGTAATGGGGTATGAGCAAATGGCCGAGGATTTGAGCACATATTTTGTTGATCTTGTCTGTGACATACATTAGTAACATGTCAGTAATTGTCAATGCGATGAAGGTAGGTGAGGACCTGGAAACAATCATTCCCACGACAGAGATGGTGTTGATCAATCTAATGGAGCTAAAGGTAGATCAGTCTCCTGGCTCTGATGGAATGCATCACAATTTACTAACAGAGGTAGTGGGAGAAATAATAAATGCATTTGTGTAAATCTTTCTAAATTCACTGGACTCTATTGCACTTCCAGCAGATTGGAAAACAGGAAATCAGACACCACTGTTTAAAAAGAGATGTAGACAAAGGTGGGGAACTATAGACCAGTTAGCCATTAAGTGTCGTGGGGAAAATATTTCAATGTGTAATCAAGGAATAAATAGCAATGCATCTCGACAGGAATCGTCCCATTGAGCTGACATAGGATCAGTTCATGAAAGGAAAGTCATGCTTAACTAATTTACTAGAAATCAATGAAGACATTATGACCAGAGAGACCCAGTAGATGCGGTGTACCGAGATTTACAAAAGGCATTCGACAAAATGCCGCCAAAAACGCTGCTGCATAAGGTAAAGATGTGTGGTATTCCGGGTAATGCATTAACATGGATAGAGGATTGGTTAACTAACAAGAAGAAATGAGTGGGAATAAATGAGTGTTTTCTGGTTCCTGATCATTGACTAGTGGTGTGCCTCAGGGATCAGTGCTAGGATTACAATTATTCACAGCTTACATGGACGATTTGTAGTTGGACATCACGTGTAGTGTTTCAAAGATTGCAGATAATACTAAAATGAGTGTCAGAGCAAAGTGTGCAGTGGAATGTTAAACTTTACGAAGGAACATAAATAGTTTAAGCTAGTGGGCAAAGGTCTGGCAGACGGAGTAGAATTGTAATAAATGCGAAGTCATCCATTTTGGTCGGAATACCAGTGAAAAGGACTATTACTTGCATGCTAAAACAAATGCAGCATGTTTATGTGCAGAGGGACTTGGGTGTCCTTGTGCATGAATCACAGAAGTTGTCTGCAGGTGCAACAAGTAATTAAAAGGCAAATAGAATTGCTAAAGGGATTGAGTTTAAAAGCAGGGAGGTTATGTTGCAGCTGTACAAGGTGCTGGTGAGACCACACCTGGAGTATTATGTGCAGTTTTGGTCTCCTCACTTGAGAAATGATGTCCTGGCACTGCGGTGGATACAGAGGAGGTTCGTTAGGTTGGTTCCAGAGTTGAAGGGGTTCACTTATGAGGAGAGACAGAGTAGACTGGAATTATATATTGATTGGAATTTGAAAGAATGAGGGAGGATCTGATAGAAACATATATAATTATGAAAGAAATAGATCAGATAGAAATAGAGAGGACGTTTACAGTAGAAGGTGAAACTAGGACAAGAGGGCAAAGTCTCAAAATTAGGTAGAGCAGATTCAGGACTGAATTCAGAAGGAACGTCTTGACCAAGAAGTTTGTGAATCGGTGGAATTCCCTGCTGAGTGTAATAGTTGAAACTTTGTGATTGAATGTGTTTGAAGCTCAGATCGATAATTTTTGAGCAGTAAAGGAAGTAATGGTTACGGTGAGCGGACGGGCAGGTAGAGCTGAGGCCATGAAATGATCAGCCATGTTTTTATTAATTTTCCTATTTCTTATGTAATGGGTCAACATGAAATGGGAATCATATTTGAGAAACCGACTGGTCTATACATACGGTGAAGCAATGGATGCAGTGCATTTGGATTTTCAGAAGGATTTTGGTCAAGATTCTGGCCTCTTATGCAAAGTCAAATGTTAGAGGGTTGGGCCTAAAATATGACCATGATTTTCGAATGGGAGAGCTGACAGGAAACAGTGAACAGGAATAGAACCTTCTGTTTTGAAGTGCAAGGATCTTTGGGTGTCGCAGGGATCGTTGCTTTGGCTCCAGCTATTCCCAATACATCACAAACATTTAGTTGAGAGAATTAAATACAGTGTAACCCAGTCTGTTGACGGCACTAAATGATGTCGGATGGTGAGTGGGCGAGGAGTATATTAAAGAAACGCTCTAAAGTGATTGAAGAAACGCTCTAAAGTAGAGTGAAGGGGGAAATGCGTGGCAGATGAAGAGCAATGGGAGTGGATGTGACGGTGTATATTTTGGTGGAAACAATAGAACAGCAACCTATAATTTGAAAATGGATTGGGCGAAACATTTTGATCTTTAAAGCGATTTATACCTTTCTTGGTTTCTTCTGCGCAGACCTCCATGGTCAGTGCAGGGCAGTGAGTTCTGAAGCCATAAGTCAACACTGGGAATGATATTGGCACACTAACCAGTGTACACAAACCCACCAAGTAGGTAGCTGCAGCATTGAAAAGTTCAGGATCTCCCAGTACAACAGTCATGAAAGCAATATTGCAAAAACACAAAACAGGTATGAAGGTAAAGGCTGTGTTGACCATCATTTCAGGGGGATTTGAACACACAAGGGTGTCTTCCTGCAACTGTACAGGCCCTTGGGGACACGCCCATCTCAAATTTTGCAGTATTATGTGCAATGTTGGTCTCCTTACTTAATAAAGGACAAACCTGACATTGAGTGAGAGCAGTGAAGGATGACCAGGCTGATCGCTGGGATGACAGACTTGTTGAGGCAGCAGAGTTTGGGGCGACTGGACCTGTATTCCTTGGGCTTTAGGAAAATGAGTGGAGATCTCAATGAAATATTTAAAACACTGACAGGGCGAGACAGATTGGAAGCAACGATGATCATTCCCCTGGTTGGGTTGTCTAAAACAAGAGGTCACAGTATTAGGTACAGGCAGGCTGCTCTGTACTGAGATGAGAGTGGTGCCCTCAGAGAGTGGTGACCCTGGGAAATTCTATACCGCATCAGGCTGTGGAAGCTAAAACACGGAATATAAATAAGGATTTCTAGACACTAAAGGGATCAGGAGACAGCAGGGGTACGGCTGTCACAAGCTCAGAGATATTAGGAAGGAGGTCTCTGCGGGGTCAACAGGACTGTGTTTCCCATTCCCTTTTCCGATACTGAGGCTGCAGCTGCGTGTTCTGTCGGTTTTACCCTTTCAAACCTCGGAGCACATCAGTACAATTTAGTGTCTTGCTTGACCGGTTTAAAGGCCATTGAACAGTTGATCACATGTCTGTGTCGGGAGTCACTTTTAGGCCAGGCCAGGAAAGCATAGAATTTACCAGAACAGAATTAACTTCTATGAAGTGCATTGGGGAAGCAAATTGATGTTTACAATCGACATTGATTTCAGGATCACTGTTACTGACACCAGATTTTAAATCTCGATATTTTATTAATTTTTTTTTACTTCCACCAGCTGCCTGACCATTAGCCTGATCTGGATTAGTAATCCAGTGCCATTTCCATAGCAGCACCATCTCCACATGGGGACCTATTGGAAACCACACTGAGCAGGTAGTCAGAATAATCTCCATTACAGCCTCACAGGTCATATTCATCTTTAAAGCAAGCATCCATCTATCAAAATGCCGATGTTTAATTCTTTCAAACTCACCATAAGTCTGACCTGTTTACTTCTGAATGTTGCTGAACTGCTGTCTACATGTCTCTGGTACGAATTCATGAGCACTTAAAATAGCTTGTTTGACATCTTCAGGTTCTCTTGACCCTTCGTCTGACACCGGACCAAATACCTCACTCGGCCTGGCTACAAGTTTAGTCTGAACTACATTACCCATCATTATTTGGACCATTCTATCTACCTAGCCAAGTTTCAATGAAACAAAGGAGGCTTCAAAATCTTTCTCATCAAAATGTGGCAGCGTTTTGACATAGCTGTATGTATCTCCAAATGCCTTTTAATCTCCATCCTGTTACTTTGACTTTGTTGACTAAATCGTACCTTGAAGTTCAACCTCTCGCTCTTTTTGCTCAACTAAAAACCTTCTGTCTCTTTTTCAATCTTCTTCTCTCTATGCACAGATACGAACCTTCTCCTTCCCTTTTCTCCGTCTCTCTTCTCTCTTGCTTTCTGTTTCTTCTCTCTCTTTCTCTCTTCCTTTGTTTACCTTTAAACTCAATTTTCCTCAATTATAATTTAAGTTTTTCTCAGTCTACTGCACTTATCTGTTTCTCTGATTCACCTTAGCGTTTGAGTAATTTCCTGACAATTTCAGCTTTACTTTTTTCCTCGGTTAAACGCAAATCTATGTTCTTTACTAATTCTAAAGGTTTGGTCTTTATTTTTCTTTCTAAACTTCCTTGGAAAAATTGAGAATCATCTTCAAACCCCTCTTAATTTGTTTAAGAACCATTTCTCTCACTTTTAATTTAACCAACAACAAGTCTTCGAAATTGAATCAGTTGTCTTACTGACGTTTTATTTAAAGATCTTGGACACCAACATGCAAATGTTTTAATATACTGTGCATTTTCTCATACCTCAAATCTATTCAAATCTACCCAAATGACAGTTTGGATCTGCCTAAACCTGTTATAATCGCGGACGAAAGCCCTCAAACTGTTACAACACAGGATTAACCGCTCTCCTAATTTAAACCAACCACAAAGAAATGTTCACCTCATGTCCTAATATCTTAAGTGTCGAGAGGCAAAGATCCATTTACAGAGTCACTATTTAAAAGTAAAATTAACAATTTTGTTATTTAAGTGCAACAGAGAATAATAAAATGAACAACTGTTTAGAAATCCCGTGGGTCAATCGTATCTTTTACCTCCCACTCTACAATACTAGTCTGCTGAAACAAAACCCCCAGTAAAGGTTTACAAAAATATCATCATGTTTCAAAACCAGTTAGCTTTGTCGATTTTCCTTTGTAGATATTGTCTATTGATTTTACTCACGGTCAGCTTTGATGTTCCGCTGTGCAAACGTCTTCTAGACAGGTGTCTACAAAAAGCTCTTCAACTCGCTGTCTATCTTTGTGGATGTCTTTAGCAGTTCTTCCCCTAAATGTTCAAAACATCCAGATTCATAAAACAACGCATCGGATAATTTCATTGATATTGATGTCATCAAATACATTATATTTCACTCTCGATTTGATTTCAGTCTGTTGGTGCATAATTTAAACTGTCTGGGTGAATTTGTATTTGATTTTGTTCCATGGCAACTCAGCATCACTCTTGGTTTCACAGACAAATGTTACATTTTAACTTCTTTCAGAACACCTTGTGCCAGCTTCCAGTCTCCCTTAACGGGAAGATATACCTCTACACCTTCATAACAATGTCTTTTTTTCTGCCCTGCATAGCTTTTCATAAATTTGATCAACTTAGCAAGTTCACATAAATGTATTTTCTGTTCCGAAAAAGACCCGTCTTCTCTCATCCTTCCATTACTTATTTCCTTCTTTCCAGTTGTCATTCCAATTACTTACAATGTTATTGGCATTCTTCGACAAAGTATTACATTGTGTGTGTGTTTGTGCGTGTGTGTGTGTGTTTCGCTTGTGAATAATCATCTTTAGTTGCACTAAGACGAAAGAATGAGCTGTAATCACACCCATATGAAGGAGTAAAAGCGCAACGTTTCCAAGTTTTCTGATATCAAAAAAGATGCTAAAAAATCTCCTTTATTCATTGATTGGGAAAGTGAACAAATGACGTTCATGGGCCAAACAGAAATAATTTACTGAACCTTTACTGGGGTCATCGAATGACCAGATATTTAATTTTCTCCTGGGAGTTTAAATTCAGCTTTGTTTGACGTCTGAGTTACATAATTTTTTTTATCAAAATGCAATCATCACCGGTGACAAAAACAGACGTTGTTGGAAATGCTCAGTAGTTTTGGCAGTATCTGTTGTGAGAATGCAGATTGAACATAGCCTAGTGGAATGGGTCTGGGTTGTTTACTTTTTGCCAATAGTGTTCAGCGACGTGCCGGTTAGGTACATTGGTCATGGGTAAATGCAGAGGAATAGAGTACGGGAATGGTTCAGGGTTAGTTACTCTTCGGAGGCTCAGCATGGACGTGCTGTGTGAAATGGCCTGCTTCCTCACTGTAGGGATTCTATGATTCGATGATTTCTTCATAAAAAGGGAGGTCGGTGCCAGGATCAAGAATGCCTCCGAGCATGCGCAGGGCATATTGAATTGGGAGGGGAAACAGCCAGCGGGCGTCGTTCACATTGATATCAACGACATAGGTAAGAAGAATGTAAGGTTGAAAGGTCCTGCAAAGAAAGTTCCGGGACAGGTGGGAACTGTACAAAAATGAAAGTGTGCACCTTAATTGGAAGGGCCCTAACATCCTGGAAGGGAGGTGTGATCGTGCAGCTCAGGAGGCTGGGAACCAATTCAGCAGGTCAGAAACTGAACAGAAAGTAGAGGGTGGTCGAATAAACAGGCAGTGCCAGTACAATGACCATACTGAGGGAAAGAATAATAACAATTTTAAAATATGAATAGAAAGTTGGAGTAAATGATAGGGTCACTGTTGTTGGGTTGGAGATCCTGTGCACAAAAGTATTTTTAAAAAGACATATCAATGGAACTTATGTTAAAAAAAAATTAACTAAAAGCGTGCAGTACTTGGAAGCAAATTAATGAGCTGACAGCTCAAACAGAGATAAATAGATATGGCATTGTGGGGATTACTGAAACGTCATTACAGGAAGGCCAGGACTGGGGTGTTAAATGTCCATGGGTAGAGTAGATGGAGTGTCTGAATTAGTCAAGGGTCTTGTCAAGGTTGTATTAAGAAATGATATTAACACGTGGGGCAAAAATGATGAATCAGTCCGGTTTGAAATAGAATACATTGAAAGAAACCCATTGGGATGAGCATTTCCAGCCCAGAAACCTCCATCCCGACAAACTACTTTCAAAGTAGGGAATAGCATGAACCAGGGAATAATGATGGCTCGAGACAAGGGCACATGAGTGATTATGAGTAATTTGAACATGCATATTGACTGGATTAATCAATTTGCAAGGGGAGACACAAAGAACAACTCATCGAATCTATAAGGGATTATTTCTTCGATTAACGTATCATGGAACCAACCAGAGAACCGACTTGGTATTATGTAATAAGGAAGGAGTGATAAATCATATTGTCGTAAGGATTATCTTAGAAAGAGTGGCACAGCATGCTGGAGGTTCACATTCAGATTGAAACAGTGAAGACAGTCATATACGAGAGGTTTAGTGTTGGGCAATGACAACTTTACTGACCTGAGGAAGTGATTTGCCCAAGTAGACTTGGCAAAAACATTAAAGTGCAGGACAGTTGATTAACAGTGGTAACGACATCGGGAGCTAATCAAGACACCTCAATTGAAGTGCAATCCTTAGTGGATAAGGAATTGTAAAAAGATGAAAAGTGATCCATTGCTTAACAAGGAAGTCAACAATAACAAGACAGTGATGGCCTGGCTGTATTATCGCCGACTGCTCATCCAGATATTGTTCTTGGGACTCAGGTTCAAATGTTGTCACATTCAATATGAACCTGAAATTAAGAGTCTATTGATGATCATGAAAGCATTGCTTATTGTTAGAAACAGCCATATATTTCACGAGTGTCCTTTAGGGACGGAAACCATCATTCCTACCAGGTCTCACCTATGTATAACTTCAAACCCACACAAATTTGGTTGAATCTTAACTGCCCTCTAGGGATGGACAATAAGTTCTGTCTAACCAAGCGACTCCCTCATCCTATGAATAAATTAAAGAAAAACGCTTTAAATACCAGCAAACGGTTACTAAAAACAACATCAAAATGGCTATGAAGCAAAATGTGTAGAAAGCATAAGAGTTGGTAAATAATATTTCTCGCAGAAGACAAAAAGGAAAAGAATGTTAAAATTAAATATTGGCGTCTTAAAGGATGAAAGCAGTGAGATGAGATTACTTACAGTGTGGAAACAGACCCTTCGGCCCAACGATTCCACACCACCACATCGAAGCGCAACCCATCCATACCCCTGCATTTACCCCTTACCTAACACTACGGGCAATTTAGTATGGCCAATTTACCTGATCTGCACATCTTTGAACTGTGGGAGGAAACTGGAGGAAACCCATGCAGGCACAGGGAGAACGTGCAAACTCCACCAAGTCAGTCGCCTGAGGTGGGAATTGAACCCGGGTCTTTGGCGCTGTGAGGCAGTAGCGCCAACCACTGTGCCACCATGCCATGAGATAATAATGGTAAACTCAGAAATGGCATAGGCAAAACCAACACTTCCTGTTTTCATATGGTTTTTAAGGTTTCTTTTTTAACGCTGCGAAAGTTTGTTTCCGTTTCGAAAAATAAAGCATTTAAAAAAAAATAAGGAGTTGTGCCTTCATATCAGAGAGTCTTGTCTGTTTTCTGCTCAGGAGAAGACTTTTCTGCTAGGAATATATTGAAGATGAATATTTATATAGAGTTAATTAGTTAAAGGTTTGATTTTATCTATTTTTTATATGTTTGATGTGTATATGATTTTGCTTCCATTTTAACATTATTATCTATAGGTAATGAAAGGTAACATATAAATAAGGTGTTGTGAAAAATCCTGCTTCTAAGCATAATGTTATTTAGGCCACAGAGAGGTTGGAGAGAAGATTTAAAAGAAAAGTACTACCCAGCAAAGCAGTCAGATAAATGGTGACTGTCAGGAAAGATAAGACGTTACTTCAATGTCTCCGGCGACTATTCCTCTACCAAAAAGATTTTCACTTTTTGGAACTGTTGAAGAAGGTAGTCTTTCTGAGGAAAATGGAAGAGCCGTCAGTTATTGGACTGATGGCACGATTTTTATATTAGGCAGGGTTAGAGAAAATTTTGAAGAATTATTGCTACAGTGGGATTTTCAGTCAGGAGCATCAGCAGGAGATTCTGTGGCAGTGAGCATGAGTTTAGGGTGGTTTGTGCTAGGCTTAAGAATGGCTCTAAACTTTTCAAGCACATTGTTAAAGGTGAGACTGAGTAGTCATAGATTGTTGTACATATTGGTAGGAATGACTTTTTAGGGAAAATATTAAAGCAGTATAGGGTGAATTTAAGAGGTGAGGTAGATTAAAAGTAAAACTGTAAAAGTATTAATTTGTGGTTTACTGCCAATGCCAGCCCCAACCGGTGGAGGAACGAAAGGTTAAAGGAGAAAAATCAATGGCTGAAGAGCTGGGTTGTTTTTGAGGGATTTAGATTTTTGGAAAATTGGAATTTGTTTTGGAATAGAAAACACATGTTCAAAAAGTATTGGTCTAATCTAAACTGGAAATCAACCAATATCTTAGCAGGGAGATTTGCTCACTCTATATAGGGAGACATTATATTGATAGAGAAGGCAAGGGGGTTATTCTAATTGGCAGTATTAATGGACGAATGGATGGAGAAAGTTATGAATGTGAATAGAGCATGTCCATTAGAAACGAAAGATGAGAGAGTCAGAGTATACACTAATTCTGAAGCACTAAGTTGCATTTATTTCAATGTAAGGGGTCTTATGGGGAAGGTTGATAAACTCAGGGCATGTTTAAGAACATAGAATTGGGGTATCATATTTATTACTGAAAGTTGGTGAAGAGGTGTTCAAGTCGATAGTGTGATGCTGGAAAAGCACAGCAGGCCAGGCAGCACCCGAGGAGCAGGAAAATGGACGCTTCCGGCAAAAGCCCCTCATCAGGAAAGGGCTGTTGAAGGCCTTTTGCCCTAAACATTGATTTCCCTGCTCCTCGGGTGCTGCCTGGCCTGCTGTGCTTTTCCAGCACCACACTCTCGACTCTAATCTCCACATCTGCAGTCCTCACTTTCGCCTGAGAGATGTTCAAGATTGTCAATTCAACGTTCCAGGTGATAGGTGTCATAGAATGGATAGAAAACGTGGCATACAGTGGGTGGAGAGGGGGAGGCCTGTCGTTTTAGATTAAGGGATAAATTATTGGTATTACTGGAGAAGTTATTTCTCAAAAATCATCAGGTAAAATACATGCGTAGTGTTAAAAATAAGAAAGTAAAGGTCACTTTGAAGAGATTGCACTATATGCTCATTTGTGACAAATCGTCCAATCAAAATATATTGATAGAAATTAAACATAAGAAAGGAAAGAGTACGTTGACGTTTTTGCACCATATGCTCTCCAACAGTAAGAAAGAAATTGAGAAACAGACATGCAGGAAGATCCCGGATATATGTAAGCTTAATAAGGTTGTGTTAATGGGGATTTTAATTTTCTAAAGAAATGATTGGGACAACCATAGTGTTAAAAGGTTGAATCATGAAGAATTTGTCAAATGTGTCGAAGAAAATTTTCTTCATTAGTACGTGGATCATCCGAATCGAGAAGGAGCAAAACGAGACCAGGTTTTGTGAAATAGGCAGGGCAAGCGACTGAAGTAAACATGGGAGAATACTTTTGGGTCTTGCAATCATAATTATTAGTGGAAAATAATACGCCTTCCATTAATATCATATTTTTGATTTAAGTACCATAATTTTTAATGGCATGGGACAAGGACTGTCCAAGTTTGATGAGAGTAGACTTTTCGCAGGTAAAATAATGTCTGACAAGGGGGAGGCATTCAACAGTCTGACGACGTGAGTTGGGAGGCTTTATGTTCCTGTTAGCGTGAGGGTAAAGCAGGTAAGGTTAAGGAACCATGGATTACTAAAGTTATTGAGGTTCCACTCAAAAATAAAAGACAAACTTACTTTAGATCCAGACAACTTTATTGAATTGAATCTTTTAATCAATATAAAGAGAGTGTGGCACCATTTTGAGAGAAATGAGAAAAGCCACAAAGAGATATGAGATAGCATGGGCAGATAAGGTGAATGGTAATTCAAAGATATTGTGTAACTACATTAACAGCAAGACTTAACCAGGAGAGTAATGCCTCTCAAAGTTCACGAAGGACATCGATGTGCTGAACCCAGGAGATGGGGAATAAAATTATCTCATTCCTGGTGCAGCAGACAGCAGCAAACACACACTACTGCCTGCATCTCGCATTCATCTAGATTGAACTCTGTCTGCTATTTGTCAGCTGATTGACCCATTTGATCAAGATCATTTTGTAATCTGAGGGGGTCTCCTCAGTTGTTGGCCCCAATCCTTTCTGTGTCATAACCAATCTCATATTCATTCCTTCCCTTACTTGTTAAATCATAACTTTTGATGAACAAGATTATTGTACATTTTTATGGAACAGGCCCGACTATTCCAATCAGTTCAAGCAGGTCTCCCTGACCGTAAATTTGCTAATTGTTGAAGGTACGTGTATAGTGGATATCGCCAGAGTGAATTAGCTGGTCAGACTGCCGTGTTATAAACAAAAAGAATTTATTTAAAACATTAATTAATGAAACAAAACCAAGCGAATATTGAATACCCAAATAACCCATCCGATCCGAACCTGACAGGCTTTCCCGAGTTAATGATGCTGTTCCAAATTGGTTTCAACATTCCCAAAAAACAAATCCCTTGGCACAAAGTGTAAAAATTACACATACCAAGCTTACAGGTTACAAATTCAGAGGACAGTTGGACGGGGAGAGCGTCCAGTTTCAACAGTGACTCTGACTTAAATAACGTTTGAACTGACTGAACTGCGCAGGTGGAGAGCTGGTCACGTCCCCTTGATTATACCAGTTTTTTTTTAAGACTTAAAAACCTTCTTCTTGAGGTATTACCAGTTTGGTATAAACCAAAGGACCCCAATGAGCAGTTCAAAATTGAGACATGTTGGAACCGTGGGTCGGTTCGAACCTCTCTGAAACAAAAACCAAGCACAACATAACCTTGTGAAGGGACCATATAATACTGAATCATTAATATCCAAAGATATCTTCAGTTCTCAAAATAACCAAAAGTAGTGGTTAGTACACAAAAACACACATATGCATTCACTTAGTATAAAAATGCAAACCTGCAGAGCTACATCCAAATTCAGTGTGTGATACATCTACCACTGAGTGTGTCGATCTGTCATTCAAGTTTCGAACAATGTTTTGGCAATCAAGACCTGCCACAGGCTCACTTTTCAAACTCTGTGGCTGAAATTACTGGCTCGAGCTAAACAGACTCGCATTTTTGTCCTACAATTTCTCCAAAAGCTTCAATGGGTTATTGTTACAGATGTTGCTAATAATATAAAAACTGAAATGTTGTCGTGCCAACACAAAGCTCAAAGTCTCTTTCTTAGCTGTTGAATATTTCTACCAATAAATATTTCACTTGATGGATAAATACCAATGAGTCTTACTATCATCTCGTCGTCTTCCTGCAGGTGTGCAGCACCGACACTCACATCACTCGCATTTATAAGACCATAAGACCATAAGACCTAGGAGTGGAAGTAAGGCCATTCGGACCATCGAGTCCACTCCACCATTCGTTCATGCCTGCTGGGCACTTCAACTCCACTTACCCGCATTCTCCCCGTAGCCCTCAATTCCCAGAGACAACAAGAAACAATCAATCTCTGCCTTGAAGACATTTAGCGTCCCGGCCTCCACTGCACTCTGCGGCATTGAATTCCATAGGCCCACCACTCTCTGGTTGAAGAAATGTCTCCGCATTTCTGTTCTGAATTTACCCCCTCTAATTCTAAGGCTGTGTCCACGGGTCCTAGTCTCCTCACCTAACGGAAACAATTTCCTCGCATCCACCCTTTCCAAGCCATGTATTATCTTGTCCATCTCTATTAAGTCTCCCCTTAATCTTCTAAACTCCAATGAATACAATCCCAAGATCCTCAGCCGTTCCTCACATGTTAGGCCTATCATTCCAGGGATCATCCGTGAGAATCTCCACTGGACACGTTCCAGTGCTAGTATGTCCTTCCTGAGGTGTGGGGACCAAAAGTGGACACAGTACTCCAAATGGGGCCTAACCAGAGCTTTATAAAGTCTCAGTAGCACAATGGTGTTTTTATATTCCAACCCTCTTGAGATAAGTGACAACATCGCATTTGCTTTCTTAATCACAGACTCAACCTGCATGTTAACCTTTAGAGAATCCTCGACTAGCACTCCCAGATCCCTTTGTACTTTGGCTTTACGAATTTTCTCACTGTTTAGAAAGTTGTCTGTGCTTTTATTCTTTTTGTCAAAATGCAAGACCTCGCATTTGTTCACGTTGAATTCCGTCAGCCATTTCCTGGACCACTCTCCCAAACTTTCTAGATCCTTCTGTAGCCTCTCCACTTCCTCAGTACTACCTGCCCGTCCACCTAACTTCGTATCATCGGCAAACTTCGCTAGAATGCCCCCAGTCCCTTCATCCAGATCATTAATATATAATGCGAACAGCTGTGGCCCCAACACTGAACCCTGCGGGACACCGCTCGTCACCGGCTGCCATTCTGAAAAAGAACCTTTTATCCCAACTCTCTGCATTCTGTCAGACAGCCAATCCTCAATCCATCCCAGTAGCTCACCTCGAACACCATGGGCCCTCACCTTGCTCAGCAGCCTCCCGTGTGGCACCTTATCAAAGGCCTTTTGGAAGTCTAGATAGACCACATCCACTGGGTTTCCCTGGTCTAACCTACTTGTCACGTCTTCAAAGAATACCAACAGGTTTGTCAGGCATGACCTCCCCTTAGTAAATCCATGTTGACTTGTTCTAATCAGACTCTGCTCTTCTAAGAATTTAGAAACCTCATTCCTAATGATGGATTCTAGAATTTTACCAACAACCGAGGTTAGGCTAATTGGCCTATAACTTTCCATCTTTTGTCTTGATCCTTTCTTGAACAATGGGGTTACAACTGCGAACTTCCAATCATCCGGGACTTTCCCTCACTCCAGTGACTCTTGAAAGATCTCAACCAATGCCTCCGCTATTTCCTCAGCCACCTCTCTCAGAACTCTAGAATGTATCTCATCGGGGCCAGGAGATTTATCAATTTTAAGGCTTTTTAGCTTTTCTAGCACTATCTCCTTTATAGCCACCTTGAAAGGCTTTGCTTAATCAGATGGAGCTCATACCAAATGTAAGTTGCTTGTCCCACCTTCCCACTAAAGCCTTACAACTGCGGAATTAGATATGCATCCTTTTTTTAACTGTATTGACCTTGCGATAGTCCACACATAATCGTTGGGTACCATCTGGTTTCAGTACCATGACTTTGGGTGAGTTCCAGTCACTGGAACTCAGGTCGATTATGTCATCTTGGAGCATGTGTTCAATCCCCTTCTGAACCTGTGCCAACTTTAGAGGATTATGCCTATAAGGATGCTGCTTAATCAGAACAGCATGTCCTTATGCAGAATTAGGTAATATTTCCCATTTAATTTCCTCATATCTCCCCATATAATACTAACAACTCTATCACGTCATTTTTTTTCCTCAGAGAGGTTACTCAATAATTTATACCAATTTTAGAAAACTTCCTCATTCTCCACTTTAATTTGAGGAACGTTCAATCCAGAATCCTCTGACCTTGGTTCTTCCTTCTGTACTGTAATCATTAACACATTCTCCTGTTGCTGTCTGTTCCCTGTCAAAATACCTTTTGAGCATATTCCCATGACATACTCTGTGAGATTCCTTTCTGTCTGGAGTCCCTATCAAGTAGTTACCCTCACTCAATATTCTTTCGCATTTGATAAGTTTCACCAGTCCTTGCTTTTCAAGATCCCCCATCACTAGAAGTAACATACATACTTTATCCCCGATAGCAAAATTGCAAATTTTTGAGTTCTTGTCCACTTCCTGTTTAGATGCATTCTGCAATACTTTTAAATGCCATCTAGCCAACTCCCCAGCGCTTTTTAATCATTCCAGAAAAATTGAGACATAGTCCAACAGTGTGACCTTTTACTTCTGATTTACTAATTCCTCCTTCATCGACGTTAACGGTCCTACCTCTTAATAACCTAATTAAAATGGACAGAATTTGGTCAATTCATTTTGTGCATCTCTGATCACTAAAAGCCCTTACGCCAATCAGCTGGATAATCCTTACCATAAGCATTCAACATGATCGTTAAAGTTTGATGTCACCTTTCCCGTGCTCGCTGCGATTTTAGATGGTTCACAGTAGAATTGAATTGATTTATTACAGAGCTGCGCTTAACTTCCTTGAACTGTTTGGATGTGAAGTTTGAACTTTGGTCGCACTGTATCTCTGTTGATAGTCCGTATATATTTTTAAAAAGAGTATTTCCTTTACCATCCTTTTCGCTGTGACATTGCATAATGCAATAGCCTCTGGAAATTTCGTGGATACATCAATTATTGTTAACAAATACTGATTCACACTTTTTTTTGTTTGATATAGGGGACCTAGCCAATCAATTAAACTATTGTAAAAGGTTCCTCAACTGCAGGAATAGTTATTAAAGATGCAGGTTTTATTAACACCTGTGGTTTTCTAATTACCTCACGTGTATTTCACGTCTGGCAAAATTCAACAACATGATGGTGCAGTGTAGGCTACTAAGAATGCCTTCTATTTTAGACTGTGTTTTCCTCACTCCAAAATGACCTCCACGTGGTAATTCATGCTTCACTTGCAGCATCTCCTTTCTGTACCCCATTTGCAATTCAATTTGATGAATTTCTGCCCATTTATCATCTCCTTCAGTATGTGATAGTTTCCATCTCCTCATGCAGACACCATTTTTAAGGTAATAATACTCAGGGATACATTCAGAATCTCTAATGTATATGCCCTTTTGATACAACTACTTAAAGTTTTCATCTTTCTGCTGTAACTCAATTAGTTTAGCTGAAATAAACATGTGTGCATGATCACCTATTTTCTCCTGTTTTGTCACAACTATCTGATGGAACGAAGTATCTCCTCATGCCACTTCAGCTTACTTACCTTTACATTTTTTTATCTCTTCTGTTTGAACTCGTGATATTGGGACCTTGTTACCCCACATTCAGAAAAGTTTCCAAGATAAGGCATTGCTTCAATTGGCTGTGTCTCCAGTGTTTTTTAACCAGAGCAGGCAGCACTTCTACCGGTGAATCTGTTGCATACTTTACAAGGAAACGTTGAATTCCTGGAGCTGAGAGTTTGTCCAGTACTCCTATCACAATTTCTTCACTCTTCACTGGACACTCTATCCTCGCTTAACATAACTGTGTGCTTTTTTTTAGTCTCACAGTGAATTCCCTTTAATAGTAACTTTTCTGGAAATAGTCCCTCAGGAATATATATCTCCTCATCTTTCAGCATCACAGACTGAGAGGATCCTGTGTCCCTTAATATTGCATCCTCTGTACCTGCTACTTCTGGCCTATGTGAATAACCTTTCCCTTTGAAGGTATATTTTATAAGCAAGATTCGGCACTTCCTCCTTGACCAATCTCCGATCAGCTTGTACACTCTGATGAAGCTTTCTCGCCTCCACTAGGAGAGATAAACATCTGAGAATAGTCTGGAATGTTCCATTAATGTATCAGATTTTAAGAACTCTAGATTGGAATGCTGCAACAATGGACAGGAGTTTATCCTGGTATCTTGCCTATTTTTCCTGGTCTGGGTTCACATTATCACATTGGATATATGGGTGCACTGATGATTATTCATGCGGGCTACTATCCCATGCTCGCTATTGTTGGTGTTCCTGGTAAGTCTCTTCATCTCTATCCATTTGTTAATCCATAAACCATGGTGAACCTCATTGCTATTTCTGTTATCTACATTTGGCAAAGACAGAATCCTTTGTCTTCAGTTTCAAATGCAAATTCCATTCATTACTACAAACTTCTGAACTGCCCAACAAGCTCGTCCACACAAACATCTGAGAACAAGACTGTTCACAATCCCGAAGTACCTTTTGGACCCGAATTGATTTATTTCTTGGTATTCTCTCCATCACCAAATCTACCCACTACCAGCTCCATAATATCAGCAGTCCCCACCTTGACGTCAGTGCGGATACTAAATAAACCATTATCAATGCCTTAATAAAATTCAGACTTTATGGTTCCAGTTCTCTTACAAGCGCACTTTCCGTTACAAATATGTCAATCACAACCTTGTTCTTGTCTCTAAAGTAAATTCATGACAGGGATAATGTGTCAAAGAAGTGATGTCAGCGGATATGTAATTCAGAGGCCCAGGTTACTGCACAAAATACGCTGTTTTAAATCATACCTCAGATATGTCAGAACTTAAATTCAAATGACAGGAATTGGAAATAAACGATAATTTAACGAATATTTCAATAACAGCACCAGCATTTTGACAATACGTTTATCTATAGCACTGATATCCTTTGGTAAAGAAATCTAGCATTATTACCGGACTGTCTTAAGAATGAGGTCAGATCCACAACAATGTGATTGGCTCTATACTGTGTCAAAGAATGACCTCACAATAAAGAGCATTTAGTGAGGTCAATAAATGCTGCCCTTACCAGCGATGCAGACATCCCATGTAATAATATTATGGAAGTTTAAATAAAACAAAGAATGATGTAAGAGATCAGAAACAAATAAAAAAAACGAGAAGCTGCCGCAGTAACTGTTCAGATTTGTCACCCGTGGGTCGAGGGCATAATAGAATTGACATTTCGAGTTCGCTGACCTACCATCATAACTGAACACAGCTTGAAAATATTGTGATTGATGTTGGTGACAGGGATGTCTATGATAAAGGGAACAAGGAGTGAGTTGAATAGACAGATAAACGAGAGATAAAAGAAAATAAGCAAACAAAGGGTTTGAAGATGATCAGCTGGAATGGAAATTAAAAAACGAGGTTAATCTTATTTTTTTTTCTCCTGTTCCCAAATTACCAAAAATCATGCCCATGTAGCGTATAAATCAAGGTTCCTGTTTAAAGTGAGTTATGTCCCTTTGTCTGTCTTCCCTGAGTGTGATCATCCGCCTTTATTCATTAATGGGATGCTGGGCCAGTATTTAATTCCCTTTCCTCATTGTCCTTGAGAAGTGTTGGTGACCTGCCTTCCTGATCCACTGCTGTCTGTGGGCTGTGAGTAGTCAGTGCTTAGTTCAGTCCGGTTTCATTTCTTTGATGTTTATAGTGAGTAACTAACTGAGCGGCTGGTTTGGCTATTTCAAAGGGCAATTCAGAGTCAAATACATTGCGGGATTCCCATGTCAGTCCGACCAGCTGAATGTGGTAAATATCATTCCCCGAAGAACATTAGAGTGTCAGGTAGGATTTTCTGATAATCGGCAATGGTTTCATAGCTTCATTCGATTTTATTGAATTCAAATGCCACCTTTTATCATGGTGGGATTCGAATCCAGGATGGGGTCAGCACCCGGGTTCCCAGATTAATAAACTGGAGATACTACTGTTAGGACATCGCCTTCCTGGCATCTCTGACCATCTCAAATGGCAATCGTGGTGTTGATGTTTGTGTGGCTGTACTTGAAACACAGCTGTTCGCAAGGCAAAAGAATTATTTGGTAAAGCATACCATCCTTCTTCATTTTGAACTAATTAGAACGTTAAAGACTCAGAACGGCCTTTGGCGAAAATGAGCTGTGTTCCTTGGTCAGAAGTCACAAACAGAGTTCATACCAGGCAGCAAGTAATCAACACAGTAAATTGTATACTGTCCTTCTTTGCAAAACGATTCAAGAATTGGAGTGAAATACTTTCCTGCCGTGCTAGAGTGTTGTTCAGAAGGTACTTGGGGCACTGTATACAGATTATCTCTCCTTTATAAGGAACGATCACCTTGCCACAGCGAGCCAGTGTAAAGGAGTTTCACCAGATTAATCCGTGTGGTGATGATGTCATGAGAAGACTGCGAAGGAAATAATCTATGTCACTACTAAAGAAAAAAAAAGTGATTGCATTAAACCTTGAGGGTAATGGACCAAAACTCATTATTTTCAAAACAAAACATTGACAGTGTTAAATAAAGTATGTATTTTCCCATAGGCAAATATTTTACTTAGATTTGATTACTTACAGTGTGGAAACAGGCCCTTCGGCCCAACAAGTCCACACCGACTCACAACCCACCCAGACCCATCCTCCTACATTTTCCCCTTTACCTAGCACCTTGGGCAACTTAGTAGGACCAATTCACCTAACCTGCACGTTTTTGGATTGTGGGAGGAAACCGGAGCACCTGGAGGAAACCCACGCTGTCACGGAGAGGATGTGCAAACTCCAAACACAGATATGCTGGAGGCGGGAACGGAACCCGCCTCGTGCGCTGTGAGGAAGCAGTGCTAACCAGTGTGCCACAGTGCCGCCCACAGGTGCCGCCTATTTAGGGAGAAAACGATGAGAAGAATGTGGGTAAAGTGTAGGGAAATGGGGTTAGCATGGATGAAGATTTAGGTCAGCATGGACCAGTTTGGGCTGAACGGCCTGTCTCCGTTATGTTAGAATCTACGATTCTATGATATTATACGTACCTGCGTGGGACCTTATGTTGGTTAAGCGAGAGCTCCAGGCTCTGAATGAATTGTCACTGTCTCAATGAGCAGTTGGTGTGTGATCCTGCACTGAACGTTATGTTTTCACAAACCTGTCAGCAGCCACACTCTGATAGATTTCGCCATTCCCAGCAACTTCTGACCTCCATAGAGGACACTAGCCTGCCTTCTGGGAGATGCCTCCTTGAGACCTGGCAAAAACTGTCCGCAGTCCCTCCTCACTGTTAGCAAACCATGGTGTCGTTAATATAACGCGTGTGCACCATTAACAATGGAGCCAGGAGGAACAACATGGGCCAGTCTGTCTGTGCAGTCTCTGCTTCATTGGTTTTGCAATGTTGGAGCATCAGTGACATCCTATACAGTCTGGAGGGGCTGAATAGTTTCTTCTCTTTATGCGTTAGTGTTTCGAGGGACAGAAAGTCCTCCTTCTGGTCCCAGGGAAAAAAGGTTCACGGACATTATTGGGCGACCCTTGGTTCCTGCTTACCAGCGTGATGTACTGACTGAGCTCATTATCTTCCTGTGCAATAGCAGGAAAGCAGGGGCATGGAAGAACACAGCAAGTCAGACAACATTGAGTTCTCCAATTTCAAATAACCTGCCTTCCAATCCCCCAACTCCATTCCCACCTCCTTCTCCTTCCTTCCATTCTAGCTACCCTTCTTTCAGATTCAGCTGGATTCAGTTCTCCCATCGTCCAACCCAGTGGTACCCCTTTACCTGTGTTCATCTATCCCCACCTCACCACCCTGTCTACTCCTCCCTCGTCCTGCCTCTTTATCTATAGCTCCCTTACCCCACTCCAGTCCTGAATATTTATCCCCAAGCAGTTAACTTCTCCACCTCCTGATGTTGCCTTGCTTGTTGCGTTCTTCCAGCCTTCTGCCTGTCTACTTTGCATTTCAACGTTTGTAGATTTTTTTAATCGCTTCCAGTGTAATAGGCTGGAGAAAGCGAAAGGGACCGTGTCTATTCTTATCCAATAGTTTTGATGGGCTGAATGGCTCTGTCAAATTTCCGTGAAAGCAGCTTAAGATGCTGCATGAGCTTCGTTTTTTTTAACGAAGAAATGTGCAGGGTCTGGTCTCACTGTTGCATGAATGTTCCGGACAGTTTTACTGCATGAGCTTGAATGTTGTCCAGGTTTTGAAACTTTAGCTCCTGAGGAGGTGACACATTGTTCTGAACATTGTGTGATCTTCACTGAACATCCCCAGTTCTGAATGTATGACGGAGGGAAAGACATTGATGAACGAGCTGCAATTGTTTGTGCCGAGAAAGTTTCCCTGAGGCTCATCCACAGAGATATCCAGGGATTGAGAGGATTGGTCTCCACCAGTCACACTGTGTTCTGGATGATCCAGCCAATGGGGAGTTTACAACTGATTCCCATTAAGTTCAATTTTGTTCAGTCTCCTTGACACCTTGCTCAGTCAAATACCGCCGTGATGTCAGGGCCAGTCTATCTGACGCTGTGTTCATATCTATTGTTCATTTCAATAAGTCACGGTATATGTTTGGAGAGTGTTTCCTTCTCTCAGAGGGTAATGAATGTTTGGGGCTCTCTATCCCAGGCAGTTAGGGGGAGCTACATCATTGAAATGCTTGGGGCACAGCGTGGTGTTAATGAAAATTGACACATCAGGGAGTTGAGTGCTACAAAGAATTGGGCATAAAAGAGAAATTGTGGCTGAGAGCGGATCAGCTGTGCCCTTACTGAAAGGAAGGGCAGGTTTGCGGGGCTATACAGAGATCGTCTTCTTCCAGTCTTCCTATTGTCCAGTCACTTGGTGGCCTCTTACATTTCCTGTGTTACTAACTTGAAGTAGCTGAATAGACTGCATGATCTACTCTGGGTACAGTTTTACAGGCTCGAGTGGCTGACTGGCCTCCTCCTGTTACCATGTATGTGTGTACAAGGCCTGAAAAGCAACATCCTGTTCTGGTGTAACTGAAATCCATATAGATTAAATCTACTGCCCTTGGAGAAAGTAAGCACTGCAGATTCTGGAGATCAGTTAATATTCTCTGATGACGTAACCAGGAAAGTTGATTCGGCCTGGCCGGTAGATGTTGAAAATTGTGGTGCTGGAAACACTCGGCAGGTCATGCAGCATCCGAGAGGCAGGAAAATCGCTGATTTGGACATTTCTGATGATGGGCTGATGCCCAAAACGTCGATTTTCCTGCCTCTCCGATGCTGCCTGACCTGCTGTGCTTTGACAGCAAGACAAGTTTCGACATGTACCGGCCAGACCTCATCAACTTTCCTAGGCACGTCATCATAGAACTTTAACAAATTCGTCAGGTACAAACTTCCACTCATAAAGTCATGCTGACTATTCCGAATCAAATTCAATTTTCCAAATGCATGTCCAACGTATCCCTGATAATCTTCTCAAGTAACGTAGAGATGTTAAACTCCCTGGTCTATAGTTTCTAGATATTTGCTTTTCCAGTCCTTCTTGAATAAGATACAACATTTGTTATCCTCAAGTCTTCAGGGATCTCAGCTGTGGTTACTGATGATCAGATTTATCAGCCAGGGCCTATCAATTTTTTCTCTAGCCGCTTGCAGTTTTCTTATATCTATCTGTTAAGGACAATGTGATTTATCCATCTTCAAACATTCCAGTACATTCAAAACCTCGCCTACTGTGCTATGGACTTTCCCTAAGATACCACCACTAACTTCCCCAAGTTCCCAAGTATTCATGTTTTTCTCCATGGTAAACACAGACATCGCCCATCTCTTATGGTTCCACACATACATGTCCACTTTGGTCTTTGATGGTCCTATTCTTTCTGCAGTTAATGTTTTTTTTTCCTTTAATATTCAAAATGAACCTCTTTGGATTCACCCTGATCTTCTCAGTCAAGGCCCTTTATCGCCCTACTGATTTGCTTCTTCACGAAACTCCAGTATCCCCTGTGTACCTCCAATGATTCCCCTGATCCCGCCTGCCTGGACTTGAGCCACACGTGCACATTTTTTTCTGGTCAAAGCCACAATATCTCCTGTCATTCAAGTTTCCCCATTCCTGTCAACTTTCCTTTCACCTTCACAGGAACATATAGATCTTGAATTCTAGCTGTCTCACTTTGAAAGGCTTCCACTTGCCAGAGGTCTCTTCGCCTGCAAACAAACGAATCCAATCAACCCTGCAAGCTCCTGTACAATTCCGGCAAAATTCACCTTGCCCCAATGGAGAACTTGAATCTGAGGACCAGTTTTTTTTTTCTTCTACGTAACTATTTTAAAATTAATAGAACTATGGTCACAGGTCTCAAACTGCGAATCCACCATCACCTCACTCACCTGTCCTGCACTATTTCCTAAGAATAGGTCAAATTTTGCCTCTTCCCGATTAGGACCCTCTACATACTGCTTGAGGAAACGTTCCTGACGCACTTAATGAATTTAATATCATTAAATCCCTTAATGCTCTGGCAGTCCCAATCTGTGTTATAAAAATTAAAACTACCATTATGACAACCCTATTGTTCCTGCAAGTCTCCCTAATCTCTGTACATATTTTTGTTCCTGTAATTACTATTGACTATTTGGGAGCACAATAATGTCACCATCCCCTTCTTATTTCTTAATTCCACCCACAAAGACACCCTGATTGTTCCTTTAGTTATTTCATCTCTGATGCTTTGTGATACTCTCCGTCATCAGAAATACAAGTCCCCCACCACGCTTTCCACCATTTCTGTCCCTCCTAATGCATTTTACCCAGGTACATTAAGCTGTCAATCCTATCTGTCCCTCAGCCATATTTCTGTAATAGCTATACTATCTCAGTCCCACGTACATATGCACACCCGGAGATCATCAGTCTTACCGATCAGCCCTTTTGCATTTAAATAAATGGAAATTAAGCCAACAGGCATTCCTTGTTCCCCGTCTTGTTCCAGCTTGACCTAACTTTTCACATTGCAAATCCTGATTACTGTATCTTTTTCCAGCATCGCAGTTGCCTCCCTGCTCTTGAGGATACCACCCCCTATGCCAATCTCGTTTCAACTCTCCCTTGTAGCACTAGCAAAACTAGCTGCGAAGATATTGGTCCCCCGTCTAGTGCATTTTCAACCTGTCCCTCTTGAACGGGTCACCTTTGTCAAAACATTCCCTTTGATCTAAAAATCTGAATCTCTGTCCCGCACCAATTCTTTAGTCACATATTTATTTGCCGTATCCGCTTATTTTTACCTACACTAGCTCATGACACTGGAAGTAATCAGGAGATTACCACCGTCGAGGTCCTGGTTTTTAACTTTCCTTCTCGCTCTCTGTAATCACTCTGTCGGACCTCATTCCTATATCTACCTCTGTCATTTGTGTCAACGTGCACAATGACTTCTGGCTGGTCAGCCTCCCCTTGAGAACGTTCTGCAGCCACTCGGAGACATCCTGTTCTCTGACACCTGAGATGTAACACACCATCCTGGATTCCCGTTTGAGGCCACAGAATCTACAATCTGTCCCCCTAATAATCGACTCTCCTACCTCTAAGACCCTGTTTAACTTTACCCTTTCCCGCTGTGCCCCAGAGCCAGTTGTACTGCAACCAACCTGGCTGCTGCTGCTTTCCCTTGAACGTTCATTTCCCGACACCCACCCA
Organism: Chiloscyllium punctatum; assembly: GCF_047496795.1. Taxonomy (NCBI): domain Eukaryota; kingdom Metazoa; phylum Chordata; class Chondrichthyes; order Orectolobiformes; family Hemiscylliidae; genus Chiloscyllium; species Chiloscyllium punctatum. The sequence continues at coordinate 24,708,439 of NC_092762.1, forward strand.
CTCCCCCAAACCCAAAATCAGTATCTAGAATGGTATATTTGTTTTCAAGTGGAAGAGCCACAGGCGATTCCTGCACTCTCTGCCTACTCCGTTTGCCATTCCTAGTGGTCGCCCAGCTACTCTCTGCCTGGAACACGACAGGAAGCAAGGAACGCTTGTTGGAATAAATAGCGTTTATTTAAAGGCAACAGGGCTGACAAGGAAGGCAGATGAACTCAGGGCATGGATCTTTACATGGTACTGTGATATGACAGTCATTGCAGAAACAGGGTAAGGGAGGGATTTGGGTGTGACCACCTCACTAAAGGTCTTATCTACGAAGTTCTCAGTATCTCGGATGACCCCGAGAGCAGCAAGCTGCAGTGCCCAAACACTTCCCACACACGTGTATTCATCAGGAACAGTGGAAGTCTCCCTGAGGACCCACATCCCGCAGGTAGAACATGTGACTGCCCTAACTGTCATCTCGACTGCTGTCAGACAAGCATTAAAGAGACTTTATCTGAGCTTATCTGCACATTTTGCTGAGCTGCTGCTTACTGAAGCTTCTCAAACCAAAGCATTACTATCTACTCTGCTAATTACAGCATGTCAATCGACCACTCCACATTTAGTTATGGTTAGGGAAGGAGGGAAACGCTTATTTTTATTTCAAAAATATACTTTATTCATAAAATATTTTGTTGATGTATACAATTGATGATGCAATTCATATGTGCACATTACATTTCTTTACACACAAAGATCGGAATTAATCCTTCGCATATAGAAGTCTGTAGGGTTACCATCCATATATTTAACTGAGTTGCCAGCGGAGCCCACTTAATGAGTGGGTCGCCTGTTTTTTTTTGGTGGACAGACATGGCATGGTGGTCTTTCCACACCGCGTCTTGGCAGCAGCTGCCCAAAGATTCAGCGCATCCCTCAATACGTAGTCCTGGACCTCAAAATGTGCCATTCTGCAACACCCATTCGGGGGCAACTCCTTCAGCTGGAATATCAACAGGTTTCAGACAGACAAAAGAGCGTCTTTGATCAAGTTGATGATCCTCCATGCACAGTTGATGATCGTCTTAGTGTGCATCCCAGGAAACAGACCATAGAGGATGGAGTCCTGCATCACGGCGCTGCTCAGAACAAACCTCAACAAATACCATTGCATTCCTCTCCAGATTTCCTTTGGATATGCACATTCCAGAAGGAGGTGTCTGACAGTCTTGTCCCCTCCACACCCGCTTCGAGGGCAGCGTGTGGTGCGGCTGAGAGACTGGGCGTGCATAAAGGATCTCACAGGCAGAGACCTTCTCAACACCAGACAAGCCATGTCTTGGTATTTGTTGGAAAGTTCTGGCGATGAGGCATTCTGCCAAATGGCTTTGACAGTCTGCTCAGGGAACCGCTCAACAGGGTCCACCCTCTCCTTCTCCCGACAGGTCTCAAGGAAACTATGTGCTGACCATTTCCTGATGGACTTGTGGTCAAAGGTGTTATTCTCCAGAAATTTCTCCACCAAGGACAGGTGATAGAGAACGGTCCAACAACTTGCTGCGAGACCAGGCCCCTCCTTTGCAACACCGGGGGCAGGTAGAACCTCAGTACGTAGTGACATTTCTTTTTTGTGTATCGGGGAGCAACGCACAGCCGCACACAAAGGTTGCCATCAGTGTGAGGGTGGCATTGGGAATGTTTTCTCCCCCGTTTCCCGGATCTTTGTACGTCGAGTCCATCTTTGATCTCCATATAAATTGGTAGATGTCCCAGGAGACTGCGACGGCACAGGTTCGGTGAATAGGCCAGACCTGTGCCACATATAACAGCAATGATAGTGCCTCACACCAGACGACCAAGTTTTTCCCGTGATGGAGAGCGACCGCTGCTTCCATCTGCACAGTTTCTTACTCAGTTTCCTGATGCGCTCCTCCCAAGATTGGCACACGCCCAGGCCAAGCCGAAACAAATACGCAGCACCTTCAGTTGGTCAGTCCTGACGGTGATGGGGATGGAGGATTGGTCAGCCCAGTTCCTGAAGAGCATGGCCTCACTCTTGCCTCGGTTTACCTTGGCCCGCAAAGTCTGTTTGAACTGGTCACATATGCACATGAGTTTGTGCACGGACAGTGGATCCCATCAGAAAACGGTGACATCATTCATATAGAGGGAGGCCTTAACCTGGAGGCCCCTGCTGACACGAATAGTCACCGCTCTCAGGCTCGCATCCTTCCTGATGGACTCCGCAAACGGATCTATGCAGCACACAAACAAGGCAGGAGAGACAGGGGAGCCCTGCCTGACTCCAGATCTTACTGGGAAGCTAACTGATTCCCACCCATTGATTGAGACTGCACTGACAATGTTGGTGTAGAGCAGTCTGATCCAATTGTAGATTCCCTCACCAAAGCCCATTTTGGATAGAATATCTCACATACACGTATGAAATATCCTATCAAAGGCTTTCTCCTTGTCCAGTCTGAAGAGGCAGGTGTTAAACGTCCTGTCCTGCACATAGCCGATCGTATCCCTGAGGATTGCGAGACTCTCAGCGATTATCCTGCCCGGTACAGCACAGGTTTGGTCAGGATGAATCACCGACCCCAGAGCAGACCTGACCCGTTTGGCGACGAACTTTGACAAGATTTTGTAATCCGCATTCAATAGTGAGATCGGTCTCCAATTTCTGATTTCCTCCCTCCCCCCTTCCGCTTGTAGATGAGGGTGATGATGCCTTTCCTCATGGATTCACTTATAATACCTGCCAGAAACATACTGACATACACCTTCAGCAGTTCCTTGCCAATCAAGTCCCATAGAGCAGAATAGAGCACAACCAGTAAGCCGTCACTTCCGGGAGTTTTATTCTTTTCAAAGGACTCGAGTTCCTTGGTTAGCTCATCCAGAGATAACGGCTGGTTCAGCCTCTCCCGTGTTCTGTCGTCAAAGACCTCCGTGATAGAGGACAGGAACGACTGGGAGGCAGCGCTGTCGGATGGCCTCGAGTCATCTGGACTGGCATAGAAGGATTTGCTGATCCTTATGGAGTTAGTAATCTTCTTCCTACTTTGTGCACCTTCTGGAAGAAGAAAATTGAGCACGATTCCATGGAGCGAACCCTGGACTGGATGATTTTTTTAGAGGCCTCCGTTGTAAAGAGCGAGTCTTGCTGGCCTTTCATCTCCAGATCGTTCATGACATTGACCCTCATCGTCTGCAGCAGGAGCAAGATTTGCATGCTTTCCTGGAGTTGGGACAGTCTTGCCCGCCTCTCTATCGCATCCTGAACACCTTTGAGAATCAAGAGCCTCTTGATGTTCCCTTTTACTGTTTCCCACCAGTCTGCTGGAGACTCAAGATGAGCTTCATGTTTCTCCAACCTGTGTAGTCCCTCTTGAGCTCCTCAATGTTTCCTGGGGCCAACAGATTTGTGTTCAGCTTCCACGTTCCCTTACCAGACTGCTTCTCGTCCTGTAGGTGACAGTCAGCCAGCAGGAGGCAGTGGTCAGAGAAGAACACCGGCTTGACGTCGCTGTATCTGATGAAGAATGTTCGGGACTCAAACAAGTAATCTATCCTTGAGCACATAGACCCGTCTGCCCGTGAAAAAGTATAACTATACTGTGCTCAGTCTGCAGGGGTGCTGAAGACGTCATGCAGCTTGGCATCTTTTACCATTACCATCAGGGGTCTGGACGTGGCGTCCAGTTTACTGCCACACCCTCCCCCTTACCCCACCACCCACCCCCCACCCCCCGCCGCCGGATTGTCCATCTGCATCAATGATACCGTTCAAATCTCCTGTCAGAATGACCGACCTGGACGTAGTCAGCAAAGTTGAAGCTGTTGCAGGACGGCCAATTGTTCAACCTTACCCACTGGGGGGTACACATTGATCAGTCTCTGGGTAGCATTCCTGTCCATGACGTCGGTGACGAGGATTAACCACGGAGATGGTGAAGTTGCCTCCTCGTAACAGGATACCCAGGCCGGAGGCACTGTTATCATTGCTCCCCAACCAAACCAACGGCCCATGGGCCCACAAGCTCTACCATTTCCTCTAGCTAGTGAGGTGTGGTATCCCACGCTCCTGCAGAAACAGGACATCGGCTTTAACATTGGCTAAGAAGGCCAACGTAGAAACACATTGCATAGCAGATTTAATGCTATGCACATTCATGCTGGCAATTTTATACGCATTGTAACAGTTTATGAGGTTACCAGTGTCCATTTGCTGTTGGTTGTGCCTTCTGGGGTAGCTGTCTGCATCGCTGTGGTGTAAGCGAACTGCTGGACCCTTGCAGGGCTGAGGTAGCTGTCTGACTCCACGCTGAGGACATTTCCCCGCTCTGGTGTCAACAGGCTGGGCCGAGGGTCCGCACAATCCAGTTCTCTGTCTGACCGCAGGGCTGTCAGAGGATCGCTGAAACCAATTATCTGGGGCTGTGGGGCGGTGTGTATACCTCCTGGTTCTCACTGGGTGGGGGTTGGTCTTTCCCAGTCCCCAAAGAGGGTTCGTCTTTTCCTGTTGGGGGGGATGCTGCCCTCCTTTCGACCCACGGCGCTTTGTTTCTTCTGGTGGTGACGACTCTCTTTACACCCGTCCTCAACATCCGAAGAGCTGCCCATTTCCTCCTCTTACAGGTGTCATTTCCCCTTTGCTGGGTGTTTTCGGGGACCTGTAGAGTTTTCCACTTCCTTTTTTGACAGGAATCCACTCCTCGCCCCCCTTGGTTCCCTCCTCATCCATTACCTCTGCCTGACCTGTAGGAGCTTGTATTGGCTGCTGCACCTCCCCGCTGGCTGCGGCCTACTATGTTCCAGCCTGTCTTTCCTTCTGGGTTCCACCAAACACCGTTCCCTTGCTGAATTGTGGTGCCTTGCTGATCTTTTGCCGTCCACCTCTGGCCATCTGAGAGTACGTGGCGGCCGCTCATCTTGGGCAGGCCTTGTACATATGTTCTGCCTCTCAGCACAATTACAGTTCTTGTTCTCTTTGCATTCCTTGGTTGGGTGACCCTCCTGCTTGCAGTTTCAACAGAGTCACCTTACAGTCTGCCGCCATGTTTCCTGACCTTCTGCAGTTTTGGCACACTTTCGGTTGCCCTGTGACCGTCATGTATCTCGGCTCCCTCTGATTGCAAAGCTGGAGTGTGGGTGAAGGATGTTCCCACTGACATCGACCCTCAGGGTTACCCTGACGTGCCGCTTGCTGGTCAAGATCCCGAAATGGTCAACCACCTCAGTGCTTTCTCCCTCGACCTGGATACATCTTCTCAGGAAGGTCAGGACATCAGCTGCTGGGACGTTGGTGTTGTACATATGAATTATAACAATCTCACTCCTCTGTGCAGGAAGCTCATCCAACGCGACCACCCACCAGATGGAGAACAGATCCCCCCCTTCCTTCTCTTTAAACACCTTCTGGAGCTGCTCGCAATGCTTCATGCTCCCGAAGGTCACATCGAAATAGCCTGCCTAAGGGAAATCCTGCAGGCAGTACACGTTTGCTGCGTCAAACCCACCGCACTCGGGCATAATTTTCTTGAGGGACACAGTCCAATCGACCGGTGTACATTCCTCCAAAAATGTGTTGCTGGAAAAGCGCAGCAGGTCAGGCAGCATCCAAGGAGCAGGAGAATCGACGTTTCGGGCATAAGCGCTTATTCAGGAATGAGGACGGTGTGCCAGGTAGGCTAAGAAAAAAGGTAAGGAGGAGGGATTTGGGGGAGGGACGTTGGGAATGTGATAGGCGGAAGGAGGTTAAGATGAGGGTGATAGGCCGGAGAGGGGGTGAGGGCAGAGAGGTCGGGAAGAAGATTGCAGGTGAAGAAGGCGGAGCTGAGTCTGAGGGTTAACACCTCTGGGACACCCGCACCAACCAACCCAACCGCCCCATAGCTGAACACTTTAACTCCCCCTCCCACTCCGCCAAGGATATACAGGTCCTTGGCCTCCTCCATCGCCAGATCATGGCAACACGACGCCTGGAGGAAGAGCGCCTCATCTTCCACCTAGGAACCCTCCAACCACAAGGGATGAATGCAGATTTCTCTAGCTTCCTCATTTCCCCTCCTCCCACCTTTTCTCAGTCCTAACCCTCGGACTCAGCACCGCCTTCTCGACGTGCGATCTTCTTCCTGACCTCTCCACCCCCACCCCCTCTCCGGCCTATCACCCTCATCTTAACCTCCTTCCGCCTATCACATTCCCAACGTCCCTCCCCCAAGTCCCTCCTCCTTACCTTTTTTCTTAGCCTACCTGGCACACCGTCCTCATTCCTGAATAAGCGCTTATGCCCGAAATATCGATTCTCCTGTTCCTTGGATGATGCCTGACCTGCTGCGCTTTTCCAGCAACACGTTTTTAATCTCTGATCTCCAGCATCTGCAGTCCTCACTTTCTCCACGAAAACAGAGATCACAGGGTACTTAGACAGAGTGAGGCATACAAGGATACATCACACAGGTGGCGTGCAGAGCAAGATCGACGTTAGCACGTTTAATATTATTTGAAGTTAGAGAGGTTAATTCATCAGTATAATGCAGGAGTTTGCAGGAGATAATTATCTGGGTGGGAGAGATCTTTGATGTTGCCAGACTTTCTGCGACAATGAGAATTATAAATGGTGTCCATGGATGGGATGTTGGCTTCTGTGATGTTGTGGGCTGTGCACACAACTTTCTGTCGGTTCTCATGGTCCTGGGCAGGACAGTTACCATGTCAGACGATTATGCACTCGAATAGAGTGACTTCAGTTGCCAATATACAGAACACTGGGAGACAGGCAGTTCCAAAATTTTTCGTGAGGAAACAGGAGGACAGTCAGTCAAAGAGAGAAAGGAAACAAAACAGGGAAACAAACAGTCACATGGACAGGGAGAAGGGGAGAGAGTAAACTCAGGGGGACAAACAGAAAACAGAGAAAAGGAAAACACAGGGAAACTGAGTGAGAGAAACAGTGAGGGACAAAGGATATGGGGAGCTTGGGTTGGGGATCGGGAGAAGCTGGAAGTGAGGACCGGAGGGAGCTCGGAGTGAGGATCAGTGAAAGCTGGAGAGAAGAAGGTGATGATTTATTGTCACCTGTACCAAGATGTCCAGGCAGATGTTAGTAAGCAAGGATGTACAGAACAATGGCTGTAAATCATGTCTGAGAGGCATTAGGTTATGTTGCACAGGGTGTGCGCGAGGTGAGATCAACATGAACAAGATCAGCATTATCTGAGATTAGAGAGTCCATACATCAGTCTGACAACAGCTGGGAAGAAGCTGTTCCTGAACCTGCTGTTGCGTGTGATCAGGCTTCTGTATCGTCGAGCCTGATGGAAGAGGTTGTAGGAGATCGTTACTGGGGTGTGATGAGACTTTGATAATGTTAGAACAAAGAACAAAGAAAATTACAGAACAGGAACAGGCCCTTTGGCCCTCCAAGCCTGTGCTGATCCAGATCCTCTGTCTAAACCTGTTACTAATTTTCTGAGGCTCTGTACCCCTTTGCTCCCTGCCCATTCACGTATCTGTCCAGAAAAATATCCCTACCACCTCCGCTGGCAACGCATTCCAGGCACCCACCACCCTCTGTGTAAAGAACTTGCCATACAAATCACCAATAAACTTTTCCCCTCTCAATTTGAACTCGTGAGCCCTGGTAATTGAATCCCCTACTCTGGGGAAAAGCTTCTTAATATTAACCTTGTCTACACCTCTTATAATTTCAATCAGGTCTTCAATAGACTTCAATCAGTTCCTCTGTCAACTGTCGTCTTTCTAATGAAAATAATTAAAGTCTACTCAAGATCATTTTACAGCTAGCGTCCTTCATACCAGACAATATCCTGGTGTCCTCTGCACCCTTTTCCAAAGCATCCACATCCTTTTGGTTATATGGTGACCAGAACTCGACGCAATATTCCAATTGTGGCTGAAACAAAGCATTATACAACTGTGACATGTTCGGCTAACTCTTGTTCTCAATACCCCGTCCAATGAAGTGAAGCATACCATATGCCTTCTTTACCACTCCACTGACCTGCATTGCCACCTTCAGGGAACAATGGAACTGAACATCCGGCTCTCTCTGCACATCAATTTTCCCTAGGGTGTTTCCGCATACTGTATAATTACACTTGAATTTGATATTCCAATATGCATCACCTCCCATTTGAAAGGATTGAACTCTACCTGCAATTTCTCTGCCCAACTCTCTAATCTATCTGTATTCAGCTGTATTTTCTTACAGTCCTCTTGACTATCTACTTCTCCACTAATCTTAGTGTCATCTGCAAATTTGCTAATCAGACCACCAACACGTTCCTCCAAATCATTTACATGTATCATAAACAACAGTGGTCCCAGCACAGATCGCTGTGGAACACCACTGGTCACATTTCTCCATTTTAGAACCTCCCTTCCCCTCCTACTCTCTGTCTCCTCGGCCCAGCCACTTCTTTATCCACATAGTTAGCATACCCTGGAACCCATGCGACCTCACTTTCTCCATAATCCTAACATCGGAAACCTTATCAAATGCCTTGTCGAAGTAAATGTACATGACATCTATAAAGGGTCAGTTTGACTCGAAACATAAGCTCTTTACTCTCCTTACAGATGTTGCTAGACCACCTGAGATCTTCCAGCATTTTCTCTTTTGACATCCACAGTCCTTCCCTCATCAGTCAACTTTTCTCATTTTCTCAAAGAATTCTATGAAGTTGGTAAGACATTACCTTCCCCGCACAAGACAATGTTGCCTATCACTGATATGCCGATTTTCTTCCGAATGAGAATAGATCCTCTCCCTCAGTATCTTCTCCAGCAGCTTCCCTACACCTGACGTCACGTTCTCCGGTCTATAATTAACGGGAATATCCCTGATACCCTTCTTAAAAAAGGGGATTAGCACTTCTCCAGCCCTCCGCGATCTCATTGTGTTCAAGGATGCTACAAAGATATCTGTTAAAGCCCCAGCTATTTCCTCCCTCACTTCTCTCAGTAATCTGGGACAGATATTAGCAGCCTTTCTGCGGCAACGAGCCGTGTAAATTGAGTCAATGGTTGGGAGGTTGGAGTCGGTGATGGCGTGGGCTTTGCACACAACTTTCTGTAGTTTCTAACGGTCCTGAAAAGAGCAGTTGACATAATAGGCCGTTATGCACCCAGCCAATACGCTCTCAATGGTGAATTTGTTGAAATAGTGCATGCTGAATTTCCTGAGCCACCTGAGGAAGGAGATGCGTTGTTGAACCTTCTTTACTGTCACACTTATTTGAGAAGGCTAGGACAGGTTGTCAGTTATCATCACTCAGAGGAACCTGACACTCTGCACTCTCTCAACCATCGGTGTAAATGGGAGTGTGCTCTCCTCATTTCTCTCTGAAGTCAATGATCAGTTCTTTACTATCGCTGAATTTCAGACAGACGTTATTATCATTACACCACACCACCAAATGCTCTATCTCCGTTCTATGTTCTGAGTCTTCGTTGTTTGATATCCGTCAGCTATGGTGGTGTCAGCAGCAAACGTGTAGGTGGCATTTGTTTGAAATCTGGCAACAAAGCCATGGGTGTACAGGAAGTACAGTTGGGGGCTGAGGACACAAACGTGGATGTACAGCGAGTGCAGTATGGGTCTGAGGACGCAGCTGTGGGTATGCAGGGTGGATGGTAAAGGGTTGAGGACACTGCCATGGTTGTTCAGGGAGTAGAGTAGGGGGCTGAGGACACAGCCATGGGTGTACAGTGATTACAGTAGGGGGATGTGGTCACAGCAGTAGGTGTATGGGATATACAGTAGGGGACTGAAGACATATCCTTCTGGAACCCCTGTGTTGAGTGTTATTGTGGAAGAGGTGCAGTTACCTATCTTCACTCATAGTGATGCGTGTGTCAGAAAGCTCAGGATCCAGTGGCAGAGGGAGGAGATGAAACTATGGTCATGGGGTTTTGTGTTCTGTCTGGAGGGGATATTGATGTTTAAGATGAAGCTGTACTCAATGAGCAGCAGTATGATGTAGGTGCCTTTGTTGTCCAGATGTTCCAGGGATGAGTGCAGGGTTCGGGATATGATATCCATTGTGGAACCATTACATCAGTCAGCAAATTATTCGGAATTTGCCAGGCTGGGACACTGGAGACATGTGGATCAGAACCAGTCTCTTGAATCACTTCATATTTATTGAGTTCGGAGCCACTGGGCCGTAATCATAAAAGAAAGTTACATGAGCTTTCTCACTTACTTTCTTCACCTTCTTGAAGCAGGTTGGGACGTGGGCTTCAGGGGGGAGAAGCTGAAGATGTATGTAATTACCTCTGCCAGTTGGTCCACACAGGATCTGCGTGCTCAGCCTGGAACATCAACCAAGCCTATCACTTTCCTTGATTTGACTCACAGGAAGATTATCATGCCTGCAGCGGTGACAAAGGGCAGAGGTACATCCAAGGCTGTCAGGTCAGATTGCATCCTAACAGTCACACAGTTATTCATCATAGCCAACCCCTCCCCCAACTCGCTCCGTCGTCATCAAGACACAGTGACATTGGTCGGTGTGAGAGCCACACAGTTAGTGTCGAGATAGAATGACATCAATACACTGGGATTGTGCACCATCAAATCTTGTGTAACCATAATGGGGTAAATTCATAACAAAAGAGGCGAAGCATGTGCTCCTACTGATTGTCAGTGGCGCAGACAGTGAAGATATTGCAGATATAATTCCAATCAATCCCCTATGTTAACCTGAATGGAGTCAACACCTAGAATGTTGTCCTTTGTAGATGGTGGACAGTCCTTCGGGAATTCAGGAAACATCTTATGCAAGAACCACCTGGCCCAAGGATTGAGGGAGTTTTTGCTAAGTTTGTCGATGATACAATAATGGTTGGATGTGCAAGTGAGAAAGAGGAAGTGGGGAGGCTGCAGGAAGACTTGGAAGGTTTAGGAATGTGAGAAAACACGTGGCTGATGGAAAGTAATATGGGAACGTGTGAGATTATGCAGTTAAGTAGGCGGAATACAGGCAAACACTATGTTCTAATAGGATCCACTAAATTGGAAGCACAAAACGATTTTGAAGCATTTGTCCTGTCTTATGGTTAATGCGCAGGTTCAGTTGACAGTTTGGAAAGCAAATGCAATGTTAGCATTCATTTCGAGAGAGTTTGAAGAGACATACTGCTGAGAATGCAATAGACTATGTTGGAGGTGATCCATCCTGGGGATGACAGATTGTCGGATGAGCAACATTTGAGGGCTCTTTTATCCATACTCGATGGAATTTAGAAGAATGGGAGGCGAGGCATCTGATAGAAACTGATCGATTCCTGCAAAGATTGATACAGTTTAAAAAACATTTAAAAGACATTGCTACTAGCCATAGAGACCACGACAAAATAGCACAGTTTCAGAGTGAAGGGATAGGCTGAATGACCTAAATCTCTCGCTATATCTCATGCCGTTATGATATTGATAGTGTGCGGGTGTGTGTGTGTGTGTGTGTGTGTGTGTGGGGGGGGGGGGGGGGGGGGGGTTAGTGTTGATAATGCTGCTGAATACAAAGTCGCTATATTGTTTCTTATTGGTGTTAGTCATTGTCTGAATTTTTGTGTCGCAAATGTTACTTGCCACTTGTCAGCTCAAGCCTGGATATTTTACAGATCATGTTGCTTTGGGCATGGTGTGCTTTCCGCATCTGACCATTTGCGAATGATGCTGAACATTGTGCAGTCATCATCGAATATCCCCAATTCTGATCTTATGATGAAAGGAAGGTAATTGTTGAAGAAGCTGAAAACTTTTGGACCTAGGACATTATCCTAACGGACTACTGCAGAGAGGTTCTGGAGCTGAGATGACGGACCTCCAACAACAATGACCATCTTCTTATCTGTCAGGTATGACTCCAATAATGGAGTGCTGGCGCGGGATACCATCTTTGCTTGGGCTCCTTGATGTCACATTTGGCAGAATGCAAACTTGATGTCAAGGGCTGGAATTCAGTTCCCTTTCCTATGTTTGAACCAAGACTGTGACGAGTTCAGGAGCTGAGTGACCGTGGCAAAACCTAAACTGGGCCTTACTGAGCAGGTTAGTTTTGTGCAGGTGCGGTTTGATAGCACTGTTGATGACACCTTCCATCATTTTACTGATGATGGCAAGTGGACTGATGAGGCGGTATTTGGGCGGGTTGAATTTGTCCTGCGTTTTATGTACAGGACATATCTGAGCAGTTTTTCCCTATTGGCAGTTTGTAAACATACTGGAACAGCTTGGCTCAGGGAGCGGTAAATTCTGGAGCACAAGCCTTCAGGACTATTGCCAGCATGTTATCAGGCCCCATAGCCTTTGCAATATCCAGTACCTTCAACCATTTCTGGATATCAGTTAATCTAATTTGCTGAAGACTGCTACCTATAATGACGGGGACCACGGGCTGTGTCCGAAATGGATCATTCACTCAAAAATTCTGACTGAAGATTGCTGTGAAAGCTTCAGCCTTATCTTTTGCACTGATATTCTGGGCTCTTCCATCATTGAGGATGGGGATATGTGTAGAGAATCCTACTCCAGTGAGTTGGTCCACGACCATTCACTATCGGATTAGCAGGACTGCAGAGCTTAAATCTGATGCATTGGTTCTGGGATTGCTAAGCTCTGTCTGTCCTTTGCTGTTTATGCTATCTGGAACGCAAGTATTTCTGTTTGGAAGCTTAAGCAGATTAACATTTTATCATTATATATTCCTGCTTCTGCTCCTGGCATGCCCTCCTGCACTCTCCATTGATACATGGTTAATTCTCTGATTTGCTGCTAATGGTTGAGTGGAGGGGCATGCTGGGCCATGACGTTTCAGATTCTGCTGGAGTATAGTTCGGCTGCTATTGATGGTCCGCAGTGTCTTATGGAAGCTCAGTCTTGAGTTGGTAGATCTGCTAAAAGTCTGTGCCATTAGCATGATGATAGTGCCACACAACACAATAGAGGTTATGGAGACAATAGACTTTGTCTCCACAAGGACAGTGTGGTGATCACATTTACCGATACTGCCATGGACATATACATCTGCAGTTGGTAGAATGGTAAGGATGAGGTCAGATATGCTTTTTACCCTCTCGTTCATTCCCTCACCACCTTCTGCAGATCCAAACTAGTAGCTATGTCCTCAGGAGCCGACCAGCATGATCAGTAGTACTGCTGCCAAAACCACTCTTGACAATCGACTTTGAAATCCCCCAGCCAGAATGCACTTTGTGCCCTTGCCACATTCAATGCTTTCTCCAAGTGTTGTTTAACATGGAGGAGGACTGATTCTGCTGAGCAACGACGTTACGTGGTAATCAGTAAGAGACTCCTTTGTCCTTGTTTAATTTCTGTTATTTCTGTAAGGTATGATTCCGTGAGTATGGCTGTGTCAGGCTGTTGCTTACCTAGTCTGTAAGGCAATTGTTCCATTGTTGGCAAGAGACCTCAGATGTTAGTAAGGAAGACTTTGCAGGTTCTATAGTGATGTTTCTAATGTTGACTTTTCTGATGCCCATTTTGGTGTCAAGTGTTCCATCCGGTTTCATTTGTTTGAAACGTTGTAGCGATTGGTACAACTGAATAACTCACTAGACCATTTCAGAGGGCGATTAGGAGTCCATGACATTGCTTTGGGTCTGGAGTTACATGTCAGCCAGACCAGGTGAGGATGGAAGATTCCTTCATTGCAGGATATTAGTGAACCAGGTGGATTTTTCTGACAATCAGCAATGATTTCATTCTCATCAGTCGATTCTTAATTCCAGAGATATTTTTACATTATTGAATTGAATTTCCACCATCTGCAGTGGCGGGATTCAACCTAGGTGCACAGAACAGGAGCTGATTTTCTTGATTGATAATCTATTGGGAATACCATGCGACCTACTTGGAACCACATGTTGAACTCAGCTGCTATTTCTTGCGTTGCCCTGTTTTTCAATCGTTGCTTATGTTACTCTGGATACTCATACTTCATTAAATCCTGATTGAAATATACAGCCTTCTCGACTGCTCGAATTTCACTCAGTCTGCTTTGTTTGAACAGACATGTCAGGCAGCTGTACATCAGAGAAGAGCAGGAAAAGATAATGGGTGATTGTGCACTTTACCTGTCACCGGACCAGCAGGTCTGCCCACGAGGTATTTATTGTGGGTCAGAGAACCTCAGAATTATTTTGGTATGCAGGGAGGCCATTCAGCCCATCATGGAGTCGCAAGCGTTCCAACTGCACAGTTGGAGATCGAGATAGTGTGTGAATATAGATTGTGTTGCAAAGAAATAAACTGAGAGAAAGCAAGTGAAGTGAGATAAACTGAGAGAGGCTAGAAAGGGGAGCAACAGACTGAATGCAAGCGGAAGAGGTGTTAGATGAGGGTGAAGTTAGTTAGATCAGAAGACCACAGACAGAAGTTCGAAGCTTTATTTAGAAATTCCTCTGGACGGCAAGCCCTTTGTCTGTGCGTCATACACTGTGAGCACTGTGCTGATAGTGGCTGTCATCCCAGATTATTTATTTCCAACAGTATGACAGAGCTGGGTTACTGACAGCTAAACAGAACCCACGAGGCCAATAGATTGGTTCCATGGAGAAAGCAGAGTTTGGAAATAGACTGTGCCAAGAGCAGCAGGAAATTATAACCAAAACGCCGCCTCCACGACCCCCCCCCCCCCCCGCCCCCGATACTGTATGAGAGACTAGTCCAGAGAATCTTAGTGAGGGGACTCACTGACAGAGGGGAAATCACGATCTCAGCTGTGGGTCAAATAATAATTGATAAAGTTTGCACACAACTTCTCTAGTTATGTAATTCACATTTCAATTTACAGAGCTCAATATCAGGAGTGTATTTTAACAACCTTATCTCTTTGTACTTTGCATATATTGGTGTTGCAGAAAATCACTTTGTTCCTGTATTTTATATTGTATAAACGTATTTCATTAATATTATCTCTGCTAATTCCTCATTATAGATGTATTCTTGAATCTGTTCTTCATATGGGTTATAAAGAGTAACGTTCCAGTTCTGGTAAGGGAGGGGTCATCACTGTCCCTCCACACAGTCTAAACAGCCATGTCCCCCAGACCTCTCCGTCTTCTGTCTTTTCCTCAATATCACAATCAAAATGTAATTGAAGTTCATTAAATTACACTTCATGACAGTTCCTTAACGTCGATAACATCAACAGCATGACGCAAACCTGCCCTCTCTGATCCTGAGATAGCAATCTGCACTGTGTTTGCCATGTGCAATTATCTGTTGACATATCGACACAATTTGTATGTTGTAACCCTCGTTTTCTTTGGTACATTTTGCTCTCGGATCATGGATGATAGATGTTCTCTCAATGTTTTACTGATTTTACAATGAGTGATCAGTATTTACGGGATTCATTTCTGTATTCAGGAACAGAGAAGCATGTTTATGTTCTGTTAAATCTCCGGAATTACTTCCATTTCCAAGGCAGACGAATGAATACACACAATCAATCTGCCATCTTCAACATTCCTTCCTTCAGTCACACTCACATATCACACCCAGAATGCATAATTGTTCAAAGGTATTTTGAATTTTAATAAATTAGCATTGAATTCAAAAGGGTTAACTGGAGCTATTTGTTCAGCTATTGTAAATATGTCAGTCTCCATGGATCCTATGCGCCTCTAGCGAGGTTCTCTCTTCTATTAATAAGGGAATGCGGGAGCATGTCCAACAGTAGTAACAGGGATTTGCAGCATCAGAGAGAAGGCCAGGAGAGATGGGAATCAGGGGACACTAGACTGGAATGTTCCAGCAATGGATCAGAATCTGAGAATATTAGACTGGAATTTTCCAACAATGGATAGGAGTTTATCCTATGGTCTTTACTGGCTTTCCCAGCCTTGGATATCATTAGCGTCACGGATTGAAGATGTACTGATGGTTATTCAAGCTGGTTACTATCCTATCCTTGCTATATTTGGTGTTCCTGGTAAGTCATTTTGTCTGTCTAGTGAAATGGTTTGAACTGAATTGATGGTCGTGATATGTAGATTTTGGAAAGGTGCAAGCCAACGTTTTCAGTTCCAATCAAATATACCATTCCTTAGAAATTATAACTAGCAAATTATTCTTTACAAATTACTCACCAATACGCGAGGATAAAACACACTGTTCTCAACCTCTTTGATTCATTTTCTCCTGCAAAGTGTACATCTCCATATCCTCCCCACATATCAATCCTGTCCAGTGCCACCATTAAGGCGTCCCAGTCTCCTCCTCAGCCTCAGTTCAATTCCTAAATAAACCATCGTTTGTGCCTTTGTTAATTCCAGATACATCTGTTTCATGTCCCTTCTAACCACGTGTCCATTGCAAAATAATTGCACTTGAGATGTTTAACTTGTTGTCTCCACGAAATCTGAAAGATGGGCAGACAGTGTACGGTGGGTCACGTCATTGGCTCGTATTCTAGAGCCACAGAATGATAATCTGTTGATATCGGCTTGCCTTATGTCCATTAGAGAAGGCGGTGGGTCATCCTTCCCTGGTCAAATCTCTAATTAACTGCAAACCCACGGCAATTTGTTTTACTATTTATTGTCCTGTGGAACAGCTGAAACAGCCACTCAGTTCAAGATTGGCATAACACGCTGGCCTGACCAGAGCTGCACACATCCCGTCAGGGCAGAACAAAAGGAAAGGTCGCTCCCTTCCTCTGCCTGCATCCCATATTCCAACGGCACATTTCCATTCAGGTAGGTAGCCATTCACTGTTTTAGATGGATTCTTTGTGATTGAGTCTCACCGAAGAGTGATGTCCATCTCCATGGGCACCTGTGGTGCTGACTGTATTGATGCTGACCTACAGATATAAGGACGTTTTAAATTCCCCATCAGTGGCAGTGCATTGTAAACGAATGGTTTCCTGTGTCACACGAAAGAAATGTAACCAGCAAAGTGAGGGAAAAGAATTATTGTGAGCAAACATGAGAGTGTTGTTGAGGCAGTATTTGGGGTATTGCGGTCAGATTTTGTTTCCTTTACATGGAGTGATCTCCTTACCACAGAGAGAGTGAAGAGGAGTTCCACCAGATTAATCCCTGGGATGATGGCACCATGAGGAGTGAGTGAAGGTTGATCTGTAGCGCTCTGAGGGAATAAAAGGTGATTGCATTGAACCCTGAGAGGCATGGACAATCACTCCTTATATTCGAAACAGACAATGGGAAGGTGATAAATTCATGACTGCTGTTTCACTCAGGATGCATGATTCAGGATAGTTGAAATGCCTGGGAGGATGTTACGCCAACCCACCCCAAACCCTACTCCCCATTGAGAGAGACAGAGAGGTCCAAGTTTTGAATAAACTCTCCCCACATTAATACAGTGCAGTTGTTGTGTGATCCTGCACTGAATGTCATATTATCCACCACCCCGACAGCAGCCACAGTACATTCATTCTAAAACAGTTAACTATTCCCAACAGCTTCTGACATTCATGAAGAACATGAATCTATCTTCTCAGAGTTGCAAGGTACTTCCTTAAGTTTTCGACCAGAAGACTATAAGACATTGGAGCATACATTAGGGCAGTTAGCCCATCGAGTCTGCTCCGTCATTCATTCATCGCTAATAGGTTTCTCAAACCCATTCTCCGACCTTCTCCCCGTAACCCTCGATCCCCTAATCAAAATCTATCTACCTCCCTCTCAAATATACTCAATGACCTGACCCAACGGCCTTCTGTGGCAATAAATGTCAAAGATGCACCATTTTATGGTTCAATAACTTTCTCTATATCACTGTTCTAAAACGTGTTCCTTTGTGCCCTCGGATCTTAGTCCAATGGAAACATCTTATCAACATCCACTCTCTCCAGGTCATTCAGTATTCTGTATATTTCAATTTTATTCCCTCTCATCCTTTTAAACTTTATCGACTATAGACACAGAGTCCTCAAACATTTCTAAATACAATAAGCTTTTCATTCCTATGACCATTCTCGTGAAAGTCTTCTGAATACGCTCCAGGACCAGTACATCCTTCCTGACATATGGAGCTCAAAAGTGAGCACAATACTCCAAATGTGGTCTGATAAGAGCCATATACATCCTGTTATTATATTGAATTCTTCTCGGAGTAAATGCTTCCAATCCTAATTACAATTGCCCTCCTAACTACTGCCTCAACCTGCAAGCTTACCTTGAGAGAACACTGCACTAGAACTCCCCAGTGACTTTGCACTTCAGATTTCTGAATTTCCTCGCCATTTAGAAAATAGACCATGCCTCTATTCTTCGTTGCAAAGTGCATGACCTCACACTTTCCAACGTCGGAATGCATCTGCCGATCTCTTTACCTGTCCAAATCCTTGTTCAGCCTCTCTGCCTACTCAATACGACCTGGCCATCTGCCTATCTTTGTATCGTCTGCAAACCTAGCCAGAGTGCACTCAATTCCCTCATCTAGATTGTTAATGTAACAAGTAAAAAGATATGATTCCAAAACTGGACATTGTGAATCACCACTTGTCACCGGCTGCCATCCTGAGAAGTGCGCTTTTATCCCCACTCTCTGCTTTCTGCCAGACAGACAAGCTTCTATTCATACCACTACCCTTGCTCTAACACCACGGATCGTTATCAAAACCAGTAATCTCCTGTGTGATACCTTGTCAAAGGCCTTCTTCAAGTCCAGGTGGATAACATCCATTGGCTGTGCTTGGTTGAGCCTGCTCATTCGTCTTCAAAGCATTCCAATAGATTTGTCAGGCATGAACTTCCCTTGACGAAATCATGCCGGCTTTGCCCTATTTTAACAATCACTTTCAAGTATTCAGAAATCTTATCCTTCACAATGAATTCCGGGATCTTACCCACGACCGAGGTTAAACTTTTCATGGTGGGTTTTTGTTGTCTTTTTCTTTATTCTCTTTTTAAAATGGGGTGTCACATTAGTGGGTTCCCGGTGCTCGGGATCGTTCCTTACTCTAGTGATTCCTGAAAGATCAAGACGATCGCCTCCACTCCTTTTTCAGCTATTTCCCTTATAATATTGGGATGTAGTCCATCTGGTCAAGGTTATTTAACCACCTTAGGACCATTACAGTTTTTTCTAGCATGTTCTCCATGGTAGTGGCCATCATACTCAGCTCTGGCCCCTCAATCTCTTGAATGTTTAATGTATTACTCGTGCCTTCCACAATCAAGGCTGATGCAAAATAATTATTCAGTTCCTTGGCCATTTCTCGTTCCCTACTACTATCTCCCCAGTATCATTTTCCAGCAATCCAATGTTCACTTTTGCCGCTCTTTTGAACTTTATATATCGAAACAAACTGTTACAGTCTTCTTTTATCTTAATAGCTCGTTTACCCCCCTTATTTAATAATCTCCCTCTTTATTTTATTTTATTTGCCCTCTGTTTTGTCTTTGTAAGCTTCCCAATCCTCAGGTTTCCCACTGCACTTTGCCACATTATATCCTTTCTCTTTTGCTTTTATGCTATACCTGAGTTCCCTAGTCAGCTATGGTTGCCCCATCCTCCCCATATAAGCCTCTTTTTTCCTCAGGATAAATCTCTGCTGTGCCCTGAATTACTCCAAAAATCTCCTGCCATTGCTGTTGTACTATCTTTAATGCTGGGCCTGTCTCCCAGTCAGTTCTACCCAGCTCCTCCCTCATGTCCCTGTAATTGCCTTTATTCAGCTGTAATACCATTACTACTGATTCTACCTTCTCCATCTGAATCTGCAGTATAAGTTCAATCATATTATGATCACTGCCTGCTAAGAATTCCTTCACCTTAAGCTCCTTCATTTATTTCACCTGTACAAGCTGCTCCAAAAAGCCATCTCATAGACATTCCACAAATTCCTTTCCTTGCGAAACACTACCAACCTGAATTCCCAGTTCACTTGCATAATGAAATCCCACAGGATCACTGTAACTTTGTCTTTCCTACAGAACTTTCTAGCTCCTGGTGTATCTTGCACCTCAGCTTCCTGTACATAACTCTAACTGCATTTTTTGCACCTTTTTGATTGCTCAATTCTACCAACACAGATTCTACATGACCTGACTTTACTTCATTTCTTATGATTGATTAATGATTCAATTCCATTCTTAATAATGAAACAACTCTATCACTCTGGCCACTTGCCTATCTTTTCGACAGGATGAATATCCTTGAATATTCCGCTCCTAATCCTGATCCTCTTGCAGTGATATCACTGTAATGCCCATATCGTACCAGCCAATTTGTGAATGAGTCACAAGCGTATTTACCTTATTCCTTATGCTGCATGCATTTCGATATGATAGTTTAGTCCTGTATTACCCGTCGCTCTTTTCACTGTCATTTATTTGTCCAGCCGTTGGTACCTACATGGATCCTGACCACTGGATCATTCCCCGCCCAATCCAAGTTCTTCTGCAGCCCAGATGATGTATCCCAAACCCAAGCACCAGGTAGGCAACACATCAATTAGGACTCTCAATCCCAATCACAGAGAACAGTAGCGATGTCTCTAACTCTGATTATCCATCATTGGGCGGCACAGTGACACAACACTGCAGCATCAAAGTGCGAGGGACTCGGGTTCAATTCCAATCTCTGGACCCTGTGTATGTGGACCTTGTAAATTCTTCCCGTGTTTGCATTGGGAACATTAACTCTTTCGTCTCTCCACAGTATGTCTCTGTGTTTGCTTCGGATTTCAACCATCTACAGTATTTTTGTTTTGGTTCGACAGAGAAATCTAGCAAACGTGACAGGTTTTTGTAAAAGCAGCCGTGCATCGCGGGTTCCCTGGTTGTTTAGGAATCTTGCCCGGCCCCTTCCGTGTGTGCAGTGTCCCTGGATACCCAATCCATCCCTTTCATTCCCTCAGTTCATCGTCACTACATGCAGTCTTTTCTTGTGCCACCACTGGGACTCCCCACACCCCATTGCCTGGCACTGGACACTCACTTCGCAGGACTGTGCACACAACGACACTGGGCACTTTCTTACCCGCTGGGGATGCTGCATAAAGATCCTGCCATTGAATGGAACAGAATAACTAAAGTCCAATTGAATAGCAAAACAGAGTAAACAAGCTGCATGACATCCATCTGCTCTGACATTTTCTATTTTTCTGTTTATCCTCCTCCATCTGCAATTATATGGTTCATATGTATACCTTGGTAAAAACAATGACTGCAGATGCTGGAAACCATATTCTGGATTAGTGGTGCTGAAACAGTACAGTAGTTCAGTGGTGCTCTTCCAGCACCACTAATCAATATGTATACCTTGGCAAACAGGTTTAGTGGCGGGGATAGATATCAGATCATCTGGGCATTGGACTGATTTAGTGGACTCCACTTTCCTGAGGTCACACTTAAGTTTTTATTGTCAAGTCTATACACTTTAAAGAAATGGCCTTGTGAGAGTTCTGTTGAAAGGATATTTGAATTTTGTAGACACCAGAATATGTCACGTGCGAGTGAGGTTAGGAATAGGAAGGTAGCACAGTTAAATACATGGCCAAACAGCTGGCAGGGGAGGCAGCACTTCTGATATGTGGATCATTGGGATTCCAGAGTCCACAGGACCTAAACAAGAAGGACAGGATGGACCTGAACTTGCAGCAAACTCTGATATATGGAGAGGGGTATAGCAGGAAAGATAGTGGAACAGCAATGGCAGGAGATCCCAAGATTAATTCAGGAGACACTGCAGAGATTCATGCTGAGGAATAGAGGCATGATACAGGGAGGATAAGGCAACCAGGGCTGACGAGGGAAGTCAGGGATTGCATACAAGCAAAAGTGTTAGCATACAATGTGGTGAAGGGCAGTGGGAAACGAGAGAATTGCGAAACTTATAAAGACCAACAGAGGACAAAATAATAAGGAGGGAGAAGATTAAATATAGGGGTAAGCGAACCAGCAATATAGAGGAGACTGTAAGAGGTTCTTTAGATATATAAAGTGCAAAAGAGAGGTAAAAGTAATATTGGACACTGGAAAATGATGCTGGAGAGACAGTCGTGGGAAACAAAGAAATGAATGAGGAACTTGGCATCAGTCTTCATGGTGGAATACATGAATAATTTCACAGAAGTTGAAGAGAGTGAGCTGGCAGAGCTGAGTATGGTGGCCATCATCAAGAATAACATGTTAGAAAACTGAATGACCTGAATTTGGATAAATCACCTGGACCAGGTGGACTACACCCCAGCTTTGGAAGGGAGATAGCTGAAGAGGTAGTGCAAGTATAAGTAGTAATCTTTCAGGAATGACTATAATCAGGAAAGGGCCAAGAGGCTGGTAATTGCTAATGTCACACCCCGTTTAATAAGGGAAAAAATGGAAAATTACAGACTGATTAGCCTTACCTTAGTTGTGGGTAACAACCGGGAATCTATCGTGAAGGATGTGATTTCTGAATACTTGGAGGTCTTTGGTAAAATAGAACAGAGTCAACATGGTTTCATCAAAAGGAGGTCAGGCTTGACAAACCTGTTAGAATTCATTGAGAGAGGAACAAGCAGATTCGACATAGAAGAACAATAGATGTTATCCGCTTGCTCCGCAAGAATCCTTTGACAAGATGCCACACAGGAGGCTATTGAGAAAGATAAGGGCCCATGGTGTTAGAAGCAATGTACGAACATGGATAGTAGCATGGCTGTCTGACAGAAAGCACAGAGTTGGGATTAAAGAGTCCTTCTCAGGATGGCAGCCAGGGGCAAGAGGTGTTCCATAAGACTCAATGTTGGGACCACAACTTTTCCCTTCATACATTTATGATTTGCATGAAGAAACTGAGGGGATTCTGGCTAAGTTTTCAAACAGTGCAAAGATAGATAGAGGGACATTGAAGAGGTGGTTCGGCTGCAGGAAGGTGCTCTAGAGCATCTCTTCAACTTCCCGCACCTCCGCCCCTGATCTCCACCCTTCCAACTACAACAAGGAGAGAACCCCTCTGGTGTTCGCCTTCCATCCCACCAACCACAGGATACAACGCATCATCCTCCGCCATTTCCGTCACCAACAGTCAGACCCCACCACCAGAGGAATAATTCCTTCCCTACCCATATCAGCAGAGACCATTCCCTTCACAACTCCCATGTAAGGTTCACGCCCCCCCAACCCCACCCAGCCACCTTCCACTCCTTACACCTTCCTTGCCACTGCAAGAGGTATGAAACCTATGTCAACACTCCCTCTTCACCTCCATCCAAGGCCCCAAAGGATCCTTCCACATCAGGTAAAGAACATCCTGTGCATCCAAACACCACATCTACTCTGGCCATTGCACCGGATTTCCTCCCCATTGGGGAGCCAGGACGTCAACAGTAGATCAGCCATGATGGTATACAATGGCTTGATCATCCGAATTACCTGATCCTATTCCTTTTGTTCTCCTATTCAGTAATTGTAAAGTTAATGTTTGTAATTTTCCTGAATGTTCTTTTATTGAACTTTGCAATCAGAGAGAGTGAAGTATTTTGTGACTCATCTCTGGTTGAGGTATGGGGACTGTATTCACAGTGAATCTGGGTCTATAATATCACCAACAAATGAATCACAAGTTGCAGAGAGGAAACACTCTGTAATGAGACCAGAGGCTTCTTTTGAACCAAATAACATTTTCCAACCTACACCAAACCATGTGTGACAGTCTTGAGGGACTGGATGAGATATTGTGTTACTGTGGACCAGGTATCTGGGACAAGTGGCCTCCATCTGCTCCTTGCAGGAGCTGTGAGGGGTTGAATAGAACACAGAAACATAGGACTGAGCAGCAGGAGTGGGCCATTAGATACTTTATCACCGCTCCATGTGCTTTTGGTCTCAGCAGCACGTTTCTGTCTGTATGCCATTTTACTACATACCAAAAACAACTTTGAATAAATGCAAACATCCAGAAACCACAATCCTCTGGGGAAGGGAATTTCCACTTGAGCAGCTCTTTGAGAATTTCTCATTTGTGTTCCAACCAATGTTGGAGTGTCACTATGTCCTTTTCCAGTCCCACTCCTCCACTGGTTACACCAATCTTAAATGCAACCAGTTTAGTGATGTGGCCAATGATATAGATCTCAGAGGAGGTCATTTTCGAGAAAAATGTGAGACACAGGAAGTTGAACTCATAACCAATGGTAAACTGACAGAGTGCCCCAAATGTTATTCTGCCTTTGAAGTTACCCTGCTCACACAAGCTACTGCTAGTGGGATTTCTTTCTGGAACAGTTGGATTTGGCTGAATTCCCTCGTTTCAGGCAGCGAAGAGATTCCAATGAATCCTCACCAGGAATCCTTCACATGTGGTAAAGATAACTCAGGGATTTTCTGATCTCACACTTTGCTATCGGGCGCAACAAAGTAAGAGAGAGGGATCAATCGGCTGCTGCTTCTCAGGCAGGGATCATTTTTCTCCCTTTCTGTGTTGGAACAAATAATTATGTCAACTGACCACCAAACTGGACCATGTGCGATCTCCTGGAACATTCTCTGGAAAACCTGATTATGGATTATATGCAAGTGCGTCATTGCTCTTGTTGTGCACAAATCCTTCCAGTCCCAAAAATTTCCAACTTTATAATTTGATGACATGCTTATATGTGTCTGTGTAATTTGTAAATATTGGTAGGTGTCTTCATAGTATGTGTGTTAATATCAATGTATCTTTTCCTTAAAATTTATTCTCTAGCTTAAGTCTCCCTGACAGAAGATAATATGCATCCAGTTTATACAGTTTTCATAAAGTCATGGATGGTTCAATACTATTTCTCAGCTAAGATCAAAACTGATAATCCCCCATAACATAAGGCCGGCATTCCAGGAATGAGTAAATCTTCGAAAAGAATTATATCTTTTTATTTTAGTTTAGTGGATCAAACCTGCACACAGTGTATTAGGTGTGGTCTCAGTAATGCCCTGTACAGATGCAGTAAAACATTCCTGCAATTAAACCCGATGTTTTTTTGCCAAAAACAGCATTATTCCACTTACCTTCCAAATCACTTGCTGCATCTGACTTCATATGATTCATGTCGCAAGAACATGGAAACCTCCTGTATCACAGAGTTCTGCAATCTCTCTCCATTTAAATTGTTTACCATTGTTTCATCTTTCATGCCAAAATAAATAACTTACCTTATATTATTTCTGCTGAAGGTTTGCTCACTAACCTTCCCTGCCTGTATCAGTTTGCAGCTCTCATACCTCCATTTGACGACACATTGAATGGCCATCTTGGTGTACGCGTTTATTGAGCTCCAAGCCAATTCCTCCCCTTCCTCCAGATCTTTGATAAAGATTATTGATCATTGATGACCCCACAGTGATCTCTGAGGCACTCCATCAGTTACAGCTTTGCAGCCTGAAAATAAACATTTGTCTTTACTCTCTATTTCCTGTTGGCAACAGCTTCCCTGTTCCTGTGTAGTAGCTCAGCTGGGTTGAAAGGCCTCCTCCTAGACTGTGTAGTGTACTGAACGAGCTGAATTACTTCATTCTATATTCCTGTGTAATTCCTTACAGGCGCATAATGGCCTCCTCCTGTCTCATTGTAACGATCCTGTCTGACTTAGTGGAGTGGTCCCCTACCCTGTAACAGCATCGAGGGGTGGATTGAGGGAACAACACATGGGGTAGGGACAGCAGTATATCTCTGTAACAGCCTCGAGTGGTGGAATGAGAGAACACATGGGGTAGGGGCAGAAGTTGCCCATTCGGCTGCACCATTCAGAATGCTCATGGCTGGTCCGAGTGTGCCTGACCATCCATTTCCTGTCTGTTCCCAATAAACACTGACCCTTCTGTCCAGTAAAGGTCTCAGTCTGGAATATCTTCGATAACCGAGTCTTCACTGCTCCCTGAGGATGAGGGCACCACAGGTAGCACAAGACTAAAGTGAAAGGGACATCCTTATTTCATTGTGGGACAACTGTTATTTTAAAACTGTGTTAACTGAACATCAAATCACCACCTCTTTTCAGACATAAGGACAGAATAATTAGGAATAAAGATGAACCACTATGGACTCCAAACCTATCCCACATTCCCACTGACCCTTTCCAATCAAATATTTATCACGCTGATCCTCTGCTGCTGTCTCAGGAAGAGAATGCCTGATAGCATAATACCGCAGGAGCATTCAGGAAATGAGCAGATTGAGGGTATTCAGCCTATCGATTCTGAAATTCCGTTCAATAATTTCTTATTAGTACCTCGACCTCATTCTTCTGCCTTTTCCCTGGAATCCTTGATCCCCTTACAAATCAAAAACATATCGATTTGTGTCTTAATGACACTATTGTCTGTGCCCCTGTGTGTCTGTATGTGAGTAAGTGTTTGTGCGTGTATCTGTATGTGTGTGTGTATCTATGCCTGTGTTTTTGTATGTCTGTATGTGTGTGTCTATGCCTGTGTTTTTGTGTGTCTGTATGTGTGTGTGTGTGTGTGTGCGCCTGTGTGTGTGTGTGTCTGTGTGCTTGTTATCTGTGTGTTTCCGTGTCTACATCTGTCTGTCTGTGTTTCAGCCTGTGTTGCTGTCTGTATTTATGTCTATTTGTATGTGACTGTATATGTCTCAGTCTGTTTATACGTGTGTGTATGCCTATCTCCTTGTAAGTATTGTGTGTGTTCGTTTGTGTATTTCTGTGTCTGCGTCTCTGTGAAGTGAGGTATCTGTGGCTGGTTTTTTTTTGGAAATGAAAGGACTGTTGTGAGTGTTGTGGGAGCTGCCAGTGGGTTTAAACTGAGAAATGTCTTTCACTGAACATTGCTTCTTAACTGGTCAGTAGGACGTGGATGTTTCAGATTATCCACACGAGGCGTCCTGATCCTCTCCAGCTCCTTAAGAGTCCTCCCCACACGGCGGGGTGAGGGGAGTGAGGGAACGGATATCGGGCACTCCACTACCCGGCTTGGAAATTTATATCCTATTCCAGGCGGTTTCTCCTGGAATGGGAGAAAGGGGTGGAGGGAGAGTGTGAATGGGTGACCCTGCTGTTTGTGCTGGTGTAGGTGGGGAAAGTTGTAAGGTGTCTGGAATGAGTCAGTCGACAGTTTTGAATCCATATAGTATTATTAGTTGCTGAATTCAATAGTGAGAGTGGTACTGCCTGAGCCTTATTTGAAGACAGAGCGTGAACCTTGTTCGGGGCTAGGTGCTATAACAGATATACAGTGAGTGTGAGGGAGCAGAGAGTATATGGTAACAGAGCGAGGAGGATATTGTTGCTTGTCCAGTACTGTGGGACATTTCTTCACATCATCTCAGCGTCGTGGTGAGCTTCCCTAAATGTCTTGACCAGGTCTATCACTAATAACGACACAGACCTGTCCCTCAGCTTCAACGGAATCAGTTTAGGTAGAGTTTACAGATAGCAAGGAGAAGCAAATATTGGTGTGTTATATATCGAAAACAAAACGGTAGCAGAAAATCGGAGCATCATATGCTCTGAAAATTAGATAGGCAAGTATTGTGGATACCGCAGTCTTATTGAATGGTTAACAGCATTAACTAAGTGACTGCTGAAGCTGTGAAAAATAAGTTCCGTAAGTGTATATGAGGTCGGTTGAAGAGTATGTTGTGAAGCAAACTAGAGAGCAGGTTATTTCGGATTTGATGTGGTGTGGTCAGAAGGACGAATTATTAACCTTGGTCTGAAGCAGCCTTTAAGGAATAATGGCATTTATAAGGTACAGTTTACAAGGTGTCTGCATACAATATAGAATGCTTGAATATTCTAGTCAAACATCGCGTAAGACTGGAGGCTAGAATGTCAAGATATCTTCAATAAATTTGGAAAGTACAATATAAAATTCAGTGGGAGACAAGCAATGGTTGTTAGAGTCATAGAGGCAGACAGCACGGAGACAGGCCCTTCAGCCCAAACTGGTCAATTGCAACCAAAATGCCCATCCACGCTATACCCATTTCCCTGTCATTTTCCCGTATCTTTCCAATCCTTTACAATCCGTGTATTTGTTCAAATGCCTTTGAAATATTGTTAATGTATCCGTCTCAACCACTTCTCATTCCATATGCGTAACAGCCCCTGTGTTAAAAAGTTATTCCTCAAGTTCCCTTTAATTCTTTCCCCTCTGACCTTGAACTATAAGATCTCAGTGAGTTCGTAAATGCAATGAATGTGAAGGGTATTTGGAGGAATATATGTAAGTGGAAAGTTAAAGTTTGGTTTTCCTTCATTTAAGGGAGTCAGAACATTGATGTAAAGACATGTTGAAACAGTTTGACAGCGTGTTGGAGGGACTGTAGCTGGAGTATTGTGCACAGGTTTGGTGACCGAATCACAGAAAGAATATACTGACCTGAGAGGAAGTGCAGTGGACATTCTCCAGATTAATCCCTCAGATGGTGAGATTGCCTGATGAGGAAATTCGGCCTGTGTTCGTTAGAGTTTCAAAGAATGAGAGGTGGGTCACAGTGAAATTTAGATAATTCACAAAACATTTGACAAGTTGGAAATTAACAGAACGTTTCCCTCGCTGTCTATTACACATTCAAGGCAAATAATGGCAGGAGCTGGGACAGGACAGTTAAGACTGCAATAAGGAGGAAATTCATCACTTGTAGGCCACTAATTAACACAGGGGCATGGAAAACTACTGGTAGGAAAGATTCGGGAGAATCACCAGATATTCTACAAGTGTCTCCAGCAGAACAGAATAACAAGGGAACATGTAGGACTCATCAGTGACTTGCCAAGTTGCAACCAAATGAACCTAAGTGTTAGGAGACAGAGGGTGGTGGTAGAGGGTTGTTTGTGTGATTGGAGGCTCGTGCCCAATGCTGCACCACGGGTATCAGTGCTGTGTCTCTTAATATTTGTGATTCGGAGGTGTTAGTGTTGGATTGGGGTGGACAAAGCTAAAAATTGCATAACACCAGGTTATACTCCAAAAGGTATTTTCGGTGGGACTAGCTTTTGAAGTGCTTCATCAAAGCGTACAGCCACCTGATGAAGAAGCAGCGTTTTGAAAGCTCGTGCCTCCAAATAAACCTGTTGGACTACAAGCTGATATTTTGTGATTTTAAACCTTATCATAAAGGATGCAGCTGTGAATATGGACGAGGGGTGGGGAGTGTCTTAAGTAAGTTTGTGTTTGATGCAAAGATTGGCCGGGTAGATGACAGTGAAGAGGAAGGCCTTACGTTGCAGGAAGATACAGATGGAATTGTCACATGGGTGGATCAATGGCAGATGGAATGTAACCCTGATAACTATGAGGTGATGCACTTTGGAAGAAGGAACCAGGCAGGCAAGGACTCAATGAATGGCAACACACTAGGAAGCTGGGAGGGTGCTTCTCCACGCATCTCTGAATGTGTCTGGACAGGGTAACACACAATTTGAGAAAGCGTACGGGAGCGTAAACATAGCCTTCACATATCGAAGCATAGATTATAAGAGCTATGCGGAACTTTCATTAGCCAAGATGGAATACTGTGTGCAATTCTGGGAGCTACATTACAGGAAGGATGTGATTGTACTGGAGGGGGTGCAGAGGAGATTCACCAGGATGTTCCCTGGGATGGAGCGTATCAGCTATGGATAGAGCCTGGATAAGCTCGAATTGTTTACTTTGGAGCAGAGAAGGCCAAGGGGGACCTGAATCATGAGGATAAGATTACGAGGTATATGGATGGGGTGGATAGTCAGCAGCTGGTCCTTTTAATCAAAGGGACACATTTTTGAAGTGAAGGGTTTGAGGTTTAGTGAGGATTTGAGGACTGTTTTTGAAGCAAAGTATGTTTGGGTCTGGGATGCACTTCGTGAGAGGGAATTGTCATGGTAACCTCAAAACCATTAGAAAATACATGGTTGTGCACTTGAAATGCCATAGGATTCACGGCGACAGGTTTTGTGTTGGAAAGTGGGGCTAATGCAGACCGTGCTGTATTTCTGATAGTACAGAGTCTGTGCTTCTGTGATTATATGGCTGTGGAAGGTCAATCATTCAGCAGCTTAAGATAGGAATTGATGGTTTTCTGAAGAATATCTTATCACAGTGTATATGAGTGAACTTGTAATATCTTCTGAAAATACGCCAATGGCAAAATTAAGAGAAAAAGGTGCAGCTCTCTTACAGTCTGATACCAGAGATTTGAGGACAGGGAACTAGCAGATCAATGGAGCAAACACGTCGGTTATGCCTTCACAGAAGAAGAAAAAACAAAAATAAAATTTCCTCGCAATACTCGGGATCTTTAGTCTGGTGAGAAAAAGGGAATAGAATGAAATTAGTAACTAAAACATTTTCGAGAAAATATTGGACTGAAATTAATGGGCATAGACAAAGTCAACAGAGGTTTATGAAATAGGAATCATGTTTGGGAAAATGGCTTTTAGCAAAATTATGGAGAAGGTATCAACGCAATACGATTGGATTTTCAGAAAGATTTTTGATAAAGCCCCAAGCCTATTGTGAAAATTCGAATCCTATGGGACTCGGACTAATATATGGTCATGGTTTTAGAATGGGAGAGCTGGCAGGAAACAGGGAGTAGGAATAAAACCATGTTTTTTGAATGGAAGGCTGGGAGGATATAACAAGGATCGAGATTTGGCATCCAACTATTCCCAATACACATCATATCTTTGGTTGAGGGGCTCAATTGCAATATTCCCAAGACTGCTGACAGCTCTAAACGATGTCAGCTTGTGAGTGGATGAGGAGGATGTAAAAAAGGCTCCAAATTGATTGAGACAAGTGGAGTGACTGGGCAAATACCTGGCAGATGGAGAGCAATGGCAGAGATGAGAGGTTGTGTACATTGATGGGATCAATTCAATGGCAGCCTATCATTTGAAAAGGGATTGGTTGAAATTTGTTGATATATAAATGAACTTAAGCTGCATTTTTGGTTATTTCTGCGCAGCATTCCGAGTCCATGTAGGGCAGTGAGTTCTGAACACGGAAGTCAATACTGGGAATGGCATTGGCACGCTGTATACAGTGTACACAGACCCAGCACGTAGGGAGCTGTAACATTGAAAAGAATCTGGATCTCCCTGTACACTAGTCACTGAAAGCAATATTGCAGGAGCAGAAAGCAGGTAGGAAGATAAATGGTTTATTTAACTTCATTTCAGGGTGATTTAGAATACAGGACTAAGGGTCATTTACTGCAAATGTACGGGGACTTGGTGGGACCCCATCCCGAACATTGTGCAGTGTTGTGTGCAGTCTTGGTGTCCTTACCTAATAAAGGGCAAACCTGACATTGAGGGAGTGTTTTGAAGGATGACCAGACCGATCTCTGGGATGACAGTTAGTTGTGGGAGCAGAGTTTGGGGTGACTGGGCCTGTATTCAATGGGCTTTAGGAAAATCAGTGGAGATCTCAGTGAGATATATAAAACTCTGACAGGGTGTGACAGATTGGAAGCAGGGATGTTAGTTCATTTTCTAGAAAATGGTTCACGAATCACATTGCAGTCAAATCATACTTAATAAACACGTGTTATTAGAGAACTCCCTATATATTGATGGGCCGAAGGCACTATATTTCAATATTGTTTAAACATATTTTGGGATATGAACATTTTGTGGGGAAAACTGCATTGAGGAGATGTTCGGCCATGAAATAGCATGCGGAAAGCTCAATGTGCTACATGACCTCCCCCTCTCCCGATGTTTCTGTTCAGTCTGTGGGAAAGCTCTGTAAATGTTGTCATAAGCTCTCAGATGTTTGGAAGGATGTCTATGTGGGGTCGACAGAACAGTGCTTCTCACTCCCTTTTCTGATAACGAGGTTGATGCTCGATGTTCTGTCAGGTTTTATCCTTTAAGACCTCAGAGTAGTTTAATATTATTGGGTGTCTCACTTGGCCGATTCAGAGACCATGTTTGTGTGTCTCGAGTCACTTTTAGGCCAAGAAAGCACGGGAGTTCATTTGGGGAAGGAGACCGATGTTTACAATCAACATTGGACAGTATTACTGACACCAGATTTTAGGTATCGATATTTTATTAATTATTTTTAACTTCCAACAGCTGCCAGATCATTGGCTTGGACTGGATTCGTAAACCAATGATATGTCCACTGCAGCACCATCTCCACATGGGGACCTATCAGAAACCAAACTGACCCGATTATTTCGGTGCTACTTGACAGCTTTATCGAAAAGTATTCCCACCAATTTGACTGTCGAGATGGGACTGAGGTTGTGGTAATTGGTCAGATTGTAATTATTCTCCTATGCAGGGACTGGATATAGTTGGGTAATTTTCCTCATCGCCAGGGTCATATCAGAGTTGGAGCTGGAATGAAACGTAAGATGGCGTTTTTACAGGGGGCAGGGTGGGAAGAGGTGTAATCTAGGTAGCTGTGGGAGTCAGTCTGTTTATAGTATACGTCCGTGTTGAGTCGGTCATCCGAGATAGAGATGGAGAGGTCTCGGAAGGGGAGGGAGGAGTCTGAGACTCTCCAGATAAATTTGAGGTCTGGGTGGAAGGTGTTCGTAAAGTGGATGAACTGTTCAATCTCCTCGTGGGAGCACGAAGTAGCGCCGATACAGTCATCAATGTAGTGGAGGAAAGGGTGGGATTATATTCCCAATTCCTTCGCCTTCACCGCATCTGCTGCCAGGAGGACCAATTCCAATACCGAACAATCCACTGGCCTCCTCCTTCAAAGACCGCAATTTCCCCTCAGACGTGATTGACGATACTCTCCACCGCATCTCCTCCACTTCCCGCTCCTCCGCCCTTGAACCCCGTCCCTCCAATCGCCACCAGGACAAAACCCCACTGGTCCTCACCTACCACCCCACCAACCTTCAGTAACATCGTATCATCCTTCGTCAGTTCTGCCACCTCCAAACGGACCCCAACACCAAGGATATATTTCCCTCCCCACCCCTATCAGCGTTCCGGAAAGACCACTCCCTCCGTGACTCCCTCATCAGATCCACACCCTCCACCAACGCAACCTCAACTCTCAGCAACTTCCCCTGCAACTGCAAAAAATGAAAAACTTGCGCCCACACCTCCCCCGTCACTTCCCTCCAAGGCCCCAAGGGATCCTTCAATGTCCATCAGAAATTCACCTGCACCTCCACACACATCATTTCGTGCATCCACTGCACCCGATGTGGCCTCCTATACATTGGGGAGACAGGCCACCTACTTGCAGTACGTTTCAGACAACACCTCTGGGACACCAGCACCAACCAACCCAACTGTCCCGTGGCTGAACACTTTAACTCCCCCTCCCACTCCGCCAAGGACATGCAGGTCCTTGGACTCCTCCATCACCAGACCATGGCAACACGACGCCTGGAGGAAGAACGACTCACCTTCTGCCTAGGAACCCTCCAACCACAAGGGATGAATGTAGATTTCTCCAGCTTCCTCATTTCCCCTCCACCATCCTTTTCTCAGTCCAAACCCTCAGACTCAGCACCGCTTTCTTGACTTGCAATCTTCTTCTCGACCTCTCCGCCCCCACCCCCTCTCCGGCCTATCACCCTCACCTGAACCTCCTTCCACCTATCGCATTCCCAACGCTCCTCTCCCAAGTCCCTCCTCCCTACCTTTTATCTTAGCCTGCTTGACACACCCTCCTCATTCCTGAACAAGGCCTTATGCCCAGAACGTTGATTCTTCTTCTCCTTTGATGCTGCCTGACCTGCTGCGCTTTTCCAGCAACACATTTTTAAACAACTACCTCATTGTCCACTTTAATTTTAGGAATGTCCGATTCAGAATCCTCTGAAGTTGTTTTTTTCCTTCTGTGCCGTAATCATTAACACTTTGTTCTCTGGCTGTCCTTACCTGTCAAAGTACATTTTGAGCATATTCACATGACATACGCTGTGAGATTTCTTTTTTTCTGGAGTCCTATCAAGTAGTTACTCTCACTCAATATCCGTTGTATTTGATAAGGTCTACTAAACCTTGCTTTTCAAGGTTCACCTATAACTGGAAGTAACAGTAAAATCTTATCCCCGATAACAAAATTGCACTTTTTTAAATTTCCTGTCTGCTTCCTGTTTTATTGCATGTTGCATTTCTTTTAAATGCTGTCGAGCCAACTCCCCAGCGCTATTAATCGTTCCTTAAATTTTGAGACGGAGTCCAAATGTGTGGCCTTTGAACTCTAATTTACTATTTTCTCCTTAATCAATTTTAATGGTCCCCTCACTTAATGCCCCCAAAATAATTCCAATGGAACAAATTTGCTCTGTTAAACGGGGGCATCCCTGATCACAATAAGTGCAAATGGAATTCCCCGACGCTAATCATCTGGACAATCCTGATTATAAGCCCTCAACATGGTCTTTAATGTTTAATGTCACCTTTCTCGTGCTCCCTGCAATTGTGGATGGTTTGCAGTAGATTTGAATTGCTTCATTCCTAAGACATTATCGTGATTAATTAGATGTGAACTTTGAACCTTGATCTCACTGTATCTTCATTGGTAGTCCGTATCTATTTTTTTATAAAAGAGTAATTCCTTTGCAATTCTTTTAGCTGTGATACTGCACCTTGGGATGGCCTCTGGAAATCTAGTCGATGCATCCATTATTGTTAAAAAAATACTGATGCCCACTCTTTTGATTGTGGTCTGGGACCTAGCCAATCAATTAAGACTCCTGTAAAAGGTTCCTCAAATGCCGGAATAGTTAAGAAAGGTGCAGGTTTTATTATCGCTTGTGTTTTTCCAGTTGCCTGACATGTATGATGCATCTGGCAAAATTCAACTGCATCCTGTTGCAGTCCAGGCCAGTAAAATGTCTCTGTATTCAGTCTGTTTTTTTTTTCCTCACTCCGAACTGACTTCTCGGTGGTAACTCATCCACCATTCGCATCACCTCATTTCTGTACCACATTGGCAATATGATTTGATGAATCTCTTCTCATTTCTCATCTCCTTGAAAATATGATAGTCTCCATTTCCTCATTTGGACATCATTTTTAAGGTAATAAAGCTCAGGGATACAGTCAAAATTCCTAACGTATGTGCTTTTTGATACAACTGCTTTAAACTTTTATCTTTCTGCTGTGACTCAATTAGTTTAGCTGAGCAAAAATAGTTACATGATCACCTATTTGCTCCTGTTTTGGCTCAACTTTCTGATGGAACAAAATATCTGTTCATGCCACTTAAGCTTCCTTATCTTTACATTTTTGGTATTTTCTGTTTCAACTTGTGACATTGGGACTTTGTTACCCACAATCAGGAAAATGTCAAGGATAAAACTACTACATTGATTCAGTTGTCTGCATATCCACTGGCTTTTCAACGAGAGTAGCAGTAATCCTACCACTGAATCAGCTATATTTTCCGCAAGGACAAATTGTATTCCTGGAGCTGAGAGTTTGTCCAATACCTCTACCACAATTTCCCCACATTTTTCTGGACACGCTATGCTCACTTTACATGATTTTGCACCTTTTGTCTCATGGTGAATTGCCTTTCGCTGTACCTTTTTTGGAAATATTCCTTCAGGAGTATATATCTCCTTATCTATTCACAGAGGATCCGGTGTCTCTTAATATTGCATTCTCTTTAACTGCCCTATGTGAATAAACTTTCCCTTTGCAGGTATATTTTATAAGCAGATCTGGTACTCCCTCCGTAACAAACCTCCAATCAGATTATACACTCTGATGCAGCTTTCTAGTTTCCACTGTGCATTCTGTTACCGCTCCATCAAAACTCCCAGATTTATTCCTTTTTCCTACGTCTGTGTTTTTTTCTGAATCCACCAAAAACAGTGATTTCACGTGACCTAATTTGTTGCAATGAAAACACTGGAGGCTTTTAAGAAATCTTCTCTGCCTCCTTCAAGTATTGCCTTCACCGAGATCTACGTCTCCCTTTCTACGTGGGGATTTCTCTTTGCCCCAATTTCTATCCATCATGGACTGAAATTGACTCTGGAAGCCAAAACAAATTTTATAACAATAATCACCAGTCATAATCATCAGCCTCTTCAGCTGCCAGCCTTGCCTTTATTACTCTAGTATCTTCCAAATGAGTTTTCACTATGTGAATGCTTAAACCCCTTCAAAGTAATTGTCTCTCTCAGAGCATTGCAGGTTTGCTCTCTTTTTAA
Source organism: Chiloscyllium punctatum (assembly GCF_047496795.1). Lineage (NCBI taxonomy): Eukaryota > Metazoa > Chordata > Chondrichthyes > Orectolobiformes > Hemiscylliidae > Chiloscyllium > Chiloscyllium punctatum. The sequence goes on from NC_092762.1 coordinate 24,744,524, forward strand.
AGCTCTTATCCATCTATCAAAATTACTTTGTTTAATTCTTTCAAACTCAATATGGGTTCGAACAGGATCCTTCCTTATATTCCTCACGTTGTCTGTAGGCTTTTGGCACATGCTCATATGTACATTTTCCCCTCCTCATACTCCCCAGATCCCTCCTCTGATAGTGTTGCACATACCTCACTAGCTCTACCTACAAGTTTTGTTTGGGTCAACAAAACCTCCATGGTCACTGCCCACTGAAATTCTTTAGCCACTTTCCTCCTCATTAATCTAGGCAAGCTGTGAATATACTGAAACACATTTCTCACCAGGCTATGGACGACCATGGGTTTACCCATCTTCAGTCTGTACCTCACTAAGCTGACCTTCAGCCTTCATCCTCATCCTTTTCAGCTGACTTTCCATTCTAAGTGTCCACCTCGGAAGCTCAAATGCTCCCTCTTTTTCTTTCTCTCCTGCTGAAGCTATTTATTTTTTTCTCTTTCCTCCGTTAAACCTATTCGTTATCTTTCTTCCTCTTCTTTTTATAGTCGTAGCTCAAACTGCTTCACCTCTGCTTCCAACTCAAGCTGCCTCTTTTGCGATTGAAGCTTACTCATCTCCACAGATCTTGATGGAGTTTCCAGCAAATTGGAATGCTGAGCTACTGCTGCATTCATCTCATCTTTCCTCACACCAGATGGTAGCTTTTACTCCCTTTGTCTACTAATTCCTGTGGCTTGGAATTATGTGCATTTTGTAAAACCCCCAAGGTCACTTTCTCCACCTCCAAAACAAGCTTTGTTCCTGCAGGAACCATTGCTATCTGAAGGTCTGTTTACTCACCTAATCAACACACGAAGTAAGAGACAATATAACCTGCCACTGGCTGTCTAAATTCCGCGAAGGCCCCTAATCTGTTATGGACCAGACCCGAACCCTCAAAACATTTTAAGCAGGTAGCCGGACGATAAATTTGCTACTTGTTGAAGGTTCGTGTATAGCTGATATTCCCAGAGAGAATTAGCTGGTCAGAATGCCGAGTTTTCAACAAATGCCATTTATTTGCCAAATTCCCAAATTAAACATAAGGAACCGAAAATAGAATACCTGAATAACGTATCGTATCCGAACCTGACAGGCTATCCCGATTTAAAGATGCTGTTCCAATATACTTGCAACAATCCCAATAAACAAAACCCCTTAGCACCAAGAATAAAACTGACACATCTGCTTACAGGTTATAATGTCGGAAGGGCAGAAGGAGGCAGAGAGCGTCCAGTGACCCTGACTCAACAAACCCCTGAACTGATCCAACCTGTCCACCTAGGGAGCTGGACAGGTCCTCCTGATTATACAGGGTACTTTTTAGAGACTTGAAAGGCTTCTTGGATGAGGCATTATCTGTTAGGTATAAACAAAAGGACCCCAAAGAACCTTTCAAAATTCTGACATATTGGAATCTTGGGTCCTTTAGACCCTCTTTCAAAAAAACCAAGGACAACATAACACTGTAAAAGGACTGGCTTTGTGAGATCATGCCACATTTGGCTTTGGACTGAATTCCAAAACTGTAAGTCTTACCGCTTTGAAGCCAATATAATGTATTAAGGTGTTTGTTAGTTTACATAAAACAGTGCTCAATCATATTGTGTGTTGAAGATTCAGCATTGTCACGAGTGGAATGTCCAGACATATCCACACTTCCTGTGTATGGTCAGGGCAAATATATCCACTGAGAATCTATTGCTTGGCGCCTGTTCTAGTCAAGGAGAGACCAGCATGGAAACCACATCTAGATTGTGATTTTTTTTTTGTGGATGGTCATGGTGGAGCGTTCAGGTGGTTACAGCATTGCAAATGAATAACACAGCAGAATCATCTAACCCGCGATAAGAAAACGTCAATAATTCTCCCTCACAATTAACTCCACGAGAGCAAATGGAAATTGGAGATGTGACCATTAGCCAGCGATGTCAACATTCAATTCAATCCAGTTCTTATTTTGAACTGAAAGTCGTATTCCAAAAGGAGTTATCTGGATCTGTTTGTTCAATGACTGTGATTGATGTCACTCTCCATGGATCCTAATTATGTCACTGGATAGTTTTCCTCTTCTATTTATACGGGGCTTCTTCCAATGCTTTATCCCATTATTGATGCAGATGCATCACCAGCAACACTGACAAGGATCATCAGTTGCAGCGACAGGGAAAGGAGAGATCAGAATCTGAGAACCATAGACTGTAATGTTCCAACAATGGGCCAGAATCTGAGAACAATAGATTGAATGTTTCAACAGTGGATCAGAATCTGACAGCATTAGACTGGAATATGCCAACAATGGATCAGAATCTGAGAACAGTCGACTGGAATGACGCATCAATGGTTCAGAATCTAAGAAAAATAGACTGGAATGCTGCAACAATGGACAGGAGTTTATCTTGGGGTCTTTTGTATTTTTCCTGGTATTGGCACATGTTACCAGATCGGATATTAGGTGTACTGCTGATTATTCAGGCTGGTTACTATCCCATGCTCGCTATTGTTGGTGTTCCTGGTAAGTCTCCCCATCACTATCGATTTATTAATCCCATGGTGAACTTCTGTGCTATTTCTGTTATCTATATTTACTAAATACTGAAACTATTGTCTTCAGTTTCAAATGCAAACGCATTCATTACCCACAAATTTCAGAACCGCCCACACCCCCGCACACACAAACATCTGAAAACAAGACTGTTCACAATCACAAAGTACCTATTTTCCCCGAATTGATTTATGTCTTGGTATTCTCTCCATCACCAAAGCTACTCACTCCCAGCTCCATGGTAGCGCCAGACCCTATCTTGACGTCAGTGTGAGTGCAAAATAAACCATTATCTATACCTTGGTAAAAGTCAGACTTTATGGTTCCTGTTCTCTTCTAATCACTCTTTCCGTTACAAATGTTTCCATCAAAATCTTGTTCTTGTCTGTAAAGTAAATTCATGACAGGGACAGGGTGTCAGAGTAGTAATGTCGCTGGCCACGTAATTCAGTGGCCCAGGTAACTACACTGTGGACACTGTTTCAAATCCTATCACAGATGATGACAGAACTTAAATTCAAATGACAGGAACTGGAAATAAAAGTGAATTTTACTAGTATAATCCCACCAGCACTTTGTCAATAAGTTTATCTATTTCATTGTTGTCCTTTGGTGATTAAATCTCACATTATTGCCCGGTCTGAATTAAGACTGACGTCAGACCCAATACCTTAAGCAATGGCCTCACAGTAAAAGGCATTTAGTGAGGTCCACAAATGCTGCCCTGTCAGTGATGCAGACATCCCATGAAAGGTAGAGGAAAAAAATGCCTCTAGAGATCAGAAACAAAAGGAACGAGTAAGTGCCAGAGAAACTGAACAGATTTGGCAGCCTCAGGTCGAGAGAAAAATAGAAGTGAAGTTTTGCGTCCAATCACCATACATCAGAACTGAATGCAGCTGGGAAATAGTGTGTTTGATGTTGATGACAGGGATGGCTGTTGTGAAAGGGAGAAGGAGTGAGTTGAATAGATAGAGAAAGAGAGAGGTAGAGAGAAAGAAACAAACAAACAGAGGGACTGTTGATGACTAGCTGGAGTGGAAATAATAGTCCAGACTAATCTTATTTATTTTTCTCCTGTTCCCATATTACTGAAATGCATGCCCATGTGAGGTGTACCTCCATGTCCCAGTTTGAAGTGAGCTATGTCCCTTTGTCTCTCTTCCTTGAGTGTCATCATCTTCTTTTATTCAGTAATGGGATGTTGGGCCATTAATTAATTCCTTTCCTGATTGTCCTTAAGAAGGTGTTGGTGAGCCGCCTCCCTGACCCACTGCAGTCTGTGAGCTGTAAGTAGTCAGTGTTGTGGTCCGCCCGGTTTCATTTATTTGAAAATTTTAGTGAGTGATATAACGGAGCGGCTGGCTTGGCCATTTCAAACTACAACTGTGTGTTAACCACAGTGCTGTGGTCTGGAGTCACATGTAAGTCCGACCGGGTGAAGACAGTAGATTTCCTTCTCTGAAGTGCATTAGTGTTCCAGGTAGGACAAACACAATGGTTTCATTAGATTCTGCATTCCTGATATTTTATTGAACGCAAATTCCAACATTTGCCGTGGTGGGTATTCGAAACCGGGGTCTCGGTTATTACCTGAGTCTCTGGCTTATTATTCCAGAGAAAATACAGCTAGGCAATCACCTCCGCAGCATCTGCAACCATCTCCAATGGCAATAGTGTTGTTGTTGTTGGCGTGGCTGTGCTTAAAGCATAGCGTTTTTCAAGGCAACAAAATGATTTGGCAAAACATACCATCCTTCCCAGTTTGTATTTATGCGAAGGTGAGATGATGGCAAGTGTTCTTGGTGAAAAAGAGGTGGATGTCCTTGGTCATGAGCCACTGATAGAATTCATACGGAGCAGTAGGTAATCAGCCCAGTAAATGTATAGTGTCCTTCATTGCAAAATGATGGAAGTATAAGTATGAAGACACCTTACTGAATTTGTAAAGTGATATTGAAACAGTACTTGGGACGCTGTGAACAGATTTTCTCTCCTTTATGAGGAATGATCTCCTTGCCACAATGAGACAGAATACAGGCAATGCGCCAGAGTAATCCCTGTGTTGATGGTACCACAAGGAGAGTGTGAAGGAAATGAGTGTTTAATCTGTAATGCGAAAAAATAATAAAATGTGATTGCAATAAAACTTGAGCGTTATGGACCAATATTCATTATTTTCAAAACTAAGCATTGACACCATGAAATATTACGTGTTTCCCGCAATTTATGTTTTCTCATTTGGACAAATATATGATAGGGAATGTTAAGAAGGACATGGGCCAAGTACAGGAAAATGGAGTTAGCATGGATGGACATTTTAGTCTGAATGGTCCAGTTTGGGCTAAAGGGCACGTTGAACTCTATGACTCTGTGATAGTTTACATGTCCCTGTGGAGCCCCCATGTTGTTGAGTGACAGCTCCAGGCTCTGACCAAACTCTCTCCGTCTCAACGCAAGGTTGGAGTGAGACCCTGCACTGAGCATCATGTTGTTCACAAACTTCTCAGCAGCCACATTCTGACAGGGTTGGTCATTCTCAAAGGCTTCTGACATCCATACAGAAGACTAGCCTTGTCTTCTCGGAGATGGAAGATGCCTCCTTGAGATGTGCCACAAACCATCCGGTGTGCCTCCTTACCATCAGCAAACCATGTTAATGTAACACGTGTGAAACATTAGCAAAGGAGCCAGGAGGCACAACATGGAGCAATCTGTCTGTGCAGCCTCTGCTTCATTAGTTTGTAGTGTTGCAGCATCAATTACATCCTCCTATTTCAGTGTAACAGTTTGGACCGGCTGAATGGCTTCTTCTGTTCATTTGTCAATGTCTCGGGTGGCTGAATGTCCTCTTCCTCGTTCCAGGGAAGAGGTCCACTATTGGGTGACGCGTGGCAGCTGCTTACCTGCGTGTTGTGCTGACTAGATTCCTTATCTTCCTGTGTAACATTAAACAAACAGGAGGCTGGAAGAAACAGCAAGCCAGGCCGCATCAGGAGGTGGAGAAGTCAACACTTCAAATATACCCGTTCTTCAGGACTGCGAGTGGGGGTAGGGGGAACTGCAGATAAAGAGGGGATTGAGTGGTTGGAGTGGGGAGAGCAGCAGGATGGAGAGGTAGCAGAAAGGTGGACACAAGTGGTGGGTGCAACCTGGTTGGTCGATGGGAGGGATGAATCCGGTTGGGAGCTAGAAGGTGGGGTCATTTGGTGCAATGGAAGGGAGAAGGCGGGACTGGAAAGGGAGTAGGGCCATGGTTGGGAAGGTTATTCCAAATTGGAGAACCCAATGTTGAGTCCTCCAGGTTGTAGGCTAACCAGGCAGAAGGTAAGATGTTGTTCATCCAATTTGCGGTCTGACTCACTGTGGCAACAGAGGAGGCCAAGGAGGTCATGTTGGAAAGGAATTGGGAAGGGGAATTGAAATGGGTGGTGCCTGGGAGTTCAGGTCGGCCGCTGTGGGCCTGGTCGTGATGCTCGGCGAAATGAGCCCTTTGTTTACGTTGCTCTCCCCGATGTAGAGAAGACCACATCAGGTGCACCTGATGCAGTAATCTAGGTTGAAGGAGAGGCATGTGACCTATGATTAACATGGAAGGACTGTTTGGGGCCTTGGATGAGATGAGGGAGGTGGTGTTCCAGCAGGTGATGCATTATTTTCATCTGCAGGGTCAGTTGTCAGTGAGGATTGGCGGGTGTGGTGGGGAGTGTGGCACGAACCAAAATTAGTTAAGTGATTGGTCCTTGTGGAAGATGTTTCAGGTGATGGGATCCAACCTCGTTAACTGTATCTGGTGCTACTGATGTGGTCTTCTCTATATCAGGGAGACCAAATGTAAACTAAATGGAATGCTTTGCTGAGCATCTCAGCTGGGCCTGTAAGGGCAGATTTGACCTCCCAATCACCTCCGATTTCAATTCCCCCTCCCACTCCATTTTCGACATGGTCATCCTTGACCTCCTCCATTGCCAGAACGAACGAAAGCACATCTGGAGGAACATTGAATATTCCACCGGTGCAGCCTACAGCCCTGGAGACTCAACATTGAGTTTTCCAATTTCTAATAACCTCCCTTCCAATACCCCGACTCCCTTCCCAGCCTCTCCTCCTTCCTTTCCTCTCATCAACCCATCTTCCAGCTGTCAACTGGATTCATTCCTCCCATTGACCAACCCGGTGGTACCCTCTACCTGTGTTTCCCACCTCACCACGCCGCCTCCTCCTACTCTTGCACCTCGACTATTTATCTGTACACACCGTTACCCCCACCCCAGTCATGAAGAAAGCTTATGCCCAAGGAGTGGACTTCTTCCCCTGATGCAGCCTGGCCTATTGCGTTCTTCCAGTCTCCTACATTCCAACATTTGTAGTTTTTTTAAAACTCTTCTTGTGCAATAGGTAAGAGATAGTAAATGGGCTGTGCCTCTTCTTATCCAATAGCTTCAATGGGCTGAATGGTGTTCTCCCATTTCTGTGACACCAGCTTGAGATACAGAATGAGCTGCTCTTTTTTAGTTCTTTGGAAATGTTCAGGGTCCAGTAGTACTGTTACATTAATGTTACCTAGACGTTAACAGCATGAGCTTGAACGTTGACGAGGTTTTGATATTTTATGTGATATTTTCTGAGCATACTCACTTCTGATCTAATGATGGAGGGTAAGACGTTGATGAACCAGCTGAAGATGTTTGTGCCGAGGAAGCTACCTTGAAGATCGCCAACATAGATATCTAGGGACTGAGAGGATTGATCTGCACCAGCCACATGGTGTCCTGAATGGCCCAACTACTTGGTAGTTTACAACTGATTCCCATTAGGTTCAATGTTATTCAGTTTCCTTGACACATTCCTCAGTCACGCCCTGCCGTGATATCAGAGCCAGTCACTCTGATACTGTGCTCATATCTTTTGTTCATGTCAAAGGTCAAGGTAGATCCGTGGGGACTGTTTCCTTCTCTCAGAGGGGAGTGACTATTCTGGCCTCTCTATCTCAGACAGCTACATCTCTGAAAGTTTGGGGAGCAGAATGGTGTTAATGGATCTTGACACATCAGGGAGTTAGGGCTACAAAGAATTGGGCAGAGAAGAGAAATTAATGCCGGGAGAGATCAGCCCTGACCTTATTGAAGGCTTTACAGGCTATATAGCCTGGTGTTATTCCAGTGTACCCCATAGGCCAGTCATTTTGTTGCCTCTTCCATTTCCTGTGTTATTGACTTCATGTAGCTGAATAGCCTGATCATGTTGCTGCATGATCTAGAATGGGTCTAGTTCTGTTGCCTTGAGGGCTGATTGGCCTCCTCCTGTAACTGTATATCATACTCCAGGGGCTGACAAGCCTCATCCTGTTCTGGTGTAACTGAAATCCATATAGACCAGATCTACCACCCTTGGAGAAAGTGAACACTGCAGATGCTGGAGATCAGAGTTGCAAAGTGTGGCACTGGAAGTGCCTAGCTGGTCAGGCAGCATTCAAGAAGCAGGAGTATCGAAATCTTGGACATTCCTGATGATAGGCATATGCCAAAACATCGATTTTCCTTCCCCTCCAATGCTGCCTGATCTGCTGTTCTTGTCCAGCACCTCTACTGGCCCGCCCTAGTCAACCTTCCTGGTCATGTCATCAAAGAAAATTAACAAATTCTTCAGGCATGAACTTCCACTCAAAAAGCCATGCTTACTATTCCTAATCAAACCGTTTTCCGAATACATGTACATCTTATCCTTCAGAATCTTCTCAAGTAATTTACCTACCACAGATGTTAAGCTGACTGGTCTGTATTTCCCATGCTTAATTTTTTCAGTCCTTCTTGATTAAGTGCACATTTGCTATCCTTCAGTCTTCTGTGATCTCACCTGTGATAACTGATGATCAAAATTATCAGCCACGGCCCCCGCAAATTCTTCTCTAGCCCCTTTCAGTGTTCTTGGATATATCTGGTAAGGACCATGAGATTTCTCCAACTTCAAAGATTCTAGTACATCAATTACCTCCTCTACTGTGATACAGACTGTCCCTAAGATATCACCACTAATTTCCCCAAATTCCCATATATTCATATCTTTCTCCACTGTAAATATAGAGGAGAGATATTTGTTGAGGACATCGCCTATCTCTTATGGTACTACACATGCATGTCAACTTTGGTCTTTGAGGGGTCTTATTCTCTCTTTAGTTAATGATTTTCCTTTAATATACTTAAAGTGCCTCTTTTGATTCACCCTGATCTTCTCAGTCAAGGTTATCTCATACCCCCTTTTCGCACTCCTAATTTCCTTCTTCAGTAAACTCCGATATCCCCTGTACACCTCCAGGGATTTCCGTGATCCAAGCTGCCATACCTGAGCCACGCCTCCACAATTTGTTTGGTCAAAGCCTAAACATTTCTTGTTATCCAGTGTTCCTCATTCCTGTCAACGTTCCTTTCATCCTCACAGGAACATATAGATCTTAAGCTCCCGCTTGCTGGAGGTCCCTTTGCTTGCAAACAGACTACTCTGATCAACTCCTGCAAACGCCTGTCTGAGTCTATCAAAATTAACCTTGCCCCAATTTAGAACTTGAATCTATGGACCAATTTCTTCCCTCTCCATAACTTTTTGCAAATTAACAGAACTATGGTCACTGGTCCCAAAGTGCACATCTACTGTCACCTCACTCACCTATCCTGATATATTTCGTAAGAGTAGGTCAAATATTGCCCCTTCCCGATTAGGACCCTCTATATACTGCTGGGGGAAACTGTCCTGACACATCCCATCAAATCCCTTAATGCTCTGGCAGTTCCAGTCTGTGTTATAAAAATTAAAACCCCTATTATGACAACCCGAATGTTCCCTGCAAGTCTCCCCAAACTCGCTAGATAGTCTTGTTACTGTAATTCCTGTTGACAGTTTGGGGGCCTATATTACAACCCCAATAAAGTCACCATCCGCTTCTTATTTCTTAGTTCCACCCACAAAGCCTGACTGGATGATTCTTCAGTTATTTTATCTCTGATCAGTGCTTTCTACTCCCCTTGATTAGAAATGCTACTCCCCACCCACTTTCCACCATCTCTGTCCCTCCTAATGCATTTATCCTTTTACATTAAAGGTCAGTACTACCCATCCCTCAGCCATGTTTCTGTAATAGCTAGACTATCCAGTGCCGAGTATCTATCCACACCCTGTATTCATTGGCCTTACCTGTCAGCTCTTTCACATTGAAATAAATGCAATTTAATCAACAGGCATTCCTTGCTCCCTATCGTGTTCCAGCCTGGTCTGTCTCCTCAACGTACTATTTCTGAATACTGTATTTCCTTCCAGCCTCACACTTGCCTCCCTGCTCTCGAGGGTCCCACCTCCTGCCAATCTCGTTTAAACACTCCCTTGTAGCACGAGCAAAACTGGCTGCCAAGATATTGGTCCCCCATCCAGTGCATGTGCCACCAGTCCCTCTTGAACAGGTCAACTCTGTCACAGAAAAGCTCCTAATGATCAAAAAAATATGAATCCCACCCCCTGCACCAATTCTTTAGTCACATACGTATCCGCCATATCTTCCTGTTCTTACCTACACTCGCTCATGACAATGGAAGTCATCAGGTGACTGTCAAGGTCCTGTTTTTTAACTATTCTTCGAGCTCTCAGGAATCACTCCGAAGGACCACATTCCTATGTCTACCTGTGTCATTTGTGCCAACGTGCACAATGACTTCTAACAGTTCACACCACCCCCCACGCCCCCCAACTCCAGCAGACACTCAGAGACATCCTGGACACTGACAACTGAGAAGCAACACACCATCCTGGTTTGCCGTTTGAGGCCACAGAATCTCTCATTTCTAAGACCCTGTTTACCTTTATCCTTTCCCATTGCTCCCCAGACCCAGTCGTAATGCAACTATGCTGGCTACTGCTGCTTTCCCCTAAACGGTCATTTCCTAACACCCATTTCCCAACACCACAAAGTCAGTATCAAAAATGGTATACTTGTTTTCGAGAGGAATGCCACAGGGGATTGCTGCACTCTCTGCCTACTCCCTTCCCCATTCCTGGTTGTCGTCCAGCTACTCTCTGCCTGGAACACGACAGGAAGCAAGGAACACCTGTTGGATTAAATTGCATTTATTTAAATGCAACACGGCTGACAGGTAACGATGACGAACTCATGAATTAGATCTTTACATGGGACTGGGATATGACAGTCTTTAAAGAAACACGGCTAAGGGAGGGACTTGGGTGTGACCACCTCACTAAAGCTCTTACCTCTGAAGTGCTCTGTATCTGGATGATCCGGAGAACAGCCAACTCCAGATCCTGAACACTGTCTCCCAGGAACTGCAGCTGGTTGCACTGCCCACACGTGTAGTCATCAGGGACAAAGGAAATCTCGCTGTGCTCCACATCCCGCAGGTGGAACGTGCAACTGCCCTAACTGCCATCCCAACTGTTGTCAAACTAGCATTAAAAAGACCTTACGTGAGCTTACCTGTACCTTTTGCTGAGCCTCTGCTCACCAAAGCCTCTGGGACCAAAGCATTACTACCTATTTTGCCACTAACAGCACGTCAATAGACCACTCCACATTTAGTTTTGGTTAAGGCAGGAGAGAAACACTGCAGTGATGCATTGTTTGGGACTTAAGCACCCCTTGACACCAGACCCATACTTGGACTTGAAGAGTGTCTTGCTGAGGTTTTCTTTCTCGTCGTGGTGACTGCGCAGATGCAAATATTCACCCTGACAGCCAATCCACGTTGTCGCAGTCTTCTGATCTTTTCTGTCTATTAATACTGCATTTGTGAATTCCTTGAATCTATTGATTGCTTTCCAAACTGTGTCTCATTCTGGAGGGAGAGATGCTGGTGTTCCAGTGAATACAGGCTATTTGAAAAGGTTTACCATTAGACATATGAGCGATATAATGCCCATCCGCTCGCTGACTCTGTTTTTCCTTTCAATTAGGGTACATTTATTCTGATAACCTTCAATTCCATTTTCCAGCATTTTCCCTGTAACCCTTGTTTAAAACTCTGTCCATCTCAGCCTTGAACATATTTAGTGATCATTCCTCAACAGCTATCTCAATTTTCTACAATTGTTTCCCTCCCACTGATGTGAGACTTGGTGGTCTTTAATCCCATGGCTTTTTTTCTAGCACTCTGTGTGGAAGTTAAACCTACATTAGATGTTATCATGTTCGATAATACCAACTTTGTGGCCAGAGGCAAAACTAAAAAAAAAAGAAACACAACGGTTAAGAACCTGTAATCTCCTCCCTCATCTTCCACATCAGTCTAAGATACAGTTCATCCGGATCAAGGGATTTGGCCACATTTTATCATACACCAACTTCCAATTCTTCCTCAGCTTCTGTATAAATTTGCTCAAGGTCACACTGTCAGGAACAGACATTGAATACAGTAACTGCTCCTCCAAATTGAAGACCAATATGTAATAGGTCTTTGACATATTCTCTGGCTCGATGCACAGGTTGCCTCCTCGGATCCTAATACTCCCTATTCTTTCTCTTGTTATCCCTCTTACCCTTAATAAACCGATAAAATGTCTTTGGAGTCTTGAAAATACTGCCCACTAATATTTTTATCACCGCTGCACCCCCACCCTCTTTTTGCTCTTTTACTTACTTTCTTGAGTTTAGACCTTCACGTTCTCTCCTCTTCTGGGACCTCCATTGACCTGCTCCCTTTATGCCTGTTTTAAGCTTCTCTTTCATTGTTAATTCCATTCTGAATATGTGTAGATATCCCAGGCTCTCCGGGCTGGTTTTCCTACATTTCATCTTTGGTGTAACATGTTGTGGTGACACTCTCATCAGTTCCATTGTGAGCATGTGATCCCCCCCCCCCCCGCCCCCACCTATACGCTGTTCTGTTACAGTTTCACCCAGAAGTAACTGTACTGTGGCCAGATCCTGTCTTTCTCTTGGTAAGATCTGCCTCCATCATCCAAATTATTTTTAATTTTCAAGCCTTTTTCTTTTGGTCTTTACCTTAACAAGCTAAAAATGCTTGAGTCACGGTCACTGGTCCTGCAATGCTCTCCCAAACCTGCCTGGCACCTGACTGGCTTCGCTCCCCACAGTGACGCCTATGCACTGCCCCGCCCATCGTTGTATCTGCTCCATGTTGATATAAGAGTCTCTCTGGAATAAATGTCAAGTCATCTTCCCCTCTTTAAAAAAAATCACAGTCCTAATGAATATTTGGAATTGAAATGTCTAAATATAAAAATCCTATTATTGTTTTTACACACCTCAGTGAATTGGTTATATATCTGCTGCTGTATTTTCTTTATTCTGAGAGTCGGTATTTATCCCCAGCAGTGCATTTGTCATCGTTTTGACCCTAACCTCAACCCACAAAGCGTCATTTGAATACCCTTCCAAGATATGATGCTAGCTAACTGCAGTCATTGACTCCATAATTAATAAGGCAACGCCACTTTCTCTTTTCCCCTTCTCCTGTGCTGCCCATAGTTCTTGTACCACAGAATATTGAGTTGTCAGCCCTGACCACCCTCAAACACATCTCTGTGATGGCAAAAATGTCACACTGCAAAAATGTCATCTCATTCGCTTATCGGTCTGATAATATTCCCAACATTAAGGTAAAGGACATCCAGCCTGGAATATAGCACACCGAATACTCTGTACCTCGCAGTTCTTCAGTCATTTACTGTTTGTTATCAAACTGCCTTTCCATGAACTAAAACTGTAACTCTGGGACTGAATGAATAATTGTTGAATTGTAATTTCTTTTTTAATTTATGTGTTAATCAAATGCAATGTTCCAGAACTGAACAGTCAGCTCCAAATACCTTACTTTGCTTCATGTGCAGAGGGGTCAGCCCTCAGTCATGGAAAAAGTGAGGACTGCAGATGCTGGAGATCAGAGTCGAAAAGTATGGTGCTGGTAAAGCACAGCGAGTCAGGCAGCATCCGAGGAGCAGGAGAGTGAAAACTTTGAGCACAGTCCCTTCATCAGGAAGACATTGGGGCATGCACATTTTTTCCATTCCATGGGAAATTTGGAACTGTACTTGCTCAGGAGGGCAGCACTGTATATAGCCCTAAAATGGAAAGCAGTCAATCAGTTGTTTGGACAGGGGGTAGACAAAGTAAGGTGAGTACAGACTGATTGAAGTACAAACATAAGGATAGATAAGTCCCCTGGACCAGGCAGGAGGCACCCGAGGTTACCAGAGGAACTGAGGGAAGAGATTGCTGCGCCTTTGGAGATGATCCTTGCGTCCGCACTGTCCACTGAAGTATTGCCTGATGATTGGAGCGTGGCAAAAGTTATTCCCTTGTTCAGGAAAGGCAATAGGGATAATCCTGCGAAATACTGGCCAGTCAGTCTTACTTCTGTATTGGGAAAAGTATTGGAGAGGATTCTGAGAAACAGAATTTATGATTACTTGGAAAGTGATAGTTTGATTAGAGATAGTCAGCATGGCGTTTTGAGGGACAATCATGCCTCAAGGAACTTATTGAATTCTTTCAGGATGGGATCAACCACATTGATGAAGGTAGAGCAGTGGATGTGATGTACATGGATTTTAGCAAGGTGGTTGATAAAGTTACCATAAGATCGGCCCATTCAGAAAGTAAGGAGGCATGGGGTACAAGGAAACGGAAACCTGTGTGTGTGGATACAAATTGTCTGACCTGTAGAAGACTGATGGTGGTAGAACATGGAAAGGATTCATCCTGGAGGTTGGTGACCAGTAGCGTTCTTCAGGAATCGGTTCTGGGACTGCTGTTCTTTGTGATTTTTACAAATGACTTGGATGATAAAGTGAAAGGGTGCTTTAGTAAGTTTTACAATGTAATAAAGATGTTAGAGTTACAGATATTGTTAAGGGCTGTCTTAGGTTGTAATTGGACATTGACAGGATTGGCTGGTAAATGGAAGATGGAGTTCAACTTGGATAAGTGTAAAGCGATTCATTTTTTAAGGTCGAATTCGAATGCAGCATACAGGTTTAAAGGCAGGATTATTGGTAGACTGGAGGACCATAGGGATCGTGTGGTCCATATCATAGGATGCTCAATGTTGTCACCCAAGCTGATAAGGTTGTTAAGATGTCTGGTGTTTAAATTAGCCAGGGATTGCGTTTAAGAGCCGCAAGGTTACGCTGCAGCGCCAAGAATCTCTCTTGGGACTACACTTGGAATATTGTATTTAGTTCTAGTCGCCTCATTACTGCAAAGATGTTGAGACTTCGGAGAGGGTGCCGGGGAGATTTACCAGGATGCTTACGAGACTGGATGGCATGTCTTACAAAGAAGCGTTGAGGGAGCTAGGGCTTTCCTCCTTGGAGCAATAAAGAATGGGAGTTGACTTCATAGACGTGTATAAGATGATGAGAGATATAGGCAGAGTTCGTAGCCAGAGACTTTTTCGCAGGGTGGAAATGGCTATCTCGAGCGGGCATAAGTTTAGTATGATTAGAAGAAGGTTTGAGGAGATGTCAGAGGTAGGTTCTTTAAACAGAGAGTGGTGGGTGCTTGGAATGCACTGCCAGCAGCGTTAGTGGAGTCAGCTGAATTACGGATATTTAATTGACTATTGGATAGACACATGAATGATAGTACAATGAAGGGTATGTCAGTTAGTCTGAACTTCGAGTAGGATAAAAGTTCGGCAGGACGTCAAGGCTTGAAGGGTTTGCACCAAGTTGTACTGTTCTGTGTTTTATGTTTCACCCAGCCTCTGGATTATTTTCAATTGTTGAATGTGTGAGGGAGTGATCTGAGTGACATTAGGAAGCTGGGGAGGGGCGTTAGCCCAAAACTTCCAGTTATGTTGTTCATTGTTCCATTCACCTGAATGCCAGTGCAATATGTGACGTGTCCTACACCAGACAGGCTCCGCCAAGTTCAGTTATTAACGTAATTCTTGACTTGTCATTTGCTGCTGTTTTCTTCAGATACAATCTGTTGGGTGACCCATGTATTAATCAGATGTTTGCTATGTTTCGTGAATTGCGCAAAAATAAGACGTCAACTATGATTATTCGACTGAACTATAATCTCTGCAAAGAATTAGGCTGATTCTATATTTATGGAACAAAACTATAAACTCCTGTCAAGATTTTCTAACACAGAAATAAAGAATGTACATTTTATTTTGTATCAAACAAACAACATGGATGTAACTCTTTTGGTGATCAGAATTACACACACAATGTCAGGATTCAAAACAATGCATTGTCACTCCAACATTTTGAAAGCGGTTGGCTTCTGAATGATTACATGTTCAGGGTGAGCAAACGATTGAATAATCAAATAGAATTAGCATTCTTATATATTTATATATAATCAATCAGTTCAATTTCTCACTAAAATGTACAAGCTTCAGCTATTTGTCAGCGAATTAGAAATGGCTATAGTTCAAAATGCTCTGTGAATATTAAACTAACTAAATGATTTGTGCTATCAAATTTTAGTGAACGACAATTTGAAAACGTTTAACTTTTAGAAAGAATGTCATTTAATTTGAAATGCAGACAGTGAACAAAAACGATGAGCATATTATCGTGTAAGTGAAAAGTCAAACTTTTTCAAAGAGATTTGTGCCAAAGCAATGACAGATTTGTTTTCGTAATTGGAATTCAACATTTCAAATATTCATATTCTGAGTAATAATTAGATTATTTAATGAAGCAGACCTTGCAGTAGTTGCATTTTAAATGCTTATGCTGCACTAAATAATCAGATATTCGTGAGTATTTACAATGGAAAATAATCGGATCCTGACTTTTATTCGCATCAGACACATGATTGAGTGCAAAACTTTAAAGTACGGGAGGAGGCCATTGGCCACTGTGTGTGCATCAGTTCCAGGAATGTCTCCCAAGCCCCTCCCATTTGCCAGCCCTATCTCTGCAGCCTGTTAAATTCATATTTCCAAATGCATATCCAGTTCTATTTTTTAATGTTCATCCACAACTCTCCCAGGCAGTTCCATTCCAAATCCTAACAACTCTCTCAATAAAGAAGTGTTTCCTTATCTCATTCCTGGCTCTTTCGCTGACAAGCTTGAAATTAGAACTCCTTGATGCTGGAATGCCAACTAACGGAAACAGAGTATTCCTGTTTTACTCTACAACGTTTTTTCATACTTTTGAGCACTGCAATAAGTTCACATATTTGTCTGTTCTGCTCAAGCAAAAATAATCCTTGCAAGAACTGTTACAAGCACTACATCGGAAAAACAGTCAGAAAACTAGCCACCTGGATACATGAACAACAACTGGCCAGAAGAAAAACACATGACCCACTATCACTAGTATCCTTACTTATAGATGAGGAAGTACACGATTTAGACTGGGTCTGCATATGCATCTAGGACAAGCCAAACAGAGACACGCACGAGAATTCCTAGAAAAATAGCATTCCAACCTGAACTCTATCAACAAACATATCGATTTTGATTCCATCGAACACTCTCTGACAAAAAGAACTGGACATAAAATCACCAATACTGGAAATTACATCACTGACTCAAGGAAACCTAAACACATAAATAGCAAATGGGACATAATACCAGCACTTCACCGAAGGCTCACTGATAATGTTCCCTAGTACAGTGATGAACCATCTGAAAATGAACTCTTCAACTCAGCGAGCAAACTGACATCCAGAAGAAGCACAATTTCTCTCATCCTCCCTTTAACTAAATACTTCATTCCACTTGTCATTCCGATTATTTTAAGGTTATTTGCATTCTTTTGCAAAGTAATATAGTGTCTTTCTGTGTGTGTTTGAATGTGTGTGTGTGTATATGATAGAGAGAGAGAGACAGCGAGCGAGAAAGAGAAAGAATAATCCTCTGTAATCCCTGGATTACTCCCCGTGCCATGTGGAAAAGAGAGAAGGATGAGGAAGACACTAAAGCTTAACATGTTGTTAAAAATCTAGTTCAGGGGTGAGAGTTCCAGATTGTTGTATCATTGGGATCTCTTCCAGGACAGGTGGGGACCTGTACAAAAAAGACAGATTGTATCTTAACTGTACAAGCACCATCATCCTTGTGGGGATATTTTCTAGTACAAGTCAGATGGATTTGAATAAACCAGGAGAGTGAGAACCAAAGCAGAATATCAGGAACTGAGCAGAAGGTTAGGTGAATAGGACATCAGGCACGGCCAGTCTAATGACCATGCCGAGAGGAGGAATCAAAACAGTGAGTTGGGAGTTGGAATAAATTATAGAGAGGAGGCGCAGGTTTTTCAGAGATTAACAAGTAAGGATGGAGAGTGTGGGGGATGTGAGGGAGTGAGGTGTGTGGGATCAGGGAGACAGTGCACAAGAAAATGTTAAATGGGAAAGAGGTTGGGCTGGGAAATTCCATGATAAACAACTGGCAGCAAAACACAGGAAAATTTGCTGCTTGTAAAAGTGAATACCTGGGAAAGAATTTATTATGCTTCAGATAAAGAACACCCTTATTGCTAGAGGTCTGTATTATAATGGAGGAAAAGCTGTCTTCATATTATGACTGTAGCTTTACTAATGGTTGCATACAGCTAGAATAGTGTCAGTGTTGTTGTTAGACAGCATCTACTGAGAATAGGAATTCCACTGGATGGTCCCAGAGATGGCTGGGCTGCCTTTGGTTGAGTGAGTGCTGAAGATGCATGAGATGATGCTGGTTTGTAATATAACCACTTCCTGAGTACAGTCAAAGGAACAAAGCAGCAACTGCCATTGTTAATTGTTTCAGAGTGTTCATGGCTGCCACTGCAAAGAATCATGCAATGAAAAACAGGCCTATCACGTCTGTGCCAGCAAGTGCATATCCAAAGACATTTTAACCGTTTGTGAGGTTACCTGCCTCAACCACCCATCGAGACAAAGCATTCCAGATTCATACCATCCTCTCAGTTCGAAACAAATTCCACAAATCCTCTCTCAATCCCCTGACATTCACTTTAAAAGTGTGTCTCTTTGTTTTTGATCCTTTGACGAAGGAAAACAGCTGCTGTCTGTTCATCCCCTCCATACCCCATTTGCTCTTGTACACCTGTACCATATTCCCTCCTTAACTTTCCCTGCTGCAAAGAAAAAAGGAGCAAATTTAGCCCTCCTCTTTCATACTCACTTTTGAGTACTCACTTGTCTTGTTACTTCTGACTTGCATCTTCCCAATTTATCGGTGTTAAATTTCATCAGGCCATTGATCTGGCTATCTGAATAATCTGTTTCTGTCCTCCTGTAGCCTAACACTTCCCTCCTGACTGTGACCCACCCCCAGCCCATCTTTGTGTCATCCACAACATTGATCACCATTTCACTGCTCCCCACCTCCACATTCTCACAATCGTCATTTCGGAATATCACAAACAAACCGTGATTTCCTTCCTGTTCGCCAGATGTTATTTAGATGATGATTGGACAATTACAGTCTCTTGCTTTTCCTATTTTGGTGAATTTATGAGTGATGTAGTTATCACATTTTATGAGGGATCCACAATTAACATTTTCGACACAGATTTGAATTCACCTTTTACACTCCGCCCCTCTGCATGTTTTGTTTATAAACATTGTAAATAATTTAGGATAAACTAGGATTTGGCATTTTGCGGTAGAACATTAGCATTTTGCGTGGCACTGTTCTTTGTAACATTCCCTGCAATAGCCAGAGCTGAAGAAATTTTTCATCTGCAGGATGGACATGCACTCATTCATTGTTTGTTTTAATCAGCGAGTGTGATGAGGATAAATATTCAAATAAATTCTATATTATGGGCAAACTGCAGAAGATCAAATCATATTCTCATATCCACCTTGAATTGGAAGCAAATATATACTGTAAAAATAAAATCAAAAATATTGAAACACCACGTAGGGGAGAAAGAAACATGTCGTCTGTACTTGATGGAGATATAGAAATATATAGTACATGTACAACCTGAACAAGAATCAAGTGATAGAAGAGAAAGTACAAGAAATCCTTTCTTAATTTTGAATGGAAACCAGATCCCGATTTTCTTGTACAGTGATGTTTTCTCATCCAATCTCACTTCCTCAAAAGCAAGCTTTTCCCTGTCACTAAAACTTCATCTGCCTTTCTTCCTCCTCTGTCCTACTCTTTTCTTACAGTCCTACTTCCCTTACACTGCACCTCCTGCTGCTACATTCTCTTCCACCGATGATCTCCCTTCACACTCTTCTTCTGCCACTCCCCTGTAAGTTACACCAATTCCCCAGTTACTCCCCCTTTCTCTGGCCATTCCTTCCCCATTTTGCTTTCCAACTGGGATGATGGGAGCCGCTGGCTTCTGGGCTGCTATTGAGCATCAGTGAATGATTAGATTGAGATGATCAATGTCCAATAGGAACTGACAATAGTTGTTTCTGCCACTGTCTGATGCACCGTAAACAGGGTGGTTTTGTTCCCCATGGTACAGAGTGGAGTGTCTTTCTGTCTCTCTGTCACAGTGCTTAACCAAACAGCCTCATCACAAATAGGACAAACCTCTCCTCACAGTCAGAAATCCATGCATCAGTTTTACCTTAAACATTGTGAATAGAGTGAGCACATTGTTCTAACAGGCTGTGTACTGGCCTTTTATTCTTTATTCATTTAACTGATCTTCCAATGACAGTTGAGGTGAGATCAGAGTAACTTGCATTGCATTAAAGTAGTATTTGACTCCTGTGACATCAGAGATCCTGAGTAAACTGTGGTCACTGGGAATCGCAGGAAATTTTGCGCTGGTAATTTCCTCACTGAACAATAACACCTTCCCCAGAGCTATTGGGAATGCCAAATAAACTCTGCCCTTGCGAGTGCCTTCCAAAACCATTGATATTTTTTTCTTGTTAATAACATCAAGACATATTATAATTTAAAGTTTGGTCTAAAGTCTCCGAAAAAAATAAGACCTTGCTGCTTGAGTGTCACTCCATTGAAATAAGGATGTTACAATAAGTATACCTTCCCAATTATAGTCAATCATTTACTTTCTGAGGTCTGATCGTGCGATATCAGTACCACTGAGATCAACGTTTTCTCTGTCCAGCAGAATCGCATTATATTGTCTAAAGACTGCACCACTCTACAATTCTAATTTATTCACCGGCTCATTCGTCATGCTAAACAGATGCACTGGGCACACAATTTGCAACAAGGTAGAGATGCCCTTGACCCTCTGGAACCTTCCTCCCCTCTCATACCTGCCCACTGACTCCATGCCCTCCCCCAACTCCACCTCCTATCGTTTATTCACCGTCCCTCCTTAACTTCCACTCTCTGATGCTGAATGTTCTGTACTCAGCAAATATCTGAACATTACCTCTCTGTGCCCCCACTTTAAGGAATTTTAGGCATGACATTTAGTTGAGCTCTTCCGCTGCGTTCGCCTCAGTGCCCATTTCTTTCAGCAATATTCCTCTCCCTGTTCCAAATACGCCGTTACCCAGCTCCAACACTCTCCCTCCACCTGGGCTCCTCCCTCTGGCCTTTACCTGAACGAAATCGGTTCGTTGAGAAACAGCCGACACTCCATGTGCTTAGGTCCAACCCTGACTGTGTTATTCAGCCTGTGCTGACAAGGGTGGTGCTGCTATAGTCTGGTGGACTGACCTCGACATTGCAAAGGTTGAACGCCCACTCTCAGGTACTGCCTCTCATCTCCCCCTAGATCATGTCCCTACCATGGCACATCAGGCAATTGTATCAACTATGATAACTGACCACATTTCATCTGGAGATTTCTGCCCCACTCGCCCCACGCCCCTAACTGCCCCCGAGCTGATGGTCCTCTTAGAGCAGAGCTCGCTTCTATCTCCTCTCAAAAATTCACAAAGAGAACTGCCCGGGCAGAGCCATTGCTTAAGCCTGCTCCTGCCACACGGAGGAAGTGCACGGATACACACTTGGGCCTCAGTTATGCCTGTTTCTTCCTGGGGGACGTCGACCATTCCCTGTTCCAGTTCTACTCCAGCACCCACCCACAAATCTTTGTCCGATACACAGATGGTATCATCGCTGCTGCATCTCTCTCTCTTGTCCGGAATTGGAAAAGTTCACCGATTTCACTTGGAATTTGAAACTCTCCATCACTTTCACCTGGTCGATCTCTGGCTCCTTACTTCCTTTCCTCAACATTTTTGTTTCCATTTCTGGGGATAGCCAGGCAACTGATATCCAGTATTAATCCACCGACTCCCACAGGTTCCTGGAGTATTCATCCTCACACCTGGTTTCCTGCATAGAGTCAATTCCATTCCCCCAGTTCCTCCGTCTCCACCGCATTGCTTCTGATGATACTCAATTCAATAAGGAAGCCTTTCAAATGTCCACCTTGTTCCTCAATCAAGGGATTCCCCATCACTGTTGTCAACAGGGTCCTCAACTGAGTCTGACCCATCTCCTGCACTTCTAGCCTGCCCCTCCCCTTCCCTCTCGCAACGGAGTTTCCCTTGCACTTGCCTACTATCCCAGCCGCATTCACATGCAGAGGATCATCAGCCCACATTTCCCCCACCTTCAGCGAGATGCCCCACCTGCACATATTCACCTCTCCTCCATTGTCCACCTTCTAGAGGGATTATTCCCTCCAGGACACACTGGTCTACTCTTTATTCACTCCCACCACAGGTCCACTTCACTTTCCCCTGCCGGAGGTGTAACACATTCCCATTTACCTCCCTCCTCATCAGTATCAAAGGGCCCAACTATACCTTCGAGGTGAAGCAGCACCTTACCAACATTTCCCACAATCCAGTCTACCTCATGCGCTGCTCACAATGTGGTCTCCTCTACATTGGGGAAATGAAGGGTAGACTGGGTGACCGCTTCACAGAACATCCAAGTTGGACCGCTGCAGATGACTCTGAGCTTTCATTTGCCTGCCAGTTGAACAGCCCATCCTGTTCCCTGACCAATATCTCTGTGTCAGGCTTGCTGCAGTGTTCCAGGCAAATTCAACGCAAGCTAAAAGAACTACACCTCATTTTCCATGTGTGGACACTGCAGTCCTTTAGACTCAAAATCAAGTTCAATAATTTTTGGGCCTGAAATCCCCAATGTCCTAGCCCCCTATCCATACACCAGGCCGAGTTGTCACATAGCCTTCCATTACTCACACCCTATTGTTAGCTACTAACAGTCTCCATTAAGAGCTATCCAGTCTCTTCTGCATATAAACCAACATTTTCCGTGTTACTATCAGTTCTGAGGAAGGGGCACTGGACCTGAAACGTTAACTCTGATTTCTTTGCACAGATGATGCCAGACCTGCTGAGCGTTTACAGCAACTTCTGTTTTGTTTCAACATTTTCATCGCAAGGTCTCACAATGCAATACGTCATCGATATTTAGAGCCCTGTCAAACATAGGAACTTTGTAATTTCTCATTTAAAATCAATAACAAATTACTCGAGATTCAACTAAGATAACAGCTTTGCTGCTATCATTCAGATCAGACACTTTGTCACAGTTCAGAAAGAAGAAAGAAATCAAAAGAGCTGGAGCAAAACTCAGTAAATCTGGCAACATCTGAACAGAGATGCAAAACATTAACCTTTGATTCTAATAGGACTTTTCAGAACAGTGTCACATCATATTACATATGTTAATTCTGCTGCTCTCTGCAGACACATCCTCACGTTTTTTGTTTATCCAGCATTTTCTGTTTGCATTTCATGTTTCCATTATCACTTTATTGCATGTTTCTTGACAGGTCTACATGTTGACCTTGGTAATGTTTGGACAATGTGGTACTTTCATGTTTCTATTACTGTTGGTGTGTCTGTGATACCTGAATTACAGCCGAAATCTGTCTCTTCTTTAAGATCGAAAGTAAAAAGAAAATCTCAACATCTTGTAAATCTCAGGAAATCTATTTTGTTTGACAATACATTTTAGAGGCAGCTGAACTTCATGAAATAATAGCAATAGATTTTTGATGATGGAACACTTGTGTCCTTCATTGAACAAGCTTGTCTCCCCAATCTCCAAAAGCTTTCAATGCATAACATAGAATTATTACAGCAAAGGTGGTGAAAACTCAGCCCATTGTCTTTTCCAGTTTGGAATGAGCGATATTTCTACTGTCATTCTCTTGTATTGTCACCACACCCCTGTACATTTTGTTATTAGCATCTGTTTTTAATTGTAAGCATCCTGCCAGATACGAACAACATGATCAATCTCAAACAAAAACAGACGTTGGAGGGAAAGCTCAGCAGGTCTAGCCGTATCTGTGAAGAGACATCAAAGTTAATGCTTCAGATGCGGTGACACTACTCAATCTGTATTCCCAATGATGAAATGGTGTGTATATAAAATACAGTTCACTTTATCACATTTAAAATTATCCGGTTCAGTTCACATTGTCATTGAGCATTACATATCCCAAGCGTTGGCTCGTTCCTTGTTGTGAACTATATTTAATTCTATCTGACGTTAAGAGTGATGATGACTGGGGAATATCATTGTACTCCCCATGCAGTCTCCACAGCCACTATCCCCATTCCGCACGATCTACGAGGTAAATCTGACTTATTAATTCATAAGTCTTAATGAATAAGTTCACTTTTGGTTTTGGGCTGAGGGGGAAAAAGGTGAAAAATTATTGCTTTACAGCAAATAAAACTGCATTAAGATGTTTGTCAATTTGTATAAATTAATTACTGAAGCATATTCTATATGGAAGGTCCAACGTTTCTTTATTAGAGCAGTGAGAGGACCATTCAGAGAAGTCCACACTTCCTGTCTATGTTCAGGGCAATTGTGCCCAGTGACAGTCTGTTGGCTGGGGTTTGTTCCCGTGAAGGAGAGATCTGCACAGTAACAACATCCTGACTGTGTTTCTTTATTTTGTGGAGGGGCAGAGATTCCGGGTATGATGACGACAGCATTGCAAACGTACATCAAGGCAGAGTATTCTAGCCTGCGATCAGAAAACTTCCATCATTCTCCCTCACAACTGACTTCACTCGAGGAATTGGCGATGGGAGATGTGACCAATAGCCAGCAATGTCAGAATCCAGTCCAGTCCAGTCCAGATATATTGTGAACTGAATGTGCTGTATTGAAAGCTAGACCTGTTTGCTCAGTGACCGCGATTGATGTCAGTCTACATGCATTGTAACTGTGCCCTATTGGTGAGGGGCTTCACTCAGTGCGCTATCCCAGTGTAGGAGCAGATGCATCAGCTCCAACAGTAACAGAGATCAGCAGCTGGAGAGACGTGGAGAGGACAGATCTGAATCTGCGAATAATGGACTGGATAATTACACAAATGGAGAGGAGGCTTTCCTTGGGTCTTTTCAACATTTCCCTCTGTCGGAAATGTCTACCTTATCGGATATTAGTGGTGCTGATTGGGCGGAGTGGAGAGTGTGTTACTCCTGGTGGAGGAGCGACGCTCCTAAATCTAGTGTGCTTCCAATTAAACCTGTTGGACTATAACCTGGTGTTGTGTGATTTTTAACTTTGTACACCCCGGTCTAACAGCGGCATCTCCAAATCATAACCTATTCTCGCTATTGTTGGTGTTCTCTACCTCTGTCCATTCATTAAGCCCATAAACAATTTTGAACTTCATTGCAATTTCTATTATCTATATTTGCCAATGAAAAAAACTTTTATCTTCAATTTCAATTGCAGTTTCCATTCATCTGAATTGCAGACCACTCCCTTACAAACATCTGAGAACAAAACTGTGCACAACCTCGAGATCTCTTATTGCCCTGAACTGATTTATGTATCTTGTTCTCTCTGTCACGAACCCTGTCCACTACCAGGTCATAATATCCCCAGTCTCCATCTCTGCGTCAGTGCTGTGGCTGAACAAAACATTGTCTGCTCGTTGGTAAAATTCAGACTTTATGTTTCAAGCTCTCTTCTGGCCACTTTTCCAGTTACAAGTATTTCAATCACAAAATTGTTCTTGTCTCAGACGTTCCTTCATGATTAGGATAATGTATCAGAGTAGGAATGTCGCTGGATGTAATTCAGGAGCAAAGCTTATTAAACGAAAGACATTGTTTCAAGCGATTTGTTTCAAGTCCTACCACAGCTGATGGCAGAACTAAATAAAAATGATAAGAATTGGAATAAAAGTGAATTTCACGAAAAACAACTATAAAACCACATTTTGTCTGAACATTTTCCTGTTTCACTGATGACCTTCGGTAAAGAAATCTAATGTTACTACCCGTTCTGGGTTAAGTGTGACTTCAGACCCATATCAATGTGCTTGACTTTCTATTGGCTTGTGGAATGTCGTCAGAGTCAGGACAATTAGTGATGCTTAACAAATGTTGCCCTGGGCAGAGATGCCGACTTCCCATGGAATAACAAATTTGAAGGTTAAACAAATTTGAAAGATGCTGGAGATCTGAAATTGCATAAATAATGCAAGGAAAAGATCAGAAAGTGCTGGGAAACTTTTCTGAACTGAAAGCAGCTGGAAAATAGTGTAACAATGCTGGTGACAGGGAAGTCAGCTTTGAAGGGCAGGAGGAGTGAGTTGAATCGATAGAGAGAGAGATAGAAGACAAAGAGCAAACAAAGGGAATGATGATCAGCTGGGGTGGAAATAAAATGTGAGAATCACCTCATTTATTTTTAACTTTTCAAATCTTCCTGAATATCACGCCCATGCTGCTACACGTATCCCCCGCTTTTAAAAAAAATCGCATTTTGCCATTTCCCTTTCCGAAAAACCTCCATTACGTCCTGTTTTCACTAATCAAAAGAAATCCGAAGAGGAATTCCACTTTTAACAAGAAAAGTAAATTTTCCCCACATAAATTACTGATACCTCACTTTATGCCATATCAGCTTATGAAAGGCTTTGTCGGAACACTCTACTTTCAGATACCGAGGGATATTTCTATCAATCTAAGATCATGTTTAAAGCGATTTGATCCCAACTGTCTGTGTTCCCTGAGTGTCGTCATGTTCTTATATTTATTAATGGGATATAGGTATCGCTGGCTGGGCCAGCATTAGTTCACTGTTTTTGATCGCCCTTGAGAAGACCTTGAGCCTCACAGGGCACTTACACAGAGTGAGGCGGACAAGGTGACAGCTGCACAGGAGCAGTGCGATTCAAGATCGAAATTAGCAAGATTAATATTATTTGAAAAGTTAGAGATTTCAATTCGTCAGTCTAATTACGGTAGGGAAGAAGGTGTTCCTAAGCATACTGGTCCATGATTTCAAGCCTCTGTGTCTCCTCCCTTTTGGAAGAGGTTGTGGGAGATCATTACCAGTTTGGGAGAGATATTTGATGTTGCCAGACTTTCGCTGACAATGAGAAGTATAAATGGATGGAAGGTTGTCCTCCATGATAGTATGGGCTGTGCACAAAACCGTCTGTAGTTTCTTATGGTCCTGGGAAGAGCTGTTACCGTCACACTATTATGCATGTGAATAGAATGCTTTCAGTTGCCAGTATGCAGAGCACTGGGAGAAGGCAGTTCCAAAATATTTAGATGTAAGAATTGGTTGTTCAATGGAGATCCAAGTTCTGGTTGCTGTTTTGACAACAATTGAAATTTAACCAATAAATTTAAATTATGTTTAAGATACCAAAACATAATTGAATTTATTGTATTGCCAACATCCAACCAAAGAGCCATCACATGCTTCAAAAGAATAGAGAAGCCATCACTATCACAACGAGAGAGAAAGAGATGGACATGTAGAAGGAGAGAGAGAACACAGCGAGGCAAACAGAAGGACAGTCAGTAAAACAGAGAAAGGAAACAAAACAAGAAACAAACATTCACAAGAACAGGGAGAAGGGGAGATAGTAAGTTATGGGAAAGAAAAAGAAGACAGATAAAAGGAAAATACTAGGAAACAGACAGTGTGAGAGAAATAGTGAGATACAAAGCACACAGGGAGTGGGGATGGGGTCACAGTGTGCTGGGGGTGGTGAATGGGAGGTTCTGGGGCTGTGGACCAGCGACAGGTGGAAGTGAGCACTGTAGTAACTGGGGGAAGGGAGGTGAGGATTTACTTTGACCTTTACCAAGAAATGCAGACAAAGCATAGTAAGCAATCATGTACAGAACAATGGCTATAAAATATGTTTGAGAGCCATGCAGGTTACGATGCACAGGGCGTGTGCGGGGCGAGATCAACAGGAACAAGATCAGCATTATCTGAGATTAGGGAGTCCACTCATCAGTCTAATAACAGTCAGGAAGAAGCTGTTCCTGAACCAGCTGCTCAGTGTTTTTAAGCTTCTGTACCTTTTCGTCTGAGGGAAGAGGTTGGAGGACACCATTACTGGGGTCTGATGGGTCATTGCTAATCTTATAACAAAGAACACTCCAGCACAGAAACAGGCCATTCGGTGGTCCGAGCCTGCGCCGATCCAAATCCTCTATCTAAACCTGTCGCCTATTTTCTAAGGATCTGTATCCCTTTGTTCCCAGGCCATTCATTTATCTTTCCAGAAACATCTTAAAATAAACCACTGGTCACAGTTATCAATTTTGCGAAACTCCCTCCCCTTACTATTCTCTGCCTCCTGTTGCCCAGCCAGTTCTTTATCCATCAGCTCGTGCACCATGTGACTTCACTTTCGACATACCCCGACCATGGGGAAACATACCAAACGCCTTCCTGAAGTCCACCTACATGACATCTACAGTCCCCCTTCATCAATCAACTTTGCCACTTCCTCAAACAATCTATTGATTTGGTAAGACATGACCTTCTCTGCACAAAACCATGTTGCCTATCACTGATAAGACTATTTTCATTCAAATAAGAATAATTCCAATCTCCGGACCCTGTCTTTGTGGAGTTTTTTTACAATCTCCCCGTGTCTGCATTGGGAGAATTAACTCGTTTCTCTCTTCATAGTATGTTTCTATGTTTGTTTCAGGTTTCTGCCACCTGCAGTATATTTATTTGTATTTGATGGAGAATTGCTGCAAATATGACGGGTTTATTGTAAAAGTGGCACTGGTGCTCGGGCTCCCCGAGTACATGGGAATCTTGCCCAGCTACTGATGTGAGTGCATGTCTCTGATTACCGACTCCGTCTCTCTCGAGCCCTGAGTCCATCCGTTATTGCATGCAGCCTTTCACCGAGCCATCCCGGGGTTCCCCACACCCCATCGCCTGGCACTGGATGCTCCCTACGCAAGGGGCGCACAAAGACACTGGGCACTTTCTGACACGCTAGGGATCTGGGGTAAAGCCCCAGCCATTAAAAGGAACAGAATAGCTAAAATCCAATTGAACAGCAAAGCAGAGTAAACAGGCTGAATGACAGCCAGCTGTTCTGACATTTTCAGGTCTTTTAGACTAATTTCTGTTTATCCACGTCCATCTACAAATAGATACTCCATATGTATACCTTGTCACACAGGTTTGGTGAAGGTGAAAGATATCAGATCCTATGGTCATTGCGACTGATTCGTTGGGCTCCACTTTCATAGTTAATGAGATCACACTAAGTTTTTATTGTCAAGTCTATACATTTCAAAGTAAAGATCGTGCCGGAGTTATGCTGAAAGGATTTTTGAATGTTGGATAGACGAGATTATGCCACGTGCCAGTGAAGTTAGGAATAGGAAGGCAGTATAGTTAAAAACATGGCCAAAGAGCTGGTAGGGTAGGCAGCACTTGCAATATGTGGATCATTGGGATTCCCAGGTCGGTAGGATATAGACAGGAAGGACTGGATGCATCTGAACTGGCAGCAATCTCCGCTATGTGGGTCATTGGGAATCCTGGGTCAGTATGAAATACACAAGAAGGACGGGATGGACGTGAACCGGCAGCAATCTCCTGGCAGGCAGGTTTGCTATTGTCACTCAGGAGGGTTTAAACTAGTGTGGTGGTGGGGGGGGGGGGGTGTGTGGTAGGGGGGGAGTACGTCCACAAGCACATGACTGAAGAGTAGGTGGCGACTAATCCCAGTACAGCTAAGACCAGCAACAAACTGGCAGTGTGGAGTGAACACAGTGGGACTGGCAGTCGGAAGTATGCTGATTTTAATATGAGCAGTATGACAGGCAAGACAGATGAGCTTGGAGTTTGGAGTTTGAATGAGTATATATAACTATGATATAACTATTACAGAGATTTGGTTGAGAGAGGGAACAGAAAACTGTCAATCCAATGGGTCCAGAGAGAGTTGAAAAATGTGCATTGAGAGGCTGGAGACTGTTGTTTGAAGCATAATTACTATCCAGTAGTTTATTGGAATTGGACAGTGTGTAATGAAATGTTCATATAGAAGGGACAATGGAGGAAACAGAAATTGTCTGTTTGCAATATGTTCTACTTTACTGACAGTCTTTTCTAATCTCCTATTACCAGAGAATAGACAACGAGAATTTACATCAGGGAAACTCAAACCAAATATCCGGTCAGGATCTGATGGAGTTGGGCTGAAGTGTTTTTATTTCAATGGAAGAATTATTATGGTTAAGACCGATGAACTGACAGCCTGAATCCGTGCATTGGACTATAATGTTGCAGCTTTACAGAGACTTGGTTGAGAGAGGGAAAGGACTGGCCATTTAACATTCCAGGGTTTCATTGTTTTATGCGAGATGGAGAGAAAGGTAAAAGAGGTGGACGAGGTGTTTTAATAATCGGGAGAATGCTACATCTGTACTTGAAGAGGACATACAGGAGGGACTATCCACTGCAGCAATATGGTTAAAGCTCAAAAATAAGATGGCTGCAAGCACTGCGTTACAATAATCCCTCCAACAGCCACGGAGGGATTGAGGAACCGAAATGTACGTCGATTAAGGAAAGGTGTATTAAAAACAGAGTGGTCATAGTAAGTGACTTTAATATCTCCAATAATGACTGGGAGCCCCTTGGAGCAAGAGGCTTCGACGGGGCAGAATTTATTAACTGCAACAGTTTGTGGATTGTCCAACCAGAGGAAGCGCCATACTGGACCGCGTATCGGCTAATGAGCCTGGCCAGGTGACTGACCTTTCAGTGGGACATAATTTTAGAAACAGTGGTCACAGCTCCTTCAGATTTAAGATAGTTACGAACATGGATAAGTCAGGACATTGTGTGAAGCTACTGAATTGGCGGAAGGCAAATTACGTGAGCATCAGGCAGAGCTAGGCCGTCTCAATTGGGAGGAACTGCTATCAGGCAAATCCACATTTTGTTTTTTTTTATGGGGAAATCCACATTTTGTATGTGGGATCTGCTTGTTAAATCCTGACAGCATAATCATCTGGTGATCGTCCTCCCGCCTGCACGAATTTCAATCTATTTTGTTTGAACAGATATTTCAAGGCAACTGCACAACAGGCAACAGGAAGAGATAAAGGATGATTCTGCACTGTGTCCTTCGCAGGACCAGCTTGTCTCTCCAGGCACCTGATGTCTTTATTGTGCTGAAGTCTTCATAGTGGTTCAGAGAGCTTCAGAATTAATAGAGCACTGAACGAAGCCGTTTAGCCAATTGTACAACGATGAGCTCTCCAACATCACAATTTGAAAACAGAGTGAACTGTGTGTGTGTGCGTGAGAGAGAGAAAAATTGACAGAGAAAAAGGAAGTGAAGAGAGATAAAAGGAATGGAGGGAAAATGGAGCGACAGAGTGAGTGAGAGCAAGGGGTGTCAGACGAGTATGAAGTTAGATCAGAAGACAGCATGAGGACAAACATACAGAAATTTTATTTAGAAATTCCCACAGACTGCAAGCCCTTTGTCTGGTGCCGTACCCTGTGAGCACTATGCTGCCATCCCAGATCATTTATCGCCAATAATTTCACAGGACCGTGTTGCTGACTGCTGAACAAGTTCCAAAATAACAATAGATTGGTTCCAGGGAGAAGGTGAATTAATTTAAAAATTCTGAGCCAACTAGACAATGTGTGAGACAGGGCGAGAGAGTCTCACTGAGGTGGATCACTGACTGGGGGGAAATCAGTACCTCAGCTGTGGGTCAAATAATGACCAATAAAGCTTGAATACCTCGTCCGTGGTTTTGTAATTCACATTTCAATTCATATAGCTCCACATCGTAAGTGAATTTTAACAGACTTGTCTCTTTGTATTTTTCATGTTTTGGTATTGCTTTCGTAGTTCAGGATTTGGTCTGTGTGTGTGGCTTTCCTGTAAACCTTTGTGGTGAATTCTCCGTTCGGTGTTCTCTGTACCATTACGTCTAGGAATGGGAGTTGGTTGCCCTTTTCTTCCTCTCTAGTGAATCGGATTCCTGAGAGTGTGGCGTTGATGATCCAGTGCAATTTCAACAACAGATGCCTAGGGGAAAGACAATGGAACGACGACATGTCACGACCCAAAGGACTAGCCACACTACCTTACATCAAGAGCATTTCCGAACTGACAGCCAGACTACTGCGAACACTTGGACTCATAACAGCACACAAACCAACAGCCACTCTCAGACAACAACTCACCAGAATGAAGGACCCGATACCCAGCATGAGCAAAACCAATGTAGTGTACAAAACCCCATGCAAAGACTGCACAAAACGCTACATAGGACAAAGAGGAAGACCGCTAACGATCCGCATCCATGAACACCAACTAGCCATGAAACGACACGACCAGCTATCCTGAGTAGCCACACACACAGATGACAAGCAACATGAATTCGACTGGGACAACACTACTATTATAAGACAAACCAAATAGAGAGCAGCCAGGGAATTCCAAGAGGCATGGCACTCATCCACAGATTCAATCAATAAGCACATCGACCTGGACCCAATATACCGACCACTGCAATGGACAGCTGGAACTGACAACCGGAAGCGACAGATTCAAACCACTATAAATGCCGAAGGAAACATCACAGAAGTGCTTCACAGGAGGCTCCAAAGCACTGAGAATGTCACCTAGAGAGGCGATGAAATGTCTGCAACACAAATTCCCAGCTCGGGGAACAGAAATACAACAATGAGCACCCGAGCTACAAATCTTCTCACAAACTTTAAATACATTTTATTACTGAGGAAGAAATAACCTGTTCTGATGGGACAGTCTTCGTCTGAACCGTGCTGGGACCAGAGTCCAAGTGAATCCTAACCAAGGATGTCGACAGAGCTTTAAACTGATTAGGAGTGTGTGTGTGTGCGCGCGCGGGTTAGGGGTTTCCTTATAGGGTTTAATAAGTAAAGAGGAGGTAAGAGCACAGAGCTCAAGAGAGGTTATTAAAATCTTCAGTAGAGACGCAAATAGAACAGAGTGTATGGAAAGTGTAAGCAATCAAACTTCAATCACACTGGACAAACAAATGGCAATAGAAGAGGGAACGTTAACACAAGATTGAAGGGTTATATCTGAATGCGAGCAGTATAAGGAATAGGGTATACGAGCTTGTGGCATAGATTGAAATTGGTAGGAGGACGTAATGGGCATCACAGAGAAGTGGCTGCAAGGGAATCAGGATATTCAAGGACATATATCGTATCGAAAAGATAGAGAGAGTGGATTTACATTATTAATAAGAAATGAAATTTAATCAACAATAAGAAAGGAAGTAACGTCAGATGGTGTAGAATCTGCATGGTAGAATTGAGGAACCACAAAGGTAAGACAACCACAGTTGGAGACTTGCAGAGGCCTCCAAAGAGTAGTCAGGAGCTGGGGCACAAGATACACCAGGAGATGGAAAAGATCTGTAGGAAAGACAACGTTACAGTGATCATGGGGGATTTCAATATGCAAGTGAAATGGGAAACCAATTTGGTAGTGAATCGCAAGAAAAGGAATTTGAGGAATATCTACGGGATGGCTTTTTGGAGCATCGTGTGGTGGAGCCCACTCGGGAACAGATGACACTGGATTTAATGACGCAGGCTAGACAAGGGAGCTTAAGGTGAAGGAAAACTTCAGAAGCAGTGATCAGAACATGGTTGAATTTATTCTGAAATTTGAGAGAGAAGATAGAATCAGAGATAACAGTATTTCAGCTGAATAAAGGCAACTGGAGAGGCATAAGGGAGAAGCTGGGTAGAATTGACCGGGACAGGCGTCTAGCCGGAAAGACAGGGTAACAGCAATGGCTGGAGATTCCATGATAATGTAAAAGACACTGCAGTGATGCGTGCTGAGTAATAGAGGTATGGTACAGGGAGGATGAGGCAACCAGGGCTGACAAGGGACGTCAGGGATTGCATATAAGCAAAAGAGCAAGCAGAGTGAAGGGCAGTGGGGAACTGGATAATTGAGGCCAACAGAAGGCAAGAAAAAATAAATAAGGAGGGAGAACATTAAGTATGGGGCTAAGCTAACCAGTAATATAAAGGAAACTGTAAGAGATTCTTTAGATATATAAAATGCAAAAGAGACATAAATGTGAATATGGACCACTGGGAAATGATGCTGGAAAGACAGTAGTGGGAAGCAAAGAAATGGCTGAGGAATTTTGCATCAGTCTTCACGGTGGAATACACGAGTAATTTCCCAAGAATTGAAGAGAGTGAGAGGGCAGTCCTAAATACAGTGGCCATCACCAAGAAGAACATGTTAGAAAACGGAATGGCCTGAATGTGGATAACTCACCTGGACCAGATGGATTACACCCCAGCCTTGTAAGGGAGATCGCTGAAGAGTTAGTACATCGAAAGTGGTAATCTTTCAGGAATGACTAAAATCAGGAAAGGGCCAAGTGGCTGTATAATTGCTAACATGACACCCGGTTTAATAAGGGAGTTAGGCAGAAGATGGAAAACTGCAGACTGATTTGCAGACTTGGTTGTGGGTAACATCATGGAATTCATCGTGAAGAATGGGATTTCTGAATTCTTGGAGGTCTTTGGTAAAATAGGACAGAGTCAGCATGGTTTCATCAAGGGGAGGTCATGCCTGACAAACCTGCTAGAATACATTGAGGGAGTAATGTGCAGATTTGATGAAGGAGAACCAATAGATGTTATCCATCTGCACCTCAAAAATCCTTTGACAAGGTGTCATGCATGAGGCTATTGAGAAAGATATGCGTCCATGGTGTTAGAGGCAAGGTGGAAGTTGAAGTTTGGCTGTCTGACAGAAGGCAGAGAGTGTGGACTAAAGTGTCCTTCTCAGGATGGCAGCCAGTGACAAGTGGTGTTCCACAAGACTCAGTTTTGGGACCACAACTTTTCACTTTGTGCATTCATTATCTATATGACGGAACTGAGGGCATTTGGGTTAAGCTTTCAAACTGTGCAAAGATAGATATAGGGACAGGTAGCATTGAAGAGGTGGTTTGGCTGCAGGAGGGTGCTCTGGGGCATCTCCTCAACTGCCCAAAACTCCGGCCTTGAGCTTCACCTTTCCAACTACAACAAGTTAGAACCTCTCTGGTGCATGCCTTCCATCCCACCAACCTCAGGATACAACGCATCATCCTCCGCCATTTCTGCCACCAACAGTCAGACCTCACCAACAGAGATATACTTCCCTCCCTACCCCTATCATCATACTGCTGAGACCATTCCCTCACAGCTCCCTCATCAGGTCCACGCAACCCCAACAAGCCACCTTCCACTCCCGGCACTTTCCCTTGCCACTACAACAGGTATGAAACCTGTGCCAACACCTCCCTCCTCACCTCCACCCAAGGCCCCAAAGGATCCTTCCACATCAGTCAGATAACATCCTGTGCATCCAAATACCTCTTCTAGTGTGTCCATTGCTCCTGGTCTCCACTACATTGGCGAGAGAAGACGTCAACTTGCAGAACAGTTCAGGGAACACTCTCAGACACACACACCCAACAACCCCCTTGATCTGTGGCTGAATACTTCAACTCCCCCTCCGACTCCGCCAAGGCTTTGCAGGTTTGTGGCCTCATCCACTGTCAAATTCTAGCTACCTGACGTCTGAAGGAAGAACGCATCATCTTCTGCCTTGGGACCCTTCCAACACACGGTATCAAGGACAATCCTACCAGTTTCCTCATCTCCCCTCCACCTTATCCCAGATCAAACCCTCCAACTCAGAACCGCCCTCTTGAACTGTCCTACCTGTCCATCTTCCTTCCCATCTAGCCACTCCACCTTCCACTCTGAACTATCACTATCACCACCCACCTTCATCTAGCTGTCACCTTCCAAGCGACCTTCCTCCCAGCACCAGCCCCTCCCATTTATCTCTCTGGCACTTTCCGCCCACCCCACATTCCTGATGAAGGCTTTATACCTGATACGTCAAATCTCCTGCTCCTCGGATGCTTCCTGCCAGGCTGTACTTTTCTATGACCACAATTTTTGACTCTGATCTCCAGCATCTGCGGTCCTCACTTTCACCTGCTGAAGGATTTTCACAGGGTCGGAGAGTGAACAAAGAAGTGGCAGGGGTAGTACAATGTGGAAAAGTGTGGATAAGCATTTTAACAGGATGAATAGAGGCATAGACTATTTTATAAATAGCACGCAAATTCAGAAATCTGAAGTGCAAAAAGACTAGGGCGTTCTAGTCCAGGAGTCTTGAAAGGTAAACTTGCAGTTTGTCAGTAGTTAGGCAGGCAAATACAATGATGGCATTTATTTCAAGAAGGCTTCAATATAAAACCAGGGATGTACTTCTAAGGCTCTACAAGGCTTTGGTCAGGCTACATTTGGATTATTGTGCGCAGCGTTGGGTCCCATATCTCAGGAAGGATGTACTGGTCCTGGAGCGTTTTCAGACGAGATTCACAAGAATGGTGCCAGGAATGAAAAGCTTAACATACGAAGAATATTTGAGGGCTCTGGGTCTGTATTTGATAGAGTTCAGAAAGATGTTAGGAGGTCTAATTGAAACTTACAGAATACTGCATGCCGTGGGACAGAGTGGATTTTGGGAAGAGATATCCAATGGTAGGAGAGGCGAGTACCCAAAGGGACCGAGTAAAGAGAAGATCTTTTCAAACAGAGCTAAAGAGAAACATCTCCAGCCAGACAGTGGTGAATCTATGGAATTCACTGCCACAGAGGCCACCGAGGGCTGTCGAGTCCAGATCATTGAGTACATTTAAGAGTGATACAGATAGGTTCTTGACTGTAAAGGGGATCAAGGATTAAAGGTAGAAAGCGGGAGAATGGGGTTGAGAAGCTAAACAGCCATCATTGAATGGTGAAGCAGGCTCAAGGGGCCTAATGTCCAAATTTCTGCTCCAATATCTTCTGGTTGCATGGTTAATATTGGCTCTCCTCATTCCTCATTGGAGCTGTATCCTGAAATTTGATCTTCAAATGATTTACAAAGAGTAACGTTTCACTAGTGATGAGTGGGAAATATCATGTTTCCTCACTCCAGTCTCAGCAGCCATGTCCCCAATATCATAATCACACTGCAATTGAAATCCAATGGAAAATAATCACAGTTGATTGACATCGATAACATTAACAGCATGACCCTCACCTGCCTTCTCTGATTCTCGAATACTCATCTGAATTGTGTGTCACGTCATATTCTCTGTTGACATATTCATGTCAGTTGTCCTTTATCACTCATGTTATCGTAGGCACATTTTCCTGTCAGATTCTGGACTAGAAAAGTTCTCTCCATATTTTACTGACATTATTATCACTGATCAGTAGTTGCAGATTGTATGTTTCCATTTATAAACGTAGAAACTTGTTTATGTTCTGACAATCCTTTGTCATTATTACCATATCCAAGGCAGATTGAATGATTGCACGCAATCAATCTACCATCTCCAATATTCCGTTCCTCAGTCACTCCCACATATCTCATGCCAAATGTATAAATTTTATACGTTCTTTAGAATTTTAATAAAATCAATGGTAAATTGAAAGGGGTTAACTGGAGCTATTTGTTCAGTGACTGTGATTAATGTCAATCTCCGTGGATCCGAATTATCCCAGTGGAGAGTTTCCATCGTTGAATGATAAGTGGGCTCTTTTCAGTGTGTTATCCCATAGTATGAGTCGGAGCATCACTGACAGCACTAACAGGGATCATCAGCTCGAGAGAGAGGGGGAGTAGAAATCAGAATCTGAGAACATTAGACTGGAACGTTAGAATAATGGTTCAGAATGTGAGGACCTTGGATTGAAATGTTCTAATAGTGGTACAGAATCTAAGATTAGTAAACTGGAATGGTACAACAATGGATCAGAATCTGAGATCATTAGACTGGAATGGTTCAACAATCTATCAGAATCTGAGAATATTAGACTGGAATATTACAATAACAGTCAGGAGTTTATCCTTGGGTCTTTACTACCTTTCTCAGCCTTGGATATCATTAGCATCACGGATCCAGGATATCCTTTGGATTATTCAAGGTGGTTACTATCCCATCCTCACTATAGTTGGTGTACCTGGTAAGTCATTATATTTGTCTACTAAACTGGGTTGAACTGAATTTCTGCTCATGATATATAAAATTTGAAAATTGCAAGACAATGTCTTCAGTTACAAACAAAACCTCCTTTCCTTATATTAATCAGTGTCAAACTACTATTTCTAAATTACTCACTGATATGCAAGAAGGAACCAGACTGTTCTCAAACTCCATAACCCATTTTGTTCTTCACAAATTTACATCTCCATCTCGTCCCCACGCACGAATCCTGTCCAATATCACCGTCATGATACTCCAGTCCCGTCTCAGTCTCATTGCAACTTCTGAATAAACCAGAATTTGTGCCTTTGTTTAACAGTTTCAAGTTCCTTCTAACCATATGTCCATCACTAAAAAAATTGCTCTGAGGATGTTTAACTTGTTCTCTGTACATACGGGACGGCAGTTTATGGTGTTCAAGACTCATACTCTAGAGCCACAGAATAATAGTCTGTTGAAATCTCATGAGGGAAATTAAAAGCAACAATTTTCATTTGCCATTAAAGCCCATCTGCTTGCCCCAAGTCCTTAAGCGAAGTCAATGGGTCATTCTTCTCTATTCAGGTTTCAGTGTGACTTCTGTGAGGAACATGTGGGTGTTCTGCACCTTTAACAGAATTAAAAGCCAGCAATAACTACCTGACAGCACCAAGTCTTCGAAAAATAGATTTAATGTAACATTTGGTCGATTAGTTTATTTTCTCAAGACAAAAACAAATTCAGCCAAACTGTTTAAGTTATAACCCAAAGTGCCCACCTCCAATCAAGTGTGAATTTAGTATATTGATAATCTTAAAAGCCAATGACACAGTCCAATGGTTTGGGGGTACAAGACCGCGGGAAATTGACAGTTGAGAGGAGATCTGACAAGTTACCAGCATGCAAAGACTGCCTGAAAAATAGTTTTCCTCTCGGTAACTTTATTGATTCGTAACTTGGAAAAGCAGAATCTCAAAGAAGAAAAGAAGACAGGAATATGGAGAAGAACCGACAGCTTCTCGGTATTGAGACAAGAAGTTTTGTTTTGTAAATCTTAATTAGGAGTCTAATCGAACTAATATAGTGGGGGGGGGGGGGGGGGGGAGAGATAAAATATAGCTTAGAGGAAGAAGCTGTAAATATTCATTCATCTATTATTCCCTGTTATGCTTTCAGAAATAAAGTTGTTAATGTTTACTTCAAATAGTTATGGACTCTAGAATTATCATGGATTACTGCAGTGGATAAATCATTTCCCTGTTGTTGGTTTTACATTAAGCAGGAGAATGTATCCTGTGTTGTAACACTACAATCCCACAGGAATGTGCTTTTCTCTTTACTGTCCTGTGGAACAGCTGAACCAAACATTCAGTTCAAGATCGGCATAACATGCTGCCCTGACCAGGTCTGCATACCTCCTGTGAGAGAAGAACAGAAGTAATGATAGCTCCTTTCCTCTGCCTGTTTCCCGTATTCCTATAGCTCATTTCTATTCAGGTTGGTGTCATCCCCTATTTTAGGTGTATTCAATCTCATTGAAATTCTCCCCGAGAGTGATGCACATCTCCATACGCATCTCTGGTGTTGGCTTTATTGATGCTGACGTACAGATGTAAGGAACTTATACATTCCATGTCAGTCATAGTGCATAGAGAAGGAATGGCTTTTTGTGGCACAGGAAAGAAACGGCGATGTCTAAGTGAGAGAAAATGATTTTTGCGATCATCCCCGTGAGTGTTGTTGAGGCAGTATTTGGGGTACTCTGGATAGACTTTCCCTCAAGTTTCACCAGACTAATCCCTGGGATGATGGCACAATGAGCAGAGAGTGAAGCTCAGTGAGAGAATAAGAGATGATTGTATTGAACCTGAAGGGGGATGGACAGTCACTCATGATGTTCTAAACAGGCACTGATACGATGATAAATTCCATGAGTTTTATTAACTCAGGTTGAGTGATTCTCAATAGGTTAAGAGCCTCCGAGGACATTCCCCTCATCCCACCCCCACTCCATATGTTGATTGAGAGAGACAGAGGATCAGTCTTTGAATTAATTCTCCCCACATTAATACAGTGCATTTAGGGTGTGATCCTGCATTAAACGTCATGTTATCCACAATCCCGACAACAGCCACAATACCTTCATTCTAAAACAGTTAACTATTCCCACCAGCTTCTGACATCCATGGAGGACATGGGTCTGTCTTCTCAGAGATGGAAGATGCCTCTCTGAGATTTCAGACAAAGCATCTGGCTACCTTCCTCACTGGCAGCATACCATATTAAAGTTTCAAGTGTCCCACAGGTAATGGAGCCATGAAGAACATCGTGGATCCGTCTCAGAGTGCATTCTCTGCTCCATTGATTTGTCAGGTTGGAGCATCAATGACACCCTCCTGTTCCTGTATAAGTGTCTCGAGGGGCTGAATGGCCTCCTCCAGGTCCCATGGAACAGGTTCATGGGTCGGACCTGGCCCTGCCTGTTCCTGTTTAACAGCTTGATGTGGTAATCAGACCCCTTCTCTTCCTGTGGAACAGGCAGGAGGATTGAATCGGCTATTCCTCTCTTTGTTCAGTAGTTTCGATGGGCTGAATGGCTTCCACATATCTGTTTCTAATGTGCCTGAGAAGCTGAATGAGCTCTTCATTTAACTGTGGAAATGTAGAGTGTCTGGCCTTGCTGTTACATGAATGTTACTGACACTTTAACAGCACAAACCTGAATGCTGTCCAGGTCTTACTGCACATGGACACAGAGTGTTTCAGGAGCTGAGGTGTGACACATTGTTCTGAACATTGGGTGGTCTTCAGTGACCATCCCCATTTCTGATCTTATGAAGGTGTTTGTTTTGAGGCAGCTACCCTGAGGATCTCCTGCAGAGATGTCCCAGGACTGAAAGGATTGTCAGTCACCGACCATAAACATCTTTCTTTGTGCTCTGAAAGACCCCAAACCAGTGGGGTGGGTATACCTAATTCCCATTAATCTCAAATAAGTAGGTGGTCCTGATGTCATCCACAGTAAAATGCTACCTTGTCATCAAGGCCATTCACTCTTTCCTGAGCCCCTGTCTTCACCTCTTGTTCATATCAATAGATAATGGTGTCTGTGTTGGGAGTGTTTTCCTCTCATAGAGGGTAATCAATGCCAGGAATTATCTGGGCTAGATAGTGAGGGGAGTTACATCATGGAAAGTATTCAAAGAGGTGGTACATGAATTTTTTGGCCTGTCAGAGTGCTAAAGGGTGTGAAGAATTGGACATTAAAGACCAGTTATTGATAACAGTAAGTCAGCCATGATGGTATGCAATAGGTTGATCATCCGAGTCACCTAATCTTGCTTCTTATGTTCTCATATTCTGTAATTATAAAGTTAATAATTGTAATTTTCCTGAACGTTCTGTTACTGAATGTTGCAGTCACAGAGAGTAAAGTATTTTGTGAGTCATCTCAGGGTGAGGTATGGGGGCTGTATTCATAGTGAATCTGGGTCTCCAACATGACCAACAAATGAAGCACAAGTTGCAGAGAGGAGATACTCTGTAAAGAGACCAGAGCTGTCTTTCGAAACCAGCCTAGTTTTCCAAATAACATTTTCCAACTCACACCAAACCGTGTGTGACAGTCTTGAGGATGACATCCTGTGTTCCAGTGGACCAGGTATTTGGAGCAGGTGGCCTCCA
The DNA here is from genome assembly GCF_047496795.1 of Chiloscyllium punctatum. NCBI lineage: Eukaryota > Metazoa > Chordata > Chondrichthyes > Orectolobiformes > Hemiscylliidae > Chiloscyllium > Chiloscyllium punctatum. The sequence goes on from NC_092762.1 coordinate 24,786,046, forward strand.
TCTGCTAATATCAGGAGCTGGGAGGAGCTGAATAGAACATAGGGACATTGGACTGAGCAGCAGGAGTGGGCTATTAGACACTTTGTCACCGCTTCACCACTCACAAATTCCATGGGTGATGTGCATGTGGTCTCAAAAGCATTTTTCTGTCTGTATGCCATTTGTCTGCATTCACTTGTCTGTCAAATGTCACCAAATATAATTTTGAATAAATGCAAGCATCCAGCACCACAAACTTCCGGGGAAGGGAATTTCCACTTGAACAGCCCTTTGAAAATTTCTCATTTGTGTTTCAACCAATGTTGGAAGGTCACTCCGTCCTTTTCCAGTCCCACTCCTCCACTGGTTACACCAATCTTAAATGGAACAATTTTTGTGATCTGACCAATGATGTAGGTCTCAGAGTAGGTCATTTTGTAGAAAAGTGTGAGACACAGAACGTTGGACTCATAACAAATGGTAAAATGATACAGTGCCCCAAACGTTATTCTGCCTTTGAAGTTATTCTGCTCACACAAGTTACTGGTAGTGGGGTTTCACTCTGGAACAGTTGAATTTGGCTGAATTCCCTTTGTTTCAGGCAGTGGAGAGATTCTAGTGAATTCTCACCAGAAATCCTTCATAAGTGGTAAAGATAACACAGGGATTTTATGGTCTCACACTTTGCTATCGGATGGAACAACGTAAGAGAGAGAGATCAATAGGCTGCTGCTTCTCAGGCGGGGGACATTTTTCTCCCTCTCTGTGTTGAAACATACGATAATGTCAACTGAACACCAAACTGGACCAGGTGTGCTCTTCTGGAACATTCTCTGGAAAACCCGATTATAGATTATATGCAAGTGCATTCGTTTCAATCGCAAAAAAGTCCCCACTTTATAATTTGAAGACATGCTTACATGTGTCTGTGTAATTTGTAAATATTGGTAGGTGTCTTCATAGTATGTGTGTTAATATAAATGCATCTTTTTCTTAAAATTTATTCTCTAGCTTTAGTCTTCCTGACAAGAGATAATGTGCATCCAGTTGATGCACTCTTCAGAATGTCATGGATGGTTGAATTCTATTTCTCAGCTAAGATCAAAACTGATAATCCCCCGATAACAAAAGGCCGGCATTCCAGGAATGAGTAAAGGGAAACCTCTTTGAAAATCTTCGAAAAGAATTAAATCCTTTCATTTTAGTTTCGGGGATCAAAACAGCACCCAGTGCATCAAATGTGGTCACAGCAATGCCCTCGTACCGATGCAGTTAAACATTCCTGCGATACCTTTTGCCAAAAACAGCATCATTCCACTTACCTTCCAAATCACTTGCTGCATCTGCAGACTGACTTCATATGATTCATGTCCCAGGAACATAGAAACCGCCTGAATCACAGAGTTCTGCAAGCTCTCTGCATTTATATTGTTTACCATTGTTTTGTTCTTCATGCCAAAATACACAACCTACCTTATGCTATTTCTACTGAAGGTTAGCTCACTAACCTTCCCTGTCTTTTACACATTGCAGACTCACTACCTTCATTTGATGACACATTAAATAACCATCTTGGATTACGAGCTAATTGAGCTCCAAACAATTCCCTCCCCTTCTTTCAGATCTTGGATACAAATTGTTGATCATTGATGACCCCACAGTGATCTCTGAGGCATTCCATCAGTTACAGCTTTGCAGCCTGAAAATAAACATTTATCTCTACTCTCAGTTTCCTGTTAGCGACTGATCTTTGCTGGACAGGAGAGTGAATGTTCCCTGCTCCTGGGTAGCCGTTCAGGCGGGTTGAATGGCCTTCTGCTGGGCTGTGTAATGTTCTCAACGAGCTGAATTACTTCATTCTATGTTGCTGTGCAATTCATTAGAGTGACAGAATTGTCTCCTCCAGTGTCATTGTATCGATTTTGTCTGATTTAATGGTGTGGTTCCCTACCATGTAATATCCTTGAGGGTGGATTGAGGGAACAACACACGGGGTAGGGGCAACAGTTAGTCATTTGGCTGCACCATTCAGAATTCTCATGGCTGATCCGATTGTGTTTGACCATCTGTCTCCTGTCTGTTCCCAATAAACATTGACTGTCCTGTCCAACAAAGATCAGTCAAGCTCAGACTTATACACTTAATGGCAAGGTCCTAGGGAATGTAGCTGAACAAAGAAACCTTGGAGTGTAGGCTCATAGCTCTTTGAAAGTGGAATCGCAGGTAGATAGGATAGTGAAGAAGGCGTTTTGTATGCTTTCCTTTATTGGTCGGAGTATTGAGTACAGGAGTTGGGAGGTCATGTTGCTGCTGTACAGGACATTGGTGAGGCCATTGTTGGAATATTGCGTGCAATTCTGGTCTTGCTCCTATCGGAAAGATGTTGTGAAGCTTGAACGAGTTCAGAAAAGATTTACAAAGATTTTACCAGGGTTAAAGGATTTGAGCTACAGGGAGAGGCTGAACAGGCTGGGGCTGTTTTCCCTGGAGCATCAGAGGCTGAGGGGTGATTTTATAGAGGTTTACAAAATTATGAGGGGCATGGATAGTGTAAATAGGCAAAGTCTTTTCCCTGGTGTTGGGGAATCCAGAACTAGAGGGCATAGGTTTAGGATGAGAGGGGAAAGATACAAAAGAGACCTATGGGGCAAAGTTTTTCAACCAGAGGGTGTACTTGTATGGAATGAGCTGCCAGAGGAAGTGGTGGAGACTGGTACAATTGCAACATTTGAGAGGCATTTGGGATTGGTACACGAATTGGAAGGGTTTGGAGGTATATGGGCCAGTTGCCAGCAGGGGGGACTAGATTGGGTTGAGATATCTGGTCGGCATGAACGGGTTGGACTGAAAGGTCTGTTTCCATGCTGTACATCTCTATGACTCTATAAACGAGTCTTCACTGCTCCCTGAAGATGAGGACCCCACAGGTAGCTCAACACTAAAGTGAAAGCTACGTCCTTATTTCTTTGTGGAACCTGTTATTTTAAAGCTATGTTAACTGAACATCAAATCACCACCTCTTTGCAGATATAAGGACAGAATAATTAGGAATAAACATAAACTATTCCGGACTCCAAACCTGTCCCACATTCCCATTGAACCTTTCCAATCGAATATGTATCAAACCCAGCCTCTGCTGTTGTCTCAAGAAGAGAATACCTGTTAGCATAGCACCACATGAAAAAAGGAGCAGAATGAGGCCATTCGGCCCATCTAGTCTGATATGCCATTCAATAATTTCTTATATGTTCCTCAACCTCATTCTCCTGCCTTACCCCAAGAATCCTTGATCCCATTATAAAACAAAAAACTTAACAATTTGTATCTGTGTCTATGTGTGCGTATGTTTGTCCATCTGCTTGTCATCTGTGTATTTGAGCATCTATGTTTGTCTTTCTGTGTATCAGCCTGTGTTTCTATCTATGTTTGTGTCTATTTTTGTATGACTCTATATGTCTGCGTGTGTTTCTACGTGTGTATGCCTATTCCCTTGTATATTTTGTGTTTGTTCGTATATTGGGGTGATACCAATAATTCTGTGTATTTCTGTGTCTACATCTCTGTGCAGTGAGCTAACTGTATTTGGTGGGGGGGGGGGGGGAGAGAGTTAAATGACTGTCGTTCGAAATGCCAGTGTGTTTACAGTGAGAATTGTCTTTCACTGTGCACTGCTCCTTAATCGGTCAGTGGGACATGAATGTCCCACAAATTTCATGCGAGGCACCCCAGTCCGCTTCATCTTGTACTAGGATCTGCCCCACATGGTGGGTGTCGGGGGGGGGGGGGTGGTGAGGGAATGGATATTGGGCCCTCCAGCACCCAGCTTGGCCGTTTCTGTCCTATTTCAGGCTGTTTCTCTTGGAATAGAAGAAAGGGATGGAAGGAGTGAGGACAGGAGTGGATGGCCTTGCTGTTAGTGCTGATGGAGGTTGATCTAGGAGGAATTGTGAGGTGTCCGGAATGAGGCAGTCGACAGTTTTGAATCCATATAGTATTATTAATGTGTGGGCGTATTGCGTAGGTGATAGAGAAATTCTGGGAAGGACGTTGCTGAATTCAATAGTGAGAGTGGTAGTGCCTGAGCCTTATTTGGAGATAGACATGAGGATTTTCTGGGGGTAGGTGCTATAACAGATATACAGACAGGGTGAGGGAGCAGAGAGAATTCGGTGACCATTATCCTGACAGAGCGGGGAGGATATTGATGCTTGTCCTGTATTGATGGAGATATCTTCAGATCATCTCAGCGTCGAGGTGAGCCTTCCCGAATGTCCTGTCCAAGTCTATTACTAATAATGACACAGACCTGTCCCTCAGATTCCACAGAATCAGTTTATGTAGAACTTACAAATAGCAAGGCGCAACAAATATTGGTGTGTTATATCTCGGTTGCAGAAAACCTGAGCATCATGTGCTCTGGGAATTAGATATGCAAGTATCATGGATACTGCAGTTTTATCAGATGTTCTCAAGTTCCATCTAAACTGTATGGACTAAGTGACTGCTTATGCTGTGCAAAATAAACTCTGCACATGTATGTGAGGTGGGTTGAAGAGTATGTTGTGAAGCAAACTATAGAGCAGTCTATTTTGGGTTTGGTGTTGTGTGATCAGAAGGAAGAATTAATAACCTTGCTTTGAATCAGCTTTGAAGGAATAGAGACGTTAATAAGGTGCATTTTACACGGTGTCTGCATGAATATAGAATGCTTGAAAGTTCTGGTTAAACATCATGGTAGCCTGGAGGCTAAAGGGTCAAGTTCGCTCCAGTGAATTGGGAAAGTGCAATATAACATACAGTGGGAAGCAAACAATGTTTGTTGGAGTCATAGAGTCAGACAACACGGAGACAGGCCCTTCGGCCGAAACACGTCCATTCCGACCAAAATGTCCATCCACGCGAACACCATTTCCCTGTCATTGCCCTGTATCTTTCTAATCCTTTCCTGTCCATGTATTTGTACAAATGCCTTTTAAATGTTGCGAATGTTCCCTCGTCAACCTGTTCCACTGGCACATCATTACATATGCATATCACCCCTGTGTGAAAAGCAGTTGGTCCTCAGGTTCCCTTTTATTGTTTCCCCTCTGACCTTAAACTGATGCCCCCTTGTCCGTGATTGCCTAACCCTGGAAAAAAAATGAGTGCATTCACTCTGTCCGTCCTTCCCATGACCTTATACACTTCTCTCAGATTCCCCCTTCGCCTCATACATCTAAAATAAAAAGTCCTAGCTTGTCCAACCTCTCCCAATAACTCAGACCATTGAGTCCTTTGCAACATTCTTGTGATTTCTTCGGTACTCTTTCCAGTTTAATACCATCCTTCCCATAGCAAAGTGAACACAGCTGAATATAACGCTCCCAATATGGCCTCACCAGCATCCTATATAATTGCAACGTAACTCACTAATTTCGATACTCAGTGATATACACTGATGAAAGCCAGTGTGCCAAAAGCTTTCTTCACTGCCATATTTACCTCTGAATCAAATTTCAGAGAACCATGCACCTGAATTCCAAGGTCCCTCTGTTCAACTACACTCCTTCGGAACCAACCATTAACCATGAAGCTCTAACCTTGAATTGAGTTTCTAAAATGGAAGAATTTACACTGATCTATATTAAAATCCATTTGCCATTTCTCAGCCACTTCTCCAGTTGATCAAGGTACTGCTGTAATTTCTGAAATTTCTGATAACTTTCCTCACTCTCCATGATGCTGCCTATTTTAGTGCTGTCTTCAAACTTACAAATCATGCCTGTTCATTCTCATCTAAACCATAGATATATGTAATATGTAGTGGACCCAGCACTAACCCGTCCATTAATGACAGGCCTCCAGGCTGACAAGCATCCTTCCACTATTACCCTCTGCTTCCCAACAACAAGGCAATTTTGTATCTAATTTGGCAGCTCCTCCCCAATTTCATGCGATCTAACCAGAGCAGCGTACCATGTGGAACCTTATTGAAGGCTTTACTGGAATCCATAAAGACGACATATACCATCCTGCTCTCCTCAACGTTGCTAGTCACTTAATCAAAGAATTCGAACAAATTTGTGAGCCATGATCTCCCATGCACAAAGCCGTGCTGAGTTTGATGATGGGCTTTTGCCTTAAACATTGATTTTCCTGTTCCTCGGATGCTGCTTGACCTGCTGTGCTTTTCTAGCACCACTCTAATCTTGCTCCTAATCACACCCTGTCTTTCCAAATGCATGTATATCTTATCGCTCAGAAACTGTTCAAGTAAATTACCTCCAACAGATTTTACGTTTACTGGTCTATAATTCCCACGTTTTTCATTGTAGCCCTTCTTGAGTAAGGACATAGCATTCGCTGTCCTCCAGTCCTTCGTGACTTCGCCCGTTGGCCAGCGATGGTGCAAAACTATCAGCCAGGGCTCTGGAAATTCCTTCTATGTCCTCCTGCAGTGTTCCTGAATATATCTGATCAGGACCAGGAAATTTATAGAAATATTGCACAGTCTTTTTATTTCAGGTGCAAACACCAAAGAAAGGGAAAGTGACATAATGATGTTTAACATAACAAATTCGAAAATGTCATAACCATAGGAAATGGCTTCAGAAGAATTTCAGTCATTGTTGAAACCTGAGAATTCTCAGAAATTCACGATCCAGAAACAAGGGCCATGAAACTGATAAGGAAATCAAAAATAGAACATGAATGCTAACAAACAGGAACAAAAACACTGCATAAATCTACAATGTGTATTTCAAAGGAAACAAAGTAAAAGCAAGGTCAAATATGGAAATTGGTAATTGGGAGAGGAGAGTTTATTGTGAAGAACAGGGAAATGGCCAAGAAAATAATCAATTCCTTTGTATCTGTCTTCAAGGAGGAAGAACCATAAAATCAGCCAGTAATACCAAGTGATCATGTAGCACTTGTGCAACTGAAGACAAAAAGTCAATTTATATCAGTAACAAGGTAGTATTTGAAAGTGTAACTATGTTGAGCATTGCTGAGTCTGATAAACCTGACGTACTTCAAATTAAAATGTCAGACATAAATCAGCAACAGAAGTATTAATTGCACTGTCGATGACTGTGTTTTATTTTCCTGTGTATTCTGCAGAGGCCGGAAGCCATTCCGGATAAATGGAAGTTAGCAAACGTGGTCCAAGCACTATAGATTAATGGAAGGGATCCATACATCTATAAAGGGAAGAAGACATAGTTTGGAGAACTGTCGACTAATTAACTTGACATCTGCAGGGAAACTGTTGGAATCTATTATGCAGCACGTGATATTGGATATTTAGAAATTAATAGGATCAATGGAGAGAATCCACATGTATTTCTGGCAGATGTCTAACTCGATGTGCTGTTAGTTGTTAGACCCCATCTACCACCCCTTATGAAAAGGAACAGAAAGTGACTTCGCCACAGGAAATGACATCAACAACTCAAATAAACCATTAAAAAGAAAGCAGGAATGTGTAGCATCGCTTCGCCAGAGGTCCACTGAAGATGTTACCTAGTTAGGTAAGGAAACGTCGGGAAATGAACCTGCCAGCTCAGCGAGCAAACCTGCATCCATTGTGAACAGTGTTGGTGACCCAATCTGAGAAAGAATATACTGAGCACAATAAAATTGCAATGGACGTTCTCCAGATTAATCTCACAGATGGCGAGATTGTCGGATGAGGAAACTCGGCCTATGTTCTCGAGTGTTTCAAAGAATGACAGGTGGATCACAGTGAAATTTACAAAATTCACAAAACATATGACAAATTGGAGATGAACAGGACACTTCCCTGGCTGCCCAATCCAAATTCAAGGCAAATAATGGCAAGATAAGGGATTGGCCACTTAAGACCGTAATTTTCAGGAAATTCATCACTTGGTGAGAACTGCCTAAAACAGGGTCATAGAAACCTGCTGGTAGGGTAAGATTAAGGAAAATCTTCAGATATTCTGCAAGTGTGTCAAGCAGAAATGAATAACAAGGGAACAGGTACGAGTCATCAATGTTTTGCCAGGTTGCATCCAAATCAACTTAATGTTAGGAGACAGAGGGTAGTGGTTGAAGGTTGTTAGTGTGACTCGAGACCGATGTCCAATGGTGTATCACAGGGATCAGTGCTTGAATTCAGAGGTGCTGGTGTTGGACTGGGGTGACCAAATCTAAAAATCACATAACAACAAATTATATTCCAGCAAGTTTATTCAGAGGCACGAGCTTTCAACGCTCACAACCACCTAATGAAGAAGCAGCGCTTCGAAGTTAGTGGCTCCGAACAAACCGGTTGGACTTTAACCTGGTGTTGTGTGATCGTTAACTTTATTATTTGTGGTATTCATAAATGATGCAGCTGTGAATATAGGCAGGGGTGCTGGGATTGTGACAACTAAGTTTGTGTTTGATACAAAGATTGGCCGGGTGGTTGGCAGTGAGGAGGAAGGTCTTATGTTACAGTAAGATATAGATGGAATGGTCAGATGGGAAAAGCAATGGCAGATGTAATGTAACTTGCTAAATATGATGTGATACACTTTGGGTGAAGGAACTGGACAGGGAGTACTCAAAGAATGGCAGCAGATGAGGAAGCTCAGAGGGTGTTTCTCCACACTTCCCTGAATGTGACTAAATACGTTAATGAACAATTTTGAGAAAGCATAAGGGATCGGAAACATAATCTTTATTCATCAAGGCATAGATTATAAGAGCTATGCGGAACTTTGGTTTGGCCAAGATGGAGAACTGTGTGTAGTTCTGGGAACCACACTACGGGAAGGATCTGATTGTAGTGGAGGGGGCTCAGAGGAGATTCACCAGGATGTTCCCAGGGATGGAGCATATCAGCTATGGCGAGAGGCTGGATAAACTCAGGTTGTTTAGTTTGGAGCAGAGAAGGCTGAGGGGGCCGTGATTCAGAAGGAAAGGATTCTAAGGGACATTGACAGGGTGGATAGACTGCAGCTGTTCCTTTTAGTCAAAGGGCCAAGAACAATGCAGCACATTTTAAAGTGAAGGGAATTGAGGTTTGTTTTTCATCCAGAGTGTGTTGGGATCAGGAAAGCCCTTCCTGAGAGAGAAGTTGTCATGGTAACTTCACAACCATTAGAAAATACACGGCCGTGCACTTGAAATGCCATAAGATTCACGGCTACGGGACTTGTGTCTGAAAATGGGACGAATGTCGACCGTGCTGTATTTTTGATGGTACAAAGTCTGTGCTTCTGTGTTTGTATGGCTGTGGAAGGTCAATCATTGAGTAGTTTAAGATACGAATTGATGGGTCTCTGAAGAGTATATTAACAAGGGTTTTAAGATTGAACTTGTAATATCTTCTGAAAATATGTCAATGGCAAAATGAAGTGGAAAAATGTGCAGCTTTCTGACAGTCTGATACCAGAGAATTGAGGACAGGGAAAAGGCATAACTATGGAGCAAATACTACATTTATGTCTTCACAGAAGAAAACAAAACAAAAAAGAAAACTTCCCAACAATCCTAGTGAACATTAGTCTGTTGAGAAAAAAGGAAAAGAATGAAATTAGCAACCAAACAGTCTAAGAGGAAGTATTGGAACTGAAAGTAATGAGCACAGGTAAAGTCAACCGAGATTGATCAAATGGGAATCATATTTGAGAAAGTGACGTTGAGCATAATTATGGAGAAGCAATCAATGAAATATGATTGCATTTTCAGAAAGATTTTTGATAAAGCCCCAAGCCTATTATGCAAATTCAAATCCTCTGGGACTGGGACTAATATGGTTTTAGAATGGGAGAACGGGCAGGAAGCAGTGAGTAGGAATAAAACAATGGGTTTATTTGAAAGGAAGGCTTGGAGTATATAGCAAGGATCGGGGTTTGGGCTCCAGCTATTCCCAATACAAAATATATATTTTGTTGAGTGGATCAAATTCAATATTTCCAAGTTTGGTGATTGTGAGTGGGTGTGCAGGATGTCAAAAAAACTGCAAGGTGATTCCGACAAGTGGAGTGTCTGGGTAAATACATGGCAGATGGAGAGCAATGAGTGGGTGGGGGGGTATGGTCTATGGGGGATATGTGATATTGTGATCTTTGATGGTAAAAGCAGAACGGGAGCCTATCATTTGAAATGGGATTGTTTGAAAAATGTTGATCTATAAAGGAACTGAAGCTGCATTTTTGTTTCCTTCTGTGCAACCCTCCGAGATCAGTGTAGGGCAATGAGATCTGAATCGAGAAGTCAATACTGAGAATGGCATTGGCACGCTGACCAGTATACACAGACCCAACACGTGGGGAGGTGCAACATTGAAAAGGATCTGGATATCCCTGTGCACTGGTTACAGAAAGCAATTTTGCAGGAGCAGAAAACAGATAGGCAGATAAATAGTGTATTCACCTTTATTTCAGGGGGATTTGAATCCAGGAGTAAGGGTGTTTTACTGTAGTTGAGCAGGGCCTTATTGAGGTATCATCTCGCACATTGTGCATTATTGTGTGCAGTTTTTGGTCTCCTTACCTAATAAAGGAGAAACCTGACATTGAGGAAGAGCAGTAAAGGATAACCAGACTGATCTCTGGGATGACAGGTTTGTTGTGGGAGCAGAGTTTGGGGTGACTGGGCCTGTATTCAATGGGGTTTAGGAAAATGAGTGGAGATCTCAGCAAAATATATAAAACTCTGTCAGTGCGAGACAGGTTGGAAATAGGGGTGACAATTCCCCTGGCTGGGACATCAGAACAAGGGGCCACAGTATTATGTACAGACAGGCCACTCTGAATTGAGATGAGAATAAATGTTTGCACTCAGAGACTGGTGAACCTGGGGTACTATCTCCCAGAGCAGGCTGTGGAAACCAAGGCACTGAATATAAATATGGATTTCTGGAAACTAAAGGGATAGGGAGACAGCAGGGTATGGTATGAAGATAGAGGATCAGCTACCATTACAGGTTGTTCTCCAATAACGTGGTAGCTGTGTTCCTGTGCATCACTGTGTTGCAGAAAATCATGTAATATTAATGATGTGGTTTATGGGGAAAAGAGGATAATGGGCGAACTGCAAAATATCAGTAAAAATCCAAAATTAAAGTTAGTCTAACACACACTAGCACAGTCTAATTAAACCTTTAAATCATATTTTGTAATGAAATAGTGTTAATAATGACAATTCAGTCACTGGCTATATCCCTGTACCTTTCACCAAGCTCTTCACCAGAAAGTGCGCAGGACTGACTGACCACGTGATGCCAACATGGAATTGCAGTTCTCCTGAAGATTCTCCCCCGGTTTCAAATAAAGTTCCTTCTAATTGGAGAGAGCAATTCCCCGTTTCAAGCTCAGGTTCAAAGCTTGCAGAGCGGATTGCATTCCTGTTTTAGCTGAACACTCACAGGGTGCATTTGGCAGACAAAGGATCCTGAAGCTGGGTTTTGTTGTTCACCTGGTGCCTGGCAAGGAGTCGCGTCACAGTGAACGGGAGTAAACTTTATGGAAAAAAGGTGCGCAATTCACGAATCGCATTGCAGTCAAATCAGTTTAATAAACATTCGTTATCAGAGAACTGCCTATATATAGAATCGAGTAGCAAGATTGATGGACTGAAGGTCTACAACAGTTCTTATTTTATATTTCACAATGTTTAAACATATTAATGGACATGAACACTGTGTCGGGAAAACTGCATTGAGGAGATTTTCTCAATGAACTAGAATGGGGAAGGCTCAGTGTGTTGAATGACCTTCTCTTTTCCCGATGTTTCTGTGCTGCCTGTGGGAAAGCTCTGTAAATGTTGTCACAAGCTCTCAGATGTTAGGAAGGAGGGCTCTGCAGGGTCAACAGGACTGTGATTCCAGTTCCCTTCTCTGATATTGAGGCTGGTGCCTGGTATCCTGTCTGCTTTTATCCTTTAAGACTTTGGAGCAGTGTGATACAATTGAGTGTCTTGCTTGGCCATTTCAGGGACCATTGAAGAGTTTATCACATGTCTATGTGTCTGGAGCCATACAAGAAAAGCACGGGAGATTTACTTCCTGAAAGTACGTTGGGGAATGAGATCGAAGTTTACAATCAACATTGGATGCACGGTCAATGTTACAATCACCAGATTCTAGATCTTGATATTTTATTAATTGTTTTTAACTACCACCAGCTGCCAGAGCATTATCCTATATTGGATTAGTAATCCAGTGACATTTCCACATCAGCACCATCGCCACATAGGAACCTATCAGAAACCACAATGAGCGGGTTATTTCTGGACTGCTTGACAGCTCTGTCAAAAAGAACTCCCACCAATTTGATTATCGTGAAGGGACTGAGGGGGTGGTAAATGGTCAGAATGTAATTATTCACCTATTAGGGGACCAGACATAGTTGAGTAATTTTCCACATTGCGGAAAATGTGTTGCTGGAAAAGCGCAGTCATCAGGCAGCATCCAAGGAGCAGGAGAATCGACGTTTCAGGCATGAGCCCTTCTTCTCCTGCTCCTTGGATGCTGCCTGACCTGCTGCGCTTTTCCAACAACACATTTTCAGCTCTGATCTCCAGCATCTGCAGTCCTCACTTTCTCCTCGATAATTTTCCACATTGCCATGGAGTTGTCAGAGTTGGAGCTGGAATGAAACAGCTTCCCTAGGGACTCGGATTGTTGTGCAGCACAAGTCTTCAGTCCTATTGCAGGAATGGTGTCAGGGCCCATTGTCTTAGTCGTATCTGCTGTGTTCAGCGTTTTCTTCATGTCACGTACAGCGAATCGAATTGGGTGAACACTGCCATCTGTGATTCTGTGGATATCATGGCGAGGGTGAGGTGGATCATCCTTTCAACACCACTGGCTGAGGATGGAGCAGATACTACATCCTTGTCATTTTCACTGATGTGCAGGGCTGTTCCATTATTTAGGATGGCGGTATTTCTGGAGTCCTCTCCTCCAGTAAGTTGTTTAATACTACACTGATATTTATGTCTGGATGTGGCAGGACTGCAGAGCTTCGATGTGATCTGCTGGTCTTGGGATCATTTCGTCCTCTCTATCAGATGTTAATTCTGCTGTTTGGAATGAAACCACTCAGGTGCGGTAGCTGTAATGGTTTGTCATCAGCTTTATGCACACATGGTTCTGACCTTGGCATGTTCACCCACACTCGTCACTGAACCATCACTCGGCTTGATGGTAATGGTAGACTGATGGAATATCCTGGGGAAAATGACACAGATTATGTTTGAATACAATCCTGCTTCGGTTGCTGCTGTTGTCTACAGCATCACATGAAAGCCCGGTTTGAGCTGCAATATCTGCAATTCAATTCTATTGACTGTCCCCCAGTTCACATCGAGACCCAGTCACCGATTAGCCGTGAACTCAGTGACATCACCTGGTTTCTGATGCGGTAATATTTCCATTTTCGTATTCTCATTCTGCTGATGGTTCTCCTTGGTGCCAGGCTTCCAATAAGCTACATTACTCAAACCCTTAACATATTCATCTGAGTCTTTTCCTTGTTCGTCGTGCCATCTGCGTTTGAATTAAATGTGTTTCCCTCTGGTTTTCTCCCTGACCATGATTAAGAGCTCTGTGGTGTCAGTGATGTCAGCCTTATGCAGTTTCTGAGCGAATGAATGTGTGCGCTCCAGTTCCAAGTGTAGGGCGCTCCGTGTTGGACAGGGCGTTTGAGCAGCTTTCAAACACGTCATTGGAACTTGTTCAAAAGGAGAAATTGCTGAAGAAATAAAGCAGAACTGGCGGCATCTTCTGTAGTGAATGTAGAGTTAATCTTTCGAGTCCATTGGCCCTCTACAAAGCCCGCAGTTTCTTCAGCAATTTTTGTATTTATTTTGTATTTATTTCCGGTATCTATTGTTATTTGTTTCATTGAAAATTTGTGCTGTGCCTATTCGTTTCTGAAGAGCCTCAGCAGGTCTGGCAGAATCTGCAGAAACAGAGAAACAGAGTTAGCGTAACAAGTCCAATGTGACTTGTTCTGAACTGAAAAGGGTTGGACACTGCGCTTTTTAGTCCCTTGCCGGCGATGGGGGATGGGTGACTTGGAAAAGAGGGCGTGGCAAAAGATAAACGGGCTATTAGCAGTGGTGAACGAGAATATGATGCAAAATGGGTTTAAATTAAGTTGTGAATGGGGGAAAGGGGTTCTCTCTCGGTGAGAGTAAGATAAAGAAGACACAACCACACAAGGCCATCGGGAGAACAGGAGAGAGAATGTTGACAACGTGATATTATATAGATCTAGATCTATACGTTTTCACAGTACACATCATCACTGCCTTCACACTATGGAATTCAGGTGCTTGACCTCTTATTGGCATTAGTAAGAGTTTCATGCTGCCTTAGCTTTGTAACATAGGGCAAAACTAACAGCATGAAGTTTGGGCTGTTTTGTACACCTGCCATTTTAAATATTATTTCAAATTTGCAGTGCTTATCGTTAAACGTTTGATTTTGAAGTTAGTATCAGATGGAGTGTACGAGGTTGAAGGGTGGCATTCTAGAAGTTAATAATTATATGGGAGGAATGGATAGAGTGACTAGCGAAGGTCTTTTCTGTAGGATCGGGGAATTCAAATACAGATGCATAGCTTTAAGGTGGAAGGAGGGAAACTTGAAACGGACGAAGGGACAACATTTTTTACACAGAGTGTGATGTATGTATGGAATAAACTGCCAGAGGGACAGTGGGAGATGCAAGCATAGCTACAATATTTCAAAGACATTTGGACCAACATATGAATGGGAAACGTTTCGGGGCATATGGGCCAAGAGCAAGCAGATAGGATTAGTTTAATTTAGAAAACCTGTTCAGCATGGACAAGTTGGACGAAAGGGTCTGTTTGTGCACGATATAACTGTATGGATGTAGAAATCGAGGAAAATGTACGAAAAGATATGATGTAATAAATTGGTAAGAAATATAAAAACAAGCATCATGAGCTTTTCTGTCAACATACAAAAAGCTTGAAGATGTGTGTGTGAGCTGAAGCAGTAGTGAAGTGAGGAAAGTACATTGAGGCCATTAGGAGGGTGTGACTGGAGAACCGGCCACAGGGAACAAGCAGATAATTTACACTATTAATTTGAATCACTCCTCATGAGAAAAGTAGCGGAAGCATGTCAATGGCATAAACAAAATGGTAACAGGAGGGAAGTTATTGAACTGTCTCTAACAAAAGGAACAAGGTATTTACCTCACTGATGAGAATAAAGGTAGGCAGGTCAGCAGTAATTCATAGTTAATTTTAAAAGAAGTGGTCACAGAGTGACTTGCAGCATTGTGTGAAATATTCCATAACTCTTTGGATTACAGGAGTGTTCCAGTGAAACTGGAGAACCTCCAATGTGGTGCCTGTCTTCAAGAAAGGAATGAGACAGAAGGCAGGAACAATTTAGCCTAACCATTATTGCTGGGAATGAGCTACAGCCTGTTATTAAGGAAGGAATTGCAGCGCACTTAGAAAAGCTTAATGCAGAGTTGACATAGTTTTGTTAAGGGGAAACTCTTTTTGCTCTGTAAAATCATACAAATTCATTTTTGGAGATCCCTGAGAATGTCAAGATTAGAGTCATGCTGGAAAAGCACTGCATTCAAGGAGCAGGAAAATCAATGTTTCGGGCAGGAGCCGTTCATCAGGAATCCCTGAGAAAGTGACAAGCAGATTTGATAAAGGGAACTAGTCGACATGAGGCTTTGCAGAAAGTTTTAACAAGGCATCACTACACAGGCTTGTAGTATGATGAATAATATATTTGCATGGGATAATGGTTGCTTAACACATAGAAATCGGAGAGTCAGGAGTAATGGATCTTTATGATAAAGACGTATCTACTGGATTACCACAAATATCAGGCCGATGGCATCAGTTATGTACAATCTATACTGATAGCCTGACGGCGGGAGCTGAGTGCAATATACATTGGAGTGAATGGATCACTTTGAGAACCAAAATGCAGGCTGCTATTTAATGAAGAGGACTCCCATAAAGTAGTAGAACAAAGGGTTTGGAGTGTTCCTGAGTATGAAACGTAACGTCAGCATGCTGATGCAGCAAGTAACTAGGTTGGTTCATGAGGCGGCTTCCTGAGATGGAAGGGTTGAATTATTGAATACATTTAAAATGGTGAGGAGATTATTCATTGTGGTTGAAATGAATGATGGTGATATTATTGAAATGTGCAAGATACAGAGGGGGCTTGACAAGGTAGATGTTGAGAAGGTGTTTCCCTGAGTCTTGAACTCAAGGTGGTAGATACCGAATAAGGAACATCGATTTCAATCTGAGGTGAAAAATGTTTCATTCTCTCAGAAGGTAGTGAATGTCTAGAATTCCCTAACCCAGAGAGTTGTGCAGGGAAGCAGGAAATTGGGTAGGAAAGTGGGTTGAGCCCGGAAGTAGATCAGCCATGTTCTTATTGAATGAGAGTTCAGACTTGAGGGGCCGAATAGCCGTCTCATGTTCCTACTTCTTATTTTTTATGTCATGCTTTTGGAAAGTAATTGGTTATTTTCCTGGAAGTCGTGTTGTACAATGTTGCATTCGGGAGAGGAGAAAATTTGCCTGAGTTAACCCTGGATGAGATATGGGAACTGCTTTCAAAGCAATTCCAGAGCAGAAGTTACAGAGTGGGGAAGCCTGGAAAAAGGGATTGCGGCTGCGGGTCACTTCCTGACCAAGCCTGGAATTTCCAAGTGCATTTCCGAAACTACACCTAACCATCGGCGTGGCTTCGATCTGCCTGTTTGTAGCAGGTCTGAAGGGATGAATGGAACATCAGAACAAAGGGCTGAGGGACATGAGTGGGCCAATCGGCCCTTTGACACTACTCCACCAGTAAATAAGGTCATGGTTCATCCCATTGTGGTCCCAGCTGCACTTTTGTCTCCATGTACCATTATCCCTGATTCACCTGTCTATCGAAAACCAGCCTCGATATAATATAATGATTCCGCCATCCCAAACTTCTGGGAAAGGGAATACCCACTTGAGTGAAATCCGACTTTGTGAATTTTTCCTCAGTCCGGTTTTGACTGAGGTTGGAGGGTGTCACTCTTTCCTTTTCCATTCCCACTCATCCACTGCTCACAACAAATTTTAAAGGTAACCTGGTTGGTGATATGACCGATGATAAAGGTCTCAGACGGGTCAGGTTTAGTGGTCGGAACAAGTCAGGCAGATTTCTTTTGCAGTGGTACAGTGGTTAGCACTGCTGCATCACAGCGCCAGAGACCCGCGTTCAATTCCCGCCTCAGGCGACTGACTGTGTGGAGTATGCACGTTCTCCCCGTGTCTGCATGGGTTTCCTCCGGGTGCTCCGGTTTCCTCCCACAGTCCAAATATGTACAGGTCAGGTGAATTGACCATGCTAAATTGCCTGTAGTGTTAGGTAAGGGGTAAATGTAGGAGTATGGGTGGGTTGTGCTTTGGCGGGGCGGTGTGGACTTGTTGGGCCGAAGGGCCTGTTTCCACACTGTAAGTAATCTAATCTAATCTTTCGTCAGACGCAGGTAACTAATAGGGCTAATGAAGCAGCATGTTAGATTTTTGGTTCGCACTGCTGGCTCATATCTGCAAGGAGCTGAGCTCAATTCCAACCTCGTCTGAAACTCTATGTGGCGTTTGAACATTCTTCCCGTGTCTGTGTGGGTTTCTTCCCAGTTCTCCAGTTTCCTCCCACAGTTAAAAGATGTGCAGCTTAGTTTTATTGGCCATGCTAAATTACCGAGAGTAGCAGGGATGTGAAGGTGAAGTGGGTTAGTCATGGGAAATGCAGGGTTAAATGGATAGGGTAGGGGGATAGGCCTGGATGGGATACTGTTCGGTGGATCGAATGTCCTGCTTCCACACTGTAGGGGTTCAATGACAACAGTATCAAGTTTGGGGTCTACGAACTCACAGTCAGTATATACCTGATCCATTCGCCTCAATGCTTTGTATATTTCAATAAGATCATCTCTCACTCCAAGGGTAAACTTTTAACGTCGCCATAATATCAGCCCTTCATGCATGGAATAAATTGAGTGAAACACCTATGAATTGCTTCCCTTGTTACTGTATCCTTTCTCAGATAAGAATGCAAAAATAAAACTAATCACATATGCCAATGAGTCTGTATATTTTTGTTTTTTCCGCGTGTAGTGAGTCTTGGAAACACCCTTCCCTGCAGAGAATTCGAGGCAGAAATATTGAATATTTTTGAGGCAAGGTTCACGAATCACAGATGAGTCAAGGATTATCGAGGAGTGGGCAGCAATGTGCAGTGTTGGGGAAAATGTAGACAGTGGTACTGAATGACAAGGCTCTAGAATATCCAGGAATTAAATGAAATGATAACATCGATCAGGTTTTAACGGGGAAACAAGATGGCAGCGATCTGAAAGGTCAGCGTTGCTGATCTCTGCATCACAATAATGCTCGACCCCACCCCACCACAGTCATTTACTTACAATTGAACACTAAAAGAACTATAGAATCCTTACTAATGCCATTTTGTCAAGTGGAAATGACAAAATATGGGAAAGGATCGAGTAAGTCCCAACACGCAGCGCACCCATCAGAAGCTTTCAGCATGTCTGTGGCCGCACCTGTAACACCCTCTGTTCGTTTAATGGACCGAGTCACTCACCAGGACTTGGTCACCGAGTTCACCAAGTTACGGGAAATGACTGAAACCATGATTGAAGAAAAATTCAGCGGGAGGATAGAACCACTCTCAGCAGTGCTCCAAAAACATGAGCAGCAACTTGAAAGCCTTGGAAACAGAACGGATGAGGTCGAGAGCCAAACTGTAGGGGCAGAGACTGTGACCGATTCCTGTAAGGAGCGGATCCTCACCCTTGCAAAACAGGTCCGTAACTTAGCTGAACAAGGTGACGTCCTCGAGAACAGGGACAGGATGAAGAATGTTCACATAATCGGTCTGGTGGACCGGACATAGGGTGATCAGTCAGTGAGTTTTTTTTGCGAGAACTGGCTGCAAAGATTCCTTCACAACAAAGCTGAAGAGAGACGGGTGAAGAGTGAGACAGTTCATCGGGTTACGGTGCGCGGGTCATACTCCGACCAACGCCCTCACCCTGTCCTTGTGCTATTACATTGTTGCAGGGAAAAACAAAGACTTAGGGAAGCCTCCAGAATACAGGGAAGAGACCCGAAGAGGGCTTCAAGATTATGTTCTTCCAGGTCTTTTCAGCGGCAGTGATTCAGAAAATAAAATCTTTCGATGATAACAAGAGAAGATTAAGGGAACTTGAGATTCAGTATTCCTTAATGAACTCAGCGGTGCTCCGTATGCACTAGTGGATCTTTCAATAGATCCACTAACTGTCCAGAGGTTGTGAAAACTTTATGGGCACTTTAAAGTAGGCTGGATGCGTTATTGGAAAGCGATAACCTTGTTTCTCTTTTTTAAAAGAAAGTTTGATGGCACTTTCTGGTATTAAGCAGAGTTAAATTATAGACGGGGCTGGATAGAGTAAATACTTTTAACTCCTTCATTAGTATTAATGCTCGTTTTTCTCTAGCTTAGTTTGTGTGTTGGGTTGGGCTCAAGCTGGACGGTGTTATGAAGGTGATCGTGATGACTGAATGCCTACCTAAGGGCAGTTCAGTCCCGATGTTTGTGATTAATTGCCCTGGATGCAGTATTGATAATGGGGCAGAAGATAGAGATTTGTGACGTGAAATGCTCCCAGTCGACAGGGGGTAAATGCCCCTCCTGAGTGCCATTGGCACTTTGTATCTTTTTTTGTATTTGTATGTATTTAGTTTTGGAACGTTTTGAGAGCTTATTAGTTGTAGTAGCTTTAGGTTGTATGTTTTTTTAGGCTCTATGATTCTGTTTTCATTGGTGCTCAGCGATTTGTAATTCGAGTTCTTCCTCTCTGGATTTCAAATATTGTTTCAGTGTATAATGGCAAATGTCGTGCTTAAATGGTGTATCTAGAACATTAAGGGGAGCCATTCGCCAGTTAAGAAAAAGGAAAGGGTGGATATTGTCGTATTGCAGAGATGCACTTTGATGACAAGGAACATTTGACATTACAGCAAGCTGGGTTTGATCGGGTTTATTTCTCATCTTTTAACACTAGGAATAAGAGAGAAACCATACTGGTGAGGAAGAATCTTACATTTAAATTATTAGATTGTATTAGATACCCACGGGAGGATTATAACCCTCAAAGATATATGGGGAACAAAGCAGTAGTTTGAATGTTTATTGCCCCCGGTTCACTGCCGGAAATTCCTGATAGATGCTTTTTCCAAATTAAGTAACCTTTCTTCACAGCACATTATCGTAGGAGGAGATTTCAATTGTCTTTTGCACCCACAGTGGACAGTATGCCCAAAGCTCCAAGCACCATCTTTCCAATCTAAGCAATTAGTGGATTTTTGTGTGGAACTGGGGCTGGTGGATGTATGGAGGCAGATCCACCTCATAAACAGGGATTTTATTTTCTTCTTTAACCCGTAGAAATGCCACACTAGTGTTGATGTCTTCCTCACCTTGCAGCAATCTTCAATTCAGTGGTGTTCTGGACAATTGGGAATATTACCATTTCTGACCAATGCAGCGGCATACTTATTGGTTAAGATCAAGGGAAATATAGCAGGTTCAAGACACTGGCTAATCCCTTTATTCTTAAGGATATTAAGTACATTGAGTATTTCTGTAATGAATTCAGATCTTTCTTAGCCATTAATTCAGATTCAACCAGTAACACACCCATTCTATGGGAATTGCTAAGGCTTATGCCAAAGGAACAATTCCTTAGGATGCGGCAGAAGCTGGAGCAGGAACGCTTGCTCCAGGCACGGTTGAAGGCAGCCGAGAGGGCACACTGTGATAGACCCTCGGTGACTCGGCTGTA
Source organism: Chiloscyllium punctatum (assembly GCF_047496795.1). Lineage (NCBI taxonomy): Eukaryota > Metazoa > Chordata > Chondrichthyes > Orectolobiformes > Hemiscylliidae > Chiloscyllium > Chiloscyllium punctatum. The sequence goes on from NC_092762.1 coordinate 24,806,874, forward strand.
GAGGATCACAACGCTTCGGTTTGCAGTGAATTCCATGCTCACACAGACAGCCAAGCACGAACTTACTCTTGCAAAACAAAACCGGGCAAGAAGTTAGCCTATCATGCGATGGAAAAGAGAGCCCCAATGCCATTACCTCAATTAGGGAAGGTACTGGGACCCTTTCCTGCGATCCCATAAAAATTAAAACAGCATTTCGGAGATTTTACTCTGAATTATATCAGATTGAGCATTATGAGGATAGATGGATTAAGCTGGAATCTTTCTTCAAGAACTTGGACCTTCCAGGGGTAACCCCCGAATAAGAGTCTTGCCTTCATTCACCACTGTCAGTGCTGGAGGGTGTAAAGCAGCTTCCAGGCGGAAAGGCGCCCGGTCCTGACAGATGTCCACGTGTGTTTTATGAGGAATTTATAAACCTGTTGTCAGAGCCGATGCTTACTATGTTCGTCACTCACACAGTCACGACTGCATCCCACCATCCTTAAGAGAGGCTCATATCTCTCTTATTCTGAAGAAAAGGAAGACACCGAAAGATTGTGCTTCCTATCGGCCTATCTCACTTCTAAATATTGATTTCAAAATTCTGTCTGAGTCCCTCACATTGAGGATGGAAACTATTTATCCTTCCATTGTCAAGGCAAAGTACTCCCTTAGTAGTCTGCTACTCATAGACAAAATGAGGACAGTTACGAAGTATTACCATTTCCCAATAAATATCAATAATTTTAAAGTAGGGACTGTAATGTGTCCGATCGAGGGCAATATAGCCAAACCCCATTTCTTACCCCAAAACGTGGTGTACCATGTTTCCGACGGGGAATACTGGATTCCATGTTTAAACTATGGACAACCAGTTGGTTTATCTTGCTTGGATGATTTATCTGAGGGAGAAACAATGATGTCCTTTGATCAAAATAAGTCGTAACTAATGACTACCGAGTAGAGATCTGTTCTGTTTTCTTTTTATCAGATCAGAGATGTTATTCAGAAAAGAACCACGCTTTTAATAGACCCGTACAGATCTGATACAGAAAAGAGGGTGCTTATTGCTAAGAACACACTCTCTGTCAGTACCCTTTACCATTTGTTGCAGAGTGACCCCTTAGACGAGACTTTGTGCCTTTATGAGGTCTGCAAACAATTTTGGGGGTTCAGATCTCTTCGGACACAGGGGAGGATATTTGTGAAAATACAAGAAGTATTTCAATCTGTAAGAAGACTTTTGCCCTGAAGTTGAAGATTCATCATAGAGTCTATCTGGCCCCAGACACTCTCTCAAAATTCAAGTGGGAGTATGTCTTAAATACAAAATGACTATGGACACTCTTACTCATTGCTTGTTGACCATCCACCAGCGCTATAGGAGCGGTGTGTTCGCTGCGATGGACAGGATATTGCGGACAGAATTGGAGATGGTTCAGGTTTCCCTTTTCCTGGGCCTGCCCAGTCTACCTTACTCAGATGTGCATAGGAAAAAATACTTCAATACCCTCACTCTCTGAGTTCAGAAAAAAAAAGTTCTGTTGAGTTGGGTGTCTGAAAACCCCCTGGGTCTATTGGTTTGTCGTAACCTTGTCATGGAGCATAGCCCTTTGGACTTTTTAAAAGGTATTTTGCACCATACAATAGAGGATTTTTATTCGTCATGACAGCCCTTTTTGAATTACCAAGGTACAGGCTAATATAGCTATGACGAAATTGACTAATGAATCTAATGTCCAGAGAGGAAGAATTACGAACAAATGAACGTGTATTAATTAACGCTCTTGAAGGTTGAGAGCTATAGTTTTGTTATAATGAGTTCCAGTATTCGTTTTTTATTTTTTATTTTTCTTCGGCCCGTTGATTTACCTTTTCTTATATACATGCACATGGGTGTAATTGTGTTCAATTTGCATTGCTTTTTGAGTTGCGTACTTATTTGTTCATTGAAGCATTAAACTAATTTTCTCTGAATAAAAATATTTTTGAAAAAAATTAAAATGTTAACATGGATAGAATAGAGTCCCAAAGGACAACTTTCTCATCAGTGAGACCACAAATTTTGATTTATCTTAAGGGTCATCACACCTCGGGTGACAGGATGATGTTGAGAGGGTGTGCCCTTCGTAGCAACCTCTGTCTGTGTGGGGAACTGAACATGCGCTGTTGGCTTTCCTCTGCATCACAAGCCATCCATCCAGCCAAAAGATTGCGAGACTGTGTAACTGCTATAAATAGAAATAGCCAAAGTCAATGTAAAATATAAACTTTGATAAGAAGGAAAAAAAAGGTACAATTCAGATAACGGTCAAGATAGTTGCTGAGGGGGAAAAATCTCCGCTGGAAATTGTACGTTATAACGAGAGAGTTGATTGGATGCTATCTTTGGTTGAATAAGTTGAACCAAGTGAAATAACCGGAATTACTAATTGTGATTGGATGTCGATAACTATACAATATGAGTACATTTTTGATTGGTCTCTGTGAAGCATTGTATGAAAGTAAAAAGCTGATGGAACATATTTTTTGGAGGGTTGGTCCCCATGGGAAATGCCTCCCGAACACATGCTTGAAAAAACCCAGGGTAGAAAGTGCGTGAGTGTCGTCTGGTTGTGACAGGAAACCAGGGGGCTGAATGATTGAAAGTTCCTGCAACGTGAAGCTCAGGAGACAATCAGATCACCACCCATCTTATTAAATGGTACAGCACATTTGAAGGGCGGAATGGACTCAATGTGAATTTTAATTGCATATGATTTTGAAAAAACTGTTCCTTCACCTCATGTTTTACACACTGGGGCACTGTCATTTTCCTGAAACTGGGAATTATTTGGAATATTATCTAGAACATTCCATAATCAACATTCTCTGGAGAATTCTACAATCTGTGGAGATATTACAAAAGAAAGAGACACGGTGGTGGGTGGGGGGGGGGGGGGCGGGGGCGTGCTGTATGCAAGAGTGAGAGTGGTGGAGCATTAGCCTTGTTCGGATGTCGTTACTGGAACAGACATACATTGAGTGTGAGGGATCAACAGCATACGATGCCCCTTATCCTCACAGAGTTGGGAATGTTATCGATGTTTGTCCTGTAGTGCTGGTCATTGCTAAACATCTCAGATACTGCACTGAGCTGGGTGGTGAGCTCAGATCATGCTTGGTGGGTCTGGTGGTACTAGGGAAGAGATGTACTAAACCATCCGCCAGGATATCTGTGACTCTGTTGACAAACCGTGGGGTAATTGACCCTTATCTGCTATGCTCTGGGTAAAACGTACATGACAGCTCCAAACTGAGGAAAGCTCAATCGAGTGCCCATTGTCCTTTTAAAGATGGCACGAGTGCCAGCAATAATGGAATATCCAGTGGCATCTGGGAGATAGTGGGTACCTCCAGCCAAAGTGGGTGGAAGAATCGGGTTAACATTGAATGAGAGTGACACAATGGGTTAGGGCGGGTAGTTAATGAGGTGAGTTCGGTAAGATAGCACCAGAAAACTAGTTTGGCCTCGTGCAAAGAATCCCCCTGTCACACTCAATGGAAATCACTCAAAGATAAATTATTGTTAGATTCAGACGGATAAGTTGAACACTCTGCTGACCCCATTCACATTTACAGAGCTGCAGAACAAATCCTCATCCAAAACTCCCCATCATCTGAACTCACACCTATATTCTGTTCACCATCATTCCTGGTAATACTGGCGTATTTTACTGGATGCTATCGAAATGTCTATATCTCAGCATTCTGAAACATGTGAGCACATCCTTCCATGATATTGTTGCTCAATCTCACCCTCTCTGTCTATACCCAAAACCACTTTCATTTACAGTCATGCACGGAGACAGGACCTTCAGCCAAAACTGATCCATACCAACCAAAATGTCCGTCCACATTAACCGCAATTCCCTGCACTTGGCCCATATTCTTCTCTGCCTTTCCAATTCATATATTGTTCGAACAATGTGCAGCGAGGTTTTGTGATGTCAAGGAAGGCTTCAGGAAAGATCTCGCTGAATCTACCATTCATCTCACCCCAGCAATCAGATTACACAGAAACAATTTGACTAGAGATTATAAACAAGAAGTACAAGCAAATACTGGTGGGAGATGTGTATGGAAGTCAATACTGCAGGGAAAAAATGTACGTTCTAAACAGGAGATTAGATATACAAGCGTTTGCAGGCAAAACCCGACGGGTCTGGTACTATTTGAAGGAAGAAAGTCGGAAGTTTGACCCTCGAATAGCATAGCAGGTTAGGGCACATCCAAGGAGCAGGAAAGTCTATGTTTCGGTCATCAGCCTTTCATCATGAATTTACTTCAGAATTCACTTTTTCCTAATCCTCTGTAGGAAGAGAGTGAGTCAACATTTTTAATTTGGGATTTCTTCATCAGAACAGCTTTTATTTTTGATCTCTAGTATATGCAGCTCTTTGTTTTATTTTAGATCAGCAATTATCTTGCATGTTGCAGTATTAATGAACAACTTGATCTGGGAAGAGGGGAAGGGGTGAGGGCAAAGATCAGGCAGTGTGTCAGTCACAGCTTAAGGCCCTGTGGAGGTAAAGGAAGGCTTGTTGGAAGCACCACATTGGAATTCGGCATCATTTGAACAGATGTGACAGATTCAGAGAAAGTGGGAGGATGCAGTTTCTCGCGCAGCTGGTCATTGAGTGTCACAGTGGAGAGCAATACTGCCTTACAGCATCAATTACCTGGGTTCGATTCCACCCTTTGGTGACATTCTGTGTGGTGTTTGCACGCTCTCCTTGTGTGTGCGTGAGTTTCCTCTGGGTGTTTGGTTTTCCTCTCACAGCCAAAAATGTCCAGGTTAGATTCAGTGACCTCAATAAATTGTTCCACTGTATCCAGGGATGTGCAGGTTCGTTGGATTGTCTGTGGAAAATTTAGAGTTACCGGGGTAACGTTTCAGTTTGTTGCTCGGGATGTTATCAGGAGGGTCATTGTGGGCTCTGTGGGCCAAATGGCCTGGTTCCACACTGCAGGGCTTCTTTAATTTGTATGTACCTGTCTGTGTTTGAAAACACTTCCCAGGATGCTACCTATAAGTGCTAACACAATTTGCCTTAACAAAATATTACACCTTCCGTTTCTATCTTTAATGTGAATGTCTCTGTCCATCTGATTCTTTCCCTGGCCTTGGTTTTTCGTTATGTATTGTATCGAATGCTGGCATCATGAATTTCAGAAATAATGTAATGGTGTGTGTCAGGCTATTGTTCACTTCCTGTTGTGTCCCAAGTGTTACTCCATGGACAGGGGAGTGTGTGCTGTGCTGTTGTTCACTTCCTGGTGTGTGCCTTAAGGTGCTTCATGAAGAGGTGCGTGTGTATTCAGGGCAGCTGTTCACTTCCCGGTGTGCCCCACGTCGTCCTCCATGTTAGACAGCGGTGCGTGTGCTGGGCTTTTGTTCACTTGCTGGTGTGTCCCATGTGGTGCTCCATAGACAGGGGGTTGTGTTTCGGGTTATTACTCACTTCCCAGTGCGTACCAAGTTGTGCTCCATGTTGGACAGGGAGTTTCAGCATCTTTGACTCATGTCTTTAAAACTTGGTCTGTGCCTGTCTACTGAACGCCTGTGTTTGTCCCTCTCAGCTGATCACGTGGTCAGGAACAAGAGGAGGACCCTGAAGTATAATTATAAAGGAGGAGATATCTCACTTTTAGTGGATGGAAGTCTGATTGTCTCCTGTTATTGAAAAGTTAGTGGAGGGGATGGGGATGGGGATGGTTTGCTGGAGGTTGTGCTGTGAGCTACCTCAGACGTTCATGGAGACCTGAGGATTTGGTGACCCAACTCTGGATGGAGCATTGGGACTGTAGTTATAGCATCAGTGTGTGTAACATGAACAACAAATGGAGAAGAGGCTGCAGAGCATGGACGCTCTGAAACCACGGACTGGGTGTGTGTGGGGAAAGGGATCTGCTAAATCTGTCTGGTCTTAAAGTAGCACAGACTCTCACTCTCATCCTTAAACATACACGCACACACACCCTCTTTCGCTCACACACATGGAAAGAAACATACACACCCTCTCTCTCTCACTCGCACGCCACCTCCATCCTCCCCCCACCCCCCGCCACATACACACTCCGCATCTCTCGCACAGACACACCTATAAATCTGGGGGGCTAATTTGCGTTTGCAGTTTTATATTTGGTGGATAGATTGTATTTTGTTCAAAACAACATTCAATTTTTACGCAGCCAATCATGTGGCATTTTATAAAGTCTTGCAGTGGAAATAAAACCAGTATGACTCCAGGGTGAAAAAAGTCGGACTCCACACAAGACCTTCCATGGTTTATGCAGGGAAGGTCACATCTTAGCAAACGTAATAGAATTCTTTGAGGAATGAAAAAGTTGATAGTGGAGAAAGGGATGTAGATGTCATGTACATGGACTTCAGTAAGGCGTTTGATGAGATAGACTGATGGAGAAGGTGAAGTCGCAGAAGTCCATGGTGTACTAGCTCGATGGATTAGAGAACTGGCTGGGCAACAGGAAACAGAGTGTCGTAATGGAAGGGAGTTTCTCAAAATGGACAATTGTTCTGTGTGGTGTTTCACAGGATCCGTGCTGGGACCACTGTTTGTTGTGATATACTACATGATCTGAAGGAAGGTATAGGTGGTCTGATTAGCAAGTTTGCAGATGACACTAAGATTGGTAGAGTAGCAGAAAGTTGAGTGGACTGTCAGAGAACACAGCTGAATGTGAATAGATTGGAGAGTTGGGTGGCGAAAAGGAAGATGTGAGGTGATGCATTTTGGAAGATCCAATTCGAGAACTAATTGTGCAGTAACTGGAAAAAGCCCTGGGGAAAATTGATGTGCAGAGAGATCTGGGTATTCAGGTCCATTGTTCGCTGAAAGTGGCAGGTCGATAGAATGATCAAGAAGGCATACAGCATAGTTCCTTCCTGCATTCTAACAATTTAAGAAGTGGAGAACCACAGACCAGTTAACCCGTCACGAACAGGAGGGAATCTGTTGGAATCGATTGCGTACAAGTGTAGGTAGGCCGTATTACAGTTATATAGGACTTTGGTTCGGTCACATTCAGAATACTGCAGACAGTTCTAATTGCCACATTACTGAAAGGTTCTGGATGCTTTGGAAAGAGGGCAGAAGATTTTCACCAGAATGTTGCCTATTATGGTGATAACGACATATAAAGAGAAATTTGGTAAATTAGGATTAATTTCATTAGAAAGATGAAGGTTGAGGGAGGACTTCATTGAGGCCTACAGAATCTTGAGAGATGTAAACAGGGTGGATAGCAAGAAGCTTATTCCCAGAGTCGGGGACTCAGTTACTAGGGGTCAAGAATTCAGGATGAAAGGGGAAACCTTTATTGGAGATATGCTCGAAAAGTTCTTTGCGCAGAGGGTGGTGAGTGGCTGGAATGCGTTGCCAGCTGAGGTAGTAGAGATGGGGACGATAGCGTCATTTAATATGAGGAAGCAGAGGTATCCAGATCCTTAGAAAATAGGGGACAGATTTAGATAGAGGATCTGGATCGACACAGGCTTGGAGGACTGAAGGGCCTGTTCCTGTTCTGTGATTTTCTTTGTTAATTGTAAATACTGGCGAAAAGCGTCTGTTGGTACTTGAAAGGAAAATGAAATCAAGATCAAATGTGACACAGCGTATGTCTGGATACAATAATTTATTGTAGAGAACAGAAAAATGACAAGGAGACGAAACAGTTAATTGCATCTGTCTTCAAAGATGACTTCCAGAAAATCTCCCAGAAATACCAGGTCACCACGGGATCTTTGTAACTAAAGACTAAAATAATTCATATACAGTTATGAAGTTGTATTTGGAAACAGAACTGGGATGAGGATTGATCAGTCTGACAGACGGGATATAATTCAAACTGAAATTTCAGAGAAAACAGCAATACACATGTTGATTACAATAGGGACAACTGTACTTTTCTGTATTCACTTCAGAAGGTTATAAATGCATTCAAATGATTAACGAAGGGAAGGAGTGGGAGAGTGAAGGACTACAGGCCAGTTAGTTGTTATCCGCAGTAGGGAATCTGTTTCAACCTTTTGTAACGAAGATCTTTTTGGACACTGAGAAAGTAATAGCAAATTTCAAGTGAATTGTTCTGCACTTATGAAAGGGAAGTTACAATTTACAAAGTTTTTCTTGAAGATATCTCTTGTATTTGTAAATAATGGCAAATCAGTGAATATGGTACAGTCAGATATTCAGTACGAGTTTTAATTAGCACACGCAGTAAGTTAGCAGAAAACATTAAAGCAAAGTGTATTGGAAGGAACATATGCAAACAGGGGAAGGTAAGCACTGGAGAAACTATTGGAGAACAGAGGTGGTGGTAGAAGGTTGTTTGTGTGACTGCAGCCCGGTGTACGCTGGTGTGCCACAGGTTTCAGTGCTGTCTCCCTTTAAACGCCTTCATTTAAAGGGAATCCGAATACAGATGAAGAATCAACTAGACTCAAAGTGTTAACTTAATCTCTCTTTGCGGACGCTGTCTGACTCACTGTGATCTATAGCATGTGTTGGTCTCAGTGCAGATTTTGCTTCTGCAGTGATTTGCTCCTACTAGAAGTAAAGACATTCTGCACGAGTAACACAGAGATTTGGGGAGACTGTACCTGTACAATTTTGATGTCGTGATCTAAGTAAAATAAACTGATCACATATATTGAATGGGCTTTCTCCAGATTAATTCCTCAGATGGCACAATGGACTGCTGAGGAGACTTGGTCTGCGATCAAGGTAGAAATTTGTGTTTGAAACTGGAGACGCTGATTGATTGTTATATGAGAATTTCACGTCTGTTTTACTTGGGAAAAGGAGGAGGCAGATACAGAACTCAAGAAGATGGACTGGTATAAAATTGGACCAATCCCCAAGTCCAGATCAGTTACATCTCAGGCTGCTGTTGGAGACAAGGGATGAAAGGCGCTGATGCAAATTTTTAAATAGAATCTGGTCACAGGTGAGGTGTCCGAGGACTGGAGAACACCCTTTATTGGAAGGGTTGTAGAGATAGAACAGGGAACTATACACCAGTGTGTTTCAGATCAGTGTTAAAGAAAATTTTGCACAAGACAGGTGGTGTTAGAAGGCTGTTTGTGTTACTGGAGACCGGTGTCCCCGGTATACCAGAGTGATCAGTGCTGTGTCCATTATTACTTGTGGTATTCATAAATGGTGCAGGTGTGGATGTAGAGGGGGAGTGGGAGTGTGATAAGTAAGTCTGTGTTTGATACAAAGATTGACCGGGTGATTGGCAGTGAGGTGGAAGGTCTTATGTGACAGTAAGATACAGATGGAATGGTCAGATGGGTGGATCAATGGCAGATGGAATGTAACTCTGATAACTGAGGTGATGCACTTTGGCAGAAGGAACTAAATGGGGAATACGCAATGAATTGTAGCACACAAGAAAGATCATAGGGAGCTTTTACACACATTCTTGACTGTGACGTGGGAGAATAAAAGGTTACGTAAGAAGTCAATGGAAGCAGTTGGCATAACCTTTACTCATCGAGGCATAGATTACAAGATCGATGTAGCACTTTGTTGAGGCCAATATGGAATACTATGTGGAGTTCTGGGAGCCACATTACAGGAAGGATGTGATTATTCTGGAGGGGGTGCAGAGATTCACCTGGATGTTTCCAATGATGGAGCATGTCAGCTATGGAGAGAGGCTGAATAAGCTCGGATTGTTTAGTTTGAATGAGAGAAGGCTGAGGGGGACGTGATTCAGAAGGATAAGATTAGAGGGACATGGACAGGGTAGATAGACAGTAGCTGTTCCTTTTAGTCAAATGGCCAAGAACAGGGGAGCACATGTTTAAAGGGAAGGATTTGAGGTTTAGAGATGATCCGGGGATTGTTTTTCACCCAGAGGGTCATGGAATCTGGAATGGACTTCCGAAGGTGGGGCAGTTATCACGGGTAATCTCACAACCATTAAAAATTATTTGGGCGAGCACTTGAAGTGTCATACCATTCATGGCTACGGGACTGATGTAGGAAATTTGGAATAATATAAATCGTGCGGTATTTTTGATGGTACAGAGTCTATGCTTCTGTGATTATATGTCTGTGGAAGGTCAATCATTGAACAGCTTAAGACAGCAACTAATGGGCTTTGGAAGAGTACATTTACAAGCGTGAAATGTAAAATCGTCTCAACGTACAATATACCAAGGTGAAATGTTGGAGAAGATAATTGTAGCTTCCTTACAGTCCAAAACCAACGAATGGAGAAGAGGAAAATGGCAGACTATGAAGCATCTACTTCAGTTCTGCCTTCATGATAGGATATTAAAAAAATGCTTCCAAACAATTTGAGGTCTACTGAGAAAGAAAGGAAATACAATCAATCACTAACTAAGCAGTTTTGGAGAAAGTATTTGTACTGAAATCTGATAAATCCCCATGGAATGATAATCTATATCTCTGATTCCTAAAGAAGGTGGCCATGGGAATAATGGATACTCTGCTTTCCGTGTTCCAAATTCCAGGTGATTGAATTGACAGATTTGAGAGCAGCAAATGGAATCCCAATATTTCTAAAGGAGGCAGGGAGACAGCAGGAAATTACCATCTGCTTAGTACCAGAGAAGCAATCAGGACAATACAAGAGTCTATTTGAAAGAACGCTTTGCCAGGGAACTTTGAGAATTATGTTAATTTGAAAGTAATGAACATGGATCAAGTCAATACCAAATTATTAATGGAGAATAATATTGAAGATTCCGACTGCGAAATAAATTATGGCGAAGCAATAGATGCAGTGAATTTGCATTTTCAGAAACATTTTTGATGATGTCCCAAGTGTAGTGTTGTGACAATGCTACTCCTTTAACAAGGTTATGCTGTCTTTGTTTTTCTTTCATAGCAGTCTGAAAAGCAGCGAATCCAAAGAGTCTGGGTTTGACAACTTGGGAATGCTTTCAAGTTGAAAATTAAAACACGTACAATGAGGAGCGAGCTATGTTAGATCCGGTCCTGTGTAATGAGACAGGAATAATTAATGACCTCTTAGTTAGGAATCAACTTGGAAGGAATGATGACAGTATGGTTGAATTTAAAACACAGATGGAGAGTGAAGATAAAATTTAATACCAGGGTCCTGTGCTAAAACGAAGGAGACTACAACAGAATGGAGGGAGGACGTGGCAAAAGTCAACTGGAAACAAATACTTTATGGTGAGAGTTGACGAGCAGTGGAGGATTTTCAAAGGATTTTTTCAAAGTCCTAAGTAAAAGTATATTCAGTGAAAAGGAAAGACTCTCAGAAAAGGGACAGTCTGCCGTGGGTGTCTAAGCAAATACGCAAGGCTATCAAATTGATAGAGATGGAATGCAAAGTGGTCAAGAACAGCAGGAACCTAGAAGATTGGGAAAAGATTAAAGATCAACAGAAAGCCACGAAAAAAGCTATAAAGAAAAGTAAGATAGAACACGAGAAAAAAAACTAGGACAGAATATGAAGACAGATAGCAGATAATTCCCTAAATATATAAAATTAAAATGAGTGGCTAACTTCAATGTTGGTCCTTGAGAGGATAAGAAGGAGCATTTAGTTACAGGATATGATGAAATGGCTGAGGCATTGAACAGGTATTTTGTATCAGTCTTCATAGCGAACGACACTAATAACATGTCAGTGATCGACGAAGAGATTAAGATTCTAGATTAGAGTGGTGTTGGTAAAGCACAGCAGTTCAGGCAGCATCTGAAGAGCAGAAAAATCGACGTTTCGAGCAAAAGCCTTTCATCAGGAATGCTCTGAACTGTTGTGCTTTACCAGCACCACTCTGGAATCTGGTTTCCAGCATCTGCAGTCCTTGTTTTTACGAAAGAGATGAAGGTAGGTGAGGACTTGTTAACAATCATTATTACAGAGGAGGTAGCATTGGGTAAGCTAATCGAGTAATGGAGATAAGGTTAGACGAATCCCCTGGCCCTGATGTAATGTATCCCAGGGTACTAAAACGATAGCAGGAGAAATAACAAGTGCACTTGTGGTAATTTTCTACAATTTGCTGAACTCTGGGGTCGTCCCAGCAGATTGGAAAACAGCAAATGGAACGCCATTGTTTAAAAAGGCAGGTCGATAAAAGTTGGGGAATTATAAACCAGTTAGCTTAATCTGAGTAGTGGGGAAGATGCCTTGATAATATTATCAAGGAAGAAATAGCAAGGCATTTTGATAGAAAACGGTCCATTGCACAGATGCAGCGAGGATGCATGAAGGGCAGATCATGCTTAACAATCTTTTGGAAATCTACGAAGACATTACGAGCAAGATAGACAACGAGGCCGCAGTGGATGTGGTGTATCTAGGTTTCAAAAAGGCTTTGATAGGGTGCCACATAGTAGGCTGCTGCATAAGATAAGATGGATGGCGTTACGGCTGAAGTATTAACATGGATAAAAGATTGGTGGACTAACGGGAAGCAAAGAGTGGGTATAAATGAGTGCTATCCTGGCTGGCAATCAGTGCTGAGTGGTGTGCCTCAGGGATCAGTGTTGGGGTTGCAATTATTCACAATTTATATTGATGATGTGGAGTTGGGAGCATGCGTAGTTGGTCAAAATTTGCAGATGGCACGAAGATGAGTGGTAGATCAAAGTTTGCGAGTACTGTGAAACGTTGCAGAGGAAAATAGTTACATTGCATGAATGGGTATAGGTCTGGCAGATGGAATACAATGTTAAATATGAAGTAATCTTTTTTGTTAGGAGTACCAGTAAAAAGGATTATTACTTGAATTGTAAAAAAGTTACAGCATGCTGCTGTGCAGAGGTACCTGGCTGTCCTTGTGCATGAATCACAGAAGGTTGATCTGCAGGTACATAAAATAATTAGGAACGTAAATGGTATTTTGTTCTTCATTGCAAAAGGGGTTGAATTTAAAAGCAGGAAGGTTATTTTACAGCTGTACAGGGTGCTGGTGAGGTCATACCTGGAGTATTGTGAGCAGTTTTGGCCTCCTTACTTGCAAAGCAATGGACTGGCAGTGGAGGTTATGCAGAGGAGATTCACTCTGGTGAATCTGGAGTTGAGGGGGTTGTCTAATGAGCAGAGACAGAGTAGATCAGCATTATATTCATTGGAATTTAGAAGAATGAGGGGAGGATCTTATAGAAACATAAACAATATTATGAAGGGAAGAGGTCAGAAAAAAGTAGAGAGGATGGTTCCACTGTCAGGTGAAGCTAGGACAAGATGGAATAACCTCAATATTAGAGGGAGCAGATTTAGGATTGAATTGAGAAAGAACCTTTTCACCCAGAGGCTTGTAATTCTATGGAATTCCCTGCCCAGTGAAGTAGTTGACGCTACTTCAGTAAATGTTTTTCGAGCTGAGATAGATATGTTTTGAACAATCAAGTAAATAACGGATATGGTGAGAGTGCGGGTAAGTGGATATGGGTCCACGAGTCGATCAGCCTTGATGTTACAGAATGGCTGAGCAGGTTAGAAGGACCAGGTGGCCTACTCCTGATCCTCGTCCTTCTGTTCTTATGAAAGTTGAATGGCCAGTTCTCCCAGCGCAGACCCTCTGCTTTGATTTGTTTGGACTGATTTTTCACAGACTGGCTGTTTACTGAAAGCAGGCAGCCAGTTATGAAGCTATCAGGCCAAAGAAGAAGTTCCATGCTGATCCCCCCGCCCCCTCTCTCTGATATCTCTCCTGGAAGAAACTGGGTTTGATTTTTCCTTTCGAATTTTCCATGGGGTGTTTATGGCGATTGTTTCAAGTACTTCGAACAACACCTTAGATTATTTAGATACAGATTACTTACAGGGTGGAAACAGGCCCTTTGGCCCAACAAGTCCACACCAACCCCCCAAAGAGCAACTCATCCAGATCCAATTGTCTACATTTACCCCTTCGCTCTGCGCAATTGCTCATGGCCAATTCAGCTAACCGGCGCATTTTTGGACTGTGCGAGGAAACCGGAGCACCCGCAGGAAACCCGCGGAGAATTTGCAAACTCCACACAAACAGTTGCCTGAGGCAGTAATTGAATTCGGGTCCCTGGCGCTGTGAGGCAGCAGTGCTAACCACTTTGCCACGGTACCACCCAATGGCTTTCAACCAATTTCAGATTCTCGGTTGAGAAATGAAGTGCTACTGAAGACCAGAAAGCTTCACCTGGACGATTAGCTGAGTAGCCAACTTTTAATATTTTTAAATATTTATTTATAAAACTTTAAAATGCGAAAAGCTGGGAAAAGTCACTTTAGTTCTACCTACTGTGGAAGTAGTAGCATGGAAATGGCTTTTAATTGGCTGTCTCTTGGTATTGTCATCCCTAATCATGTCACACAGTAATGCACCACATCTATGTAGGCTGAATTGAAAGTCAGTTCTTCGTCTTCCCATGTACCCACTCCTTATGAATTTAATTTGCTTACATCATTAAGTTAGGATAATCTGTTGGGTTTTCGGATAGGTTGTTATTCTGCATGCTATTCTCTTCTGTTTGTGTTTCATTCCGTAACCTTGAAAATAAATTCTGTTTTATTTAAAACTAAGTGGCTTAACAAGCTGTGTCACTCCTGGAATATCTTCCTTACACCTGCTTAAGGCAAGAAGCAAAGTTTGAGTCTGCACTACTTCCTTAAAATGACTTGAGGTGTTCTGTCCTGGCCCATATCAGTGTGCAACAGTGAGATCAAATATACTGGCATGGGTTGAGAATGGTAGAGAGCTGAAAGAAAAAGTGAGTCAGAATAAACAGTTCCTTTTTTTTGGAGTGGAAAGCAATTACGAGCAGGATGATCCTGGAATTGATGTTTGGCACCCATCTATTCAGGAAGTAGATTAAACATCTGCTCTGGGGTACTAAATGGAATGTTTCAAAATCTGCTGATGGCAGCAAACTGAGAATTGATTGGATGAGGCGGATGTAAAGAAGTTAAAGGTAATTGAGACACGTGGAGGAAATGGGCAAATACGTGGCAGATGAACAGCAATGTGGATGAACGTAACACTGAACATTTTGGTTGGAAAAATATAATATCAGGCTAGCATTTCAAAAGGAATTGATGTGAAATGTTGGTCGATGAAGATAGTAACGTGCATACTTTGTTGACTTCTTCACTGAACTCTGAGGTCCATTCACGGCAGTGCATTCTGAAGCCAGACGTCAATACTGGGATTGGCACTGGCACATATGCCAGTGGGTATATGTAACATTGAAAAGGATCTGGATCTCCCTGTACACCAGTCACTGAAAGCATTAACGGAGCAACTGAAAGCCTTTAGGAAGGTAAATGATGTGTTGACCTTCATTTCCGGGGAATTTGAGTCCAGGAATAAGGGTATTTTATTACAACTCTACTTGACCTTGGTGAGACCCCATCTCGAACATTGTGCAGTATTGTGTGCAGTTTTGGTCTCCTTACCTAATAAAGGACAAACCTGACATTGAGGGAGAGCAGCAAAGAATGACCATACTGATCTCTGGGATGACAAACTTGTTGTGGGAGCAGAGTTTGGGGCGACTGAGTCTGTATTCCATGTGGTTTAGGAAAATGAGTGTAGATCTCAGTGAGATATATAATACTCTGACAGGGCGAGATTTATTGGAAGCAGGGATGATAATTCACCTACTGGGACGTCTAAAACAAGCAGCCACAATATTAGGTACGGCCAGGGCACTCTGCATTGAGATGAGAATAAATGTCTGAACTCACAGACTGGTGAAGCTGGGAATTCTATGCTACACAAGCCTGTGGAAGGCAAGGCACTGAATTTCGTTAAGTATTTCTTGACACTAAAGGGACGAGGTTGCAGCAGAAGTTTGGTGTGGGGAGAAAGGATCAACCATCGTTATATTGAATGGGAAAGCAAAATTGATGGACCGAAGTTCCTAATTCATATTGTTCCAATAATTAATCACTTCAAAGGATATACAGTATGCAGTGTTTGGGAAAAAAAATTGAAGAGATGTTAGACCAAAAACTAGAATGGGGGAGGCTCAATGTGTTGAATGACCTATTCCCTCCCCAATGTTTCTGTGCAGTCTGTGTGAAAACTCTATAACTGTGTCACAAGCTCTCAGCTGTTAGGAAGGAGGCATCTTCTGGATCAACAAGACTGTGTTTCCCATTACCTTTTCTCATACCGAGATTGGTGCTGGGTGTTCTGTTCAATTTTATCCATTAAGGGCTCGGAACAGTTTGATGCAACAGAATGTCTTGCTTGGCATTTTAGAGACCGTTGAAGATTTTGCCACATGTCTGTCGTGTGGAGGCACTTTTCGGCCAGAATAGGAAAGCAGGGGAGATTCACTGCCTGAAATTACATTGGGAAGGCAATTGGTGTTTACAATCGACTTGGCTTCAAGGTCACTGTTACTGACAGCAGATTTTAGATTTCGATATTTTATTAGTTGTTTTTAACTTCCACCAGCTGCCAGAGCATTAGCCTGGTCGGGATTGGTAATCCGGTGACATTTCCACAACAGCACCATCTCCACATGGGGACCAATCGGAAACCACACTGAGCTGATAATTTCTGTGCTGCTTGACAGCTCTGTCAAAAATAACTCACACATTTTTGTCTATCGTGATGGGACTGAGGGGGTGGTAAATGATCAGATTGTAATTATTCTTCTCTTAAGGGATTGGACATAGTTGAGGAATTTTCCACGTTGCCAGGGAGATATCAGAGTTGGAGCTGGAATGAAACAGTTTCCCAGAGACACGGCTTGTTATGCAGCACAAGTTTTCAGTCCTATTGCAGGAATGGTGTCAGGGCCCATTGCCTTTTTCTTACCTACTGTGTTCAGCTGTTTCTTCATGTCACATGCAGCAAATCGAATTGGTTGGGCATCATCTAAGGGATACTTGTGGCTGAGGATGGTGCAGACATTGCATACTGTCTTTTACACTGATGTGCAGCAAAGTTCCATTCTTTCGGGGAATGGCAAAGCAATAACCTAGTGGTATTGAGCTGTTAGTCTAGCGACCCGGGCAATGCTCATGTGACCTCAGTTCGAATACTGCCACAGCAAATGGTGGAATTCAAATCCAATAAATATTTGGAATTAAGAGTCTAATGATGATCAAGAAACAGTTGCTGATTGTGTGAGAAACCCATCTTGTTCACAGATGCCCTTTCGGGAAGGAAACTGCCATTCATTCCTGCTCTGGCCTACATGTACCTCCAGACCCACAGTAATGTGTTTGACTCTTAACTACCCTCCGGGCAATACAAGATGACCTATCCAGCGACACACTAATCCCATTGAATAATTTAAAAAAATAATATTTGTGGAGTCCTCTTCTTTCGTCATTAGTTTCATAGTTCAACTCCATTTCTGACTAGCTGTGGCAGGACTGCAGAGCTTCGATCTGATCTGTTTGCTTTGTAATCATTTCGTCCTCTCTATCAGATGTTAGTCCTGTTGTTTGCAATGTATGTGAGTAGTCAAGTGTGGTAGCTTTAAATGGGTTGCCATCAGTTTTAGGTCCACACGGTTCTGAACCTGGTATGTTCACCTACACTCGTGACTGAAACATCATTCAGCTTAATGAGAATAATGGACTGAGGAATTACCCTGGGCAAAAAGTTACAGATTGTAACTCAGTACAATTCTCCTTCTGTCCAATTGTGATCTACACTATTACATGAATTCCCGGGTTTGCGCTGTAACGTCTGCAATGCAATTCTGCTGTCTGTCACCCAACTGATACCGAGACCCATTGACCCGCACCCCGTGAGCTACTCTGGTTTCTGATGTGGTAGCACTTCCATTTCCATATTCTCATCCCTCTGAGCGTTTGTTTATTGTGTCACACCTCTTACTTGTCAGGTTTTTCAAAACTCCAAAACGCATTCCGTGAGGGATCACCATGGCTCAGTGTTTAGTGCTGCTGCCTCACAGCGCGAGGGACCCAGGTTCGATTCCATCCTCCAGCGCCTGTCTTTATGGAGCTGGCGCATTCTCCATGTGGGATTCTTCTGAGTGCTTTGGTTCCCTCCCACAAACCAAAAATTTGCAGGTTAGGTGCATTAGTCAGGGGTAAATATAGGATAAGAAAATGGGTGTGCTTGGTTTACTCTTCAGAGGATCGGTGTGGACTTGTTGGGCTGAAGGACCTGTTCCACAGTGTAGCGATTCTAATTCTAACATTCATCTGAACGTTTTCCCTTGCAGTTATGCCACTTTCGGTGCTTAAATTGAATGTGCTTCACTCTGCTTCTCTCCATGACGTTCTTTAAGAACTCTGCAGTGTCAATGATTCCAGTCGTATGTAGTTTCAGAACCAAGATATTTGTGCATCTTTTGTTAATTTACACTTCCCAGTGTACGGCAATCCAAGTGGGTCAGGACATTTGAGCAGCTTTGACATACATCTGAGAATATGTTCAAAACCAGAAATTTCAGGAGAAACTCAGCAGGTCTGGCAGCATCTGTGCAGACAGAGAAACAGAGATAGTGTTTCAAGTCCAGCGTGACCCTTGTTCAGAACTGAAAAGGGCTGCTTAATGCCTTGGCTAAAGTGGACGAGCGATGATAGGAAACAGAGCATGTGGAGGTGCAATGGCACAGAGGAATGGGCTTTTAATTGTGGTGAAAGAGAAACAGATATAAAATTGATGTAAATTAAAGTGTAGATGGCAGACATGGGTTGTCTCTATTGAATGCAGGATAAACAAGACACAGATGAGATCATTGGGAGGCCAGGAAGTAGAATACATGAAAAATGGAGGACAGCCATAATGGAGTCAGGCTGTGAATTTGGAATTCTGTATTAACTCCTGCAGGCTGTAATACATCAAAGTGTAAAGTGAGGTGTTACTCGAGCTTGGGTGGTATTTCATTGGAACATTTCAGCAGCTCAGGACCGAAATCTTAGGATGAGCACAAGGTCAGTTATTGAAATGGGAAGCAATGAGAGGCTCAGGGTCATTCCTACAGAGTGAAAGTGGTCCTTGAACAAGTCTCTGTTTGGTCTCCCCAATGTAAAGGAGACAGCATTGTGAGCAGCAATGACAGGAGACCGGATTGATAGAGTGAAAGTGAAATGCTCCTTCACCTGGAAGGTGGGTTTGGGGTCTTGGACAGTGGGGATGGAAGAGGTGAATGGGCATGTGTTGCAGCTTCTGTAATTGCATGGGAATGTGTCATGGGGAGTTGGGAAGTGTTCAGGATGATGGAGGGTGTTACAGAAGAAATGGTCTCTGTGAAATGCTGTCAGTGGTCGCGAGAGAAGATGTGTTTGATAGTGCTGTCCCATTGGAGATGGTGGAATGGTGGAAGATGATTCTGTGAATGTGGATTCTAGTACAGTAGAAGTGAGGACGAGGGGAGATCTATCATTGTTCTGGTGAGGAGGGGACGGAGTGAAGACAGAAGCGTGGGAGATGTGATAGTCACAGCTGAAGGCCCTGTTCAATGGAATTAGCGGACTTCTGATTTGAAGGAAAAGGAGGTCACATCACAGGCAGTTCACTGGAATGTGGCGTCATCAAACAGAAACAACAGAGATGGAGAAACTGGGAGAATGGAGTCAGCTTCCGCTGATCATGTGTTCAGCTACATGCAGAAATCCCCCCTGAATGATTGAAAAGACTTAGACATCTAAATTAAGGCTTTCTGTCTCACATCTGATCTGAAGCGGGATGTGGAAGTAGACCCAGAGGAAGGTCAGTGGGTGTACCTGGGCAGACATTCAAGCAGATATCCAATAACGCTCAGAAATTGTTGTTTCTGTTCAAAAAGAAGGACTCGATTAGAAGATGTACCACCTATGGTTGACAAGGATACTATGATGAGCATTAGTGTAGGGCCAGATTTAGGATGTTTATTTCAGGGATCAGAAGCAGATGCTGGGCATGACTTTCAGCTGTGTTT
The DNA here is from genome assembly GCF_047496795.1 of Chiloscyllium punctatum. Classification (NCBI taxonomy): domain Eukaryota; kingdom Metazoa; phylum Chordata; class Chondrichthyes; order Orectolobiformes; family Hemiscylliidae; genus Chiloscyllium; species Chiloscyllium punctatum. The sequence goes on from NC_092762.1 coordinate 24,826,772, forward strand.
CCTGAATTCTCCCCAGAAACCCCTGTCACTGCTGCTCCATCCTCTTCCCTGCTCCTCTCCTTTCCTGATTCCAGGTTCTCCATCTCAAATTACAGAGCACATTCTCTCACATTATGGTCCCTCCCCACTTCACCAGAAACTCGTTGATCCAGTCTACCTTCCCTGCACTAGCATCAATCTGCGTTTTGTGCTGCCACCTTGCCACTGGTCTCAGTGTGGCTCAGCCTCACCATTCATGTTGCCTTAGACCTCCCACTCACATCTCACTCTGGAAAGTTTCATTGTTGGAGTAAACCGTATTGAAAACACCATTCTCCCTTTGCACTGAATTCACATTGTGATCCCAAATCCAAAAAGTACACCCAGCCTTCATCTCACTCTGCTAAAGGTGCATGCTGACCGTATGGTATAAGAATTCTTTTTTTTTAACATAGAACTGGCCAAATATACGTTTTCACTGTTGAGATCATCACCCCCTTTAGACAAAGGAATTTGTTTGCTTGACGTCTCATTAGCACGAGTAAGAATTGCAAGCTGCCTTAGCATTGTAACATGGAGAAAAACAAATTACATTATGAAGTTTGGGCAGTGTGTTGTTTACCTGTCACTTTTAATACTGTTACAAATTTGCAGTGGTTATCTTTAAATGTTTGCTCTTGAAGCTAGAATCAGATGGAGTGTTGAGGGGTGACATTCTAGATGTTTTAATATCATGGGAGGCATGGATAGGGTGAATAGCCAAGGTCTTTTTGAGAGGATAGGAGAGTCCAAACATAGATGATGTAGCTTTAAGGTTAAAAGGAGGAAATTTAAAAGGGACAAATGGACAACATTTTCACACAGAGGGTAATTTGCTTATGGAATGAGCTGCCAGAGGAAGATGCAAGTGCAGCTACAACAGTTCAAAGACATTTGGACAAATATATAAATGGGAAACGTTCAGAAGCATATGGGCCAAATGCAAGCAGATGAGACTAGTTTAGTTTGGAAAACCTGGTCAGCATGGACAAGTTGGACCAAAGGGTTTGTTTGTGCACGATATGACTGTATAAATCAAAGGAAGCAAGGAAAAAGGGAAGAAAGATATGATGTAAGAAAACTGGCAAGAAATATAAAAGCAAGCAGTGCAAGCTTTAATATGTATTTAAGAAAGTTCAAGATGAATGTATGCCCTTTGGTAGAAATGAAGTCAGGAAAATATATTGAGGATGTTTGGAGGGTATGCCTAGAGGGAACAGACAGATAATTTACACCAGAATTTTATATCATTCCTCACATTAGAAGGCACTGTAAGTATTTCAATGATATAATCAAAATAGCAATAAGAGTGAAGTTAGTGAACTGCCTCTAACAAAAGGAAAAAGGCTTTTTAATAAACAGATAAGAGTAAGGGTACGCAGGTCAGCAGTAATCCACAGTTGGTTTTAAAAGCGGCGGTTACAGAGTGACTGGTGTTCCTGTGAGAAATATTTCATAACTCTTTGGATTGCAGGAATTTTCCAGTGAAACTGGAGACCCTTCAATGGGGCGCCTGTTTTCAAGAAAACAGCGAGACTGAAAGCAGTAACCATTTAGCCTCAATATTATTGTTGGGAATCTGCTAGAGTCTATTATTAAGGAAGGAATTGCAGGACAATTAGAAAAAGCTTCATGCAAAGTCAACATGGTTTTGTGAAAGGCGATCTATATTTTGCCTGTAAAATCATGCAAAGTTTTTTTTCTGGAGATCCCTGAGAATGTAACAAGAGGACATGATAAAGGGGATCTGGTAGACACGAGGCTTTCTCAAGATTTTTCATAAGGTTTCATGAAATAAAACTTGTTACACAAGACAGAAGCTCATAATTTGACAGCTAATATATTAGCATGGGATGACGGTTGGTTAACACATAGAAATCAGACTGTCAGTGTTAATGGATCTTCCTGATGAAATCTATCTGCTGGAGTATCACAAATATCAGTCCAATGCAAGCTTTAGTTACAATCTATACTGAAAGCCGGAGCTGAGTGCAATATATATCCGAGTTTGAGGATGACACTGAGTACCAAAAGGCAGGTTGTTACTTAATGGAGAAGACACCCACAAAAGGATCAGTGCAAAAGGATGGGAATTGTTTTTGTGTCTGAAGCATAACGTCAGCATGCTGATGCAGCAAATAACTAGGTTGGTTCATTAGGCGGGTTCCTGGAGTGAAAGGGTTGAATTATTGAGTACATCTAAAATGGTGAGGCGTTTATTCATTGTAGTTGAAATGAATGTCGATGATATTACTGAAATGGACAAGAGGAAGAGGGGGCTTGACAAGGTAGCTTTCGAGAATGTGGATCAATTCCAGGGCAGAGAGTCGAACTTCGGGTTGTAGACACAGAATAAGGGATATCGATTTCAAACTGAGATACAAAGAAACGTCTTCTTTCAGAAGGGAGTGAATGCCTGGAATTCCCTTACCCAGAGGTTGTGGAGACTGGGTCACTGAATGTATTTACAGACTGGCTGGATTGGGTTTTGACATATCAGCGAGTTGAGGGATACAAGGGGTTAGCGGGAAAGTGGAGTTGAGCCCTGAAGTAGTTCAGCCATGTTCTTATTAAATGACAGTGCAGGCTTGAGGGGCCGAATAGCCTGCTTCTGTTTCTATTTCTTACATTCTTATGTTATGTTTCTGGAAAGTAGTTGGTTATTTTCCTGAAAATAGTGTTGTACAATGTTGCATTCAGGGAGAGCAGAGGATTTGTTTGAGCTAACGCTGGATGCGGGTAGAAGGCTGTATTCACAGTGAATCTGGATCTGTAATATGATCCACATCTGGAGCAGAAGTTACAGAGACGAGAAACCTGAAAAGAGGGATTGGGGTGCGGGTCAATTCCTTGCTCAGCCTGGATTTTCCAATTACATTTCCCAAACTACACCTAACCATCGGGGTGGCCTCGATCTGCCCCTGTGTAGCAGGTCCGAAAGGCTGAATGGAACATCAGAACATAAGGCTGAGGGACACGAGTGGGACATTCGGCCCTTTGACACTACTCCACCAGTTGATAAGGTCGTGGCTCATCTCATTGTGGTCCCAGCTGCACTTTTCACTCCAAGCACCATTATCCACTTCCTATCGAAAATCAGATGAAGCCAGCCTCGACATAATATAAAGCTTCAGTCATCTACTTCTGGGAAGGAGAATTCCTACGTGAATACATTCCCACTTTGTGAATTTCTCCTCACTCCGGTTCTGACTGAGGTTGGAGGGTGTCACTGTTTCCTTTTCTAGTCCCACTCCTTCACTACCCACATTACATTTTAAATGTGACCAGGTTGGTGATATGGCCGATGATAAAAGTCTTAGACTCGGTCAGGTTCAATGATAAGAACAAGTCAAGCAGATCTCTTTAGTCAGACACAAGTAACTAATATAACTAATGGAGGATCATGATGGATCTGTGTTTCACACTGCTGCCTCACATCACCAAGGAGCTGGACTCAATTCCAACCTCGGACGTCCTGTATGTGGAGTTTGAATATTCTCCCTGTGTCTGTGTGGGTTTCCTCCCAGTGTTCCAGTTTCCTGCCACAGTCAAAAAATGTGCAGCCTAGAGTGGATTGGCCATGCCAATTTGCCCATAGTGCCCAGGGATGTGCATGTTAGATGTGTCAGTCATGCGAAATGCATGGTTACATGGATAGGATGGGGGCAGGTCTGGCTGGGATGCTGTTCGCTGGGTCAGTGTGGATTTGATGGGCAGAATTCCCTGCCTCCACACGGTTGAGGTTCTATAACAATATCAAGAAGTTTGGACTATACAAATACCCAACGGATATCTACCTGATACACTCTACTGAAGGTCTTGTATGTTTCAGTAAGATCACCTCTCTTTCGATGAGTAACCATAACATAAGATCTTCATCCCTGGAATACATGAAGTGTAACATTGCTGAACTGCTTCCAATGTAATTATATCCAATCTCAGGGAAGTAGACAAAAACTCACCTCACACCCCAGGTGAGGTTTTTTTTTTGCTTTCTCAGTGCTATGAGTTTTTGGAACTCTCTTCCCCGCAGACCATTGGAGGCAGAGTTATTGAATATTTTTGAGGCACAGACAGAATGTTCATAAGTAGCAACAGAGTCAAGGATTATCAAGGAATGGGCAGCGATGTGCACCATCGGGAAATGTTGACTGTGGTACAAAATGACACTGCTTCAGAACATCCGGCAAAATGAAATGGTAATCTAGAAAACATTTTAAAATGCTAACAGTGATAGAACAGAGTTCCAAGGACCATAGAGCTGCTCTGTCATTAGAGAGAGACCACTTGTGGTCGTTTAAGCTGAGGGTCACCACGCCTCGAGTGATGGGTTGAGGATGAGACAGTGTCCCCATCATGGTAACCTCTGTCACTGTGGTGAAGTGAACCAGCGCTGCTGGCCTCCATCTGCATCGCAAACCAGCCGTCCAGCCAACTGAGTGGGAGACAGTGTAACTGTTACAGACAGAAACAGGCACAGGCAAAGGGCAAGAGAAACAGTCATAACAATGAAAAAGTTACAATTCAGATAACGGTCAAAATAACGACTGAGGGTAAAAACGTTCTCTGCTACAAATTGTATTTTATAATGAGACAAGTATTTCAAATCCGTCTTTGGCTGAATACGATAGGGTAAGACATATGAAATAACCAGAATTACTAAGTGTGACTGGATATCGATAACGTGTAGATTTTTGATTGCTCTGTGTAAAATGTGCTTACCATTACATCGACAGAGAAAGCTGGTGGAATATATTGTTGGGAGAGTGCGCCCCCATGGGAAAAGCCCTCGAGCAGGCGCTTGAAGAAAACCGGAGTAAAAGTGCCTGAGTGTTGTCTGCTCAGTGACAGGAGCCCAGGGGTTGAATGACTGAAAATTCATGTAACATGGAACTGAGAAATGCATCAGATCAGCCACAATCTTCTTAAATGCTAGAATGCGTTTGAAGGGCTGAATGGCCTCATGGTGGATTTGAATTGCATGTGATTTGAAAATTGTACAACTTTGTTCCTTCCCCTTCTGTGTTACATGCTGGGTCATTGACATTTTCCTGAAAATGGGAATTATTTGGAACAATAACTTGAACATTCCACAATCAGCGTTGTTCAGAATATTCAATCAACATGTGGAAATATTGCAAATGCGAGAGTGTTTGTGTGTGTGTCTGTGTGTGTGTGTAGGCTTTGCATGCAATAGTGAGAGTCATGGACCATGAATCGTGTTCGGATGTCGGTGCTATAACAGTTATACAGTGCTATACAGTGAGTGTGAGGGAGCAGGGAGAATGGTGACCCTTATCCTGACAGAGTGGGAAAAGGTTATTGAAGCTTGTCCTGTATTGCTGAACATTTCTTCAGACCGCAGATACTGCACTGAGCTGGTTGGTGAGCTCAGGCCATGCTTGGTGGGTCTTGTGGTGTGGCTCCCTCTGTGAAGAAAATGGTCCCCCTCTGTACTAGCCCTTCCACCAGGACCTCCATGCCCCTGTCAACAAACCGTGGTGCAATTTATCCTTACCTGCCATGCTCAGGATAAACTGTGCAGGGCAGCTGCAAACTGAGAGAGCTCAATCGTGTGTCCATTATGTTTTAAAGATGGCACCAGTGCAAGGGATCACGGACTATCGGGGCATCCTGGCGATCATGAGTAACTCCAGCCATGATGGGTGGGATCGGGCTGGCACTTCTTGCAGAGGATGGTGCAGATAAAACATCCTTCTCTTTTACACTGATGTGCAGGTATGTTCCATTATTTAAGATGGGAATGTTTGTGGAGCCCTTTCCTCCAGTCATTTGTTTAATCGTCCATCACCATTTATGACTGAATGTGACAGGACTGCTGTGCTTCGATCAGATCTGTTTGTCAAGCACGGTAGCGTTAATGAGTTAGCATCAGGTTAAAGTTCATGTGATTCTGACTGACATCTTCACCCACACTCGTCACTGAGTCATAGATGGCGTTGATGGTAATGACAGACTGAGGTGTTACCCTGGCAAGAAGTTACAGGTTGTGGTTGAATGCTGCTCTGCTTCTCCTGCTGCTGTGGTCTTCAGCACTACGTGAATACACAGTTTCGAGGTGCAATATCTGCAATGCAATTCTGCTGTCTGTTCCCCAAATCTCACTGAGACCCATTCACCCATGAGCCCTGCACTCAGTGACCTAACCTGGTTTCTGATGTGGAAATACTTCCATTTTCATACTCTCATTCTGCTGAGGGTCTGTCTCCCCGGGTCTTGCTTCCAATCTGACACATTCCGCAAAAAACATTTAACTGATCTTAATTCAAATATTTAATTCACCTGAATCTTTTTCCTTGAGAAATACCATCTTTTGTGTTTAAAGTGAATGTGTTTCCTCTGTTTCTCTCCCTGACCATGATTAAGAGCTCTGTAGTGTCAGTGATACCAGCCTTATGTAGTTGCAGAGCCAATGAATTCTCTGGATTCCCAATCATCTTCACCACATTGCATGTTTTCTCTTTTGGTTTGATGCCTTGTAACACATGGCTGCCTTATTCTCCCATGAGCATGTTTCATCTTCTTGGGGTTGCATTTCTGGTATTATCTTCCGAATTATCCCCAGAACCTTCTCCCATTGCTGCTCCATGGTCTTTCCTGCTCAGCTCCCCTTCCAATTAACTCTGGCCAGCTCCTCCCGCATGTCTTGGTAGTTACAGTGCTTAATTATAACCACATTACATCTTGAAGAAAGCATTGCGTATAACTGAAAGAAGGAGTTTTGAGAGATGGGCCACGAAGAATGACTGGTGGATTTCTTAAATAGATACAAAGGGTGAACGAGAGAGAGAGGGAGGATATAGATATGGAGATGTGGAAAATGAGAAACTATATGATCGAAAGAAATAGATATACTTCCCTCAATGTTTTGGCAATTCCTGTGTGCGGTGGTCCTTTGTACAGTGCACGTACAACAGAGCAATATGTTAAAATGCTGGGTCTGATGCCATAACTTTTCTCTCCAACAATATGACAGACACTAGCTTTGGAAAGAACCCAACAGGCCAACATATTTAATTCCTGGTAGAAAGTGGATTAACTGAAATAAGTTGGGAAACCAGAAACAAGAATTTATAACACACATCCTAAGAAGAATGAGAGACTAGAGTTGGGAGTCCCAGAAAAGGGGGAACGTTGAGAGAAAGGGAAGATATCACTTCAGATAAGGATCAAATATTGTTTTAATGATTTATAAATTTTATACATCGTGTGCATCATTTTTCGTTAACTATGTCTCCGTTGTACATTCAGAATGTGTTGTACACATATGAACAATCTTCCTTATCTGAACACACACTGATTAAACAGTGTATAAAAAATCATTTTTCCTCCATTTCACACTATCCTGTTGTCGTGCTTGCAGGATACATGAACACCAACTAGCTACCAAAAGACATGACCCACTCTCACTAGTTCCCATACATACAGGAAAAGGACACCACGTTGACTGTGACAACACACACTTCCTAGGACAAAGCCACACACGAAAGTTCTTAGAAGCATGACATTTTAGCCAGAAGTACATCAATAAACATATTAATTTAGATCCTATCTACCTTCCCTTGAACAAAAAAATGGAAATGACATCACGACACTTAAGAAACCAAGACCTAGAAATAGAAAGACACGACATACCACCAGTGCGTCACCAAAGACTCTCACTGATGATGTTACCCAGTCTTGGTGACGAAACATCTGAAAACAAACCTTCAAGTTCAGTGAGTTAACATACATAATTATAAATTGTTATTTTTCTCTTAATCGTGGAATTTGCGACTACTTTGTCACTCATGTTTTAACAGATAACGAGGTGAGGTGAGCTTTTCTGGGTGTGTGGTTTTAATTAACAGAGGGGTTCAACATCAACATCATAACCGTTTGAGGGCTTGTCGTATGGAATTTAGACAGATTTGAACAGATTTGGGGTACAAAAGGTCCCAGCAGATTCCATCACTTGGCAGTTAGTGACCTAGATCTTCAAGTAATACAGGTGAGAAAATTCATTTAATTTTGTTTCCTTGTGGTCGGTTAATTTAAAAGAGATGGCTTTTAATATTACTAAAAAGGTTCTGAGGTTTGAAGATGGTACCCAAATTTGCCAAGAACGTGTAGAAAGATAAAGGAAGGGCATACTTTTAGAATTAACATGTAGATTAGAATTGGGTTTCACCAGGGACAAAAGGAAAGCTGAAGCTTGCAACTGCAGTCGAGTTAGAAAAAACTTAAATTGCAAATATGACAACTGCAGTTAGAAGATAAAGAGAGAGACTGAAAGAGAGAGAAGATAGAGAAAGAGAAATGTAGGAAAAAGGAAGAGAGGGAGAATTTGAAATTCAAAAGTTTGGAATTAGTTAAGAAAGTTAAATTAGCAGGATGAAGATGAAGGGAGAATGTAGGGATGTATACAACTGTGTTAATACATTGCCATATTTCAGTGCGAAAAATGCCAAAACCGTTGTTATTTCATTTGCGAAATTGGCTCGGCAGATGGCATGTCCAGTGAACCTGTGGGTAATGCTAGTTCAGACTAAGATGGTGGGTACAGCTTGAGAGGTATATGCAGTGCTGTCACGTGAGGGAGCAAGAGATTATGCAGATGTCAAGCAGGCTATGTTGAGTGCTTATGAATTGGTACTAGAAGAATATAGACAGCGGTTCAGAAATATAGAGATGGAACCAGGTCAGACTTATATTGAGTTTGAAAGAATTAAACACAGTCATTTTGAGAGATGGGTCCAGGCCTTAAAAATGGATAAGACCTGTGAGGCTCGAAGGGTGATTATTCTGCCGGAGGAGTTTAAAGACTCACTTCCAGAGATGGTAAGAATTCAAGTGAATGAATAGGAAGGTCAAGAAGTGAGAAGCGTGGCAGAAATGGCAGGTAAATATGCACTGGTGCATGAGATTATATTTAGCTTCTGGGAGGATTTTCATCCTGTGAGGGATGGAAATTGGGAGAAGGGGAGATCCTAAGCTACAAAACATAGAGTAAAGCACACTGGCAATAGTTTACCACCGGTGAAAAAGAAGCCCAAGGGGGTTGAAAGGTGGTGAAAGGCCTCAGCTGTTCTCATTATAACGGAGCGGAACACATAAAATTACAGTGCTGGTGGTTTAAGAAGGGCACTGGGAAAAGGTATTTTCACTGCAGTAAACTGGGACACACCGTGCTGGGCATTGAAGCAAGGCACTTTGGGAAAAGATGTGATTAAGCCAGTGGTATTAGTGAACCTGGTAAAGGAGACCCAAGTAGAGCCGAGGAGCTGCAGGAGAGTGCACAGCCGAGACAGGGGCTGGGTATGGAGTCAGTGCCTGATCCCTACAAAGAATACACCTCTGTAGATAAAACTTACTAAGAAAAAAAGGGGTGTGGGGAGAGGACAGAAGTAATAATTTTGCAAGATGCAGGATCTGTTCAGTTTTTAATAGTTGAGAAGTGAGGAGCCGGAAAGGCAAAACAGATCAGGCAGCATCCGAAGAGCAGGACAATCAATGTATCAGTCATAAACCCATCATCAGGAATGTGGCGGGGAACAAGGGGGCTGAAAGGTAAATACGAGGGTAGGAGCTGGGCTGGCAGGAGGGTCACTGGGAGGGTGATAGGAAAATGTAGGTTGGAGTACAACTGATATGTCAGGGGGAGGGTGGAGTGGATAGGTGGGAAGGAAGATGGACAGTTAGGGCAGTTCAAGAGGGCAGTGCTAATTTAAATGGTTGGGGGAGGGGCACTTTGGAAATTGGTGAAGTCAACGTTGATGCTGAATAGTTTGACGTTTTCAGCTGTCCTACCACCTAGCCACTTTACCCTCCCCTCCGAACTATCACCATCAGACCCCGCCTAAATCTACCTCTCGCCTTCCAAGCGACCTTCCACCCAGTTCCACCCCCACCATCCTATTTAATTCTCAGCCCCTTCCCCCTCCCTTACTTTCCTGATGAAGAATTTACGCCTGAAACGAGTCTTTGACAAAGAGATTGAGTGAAGTGATTACGCCACAGTTGAAGAGGGTGAAGACATGACTGCCAAGTTCAGTGTGCTACGTGCTTGATGTCGGAAGTCAACGACTCTGGTGTGTCTGGTTCGTATAAGGGGGGAAAGTGTGTTCACGTTCAGCTACTGACCGAGCATATTGCAGCACTGATGAAAGAACTCGAGGACCTTAGGCTCAACCGAGTGAACGAGATCTTTCTGGACAAGACCTCCAGCGAGATTATTACACCTTACCAGAAAAGAGCAGAAGAGAGCAGACGATGAGGAAGGCGGAGAGGAGGCCCCCGGGTGTAAGAGACTCCGGGGGAAGTACCTGTCGGGAACAAGTTGAATCTTTTGGAAACAGTAGAGACAGATGACACTGCCAGTCCACGAGGCGGCCAGGTCCGTCAATCAAAAGTTGGCGTGGAGGCACAGCGGAAGAGCCGGACATCACACAGAGCTGTGGTAATAGGGGACTCCATCGTGAGAGGAACTGACCGGGGTTTTTGTGGCAGCAGACGGGACTTAAGAATGGTTTGTTGCCTTCCTGGTGCCAGGGTTAAAGACATCACAGACAGAGTTCAGGAAATTCTCAAGGACGAAGGTGAAGAGCAAGAGGCGGTGGTACATGTCGGCACAAATGATGTCGGAAAGAAGAGGAAGAACATACTACAGCGGGACTTCGGAGAACTAGGAAGAAGACTGAAACGCAGAACGTCCAAGGTGGTTATCTCGGGTTTGCTTCCAGTTCCTCAGGGTGGTGAGGCCAGAAACAGGGAGATAATGGATTTGAACACGTGGCTGGGAAAATGGTGCAGGAAGCAAGGATTTAAATTCTTGGATCACTGGGGTATATTTTGTTGTAAGCATATATTGTACAAGAGAGACGGTTTGCACCTTAATAGATTAGGGACCAGCAATCTGGCAGGCTGGTTTGTTACTGCAACACAGCTACGTTAAAACTAAGTAGCGGGAGGGAGAGGACAAACTGGATGTTTTAGAAGGAAATTGAAGGGAAAATTAGAACAAGGGAAATCAAGAAAGACAATAGTATCAATGAGACAGAAAACTCAAAAAGGGATCATGTTGTAAGGTTGAGTGAAATAGGAGTTGATGGGAAGGGTGAGGGCAGTAACAAATTAAAAATACTATACATGAATGCACGAAGCATTAGAAATAAGATGGATGAGCTTGAGGCTCTTTTGGAAATTGGCAAATACGATATTGTGGGGAGAACTGAGACGTGGCTTCAAGTGGACAGGGCCTGGGAAATGAATATACAAGGCTACACGTGCTATCATAAGGACAAACTGATCGGCAGAGGGAGTCGGGTGGCCATGTTGGTAAGGGATGATATTCAGTCCCTTGCGTAGGGGGACCTAGAATCAGGGGATGTAGAGTCAGTGTGGATAGAGCTGAGAAATTCTAAGGATAAAAAGACCCTCTTGGGAGTTACCTACAGGCCCCCAAACAGTAGTCTGGATGTCAGATGTAAGTTGAATCAGGACGCGAAATTGGCCTGTCGCAAAGATGTTACTACAGTTGTTATGGGGGATTTCAACATGCAAGTAGATTGGGAGAATCAGGATGGTATTGGACCTCAAGAAAGAGACTTTGTGCCTCCGATATGCATTCTTAGAACATCTGGTGCTGGAGTCTAACAGGGAGAAGGCAATTCAGGATCTGGTATTGTGCAACGAATCAGAATAAATCAGTGACCTCGAAGTGAAGGAGCCGTTGGGAAGTAGTGACCATAATACAATAAGCTTCAATCTGCAATTTGAGAGGGAGAGGGTACAATCGGAAGTGACAATATTTCTGTTGAATAAAGGGAAATATGGAGCTATGAGGGAGGAGCTGACCAAAGTTCAATGGTTTAATTCCTTAGCAGGGATGAAAGTGGAGGAACAATGGCAGATATTTCTGTGTATAATGCAGAAGATGCAGGATCAGTTCATTCCATAAAGGAAGAAAGATCCCAGGAGGAGGCATGGGTAGCCGTGGCTGACGAGGGAAGTTAAGAAAGATATAAAGTTAAAAGAGAAAAAGTATGACATAGCAAAGATAAGTGGGAAAACAGAGGACTGGAAAGCTTTTCAAGAAGAACAGAGGATTACTAAGAAGGAAATACGCAGAGAAAAAATGAGGTCGAAGGAAAACTGGCCAAAAATATAAAGGAGGATAGTAAAAGCTTTTTCAGGAATGTGAAAGGCAAAAAAATGGTTCAGACTAAAGTTGGGCCCTTGAAGAGAGAAACAGGGGGATATATTACAGGAAACAAAGAAATGGCAGAAGAATTGAATTGGTACTTCAGATTTGTGTTCACTGGGGAGGACACAAGCAATCTCCCTGAGGTAACAGTGGCTGAAGGATCTGAACTTAAGCGAATTAATATTTGCCAGAAATTGGTGTTGGAGAGACTGTTAGGTCTGAAGTTTGATAAGTCGCCGGGGCCTGGTGGTCTGCATCCCAGGGTACTGAAGGAGGTGGCTCAAGAAATCGTGGATGCACTGTTGATTATTTACCAGAGTTCGATAGATTCGGGATCAGTTCCTGCGGATTGGTGGGTGGCTAATGTTACCACTTTTTAAGAAAGGTGGGAGAGAGAAAACAGGAAATCACAGACCAGGTAGTTTAACCTCAGTGGTGGGAAAGATGCCGGAGTCTATTATAAAGGATGAAATTACGACACATCTGGAATCGTAGTAACAGGATAGGTCAGAGTCAGCATGGATTTATGAAGGGGAAATCATGCTTGACTAATCTTCCAGTATTTGTTGAAGATGTAACTCTGAAGATGGACGAGGGAGATCCAGTAGATGTAGTGTACCTGGACTGTCAGAAAACTTTTGATAAAGTCCCACATAGGAGGTTAGTGAGCAAAATTAGGGAGTATGGTATTGGGGGCAAAGTACTGACTGGGATTGAAAATTGGTTGGCTGATAGGACACAAAGAGTAGTGATAAACGGCTCCATTTCGGAATGTCAGGCAGTAACCAGTGGGGTACCTCAGGGATCAGTGATGGGACTGCAGCTTTTTACAATATATGTTAATGATATCGAAGATTGTATTAGTAATAACATTAGCAAATTTGCTGATGATGCTAAGCTGGGTGGCAGGATGAAACGTGAGGAGGATGTTAGGAGATTGCAGGGTGACCTGGACAGGTTAGTTGAGTGGTCAGATGCATGGCAAATGCCGTTTAATGTGGATAAATGTATGGTTTTCCACTTCGGTGGCAAGAACAGGAAGGCAGATTGCTACCTAAATGGAATCAATTTAGGTAAAGGGGCAGTACAGAGAGATCTGGGTGTTCTTGTACACCAGTCAATGAAGGTAAGCATGCAGGTACAGCAGGTAGTGAAGAAGGCTAATAGCATGCTGGCCTTCATAACAAGAGGGATTGAGTATAGAAGCAAAGAGATTTTTCTGCAGCTGTACAGGGGCCTGGTGAGACCACACCTGGAGTACTGTGTGCAGTTCTGGTCTCCAAATTTGAGGAAAGGCATTCTGCTATTGAGGGAGTGCAGCGTAAGTTCTCGAGGTTAATTCCTGGAATGGCGGGACTATCTTCCGCTGAAAGACTGGAGCAATTGGGCTTGTATATCCTTGAGTTTAGAAGACTGAGAGGGGATCTGATTGAGAAATATAAGTTTATTAAAGGATTGGACACTCTGGAGGCAGGAAACAAGTTTCTGCTGATGGGTGAGTGCCGTACCAGAGGACACAGCTTAAAAATACGGGGTAGACTATTTAGGACAGAGATGAAGAGAAACTTCTTCACCCAGAGAGTGGTGGCTGTGTGGAATGCTCTGCCCCAGAGGGCAGTGGAGGCCCAGTCTCTGGATTCATTTAACGAAGAGTTGGATAGAGCTCTCAAAGATAGTGGAATCAAAGGTTATGGAGATAAGGCAGGAACAGGATACTGATTAAGGATGATCAGCCATGATCATATTGAATGGTGGTGCAGGCTCGAAGGGCAGAATGGTCTACTCCTGCACCTATTGTCTATTGTCTATTGTCTATAACGTCAACTTGCCTGCCCCTCGGATGCTGCCGACCTGCGGTGCTTTTCCAGCCCCTCACTTTTCAACTTTGATCTCGAGCACCTGTCGTCCTCACTTTCCCTCAGCCTCTAATCGTATTTTCACTCTTTCTGACATATTACTCAACAGCATGATAATTTGTGGGATGGGGACAGAAATTAAGCATTCCCTTGTGTAAAATCAGGTTGGAGTGCCACATCAAGGTTGGGGAAGTAACAGTGAGATTGAGTGACAGGGTGTCAGTTCCAGGAATGCAGTTTGTTCTTGGGAATGAGTTAGCAGGATCAAAGGTGTGAAAGGCGCCCCTTGTGGTGGAGAAGCCAAAGTAAGACCAGGGAACAGGGGAATTAAAAGGAAAATACCCCAGGGATTTTTCCAGACTGTGTAGTAACAAGATCCTACTGTCGTAAGTTACAACAGGAAGGAAAACCGAAAGAAAACGCCAAAGGAGTTGATGCACGGAATATTCAGGCTAAAGCATTTCTAGTGGCTGGAATGAACAAGGACATGGTTACTTTTTGTTGTACATGTCATACATACCAAATGGTAGGAAAGTCACAGGCCATATTAAAACCAGCACCTTTGTTGCCAATTCCTGTATTCGAAGAGCTTTTCACGTAAGTTATGATTAGTGGTGGAGCTCCCCTTTTCAAATTAAAGAGGAAACCAATATCTGCTGATCATAATGGATGTGTCCACCAGATTTCCAGGGATAATTCCATTATGGGGTGTTAAGGCAAAAGGGGAGGTGGAGGAGTTGGTAGCTTTCTTTACTCGCTGTGGGCTATGCAGTGTGATTCAGTCAGACCAAGGGTCTCATTTTACCAATCAGCTATTTAAGTACATCTTGGATAACTTCGGCATACAGCAGTTTAAATCAAGTGCATCCCATCCCGAATCCCAGGAAGTCTTGGAAAGTTGGCATCAGATGCTAAAGGCAATATTAACAGCGTACTGTCAGAATTATCCGAATGATTGGAATAAAGGCGTCTCATTATATTGTTTGCCATGAGAGATGCCCCAAATAAATCTACTCAGTTTACTTCCTTTGAGTTAATATTGGTACATGAAGTGAGAGGTCCTTTGAAATCAATTAAATATAAATTGACAGGACCGAAGTCGGAGATCCACACTTGGATTATGTGTCACACGTGAGGGAGAAATTAGATGGAGTAGGTGAGTTAGCTAAACAGCACCTGAAGAGGACACAGCATGGAATGAAGCAGGTGGCAGATAGAACTCTGAAACTTTGACGATTTCCCGTGGGGATGAGGTATTAGTATTGCCACCAGTGGTAGGAAATCCCTTCAAAGCCAGGTTTAGTGCCCCCTTTCAAATTAAAAAAGTGTTGAGTCAGTTCAACTATCTGGTAAAGATAGCAGAGATGACAAAAAAAGTTAGAGTTCTTCACGTGAATGAATAATGCTCCTGATACATTTAAGACTCAGGAACAGAGTTGTGGCCAGATGAACAAATTATGCAGCTTATCTGTATGATGTAGTGACCTTTAGCAAGTGATTGAAAGCTCACATGTTACAGTTGGCAGAGCATGTTGAACGATTACAAGAAGCAAACTTGGTAATAAACTTAAAGAAAACAGAATTCGCCAAGGCAGTGGGGAAGTTCTTGGGACATTACATTGGACATGGAAGGTTGACCTCATGGAACACAAAGACGAAGGGCTTTGCGGAATTTCCACAACCATCCTCGAAGAAAGAGGTGCTTCGAATTTTCGAACTGCGTGGATTCTATCGGAAGTTTGTTGCAACCTTCAGCAGCGTATTGGCACCACTGATGGATTTATTAAGAAGAACACAGACTTGTGGTGGACAGAACAATGCCAGGAGGCATTTGAGGATTTTAAAGCAGGATTAATCACCGCACCAGTTTTAGCTGCACCAAATATTCTGAAACCCTTTGAAAATTGTGTTTGATGCTCGGGGTATCGTGGTCGAAGATGTATTGATACAGAAAGAGGATGATGGAATTGAATGACCAATTGGCTACTTGTCGAAAAAATTCAATATCCACCAGAAAAAAAATGCAACATCTCCATTATTGAAAAAGAATGATTAAGTTTAGCACTGGACTGACAATATTTTTATGTTTGTATGACAAAGGAATTGTCAGAGATCGTTGTGAAGAACGACATACCTCTCGCATTTTTTGGAATATTTAAAGACCAGAATATGAGACTATTTCATTTGAGTCTAATCTTACCGACTTTAACATTACAAAATGTACATGTTGTGGGTCCTAAAATATGATAGCAGATGCGTTAACCCCGATTTTATGGAATACGTTTAGATAAAATTTGACTTATTGCAGTGTTATATATATGTGTGCAGAATTAATATGTATGGTATAGCTGAGATTAATAATTTTGTAATTCATAATAATGGGATTAAGAATTAGAGGAAAAGAAATGAAGCCATCTTTTCATTCTGCCAATTCATGTTTTTTTTTGATGTGGGGAGATGTTATGAAGCCGAAAGCATGTCCGGTCATTTTAAGACAGAACGGGTTTTGCTGAATAGGAAGTACAGCCAGAGATGCAAGCTAAAGTTCAAAATGTTCCACATGTAACACTGAGCTGGGAAATGGAAACCTGAGTTTTGGTTGCTGTTTTGACAACAATTCAAAGACAACCAAAGAGTTTAAATAACGCTCAGGATACCAGAAGCCAACAGAATGTGAATATTATTGCTTGGACACCTGGAAAGAAATCGAATTATGAGAATTATTGTATGTGGGGAGTATATAAACCCAGCATTTTGAACACTAGAGGGAGAGCCACTGCCATCCTACAGCAGAGTAACTGCTGTAGAGCAGGAGTGCTAACTGGCCATTTCTAACACTCTCTAGCAAAGATACATGTTCATGTCAAACCTACTTGCGTAAAAAAATGACCCAGGAGATCAGCAGCTGAAAGAGTGAACACAGCGGGGAAGATAGAGAATGTGTGGTCTTGAGATTGTGATGTTGCATGGGTTTGGGTTGTGATTGGGTTGTTGGAACAGCATATTTTTACAGAGTCTGAGTCAGATAGTAATTAGCTCAGACAAGAGGGGCTTGTATTTGTGAATAGTTGTTGTTTAGTGTTCACTTTTAAAGTTAAGAAATTAACTTGTTAATTTTTGTTTAAATAGTGGAATGTAGGAGATCTGTGTCGCTCATATCTTAACAGTTTAACAAGGTGAGGCGAGCTTTTCTGGATGTTTGGTTTTAATTAACAGAGGGGTTTGACACCACTTTGTAAATGTCCATCCACGCTAACCCCAATTCCCTGCAGTTGGCCCATATCCTTCCAGTCCTTTCCGATCCACATATTTATCCAAATGCTATTGAAATGTTGTTAATGTACCCCCCTCAACCACATCTGCTGGCAGCTCATCCACGTACCAGCCCTCTGTGTAAAGAAGTGGCCCCTCAGGTTCCCTTTTATTCCTTCCACTTTAACCTTAAACTGATCCCCTCTCGTCCTCGATTTTCTAAACCTTGGAAAAGACTGAGAGTATTCACCCTATCCATAACCCTCATGATCTTATACAGCTCTATAAGGACCCTCCTCAGTCTCTTCCACTCTAAAGAAAAGGACCTACTTGCCCAACCTCGCCCTATAACTCAGACCAATGGGTCCTGGCAATGTCCTTGTAAATTTCTTCTGCACGCTTTCTAATTTCATAACATCCTCCCCATAACAAAGGTGACAAAACTGAACAGAATACTCCAAGTGCAGCCTTACCAAAGTCCTGTGTAACTGAAACATAAATTCCCAAATTCTATACTCAATGTCCTGCCTGATGAAGGCCAGTGTCGCAAATGCCCTTTTCACTGCCCTGTCGACCTGTGACTCCACTCTCAGAGAACCGTGCACCTGAACGCCAAGGTCTCTCTGCCCACTACACCCCATAAGGCTCTCCCATGTACCATGGAACTCCTACCTTGATTTGAGATTCCAAAATGCAAGACCTCACACTTCTATTTTAAATTCCATTTGCCATTTCTCGGCCCACTTGCCCACTTGATTAAGGGTCTGCTGCAATTTGTGATAATCTTCCTCACGAATCACAATACCACTTATTTTAGTGTCATCTGCGAACTTACTAATCATGCCTTATACATTCTCAACCCAATCATAGATAACAAACAGCTATGGGCCCAGCCTCCAGTCTGACAAGCATCCTTCCACTAAACCCGCTGCATCCTACCATCAAGCCAACTGTGTATCTAATTGGCCAAATCCCCCAACATTCCACGTGATGGAACCTTCCAGAGCAGCCTGCCATGTGAAACCTTATCAAAGGACTTACTGAAATCATTACAGACTACGTTTACCGCTCTTCCCTCGTCAACCTTCTTGGTCACTTCACAAAAGGACACTAAGAAATTTGGGAAGCATGATCTCCCACTCACAAGTTCATGCTGACTGCTCAGAAACAAACCCTGTGTAAGTAATGGGTGCATTCAATGGTATGCTTTCATTCATTGTAAGATGATTCGAGTACATAAGTAATGTCATCTTCCTGCTGTTGTAGAGCTTTGCTGAGAGAGAATTCCGGGCACTCTGTACAGATTTGATCACTTTTGTAAGGAATGATCTCCTTACCACATAAACCAGTGATGGTATCATGAGAATAAAGTGAAGGAGATGAGTGTTTACTCTGTAGTACTGTGAGAGACGAGGAAATGGTGATGCTGAAACACGAGGAGTGGTAGCGATCACTTATTTCCAAAAAAGACATTGACAGGGAGAGAAATTCTATACTTTACCCAGGATTGATTGGTTTGATTTATTGTCACGTGTATCTCAATCCAGGGAAAAACTTTATTTATGAGCAGTGGAGGAAGATCATAGGAAGCATGGCCAGACAGATCATAGGGTGGAAATAGACTTGGACAGAGTAAGGCATACAGGTTACACTGAACAGGACGTGCACTAGACAAGATCAACATGAACAAGATCACCATTATTTGAACTTAGAGCATCCATTCATCAGTCTAACATGACTTTCCTAACAGTTTATATGCCTAATTAACTCTCCCCACGTTATTGTGCAGTCGGCGTGTGAACCCTGTACTGAACGTCAGGTTGCTCACAAGCCCCAACAGCAGCCACAATATCTTCTATCTGAAACAGGTAGCCATTCCCACCAGCTTCCGCCCTACATAGAGAACAACAGGCTGTCTTCGTGGAGATGGAAGGTGCCTTCTTGAGACTTTACACAAGACATATGGCTTCCCTGCTCACCACTAGAAAACCACGTTAAAGTCCCACGTGTGTATCATAAGCCACGGAGCCAAGAGGAACACCGTGGAGCAATCTCTCTGTGCAGCCTCTGCTCCAATTGTTCATCATGTTAGAGCATCAATTAGGAGACAGTGAGGACTGCCGATGCTGGAGATCAGAGTAGATAGTGAATTGCTGGAAAAACACAGCAGGACAGGCAGCGTCCGAGAACCAGGAGAATCGACGTTTCGGGCATAAGACATTAATCAGGAATCAGCATAAATTACCTAATTCTGTCCCCGTGTAAGCGCATTGAGGTGGAAATGGCCTCCTTCTGTTCCTGTGTAAGTGGCTCAAGGGACTGACTGGCTACTTCATCGTCCAATTGGACAGGGCCAAGGGCCTGACTGGGTTCCTGTTTGACAGCTCGATGTGCTGACAAGTGTGACAATGTTGCAGCTTTAAGGGGTCATTTTGTCCTGTTTTTTTTTAAGAGAGAGATTGAACGATTGTTACCAAGCTGGCTAGTTAAGACCACTTGAGTAACAGTGAGGGAGGCCATCAAGTCTGAATGGGTGTGGCCAGCTCTCACAGATGAGGATCACTGGGTTTTGGTTTCTCAGTAACATCAGAAACTATTGGGGTCTCCACAAAGTTGGAAGCTTTAGGGAATGTCTCCTAGCTGATACTCTCTCTGAATTTTCTCTTGCTGCTGTTTTTAATTCCTGGATTGGAGAAATGTTTGTGACATTCTGTATCTGAATATTTCTTTTTGCCAAGGGCTGTGTTTATGGGAGTTTCCTATATTGGAACAGTTCATTAGTAATAGCTCCTAGATCTATTATTCTGTTAAGCTGTCCAATGTAATTACATTATTCTAAATTCCTCTTTCTTTGGTTTTGTGTCATCTTTTGTGTTTAAGTAAATGGTGTTTTGCTTACCACCGAGTAGTTTGACCAATCACATTGCGTCTGGAACAGAAACTTTACAATTCCTTTAAAATAAGAAAACATTAGAATCGCGGCTACTGCCTTCAAATATTTTCGGGGGGCTCTGGTGTGGTCCATCACACTAGACTCCTTCCCTTCCTGAGTAATAGGCTGAAGGCACTGAATGTGCTGTCACTGTTCTTCTCCAATAGTGTAAATGGGCTGAATGGCTTCCTCATATTCCTGTGACACCAGAGTTAGATGGTGAATGAACTCTTGTTTTACTGTGGCAATGTACTGTTACATGAATGTTACTGACACTTTAACAGCACAAGTCTCAATGGAGTCAGGGTCTTGCTGCAATGGACACAGACCAGTTCAGGAGCTGAGGGGGGACAAAATGTTCCAAACATTGTGGAATCTTCAGTGACCATCCCCACTTCTGATCTTATGGTGGGGAGGGTGGGTCGGGGAGACATTGATGAAGCAGCTGAAGATCTTTGAGAAAAGGAAGCTGACCTAACGATCTCCGACAGAGGTGACCCAGAACTGAGATGATGAACATCTTACTTTGTGCCATGTTTGACACCAAACACTGGAGAGTTTACTCTGATTCCCATTAAGTCCAGCTCCTTGGTGTCAACAGAAGTCAACCACTGCTTTGATATCAGGGCCAGTCATTTTTACCTGAACCCTTGAGTCAACCTCTTTTGTTCACATCAATAAACCATGATATAGGAGCAGCAACTGTTTTCTTCAAACAGGTAGGATTGAATGAGTGGATTTCTCTTCTCAAGAGTGTTGGGGAGCAAGATGACTGAAAGTATTTGAAGAGGAGGTAGATAGATATTGACCTGTCAAGGAAGTGAGGGCTATGAATAATTGGGTATGAAAAAGGATTTGAGACCAGGAGCAGATCAGCCATGATCTTAGTGAAGGGTAAGGAAGCCTTGGGGAGTGAACGACCTGCCCCTGTTTCTGATGTTCTCCCATTCTATTATTTGAAAGTTAGTGGGTGTTATTTTCATGAAAGTTCTTTTATTGCATGTTGCAGTCAGGGAGACCAGAGGATTTTATGAGCCATTGCTTGGTGAGGTATGTGGGCTGTAATCACAGTGAATCTGGGTCTACAACATGACCAACAAATGAATCACAAGTTGCAGAGAGGAGGAGCTCTGCAAAGAGAGATGAGGGGCCTCTTTCATACCCAGCCTGGGCTTCCCAATTACATTTCCCAAATCACCTCAAACAATGTGGGACAGTCTTGAAGGGCCGAATAGTCTCCTGTGTTTCTGTGCACCAGGTTATAGGAGTAAGTAGCCTCCAACTGCTCCTGTCTAGCAGGTATGAGGGGCTGAATGGAACACAGGAACATGGCACTGAGGAGCAGGAGTGGGTCATTAGATACTTTGAGCGTTCTCTACCAGGGACTAAGATTGTGGCTGATCAGGTTGGGGTCTCAGCCCCACTTTCCTGTCTGTGTCCCATTATGCATGATTCACTTCTCTGTCAAATATTTACCCAACGCAGCATTCAATCAATATGAGCATAGAGACACAATAAACTTCCAGTGAAGAGAATTCTGACTTGACAAGTCTTTTCAGAATTTTTTGTCATCTCTCTTGTAGAATCAGAGAGTCATCCATTAGTCCAATCCGTTCCCTCCAATCAGATATCAAACCTGATCCATTCCCATTTGCCAGCATTTGGCCAATATTCCTCCTCTCAGATACTTTTAAATGTGCGACTGTAACCGCCTTCAGCACTTCCTCTGACTGCACTTTCTATGTACGCACCACTCTCTGTGTGAAATATTTACCTTCAGGTCCCTTCTAAATCATTCGCCCTCTCCCCTTCAACCTCTGCCCTCTTGTTCTGGACTCCCCTATCCTGGGGAGCAAAACGTGGCTGTTCAGAATATCCATGCCCCTGATGGTTTTATAAACCTCTATAATGTCACCCCTCAACCTCTGACACTCCTGGGGGAAACACCACAACCTAATCAACCTCTCCCTAAAGCTCAAACCTCCACTCCTGGGACATTTGTGTAAATCATTTCTGCAGAAAACCGAGTTGTACGCAGTATTCTGAAAGTGGCTTCACCAACGTCCTGTACAGATGTAACATACCACTACAACTCCTATACTCAATGCTCTGACTGATTAAGGCAAATGTGCCAAATGTGTTCTGCACCACTCTGTCTACCTGCGACTCCACTTTCAAGGAACAAAATACCTGCATCGCTCGGTCCCTTTGTTTCACAACGCGCCCCAGGACCTTATCATTAAGTGTATAATTTCTGCCTTGATTTGCTTTCACACAATACAAAAACCTCGTATTTCTCTAAATTAAACTTCATCTGTCACTCCTTGCCCCTTTTGTCCCATCTAATTGCGGTCTTGTTGTACTCTGAGATAATCTACTACACCAACTTTCTGATGTCATCTGTAAACTTACTAACAATGGCCAAAATATTCACATCCAAATCCTTTACATAATTGATGAAATACAGTGAACTCAGTACTGATTCTTACAGCACACTGCTGCTCACAAGCCTCTAGTCTGAAAAATATCCGTCTTCCTTCAAGCCAATTGTGACGAGCTTCCTCTGTATCCCATGTGACTGAAACTTACTAATCTGTCTACCAATCGGAATGAAATACTAGCTATGAAGAGAGGCTGAGTAGGTTCGGTTTATTTTCACTAGAAAAAATGAGGTTGAGGGGGTCCTGGTTGAGGTTTGCAAAATCACAAAGTGTATAGACAGTATGGATAGAGACAAGCTTTTTCCCAGGTTGAAGGATTCAATAACGAGATGTCATACTTTCAAAGTGAGAGGTGGAATGTTTAAGGGGAATACACGTGGTAAGTACTTCACGTAGAGGCTGGTGGGCGTTTGGAATGCGTTTCCAGCAGATGTGGTGGAAGCAGGCACGGTAGATTCATTTAAGATTCGTCTGGACAGATGCATGAGTAGGTGGGGAGCAGAGGGATACAGATGATTAGGAATTGACCGACTGAATTAGACAGTACATTTGGATTGGTTCAGGCTTGGAGGGAGAAGGACCTGTTCCTGGGCTGTAAATTTTCTTTGGTCTTTGTTCTTTAAATGAACACCTTGCTGAAGTCCATATAGACAATGCCTACCAAACTGCCTTCATCAATCTTCTTTGTCACCTCTTCAAAATCTCAACCAAATCAATGTTTTCCCATGCAGAAAGCTATGTTGTCTACTCCGATCAGCCCTTGTCTTCCCAAATGTACGTAAGTCGTGTCCCTCAGAATCCCCTCCAACAACTTACCCACCACTGACATCAGGCTCACCGGTCTATAGTTCCCCAGCTTTTTGGGTCACTGTTTCCTTTTCTAGTCCCACTCCTCCACTGCTCATAACAAATGTTAAATGTGACCAGGTTGGTGATATGGCCGATGATATCGGTCTCATACTGGGTCAGTGTCAGTTTTAGGAACAAGTCAGACTAGTTTCTTTAATCTGCTAAAACAACATGTTCATGATCCAAAACAATGTTACTCAAACTATGGTGGAAAGATGAATGGCAAACTGTTTGGGTATTGCAATTATATAATCAATATTTCCCTTTCTAAAAATGCTGACACACACACACACACACACACACACACACACACACACACACACACACACACACACACACACACAAACACACACACACACACACACACACACACACACACACACACACAATCTCTGCAATTTTAACTTGAAAGAACTTTGTCCCAATATTATTGGAACGTGTGACAAAGGAAAAATTGTGAGATTGTCCAAAACGTTATTCTGCTTCTGAAGATATTGTACTCACACAAGCTGCTAGCAATGGGATTTCATCCTGGGAGAGTTTGGATTTGGCTGAATTCCCTTTGCTTTAGGCAGTGAGTAGATTCCAGTGAATGCTGGTTAGGGATCATCCAAAGGGTACTACAGTGGTTAGCACTGCTGCCTCACAGCACCAGAGACTTGCGGTTGATTCCAGCCTTGAGTGACTGTCTGTGTGGAGTTTACACATTCTCCACTTTTCTGTGTGAGCTTCTAATGGGTGATCCAGTTTCCTACCACAAACTGTGTAGGTTCGGTGGATTGGTCATGCTAAATTGTCTGTAGTGTTCAGGGATTTCTAGGTTAGGTGAATTAGTCAGGGGTAAATATAGGGAAATGGTTTGGGAAGGTTGGTATGGACTTGTTGGGCCGAAGGGCCTGTGTCAACACTGCAGGGATCCCATACAAATAAGAATGGTAATGATGACTGTAGACATTTGTTTAGCTCGCACACATTGCTGTGATGAGGAACAATGAAGGAGAGAGAGAGTGCAATAGGCCATTACTTCTCAGGCAGGTTACATTTTCTCCCTCTCTGAATTGAATTGCACAGTAATGTCATCCTCTCCCAAACTGGACCTTGTGAGGCCTCCTTGTACATTGTCCAAACTATGTCTCCATCACATTCCCTGTTCCATGTAGGTGAATCATTGCTGCTGTCATACACAGAGCCATACCCTTCGCAGAAAATGGTCTCAGTCAATTTGAAATATGTTTACATGGCCCTGCGTCATTAAAAAATAAAAATGTTTAATTTATTCAGAATACCTGTGTTAAAATAAATGCATTTTTAAAAGAAATATAGAAATTGCTGGAAAAGCTCGCCAGGTCTCTCAGTACCCAGATGCTGTAGTTGTACCAGCCTCCACCACTTCCTCTGGCAGCTCATTCCATACGCTCACCACCCTCTGTGTGAAATGTTGCCCTTTAGGTCTCCTCAAAACCTTTCCCCTCTCACTTTCCACCAATGCCCTCTAGTTTTGGACGCCCCAAACCTGGGGAAAAACCCCTGACTACTCACCCTATCCAAAATCGTTCTGATTTTATAAACCTTTACTGCTGCGAAATGTGCCTCCAATCAACACGAATGGCTGCACTTTCACTCATCCTGGGCCTAAATTCTGAAATGCAATATTGATACCTGTTCCTTCTCCATCAAGTCACAATTTTAAATCCATTTTAATCAGTTTGTTCAGATGTATCCTGAGACACTTCTGTGGGCTTCACACCGAGACCTTTGTGCCCGGAGGCAGGGACACTAGCATCACTCAGCAATACCCATAAAGCTGTAACAGTATTCTGCTGTGTGTTTGTTCATCAGCCTGTCCTGACATGCTGGGACATACCTCTTCAACAGGCAGGACTTGAATCCAGGCCTTCTAGTCCAGAGCTAGGAACACCACCACGCAAGTTCAGGAATTGGCATCAAATACAGAGCTCTGGCTCAGAGACAGGGACACTACCCACTACACTACCATACCCAGATTTTGGGTCATATTTTAGTGCCCACTTTCAGCTCGGTGTGGATTTATTATAATCAGGTTACCATTACTGAATTACAAAAAACACTTTGTATTGTTAAATAAATGCAAGATATTTGTCTCAACTGAAGGATATTGAGTGTACGTGCTATGCCATTGAAATTAAATATAAACATCTTTAATTGCTATGATCTGTAGTCTGCAATATTAGGGACAGAAATCCTGCAGACACACTCTGCCCAATGAAGGGTCTCAATTAGATATTTATTACTGAACACCAGAGACGAAGGAAGAGCTTAATTTCTGGTCACAAAACACCGATCACTCTTACCCAACTCTAATGTGCGACTCCCCTCTTCCTGGCCGCTGATTACTGGCCAGCCTCTCCTCCCCACTGACTGTGTCTGCAATCTGTCCCTTCTCCCCCAAACCACACAAGGCAACCCAAGCTCAGGGTCTTTGTGAAAATCAAGGCCGGAGTGTGCAGGCATTCTGGAGAGGGATGGGCACTTTAAAATTGAAGGGGAGGGGGAGGTGACAGTAATATCACTCACTGGGCTGAGGGGTGGCTGATGGAGTTTATTTTGGATTAATGCGAGGTACTGGATTTGGTAAATCAAACAACAGCAGGATCTATACAATTAAAAGTAGAGCCTTTGGCAGTGTTGTAGTACAGAAACCGAGGCCGTCAGGTTTAATTCTTTAAAATTTGCATCTTATATAGATAGTGTGGTTAAGAAGGTGTTTATCACACATCTCTTCAGAGGACAGAACTTTGAGTATCAGAGTGGGGATGTCATGTTGTGGTTGTACAGGACATTGGTGAGACCTCTTTTTGAATTCGGTGTCCAGTCTGGTCACCCTGCCCGCTAATTCTATAGGCACACCACCCTCTAGGTGAAAAAGCTGCCCCTTAGGTCACTTTTAAATGTTTCCCCTCTCACCTTAAGCCTATGTCCTCTAGTTTTGGACTCCCCGTACCCTTAGAAAATACCTTGACTATTCACTTTGATATTACTGACGTTGATATTATTAAGTTGGAGAGGATTGAGAAGAGATTAACCTGGATGTTGCTGGGAAAGGAGGGAGTGAGCTATATGGAGAGACTGGATCGGCTGGGACGTTTTTCACTGAAGAATATGAGATTAAGCAATAACTTTACAGAGGTTTATAAAATAATGAGGATTACAGAGAAGCTGAAGGGCTGATGTCTTTTCTCTAGAGTTGAGGATTCAAAACTGAGGGATTTTTAAGGTGCGAGGAAAAAAGATTTAAGAAAGTCATGAGAGGTAATTATGTTAGACAGAAGCTGGCTTGAGTGTGGAATGAACTTCCAGAGGAAGTGGTCAAAGCAGGGACAATTACAACGTTTAAAGGACATTTAGATCAGTCCATGGATAAGACATCAGTTTGGATGGTGCTGTGATCAGCTGACCTCTCCCTCCCCATCTCTGAATGAATCCCTGTTGGTTTTCACCCTCTGCCAATGCCTGTGCAGTGGCGTGTGGAGGCCAGCAGAGGGTGGCATTGTATCACTTTAAGCACCACAGAGACTGCCAGACCTGCCCCACACAGAGACACACAGATACACACACGGGGATGGTTCGGACACGGTGGGAAGCTCATCTGGTAACTTAAATGAAACATAAAGAAATGCTCAATTCGCCTCGTAAACTATTAAAATATGAGGGACAGATCTGCCAAATTTCACTGTTTAAATAAAAAATATCAATTTTTTTTCACTCTGAAAGTGAAAATTTTGCATCAACTATTCACAACTCTGGGACCCTCTTTGTGTTCATTGCTTATTACCCGACTCCAGCTCTACAGCAATATACTGTTTCTGGGTCTGCCATCCTCTCATATCTCAGTTGCTTATAAACTCTCAGTTCAGAACAGCATTCCCTCTCTCTTAAAGGTATAGTACACCCTTTCAACTTCATCACATTGTACCCTGATGAATATCGATAAGTGGCACCTATCCGATTTCTCTTGCTCTGTGGTTTGTCAATATTTCATTCGCTCCATCTGGTGTGTGTCAGGACTGTTGCTCCATTGACAGCATGTCAATTCGACTCAGTCCGTGGGAATATATCAGTATTTCACTTGCTCACACTCGTGGATGTGGGGCAGGATTTCAGTTGTTTCATGGGGACTGTGACACTATAACAATCTCAATGTTTGTAGGTGGCACCGAACCTGGAAGAACTCTGAAGTCTATGGAGGAGAGTGTGGAACTCTAACAGGACAATCACACGTTGGTGTAGTGTTCAGGTTTATGGCAGATGGGGATCAGTGCAGAGCTGTGTGAAGTGATACACTTTGGTCGGAAAGACAATGAAAAGCAGTTTAAAACAGGCCGTACCATTATAAAGGGGGTGCAGGAGCAGAAGGCTCTGGGTGTATATGAGCATAGATTGTTGAAGATGTCACGACAAGTGGGGAGAGCAGTAACTATCACAGATTAGTTTCAGTATCTGAGCTGTTTACAGGGGGAGATGTAGGAGGGAGTCTCCGTGCTCCCTTCCTGGGAGGTGGTGGTGACGATGTATTGTGAGCCCATCCTCCTGCCCACCAAGACCGTGGGGATTCCATTTGTACCAGCTCGACACAAAAGGAAGATGGCATTAGGGCCACGGCTTCTAAGTTGTGCCGGGGGAAACGGAACTGCCAGTGGGTTTAAAGTGAGAATTGCCCTTCACTGAACATTGCTCCTCACTCGGTCGGTGGGACTTGGATGTTTCAGAATCTCCACACGAGATGTCCCCGTCCTCTCCGGCTCCAGTACCAGGGTCCTCCCCACATGGCGGGGGGAGGGGGGGTGAGGGAACGGATATCGGGCACTCTACCACCCGGCTTGGATCTTTCTGTCCTTTTCCAGGCTGTTTCTCCTGGAATGGGAGGAAGAGAGGGAGGGAGTGAGGGAGGGAGTGGGTGTGGTCCTACTGTTAGTGCTAGTGTAGGCGGGGAGGGGGTCATGGTGAGGTGTCTGGAGGGAGTCAGTCCACAGTGTTGTATCCATGCAGTGTTATTAGTGTGGGGGTGAAGTGGAGGGAGGGGGGGAGAGAGGGGGAGAGAGACAGAGACAGAGAGACAAAGACAGAGACAGAGAAAGAAGGTGCAGCATGAGGCAGTGAGAGTGGTGGACCATGAGCCTTGTTCGGGGGTCGGTGCAATAACAGATATACAGTGAGACTGAGGGAGCAGAGAGAATACAGTGACCCTTATCCTGAGCGAGTGGGGGAGGTTATTGAAGCTTGTCCTGTATTGCTGGACATTTCTTCAGACCCCAGATACTGCACTGAGCTGGGTGGGGAGCTCAGACCATGCTCGGTGGGTCTGGTGGTGTCGCCCCCTCTGGGAAGAGAATGGTCCCCCTCTGTACTAGCCCAGCCACCAGGACCTCCGTACGCCCGTTGACAAACCATGGTGTAATTGCCCCTTATCTGCCAGGCTCAGGGTAAACTGTCCAGGGCAGGTCCAAACTGAGAAAGCTCAATCATGTGCCCCTTGGCCTTTTAAAGATGGCACCAGTATCAGGGATCATGGAATATCCAGGAGCATCTGGTTGATGGGGTGTACCTCCAGCCATGAAGGACACCATTTACAAAGCTGGAGAACAAATGCTCATCCAAAACTCTCCATCATCTGACCTTACACCAATATCCCATTTTCCCATTTTTCCTGGGAAGACTGGCTCATGTTTCAGGATGTTATCGAAGTGTCCAGCTTTCAGTATTCTGCAACCTGGGACCACATCCTTCAATGACACTGTCTCTCAGTCTCCCTCTAACTGTCTATACCCCAAACCCCTCCCATGTGATGATATTAAACTGATTCCCCCACTATCTCTCCCAGTCAGTGATGTTCACACCCACAGCACCCCCTTGTCATGACACAATGGAGATATGGAGCAGGAAATGGGTGAGTGTGGTACATCCTGTCACTTCCAGCATGGGCTACAAGTTTCCCCACACTGGGCAGGGATCTAACACAGTGTTACTGAGGAATGCACTGGGGTGGGGTACACAGTCCTACATACTGGGAAGGTAACTGCTCCTGGGTTACAGATCAATTTACTGGGGTGGGGTACACAGCTCTACATTCTGGGAGGGTAACTGCTCCTGGGTTACAGATCAATGTAGTGGGGTGGGGTACACAATCCTACATGCTAGGAGGGTAACTGCTCCTGGGTTACAGATCAATGTACTGGGGTGGTGTACACAGTCCTACATGCTGGGAGGGTAACTGCTCCTGGGATACAGATCAATGTACTGGGGTGGTGTACACAGTCCTACATGCTGGGAGGGTAACTGCTCCTGGGTTACAGATCAATGTACTGGGGTGGGGTACACAGTCCTACATGCTGGGAGGGTAACTGCTCCTGTTTTACAGATCAATGCACTGGGGTGGGGTACACAGTCCTACATGCTGGGAGGGTAGCTGCTACTGGGTTAGAGATCAATGCACTGAGATGGGATACACAGTCCTACATGCTGGGAGGGTAACTGCTCCTGGGTTACAGATCAATGCACTGGGGTGGGGTACACAGTCCTACATACTGGGAGGGTAACTGCTCCTGGGTTACAGATCAATGCACTGGGGTGATGTTCACAGTCCTACATACTGGGAAGGTAACTGCTCCTGGGTTACAGATCAATGTACTGGGGTGGTGTACACAGTCCTACATGCTGGGAGGGTAACTGCTCCTGGTTTACACATCAATGCACTGGGGTGACGTACACAGCCCTACATGCTGGGCGGGTAACTGCTCCTGGGTTACAGATCAATGCACTGGGGTGGTGTACACAGTCTTACATACTGGGATGGTAACTGCTCCTGGGTTACAGATCAATGTACTGGGGTGGGGTACACAGTCTTACATACTGGGATGGTAACTGCTCCTGGGTTACAGATCAATGTACTGGGGTGGGGTACACAGTCTTACATACTGGGATGGTAACTGCTCCTGGTTTACAGATCAATGCACGGGTGATCACTGCACAGGTCGTTGTGCTGGTCACTCATTCTGGTTGAGGTTTATAGATAATACAATGATGTGGTCTGTGCAGCTCCATATGCTGGATGGATATTTGTTTCAGGTTCACACATTAGTGCCCTGCTGTGGTCTACACAGCTCCCTGTGCTGGACAGATATCTAGTCCGGGTTTATAGATCAATGCACTGCAGTGGTCTGCACAGTGCTCCACTCTGTACAGATATGTAGTCCGGGTTTATAGATCAATGCACTGCTGTGGTCTGCGCAGTGTTCCACTCTGGACAGATTGCTGGATTGTATTGACCAGTATAATGGATGAATCTGGACAGATTGCTGGGTTGTACTGAGCAGGACACTGGCTTGGTCTGTACAGTGTTCCACGGTGAACAGATATCTCCTCTGGGTGTATGGTGTCTGGGCTGGATCTGTGAGGTGGATTGAGAATGTGGTATATCTAACCATTTCAGCTGATCTGGCAATGCCTTTAATTCCCATTCCTGTGATTGGACGCTCCGTCTCACACCCCATTAATGTTACAGTGTGTCCAGGCACAGTACATCGTGTTGGTGGGGTGGGGAGGAGGGAAAGGTCATGGACAGGTCAAGGGGTTCCCCGGAACGTTCTGTCCCCAACATTCTATAACTGACATTCCCTGGAACGTTCTGTCCCCAACATTCTATAACTGTCATTCTCTGGAACGTTCTGTCCCCGACATTCTATAACTGACATTCCCCGGAACGTCCTGTCCTCAACATTCTATAACTGTCATTCCCTGGAACGTTCTGTCCCTGACATTCTATAACTGACATTCCCCGGAACGTTCTGTCCCTGACATTCTATAACTGACATTCCCCGGAACGTCCTGTCCTCAACATTCGATAACTGTCATTCCCTGGAACGTCCTGTCCTCAACATTCTATAACTGACATTCCCCGGAACGTTCTGTCCCTGACATTCTATAACTGACATTCCCTGCAACGTTCTGTCCCTGACATTGTTTGTGAACGGCCGGACGTCAGTGAATTGAGCAAACGATAAGATCCCGAGGGAAGAGATCCCGTTCCAGGGAGAAGGACACACTGTTCCGAAGGACCCTCGGGCAGTTAAAGGGGGGAATACGTTTTCCCTGTGTTTACATTTCTCCACGACACAGGATCGACCACAATTTAGAACAAAATACAGGAATTCCCAAACTCCGTTTGTCTTCAGGAAACTGGGAGAGAATCCTTCAGGACAGCAACGTTCCCACCCTCCGTATTAGGAACTGGGAAGGAGTGACCTGTGTCTGCTCTCGAGTGATCAAGTGTGTGGGAATGTTCTAGAAACCATCTGTCTTTATGAATGTGTCTCTGTGTGTTTGGGGAGGGAGGGTTTCTTGTGGTTTATGTCACATTTTTGTCAGTAATTCCGACCTTCCCATTTGTTATTCCAGCTCCAATTATTTTAATAAATCCCTGAATACAGGGACACATTTGAAAATCTCACTGGGTCCCCGATCAAACGGGTCCCTTTGCCTCCAGGCTGATGGATAATGGGTTTGTTTTCCTTCCTCACAGTTAACGTAGTGACCATCTACGTCCTGCTTTATAAAGATTGTGGATTGTCTCCATGTGTCAGACGTTACCTGGGGGCCATGGCAGCGGCGGATCTCCTGGTCATTATCCTCGACCTGATCCTGAGACACATTCCCATTGTTTATCGGGAACAGTTTTATTTCCTGACGAACTCCGTCCCCGTGTGTAATATCCACGCCATCCTGCTTTATGCAGCCACTGACTGCTCTGTCTGGTTCACCGTCACTTTCACCTTTGATCGGTTTGTGGCCATTTGTTGCCAGAAACTGAAAAGTAAATATTGCAGTGGGGAAACGGCGGCTGTGGTTCTGGGAGCAGTGACTGTGCTGAGCTGTTTAAAGAACATTTCCTGGTATTTTATGCTCACGGCTCGGTATTGGCTGGGGAACGCCCCCTGGTTTTGTGAGGTAACAGACGCTGTTGTATTCTCCATTGTCTGGGCCACAACCGAGTTCCTCCACCACATTCTAACCCCGTGTGTCCCATTCCTCCTGATTCTGCTGCTCAATGTTCTCACTGTCAGACACATTTTAGTGACCAGCAGAGCCCGCAGGAGACTCCGCGCTCACACCAATGGGGACGCTCAGTCTGACACTGAAATGAGAAACCGAAAAAAATCCATCATTTTACTGTTTGTGATCTCGGCCAATTTCATCCTGTTATGGTCAACGTTAATGCTGTATTCTATATGGTACCGGATGTATTATATTGGATATTACTCTGTGTTTCTCGATCCCTTTGTGCAGGAACTGGGCTTCATGCTGCAGCTCCTCAGTTGCTGCACAAACACCGCGATTTATGCCGTGACCCAGACTAAGTTTAGGCAGCAGCTGAAGAATGTGCTGAAATATCCCTTCACCCAAATCCATCCATCTATCAAATTCCCTCATTAATCAATCCACCCGGGATTTTCTCATTTCAGTTCACTGTTTGAGCGATGGAGCAGCCTGTCGCTATGGTAACAGACTGAGGGTAGCGCTGGTTTGCCCATCCTAATCCCGCAGGGGGGTTACAGGGAAACATTTCAATGTTTCTCACAACTCAGTGGCCAGTGAGAAAAGGCACCATCCCACTGACTGTATCCATCACTTCCATTTGTAACCAATAAAAATGTTGATTAAAGAGTGCTGAGCAGCAGAGTGACTGATGTTGTTGTGTGTCTTTGTGTTGGAGAAGCTGAGCTGGAGAGAGACAGACTCAGTCCCAAGTCCTGGTCCTCAGGGAAGGGGAGGGCACCGCGCCCTGAACTCAGGAGCTGGGTTTAGCTCCCTCTGTCCCACCACTGCAGCCTGGTCTCCCCATTTCATCTTCCCCCCAATTTCTACTCAAATCTCTCCCTCTCTCTCACCACCCCTCCTCTTCACACTCCCTCGCTCCCCCTCTCTCACACACACCCAACCCCGGTTTCTCCACCTGCCTCCACTCTTCCCTTCCCCTCACCCTCACTCTCTCTGTCCTGCCGTCTCTGCCTCCCTCCACCAGTTCCATCTATAGACCATTATCCCCTTCTCCTACCTCCCACATCTCCCACCCCCCACCACAGGCAGCCTCACGACCAATCATCCCCCCAACCCCCAGTCTCTGGGTCAGAGGAAGAGGGAAGGACCAGGAAAACAGGTTGTGACTGAGAGAAAGGGAGGGAGGGAGAGAGATTCAGTCAGAGACAAACAGAGGGAGGTGGGGACAGAGAGAGACATTGATTGAGGGGGTCAAGAGTGAGAGGGTGGAGCAAGAGTGAAGGAGCGGGGGGAGAGAGAGGGGCAAGGGAGAGATAGGGTGAGATACTGGAGGGCGAGAGAGGGGAGGGAGGGAGGGGAGGGAGGGGAGGGAGAGAGAGAGGGTGGGAGAGGGCGAGAGAGGGGATGGGAGAGAGGGTGAGCGCGAGAGAGGGGAGAGTGGGAGGGAGAGGACGAGAGAGGGGAGAGAGGGTGGGGAGGGCGAGAGAGGGGATGGGGAGAGGGGAGGGATGGAGGGCAGGGAGAGAGAGGGAGGGAGAGGGCGAGAAAGGGGGTGGGGAGAGGGGAGGGAGGGAGGGGAGGGAGAGAGAGAGGGAGGGATAGGAGGGAGGGAGGGGAGGGAGAGAGAGGGAGGGAGAGGGCGAGAGAATGGAAGGGAGAGAGGGGAGGGAGGAAGGGGAGAGAGAAAGAGGGAGGGAGAGGGCGAGAGAGGGGATGAGAGAGAGGGGGAGGGCGAGAGAGGGGAGGGCGAGAGAGGGGAGCATGAGAGAGGAGGAGGGTGAGAGAGAGGAGGGCGAGAGAGGGGAGAGTGATAGACCGCAGGGCGAGAGAGGGGAGGTTGAGAGAGGGGAGGATGAGACAGGGGAGGGAGGGAGGGGAGGGCGAGAGAGGGGAGCATGAGAGGGGAGGAGGATGAGAGAGGGGAGGCCGAGAGAGGAGAGGGAAGGGAGGTTAGGGCGAGACAAGGAGGAGGGCGAGAAAGGGGGAGGGCAAGAAAGGGGGAGGGTGAGAGAGGTAGGTGCGAGAGAGGGGGGATGGTGGGAGTGTGGGGTACAAGAGAGGGGGAGCGAGGTGAAGGCAAGAGGGATGGAGAGGGCGAGAGAGGGGAGGGCGATAGAGGGGAGGGAGGGGAGGGCAAGAGAAGGGTGAGGGTGAGAGGGGGAGTGTGAGAGACGGGGGATGGCGAGAGAGGGGAGTGAAGGACGTGAGGGCGAGAGGGAAGGAGAGGGCGAGAGAAGGGAGGGTGAGACAGCAGGGAGGGCGTGAGAGATGATGGAAGGAGGGGAGGGTGAGAGGGAGAGAGGGAGCAAGAGAGAGTAGGGAGGGAGGGGAGGGCGAGAGAAGGGTGAATGTGAGAGAGGGGAGGACGAGAGAGGAGGAGGGCGAGAGAGGGCGAGAGGGAGAAGAGGCGAGAGTGAGGGAGAGGGTGAGAGAGGGGAGTGAAGCGAGGGTGAGAGGAGGGGAGAGGGCGAGAGACGAGGCGAGTGAGGGGAGGGAGAGGGTGGAGGGCAAGAGGGGGGATGGAGGCAGGGGAGGGCGAGCAAAGGGTGGGAAGGGAGGGTGAGAGGAAAGGAGAGGTTGAGAAAGGTGAGGGAGCAGGAGTGAGGGGAAGGCAAGAGATGGGGAGGGCGAGAGAGGGGGAGAGGGAGGCGAGGGCGAGAGGGAGGGAGAGTGTGAGAGAGGTGAGGGAGAGTATGGAGTGCGAGAGAGGTGAGAGGGAGGGTGTGGAGGGCGAGAGAGGTGGAGAGGGAAAGGCGAGAGAGAGAGGGGAGAGGTTGAGAGAGGGGAAGACGAGAAAGGGGCAGTAGGGAGGGGAGCGCGAGAGAGAGGGAGAGTGTAAGACGGGAGTGTAAGAGAGGGGAGTGCGAGAGAGGAGGATGGCGAGAGAGAGGAGGACCAGGGAGGGAAGGGCAAGAGAGAGGGGATAATGAGTGAGGGGGACAGAGAGAGGGGGGACAGAGCGAGGGGGGACAGAGAGAGGGGGGCAGAGAGGGAGGGGGACAGAAAGAAAGGGGGCAGAGAGAAGGGGGACAGAGAGAGGGGGGACAGAGAGGGAGGGGGACAGAGAGAAGTGGACAGAGAGAAGGGGGACAGAGAGAGGGTACAGAGCGAGGGGGGTCAGAGCGAGGGGGGCACAGAGTGAGGGGTGACATAGTGGGGGGGACAGAGTGGGGGCGGACAGAGAGGGGTGTCAGAGAGAGGGGGGTCAGAGAGAGGGGGACAGAGAGAGGGTGGACAGAGAGAGGGGATAGAGAGAGGAGGGACAGAAAGAGGGGGGACAGAGGGGTACAGAGAAGAGGGGGACAGAGGGGGGAACAGAGATGGGGGAATAGAGAGAGGACGGACAGAGAGAGGGGGGACAGAGAGAGAGGGACAGAAAGAGGGGGACAGAGAGGGGGGACAGAGAGAGGGGGGACAGAGAGAGGGGGACAGAACGAGGGGGACAGAGAGAGTGGAACAGAGAGGGGGGTAACAGAGAGATGAGTGACAAAGAGAGGAGGTCATGAGGGCAGATAGAGGGTTTCAGGGAGGGGGGCAGAGAGAGGGTCACAGAGAGAGGGGCAGAGAGAGGTGGACAGAGAGAGGTGGGCAGAATGACGGGGCAGGGGGGGCAAAGAGAGGGGTGGCAGAGAGAGGGGGCAGAGAGAGAGAGGGCGGGCAGAGAGAGGGCGGTCAGAGAGAGGGGGGTCAGAGAGAGGCGGGACAGAGTGAGACAGGGACAGAGAGAGAGGCAGAATGAGTGGGGACAGAGAGAGAAGGGACAGAGAGAGGGAGACAGTGAGAGGGGGACAGAGAGAGTGGGGACAGAGAGAGTGGGGACAGAGAGAGGGGGACATAGAGAGGAGGACAGAGAGAGAGGTGAACAGAGAGTGAGGTGGACAGAGAGAGAGGTGGACAGAGAGAGTGGGGACAGAGAGAGGGGGCAGAGGGAGACAGGGACAAAGAGTGAGGGACAGAGAGAGTGGGGACAGAGAGCAGCGGACAGAGAGCTAGGGACAGAGAGAAGGGAACAGAGAGAAGGGAACTTAGAGAGGGAGGGCAGAGAGGAGGGCGGAAGTGAGCAGCGGTGTCAGAGGGGGGGGGGACAGAGAGAGTGAGGGACAGACAGAGGGGGAAATAGAGTGGGGGACAGAGCGGGGGGTGATAGAGAGTCAGGGGACAGGGAGGGGAGGACAGAGACAGGGGGACAGGGAGGGGGGGACAGATAGAGGGGGCGGGGGGCAGAGAGAGAGGGGGACAGTGAGAGAGGGTTAGAGAGATAGGGGCAGGGAGAGTGAACAGAGAGAGGTGGCAGAGCGAGTTGGGTGGACAGAGAGAGGGTGATAGAGAGAAGGGGACAGACTTAGTGGCACAGAAAACGGTGGGCAGAGGGGGGGCAGAGAGAGGGGGTACAGAGAGACAGGGTACAGAAAGACGGGGACAGAGGGACAGGGCCAAAGAGAGAGTGGGGCAGTCAGAGATGGACAGAGAGAGTGGGGACAGAGAGAGTGGGGACAGAGAGAGGGGGACAGGGAGAGGGGGACAGAGAGAGAGGGGGACATAAAGAGGGGGACAGAGAGGGGGGAACAGAGAGATGAGTGACAAAGAGAGGAGGTCATAGTGGGGCAGAGAGAGGGTTTCAGGGAGGGGGCAGAGAGAGGGCCACAGAGAGAGGGGCAGAGAGAGGGGAACACAGAGGGGGTGGCAGAGAGAGGGGGCAGAGAGAGGGTGAACAGAGAGAGGGGGAGAGAGAGAGGGGGGACAGAGAGACAGGGTACAGAGAGACGGGGACAGAGGGAAAGGGCCAAAGAGAGAGTGGGGCAGTCAGAGATGGACAAAGACAGTGGGGACAGTGAGAGGGGGACAGACAGAGAGGAGATATAAAGAGGGGGTAGAGAGAGAAGGGGGACAGAGAGGGGGACAGATGGAGGGGGACAGAGAGAGTGGGGACAGAGAGATGGGAGACAGAGAGAGTGGGGACAGGGAGAGGGGGACAGAGAGAGGAGGGAAAGAGAGAGTGGGGACAGAGAGGGGGGGACAGAGAGAGATGAGTGACAAAGAGAGGAGGTCATGGAGTCAGAGAGAGAATTTCAGGGAGGGGGCAGAGAGAGGGTCACAGAGAGAGGCGCAGAGAGAGGGGAACATAGAGAGGGTGGCAGAGAGAGGGTGCAGAAAGAGGGAGGGCTGAAAGAGAGGGAGGCAGAGAGGGGGGCAGGGATGCAGAGGGAGGGAGGCAGAGAGAGGGGAGCAGAGAGAGGGCGGGCAGAGAGAGGGTGCAGAGAGGGGGTGCAGAGAGGGGGTGCAGAGAGAGGGGGGCAGAGCGAGAGAGGTGGACAGAGGGGGGGTCAGAGAGAGGGGGGACAGAGTTACACAGGGACAGATAGAGGGGGCAGAGAGAGTGGAGACAGAGAGAGTGGGGACAGAGAGAGAGGGACAGAGAGTGTAGGAACAGAGAGAGTGGGGACAGAGAGAGGGGGACAGAGAAAGAGGTGGACAGAGAGTGTGATGGACAGAGACAGAGGTGGACAGAGAGAGTGGGGACAGAGAGAGGGGGCAGATGGAGACAAAGACAGAGAGTGAGGGACAGAGACAGTGGGGACAGAGAGCAGGGAACAGAGAGAAGGGAACAGAGAGAAGGGGACAGAGAGAAGGGACAGAGAGAAGGGGAGAGAGACAGGGAGGGCAGAGAGGAGGTGGGCAGAGAGAAGGGGGCAGAGAGCAGAGGGGAAGTGAGCAGCGGTGTCAGAGAGAGGGGGGACAGAGAGAGTGAGGGACAGAGAGAGGGGGAAATAGGGAGGGGGACAGAGAGCAGTGGGACAGAGAGAGGGGCAGAGAGAGGGGGGACAGACATAGGGGAACAGAGTGCCATGGGGACAGAGTGAGGGGGATCGAGAGAGGGGGGGCAGAGTGAGGGGGGACAGAGTGAGGGGGGACGGCGAGGGGTGAGCGAGCGAGAGGGGACAGAGAGACAGGGGGACAGGGAGCGTGGTCAGAGCAAGGGAGCGGAGAGGGGGTTAGAGAGAGGTGGCAGAGAGGGGTGTGATAGAGATTCAGGAGACAGGGAGGGGAGGACAGAGACAGTGGGACAGGGAGGGGGTTACAGATAGAGGGGGCGGGGGGCAGAGAGAGAGGGGGACAGTGAGAGAGGGATAGAGAGAGAGGGGCGCGGAGAGTGAACAGAGAGAAGGGGACAGACTTAGTGGGACAGAAAAAGGTGGGCAGAGAGAGGGGGGCAGAGAGAGGGGGACAGAGAGAGGGGGGACAGAGAGACAGGGTACAGAGAGACGGGGACAGAGGGACAGGGCCAAAGAGAGAGTGGGGCAGTCAGAGATGGACAGAGAGAGTGGGGCAGAGAGAGAGGGGACATAAAGAGGGGGTAGAGAGAGAAGCGGGACAGAGAGGGGGACAGATGGAGGCGGACAGAGCGAGGAGGGAGAGAGAGGAGGAGAGAGAGAAAAGGAATAGAGAGAGGGACAAAGAGAGGGGCGAGAGAAAGAGGGGAGACAGAGGGGTGACAGAGAGCGGGGGACAGCGAGAGGGGAACAGAGAGAGCAGGAATAGTGAGAGAGGGACAGAGAGAGGGGCAACAGTGAGAGGGGAACGGGGGCACAGAGAGAGAAGGGACAGAGATAGAGGGACAGAGGGGGTGGTACAGTGGGAGGGTGCGGGGGGGGGACAGAGAGAGGGGGACAGAGAGAGGGGGTACAGACAGGTGGACTGTGGGAGGGGGGCAGAGAGAGGGGGCGGGGGGGCAGAAGAGGGGGCAGAGAGAGGGGGGAAATTTAAAGGTGGACAGAAGGGGGACAAGAGTGACTGGGACAGAGAGTGGGGGAAGGAGAGAGTGGGGACAGAGAGGGGGGACAGAGCCGGGGGACAGAGAGGGGGTACAGAGAGAAAGGAACAAGATGGGGACAGGGATTGGGGACAGAGAGACGGCTGACAGAGAAAGGGGGTCATAGGGGGCTGAGAGGGGTGCTCAGGGAGAGGGGGGACAGAAAGAGGGGGTTCAGAGAGAGTGGGGATAGAGAGAGGGTGGACAGAAAGAGGGGGACGGGGGCAGAGAGAAGGGGACAGAGGGGGGAGAGATAGAGGGGTGACAGAGAGTGGGGTACAGAGAGAGGAGGACAGAGAGAGGTGGACAGAGAGAGGGGGGACAGAAAGAGGGGACAGAGATGTGGGACAGAGAGAGTGGCAGAGAGAGGGCGACGGAAAGAGGGGCACAGTGAGAGAAGGGACAGAGGGAGAAGGGACAGAGAGAGAAGGGACAGAGAGCAGGAAT
This sequence comes from Chiloscyllium punctatum, assembly GCF_047496795.1. Taxonomy (NCBI): domain Eukaryota; kingdom Metazoa; phylum Chordata; class Chondrichthyes; order Orectolobiformes; family Hemiscylliidae; genus Chiloscyllium; species Chiloscyllium punctatum. The sequence continues at coordinate 24,866,613 of NC_092762.1, forward strand.
AGAGAGGGACAAATAGAGGGGCGACAGAAAGAGGGGCGACAGAGACGGGGGGGACAGAGAGCGGGGGACAGAAGAGAGGGGACAGAGAGAGGAGGACAGAGAGAGGAGGACAGAGAGAGCAGGAATAGTGAGAGGGGGACAGAGATATGAGGACAGAGTGGGTGGTACAGTGGGGGAGGGCGGGGGGACAGAGAGGGAGTGACAGAGAGAGGGTGGACAGAGAGAGGTGGGACAGAGAGAGGGGGGCAGAGAGATGGGGGACAGAGAAACGGGGTCACGGGGAGCAGAGGGAGTGAGCACAGAATGAGGGACAGCGAGGGGGGACAGAGAGAGGGAGGAGAGAGGGGGAGACGGGTGGACAGAAAGAGGGGAACAGAAAGAGGAGGGACGGAGGACAGAGGGGTGGAACATAGGGTGAGTACAGGGGGGGACAGAGAGGGTGGGGACAGAGATGGGGACAGAGAGACGGGACACAGAGAGACGGGGGTCATGGGGAACAGAGAGAGTGGGCAGAGAGTGAGGGAGAGTGAGGGGGGACAGAGAGAGGAGGACAGAGAGAGGGGGAACAGAGAGAAGGGAGACAGAGAGAAGGGGGACAGAGAGAAGTGGGCAAGGGATGCAGAGAGGGGGGCACAGAGCAAGGGGGGACACAAAGTCGGGGGACACCGAGAGGGGGACTCCAAGAGGGGGAAAGAGAGAGGCGGGCAGAGAGAGTGGGACAGTGAGGGGGGGGGGGGGGCAGAGAGAGGGGGGCAGAGAGAGAGAGCGGACAGAGAGAGGGCAGAGAGAGACGGGGGCAGAAAGAGAGGAACAGAAAGAGGCGGGACAGGCGGGACAGAGAGAGGGTGACAGAGAGATGGGGACAGAGAGAGAGGGCGGAGAAAGAGGGCGGAGAGAGAGAGTGCGGACAGAGTGGGGGGCAGAAAGAGGGGAACAAAAAGGAAGGACAGAGGGGGGACAGAGAGCGGGGCACAGAGTGGGGGCGACAGAGTGTGGGGGACAGAGGGGGGTAGAGAGAGGGGGACAGAGACGGGGGACACAGAGAGAGACAGGGACAGAGAGTGGGGGACAGAGAGAGTGGGGACAGAGAGAGGGAGGTCAGAAAGAGGGGAACAGAGATGGGGACAGAGAGTGGTCATAGGGGTTCAGGAAGAGGGAGGACACAGAGAGGGGGGAACAGAGAGGAATTGGAGGACAGAGAGGAGGGGGGCAGAGAGCAGAGGGACAGACTGAGGTGGCGACAGAGCGAGGAGGTGACAGAGCGAGGGGGAGAATGAGAGACAGGGGACAGGGAGGGTGGGACAGAGAGAGGGGCAGAGAGGGGGGCAGAGAGAGGGGGACAGAGAGAGGAGGAACAGAGAGAGGGGGACAGAGAGTGGGGGACAGAAAGAGGGAGACAGAGGGGGGGCAGAGAGAAGGGGGACAGAGAGGGGGGTACAGAGAGAGGGGGGGACAGAGAGAGGGAGGATAGAGAGAGGGGGGACAGAGAGAGGGGCAGGAGAGAGAGAGGGGGACAGAAGGGGAGAAGAGAGAGGGGGACGGGGGGACAGGGAGAGAGTGACAGAGAGAGGGGCAGTCAAAGGTTGAGGACAGAGAGAGTGGGACGGGGGGTGGGGAATAAGAGGGAGGTAGCAAAGAGAGGGGGGTCAGAGAGAGAGGGACAGAGAGAGTGGGGGACAGAGAGAGGGGACAGAGAGAGCGGAACAGAGAGAGGGAGACTGGGGGGACAGAAAGAGGGGGACCAAGAGAGGGAGACAGAGAGAGGGGGTGACAGAGAGAAGGGGAGAGAGAGGGGGACAGATAGAGGGGGGAACAGAGAGAAGGGGGAACAGAGAGGAAGGGGGACAGAGAGGAGGGGAGCAGAGAGCGGGGGGACAGAGCGAGGGGGCAGAGCGAGAGGGGGCAGAGAGGGGGGAAAAGAGATAGTGGGGGACAGAGAGGGAGGGAAAAGTTGGGTGTGGGGGAGAGAGATGGGAGCAGAGAAAGGGGGACAGAAAGGGGCAGAGATAGGGGAGAGAAAGTGGGGGAGTGACATTGGGGGGGAGAGTGGGAGCAATTAAGAGAGAGGGAGAGTGAGAGGGTGAGAGAGGGAGGGGGAGAAAGAGGGTGGAGATGGGGGAAAAAGAGGGGGAGAGAGAAAGAGGGAGAGGGAGAGAGGGGAGTGAAATGGCGGTGAAAGTGGGGGAAGATATTGGGGAGAGATTGGGGAAAGACAGCGGGGAGAGAGGGGAGAGTAAGAGGGGAGAGAGGGAGGGAGTGGGAGAGGGAAGGTAAGACAGGGGAGAAATTTAGGTGACAGAGTGGGGGAGAGAGTTAGTAAAGAGATAGAGGGGAGAAAGAGATTGAGGTGTAGAGAGAGGGAGTGAGCGGGGTGGAGAGAGAGGGTAGAGAGAGAGAGTGATGGAGGCGTTTAGAGAGAGAGGGGGAGAGAGAGAGGGGGAGAGAGGGGGAGCGAGAGAGGGGAGTGAGTGAGAGAGAGAGGGGAGTGAGTGGGGGTGAGACAGGGGAGTGAGTGGGGGTGAGAGAGGGGAGAGTGAGAGGGAGGGAGAAAGGGAGGGAGTGAGAGACGGAGGGAGAGTGAGGTGACAGAGTAAGGGGAGGGAGCTAGTGAAGCGAGAGGGATGGAGAGAAAGGGGTAGAGAGAGGAGGTGAGAAAGAGAGGGGAGGGAAAGGGGAGAGAGAGAAAAAGGCAAGAGAGAGGGTGAGACGGGGACAGAGGGGGCGAGACAAAGGGTGTGAAAGAGGGGGACAAGAGAGATCGGGCGAGGGAGAGGGGGTTGAGAGAGGGTGCAGAGAGTGGGGGAGAGAGAGGGAGGCTAGAGAGGGGGAGAGAGGGGTTAGAGAGGGGGAGAGAGTGTTTGGGAGGGTGGGGGAGAGAGAGGTTGGCGTAACGGGAGAGAGAGGGGGGAGGGAGATGGGTGAGACAGAGGGTGTGAGAGAGGGGTGTAAGAGAGGGGGTGAGAGAGGGAGAGAGAGTGGGGTTGAGAGAGAGAGCACGCGAGAGTGGGGCGAGGGAGGGGGTGAGAGAGAGGGGGTGAGAGAGAAGGGGAGAGAGAGGGTGAGAGCGAGGGGGTGAGAGAGAGGGGGTGAGAGAGAGGGGGTGAGAGAGAGCGGACGGGGGAATTGTGGGGTTTGGGGAGAGAGAGGGGGCAGAAAAAGGGGGGAGAGAAAGGGAGAGAGAAAGATCGTGAGTGAGATTGGGGGATAGAGTGGGGAGAGAGTGGGAGGGAGAGAGGGGAGAGTGAGTGGGTGAGAGACGGAGGAGGAGAGAGAGGAGAGAGAGGGGAAAGAGAGAGAGCGGAGAAAGCTGTGGATGAGAGTGGGGGAAGAGAATGTGGGAGAGTGTGGGAAAAGACAGTGTTGGAGAGAGGAGAGAGTGAGAGGGGGAGAGAGGGAGGAAGTGAGAGAGGGAGACGAGAGATTTACGTGACAGAGTGGGGAGAGAGTTAGTGAACAGAGAGGGGGGAGAGAGATTGACGGGTACAGAGAGGGGGTGAGCGGGATAGTGAGAGAGGGTAGAGAGAGAGGTGAGAGAGGGGTGTAGAGAGAGGGGGAGAGTGGGGGGAGGGAGGGGGAGAGTGGGGGACAGAGACTATAGTGAGTGATAGGGTGAGAGATGGAAGGATGGAGAGTGGGAGGGAGGGAGAGAGGGAGGGAGAGTGAGGTGACAGAGTGAAAAGAGAGAGAGAGAGGGCAGAGTGAGGGGTAGAGAGAGAAGGGCTAGAGAGGGAGGGAGAAAGAGGGGAGGGAGAGGAGGCAAGGGAGAGGGGGGAGAGAGGAAGAGAGAGAGAGAGGCGAGAGAGAGAGGAGACAAGGGGGGAGAGAGAGGGAGGGGGAGAGAGGGGGTGTGGGGAGAGTGAGTGGAGATAGATAGAGAATCATGGGGAGAGAGGGGGTAGAGAGAGAGGCAATAGAGAGAGAGGGAGTAGAGAGAGGGGGCAGAGAGCAGAGGGATAAAAAGGGGGAAGAGAGAGGGTGGAGAGTGAGGGGGAGAGTGAGGGGGGTAGTGAGGGGGATAGTGAGGGGGAGAGTGAGGGGGTGAGAGAGAGGTAGAGAGAGGGAGAGAGGGGGGTTGATAAAGCGGGGTGAGAGAGCGGGGTGAGAGAGTGGGGATGAAAGAGTGGGGGTGAGAGTGCGGGGGGTGAGAGAGCGGGGGTGTGAGAGAGCGGGGTGAGGGAGCGGGGTTGACGGAGCGGGGGTGTCGGAGCGGGGATAGAGAGTGTGGGGAGAGAGAGAGGGGGGAGAGGGAGAGAGAGGGTGGAGACAGTGGGGTGGAGAGAGTGGGGTGGAGGGGGGGAGATAGACGGGGAGAGAGAGGGTGCGAGGTAGGGGGAGAAAGAAGTGGTAGAGAGAGACGGTAGAGAGACAGGAGAGGGGGGAGAGAGACAGGAGAGTGGGGGGAAGAGGGGGAGAGAGGGGGGGAGGGAGAGGGAGACAGAGGAGGACAGAATGGGGGTGAGGGAGGGGGGAGAAAGAGCGGGAAGAGAGAGGGAGAGAGGGGGGAGGAGAGAGAGGGGGAGAGAGGGGGGAAGAGGGGGGAGAGGTTGTATAGAGGGGGAGACAGACGGGGGAGAGAGCGGGGAAGAAAGGGGGAAGAGGGGGAAAAGAGGGGGGAGAGAGGTGGGAGAGAGAGGAAGAGAAAGAGAGGACAGTGAGTGGGGAGAGAGAGGAAGAGAAAGAGAGGACAGTGAGTGGGGAGAGAGTGGCGAGAGAGTATGGAGCTAGAAAGGGGGCGAGGGAGGAAATTATTGGGAGAGAAATGGGGAAAGAGTCGGGGAGAGACGGGAAGAGAGGTGGGGAGAAAGAGACAGGGAGAGAGACGTGGGGAGAGAGAGATGGAAGAGAGACGATGAGGGGGAGAGAGGGGGCGAGAGGAGGCGAGAGAATGGGCGGAAACAGAGGGGAAGGTCGTGGGCGTGGATGGGGAGAGAGAGAGAGGAGGGGGTTAGAGAGGGGGGAGAGAGGGGGAGAGAGGGGAGAGAGAGATGGATGGAGAGTGATTTGGAGAGAGAGATGGGTGGAGAGAGATGGGTGGAGAGAGATGGATGGAGAGAGAGGGTGAGGGCGAGGGGGCGAGAGATAGAGAGGGGATGAGAGTGATGGGCAACAGAGATGAGGCAAGAGAGGGCAAGAGAGGGGTCGAGAGAGGGGGAGAGAGCGAGAGAGGGGAGAGAGTGGGGGAGAGAGGGGAGTGAGTGGGGGAGAGTGAGAGGGAGGAAGGGAGAGATAGGGATGGTATGAGAGAGTGAGGGAGAAGAGGTGACAGAGTAAAGGGAGAGATGTAGTGGAGAGAGAGATGGGGAGAGAGAGAGGGGTAGAGAGAGGGGGTGAGCGAAGGAGGGGGTGGGAGAGGGGAGTTAGAGTGGGGCAAGATAGAGGGGAGACAGAGGTCAGAGGGGGCAAGAAGGCGGGGGCTAAAGAGAGGGTGCGAGAGAGATTGGGTAGCGAGGGGGGAGAGAGGGAGAGAGGGGGTGAGAGGGGGAGAGTGTGGGGATAGAGAGGGGGAGGGGAGAGAGTTGGGTAGGGGGGAGAGAGGGGGATAGAGAAGGGGGAGGGGGCAGAGAGAGGGGAGAGAGGGGGGAGAATGTGGGAGGAGAGAGAGGGTGAGAGAGAGAGGCGAGAGAGAGGAGGCAAGAGAGGGGAGAGAAAGGGGAGAGAAGGGGTGAGAAAGGGGGAGAGAAAGAAGGAGAGAGAGTTTGGGGACAGAGAGGAGGGGAGAGGGGGAGAGAGAGAGGGTGAGAGAGAGTGAGTGCAGAAAAAGTGGGGGCAGAGAGAGTGGGGGGAAAAGTGGGGTTGAGACTGGGGGAGAGAGAGTGTGGGGAGAGTGGGGAGACAGAATGGGGGGACAGAGTGGGGAGAGAGTGGAGGGAGAGTGGGGGTAGAGAGTGGGGGAGGGAGAGTGTTAGGGAGGGAGGGAGAAAGAGGTAGCGAGTTAGGTGACAGAGTGGGGGAGGGAGTTAGTGAAGAGAGAGGGGAGAGAGAGAGAGGGTAGAGAGAGGGGGTGAGAGAAAAGTGTAGGGAGAGGGGTTGAGAGAGAGACGGTAGAGAGAGGGGAGACAGAGGGGGAGAAAGAGGGGGAGAGAGGGGGGCAAGAGAGAGTGGGAGAGAGGAGGTGAGAGATGGTGAGAGAGAGGGCGAGAGAGGGGTGTGGAGAGAGGGTGGAGTGAGAACGAGTCATGGAGAGAGGGGGAAGAGAGAGGAGGCAGGCCGAGATAGTGACTGGGGAAGAGAGATGGGGAGAGAGAAGGGGAGAGAGGGGGAGAGAGGGGGAGTGTGGGTGTGAGCGAGGGGAGAGAGAGTGTGGGGTAGAGAGAGGGTGAGAGAGAGAGGTGTAGAGAGAGGGGTTGAGAGACACAGACGGTAGGGAGAGAGGGGAGAGAGGTAGGGGAGTGAGAGAGAGAGTCGTGGAGAGAGGGGAAAGAGAGAGGCGGTAGAGCGAGATAGAGACTGGGGAAGAGAGATAGGGAGAGGGGAGAGGTGGGAGAGAGGAGAGAGGGTGAAGAGAGAGGGGGAAAGAGGGGGAGAAAGAGAGGGGGTGGACCGAAGGAAGTGGAGAGGGGGAGTGTGAGTGTGAGGGGGAGAGAGAGAGGGGAGTGAGTGGGGGAAATAGAGGATCGTGAGTGACAGGGTGAGAGAGAGAGGGAGGAAGAGAGGGAAGGAGTGAGAGAGGGAGGCAGAGTGAGGTGACAGAGTGAGGAGAGCGAGAGAAGACAGAGAGAGTGCAGAGAGAAAGGGGCGAGAGAGGGAGGGTGAAAGACTGGATGGAGGTGAGGCAAGGGAGAAGGGGCAAGGGAGAGGAGAAAGAGAGTCAAAGAGAGAGGGGGAGAGAGACAGGCGCCAGAGAGGGGGCAAGGGAGGGGGAGAGAGAGGGGAGAGGGGAGGGGGGAGAGAGAGAGATGGGGAGATAGAGACGCAGTAGATAGTGAGAGGGGGAGAGGCGGGCAGAGAGCGGGCGAGAAAGAGGGGGAAGAGAAATGGGGAGAGTGAGGGGGAGAGTGAGGAGTGTGAGAGAGCGGAGGTGAGAGAGCAGGGGAGAGTGAGGGGTTGAGAGAGAAGGGGAGAGTGAGGGGGTGAGAGAGAGAGGGGGAGAGAGTGGGGAGAGAGAGGGGGAGACAGACTGGGAGAAAGAGGGGGAGAGAGGGGGGAGATAGAGAACGGGATGAGAAAGAGGGGGAGAGACTGAGGGGAAGAGAGTGAGGGGAGAGAGTGAGGGGGGAGAGAGGGATGGGGAGAGAGGGATGGGGAGAGAGGGAAGGGGAGAGAGGTGGGGAGAGAGGTGGGGAGAGAGATGGGGAGATAGATGGGGAGAGAGATGGGGAGAGATGGGGAGAGAGTTGGTGGGAGAGTGAGGGGGAGAGTGAGGGGGGCTGAGAGAGAGAGGGGGAGAGAGTGAGGGGGAACGAGAGTGAGAGGGAGAGAGGGGGGAGAGAGGGGAGAGATAGAGTGTGAGAGGGGGCAGAGAACGGGGCGAGAAAGAGGGGGAGAGAGTGAGGGGGAGAGAGAGGGGGGAGAGAGAGGGTGGAGAGAGAGGGGGGAGAGAGAGGGGTAGAGGGGGAGAGAGAGGGGGAGAGAGAGAGGGTGAGAGAGTGAGGGAGAGAGAGAGGGGAGAGAGGGGGGAGAAAGAGAGGGGGAGAGAGAGGGGGCAGAGAGAGGGGGAGAGAGAGGGGAGAAGAGAAGGGAGAGAGAGAGAGAGGGGGAGAGAGAGGGGGAGAGAGAGGGGGAAAGAGAGAGGAGGTGAGAGAGGGGGAGAGAGGGAGGGGGAGAGAGAGGGGGAGAGAGAGGGGGAGACGGGGGAGTGAGAGGGGAGGGTCAGGAAGGGGGAGACGGTGTGGGGAGAGAGGGGGAAAGAAAGGGAGTGAGGGAAAGAGAGCGGGAAGAGAGAGAGGGAGAGTGGGGGGGTCAAGTGAGGGGGTCCAGTGAGGGGGTTAGATTGAGGGGGTTTGAATGAGGGGGTTCAAGAGGGGGAGAGAGAGGAGGAGAAAGAGGAGGAGAGAGAGGAGGAGAGAGAGGAGGAGAGAGACGGGGAGAGAGGGGGAGAGAGGAGTGAGAGAAGGGGAGGGGAGAGAGGGGGAGAGAGTGGGAGAGAGAGGGGAGAGAGACGGGGAGAGTAGGGTAGATTGGGGAGAGAGTAGGGTAGAGGAGGGAGAGAATGGGAGAAGGGGGAGAGTGGGGGAGAGAGGCGGGAGAGACGCGGGAGAGAGAGGGGATAGACAATGGGATGTCGAGAGAGTGGGTCGAGTGAGGGGGGCCAAGTGAGGCGGGGTTGATTGAGGGGTTCGAGTGAAGGGCTCGAGTGAGGGGGGTCGAGTGAGGGGGGTCGAGTGAGGGAACTGAGAGAGGGGGTCAAGAGAGGGGGAAAGAGAGGGGGGAGAGAGGTGATCGAGTGAGAGAGAGGAGGAGATCGGGGGAGAGAGAAGGGGTTCAAGTGAGGCAGTTCGAGTGAATGGATCGTGAGGTGGGGTCGAAAGAGGCGGGTCGTGAGAGGGTGTCGAGAGATTGTGTAAAGTGAGGGGGTTTGAAAGAGGGGAGGTCGAGAGCGGGGTGCCAAGAGAGAGAGGGATGTCAAGTGAGAGGGAGAGAGAGGGGGAGATGGAGGGGGAGAGAAAGGGGAGAGAGGGGAGGAGAGAGACGGGGAGAGCGACGAGGGTGAGAGAGGGAGAGACAGGATTTGTGAGAGGGGGAGGGGGAGGAAGTGGAGAGGGAGTATGGAGAGAGGGGAACTGAAAGGTGGTGAGTGAGGGGAGAGAGTGCGTTCTGAGAGGGGGAAGAGAGAAGGGGAGAGAGGGGTGAGAGAGGGAGTCGAGAGAGGGGGAGTCGAGAGACGGGGTGGAGTGAGGGGTTCGAGTGAGGGGGTCGAGTGAGGGGGTTGAGAGAAGGGGAGGGGGAGGGATGGGGAGAGAGGGATGAGAGAGAGGGAGTCGAGAGAGGGGGTTGAGAGAGGGGGAATAGGGAGGAGGGGGAAAGGAGGTGGAGGGGGGATAGAGGGGTTGGGAGAGCGAGAGGGAGTCGAGAGAGGGTGTCGAGAGAGGGAGTTGAGTGAGAGGGTCGAGTGAGGGGTTTGAGAGGGGGAGAGATGGGGAGGGGGGGAGAGAGAGTGGGGGAGAGAGAGTGGGGAGAGAGGGGATGGAGAAAGGTGGGTCGAGAGAGAAGGGTTGAGAGCGCAGGGTCGAGAGAGGGAGTCGAGAGAGTGGGTCGAGTGAAGGGGTCAAGTGAGGGGGTCGAGAAAGTGGATCGAGAAAGTAGGGGAGAGAGTGGGAGAGAGGGGTGAGAGAGAGGGGTGAGGTGGGGAGAGAGAGAGGAAAGAGAGGGGGGTCGAGAGAAGGGATCGAGAGAGGGAGGTCGAGAGAGGGAGGTCGAGAGAGGGGGTCGAGAGGGGGTCGACAGAGGGTGTGACAGAGGGTGTCACAGAGGGGGTGAGAGAGGGGGTGAGAGAGGGGGTGAGAGAGGGGTGAGAGAGGGGTGAGAGAATGGGGTAAGGCGGGGAGAGAGAGGGGAGAAAGTGGGGAGAGAGGGCGGAGAGAGTGGGGGCAGAGAGAGGGGGAGAAAATGATAGAGAAGGGAGAGAGAGTGAAGGGAGAAAGAGGGAGAGAGCGAGGTGTGAGCAAGAGAGACGGGCGAGAGATGGGGCGAGCGAGAAAGAAAGAGTGAGTGAGGGGACGGAATGCGAGAGAGAGTCTCGGAGATCTAGAGAGCGAAAACGATAAGGGGATGTGAGAGAGAAAGAGAAAGAGAGTAAGATAGAAAGAGGGGAGAGCGAAATAGGGAGAGATACAGGGCGAGCCAGTGAGAGAGGGACATGAGGGAGAGGCACGCGACGGAGAGAGAGAGAGGTGCAAGTGTGAGTGAGCGAGGGGACGAAAATGCGAGACAGACTGAGAGATCGAGAGAGAGCATGATAAGGGGACAAGAGAGAAAGAGAATGAGAGTAAGATAGAAAGAGGGGGAGAGCGAGCTCGGGAGAGATACAGGGTGAGCCAGAGAGAGAGGGATGTGAGGGAGAGGCACACGAGGGAGAGAGAGAGAGTTCGGTGAGAGACAGGGATGAGGTGGAGAGTGAGTGAGGGGGTTGGAGCAAGAGTGAGTGAGAGGGTGAGAGAGAGATAATGAGTGAGGGGAAGAGATTTGGAGAGAGAGGGTGAGAGGGGGTGAGAGAGAGAATGAGAGTGGGTGGGTGAGAGAGGGGATAGAGAAAAAGAGACAGAAAGTCAGAGAGAGATGTCCCAGGGAGGACCAGTACAGCAGAGGTGAAAGCAGGTCCCTCACAAGATGATGTGAATGAAGCCTAGAATGAAGCTGTTCCTTGCCCAGCTCTGTGTCTATGTCCTGTCTTCCAGGTCTGAACACAGAAGGTCACTAACCCCTCACTGTGCTGTTTACTGTGAGTGATCTTACCGGCTGCAGGATTTACTGAAGGCTCCATACCTCCCTCTCCATGTCTCTCTGACTGACCAAGCGTCTTTGATGTGGTTATGGACGAGACAGGAGTTCGGAATTCGGCGAAGACAGGAACATCCTGATGACCTACAGGAGATAGAGAAACAGACAGAATGGGAAATTAGACTGATGCAGTGAGGTTTACACATGAAGAATGGCCCTGAGTCCCACAGAGATCTGAAAAATCCCAGTCTCCATCCCTAGCCTGTGCAGTTGCGTCTCTCTGGAGTGAGGAATTCCATTGGCTCAGGATCTGGAGTAACTGCAAGAGTGAGAGACACTGACAGAGGCAGCAATCAGATCCACACAGTGAGGGATACCACATGGAGAGAGACTGAGTGATATCACTGGAGTGCAGGAAGGTATCAGGATCACACAATGGTCATGATGAAAGGGTTGTGATTCATGGTGCACGGGGATCAGTACTCAGTGACAGGTGAGCTACGAGTGGGACAAGTGATGGCCTCGTGCTATTCTCACTCGACTGTTCATCTAGATGTTAATGCCGGTGTCCAGTATAACCCATCTAACTGCTTAATATCCTTTTAGGAAGGAAATCTATTATAGACAGCGGGTCTGGCCTACACATGATCCAGACCCAGAGCAGTGGGGTTGACTCTAAACTGCTCTCTGTAATCATCCGGCAAGGCACTCAGCTCAAGGGCAGCTTGGGGTGGGCATGCGATGCTGGCCAGCCAGAGACAGCAACATCCCATGAGTGAATTAAACACAACACTGCTGGGAGTTGTCCCTTAGGTTCCTTTTATATCTTTCCCCTCTCATCCTGAACCTAGGCCCTTCAGTTCTGGACTACCCCATCCCCGTGCAAATCTTTTCTAAGCCCTTTCAAATTACACAATATTCTTCCGAGAGGGAGGAGACAAGAATTTCACACAATATTCCAAAGATGGCTTATCCAATATCCTGTATAGCTACAACATGACCTCCCAACTCCTCTACTCAATGCACTGAACAGTAACCACAAGCATACCAAACACCTTCTTCACTATCCTATCGACCCACAATTCTCCTTTCAAGGAACAATGAACCTGCACTCCAAGGTCTCTTTGTTCAGAAACACTCCCTGGGACATTAACATTAAGTGTATCAGTCCTGCGAAGAGTTGCTTTCCCAAAATGCAGCGCTTCTTATTTATCTGAATTAAGCTCCATCTCCCACTCTTCAGCCCATTGGCCCATCAGTTCACCATCCCATTGTAATGTGAAGTAACATTCTTCACTGTCCGCTACCTGACTGATGCCTACCAAAGACTACAATTACCCCCTCCCTGACTGTTCCCTATCTAACACTGCACTCACACTCTCCCTGACTGATGCCGACACAACACTGCAATCTCCTCCTCCCTGACTGATCTCTAACTAGACTTAAATCACCCCCTCACTGACTGATCACTACCAAACACTGCAATCTTCCCCCAGACTGATCCTTTCCCAACACTGAAATCTCACCCCCTCATTAACTGATCCCTACCCAACTCTCCAATATCCCCCTCCCTATCTGATGCCTACCCAACACTGCAATCTCCCCCTCCCTGACTGATCCCGACCCAACACTGCAATCTCCCCCTCCCTGACTGATCCCAACCCAACACTGCAATCTCCCCCTCCCTGACTGATCCCAACCCAACACTACAATCTCACCTCCCTGACTGATCCCTACCCAACACTGCAATCTCCCCCTCCCTGACGGATCAGTAACTAACACTGCAATCTCCTCACCCTGAATGATCCCTACCCAACACTGCAATCTCCCCCTCCCTGACGGATCAGTAACTAACAATGCAATCTCCTTTCCCTAAATGATCACTACCCAACCCTGCCATCTCCCCCTCTCTGACTGATCCTGTCACAACATTGTAACCTCCCCCTTTCTGACTGATCCTTATCCAGCATTGCAATCACCCCCGCCATGAATGATCACTACTCAACACTGCAATCGCCACTCCCTGACTGATCCCTAACCAAGACTTAACCCCACCTCCCTGACTGATCCCTACCCAACACTTCAATCTCCCCCCGATTGATCCCAACCCAACCCTGCAATCTCCCCCTCCCTGACTGATCCTGACACAACATTGTAACCTACCCCTTCCTGACTGATCCTAAACCAATACTGCACTCATCCCCTTCCTGACTGATCCCTATCCAATGCTGCAATCTCACCTCCCTGACTGATCCCTACCCAACATTACAATCTCCCCCTCCCTGACGGATCAGTAATTAACACTGCAATCTCCTCTCCCTGACTAATCCCTACCTAACACTGTAATCACCCCCTCCCTCATTGATCCCTACCCAACCCTGCAATCTCCCCCTCCCTGACTGATCCCTACCCAACACTGCAATCTCGCCTCCCTGACTGATCCCAACCCAACACTTCAATCTCCCCCCGACTGATCCCAACCCAACCCTGCAATCTCCCCCTCCCTGACTGATCCTGACACAACATTGTAACCTACCCCTTCCTGACTGATCCTAAACCAATACTGCACTCATCCCCTTCCTGACTGATCCCTATCCAACGCTGCAATCTCACCTCCCTGACTGATCCCTACCCAACACTGCAATCCCCCCCCTCCCTGACGGATCAGTAACTAACACTGCAATCTCCTCTCCCTGACTGATCCCTACCCAACCCTGCAATCTCCCCCTCCCTGACTGATCCCTACCCAACACTGCAATCTCACCTCCCTGACTGATCCCTACCCAACACTGCAATCTCACCCTCCCTGACTGATCCCTACCCAACACTGCAATCTCACCTCCCTGACTGATCCTAACCCAACACTGCAATCTCCCCCTCCCTGACGGATCAGTAACTAACACTGCAATCTCCTCTCCCTGAATAATCACTACCCAACACTGTAATCACCCCCTCCCTGACTGATCCCTACCCAACACTGCAATCTCACGTCCCTGACTGATCCCTAGCCAACACTGCAATCTCACCTCCCTGACTGATCCTAACTCAACACTGTAATCTCCCCCTCGCTGACTGAACTCAAACCAACATTGCAATCACCTCCTCCCTGACTGATCCCTATCCAACACTGCACTCACACTCTCCCTGACTGATGCTGACACAACACTGCAATCTCCCCCTCCCTGACTGATCCCTAACTAGACTTAAATCACCCCCTCACTGACTGATCCCTACCCAACACTGCAATCTCCCCCTCCCTGACTGATCCCTACCCAACACTGCACTCAACCCCTCATTAACTGATCCCTACCCAACACTCCAATCTCCCCCTCCCTTACTGATCCTTACCCAACACAGCAACCACCCCCTCCATGACTGATCCCTACCCAACACTGTAATCTCCCCCTTCCCTGACTGATCCCTACCCAACACTGTAATCTCCCCCTCCCTGACTGATCCCTACCCAACACTGCACTCACCCCATCCCTGACTGATCCCTACACAACACTGCAACCTACCCCTCCCTGACTGATCCCTATCCAACACTCCATTCTCCCGCTCCCTGACTGACCCCTACCCAACACTGCAATCTCCCCCTCCCTACTGACCCCCACCCAACAAAGTAATCTCCCCCTCCTGACCCATATCTCCCAGATCAGGTCAGAGAGATGCAGGTATTAATAATTAATCCTCTCCTTTGTGTATTTGAGCTGAAAATGTGTTGCTGGAAAAGCGCAGGAGGTCAGGCAGCATCCAAGGAACAGGAGAATTGACGTTGTGGGCATCAGCCTTTCTTCAGAAAATTCCTGAAGAAGGGCTGATGCCCGAAACGTCGATTCTCCTGTTCCGTGGATGCTGCCTGACCTGCTGCACTTTTCCAGCAACACGTTCTTAGCTCTGATCTCCAGCATCTGCAGTTCTCACTTTCTCCTTTGTGTATTTGACTGTGGCAACATTGACATAACATTATGTGCTGTCAATCTCCAGAGTGTTCGATGGGGCACTTCGAGGTAGCTTTCCTCCAGATCTAAGTCCATTCTCAAACTAATCTGGAATATTTACATGAGAACCGTTTCAGTGATGATTCACTTTGAATCCTTTCTGTGCCTTGCTGTAGTTAGCTGGGAACACTGATAACCTGGGCAGCACTGTTCCTGGGAAGTTTGATGGGAGCCAGATTAAATAGAGATTTCTGGGTCCCATTCCTTCATATGGAAGAGATAAAGTCCCACAAGTGAACATTGAGATGCTGAGGGTGAAGTCCAGTTATTTCTAAAAACAAGGTAAACAACCTAACCAGAATGTTCGGACTGAGGTGACAGTGGAGGAGCACTTGGAACCAGTGATCACAGTTCTATTAATATTGTAATCATTGTGGAGTGAGACAGAATGTTCCCCAGGTGCTAATTCGACATTGGGACAAAGCACATTTTGACGGAATTAGCCAGCAGCTTGCAGGGGTTGGTTTGAGAAGTTTGTTTGCAGGCAACTGGACCTCTGGTAGGTGGAAGTTCTTTAAATGTGGGACATCTACAGTTCAAGATCTGTCCGTTCCTGTGAGTGTGAAGAGCAAGGTTGGCAGGAATAAGGAACCCTGGATGACAAGAGACATTGAGGCTTTAACCAGAAAAAAAGTAAGCATGGCTCAGGTACAGGCAGCTGGGGTCAAGGGAACCCCTGGGGATACATAGGGGATACAAGAGTTTACTGAAGAAGGGAATCAGGAGGGCAGATGACCTTGGCTGAGAAGATTTGGGTGAATCCAAAGAGATTCTTGAATTATATTAAAGGACAAAGAATAACTAGAGAGAGACCAGGACCATTCAAGGACCAAAGTGGACATGTTTGTGCAGAATCGCAGGAGTTATTTCTCCTCTGTTTTGAGCGTGGAGAAGGACATGAAGGCTTGGGAAATTGGGGAAGTTAGTGATGATCTCTTGGGGATAGTCCATATCACAGGAGAGGAAATGTTGAATGCATTAGAATGTATGAATATGGATAAATGTCCTGATCCTGACCAAACATATTCAACAACACTGCAAGAGGCAAGAGAAGAAATTGTGGGGTCCCTGGCTGAGCTTTTTGCATCATCGTTAGCCACGGGTGAGGTCTCAAAGATTGGAGGGCAGCAAATGTTGTGCCCTTATTCGAGAAGGGCTGCAAAGAAAAAGCTGGAACAAGAAATCAGACAGCTGAACGTGTGTGGTCAGTAAGTTACTTGAGAAGATTCTGAGAGATTAGATGTACATGCATTTGGAAATACAGATTTTGATTGGGAGTAGTCAGCATAGCCTTGTGCGTGGGAGACCATGCCTCACAAATTTGTTAGTGTTCTTTGATGAAGTGATCAGGAAGTTTGACGATGTGTAGACATGTAGACTCTACAGATTTCAGTAAGGTGTTTGATAAGGTTCCACATGGTACCTTGCTCTGGAAGGTTAGATCGCATGAAATCCAGGAGGCGTTGGCAAACTGGGTACACAACTGGCTGATAGCAGGAAGCAGAGGGTAACAGTCAGACTGGAGGCCTGTGACTAGTGGTGTGCTTCAGTGGTCATAGAATCATAGAATCCCTCCTCTGTGGAAACAGGCCCTTCAGCCCAACAAGTCTAATGGCCCTCTGAAGATTATTCCTCACAAACCCATTCCCCTACCCTGTTAATCTACATTTACCCCTGACTAATGCAACTTACTTACACGTCCATGAACACTATAGGCAACTGCGCATTGCCAGTTTACCTGACCTGCACATCTTTGGGTTGTGGGAGGAAACCGGAGCACCCAGAGGAAACCCACGCAGCCACGGGGAGAATGTACAAACTCAGTTGGTGTTGCATGATGTCTCAGTTATTGTCACTGCTGCCGCAAAGTGCCAAGGACCCGGGTTGGACCCCAGCCTCGGGTGACTGTGTGGAGTTTCCACATTCTCCCTGTGTCTGCGTGGGTTTCATTTGGGTGCTCCGATTTCCTCCCACAATCCAAAAATGTGCAGGTCAGATGAATCTGCCGTGCTAAATTGTCCATAATGCTAGGTGCATTCATCAAGGGTAAATATTGGGTAAGGAGAATGGCTCTAGGTGGGTTATTCTTCAGCAGGTCGGTGTGGACTTGTTGGGCCAAATGACCTGTTTCCATACTGTAGGAAATCTAACCCTAACAGGATCTAACCCACACAGACCATCCTGTGAGGTTGGAATTGAACCCAGGACCACAGTGCTGTGAGACAGCAGTGCTAACCACTAAGCCACTGTGCCACTGGGCTGATCAGTGCTAGGCCCATTGCTGTTTGTTATCTATATCAATGATTTGGATGAGGATGTTTAAGGCATGTTTCGTAAGTTTTCAGATTACACTAAATTAAGTGAGGAAGGTTCTCAGCAATTGCAACAGGGCCTTGATCAGCTGGGGAATTGGGCTGAGAAATGGCAAATGGAGTTTAATATAGACAAGGGCGAGATCTTGTATTTTGGAAAGACAAATCAAGACAGGGGTTTCATGGTGAATGGTAGGGCCTGAACGAGTGTCGTGGAACAGAGGGACCTTGGATTCCAGGAGGACGGTTCTCTGAACTCAAGGAGACAGGGCAGTGAAGAAGGCTTTTGGCACACTGGGCCCTTCACCAGTCAGGGCATGGAATATCGAAGTTGGGAAGTTCTGTTGTAGTTGTGCAGCATGTTAGTGAGGCCGCACTTGGAGTATTGTGGTCAGTTTTACCAACCGTGCTATAGGAAGGATGTTATTAAACTGGAAAGAGGACAGAAGAAATTTACAAGGATGTTGCCAGAACTCAACTAGACAGTTATAGAGAGACAAGTTAGGACATTTTCTTTAGTGTGTAAGAGACTGACGGTGGGGGTGTGTGTGGGGGGGGGGGGGGGGGAGGAATGTCCTTATAGAGGTGTATAAGATCATGGGAGGCATGGATGAGGTGAATGCATTCAGTCTTTATCCAAGGTTTGGGAATCGAGGACGAAAGGGCATCAGTTTCAGGTGAAAGGGGAATGATTAAAAGGGAACCTGAGTGTTTTACCCATACCGAATGAACTACCAGTGGAAGTATTCGAGGGGGATACATTTAATAACATTTAAAATGCACTTGGACAAATACATGGATAGGAACGTATTGGAAGGATATGGGCTAAGTGCAGGGAAACGGGGTTAGTGTGGATGGGCCAGTTTGGGCCAAAGAGCCTGTCTCCATGCTGTAGAACTCTATGTCTCTATGAACATACCCGCCTGTCCCATAATACAGAAGCGGCTAAAGCAACATGAACACGAGCCGGGACAAATGTGAAACAGTCCTGCAGAATTTCACAGGAAGCCAGCCTGGCCTTGCAGTGAAGGATTCCTGGCACAGGAGCTGTGGTGAGATGCCCATAGAGAACTGGGGAAAGATGCTGGAAAACTCACTCCACTGCCGATAGCCTGGAGGACCCCCGGCTGGGATAAGGCAGCTGGGATCCGGTCACCCCAGGGAAACCTACAGGCTGTGACCGAGCTAGGTCTCTGACACAATGAGCAGGACAGAACGTTGCAGGAAAATCTCACCCACATGGTACTACTCCAGTTCCAATTGGGAAGAGCCCAATCCAGTGAAAGGAGGGTCTCTGGGGATGGGGAGGCAGCCTCAGGTTACATTGACAATCTGGAAGGACAGTGTATGAGCTCCAAGCAGCTACATGGGTCCTGTACACCTGCAACATGGAGCAACACACATCAGGCCTTAGTAGGAGGTGCCAGGAGCAAATACAATCCCTAGGGAACCAGGACCCCTCCCAGAATGGGATAATGTGTGCCTTTGGGGTTCTACCTCCCCAGAGAGATAACGACAGGCCCCACACTGACACATCCACACCCTCCCACAGATGAAAACTCCCACTGCCTGTCTCCCTGGTAACTGCACATTTTGCCCCCAGCCCTGAGACACAGCCGAACTCAGATTCCATGAACCCTGTGGTTACCCAGTGTCAAACAGCTGATGGACTTACTCCTATACAACCATTCCAGGTACCCAGCTGGTGGGCAGCTCCAAAACGATCCCGTCTCCGTCCCAGATACATGTTTGGATGAGATTGACCGACAGTCTGTCATACACAGAGTGGATGCTGAGGAGCAAACCAAATTAATCGACATGTGCCTAAGTCCAACAGGCCATTCAGCTCTCACTGAGGGCCAACAGCTCGGGAGGGGCATCTGTGATGTGATGAAATCAGCCGTCCTCACTGCTCGAGGGCAGGATAAGGCAGATTCTTTAGAGGCGCTACATAGATGCAGAACAACAACCAGCGGATTGTCCCTCCCCCTCCCCCCGTCAGCTTCCCCCGGAGACTCTGGGTCCTTTTTCTGGGCTTTCAGGGATATGACCTGAACCTCTCTTCGCAATGAGAAACTGGGCCCGAGCCTTTGTCTCCCGTGTCTCAGAAAGAAGGAGGGACACCTGGGATTCGACCCCTAAGTTGCCCTCTGTAATGAGATTCTAGATTAGAGTGGTGCTGGAAAAGCACAGCAGTTCAGGCAGCATCCGAGGAGCAGTAAAATCGACGTTTCGGCCCAAAGCCCTTCATCAGGAATACAGGCAGAGAGCCTGAAGGTTGGAGAGATAAATGAGAGGAGAGTCGGGGTGGGGAGAAAGTAGCATAGAATACAATAGATGAGTGGGGATGGGGATGAAGGTGTTAGGATGGGGGGAGGGTGGAGTGGATAGGTGGAAAAGAAGATAGGCAGGTAGGACAGGTCATGGGACAGTGCTGAGCTGGAAGTTTGGAACTGGGGTAAGGTGGGGGAAGGGGAAGTCGACATTGATGCCCTGAGGCTGAAGTGTTCCGAGGAGGAAGATGAGGCGTTCTTCCTCCAGGCGTCTGGTGGTGAGGGAGCGGCGGTGAAAGAGGCCCAGGACCTCTTTCCATGTACCCAGAAAGAGTACCTGGGTACTCTTCATGTCCTCGGCAGAGTGGGTGGGGGAGTTGAAACGTTGGGCCACGGGGTGGTGGGGTTGATTGGTGCGGGTGTCCCAGAGATGTCCCCTAAAGTGCTCAGCTAGGAGGCGTCCAGTCTCCCCAATGCAGAGGAGACCGCATCGGGAGCAACGGATACAATAAATGATATTGGTTGGTGTGCAGGTAAAACTTTGATGGATGTGAAAGTCTCCTTTAGGAACTTGGATGGAGGTGAGGGAGGAGGTGTGGTTGCAGGAGGCTTGGGCCCTCTGCTAATTAATCGCTGAATACGAAATAAACTTTAGGGATTTCCACATTGTGTTACAGGAGCTCAGGGATCACAGGCGATTGGTCGGGTTTCCCCGAGAACGGGTGTATGGTCGTGAGATACTGAGCACACAGCCCGGACAAGGGGTCAGAGTTCAGACAGTGATACCTCAGGAAGCACATCAGGAAAAATTCTCAGAAACAAAATTAAAAACGGGCTGAGACCGGGAGGGAAGGCACCTCCCACAGCTTGTCCCATACACATCAGGCTCTTGTAATGGGCTAGTCATTAAACTCACAGGGAATTCCTTGTTCACTAACATTTACCACAAACTGACACTCATCATAATAAATACATCAGGGGTACAGTAACCAGAATGGTGTCCTTCCTCATTAAAATTATTATGTTCCCAATTGGCCCACAGGATAATGGGATGAAGGGCAGGGAAATATGAGGAAAAACCCAGAACAGTAATTAACAGATGAATGAAAAGAGAACTCCTTAATGATGTAGCCACGGTATACAGGGCAGGAGTGTTACCGGTCAGTACATTGACTTTGCTAATTTGGAGAATAAACTCAGGATCCTGACCCAACAACTCTCTAATGAGCTTGAGAATGACTGAATAAAGGAACCCCAGGGGAGAGTGCAGGTAATTGGAGTTGAAATGCCCATCCGCCATGATTGAATGGTGGAGTGGACTCGATGGCCCGAATGGCCTTACTTCCACTCCTAAGTCTTATGGTCTTATCTTCAGACCATGGGACAACTAGTGGAACATCAGGTTAACCATCACTTAGAGACCAAACTGGAGGATCACACCAAAACAATTATCCAGATCATCCAGGGCCCAAGCAGAGGTGACGGTGAGCAGTAAAACCACACTCTGTGCAGTATCTACGGTAACAGAATGATGGAACAGCTGAAGGAGGAACTCAGGTGGGCCAGCCAAGGGAATATCCCATCCTGGATTCGTGACAAAGAGCGTAAATATTTGTTCTAGGAGAACACCTACACGAACATCTCTCACTGTGAGTGACCAATGGCTGGGTTAATAACAGCTGTCAGGACACTCTCGTTGGGACACCTGGGCTTGGTACGAGGGATTCCAATTAACTCAAGTGACAAAGTTAGGACGAAGTCCAAATTATCGGAGTTGTATAAAAAAAGGTATTTGGATGGGCGACCATGATTTCCTCCCACTTTCTGTGGAGATAGAGGGAACATTGACAGGGACCATACTTACATAATGTGAAGGACCAGGTCATACCATGACATTCCTATAGCCCGTTATCCAAGGATTCTGCTCTTCTCACATCGGCTGTGGTCCTAACCGCACTCACCTTGATATATCTCGGGATACTGGTGGTTAGGATTGCAGGCTGTGACAGATGGGTACGATCATGGTGAATAATGCCTGGACACACCCCCAGGGACTGGAAGGTAGATGGAACTCCCCGGGTGATCACTTTAGTTTCATTCATTTGCAGTGTTTGAGTGTTCCTGGCTGGAGCAGTATTGATTTCCTGCCCATAGTTGCCATTACGACAGATTGGCCATGTTAAATTGCCCATTGTGTCAAGGGATATTCGGGCTAGCTGGAATAGCCATAGGAAATGCGGGGTTTCAGGGATATCATCGAGGGAGTGGGTCTGACTTGGATTCTCTTCAGAGGGTCATTGTGGACTCAGTGGGCCGAACGGCCTGATTCTGTTTTGTCAAGATTTTTTGATATCACTTATCAGCCATAAGACCATCAGTTTGACCAATGTACACAATGGCTTTTGCACAGACAGCTGGCTACTCTGACAACAAGCATAACCAGCTAATAAAATTAGGTTTGTAATTTATTGCATAAGCTTCTTTTCTTTCCTTTCAAGTGGATGAGTTGGGGGGAGATGTCACAACCTCCTGGCTAAAACACAGATAGACAGCGAAGGTTTATTGGCCAAGGAAATCTCCCAAATCACAAAACCCGCACACCAGGCACAGCGCAAACACAGCATAATGTAAAAGGCAACAGTTATTCTGGACAGAGGTATCTACCAAACAATGTGGGCCCAGACAGGAAGGCACTGGGTCCTGCTACACAAAGAAACTAACAGCAACAAGCCATCCAAATGATTGGCAATGCTTCAAACTAGTAACGGATTCTCCTAATTGGCCAGAACGATAAAAGTGCCGGAAAACCATCCAGAAATGAACAAAAACAGGGTTTATCTGCAAACTGATTGCCTGAATCTCTGGAGTCCTTCTGAGGAGACCAGCATGGCAAGAGACAGAGACCATCTGACTATCCAGAGAGAGAGAGGAAGAGAGAAAAGAGTTTGGCAGACCAAGAGGCAAAACCAGGTGGAGAGAGAGAGAGAGAGAGAGGCTGAAGCAAAACCCAGGAGCATGGGAGAGAGGGAATGTGAAAAACCATCGAGAGAGAGTGGAAACCAACTGGAATAACGAGTGTCACCCCTTCAGTCTGTCCATGTTTTAACTCCTGTTTGTCTCAGTCTGACTTCCCCTTCTCTCCCTCTCTCTGTCCTCTCTCCCTCTGCTCTTCTCTCTCTCTCTCTCTGTCTGTCTTTCTCTCACTCTCTCTCTTTCCCTGTCTCTCTCTGCCCATCTTTCTCCTACCCCCCTTCTCCATCCCCACACTCTCGATCTCTCTCTCCCTTTTTCTCACCCTCCATTTCTGTTATTCACTATTTCAAACCTGAAAGATCTCACCTAATTTTGAACCTCCTCAAAAATACAATGCCCCCATTTTCACTCTCCTCCCAAATATCCCCTCCCAAATAATTGCCCCACCAAATATTTCGCTGCCCCCAACATTGCTGTGAGCCCCACTCCTTGGGGCAGCGGGAAATGAGTGGAAAAGTGTGGAGCTGGAAAAGCCCAGCAGGTCAGGCCTGAACCATCGACTCTCCTGGCTGACCCGCTGTGCTTCTCCAGCTCCACACTTTGTAACTCTGACTTTCCAGCATCTGCAGTCCTCACTTTCTCACACAGGTAAATGAGTCTGGGTTGACTGCCTCGCCTGTGGCTGTTTTAGTGCACAGCAATTTCCCAGTGCCAGAATTACAGGTTTGCATCACATATGGAGTCTTTTCTGCCCATTTCCCTCCCCTCCCCCATTAAATGAACCTGGTCCTGTTCAGGATCCTCAGGATTGGCCCCTGAATGGCCTCACTGACTATCCTTTCTGTGGAGACCTCTTCTCTGTCCTGTCTCAGACTTTGCATCTCATGCTATCCCTCCCTCAATTTCTCTCTCTCTCTCTCTCTCTGACAACAGACCCTCCTTTCTCCACCAACCCCAAAATCCCATCAAACACTCCTCCTGTCTCTGGCTGTCCCACTCCCTCCTTGTCTCCCACTCTCCCCCTTCCCATGTAGACCCACAGCTCCTGGGCTGGAGGACATGGTGCAGACACTAACACAGCAAGATCCCACTCTGCAACCATTCTCTAGCCACACACACTGCCCTTCTCCTTCCATATGTGTCCTTCTTCTTCTCCCTGTCTCTCTCACTCTGTCCTTCTCTCACTCTTTCCGTCTCCCTGTCTCTCATTGCCCAGCTCTCTCTCTCCTCACTTTCTCCATCCCCACTCTCTTCATGTCTCTTTCTCTCTTTTTATCACCCTTCCCTTCTCTTTTGCTTGATTTCAGACTCAATGAGGAAAGTAATTTATGTCCCTTACACTCACCCCCTCCCTACGGTGTGGGTAAAACCCGGAAGAGACTAGGAAAAGGTTGATCCCCCTGCATTAACTGTACTGCATCCAGTGACAAAGAGACAAACTTTTCTCAATGTACCTTCCCCAGTCACTGGGACAGAGCAGAGAGGTCCAGGGAGAAAGAGGAAGAGAAACTACAAGAGATAAAGAGAGATGAACAGACAGACAGTGAAAGGGAGGGAGAGAACAAGAGAAAGACAGGCAGACATTGGGAGGGAGAGAAAGTGAGAAGAACTGAAAGAGAGCAGGATAGAGGCAGAGAGAGAAAGGGGGGAGAGAGAGAGAGAGAGAGAGAGAGTAAAACCCCAGGAAGAGAAATACAATGTCAGACAGATACAAGGTGAAAAAGCGAAGGCGAAGACATGGAGAGAAGGTCAGATAGACAGCAAGAGAGAAAAACCAGGGAGAGATATAGGACACAGAGAGAGAGGATTTGCAGCAGCAGAGAGATAGAGCTGAGAGAGTTTGGTGGTGGTGGGGTTCTGCTGCGATGCAGCGAGAATGATGTACAGACAAGATTGGCAAGATCCCACAGAGGTGAGAGAAAGTTGCAGAGAGAGATGAGCAAGATGTTGGTTTTGTAAAAGATTGAATGATTCAGCATTCCTGAAAAACATGGTGCGGTGACAAAGTGGTAGAGTGTTGAAGGAAGGGAATCTACAGGGAAATATCAACAGGGCAGAGATGTGAAGAATTTTGAGAGATAGGAATTGAAGGAAAGATGTGGGAGAGAGAACTGGGAACACAGAAATAGACATGAGAGGTCTCATGGGAGTGGGAAGCAGTGAGATCGGTGGGATCAGACTGTGGAGCTTCCCTCTCTCTAGCATTTTGCGCCTTTGTCTCTCCTTAGTATAGAGCTCGCCCC
Source organism: Chiloscyllium punctatum (assembly GCF_047496795.1). Classification (NCBI taxonomy): domain Eukaryota; kingdom Metazoa; phylum Chordata; class Chondrichthyes; order Orectolobiformes; family Hemiscylliidae; genus Chiloscyllium; species Chiloscyllium punctatum. The sequence goes on from NC_092762.1 coordinate 24,890,792, forward strand.
TTGTGGTAAAATTCCCAGAAACAGCCTGAACTCGTGTGTGTGTGCATTTGCGTGTCTGTGTCTGTGTGTGCGTGTGCGTGTGTTCACTATCTCTGGTTCCAGCTTCTGTCTGATGATTCCTTACAGCAGAATAATTTGATTCTCTCTGTCTTTGCACTCTCCTGGTTTCAGCTCCCAAATCAAATGCTAAATCATTCACGATCCTATTGAATAGTAGAGCAGGCTCGAGGGGCTGAATGGTCTCCTCCTGTTCCTATTTCGGATGGTCTTATATTCTTAACACTATCTCCCAGCTCTTGGTCCCCACACTGGAGGTTATGACTCCACAAGGCCCTGATCTGTAGAGTGCTGCACTCTTCCGTGAGTCTCGGAGGGATCCAGCCTGAGTTGGATTGGAGTTGCAGCCTCTCAGTGAGAAGTGAAATTTCCTCGAGATTCCCCTCAGTCTCTCACTGTAAGGTGGAGCAGGCCAGTCTCGGGGAAGCAAACAACAGGCCAGGTCTGCCCTGTCCTCCAGCTCCATTTCAGAAGGCCACATGGGAGGGGCTTGTTTCCTTCATCAGCTTCCCGTGCTCTCCCTTCTGGGTTAGGGTGGGGGCTGAATTTCCTTGCTCGTGGCTCCTATTGAGGTGCAGGCTGGCAATGATTGGGTTATACAGTGCATGCCCCTGAGTGAGGTCGGTTAGCTCAGTTGGTTTACCACACTAGCTGAAGTTACTCTGAAGGACTCTCCTTCACAACTTCTCCCCTCAGCTGGGCCATGGTGACCCTCTGATTAAATCCCCACCAGACACCGGTCTCTAGTGAGGAGCTGTCCCATGCTCTGGTAAGACTATGGTGACATTACATTGGTTTGTACCTGGGGCACTGTGTGCAGGACTAGTTACTGCATTGCCAGAGGGATGTTAGTGTCTGGGGAGGTTTACTGGATGAATCCCCACCGGAATGAACAGCACTCTCTTTCCCCCAGTTAAGTCACTCTTGCAGCTTTTGTGTCTTTGGAGACACAAGGACCAATTCACCTGAAACAGCAGCTGGATTTTATATTCATGGGCACCTGATAAGATTGGCGAGTTTACACACACTCTCTCTCACACACACATACGCACACAGACACACGCTCCCTCAAACACACACAGACACACTCTCACAGACACATACACATAGGCACAACTCTCTCACACACACATACACACATAGGCACACTGTCTCTCTCACACACATACACAGATGCACTCTCTCGCACAAGCACAGACACACACACACACACACAGACACACTATCACACACAAACACACTCTCTCTTTCAGACACACATATGCACACTATTTCTCTCTCACAAACACACATCGACACACACTCACACACACAGACACACTCTCTCTTTCAGACACACAGGCACACTATCTCTCTCACAAACACATACACACACACTCTCTCTCACACACATTCTCACATGCACACACTTTCACTCTCTCACATACACAGACACTATCTCACACACATGCACACACAGGCACACACTCTCTCAGACACACACACATGAACACAGACACACGCTCCCTCAAACATACACAGACACACTCTCACACACTCTCTCACACACACATACACACTCTCTCTCACACACACTCTCACTCACACACTCTCAAACACCGTCTCTTACACACTCAGACATGCACACTCTCTCTCTTACGCATTCTCTCACACACACACTCTTTCACACACTCTCTCACACACAGACACACTCATTCTCCATACACATGCACATAGACACACTCTCTCACACGCATACACACTCTCTCTCTCACGCACATACACAGTCCTTCTCACACAGAGACACATTGTCACACACATAGACACACAGACACAATCTCTCACATCGACCTCTCTCACACACAGACAAACACACTCTCTCACACATACACACACACACACCCTCAAACACACACACAGATTCACACTCTCACATGAACATGCACTTTCTCTCTCACGCACATATACAGACACACAGAGATACACATGCATCCACTCTGTCGCACACACAAACACGGGCAGTATCTCTCTCTCTCTCTCTCTCTCTCTCTCTCTCTCTCTCTCTCACACACACACACACACACACACACACACACACACACACACACACACACACACACACACACACACAGCTGTGAAGGCATGCTTGAGGTATTGCTGGAGAAATGATTTCTCCGAGGACTGAACCCTGATCTCACATGATGACTGCTCCAGGGAGACAGACAGCAGCGACAGATGACTTGTTGGATCTTCCTGTGCACCACCTCTTGCATCGACAGCATTAGTCTGTTTAGGTGCCTGCTTTTCTAAAACGTCTCCAAGCGACAAGTAACAATAGATTGAGGAAAGTTTTCCCCCAAACCATGTTTCAGACACATGCTGCTGTTATTTTTCACGGATTGTTTAAAATGATCTGAATCTTCTGAAATGGGGAGTGGCTTCCATTTCAAATTACAACACCAGAGTGCCTCAGGGAATTGCATCTGTTCCTTTCTACCCTCTGCACTCTGTACCGCCAGATAGTTCTCCCTCAGTACCTCAGAAAGTGTTCTCTCAATACCTCAGAAAGTGCTCCCTCAATACCTAAGAAAGCATCACTTTGTTGTGTTTAACACCCAAAACCCCTCAGACAGTAGCTCCACAAAACATTCACATCCTCAACATTTCAGGATGCAGCCCAGCTCCCCCTCTCAGATTGCGTTCAAACCCCTTCAGACTGGAAGGACCCACATCCACCCCTGTCCAAGATTGGAGCCCAGATCCCCAGAACATTACTAATCTCTCTGGATTAATTTTAGAATTCCTACAGTGTAGAAGCAAGCCATTCCGTCCATTGGTTCCACACTGACTGTCTGAACAGCATCCCACCCAGACGCACATCCTCTACTCAATCCCTGTAATGCTGAATTTCCCATGGCATCTTTGGGCGGTGGGAGGAAACTGGATCACCTGGAGGGAACCCGCACAGATACAGAGAGAATGTGTAAACTCCACACAGACAGTCACCGGGAGTTAGAATCAAACCACTGAGACACCGTGCTGTCCTCTCTCCTTGGATGCCATGTCATCCAACCTTTTACTAAGCAGTCTCCCATGTGAAACCTTCACATCTGTCTCCTTGGTCATCCCTTCAAAAGCTTTATCAAGTTGGACACATTATTTCCACAAACAAAGCCATGCTGACCATCCCTAATCAATTCTTGCTTTTCCAAATGCATGTAAATTGTGTCTCAGAATGCCCTCCAACAGCTTACCCCCCACTGCCATCAGGCTCACAGCTCCATAGTTCAATGGCTGTTCCTTGCAGCCTTACTTCAATAATGACACATCATTAATCACCCTCCAGTCTTCAGGCAGCTCACCCGTTTCCACTGATCGGTCCATCTGACAAGGCCATCTCCATCCTTCTGTAATCTAAGGCTATCATCCTCAGTATTTATCACCCAACCAATCTTCATATCATTCATGAACCCACTGATTAACCCTCCAAAATTCAAATCTAAATCTTTTCTATCAACCACATCAGCAAGACCCCAACAGTGAGACATGAATAGACAGAGATTTCTAACTGGGCCATCACTGTCTGCTTCCTGCCACTCAGCATTCTGCGCCAAATTCCTTGGATCTTGAGTTTTTATGTTCACTATCAGTTTCCAGTATGGATCCTGATAAAAGCCTTACTGACCTCCAAGCAGGCGACAGGAAAGCATTGCCTTTATTTACATAGCTGGTCACCTGCTTAAAAAGTGCAAACCCATTGGTCAGACCTGACCTCCCCTTAACACAACCATTCTGACTGTTCTTCATGAACACCAGTCTCTTTAAATGCTGATTAATTCTATCTCCCAAAATGGTTCTAATAGACGTCCCACCAACGATATTAGCCTGACTGGCTTGTAGCTGCCTGATATATCTCCTGCTCCTTTTTGAATAACAGTACCACATGGTCAGTCCGACGACACCTCTCCTGTAGCCAGAGGGGATTTGAAAATGTTTGCAAGTGTACCTGCTCCTTCCTCCATCACCTCATTCGGTAAACTGAGATATATTTCCACCGTCTTTGGGGATTTATTGGGTTGTAAGAAGGCCAGACCACCCAGAACCTTCTCTCTCTCTCTCTCTCTCTCTCTCTCTCTATGCTAATTCATTTAATTGTATCACAGAGCATCTCCACGATTTCATATCAACACTGTCCCAATGAACATTGACAAAATGTATCTATTCACTGTAGCCTCTGGGTCCATGCACAAATTTTCACTGTGTTCCACAACCTACTCTTTCTCTCATTATCAATTCACCCGTAATGTCACTGTAAGGTACTTTCAGATTTTTATTTCCCCTCTTAGCACTCCTCTCTCCCAGGCAATTAGCCTGCGATATGATTTGGAGGAGTGTGGGATGTCATTCTGGATGTGGAGTAGCATTGGGAAGCTCAGAAATAAGGAACACACGACTGTGCTGAGTGTGGGACAGTGGGATTCATTTGGGATGAGCACATTGAAGCTGAGGAATAAACCTCAGCCCTGCAGTATGAAAATATCCCTTTGAGCTGGCAGGTCAGTCACACGAAACGAAAACTTGATCTCTGGGAAAAGAGGGTGGTAACCAAATGAAGACGGTCTGTTTGAACACAGTCTCTGGAATCTGGACGTGGGAATCAATGCTGAGCAGGGTATGTAGGAAGCAGAGGCAGAAATGTACTGAACAATTTCAGATATTCCTCGGAGATCACAAGATATGTGAGCAGAAATTAGGTAATTCAGCCCATCTGATAGTGTGGCACTCACTCAGTCCTGACTCTCTTACAATGCAGGTATCCCCCAGACTGATGCGCTGACAGTGCAGCACTCCCTCAGTAATGATCCTCTGACAGTGTGGCGCTCCCTCAGTACTGACTCTCTGAAAGTGCAGCGCTCCCTCAGTACTGACCTTCTCACAGTGCAGCACTGCCCCCAGATTGATCCTCTGACATTGCGGCAATCCCCCATTACTGACCCCCTGATAGTGCAGCACTCCCTCAGTAGTATCCTCTGACAGTTCAGCACTCCCTCAGTACTGACCCTCTGACAGTGCAGCACTCCCTCAGTAATGACCCTCTGACAGTGCAGCACTCCCTCAGTAATAACCCTCTGACAGTGCAGCACTCCCTCAGTAATAACCCTCTGACAGTGCAGCACTCCCTCAGTAATAACCCTCTGACAGTGCAGCACTCCCTCAGTAATGACCATATGACAGTGCAGCATTTCCACAGTACTGACCCTCCGACAGTACGGCATCCCCGCAGTGCTGACTCTCTGACAGTGCAGCCCTCCCTCAAACTGACCCTCTGATAGTCCAGCACTCCCTCAGAACTGACCCTCTGACAGTGCAGCTCTCCCTCAGTAATGACCCTCTGACAGTGCGGCACTCCCTCAGTAATGACCCTCTCACAGTGTAGCAATCCCTGAGTACTGACCCTCTCACAGTGCGGCGATTCCTCAGGACTGACCCTCTGACAGTGCAGTGCTCCCTCAGTACTGACCCTCTGACAGTGCAGCTCTCCCTCAGTACTGACCCTCTCACAGTGTAGCAATCCATGAGTACTGAGCCTCTCACAGTGCGGCGGTCCCTCAGTACTGACCCTCTGACAGTGCAGCTCTCCCTCAACACTGACCCTCTGACAGCGCGGTGCTCCCTCAGGACTAACCCTCCAACAATGCAGCTCTCAACAGTACAGACCCTCTGACAGTGCAGCACTTCCTCAGTACTGACCCCTGACAGTGCAGCACTACCCTCAGTACTGACCCCTGACAGTGCAGCACTACCCTCAGTACTGACCCCTGACAGTGCAGCACTACCCTCAGTACTGACCATCTGACAGTGCAGCACTCCCTCCGTACAGACCCTCTGACAGTGCAGCACTCCCTCAGTACTGACCCTCTTTCAGTGCAGCACTCCCTTGGTACTGACCCTCTGACAGTGCAGCACTCCCTTGATACTGGCCCTCTGACAGTGCAACTCTCCCTCAGTACTGTTCCTAAGACACTGCAGCACTCCCTCAGTACTGACCCTCTGACAGTGAGGCATTGCACGTATACTGAACCTCCCACAGTGTGGCACACCTTCATACTGACTTTCAGATAATGCGGCGCATTCTCTCATCATTCTGAACTTCCTCAGGACTGACCCTCTGACACTGCAACAGCCCCTTGGCCCTGCGCCCCTGACGGCGCTGCAATCCCTCAGTACTGACCCTCTGACAGTGCAGCACTCCCTCAGTACTGATTCTCTGACAGTACAGCACTCTCTTTGTACTGACATTTCTACAGTGTGGCATTCCCTCAGTACAGACCCTCCGACAGTGTAGCACTCCCTCAATACAGATGCTCTTACAGTGTAGCACTCCCTCGGTACTGACCCTCCGAAAACGTGGCATTTTCTCAGTACTGACTCTCCGACAGAGCAGAACTCCCTCAGATCTGACACTCTGACAGTGCAGCACTGCCTCCTTCCTGCACTTCTGATAACCAGCAATGCCTCAGTACTGACCCTTTGGCAGTGTAGCACTCCCTCAGTGCTGACCCTTTGGCGGTGCAGCTCTCCCTCAGTACTGACCCTCTGAAACAACACTCCCTCAGAACTGACACACTGACCATGTAGCGCTCCCTCAGTTATGACCCTTTGAGTGTATATCACTCTCTCAGTACTGACCCTCTGGCATTGCAGCAATCACTCAGGACTGACTGTCTGACACATAGTGTGGTGGCCCCTCAGTACTGACCCCCTCACAGCGCGGTGATCCCTCACTACTAATCCCCTCAGAGTGCGGTGCTCCCTCAGTTCTAACCCTTTCACAGTGCAGCGCTCCCTCAGTAGTAACCCTCTCACAGTGCGACACTCTGACAGCATGGCCATCCATTAGTACTAAACCTCAGAGAGTGCGCACTTCATAATTACTGACTCTCACTGCACAGCAATCCCTCCGTCCTGAACCTCTGGCAATGCTGCACTCCCTCCGTACTGATACTCTGACAATGCTGCACTGCCTCCACACTGATCCTCTGACAATGCTGCACTCCCTCCACACTGAACCTCTGACAATGCTGCACTCCATCCACACTGATCCACTGACAATGCTGAACTCCCTCCACACTGATCCTCTGACAATGCTGCACTCCCTCCACACTGATCCTCTGACAATGCTACACTCCCTCCACACTGACCCTCTGACAATACTGCACTCCCTCCACACTGATCCTCTGACAATGCTGCACTCCCTCCACACTGATCCTCTGACAATGCTGCACTCCCTCCACACTGACCCTCTGACAATGCTGCACTCCCTCCACACTGACTCTCTGACAATGCTGCACTCCCACCACACTGACTCTCTGACAATGATGCACTCCCTCCATACTGATCCTCTGACAATGCTGCACTCCCTCCACACTGATCCTCTGACAATGCTGCACTCCCTCCGTACTGATCCTCTGACAATGCTGCACTCCCTCCACACTGATTATCTGACAATGCTGCACTCCCTCCATACTGATCCTCTGATAGTGATGCACTCCCTCAGTACTGACTCTCTGACACTGTGGAAGTGGCCCTATACTGACCCTCCGACAGTGGGGCCCAATCTCAGGTCAAAACCTCTGACAGTACAGCACTCCATCATAACTGAACATCTTACAGTGCAACACTCCCACAGTACTAACCCTCTGACAGTACAGCACTCCCTCATACTGACCCTCTGACAGTGCAGCACTCCCTCAGTACTGACCCTCTGACAGTGCAGCACTCCCTCAGTACTGACCCTCTGACAGTGCAGCACTCCCTCAGGTCTTCCTGATAATTTCAGATATGATAGAGTTAGAACCAACAATGTTGGCATCATGAACCTGTTAGCTGAGGTAACTGACCCCCCTTTGTAGCAGAGTGATTCAATCCCTCTGACAGTGCAGCCCTCTCATAACTGACCATCTTGCAGTGCAACACTCCCACAGTACTAACCGTCCGACAGTGCAGCACTCCCTCAGTACTGACCCTCTGACAGTGTTGCACTCCCTCAGTACTGACCCTCTGACAGTGCAGCACTCCCTCAGTGTTGACCCTCCGACAGTCAACACTCCCTCAGTACTGACCCTCTGACAGAGCTGCACTCCCTCAGTACTGACCCTCTGACAGTGCAGCACTCCCTCAGCACTGACCCTCTTTTTTCCTATTTCATAGAGTCTTGTGTAAATTTGGAGACGTAGGGTTTGCAGATTCTGAGGAAGCATGAGAGAGACACACAAACCAAACCCTGTCTGAAACTCTCTGCAATTGAGTATTCAAAGGCACAGAGTCACAGAGGTTCACTGCTTGGAAACAGACCCTCCTGTCCAACTCGTCCATACCAACCAGATATTCTCATCTCATTTCATCCCATTTGCTAGCCCTTGGCTGATATCCCTCTAAACCCTCCTATTCACATCCTCATCCTGATACCTTTTAAATGTCGCAATTATCCCAGCCCCCATCACTTCCTCTGGCAGCTACCTGCATGCCCTTGAATAAGTGCTCAAACATTCATACTGTCGATACAAACTCTAATAAACACCAACCTACAAAAGGCTATCATTGTCATTTTCAACTGACCCTTAGCTTCGTCATTACGCTGATTTCAACACGGGTAAAGAAACAGAGTTAATAACCATAAACAGTGACCCTGTTATAAAACTTATTTTCAAATATGGCTTGCATGTGATTCCCACACACTCTAATAGTTGCCTGGAAGATGGGGGTGGGGTGTGCTCTCCTGCTGCAGTCCTTGGGTGTCCCACAGTGATGTTAGGGAGGGAGCTCCAGGAGTTTGACCTGAACCGTGTAAAGAGCTCTCTTCCTGGAGTGCCATTTTAAAGTTGGGAAGTTAATATAGACCAGGAGGACACGAGAGCTGCTGTCTTGTCAGAGAGAGAGGTCTGGTGGGTCACACACCTCTGGTAAGGGGCGAGGTTGAGAAGCTGGGGCCTTCATGGTAATTTCAGACATGATAGAGATTGAACCAACAATGTTGGCATCACGAACCTGTTAGCTGAGGTAACTGACCCCCTTTGTAGCAGAGGGATTCAATCCCTTTAATAGAGCAAGTTTGAGAATTCAACACTAAAATCAATCTTTACGGACGCACTAGAGACCTGAAACATCAATACAGAGATTGCTGAAGAGGCTAAACATGCCCAGCAGCATCTCTGAAGGGAGTAGGAGAAAGAGACAGAGAGAGAGTTCACCTTTCAATCCAGTGATTTCTGCGGGAAAGTTCTTTCAGAACAGACCGTTTTGAGGAAGGGTCACTTGAAAAAGGCACTTCACAAAGATCCTGATCAATGCAACTTTGTGATGTTAGTTCAGAAGGAACAGCTCAGACCTAACATTGCAGTGTGCCTGTGTTCTGTATCTGTTCTCCCATGTAGCCCGCCCACCGAATACAATACCTTACACAGCCTTAAACCTGTTTGTCAACTTTCAACAGTAGCAGCCTCAGGGCATTGAACACAGACTGAATTACTCAGTGACACTTGGATCAGGTCAAGTTCTCAAGTCAACAGATGGTGGGGAAATTCAGCACAATTCAGCAGGAAGCAACGGTGAAGAGAGAGAGGAACAATTCGCATTCCAAGTGACTCTTCCTCAAAACGGTCTGTTCTGAAGGAACTTTCCCGCTGAAATCACTGGATTGAAAGGTGAACTCTCTGTCTGTTTCTCCCCCTCCCTTCAAAGAGGCACTTTCTGAGGTAATGAGGAGGCACATTCTGAGGTACTGAGGGAGCATTATCTGTGGTACTGAGGGAGCACTTTCTGGGGTATTGAGGGAGCACTTTCTCAGCTACTGAGGTTGCACTTTCTGAGATATTAAGGGAGCACTTTCTGAGGTATTGAGGAAGCACAATCTGAGGCTTTGAGGGAGCAATTTCTGAGGATTTCAGGAAGCACTATCTGAGGCATTCAGGGAGCACAATCTGAGGTATTGAGGAAGCACTATCTGACGTTCTGAGGGAGCATTATCTAAGGTAAAAAGCGAGCACTTTCTGAGGTACAGAGGAAGCACTTTTTGAGATATTGAGGGAGCACTTTCTGAGGTACTGAGGAAGCACTATCTGAGGTATTGAGGGAGCAATATTTGAGATAATGAGGGAGCACGTTCTCTGGTACTGAGGAAGCACTTTCTGAGGTATTGAGGGAGTACTTTCTGAGGGACTGAGGAAGCACTTTCTGAGGTATTGACGGAGTACTTTCTGAGGTACTGAGGGTGCACTATCTGAGGTATTGAGGAAGCACTATTTGATTTATTGAGGAAGCACTCTCTGAGGCATTGAGGAAGCACTGTCTGAGGTACTGAGGGAGTACTTTCTGAGGTATTGAGCAAGCACTTTTGAGGTACTGAGGGAGCAAAATCTCAGGTATTGAGGGAGCAATTTCTGACGTATTGAGGAAGCAGTCTCTGAGGTACTGAGGGACAACTTTCTGAGGTATTGAGGAAGCACTTCCTGAGGAATAGAGGAAGCAATTTCCTGAGTTACTGAGAGAGCACTTTCTGAGCGATTGAGTGAGCACTTTCTGAGATATTGAGGTAGCATTATATGAGGGACTGAGGGAGACCTTTCTGAGGTATTGAGGGAGCACTATTTGAAGCATTGGGGAGCACTATCTGAGGAACTGAGGGAGCATGTTCTGAGGATCTGAGGAAGCACTGTCTGAGGTATTAAGTGAGCACATTCTGAGATATTGAGGGAGCATTATATGAGATACTGAGGGAGAACTATCTGAAGTATTGAGGGAGCACTATTTGAGGTATTGGCGAGCACTATCTGAGGTATTGAGGGAGCACTTTCTGAGGCATTGAGGGAGCACTAGCTGAGATACTGAGGGAGCACTTTCTGATGTATTGAGAAAGCACCATGTGAGGACAGAGAGAGTATTATTTGAGGTACTGAGGAAGCACTGTCTGAGGTACTGAGTGTGAAACTATCTGAGGTATTGAGAGAGCACCTACTGAGGTATTGAGGGAGCATTATCCTACGTATTGAGCGAGCACTTTCTGAGGTATTGAGTGAGCACTTTCTGAGATATTGAGGGAGCATTATATGAGGTACTGAGGGAGCATTTTCTGAGGTATTGAAAAAGCACTATCTGAGGTACTGAGGAAGTACTTTCTGAGGTATTGAGCGAGCACTATCTGATGTACCGAGGAAGAACTCTCTGAGGTACTGAAGGAGCACTTTCTGAGGTATTAAGGAAGCACTACCTGAGGTACTGAGGGAGCACTTTCTGAAGTTTGAGAGAGCACTTTCTGTGGTCCTGAGTGTGCACTATCTGAGGAATTGAGCGAGTACTTTCTGAGGTATTGAGTACTGAGGTATTTGATGTACTGAGGGGCCACTTTCTGACGTCGTGAGGGTGCACATTCTGAGGTATTGAGGAAGCACTGTCTGATGTACTGAGGGAGCACTTTCTGAGGTACTGATTGCGCACTATCTGAGGTATTGAGGGACCACTGTCTGAGGTACTGAGTGTGCACTATGTGAGGTATTGAGGGAGCACTTTCTGAGATACTGAGGGTGCTCCTTCTGAGGTATTGAACGAGTGCTTTCTGAGGTATTGAGGGAGTACTATCTGAGGTAACGAGGAAGCACCATGTGAGTTCTGAAGAAGCACTATTTCAGGTACTGAGGGAGCGCATTCTGAGGTACTGAGGGAGCACTGTTTGAGGTATTGAGGAAGCACTATCTGAGCTATTGAGGGACCACTGTCAGATGTACTGAGGAAGCACTGTATGAGGTTATGAGTGTGCACTATCTGACGTATTGAGGGGGCACTTTATGAGGTATTGAGCCAGTAATTTCTGAGGTGTTGAGGGAGCAGTATCAGACGTACTGAGGGAGCACTTTCTGATGTATTGAGGAAGCATTGTCTGAGATGCTGAGTTAGCACTATCTGAGGTACTGAGGGAGCACTTTCTGACATATAGAGGGTGCACTTTCTGAGGTATTGAGTGAGCACTACTTGAGGTATTGAGGGAGCATTTTCTGAGGTATTGAGGGAGCACTTTCTGCAGTACTGCGGGAGCACCTTCTGAGGTACTTAGGAAGCACTATCTGACGTACTGACTGTGCCCTATGTGACGTATTGAGGGAGCATTTTCTGAGGTATTGCGGGAGTATTTTCTAAGGTACTGAGGGAGCACTTTCTGAGGTATTGAGGGAGCACTATTTGATTAACTGAGAAAGCATTCTCTGAGGTACTGAGGTAGCACTTTCTGAGGCATTGAGAAAGCACGATCTGAGGTACTGAGGGAGCACTATCTGAGGTATGGAAGGAGCACTTTCTGAGGTATTGAGCCAACACTATCTGAGCTACTGTGGAAGCAATATCTCAGGTATTGAGGGAGCACTTTCTGAGGCATTGAGGGAGTACTTAGTGCGGTATTGATGAAGCACTATCTCGGTACTCAGGAAGCAGTTTCTGAGGTATTGAGTGAGCACTTTCTGAGGTAATGAGGGAGCATTATCAGAGGTATTGAGGGAGCACTTTCTGCAGTACTGCGGGAGCACATTCTGAGGTACTTAGGAAGCACTATCTGAGGTACTGACGGTGCACAATTTGAGGTATTGAGAGAGCCTTTTCTGAGGTATTGAGGGAGCGTTTTCTGAGGTACTGAGGGTGCACAATCTGAGGTACTGAGGGAGCCTTTTCTGAGGTATTGTGGGAGTACTTTCTGAGGTACTGCGGGAGTACTTTCTGAGGTATTGAGCAAGCACTATCTGATGAACTGAGGTATTGAGGGAGCACTTTCTTAGGTTTGAGGAAGCACTATTTGATTTACTGAGGAAGCACTCTCTGAGGTACTGAGGGAGCACGTTCTGAGGTATTCAGAAAGCGCTATGTGAGGTACTGAGGGAGCAATGTCTCAGGTATGGAGGGAGCACTTTCTGAGGTATGAAAGGAGCTCTTTTTGTGGTATTGAGGGAGCACTGTCTGAGGTACGGAGGGAGCACTCGCTGAAGTATTGAGCAAGCAGTATTTGTGCTACTGAGGGAAGAATATCTCAGGTTTTGAGGGAGCACTATCTGAGGTATTGAGGAGGCATTATCTGAGGGATGGAGGGAACTCATTCTGAGGTATTGAGTGAACACTTTCTGAGGTATTGAGGAAGCAATTGTCTGAAGTACAGAATGTGCACTTTCTGAGGTATTGAGTGAACACTTTCTGAGATATTGATGGAGCATTATAAGAGGTACTAAGGGAGCACCTTCTGACGTATAGAGGGAGCACTAGCTGAGGTATTGAGGGAGCACTTTCTGAGGTATTGAGGGAGTGCTATCTAAGGTATGGGGGCAAGGAGGTATTGAGGGAGCACATTCTGAGGTATTCAGGGAGTAATTTCTGAGGTATTGAGGAAGCACTATCTGAGGTTTTGAGGGAGCATTATCTGTGGTACTGAGGGAGCACTTTCTGAGGCACTGAGGGAGCACATTCTGAGGTATTAATGGTGCACTTTCTGAGGTATTGAGGAAGCGCTATCTGAGTTATTGAGGAAGCAATTTTTGAGGATCTGAAGAAGCGTGATCTGAGATATTGAGGGAACACTCTCTGAGGTATTGAGAGAGCGCATTCTGAGGTAGTGAGGAAGCACTATCTGAGATAATGAGGGAATGCTTTCTAAGGTACTGAGGAAGCACTATCTGAGGTACGGAGGGAGCATTCGCTGAGATACTGAGGGAGCATTATCTGAGGAACTGAGGAAGCACTATCTGAGGTACTGAGGAAGCATTATCTGACATACAGAGGGAGCATTATCTGAGGTACTGAGGGAGCACTTTCTGTGGTACTGAGGAAGCACTTTCTGAGGTATTGAGGAAGCACTATCTGAACTACTGAGGGAGCAATATCTCAGGTATTGAGGAAGTACTTTCTGAGGTAATGAGGACGCACTGTCTGAGGCACTGAGGGAGCACCCTCTGAGCTGCTGAGTGTGCACTATCTGAGGCATTGAGGAACACTATCTGAGGTATTGAGGGAGCACTTTCTGAGGTATGGAAGGAGCTCTTTTTTGTGCTATTGAGGGAGCACGATCTGCGGTATTGAGCAAGCACTATTTGAGCTACGGAGGGAACAATCTCTCAAGTTTTGAGGGTGCATTTTCTGAGTTTTTGAGGAGGCACTATTTGAGGTACTTTGGAAGCGCTCTCTGAGGTACTGAGGGGACAGTTTCTGAGGTATTGAGGGAGCATTTTCTGAGGTATTGAGGGAGCATTTTCTGAGATACTGATTGTGCACTATCTGAAGTACTGATGGATACCTTTATGAGGTGTTGAGGGAGTACTTTTCGAGGTATTGAGCAAGCACTATCTGAGGTACTGAGGAATAATATCTGAGGTATTCAGAGAGCACTTTCTGAGGTATTGAGGGAGCACTATTTGATTAACTGAGAAAGCATTCTCTGAGGTACTGAGGGAGCACTTTCTGAGGCATTGAGAAAGCACTATCTGAGGTACCGAGGGAGGTCTATCTGAGTTACAGAGGGAGGACTTTCTGAGGTATTGAGCAAACACTATCTGAGCTACTGTGGAAGCAATATCTCAGGTATTGAGGGAGCACTTTCTGAGGCATTGAGGGAGTACTTAGTGCGGTATTGATGGAGCACTATCTCGGTACTCAGGAAGCAGTTTCTGAGGTATTGAGAGAGCACTTTCTGAGGTATGGAAGGAGCTCTTTTTGAGCTATTAAGTGAGCACTATCTGAGGTATTGAGCAAGCACTATTTGAGCTACTGAGGTAGCAATCTCGCAAGTTTTGTGGGTGCATTTTCTGAGGTATTGAGGAGGCACTATTTGAGGTACTTTGTAGCGCTATCTAGGATACTGAGGGAGCACTTTCTGAGGTATTGAGGAAGCACTACCTGAGGTACTGAGGGAGCATTATCAGAGGTATTGAGGGAGCACTTTCTGCAGTACTGCGGGAGCACATTCTGAGGTACTTAGGAAGCACTATCTGAGGTACTGACGGTGCACAATGTGAGGTATTGAGAGAGGCTTTTCTGAGGTATTGAGGGAGCATTTTCTGAGGTACTAAGGGTGCACTATCTGAGGTACTGAGGGAGCCTTTTCTGAGGTATTGTGGGAGTACTTTCTGAGGTACTGCGGGAGTACTTTCTGAGGTATTGAGCAAGCACTATCTGATGAACTGAGGTATTGAGGGAGCACTTTCTTAGGTTTGAGGAAGCACTATTTGATTTACTGAGGAAGCACTCTCTGAGGTACTGAGGGAGGACGTTCTGAGGTATTCAGAAAGCGCTATAAGAGGTACTGAGGGAGCAATGTCTCAGGTATGGAGGGAGCACTTTCTGAGGTATTGAGGACGCACTATCTGAGCTACTGAGGAAGCAATATTTCAGGTATTGAGGGAGCACGTCCTGAGGTATTGAGGAAGTACTACCTGATGTACTGAGGAAGCACTCTCTGAGGTACTGACGGAGCACATACTAAGGTATTGAGGAAGCACGACATGAGGTACTGAGGGTGCACCATCTGAGGTATTGAGGGAGATCTATCTGAGGTATTGAGGAACACTATCTGAGGTATTGAGGAAACACTTTCTGAGGTATTGAGGGAGCACTTTCCGAGGTATGAAAGGAGCTCTTTTTGAGGTATTGAAGGAGCACTATCTGAGGTACGGAGGGAGCACTCGCTGAAGTATTGAGCAAGCACTATTTGAGCTACTGAGGGAACAATATCTCAGGTTTTGAGGGAGCACTATCTGAGGTATTGTGGAGGCATTATCTGAGGGATGGCGGGAACACATTCTGAGGTATTGAGGAAGCAATTTTCAGAAGTACAGAATTGGCACTTTCTGAGGTATTGAGTGAACACCTTCTGACGTATTGAGGGAGCACGAGCTGAGGTATTGAGGGAGTGCTATCTAAGGTATGGGGAGCAAGGAGGTATTGAGGGAGCACATTCTGAGGTATTGAGGGAGTACTTTCTGAGATATTGAGGAAGCACTATCTGAGGTTTGGAGGGAGCATGATCTGTGGTACTCAGGGAGGACTTTCTGAGGTACTGAGGGAGCACTTTCTGAGGTATTAATGGTGCACTTTCTGAGGTATTGAGGAAGCGCTATCTGAGGTATTGAGGGAGCAATTTTTGAGGATCTGAAGAAGCGTGATCTGAGATATTGAGGGAGCGCTTTCTGAGGTAGTGAGGAAGCACTATCTGAGGGACTGAGTGTACATTATCTGAGATACTGAGGGAATGCCTTCTAAGGTACTGAGGAAGCACTATCTGAGGTACGGAGGGAGCATTCGCTGAGATACTGAGGGAGCATTATCTGAGGTACTGAGGAAGCACTATCTGAGGTACTGAGGAAGCATTATCTGACATACTGAGGGAGCATTATCTGAGGTACTGAGGGAGCACTTTCTGAGGTATTGAGGAAACACTATCTGAACTACTGAGGGAGCAATATCTCAGGTATTGAGGAAGTACTTTCTGAGGTAATGAGGATGCACTGTCTGAGGCACTGAGGGAGCACCCTCTGAGGTGCTGAGTGTGCACTATCTGAGATATTGATGTAGCATTTTCTCAGGTATTGAGGGAGCATTTTCTGAGGTATTGAGGGAGCAGTTTCTGAGATACTGATGGTACAATATCTGAGGTACTGAGGGAGAACTTTCTGAGGTGTTGAGTGATTACTTTCCGAGGTATTGAGCAAGCACTATCTAAGGTATTGAGTGTGCACTATCAGACGTATTGAGGGAGCACTTTCTAAGGTATTGAATGAGCACTATCTGAGGTATTGAGGGAGCGCTATCTGAGGTTCTGAGGGAGCATTATCTGAGGTATTGATTGAGCACTTTCTGAGGTATTGCGGGTGCTCCTTCTGAAGTATTGAGCGAGTGCTTTCTGAGGTATTGAGGGAGCACCATCTGAGCTATTGAACGTGCACTATCTGTGGTACCGACGAAGCACTTTCTGATGTATTGAGGAAGCGCAATAAGAGTCCTGAGGGAGCACTATCTGAGTTACTGAGGAAGCACTACCTGAGTTATTGAGGGTGCACTGTCTGAGGTATTGAGAGAGCCTTTTCTGAGGTATTGAGGGTGCACTACGTGAGGTATTGAGGGAGCAGTTTCTGAAGTAGTGAGGGAGCACTTTCTGAGGTACTGAGGGTGTACTATCTGAGGTATTGATGGAGCATTTTCTGAGGTACTGATGGTGCGCTGGCTAAGGTATTGAGGGAGCACTATCTGAGGTATTGAGGGAGCACTATCTGAGGTATTGTGGGAGTACTTTCTGAGGTACTGAGGGATTAATTTCTGTGGTATTGAGCAAGCACTAACTAAGGTACTGAGGAAGTACTATCTGTGGTATAAAGGGAGCACTTTCTGACGTATTGACGAAGCAATATCTGAGGGACTGAGGGAGCATTTTCTGACATACTGAGGGAGCATTATCTGAGGTACTGAGGGAGCACTTTCTGTGATACTGAGGAAGCACTTTCTGAGTTATTGAGGGTGCACTATCTGAGGAATTGAGGGAGCACTGTCTGAGTACTGAGGAAGCACTACCTGAGGTACAGAGAGTACACTACCTGAACTATTGAAGGTTCACTTTCTGAGGTATTGAGTGAGCATTATCTGAGGTATTGAGGGAGCACTTACTGTGGTATTGTGGGAATTTTTTTCTAAAGTATTGAGGGTGCACTACCTGAGTTATTGAGGGAGCACTTTCTGAGGTATTCAGGAAGCAATATCTGAGGGACTGCGGGTGTATTATCTGAGGTACTCAGGGAGCACTTTCTGTGTTACTGAGGTAGCAATTTCTGAGGTATAGAGGGTGCACTATCCGAGGTATAGAGGGAGCACTATCTGAGGAATTCAGGGAGCACTTTCTGAGGTAATGAGGGACGGACTATCTGAGGTATTGAGGTAGCCTTTCCTGAGATATTGGGTGTGCAGTATCTGAGGTACTGAGGAAGCACTATCTGAGGCATTGAGGGAGCACTTTCTAAGGTATTGAGGAAGCACTATTTGGTTTGCTGAGGAAGCACTCTCAGAGGTCCTGGGGGAGCACTTTCTGAGGTATTGAGGAAGCACTATCTGAGATACTGAGGGAGTACTGTCTGAGGAATTGAGCAAGCACTATCTGAGGTACTGAGCGTGCAATATCTCACGTATTGAGGGAGCACTTTCTGAGCTCGTAAGGAAGCACTATCTGATGTATTGAGGAAGCACTCTCTGAGGTACTGATGGAGCATTTTCTGAGGTATTGAGCAAGCATTTCCTTATGTACTGAGGGAGCACTCTCTGAGGTATTGAGGGAGATTTATCTGAGGTATTGATGAACAATATGTGATGTATTGAGGGAGTACTATCTGAGGAATTGAAGGAGCACTCTCTGATTTACTGAGGTAGCACTTTCTGAGGAATTGACTGAGCAGATTCTGAACTATTGAGTGAGCATGATATGAGATACTGAAGTAGCACTTTCTGAGCTCTAGAGGGAGCACTTTCTGAGGTATTGCGGAGGTACTATGCGAAGGAGTGAGTGTGCAATAACTCAAGTATTCTGAGGTACTGAGGAAGCACTGCCTGAGGTACTAAGGGAGCACTTTCTGAGGTATTGAGGAAGCACTGCCTGAGGTACTGATGGAGCACTCTCTAAGGTATTGAGGGAGATCTATGTGAACTATTGAGGAACTCTATCTGAGGTATTGAGGGACTACTCTCTGAGGAACTGAGAGAGAACTATCTGAGTTATTGAGGTTGCACTTTCTGAGGTATTGAGGGAGCACTATCTAAGGTATGGGGGAGCACTATCTGAGGTATTGTGGGATCACACTGAGGTATTGAGGGAGCAATATCTGTGGTACTGAAGAAGCACTTTCTGAGGATTTAAGGGTGCATTTTCTGAGTTATTGAGGAAGAACTCTCTGTGGTATTCAGGGAGCAATTTTTGAGGATCTGACCAAGGGCTCTCTGAGGTACTGAGGGAGCATTATCTGAGGTACAGAGGGAGCACTTTCTGTCGTATTATGGAAGCACTATCCGACGTATTGAGGGAGCAATTTCTGAGTTGTGAGGAAGCACTGCCTGAAATACAGAGTGTGCACTGTCTGAAGTATTGAGGGAGCACTTTCTAAGGTATTGAGTGAGCACTATCTGAGGTATTGAGGGAGCACATTCTGAGGTATTGAGGGAGCACTTTCTGAGGTAGTGAGGAAGCAATTATTGAGATATTAAGGAAGCCCTATCTGAGGTATTGGGGAGCTCCTTCTGAGGTATTGACCGAGTATTTTCTGAGGTTTTGAGGACGCACTTTCTGAGGTATTGAGGGAGCACTGTCTAAGGAATGGGGGAGCACTATCTGAGGTATTGTGGGATCACACTCTGAGGTATTGAGGGAGCATTATCTGTGGTACTGAAGAAGCACTTTCTGAGGTATTAAGGGTGCACTTTCTGAGTTATTGAGGAAGAACTCTCTGTGGTATTCAGGGAGCAATTTTTGAGGATCTGAGCAAGCACTCTCTGAGGTACTGAGGGAGCATTATCTGAGGTACAGAGGGAGCACTTTCTGTCGTATTATGGAAGCACTATCCGACGTATTGAGGGAGCAATTTCTGAGTTGTGAGGAAGCACTGCCTGAAGTACAGATTGTGCACTGTCTGAAGTATTGAGGGAGCACTTTCTAAGGTGTTGAGTGAGCACTATCTGAGGTATTGAGGGAGCACTTTCTGAGGTATTGAGGAAGCACTGCCTGAGGTCCTGATGGAGCACTCTCTAAGGTATTGAGGGAGATCTATGTGAAGTATTGAGGAACTCTATCTGAGGTATTGAGGGACTACTCTCGGGGGAACTGCGAGAGATCTATCTGAGTTATTGAGGCTGCACCTTCTGAGGTATCGAGGGAGCACTATCTAAGGTATGGGGGAGCACTATCTGAGGTATTGTGGGATCACACTCTGAGGTATTGAGGGAGCATTATCTGTGGTACTGAAGAAGCACTTTCTGAGGTATTAAGGGTGCACTTTCTGAGTTATTGAGGAAGAACTCTCTGTGGTATTCAGGGAGCAATTTTTGAGGATCTGAGCAAGCACTCTCTGAGGTACTGAGGGAGCATTATCTGAGGTACAGAGGGAGCACTTTCTGTCGTATTATGGAAGCACTATCCGACGTATTGAGGGAGCAATTTCTGAGTTGTGAGGAAGCACTGCCTGAAGTACAGATTGTGCACTGTCTGAAGTATTGAGGGAGCACTTTCTAAGGTATTGAGTGAGCACTATCTGAGGTATTGAGGGAGCACTTTCTGAGGTATTGACGGAGCACTTTCTGAGCTAGTGAGGAAGCAATTACTGAGATATTATGGAAGCCCTATCTGAGGTATTGGCGGAGCTCCTTCTGAGGTATTGACCGAGTATTTTCTGAGGTATTGAGGAAGCACTATCTGAGGTTCTGAGGGAGCGCTTTCTGACGTATTAAGGAAGCACTGTCCGACAGATTGAGGGAGCAATTTCTGAGTTTTGAGGAAGCACTGCCTGAAGTACAGAGAGTGCACTATCTGACGTATTGAGGGAGCACTTTCGAAGGTATTGAGTGAGATATATCTGAGGTATTGAGGGAGCACTTTCTGAGGTATTGAGGGAGCATTATCTGACATACTGAGGGAGCATTATCTGAGGTACTGAGGGAGCACCTTCTGAGGTATTGAGGGTGCACTATCAGAGGTATTGCGGGAACAATATCTGAGGTATGGCGTGAACATCTTTTGTGGTATAAAGGGAGCACTATCTTAGGTATGGGGGAGCACTCTCTGAAGTATTGAGGGAGATTTATCTGAGGTATTGATGAACAATATTTGAAGTATTGAGGGAGCACTATCTGAGGAATTGAAGGAGCACTCTCTGATGTCCTGAGGTAGCACTTTCTGAGGTATTGACTGAGCACTTTCTGAGCTATTGAGTGAGCATGATATGAGATACTGAAGTAGCACTTTCTGAGGTCTAGAGGGAGCACTTTCTGAGGTATTGAGGAGGTACTATGTGAGGGGCTGAGTGTGCAATAACTCAAGTATTGAGAGAGCGCTTTCTGAGGTACTGAGGAAGCACTGCCTGAGGTACTGAGGGAGCACTATCTGAGGTATTGAGGAAGCACTGCCTGAGGTACTGATGGAGCACTCTCTGAGGTATTGAGGGAGATCTATGTGAGGTATTGAGGAACTCTATCTGAGGTATTCAGGGACTACTCTCTGAGGAACTGAAAGAGAACTATCTGAGTTATTGAGGTTGCACTTTCTGAGGTATTGAGGGAGCACTATCTAAGGTATGGGGGAGCACTATCTGAGGTATTGTGGGATAACACTCTGAGGTATTGAGGGAGCATTATCTGTGGTACTGAAGAAGCGCTTTCTGAGGTATTAAGGGTGCACTTTCTGAGTTATTAAGGAAGAAATCTCTGTGGTATTCAGGGAGCAATTTTTGAGGATCTGAGCAAGCACTCTCTGAGGTACTGAGGGAGCATTATCTGAGGTATAGAAGAAGCACTTTCTGACGTATTATGGAAGCACTGTCCGAAGTATTGAGGGAGCAATTTCTGAGTTGTGAGAAAGCACTGCCTGAAGTACAGAGTGTGCACTGTCTGAAGTATTGAGGGAGCACTTTCTAAGGTATTGAGTGAGCACTATCTGAGGTATTGAGGGAGCACTATCTGAGGTATTGGCGGAGCTCCTTCTGAGGAATTGACCGAGTATTTTCTGAGGTATTGAGGAAGCACTATCTGAGGTACTGAGGGAGCACTTTCTGACGTATTAAGGAAGCACTGTCCGACATATTGAGGGAGCAATTTCTGAGTTTTGAGGAAGCACTGCCTGAAGTACAGAGAGTGCACTATCTGACGTATTGAGGGAGCACTTTCTAAGGTATTGAGTGAGATATATCTGAGGTATTCAGGGAGCACTTTCTGAGGTATTGAGGAAGCACTGCCTGAGGTACTGATGGAGCACTCTCTGAGGTATTGAGGGAGATCTATGTGAGGTATTGAGGAATTCTATCTGAGGTATTGACGGACTACTCTGTGATGAACTGAGAGAGAAGTTTCTGAGTTATTGAGGTTGCACTTTCTGAGGTATTGAGGGAGCACTATCTAAGGTATGGGGGAGCACTATCTGAGGTATTGTGGGATAACACTCTGAGGTATTGAGGGAGCATTATCTGTGGTACTGAAGAAGCGCTTTCTGAGGTATGAAGGGTGCACTTTCTGAGTTATTGAGGAAGAAATCTCTGTGGTATTCAGGGAGCAAATTTTGAGGATCTGAGCAAGCACTCTCTGAGGTACTGAGGGAGCATTATCTGAGATATAGAAGAAGCACTTTCTGACGTATTATGGAAGCACTGTCCGAAGTATTGAGGGAGCTATTTCTGAGTTGTGAGGAAGCACTGCCTGAAGTACAGAGTGTGCACTGTCTGAAGTATTGAGGGAGCACTTTCTAAGGTATTGAGTGAGCACTATCTGAGGTATTGAGGGAGCACTATCTGAGGTACTGAGGGAGCACTTTCTGACATATTAAGGAAGCACTGTCCGACATATTGAGGGAGCAATTTCTGAGTTTTGAGGAAGCACTGCCTGAAGTACAGGGAGTGCACTATCTGACGTATTGAGGGAGCACTTTCTAAGGTATTGAGTGAGATATATCTGAGGTATTGAGGGAGCACTTTCTGAGGTATTGAGGAAGCACTGCCTGAGGTACTGATGGAGCACTCTCTGAGGTATTGAGGGAGATCTATGTGAGGTATTGAGGAATTCTATCTGAGGTATTCAGGGACTACACTGTGCTGAACTGAGAGAGAACTATCTGAGTTATTGAGGTTGCAATTTCTGAGGTATTGAGGGAGCACTATCTAAGGTATGGGGGAGCACTATCTGAGGTATTGTGGGATCACACTCTGAGGTATTGAGGGAGCATTATCTGTGGTACTGAAGAAGCACTTTCTGAGGTATTAAGGGTGCACATTCTGAGTTATTGAGGAAGAACTCTCTGTGGTATTCAGGGAGCAATTTTTGAGGATCTGAGCAAGCACTCTCTGAGGTACTGAGGGAGCATTATCTGAGGTACAGAGGGAGCACTTTCTGTCGTATTATGGAAGCACTATCCGACGTATTGAGGGAGCAATTTCTGAGTTGTGAGGAAGCACTGCCTGAAGTACAGATTGTGCACTGTCTGAAGTATTGAGGGAGCACTTTCTAAGGTATTGAGTGAGCACTATCTGAGGTATTGAGGGAGCACTTTCTGAGGTATTGACGGAGCACTTTCTGAGCTAGTGAGGAAGCAATTACTGAGATATTAAGGAAGCCCTATCTGAGGTATTGGCGGAGCTCTTTCTGAGGTATTGACCGAGTATTATCTGAGGTATTGAGGAGGCACTATCTGAGGTTCTGAGGGAGCGCTTTCTGACGTATTAAGGAAGCACTGTCCGACAGATTGAGGGAGCAATTTCTGAGTTTTGAGGAAGCACTGCCTGAAGTACAGAGAGTGCACTATCTGACGTATTGAGGGAGCACTTTCTAAGGTATTGAGTGAGATATATCTGAGGTATTGAGGGAGCACTTTCTGAGGTATTGAGGGAGCATTATCTGACATACTGAGGGAGCATTATCTGAGGTACTGAGGGAGCACCTTCTGAGGTATTGAGGTTGCACTATCAGAGGTATCGCGGGAACAATATCTGAGGTATGGCGTGAACATCTTTTGTGGTATAAAGGGAGCACTATCTTAGGTATGGGGGAGCACTCTCTGAAGTATTGAGGGAGATTTATCTGAGGTATTGATGAACAATATTTGAAGTATTGAGGGAGCACTATCTGAGGAATTGAAGGAGCACTCTCTGATGTCCTGAGGTAGCACTTTCTGAGGTATTGACTGAGCACTTTCTGAGCTATTGAGTGAGCATGATATGAGATACTGAAGTAGCACTTTCTGAGGTCTAGAGGGAGCACTTTCTGAGGTATTGAGGAGGTACTATGTGAGCGGCTGAGTGTGCAATAACTCAAGTATTGAGAGAGCGCTTTCTGAGGTACTGAGGAAGCACTGCCTGAGGTACTGAGGGAGCACTATCTGAGGTATTGAGGAAGCACTGCCTGAGGTACTGATGGAGCACTCTCTGAGGTATTGAGGGAGATCTATGTGAGGTATTGAGGAACTCTATCTGAGGTATTCAGGGACTACTCTCTGAGGAACTGAAAGAGAACTATCTGAGTTATTGAGGTTGCACTTTCTGAGGTATTGAGGGAGCACTATCTAAGGTATGGGGGAGCACTATCTGAGGTATTGTGGGATAACACTCTGAGGTATTGAGGGAGCATTATCTGTGGTACTGAAGAAGCGCTTTCTGAGGTATGAAGGGTGCACTTTCTGAGTTATTGAGGAAGAAATCTCTGTGGTATTCAGGGAGCAAATTTTGAGGATCTGAGCAAGCACTCTCTGAGGTACTGAGGGAGCATTATCTGAGATATAGAAGAAGCACTTTCTGACGTATTATGGAAGCACTGTCCGAAGTATTGAGGGAGCTATTTCTGAGTTGTGAGGAAGCACTGCCTGAAGTACAGAGTGTGCACTGTCTGAAGTATTAAGGGAGCACTTTCTAAGGTATTGAGTGAGCACTATCTGAGGTATTGAGGGAGCACTATCTGAGGTACTGAGGGAGCACTTTCTGACGTATTAAGGAAGCACTGTCCGACATATTGAGGGAGCAATTTCTGAGTTTTGAGGAAGCACTGCCTGAAGTACAGGGAGTGCACTATCTGACGTATTGAGGGAGCACTTTCTAAGGTATTGAGTGAGATATATCTGAGGTATTGAGGGAGCACTTTCTGAGGTATTGAGGAAGCACTGCCTGAGGTACTGATGGAGCACTCTCTGAGGTATTGAGGGAGATCTATGTGAGGTATTGAGGAATTCTATCTGAGGTATTCAGGGACTACACTGTGATGAACTGAGAGAGAACTATCTGAGTTATTGAGGTTGCAATTTCTGAGGTATTGAGGGAGCACTATCTAAGGTATGGGGGAGCACTATCTGAGGTATTGTGGGATCACACTCTGAGGTATTGAGGGAGCATTATCTGTGGTACTGAAGAAGCACTTTCTGAGGTATTAAGGGTGCACATTCTGAGTTATTGAGGAAGAACTCTCTGTGGTATTCAGGGAGCAATTTTTGAGGATCTGAGAAAGCACTCTCTGAGGTACTGAGGGAGCATTATCTGAGGTACAGATGGAGCACATTTTGACGTATTATGGAAGCACTGTCCGACGTATTGAGGGAGCAATTTCTGAGTTGTGAGGAAGCACTGCCTGAAGTACAGAGTGTGCACTATCTGAAGTATTGAGGGAGCACTTTCTAAGGTATTGAGTGAGTACTATCTGAGGTATTGAGGGAGCACTTCCTGCGGTATTGAGGTAGCAATTACTGAGGTATTGAGGGAGCACTATCTGACGTATTGAGAGAGCAATTACTGAGATGTTGAGGAAGCACTATCTCAGGTATTGGAGGAGCTCCTTCTGAGGTATTGAGCGAGTATTGTCTGATGTATTGAGGATGCACTATCTGTGGTACTGAGGGAGCACTTTCTGACGTGTTAAGGAAGCCCTGTTCGACATATTGAGGGAGAAATTTCTGTGTTGTGAGGAAGCACTGCCTGAAATACAGAGTGTGCACTATCTGACGTATTGATGGAGCACTTTCTAAGGTATTGAGTGAGAAATATCTGAGGCATTGAGGGAGCACATTCTGAGGTATTGAGGAAGCACTGTCTGAGGTACTGAGGGAGTATTATCTGACGTACTGACGGAGCATTATCTGAGGTACTGAGGGAGCACTTCCTGAGGTATTGAGGTTGCACTATCGGAGCTATTACGGGAACAATTTCTGAGGTCTGGCATGAACTCCTTTTGTGATATAAAGGGAGCAGTATCTTAGGTATTGGGGAGCACTATCTTAGGTATTGAGGGAGCACCTTCTGTGGTATTGAGGGAGCACCTTCTGAGGTATTGAGGAAGCACTATCTGATCTATTGAGGGAGCATTATCTTTGGTACTAAGGGAGCACTTTCTGTGGTACTGAGGGAGCACTATCTGAGGTACTGAGGGAACACTTCCTGAGGTATTAAGGGTGCACTTTCAGAGGTATTGAGGAAGCGCTATCTGAGGTTGTGATGAAGCACTCTCTAAGGTACTCAGGGAGCATTACCTGAGGTGTTGAGGGCGCACTTTCTGATGTTTGTCGTCTGCTCCTTCTGAGGTATTGAGCGAGTGCTTTCTGAGTTATTGAGGGAGCACAATCTGAGCTATTGAGGGTGCACTATCTGGGGTACCGAGGAAGCACTTTCTGATGTATTGAGGAAGCATACTAAGAGTACTGAGGGAGCACTATCTGAGTTACTGAGGAAGCACTACCTGAGTTATTGAGGGTGCACTGTCTGAGGTATTGAGGGAGCATTTTCTGAGGTACTGACGGCGCACTATCTGTGGTACTGAGGGAGCCATTTCTGAGGTATTGTTTGTACAATATCTGAGGAACTGAGGAACTTCTAAATGAGGTATTGAGTGAGTACGTTCTGAGGTACGGAGGGTGTACTTTCTGTGGTATTGAGCAAGCACTATCTGAGGTACTGAGGAAGTACTATCTGAGGGATAAAGCGAGCACTTTCTGAGGTATTGAGGAAGCAATATCTGAGGGACTGTGGGAGCATTATCTGACATACTGAGGGAGCATTATCTGAGGTACTGAGGGATCACTTTCTGTGGTACTGAGGAAGCACTTTCTGAGGTATTGAGGGTGCACTATCTGAGGTATTGAGGGAGCACTTTCTGAGGTACTGAGGAAGCACTATCTGAGGTACTGAGAAAGCATTATCTTACATACTTATGCAGAATTATCTGAGGTACTAAGGGATCACTTTATGTGGTACTGAGGGAGCTTTATCTGAGGTACTGATGGATCACTTTCTGTGGTACTGAGGAAGCACTTTCTGAGGTATTGAGGGTGCACTATCTGAGTTATTGAGGGAGCTCTTTCTCAGGTACTGAGGAAGCACTATCTGAGGTACTGAGAAAGCATTATCTTACATACTGATGCAGAATTATCTGAGGTACTAAGGGATCACTTTCTGTGGTACTGAGGCAGCACTTTCTGAGGGATTGAGGGAGAACTATCTGAGGTATTGAGGGTGCACTATCTGAGTTATTGAGGGAGCACTATCTGAGGTATTGAGGGAGCACTTTCTGAGGATATTGACGGTGCACTTTTTGATGTATTGAGGGAGCACTTTTTGAGGTACTGTTGGTGCACTATCTGAGGTACTGAGGGAGCCATTTCTGAGGTATTGTGTGTACACTATCCGAGGATCTGAGGAAGCAGTATCTGAACTATTGTGGGAGTACTTTCTGAGGTACTGAGGGAGTACTTTCTGTGGTATTGAGCGAGCACTACCTGAGGTACTGAGGAAGTACTACCTGAAGTAGTAAAGGGAGCATTTTCTGAGGTATTGAGGAAGCACTATCTGAGGTACTGAGGGAGCATTATCTGGATACTGAGGCAGCATTAATTAATGTACTGAGGAAGCACTTTCTGTCGTACGGAGGAAGCACTTTCTGAGTTATTGAGGGAGCACTATTTGACGTATTGTGGACCATTATCTGAGGTACTGAGGGAGCACCTTCTGAGGTATTGAGGGTGCTCCTTCTGAGGGATTGAGCGAGTGCTTTCTGAGGTATTGAGGGAGCACTATCTGAGCTATTGAGGGTGCACTATCTGTGGTACTGAGGAAACACTTTCTGATGTCTTGAGGAAGCACAATACGAGTACAGAGGGAGCACTATCTGAGTAACTGAGTAAGCACTACCTGAGTTATTGAGCGTGCACTGTCTGAGGTATTGAGGGAGAATTTTCTGATGTATTGTGTGTGCACTATCTGAGGAACTGAGGAAGCTCTCAATGAGGTATTGAGGGATTGCGTTCTGAGGTACTGAGGGAGCACTTTCTGAGGTAATGACGGTGCACTATCTGAGGTACTGAGGGAGCCATTTCTGAGGCATTGTGTGTGCACTATCTGATGTACTGAGGGAGCACTATCTGAGGCATTGTGGGAGTGCTTTCTGAGGTACTGAGGGATTACATTCTGTGGTATTGAGCATGCACTATCTGAGGTACTAAGGAAGTACTATCTGAGGTATAAATGGTGCACTTTCTGAGCTAATCAGTTTGCACTATCTGAGGTACCAAGGAAGCACTGCCTGCGGTACTGAGAGTGCACTACCTGAAGTATTAAAGTGCATTTTCTGAGGTATTGAGTGAGCACTATCGGAGGTATTGAGGGAGCACTTACTGAGGTATTGTGGGAGGTTTTTCTAAAGTATTGAGGGAGCACTTTCTGAGGTACTGAGGGAGAACCTTCTGAGGGACTTAGGCAGCACTGTCTGAGTTATTGAGGGTGCACTATCTGATGTATTGAGGAAGCCTTTTCTGAGGTATTGTTGGTGCACTACCTGAGGTATTGAGGGAGTACTTTCTGAGGTCGTGAGGGAGCAGTATCTGAGGTACTGAGGGCGTACTATCTGAGGTATTGATGGAGCATTTTCTGAGGTACTGATGGTGCGCTGGCTAAGGTATGGAGGGAGCACTATCTGAGGAATAGAGGGAGCACTTTCTGAGGTAATGAGGGAGCACTATCTGAGGAATGGAGGGAGCACTTTCTGAGGTAATGAGGCACGGACAGTCTGAGGTACTGAGGTAGCCTTTTTTGAGGTATTGGATGTGCAGTATCTGAGGTACTGAGGAAGCACTTTCTGAGGTATTGAGGAACCACCATTTGATTTGCTGAGGAAGCACTCTCTGAGGTACTGAGGGAGCACTTTCTGAGGTATTGAGGAAGCATTATCTGAGATACTGAAGGAGAACTGTCTGAGGTACTGAGGGTGCAATATCTCACGTATTGAGGGAGCACTTTCTGAGGTAGTAAGGAAGCACTATCTGATGTACTGAGGTTGCACTCTCTGAGGTACTGATGGACCATTTTCTGAGGTATTGAGCAATCATTTCCTGAGGTACTAAGGGAGCAATCTCTGAGGTATTGAGGGAGAATTATCTGAGGTATTGAGGAACAATATCTGAAGTATTGAGGGAGCACTATCTGAGGAACTGAGGCAGCACTTTCTGAGGTATTGAGTGAGCACTTTCGGAGCTATTGAGTGAGCATTGTTTAAAGTACTGAAGTAGCACTTTCTGAGGTCTATTGGGAGCACTTTCTGAGGTATTGCGGAAGCACTATGTGAGGTACTGAGTGTGCAATAACTCAAGTATTGAGAGAGCGCTTTCTGAGGTACTGAGGAAACACTGCCTGAGGTACTGAGGGAGCACATTCTGAGGTATTGAGGAAGCACTGCCTGAGGTACTGACAGAGCACTATCTGAGGTATTGAGGGAGCTCCTTCTGAGGTATTGAGCGAGTATTTTCTGAGGTATTGACGAAGCACGATCTGAGGTAGTGAGGGACCATTAAGGAAGCACTGTCCGACGTAATGAAGGAGCTATTTCGGAGTTGTGAGGAAGCACTGCCTGAAGTACAGAGAGTGCACTATCTGACGTATTGAGGGAGCACTTTCTAAGGTATTGAGTGAGATATATCTGAGGTATTGAGGGAGCACTTTCTGAGGTATTGAGGAACCACTGCCTGAGGTACTGATGGAGCACTCTCTAAGGTATTGAGGGAGATCTATGTGAAGTATTAAGGAACACTATCTGAGATATTGGGGGACTAATCTCGGGGGAACTGAGAGAGATCTATCTGAGTTATTGAGGCTGCACTTTCTGAGGTATTGAGGGAGCACTGTCTAAGGAATGGGGGAGCACTATCTGAGGTATTGTGGGATCACACTCTGAGGTATTGAGGGAGCATTATCTGTGGTACTGAAGAAGCACTTTCTGAGGTATTAAGGGTGCACTTTCTGAGTTATTGAGGAAGAACTCTCTGTGGTATTCAGGGAGCAATTTTTGAGGATCTGAGCAAGCACTCTCTGAGGTACTGAGGGAGCATTATCTGAGGTACAGAGGGAGCACTTTCTGTCGTATTATGGAAGCACTATCCGACGTATTGAGGGAGCAATTTCTGAGTTGTGAGGAAGCACTGCCTGAAGTACAGATTGTGCACTGTCTGAAGTATTGAGGGAGCACTTTCTAAGGTATTGAGTGAGCACTATCTGAGGTATTGAGGAAGCACTTTCTGAGGTATTGACGGAGCACTTTCTGAGCTAGTGAGGAAGCAATTACTGAGATATTAAGGAAGCCCTATCTGAGGAATTGGCGGAGCTCCTTCTGAGGTATTGACCGAGTATTTTCTGAGGTATTGAGGAAGCACTATCTGAGGTACTGAGGGAGCACTTTCTGACGTATTAAGGAAGCACTGTCCGACATATTGAGGGAGCAATTTCTGAGTTTTGAGGAAGCACTGCCTGAAGTACAGAGAGTGCACTATCTGACGTATTGAGGGAGCACTTTCTAAGGTATTGAGTGAGATATATCTGAGGTATTGAGGGAGCACTTTCTGAGGTATTGAGGGAGCATTATCTGACATACTGAGGGAGCATTATCTGAGATACCGAGGGAGCACCTTCTGAGGTATTGAGGGTGCACTATCAGAGGTATCGCGGGAACAATATCTGAGGTATGGCGTGAACATCTTTTGTGGTATAAAGGGAGCACTATCTTAGGTATGGGGGAGCACTCTCTGAAGTATTGAGGGAGATTTATCTGAGGTATTGATGAACAATATTTGAAGTATTGAGGGAGCACTATCTGAGGAATTGAAGGAGCACTCTCTGATGTCCTGAGGTAGCACTTTCTGAGGTATTGACTGAGCACTTTCTGAGCTATTGAGTGAGCATGATATGAGATACTGAAGTAGCACTTTCTGAGGTCTAGAGGGAGCACTTTCTGAGGTATTGAGGAAGCACTGCCTGAGGTACTGAGGGAGCACTATCTGAGGTATTGAGGAAGCACTGCCTGAGGTACTGATGGAGCACTCTCTGAGGTATTGAGGGAGATCAATGTGAGGTATTGAGGAACTCTATATGAGGTATTCAGGGACTACTCTCTGAGGAACTGAAAGAGAACTATCTGAGTTATTGAGGTTGCACTTTCTGAGGTATTGAGAGAGCACTATCTAAGGTATGGGGGAGCACTATCTGAGGTATTGTGGGATAACACTCTGAGGTATTGAGGGAGCATTATCTGTGGTACTGAAGAAGCGCTTTCTGAGGTATTAAGGGTGCACTTTCTGAGTTATTGAGGAAGAAATCTCTGTGGTATTCAGGGAGCAATTTTTGAGGATTTGAGCAAGCACTCTCTGAGGTACTGAGGGAGCATTATCTGAGGTACAGAAGAAGCACTCTCTGACGTCTTATGGAAGCACTGTCCGAAGTATTGTTTGAGCAATTTCTGAGTTGTGAGGAAGCACTGCCTGAAGTACAGAGTGTGCACTGTCTGAAGTATTGAGGGAGCACTTTCTAAGGTATTGAGTGAGCACTATCTGAGGTATTGAGGGAGCACTATCTGAGGTATTAGCGGAGCTCCTTCTGAGGTATTGACCGAGTATTTTCTGAGGTATTGAGGAAGCACTATCTGAGGTAATGAGGGAGCACTTTCTGACGTATTAAGGAAGCACTATCCGACATATTGAGGGAGCAATTTCTGAGTATTGAGGAAGCACTGCCTGAAGTACAGAGAGTGCACTATCAGACGTATTGAGGGAACACTTTCTAAGGTATTGAGTGGGATATATCTGAGGTATTGAGGGAGCACTTTCTGAGGTATTGAGGAAGCACTGCCTGAGGTACTGATGGAGCACTCTCTGAGGTATTGAGGGAGATCTATGTGAGGTATTGAGGAATTCTATCTGAGGTATTGAGGGACTACACTGTGATGAACTGAGAGAGAACTATCTGAGTTATTGAGGTTGCACTTTCTGTGGTATTGAGGGAGCACTATATAAGTTATGGGGGAGCACTATCTGAGGTATTGTGGAATCAAACTCTGAGGTATTGAGGGAGCAATTTCTGAGTTGTGAGGAAGCACTGCCTGAAGTACAGAGTGTGCACTGTCTGAAGTATTGAGGGAGCACTTTCTAAGGTATTGAGTGAGCACTATCTGAGGTATTGAGGGAGCACTTCCTGTGGTATTGAGGGAGCAATTGCTGAGGTTTTGAGGGAGCACTATCTGACGTATTGAGGGAGCAATTACTGATATGTTGAGGAAGCACTATCTCAGGTATTGGAGGAGCTCCTTCTGAGGTATTGAGCGAGTATTGTCTGATGTATTGAGGAAGCACTATCTGTGGTACTGAGGGAGCACTTTCTGACGTGTTAAGGAAGCACTGTTCGACATATTGAGGGTGCTATTTCTGAGTTGTGAGGAAGCACTGCCTAAAGTACAGCGTGTGCACTATCTGACGTATTGATGGAGCACTTTCTAAGGTATTGAGTGAGAAATATCTGAGGCATTGAGGGAGCACTTTCTGAGGTATTGAGGGAGCACTGTCTGAGGTACTGAGGGAGCATTATCTGTCGTACTGAGGGAGCATTATCTGAGGTACTGAGGGAGCACTTCCTGAGGTATTGAGGTTGCACTATCGGAGGTATTGCGGGAACAATTTCTGAGGTCTGGCATGAACTCCTTTTGTGATATAAAGGGAGCAGTATCTTAGGTATGGGGGAGCACTATCTGAGGTATTGAGGGAGCACCTTCTGTGGTATTGAGGGAGCACCTTCTGAGGTATTGAGGAAGCACTATCTGATCTATTGAGGGAGCATTATCTTTGGTACTAAGGGAGCACTTTCTGTGGTACTGAGGGAGCACTATCTGAGGTACTGAGGGAACACTTCCTGAGGTATTAAGGGTGCACTTTCAGAGGTATTGAGGAAGCACTATCTGAGGTCGTGATGAAGCACTCTCTAAGGTACCGAAGGAGCATTACCTGAGGTGTTGAGGGAGCACTTTCTGATGTTTGTCGTCTGCTCCTTCTGAGGTATTGAGCGAGTGCTTTCTGAGTTATTGAGGGAGCACAATCTGAGCTATTGAGGGTGCACTATCTGGGGTACCGAGGAAGCACTTTCTGATGTATTGAGGAAGCACAATAAGAGTACTAAGGGAGCACTGTCTGAGTTACTGAGGAAGCACTACCTGAGTTATTGAGGGTGCACTGTCTGAGTATTGAGGGAGCATTTTCTGAGGTACTGACGGCGCACTATCTGTGGTACTGTGGGAGCCATTTCTGAGGTATTGTTTGTGCACTATCTGAGGAACTGAGGAAGTTCAAAATGAGGTATTGAGTGAGTACGTTCTGAGGTACGGAGGGTGTACTTTCTGTGGTATTGAGCAAGCACTATCTGAGGTACTGAGGAAGTACTATCTGAGGGATAAAGCGAGCACTGTCTGAGGTATTGAGGAAGCAATATCTGCGGGACTGTGGGAGCATTATCTGACATACTGAGGGAGCATTATCTGAGGTACTGAGGGATCACTTTCTGAGGTATTGAGGGTGCACTATCTGAGGTATTGAGGGAGTTCTTTCTCAGGTACTGAGGAAGCACTATCTGAGGTACTGAGAAAGCATTATCTTACATACTGATGCAGAATTATCTGAGGTACTAAGGGATCACTTTCTGTGGTACTGAGGCAGCACTTTCTGAGGGATTGATGGAGAACTATCTGAGGTATTGAGGGTGAACTATCTGAGTTATTGAGGGAGCACTATCTGAGGTATTGAGGGTGCACTTTCTGAGGATATTGACGGTGCACTATTTGAGGTATTGAGGGAGCACTTTTTGAGGTACTGTTGGTGCAATATCTGAGGTACTGAGGGAGCCATTTCTGAGGTATTGTGTGTACACTATCCGAGGATCTGAGGAAGCACTATCTCAATTATTGTGGGAGTACTTTCTGAGGTACTGAGGGAGTACTTTCTGTGGTATTGAGCGAGCACTACCTGAGGTACTGAGGAAGTACTACCTGAAGTATAAAGGGAGCATTTTCTGAGGTATTGAGGAAGCACTATCTGAGGTACTGAGGGAGCATTATCTGGATACTGAGGCAGCATTAATTAATGTACTGAGGACGCACTTTCTGTCGTACGGAGGAAGCACTTTCTGAGGTATTCAGGGAGCAATTACTGAGGTATTGAGGGAGCACTTTCTGAGGTAGTGAGGGAGCAATTACTGAGATATTAAGGAAGCCCTATCTGAGGTATTGTGGGAGCTCCTTCTGAGGTATTGACCGAGTATTTTCTGAGGTATTGAGGAAGCACTATCTGAGGTATTGAGGGACTACTCTCGGGGGAACTGCGAGAGATCTATCTGATTTATTGAGGCTGCACTTTCTGAGGTATTGAGGTAGCACTATCTAAGTTATTGGGGAGCACTATCTGAGGTATTGTGGGATCACACTCTGAGGTATTGAGGGAGCATTATCTGTGGTACTGAAGAAGCACTTTCTGAGGTATTAAGGGTGCACTTTCTGAGTTATTGAGGAAGAACCCTCTGTGGTATTCAGGGAGCATTTTTTGAGGATCTGAGCAAGCACTCTCTGAGGTACTGAGGGAGCATTATCTGAGGTACAGAAGGAGCACTTTTTGACTTATTATGGAAGCACTGTCTGACGTATTGAGGGAGCAATTTCTGAGTTGTGAGGAAGCACTGCCTGAAATACAGATTGTGCACTGTCTGAAGTATTGAGGGAGCACTTTCTAAGGTATTGAGTGAGCACTATCTGAGGGATTGAGGGAGCACTTTCTGAGGTATTGAGGGAGCAATTACTGAGGTATTGAGGGAGCACTATCTGAGGTATTGAGGGAGCGCTTTCTGAGGTAGTGAGGGAGCAATTACTGCGATATTAAGGAAGCCCTATCTGAGGTATTGGGGGAGCTCCTTCTGAGGTATTGACCGAGTATTTTCTGAGGTATTGAGGAAGCACTATCTGAGGTACTGGGGGAGCACTTTCTGACGTATTAAGGAAGCACTGTCCGACATATTGAGGGAGCAATTTCTGAGTTTTGAGGAAGCACTGCCTGAAGTCCTGAGAGTGCACTATCTGACGTATTGAGGGAGCACTTTCTAAGGTATTGATTGAGATATATCTGAGGTATTGAGGGAGCACTTTCTGAAGTATTGAGGGTGCACTATCGGAGGTATTGCGGGAACAATATCTGAGGTATGGCGTGAAAACCTTTTGCGGTATAAAGGGAGCACTATCTGAGGTATTGAGTGAGCACCTTCTGAGTTATTGAGGGAGCATTATCTGTGGTACTGTGGGAGCACTTTCTGTGGTCCTGAGGGAGCACTATCTGAGGTACTGTGGGAACACTTTCTGAGGTATTAAGCGTGCACTTTCAGAGGTATTGAGGAAGCGCTATCTGAGGTAGTAATGAAGACTCTCTAAGGTACTGAGGGAGCATTACCGGAGGTATTGAGGGAGCAATTTCTGAGGTATTGAGGGTGCTCCTTCTGAGGTATTGAGGGAGCACTATCTGAGCTATTGAAGGTGCACTATCTGTGGTACCGAGAAAGCACTTTCTGATGTATTGAGGAAGCACAATAAGAGTACTGAGGGAGCACTATCTGAGTTACTGAGGAAGCATTAACTGAGGTAATGAGGCTGCACTTTCTGAGGTATTGAGGGAGCATTTTCTGAGGTACTGACGGCGCACTATCTGTGGTACTGAGGGAGCTATTTCTGAGGTATTGCTTGTGCACTATCTGAGGAACTGAGGAAGCTCTAAATGAGGTATTGAGGGAGTACGTTCTGAGGTACGGAGGGAGGACTTTTTGTGGTATTGAGCAAGCACTATCTGAGGTACTGAGGGAGCATTATCTGACTTACTGAGGGAGCATTATCTGAGGTACTGAGGGAGCACTTTCTGTGGTACTGAGGGAGCACTTTCTGAGGTATTGAGGGTGCATTTTCTGAGGTAATGACGGTGTACTATCTGAGGTACTGAGGGAGCCATTTCTGAGGCATTGTGTGTGCACTATCTGAGGTACTGAGGGAGCACTATCTGAGGTATTGTGGGAGTACTTTCTGAGGTACTGAGGGATTACTTTCTGTGGTATTGAGCAAGCACTATCTGAGGTACTGAGGAAATACATCTGAGCTATAAAGGGAGCACTTTCTGAGGTATTGAGGAAGTAATATCTGAGGGACTGAGGGAGCATTATCTGACATACTGAGGGAGCATTATCTGAGGTATTCAGGGAGCACTTTCTGTGGTACTGAGGAAGCACTTTCTGAGGTATTGAGTGAGCAATATCTGAGGTATTGAGGGAGCACTTACTGAGGTATTGTGGGAGCTTTTTCTAAAGTATTGAGGGAGCCCTTTCTGCGGTATTGAGGGAGAACCTTCTGATGGACTGAGGAAGCACTATCTGTGTTATTTAGGGTGCATTATCTTAAGTATTGAGGGAGCTTTTTCTGAGGTATTGAGGGTGCACTACCTGAGGTATTGAGGGAGCACTTTCTGAGGTAGTGAGGGAGCACTTTCTGAGGTACTGGGTGTGTACTTTCTGAGGCATGTATGGAGCATTTTCTGAGGTACTGTTGGTCCGCTGGCTAAGATATTGAGGGAGCACTTTCTGAGGTATTGAAGGAGCACTATCTGAGGAATTGAGGGAGCGCTTTCTGCGGTATTGAGGCACGGACTGTCTGAGGTACTGAGGAAGCACTATCTGAGGTATTGAGGGAGCACGTTCTGAGGTATTGAGGAAGCACTATTTGATTTGCTGAGAAAGCACTCTCTGATGTACTGAGGGAGCACTTTCTAAGCTATTGAGTGAGCACTATCTGAGCTATTGAGGGAGCACTTTCTGAGGTATTGAGGGAGCAATTACTGAGGTATTGAGGGAGCAGTATCTGACGTATTGAGGGAGCAATTACTGAGATGTTGTGGAAGCACTATCTCAGGTATTGGTGGAGCTCCTTCTGAGGTATTGAGCGAGTATTGTCTGATGTATTGAGGAAGCACTATCTGTGGTACTGAGGGAGCACGTTCTGACGTGTTAAGGAAGCACTGTCCGACATATTGAGGGAACAATTTCTGAGTTGTGAGGAAGCACTGCCTGAAGTACAGAGTGTGCACTATCTGACGTATTGATGGAGCACTTTCTAAGGTATTGAGTGAGAAATATCTGAGGCATTGAGGGAGCACTTTCTGAGGTATTGAGGGAGCACTGTCTGAGGTACTGAGGGAGCATTATCTGACGTACTGAGGGAGCATTATCTGAGGTACTGAGGGAGCACTTCCTGAGGTGTTGAGGTTGCACAATCGGAGGAATTGCCGGAACAATTTCTGAGGTCTGGCATGAACTCCTTTTGTGATATAAAGGGAGCAGTATCTTAGGTATGGGGGAGCACTATCTGAGGTATTGAGGGAGCACCTTCTGTGGTATTGAGGGAGCACCTTCTGAGGTATTGAGGAAGCACTATCTGATCTATTGAGGGAGCATTATCTTTGGTACTAAGGGAGCACTTTCTGTGGTACTGAGGGAGCACTATCTGAGGTACTGAGGGAACACTTCCTGAGGTATTACGGGTGCACTTTCAGAGGTATTGAGGAAGCGCTATCTGAGGTAGTGATGAAGCACTCTCTAAGGTACTCAGGGAGCATTACCTGAGGTGTTGAGGGAGCACTTTCTGATGTATGGAGTGTGCTCCTTCTGAGGTATTGAGCGAGTGCTTTCTGAGTTATTGAGGGAGCACAATCTGAGCTATTGAGGGTGCACTATCTGGGGTACCGAGGAAGCACTTTCTGATGTATTGAGGAAGCACAATAAGAGTACTGAGGGAGCACTATCTGAGTTACTGAGGAAGCACTACCTGAGTTATTGAGGGTGCACTGTGTGAGGTATTGAGGGAGCATTTTCTGAGGTACTGACGGCTTAATATCTGTGGTACTGAGGGAGCCATTTCTGAGGTATTGTTTGTGCACTATCTGAGGAACTGAGGAAGCTCTAAATGAGCTGTTGAGGGAGTACGTTCTGAGGTACGGAGAGTGTACTTTCTGTGGTATTGAGCAAGCACTATCTGAGGTACTGAGGAAGTACTATCTGAGGGATAAAGCGAGCACTTTCTGAGGTATTGAGGAAGCAATATCTGAGGGACTGAGGGAGCATTATCTGAGATACTGAGGGATCACTTTCTGTGGTACTGAGGAAGCACTTT
The DNA here is from genome assembly GCF_047496795.1 of Chiloscyllium punctatum. NCBI lineage: Eukaryota > Metazoa > Chordata > Chondrichthyes > Orectolobiformes > Hemiscylliidae > Chiloscyllium > Chiloscyllium punctatum. The sequence continues at coordinate 24,929,093 of NC_092762.1, forward strand.
CTGAGGTATTGAGGGTGCACTATCTGAGGTATTGAGGGAGCACTTTCTGAGGTACTGAGGAAGCACTATCTGAGGTACTGAGAAAGCATTATCTGACATACTGATGGAGAATTATCTGAGGTACTAAGGGATCACTTTCTGTGGTACTGAAGAAGCACGTTCTGAGGGATTGAGGGAGAACTATCTGAGGTATTGAGGGTGCACTATCTGAGTTATTGAGGGAGCACTATCTGAGGTATTGAGGGAGCACTTTCTGATGTATTGACAGAGCAATTACTGAGGTATTGAGAGAGCCCTATCTGAGGTATTGGGGGAGCTCCTTCTGAGGTATTCAGCGAGTATTTTCTGAGGTATTGAGGAAGCACGATCTGAGGTACTGAGGGAGCATTTTCTAACGTATTAAGGAAGCACTGTCCGATGTATTGAGGGAGCTATTTCTGAGTTGTGAGGAAGCACTGCATGATGTACAGAGTGTGCACTATCTGACGTATTGAAGGAGCACTTTCTAAGGTATTGAGTGAGGACTACTTGAGGTATTGAGGGAGCGCTATCTGAGGTACTTAGGGTGCACTATTTGAGGTACTGAGGGAGCATTATCTGAGGAATTGAGGGAGCACTTTCTGAGGTATTGAGGTAGCACTATCTAAGTTATTGGGGAGCACTATCTGAGGTATTGTGGGATCACACTCTGAGGTATTGAGGGAGCATTATCTGTGGTACTGAAGAAGCACTTTCTGAGGTATTAAGGGTGCACTTTCTGAGTTATTGAGGAAGAACCCTCTGTGGTATTCAGGGAGCAATTTTTGAGGATCTGAGCAAGCACTCTCTGAGGTACTGAGGGAGCATTATCTGAGGTACAGAAGGAGCACTTTTTGACTTATTATGGAAGCACTGTCTGACGTATTGAGGGAGCAATTTCTGAGTTGTGAGGAAGCACTGCCTGAAATACAGATTGTGCACTGTCTGAAGTATTGAGGGAGCACTTTCTAAGGTATTGAGTGAGCACTATCTGAGGGATTGAGGGAGCACTTTCTGAGGTATTGAGGGAGCAATTACTGAGGTATTGAGGGAGCACTATCTGAGGTATTGAGGGAGCGCTTTCTGAGGTAGTGAGGGAGCAATTACTGCGATATTAAGGAAGCCCTATCTGAGGTATTGGGGGAGCTCCTTCTGAGGTATTGACCGAGTATTTTCTGAGGTATTGAGGAAGCACTATCTGAGGTACTGGGGGAGCACTTTCTGACGTATTAAGGAAGCACTGTCCGACATATTGAGGGAGCAATTTCTGAGTTTTGAGGAAGCACTGCCTGAAGTCCTGAGAGTGCACTATCTGACGTATTGAGGGAGCACTTTCTAAGGTATTGATTGAGATATATCTGAGGTATTGAGGGAGCACTTTCTGAAGTATTGAGGGTGCACTATCGGAGGTATTGCGGGAACAATATCTGAGGTATGGCGTGAAAACCTTTTGCGGTATAAAGGGAGCACTATCTGAGGTATTGAGTGAGCACCTTCTGAGTTATTGAGGGAGCATTATCTGTGGTACTGTGGGAGCACTTTCTGTGGTCCTGAGGGAGCACTATCTGAGGTACTGTGGGAACACTTTCTGAGGTATTAAGCGTGCACTTTCAGAGGTATTGAGGAAGCGCTATCTGAGGTAGTAATGAAGACTCTCTAAGGTACTGAGGGAGCATTACCGGAGGTATTGAGGGAGCAATTTCTGAGGTATTGAGGGTGCTCCTTCTGAGGTATTGAGGGAGCACTATCTGAGCTATTGAAGGTGCACTATCTGTGGTACCGAGAAAGCACTTTCTGATGTATTGAGGAAGCACAATAAGAGTACTGAGGGAGCACTATCTGAGTTACTGAGGAAGCATTAACTGAGGTAATGAGGCTGCACTTTCTGAGGTATTGAGGGAGCATTTTCTGAGGTACTGACGGCGCACTATCTGTGGTACTGAGGGAGCTATTTCTGAGGTATTGCTTGTGCACTATCTGAGGAACTGAGGAAGCTCTAAATGAGGTATTGAGGGAGTACGTTCTGAGGTACGGAGGGAGGACTTTTTGTGGTATTGAGCAAGCACTATCTGAGGTACTGAGGGAGCATTATCTGACTTACTGAGGGAGCATTATCTGAGGTACTGAGGGAGCACTTTCTGTGGTACTGAGGGAGCACTTTCTGAGGTATTGAGGGTGCATTTTCTGAGGTAATGACGGTGTACTATCTGAGGTACTGAGGGAGCCATTTCTGAGGCATTGTGTGTGCACTATCTGAGGTACTGAGGGAGCACTATCTGAGGTATTGTGGGAGTACTTTCTGAGGTACTGAGGGATTACTTTCTGTGGTATTGAGCAAGCACTATCTGAGGTACTGAGGAAATACATCTGAGCTATAAAGGGAGCACTTTCTGAGGTATTGAGGAAGTAATATCTGAGGGACTGAGGGAGCATTATCTGACATACTGAGGGAGCATTATCTGAGGTATTCAGGGAGCACTTTCTGTGGTACTGAGGAAGCACTTTCTGAGGTATTGAGTGAGCAATATCTGAGGTATTGAGGGAGCACTTACTGAGGTATTGTGGGAGCTTTTTCTAAAGTATTGAGGGAGCCCTTTCTGCGGTATTGAGGGAGAACCTTCTGATGGACTGAGGAAGCACTATCTGTGTTATTTAGGGTGCATTATCTTAAGTATTGAGGGAGCTTTTTCTGAGGTATTGAGGGTGCACTACCTGAGGTATTGAGGGAGCACTTTCTGAGGTAGTGAGGGAGCACTTTCTGAGGTACTGGGTGTGTACTTTCTGAGGCATGTATGGAGCATTTTCTGAGGTACTGTTGGTCCGCTGGCTAAGATATTGAGGGAGCACTTTCTGAGGTATTGAAGGAGCACTATCTGAGGAATTGAGGGAGCGCTTTCTGCGGTATTGAGGCACGGACTGTCTGAGGTACTGAGGAAGCACTATCTGAGGTATTGAGGGAGCACGTTCTGAGGTATTGAGGAAGCACTATTTGATTTGCTGAGAAAGCACTCTCTGATGTACTGAGGGAGCACTTTCTAAGCTATTGAGTGAGCACTATCTGAGCTATTGAGGGAGCACTTTCTGAGGTATTGAGGGAGCAATTACTGAGGTATTGAGGGAGCAGTATCTGACGTATTGAGGGAGCAATTACTGAGATGTTGTGGAAGCACTATCTCAGGTATTGGTGGAGCTCCTTCTGAGGTATTGAGCGAGTATTGTCTGATGTATTGAGGAAGCACTATCTGTGGTACTGAGGGAGCACGTTCTGACGTGTTAAGGAAGCACTGTCCGACATATTGAGGGAACAATTTCTGAGTTGTGAGGAAGCACTGCCTGAAGTACAGAGTGTGCACTATCTGACGTATTGATGGAGCACTTTCTAAGGTATTGAGTGAGAAATATCTGAGGCATTGAGGGAGCACTTTCTGAGGTATTGAGGGAGCACTGTCTGAGGTACTGAGGGAGCATTATCTGACGTACTGAGGGAGCATTATCTGAGGTACTGAGGGAGCACTTCCTGAGGTATTGAGGTTGCACAATCGGAGGAATTGCCGGAACAATTTCTGAGGTCTGGCATGAACTCCTTTTGTGATATAAAGGGAGCAGTATCTTAGTTATGGGGGAGCACTATCTGAGGTATTGAGGGAGCACCTTCTGTGGTATTGAGGGAGCACCTTCTGAGGTATTGAGGAAGCACTATCTGATCTATTGAGGGAGCATTATCTTTGGTACTAAGGGAGCACTTTCTGTGGTACTGAGGGAGCACTATCTGAGGTACTGAGGGAACACTTCCTGAGGTATTACGGGTGCACTTTCAGAGGTATTGAGGAAGCGCTATCTGAGGTAGTGATGAAGCACTCTCTAAGGTACTCAGGGAGCATTACCTGAGGTGTTGAGGGAGCACTTTCTGATGTATGGAGTGTGCTCCTTCTGAGGTATTGAGCGAGTGCTTTCTGAGTTATTGAGGGAGCACAATCTGAGCTATTGAGGGTGCACTATCTGGGGTACCGAGGAAGCACTTTCTGATGTATTGAGGAAGCACAATAAGAGTACTGAGGGAGCACTATCTGAGTTACTGAGGAAGCACTACCTGAGTTATTGAGGGTGCACTGTGTGAGGTATTGAGGGAGCATTTTCTGAGGTACTGACGGCTTAATATCTGTGGTACTGAGGGAGCCATTTCTGAGGTATTGTTTGTGCACTATCTGAGGAACTGAGGAAGCTCTAAATGAGCTGTTGAGGGAGTACGTTCTGAGGTACGGAGAGTGTACTTTCTGTGGTATTGAGCAAGCACTATCTGAGGTACTGAGGAAGTACTATCTGAGGGATAAAGCGAGCACTTTCTGAGGTATTGAGGAAGCAATATCTGAGGGACTGAGGGAGCATTATCTGAGATACTGAGGGATCACTTTCTGTGGTACTGAGGAAGCACTTTCTGAGGTATTGAGGGTGCACTATCTGAGGTATTGAGGGAGCACTTTCTGAGGTACTGAGGAAGCACTATCTGAGGTACTGAGAAAGCATTATCTGACATACTGATGGAGAATTATCTGAGGTACTAAGGGATCACTTTCTGTGGTACTGAAGAAGCACGTTCTGAGGGATTGAGGGAGAACTATCTGAGGTATTGAGGGTGCACTATCTGAGTTATTGAGGGAGCACTATCTGAGGTATTGAGGGAGCACTTTCTGATGTATTGACAGAGCAATTACTGAGGTATTGAGAGAGCCCTATCTGAGGTATTGGGGGAGCTCCTTCTGAGGTATTCAGCGAGTATTTTCTGAGGTATTGAGGAAGCACGATCTGAGGTACTGAGGGAGCATTTTCTAACGTATTAAGGAAGCACTGTCCGATGTATTGAGGGAGCTATTTCTGAGTTGTGAGGAAGCACTGCATGATGTACAGAGTGTGCACTATCTGACGTATTGAAGGAGCACTTTCTAAGGTATTGAGTGAGGACTACTTGAGGTATTGAGGGAGCGCTATCTGAGGTACTTAGGGTGCACTATTTGAGGTACTGAGGGAGCATTATCTGAGGAATTGAGGGAGCACTTTCTGAGGTATTGACGGTGCTCCTTTTGAGGTATTGAGCGAGTGCTTTCTGAGGTATTGAGGGAGCACAATCTGAGCTATTTAGAGTTCACGACCTGTGGTACCGAGGAAACACTTTCTGAAGTATTGAGGAAGCACAATAAGAGTGTTGATAGAGCACTATCTGTGTTACTGAGGGAGCACTATCTGAGTTATTGAGGGTGCACTGTCTTAGGTATTGAGGGAGCATTTTCTGAGGATACTGACGGTGCACTATTTGAGGTATTGAGGGAGCACTTTTTGAGGTACTGTTGGTGCACTATCAGAGGTACTGAGGGAGCCATTTCTGAGGTATTGTGTGTACACTATCCGAGGATCTGAGGAAGCACTATCTGAGGTATTGTGGGAGTACTTTCTGAGGTACTGAGGGAGTACCTTCTGTGGTATTGAGCATGCACTATCTGAGGTATAAATGGTGCACTTTCTGAGGTATTCAGTGTGCACAATCTGAGGTACTGAGGAAGCACTGCCTGCGGTACTAAGAATGCACTACCTGAAGTATTAAAGTGCATTTTCTGAGGTATTGAGTGAGCACTATCGGAGGTATTGAGGGAGCACTTACTGAGGTATTGTGGGAGGTTTTTCAAAAGTATTGAGGGAGCACTTTCTGAGGTATTGAGGGAGAACCTTCTGAGGGACTTATGAAGCACTGACTGAGTTATTGAGGGTTCACTATCTGATGTATTGAGGGAGCCTTTTCTGAGGTATTGTGGGTGCACTACCTGAGGTATTGAGGGAGCACTTTCTGAGGTAGTGAGGGAGCACTTTCTGAGGAACTGAGGGCGTACTATCTGAGGTATTGATGGAGCATTTTCTGAGGTACTGATGGTGCGCTGGCTAAGGTATTGAGGGGGCACTATCTAAGGAATTGAGGGAGCACTTTCTGAGGTAATGAGGCACAGACTATCTGAGGTACTCAGGTAGCCTTTTCTGAGGTATTGAGAGTGCAGTATCTGAGGTACTGAGGAAGCACTATCTGAGGTATTGAGAGAGCACTTTTTGAGATATTGAGGAAGCACTATTTGATTTGCTGAGGAAGCACTCTCTGAGGTACTGAGGGAGCACTTTCTGAGGTATTGAGCAAGCACTATCTGAGGTACTGCGGGTGCAATATCTCACGTATTGAGGGAGCACTTTCTGAGGTAGTAAGGAAGCACTATCTGATGTACTGAGGAAGCACTCTCTGAGGTACAGCTGGAGCATTTTCTGAGGTATTGAGCAAGCATTTCCTGAGGTATTGAGGGTGCACTCTCTGAGGTATTGAGGGAGATTTATCTGAGGTATTGAGGCATAATATCTGAAGTATTGAGGGAGCACTATCTGAGGAACTGAGGGAGCACTGTCTGATGTACTGAGGTAGCACTTTCTGAGGTATTGAGTGAGCACTTTCTGAGCTATTGAGTGAGAAATATATGAGATACTGAAGTAGCACTTTCTGAGGTATTGCGGAAGAACTATGTGAGGTACTGAGTGTGCAATAACTCAAGTATTGAGAGAGCGTTTTCTGAGGTAATGAGGAAGCACTGCCTGAGGTACTGAGGGAGCACTCTCTGAGGTATTGAGGGAGATCTATGTGAGGTATTGAGGAACTCCATCTGAGGTAATAAGGGACTACTCTCTGAGGAACTGAGAGAGCACTATCTGAGTTATTGAGGTTGCACTTTCTGAGGTATTGAGGGAGCACTATCTAAGGTATGTGGGAGAACTATCTGAGGTATTGAGGGATCACACTCTGAGGTTTTGAGGGAACATTATCTGTGGTACTGAAGAAGCATTTTCTGAGGTATTAAGTGTGCACTTTCTGAGTTATTGATTAAGCACTCTCTGTGGTATTCAGGGAGCAATTTTTGAAGGTCTGAGGAAGCACTCTCTGAGGTACTGAGGGAGCACTTTCTGACGTATTAAGGAAGCACTGTCCGACGTATTGAGGGAGCAATTTCTGATTTGTGAGGAAGCACTGCCTGAAGTACAGAGTGTGCACTGTCTGAAGTATTGAGGAAGCACTTTCTAAGGTATTGAGTGAGCACTATCTGAGGTATTGAGGGAGCACTTTCTGAGGTAGTGAGGGAGCAATTACTGAGATATTGAGGAAGCGCTATCTGAGGTATTGGGGGAGCTCCTTCTGATGTATTGACAGAGTATTTTCTGAGGTATTGAGGAAGCACTATCTGAGGTACTGAAGGAGCACTTTCTGAGGTATTGAGGAAGCACTATCTGAGGTACTAAGGGAGCATTATCTGACATACTGAGGGAGCATTATCTGAACTACTGAATTAGCACTTTCTGAGGTATTGAGGGTGCACTATCGGAGTTATTGCTGGAACAATTTTTGAGTTATTGCGTGAACACCTTTTGTGGTATAAAGGGAGCACTATCTGAGGTATTGAGGGAGCACCTTCTGAGGTATTGAGGGAGCACCTTCTGAGGTATTGAGGAAGCACTATCTGAGCTATTGAGGGTGCATTATCTTTGGTACTGAGGGAGCACTTTCTGAGGTACTGAGGGAGCACATTCTGCGGTATAAAGGGTGCACTTTTTGAGGTATTGCAGAAGCGCTATCTGAGGTAGTGATGAAGCATTATCTGACATACTGAGGGTGCGTTATTTGAGGTACTGAGGGAGCACTTTATGTGGTACTGAGGAAGCACTTTCTGAGGTATTGAGGGTGCACTGTTTGAAGTATTGAGAGAGCACTATCTGAGGTATTGGGGAGCTCCTTCTGAGGTACTGAGGGAGCATTTTCTGACGTATTAAGGTCGCACAGTCCGACGTATTGAGGGAGCAATTTCTGAGTTGTGAGGAAGCACTGCCTGAAGTACAGAGTGTGCACTATCTGACGTATTGAGGGAGCACTTTCTAAGGTATTGAGTGAGGACTATCTGAGGTATTGAGGGAGCACTTTCTGAGGTATTGACGGAGCAATTACTGAGGTATTGAGGGAGCACTTTCTGAGGTATTCAGGAAGCAAAATCTGAAGTACTGAGGGAGCATTATCTGACATACTGAGGGAGCATTATCTGATGAACTGAGGGTGCACTTTCTGTGGTACTGAGGAAGCATATTCTAAGGTATTGTACTATCTGAGGTATTGATGGAGCATTTTCTGAGGTACTGAAGGTGCGCTGGCTAAGGTATTCAGGGAGCACTATCTGAGGTATTGAGGAAGCACTTTCTGAGGTACTTAGGGAGCAATTACTGAGGTATTGTGTAAGCACTATTTGAGGTATTGGGGAGCATTATCTGAGGTATTGAGCAAGTGCTTTCTGTGGTATTGAGAGAGCATTATCTGAGCATTATTTAGGGTGCACTAACTGGGGTACGGAGGAAGCACTTTCTGATGTATTGAGGAAGCACAATAAGAGTACTTAGGGTGCACTATCTGAGTTACTGAGGAAGCACTATCTGAGTTATTGAGGGTGCACTGTCTGAGGTATTGAGGGAGCATTTTCTGAGTTACTGACGGTGCTCTATCTGAGGTACTGAGGGAGCCATTTCTGAGGGATTGAGTGTGCACTATCTGAGGAAGTGAGGAAGCTATAAATGAGGTATTGACGGAGTACTTTCTGAGGCACTGAGGGAGTACTTTCTGTGGTATTGAGCAAGCACTATGTGACGTACTGAGGATGTACTATCTGAGTTATTGAGGGAGAACTTTCTCAGGTATTGAGGGAGCACTTTCTGAGGTAATGACGGTGCAATATCTGAGGTACTGAGGGAGCCATTTCTGAGGTATTTTGTGTGTACTATCTCAAGAACTGACGAAGCTCTAAATGAGGTATTTTGGGAGTACTTTCTGAGGTGCTGAAGGAGTACTTTCTGTGGTATTGAGCAAGCACTATCTGAGGTACTGAGGAAGTACTATCTGAAGTATAAAGGGAGCACTTTCTGAGGTATTGAGGAAGCAATATCTGAGGGACTGAGGGAGCATTATCTGACATACTGAGGGAGCATTATCTGATGTACTGAGTGAGCACTTTGTGTGGTACTGAGGAAGCACTTTCTGAGGTATTGAGGTAGCACAGTCTGAGTACTGAGGAATCACTGCCTGAAGTACAGAGTGTGCACTATCTGAAGTATTGAGGGAGAACCTTCTGAGGTATTGAGTGAGCACTGTCTGAGGTATTGAGGGAGTACTTACTGAGGTATTGTGGGAGCATTTTCAGAAGTATTGAGGGAGCACTTTCTGTGGTATTGAGGGAGAACCTTCTGAGGTACTTAGGAAGTACTATCTGAGTTATTGAGTGTGCAATATCTGAGGTATTTAGGGAGCCTTTTCTGAGGTATTGAGGCTGCACTACCTGAGGTATTGAGGGAGCACTTTCCGAGGTAGTGAGGGAGCACAATCTGAGGTACTGAGGGTGTACTATCTGAGCTATTGACGTAGCATTTTCTGAGGTACTGAAGGTGCGCTGGCTAAGGTATTGAGGGAGCACTATCTGAGGTATTGAGGAAGCACTATCTGAGGAATTGAGGGAGCAATTTCTGAAGTAGTGAGGGAGCAATTACTGAGGTAATGAGGAAGCACTTTCTGAGGTTTTGAGGGTGCACTATGTGAGGTATTGCGGGAACACTTTCTAAGGTATTGGGTGAACACGTTTTGTGGAATAAAGGGAGCACAATCTGGGATATTGAGGGAGCACTATCTGAGGTATTGAGGGAGCACCTTCTGAGGTATTGAGGAAGCACTATCTGAGTTATTGAGGGAGCATTTTCTGTGGTACTGAGGAAGCACTATCTGTGGCACTGAGGGAGCACCCTCTGAGGTGCAGAGTGTGCACTATCTGAGGTATTGAGGAACACTATCTGAGGTATTGAGAGAGCACTTTCTGAGGTATGGAAGGAGCTCTTTTTGAGCTATTGAGGGAGCACTATCTGAGGTATTGAGCAAGCACTATTTGAGCTACTGAGGGAGCAATCTCTCAAGTTTTGAGGTACTATTTTCTGAGGTATTGAGGAGGCACTATCTGAGGTACTTTCGAAGCGCTCTCTGAGGTACTGAGGGAGCACTTTCTGAGGTATTGCGGAAGCATTGCCTGAGGTACTGAGGGAGCACTCTCTGAGGTATTGAGGGAGATCTATCTGAGGTATTGAGGAACACTTTCTGAGGTATTGAGGGGACAGTTTCTGAGGTATTAAGGGAGCGCTTTCTGTGGTATGGAAGGACCTCTTTTTGAGATATTGAGGACCACTATCTGAGGTATTGAGGAAGCACTTTCTGAGGTATTGAGTGAACACTTTCTGAGATATTGAGGGATCATTATATGAGGTACTGAGGGAGCCGTTGCTGAGGTATTGAGTGAACACTTTCTGAGGTATTGAGTGAACACTATCTTAGGTATGGGGGAGCACTATCTGAGGTATTGAGGGAGCATTATCTGAGGTACTGAGGGAGCACTTTCTGAGGTACTGCGGAAGCACTATCTGAGGTATTGAGGGAGATCTTTCTGATGTATTGAGGGAGCACTTTCTGAGATATTGAGGGGGCACCTTCTGAGGTATTGAGCGAGTAATTTCTGAGGTATTGAGGGAGCAGTATCTGACGTACTGAGGGGGCACTTTCTGACGTATTGAGGGTGCACTACCTGAAGTATTGAGGAAGCAATGTCTGATGTACTGAGTTAGCACTATCTGAGGTACTGAGGGAGCACTTTCTGACATATAGAGCGTGCACTTTCTAAGGTATTGAGTGAGCACTATCTGAGGTATTGAGGGAGCACTTTCTGAGATATTGAGGGGGCACTTTCTGAGGTATTGAGCGAGTAATTTCTGAGGTATTGAGGGAGCAGTATCTGACGTACTGAGGCGGCACTTTCTGACGAATTGAGGGTGCACTATCTGAAGTATTGAGGAAGCAATGTCTGATGTACTGAGTTAGCACTATCTGAGGTACTGAGGGAGCACTTTCTGACATATAGAGCGTGCACTTTCTAAGGTATTGAGTGAGCACTATCTGAGGTATTGAGCGAGTACAATCTGAGGTATTGATGGAGCACTATCTAGGGACTCAGGGAGCAGAGTCTGAGGTATTGAGTGAGCACTTTCTGAGGCAATGAGGGAGCATTATCAGAGTTATTGAGGGAGCACATTCTGCAGTACTGCGGGAGCACCTTCTGAGGTACTTAGGAAGCACTATCTGAGGTAGTGACGGTGCACTATGTGAGGTATTGAGAGAACATTTTCTGAGGTATTGAGGGAGCATTTTCTGAGGTACTGATTAACGGGTAGTGATTAACAGCTCCATTTCAGAATGGCAGGCAGTGACCAGTGGGGTACCGCAGGAATCCGTGCTGGGACCGCAGCTTTTTACAATATATGTAAATGATATAGAAGATGGTATCAGCAATAACATTAGCAAATTTGCTGATGATACAAAGCTGGGTGGTAGGGTGAAATGTGATGAGGATGTTAGGAGATTACAGGGTGACCTGGACAAGTTGGGTGAGTGGGCAGATGCATGGCAGATGCAGTTTAATGTGGATAAATGTATGGTTATCCACTTTGGTGGCAAGAACAGGAAGGCAGATTACTACCTCAATGGTATCAAATTAGGTAAAGGGGCTGTTCAGAGAGATCTGGGTGTTCTTGTCCACCAGTCAATGAAGGCAAGCATGCAGGTACAGCAGGTCGTGAAGAAGGCTAATAGTATGCTGGCCTTCATAGTATAGAAGCAAAGAGGTGCTTCTGCAGCTGCACAGGGCCCTGGTGAGACCACACTTGGAGTACTGTGTACAGTTCTGGTCTCCAAATTTGAGGAAAGACATTCTGGCTATTGAGGGAGTGCAGCGTAGGTTCACGAGGTCAATTCCTGGAATGGCAGGATTGCCTTACACGGAAAGACTGAAGCAACTGGGCTTGTATACCCTTGAGTTTAGAAGACTGAGAGGGGATCTGATTGAAACGTATTGGATTATGAAAGGATTGGACACTCTGGCAGGAGGAGACATATTTCCGCTGATGGGGGAGTGCCGAACCAGAGGACACAACTTAAAAATACGGGGTAAACCATTTAGGACAGAGATGAGGAGAAACTACTTCACCCATTAAGTGTTGGCTGTGTGGAATGCTCTGCCCCAGAGGGCAGTGGAGGCCCAGTCTCTGGATTCATTTAAGAAAGAATTGGATAGAGCTCTTAAAGATAGTGGAGTCAAGGGTTATGGAGATAAGGCTGGAACAGGATACTGATTGGGAATGATCAGCCATGATCATATTGAATGGTGGTGCAGGCCCGAAGGGCTGAATGGCCTACTCCTGCATCTATTGTCTATTGTCTATTGTCTATTGTACTGAGGGTGCACTATCTGAGGTTTTTAAGGAGCATTTTCTGAGATACTTGATGATGCACTATCAGAGGTATTGAGGCAGCAGGATCTGAGGTACTGAGGGAGACCTTTCTGAGGTATTGTGGGAGTTCTTTCCGAGGTATTGAGCAAGCACTATCTGAGGTACTGACGAATAATATCTGAGGTATTGAGGGAGCACTTTCTGAAGAATTGGGGGAGCACTATTTTATTTACTCAGGAAGCACTCTCTGAGTAACTGAGAGAGAACTTTCTGACGTATTGAGGAAACACTATCTGAGGTACTGAGGGAGCAATGTCTCAGGTATTGAGGAAGCAATTTTCTGATGTACTGGGGGAGCACTTTCTGAGGAATTGAGTGACTACTTTCTGAGCTATTGAGTGAGCATTATATGAGTACTGAGGTAACACTTTCTGAGGTATTGTGGGAGCACTATTTGAGGTATTGGGGAGCACTATCTGAGGTATTGAGGGAGCACTATTTGAGGTATTGGGGTATCCTGTCTGAGGTATTGAGGGGGCTCTCTCTGAGGTACTGAGGGAGCACTTTCTGAGGTATTGAAGAAGCACCATCTGAGGTACTGAGGGAGCCTCTCTAAGGTATTGAGAGAGATCTCACTGAGGTATTGAGGAACACTATCTGAAGGTATTGAGGAACACTATCTGAGGTATTGATGGAGCATTTTCTGAGATACTGAAGGTGCGCTGTCTAAGGTATTCAGGGAGCATTATCTGAGGTATTGAGGGAGCGCTTACTGAGGCACTGAGGGACGGACAATCTGAGGTACAGAGGGAGCCCTTTCTGAGGTATTGGGTGTGCACAATCTGAGGAACTGAGGAACTGAGGAATCACTATCTGAGGTATTGAGGTAGTACGCTCTGAGGTACTGAGGGAGGACTTTCTGAGGTATTAAGTGTGCAGTATCTGAGGAACTGAGGAAGCACTATCTGAGGTATGGAGGGAATACGATCTGAAGTACTGAGAGAGCACTTTCTGAGGTATTGAGGAAGCACTATTTGATTTGTTGAGGAAGCAATCTCTGAGGTACTGATGGAGCACTTTCTGAAGTATTGAGGAAGCACTATCTGAGATACTGAGGGAGTACTGTCTGAGGTATTGAGGGTGCACTATCTGAGGTACTGAGGGTGCAATATCTCACGTATTGAGGGAGCACTTATTGAGGTATTGAGGAAGCACTTTCTGATGTACTGAGGAAGCATTCTCTGAGGTACTGAGGGAGCACTTTCTGACGTATTGAGCAAGCATTGCCTGAGGTACTCAGGGAGCAATCTCTGAGGTATTGAGGGAGATTGTTGTGAGGTATTGAGGAACACTATCTGAGGTATTGAGGGAGCCCTCTCTGAGGAACTGAGAGAGCACTATCTGAGGTATTGAGGGTGCACTTTCTGAGGTATTGAGGTAGAACTATCTAAGGTATGGGGAGGACTAACTGAGGTATTGAGGGATTTCACTCTGAGGTATTGAGGTAGCATTATCGGTGGTACTGAAGAAGCACTTTCTGAGGTATTGAGGAAGCACTATCTGAGGTATTGAGGCAGCACTTTCTGAGGTTCTGACGAAGCACTATCTGAGGTACTGAGGGAGAACTATCTGAGGTACAGAGGGAGAACTATCTGAGGTATTGACGGAGCACTATCTGAGGTATTGAGGCAGCACTCTCGGAGGTTCTGACGAAGCACTATCTGAGGTACTGAGGGAGAACTATCTGAGGTATTGACGGAGCACTATCTGAGGTATTGAGGGATCACACTCTGAGGAATTGAGGTAGCATTATCGGTGGTACTGAAGAAGCACTTTCTGAGGTATTGAGGAAGCACTATCTGAGGTATTGAGGCAGCACTTTCTGAGGTTCTGACGAAGCACTATCCGAGGTACTGAGGGAGAACTATCTGAGGTATTGACGGAGCACTATCTGAGGTACTGAGGGAGCAATGTCTGAGGTTCTGAGGGAGCACTTTCTGAGATATTGAGGGGGCACTTTCTGATGTACTAAGGGAGAACTACCTGAGGTATTGAGGGAGCACTCTCGGAGGTACTGAGGGAGCACTTTCTGACATATTGAGGGTGCACTCTCGGACGTACTGAGGGATCACTTTCTGAGGTATTGAGGGTGCACTTTCTGAGGTACTGAGGGAGCATTTTCAGAGGTATTGAGGGAGCAATTACTGCGGTATTGAGGAAGGACTACATGAGGTATTGGGGGAGCTCCCTCTGAGATATTGAGCGAGTGCTATCTGAGGTATTGAGGAAGCACTATCTGAGGTACTGATGGAGCACTTTCTGATGTATGAAGGAAGCACTGTCCGACATATTGAGGGAGCAATTTCTGAGTTGTGAGGAAGCACTGCCTGAAGTACAGAGTGTGCACTATCTGATGTTTTGAGGGTGCACTTTCTAAGGTATTGAGGGAGAAATATCTGAGGTATTGAGGGAGCACTTTCTGAGGTATTGAGGGAGCACTATCTGAGGTACTGAGGGAGAACTATCTGAGGTATTGAGGAAGTACTTTCTGAGGTTCTGAGGGAGCACTTTCTGAGATATTGAGGGAGCACGTTCTGATGTAATAAGGGAGAACTATCTGAGGTATTGAGGGAGCACTCTCGGAGGTACTGAGGGAGCGCTTTCTGAGGTATTGAGGGTGCACTTTCTGAGGTACTGAGGGAGCAAGTTCAGAGGTATTGAGGGAGCACTATCTGATGTATTGAGGAAGAACTATCTGAGATATTGAGCGAGTGCTATCTGAGGTATTGAGGGAGCACTTTCCGTGGTATTCAGGGAGCACCTTCTGAGGTAGTGAGGGTGTACTATCTGAGGTAATGAGGGATCATTATCTGAGTACTGAGGGAGAACTATCTGAGGTATTGACGGAGCACTATCTGAGGTACTGAGGGAGCAATTTCTGAGGTTCTGAGGGAGCACTTTCTGAGATATTGAGGGAGCAATTTCTGATGTACTAAGGGAGAACTATCTGAGGCATTGAGGGAGCATTCTCGGAGGTATTGAGGGAGCACTTCCTGACGTATTGAGGGTGCACATTCTGAGGTACTGAGGGAGCACTTTCGGAGTTATTGAGGGAGCACTTTCAGAGGTATTGAGGGAGCACTATCTGATGTATTGAGGAAGAACTATCTGAGATATTGAGCGAGTGCTATCTGAGATATTGAGGGAGCACTTTCGAAGGCATTGAGGGAGAAATCTCTGAGGTATTCACGGAGCTAGTTCTGAGGTATTGGGGGAGCACTTTCTGAGGTATTGGGGGAGCACTTTCTGAGGTATTGGGGGAGCACTTTCCGAGGAATTGAGGGAGCACTTTCTGTGGTATGGAGGGAGCACTTTCTGAGGTATTCAGGGAGCACCTTCTGAGGTAGTGAGGGTGTACTATCTGAGGTATTGATGGAGCATTTTCTGACGTACTGAAGGTGCGCTGGCTAAGGTGTTGAGGGAGCACTATATGAGGTATTGAAGGAGCACTATCTGAGGAATTGAGGGATCACTTTCTGAGGTAGTGAGGGAGCAATTACTGAGGTATTGAGGAAGCACTATCTGAGGTACTGAGGGAGCACTTTCTGACGTATTAAGGAAGCACTGTCCGATATATTGAGGGAGCAATTTCTGAGTTGTGAGGAAGCACTGCCTGAAGTACAGAGTGTGCACTATCTGATGTATTGAGGGAGCACTTTCTGAGGTATTGAGGAAGCACTATCTGAGGTACAGAGGGAGCATTATCTGTCATACTGAGGGAGCATTATCTGACGTACTGAGGGAGCACTTTCTGAGGAATTAAGGGTGCACTATCAGAGGTATTGAGGGAACAATTTCTGAGGTATTGCGTAAACACTTTTTGTGGTTTAAAGGGAGAACTATCTGAGGTATTGAGGGAGCACATTCTGAGGTATTGAGGCAGCACTTTCTGAGGTTCTGACGAAGCACTATCTGAGGTACTGAGGGAGAACTGTCTGAGGTATTGAGGGACCGCTATCTGAGGTACTGTTGGAGCACTTTCTGAGGTACTGACGGAGAACTATCTGAGGAATTGAGGAAGTACTTTCTGAGGTACTGAGGGAGCACTTTCTGATGTACTAAGGGAGAACTATCTGAGGTATTGAGGGAGCACTTTCTGAGGTATTGAGGAAGCACTATCTGAGGTACTGAGGGAGCATTATCTGTCATACTGAGGGAGCATTATCTGAGGTACTGAGGGAGCACTTTCTGATGAATTGAGGGTGCACTGTCGGAGGTATTGCGGGAACACTTTCTGAGGTATTGCGTGAACACCTTTTGTGGTTTAAAGGAAGAACTATCTGAGGTACTGAGGGAGCACTTTCTGAGGTACTGAGGGAGCACTTTCAGATGTATTGAGGCAGCAATTACTGCGGTATTGAGGAAGGACTACCTGAGGTATTGGGGGAGCTCCCTCTGAGTTATTGAGCGAGTGCTATCTGATGTATTGAGCAAGCACTATCTGAGGTACTGTGGGAGCACTTTCTGACGTATTAAGGAAGCACTGTCCGACATATTGAGGGAGCAATTTCTGAGTTGTGAGGAAGCACTGCCTGAAGTACAGAGTGTGCACTATCTGATGTTTTGAGGGAGCACTTTCTGAGGTATTGAGGGAGAAATATCTGAAGTATTGAGGGAGCACTTTCTGAGGTATTGAAGGAGCACTATCTGAGGTACTGAGGGAGCACTTTCTGAGGTAGTGAGGGAAAAATATCTGAGGTATTGAGGAAGTACTTTCTGAGGTTCTGAGGGAGCACTTTCTGAGATATTGAGGGAGCACTTTCTGATGTACTAAGGGAGAACTATTTGAGGTATTGAGGGAGCACTATCTGAGGTATTGAGGGTGCACTTTCTGAGACAATAGACAATAGACAATAGATGCAGGAGTAGGCCATTCAGCCCTTCGAGCCTGCACCGCCATTCAATATGATCATGGCTGATCATTCCCAATCAGTATCCTGTTCCAGCCTTATCTCCATAACCCTTGACTCCACTATCTTTAAGAGCTCTATCCAATTCTTTCTTAAATGAATCCAGAGACTGGGCCTCCACTGCCCTCTGGGGCAGAGCATTCCACACAGCCACCACTCTCTGGGTGAAGTAGTTTCTCCTCATCTCTGTCCTAAATGGTCTACCCCGTATTTTTAAGTTGTGTCCTCTGGTTCGGCACTCCCCCATCAGTGGAAATATGTTTCCTCCTGCCAGAGTGTCCAATCCTTTCATAATCCAATACGTTTCAATCAGATCCCCTCTCAGTCTTCTAAACTCAAGGGTATACAAGCCCAGTTGCTTCAGTCTTTCCGTGTAAGGCAATCCTGCCATTCCAGGAATTGACCTCGTGAACCTACGCTGCACTCCCTCAATAGCCAGAATGTCTTTCCTCAAATTTGGAGACCAGAACTGTACACAGTACTCCAGGTGTGGTCTCACCAGGGCCCTGTGCAGCTGCAGAAGCACCTCTTTGCTTCTATACTATGAAGGCCAGCATACTATTAGCCTTCTTCACGACCTGCTGTACCTGCATGCTTGCCTTCATTGACTGGTGGACAAGAACACCCAGATCTCTCTGAACAGCCCCTTTACCTAATTTGATACCATTGAGGTAGTAATCTGCCTTCCTGTTCTTGCCACCAAAGTGGATAACCATACATTTATCCACATTAAACTGCATCTGCCATGCATCTGCCCACTCACCCAACTTGTCCAGGTCACCCTGTAATCTCCTAACATCCTCATCACATTTCACCCTACCACCCAGCTTTGTATCATCAGCAAATTTGCTAATGTTATTGCTGATACCATCTTCTATATCATTTACATATATTGTAAAAAGCTGCGGTCCCAGCACGGATCCCTGCGGTACCCCACTGGTCACTGCCTGCCATTCCGAAATGGAGCCGTTAATCACTACCCTTTGTTTCCTATTAGCCAACCAATTCTCTATCCAATCTAGTACTTTGCCCCCAATACCGTGCGCCCTAATTTTACTCACTAACCTCTTGTGTGGGACTTTATCAAAAGCTTTCTGAAAGTCCAGGTACACTACATCCACTGGATCTCCCTCATCCATCTTCCGAGTTACATCCTCAAAAAATTCAAGAAGATTAGTCAAGCATGATTTCCCCTTCATAAATCCATGCTGACTCTGTCCTATCCTGTTACTATTATCCAGATGTGCCGTAATTTCATCCTTTATAATAGACTCCAGCATCTTTCCCACCACTGAGGTCAGACTAACTGGTCTATAATTTCCTGCTTTCTCCCGCCCACCCTTCTTAAAAAGTGGCACAACATTAGCCGCCCTCCAATCCTCAGGAACCGACCCCGATTCTATTGAAGTCTGGAAAATAATCACCAGCGCATCCACGATTTCCCGAGCCACCTCCTTCAGTACCCTGGGATGCAGGCCATCAGGTCCCGGAGACTTATCAACCTTCAGACCTAACAGTCTCTCCAACACCAAATCCTGGCAAATATAAATTCCCTTCAGTTCAGATCCTTCAGCCACTGTTACCTCAGGGAGCTTGCTTGTGTCTTCCCCAGTGAACAGAGATCTGAAGTACCCATTTAATTCCTCTGCCATTTCTTTGTTCCCAGTAATATATTCCCCTGTTTCTGTCTTCAAGGGCCCAATTTTTGTCCTAACCATTTTTTTGCCTTGGACATACCTAAAAAAGCTTTTACTATCCTCCTTTATATTCTTGGCCAGTTTACCTTCGTACCTCATTTTTTCTCTGCGTATTTCCTTCTTACTAATCCTCTGTTGTTCTTTGAAAGCTTCCCAGTCCTCAGTTTTCCCACTTATCTTCGCTAAGTTATACTTTTTCTCTTTTAACTTTATATGTTTCTTTACTTCCCTCGTCAGCCACGGACGCCCATGTCTCCTCCTGGGATCTTTCTTCCTTTTAGGAATGAACTGATCCTGCAACTTCTGCATTATACACAGAAATATCCGCCATTGTTCCTCCACGGTCTTCCCTGTTAAGGTATTGCACCATTGAACTTTGGCCAGTTGCTCCCTCATAGCTCCATATCTCCCTTTATTCAACTGAAATATTGTCACTTCCGATTGTACCCACTCCCTCTCAAATTGCAGATTGAAGCTTATTGTATTATGGTCACTACTTCCCAATTGCTCCTTCACTTCGAGGTCACTGACCAATTCTGGCTCGTTACACAATACCAGATCCAGAATCGCCTTATCCCTGGTCGGCTCCAGCACCAGCTGCTCTATAAATCCATGAGGTACTGAGGGAGCACTTTCTGAGGTATTGAGGAAGCACTATCTGAGGTACTGAGGGAGCATTATCTGAGGTACTGAGGGAGCACTTTCTGAGGTATTGAGGGTGCACTATCGGAGGTATTGCGGGAACACTTTCTGAGGTATTGCGTGAACACTTTTTGTGGTTTAAAGGGAGCACTATCTGAGGTATTGAGGGAGCACATTCTGAGGTATTGAGGGAGCACCTTCTGAGATATTGAGGAAGCACTATCTGAGCTATTGAGGTAGCATTATCTGTGGCACTGAGAGAGCACCTTCTGAGGTATTGAGGGAGCACTTTCTGAGGTATGAAGGGTGAACGTTTAGAGGTATTGAGGAAGCACGATATGAGATGGTGATGATGCACTCTCTAAGGTACTGAGGGAGCATTATCTGAGGTACTGAGGGAGCACTTTCTGAGGTATTGAGGGATCACTTTCTGAGGTATGAGGGAGCACTTTCTGAGGTACTGTGGAAGCACTATCTGAGGTACTGAGAAAGCATTAGCTGACATTTGATGGAGCATTATCTGAGGTACTGAGGGAGCACTTTTTGTGGCACTGAGGAAGCACTTTCTGAGATATTGAGGGTGCACCATCTAAGGTATTGAGGGAGCATTTTCTGAGGTACTGAGGAAGCACTATCTGAGGTACTGAGAAAGAATTATCTGACATACTGATGGAGCATTATATGAGGTACTGAGGGAGCACTCTCTGGGGTATTGAGGGTGCACTATCTGAGGTATTGAGGGAGCACTTTCTGAGGTATTGAGGGAGCAATTACTGAGGTATTGAGAGAGCACTATCTGAGGTATTGCGGGAGCTCCCTCTGAGTTATTGAGCGAGTGCTATCTGAGGTATTGAGGAAGCACTATCTGAGGTACTGATGGAGCACTTTCTGACGTATTAAGGAAGCACTGTCTGACATATTGAGGGAGCAATTTCTGAGTTGTGAGGAAGCACTGCCTGAAGTACAGAGTGTGCACTATCTGATGTTTTGAGGGAGCACATTCTGAGGTATTGAGGGGGCACTATCTGAGGTACTGAGGGAACACTTTCTGAGGTACTGAGGGAGAACTATCTGAGGTATTGAGGGAGCACTATCTGAGGTATTGAGGGAGCATTATCTGTCATACTGAGGTAGCATTATCTGAGGTACTGAGGGAGCACTTTCTGAGGTATTGAGAAAGCACTATCGGAGGTATTGCGGGAACACTTTTTGTGGTTTAAAGGGAGCACTATCTGAGGTATTGAGGCAGCACATTCTGAGGTATTTAGGGAGCACCTTCTGAGATATTGAGGAAGCACTATCTGAGCGATTGAGTGAGCATTATCTGTGGCACTGAGGGAGCACCTTCTGAGGTATTGAGTGAGCACTTTCTGAGGTATTAAGGGTGAACTTTTAGAGGTATTGAGGAAGCTCTATTTGAGATGGTGATGATGCACTCTCTAAGGGACTGAGGGAGCATGATCTGAGGTACTGAGGGAGCACTTTCTGAGGTATTGAGGGAGCACTGTCTGAGGTACTGTGGAAGCACTATCTGAGGTACTGAGAAAGCATTATCTGACATACTGATGGAGCATTATCTGAGGTACTGAGGGAGCACTTTCTGGGGTATTGAGGGAGCACTTTCTGAGGTATTGAGGGAACAATTACTGAGGTATTGAGAGAGCACTATCTGAGGTATTGGGGGAGCTCCTTCTGAGGTATTGAGCGAGGATTTAATGTGGTATTGCGGAAGCACGATCTGAGGTACTGAGGGAGCACTTTCTGACGTATTATGGAAGCACTGTCCGACGTATTGAGGGAGCAATGTCTGAGTAGTGAGGAAGCACTGCCTGAAGAACAGAGTGTGCACTGTCTGATATATTGAGGGAGCACCTTCTAAGGTATTGAGTGAGCACTATCTGAGGTATTGAGGGAGCACTATTTGTGGTATTGGGGAGCATTATCTGAGATATTGAGGGAGCACTTTCTGAGTTATTGAGGGTGCAATATCTCACGTATTGAGGGAGCACTTATTGAGGTATTGAGGAAGCACTTTCTGATGTACTGAAGAAGCACTCTCTGAGGTACTGAGGGAGCACTTTCTGACGTATTGAGCAAGCATTTGCCTGAAGTACTGAGGGAGCATTCTCTGAGGTATTGAGGGAGATTTTTGTGAGGTATTGAGGAACACTATCTGAGGTATTGAGGGAGCCCTCTCTGAGGAACTGAGAGAGCACTATCTGAGGTATTGAGGGTGCACTTTCTGAGGTATTGAGGGAGAACTATCTAAGGTATCGGGGAGCACTAACTGAGGTATTGAGGGATCACACTCTGAGGTATTGAGGTAGCATTATCGGTGGTACTGAAGAAGCACTTTCTGAGGTATTGAGGAAGCACTATCTGAGGTATTGAGGCAGCACTTTCTGAGGTTCTGACGAAGCACTATCTGAGGTACTGAGGGAGCATTATCTGAGGTACAGAGGGAGAACTATCTGAGGTATTGACGGAGCACTATCTGAGGTACTGAGGGAGCAATTTCTGAGATTCTGAGGGAGCACTTTCTGAGATATTGTGGGAGCACTTTCTGATGTACTAAGGGAGAACTATCTGAGGTATTGAGGAAGCACTCTCGGAGGTACTGAGGGAGCACTTCCTGACGTATTGAGGGTGCACTTTCTGAGGTATTGAGGTAGCACTTTTGGAGGTATTGAGGGAGCACTTTCAGAGGTATTGAGGGAGCACTATCTGATGTATTGAGGAAGAACTATCTGAGATATTGAGCGAGTGCTGTCTGAGATATTGAGGGAGCACTTTCTGAGGCATTGAGGGAGAAATCTCTGAGGTATTCACGGAGCTAGTTCTGAGGTACTGAGGGAGCACTTTCTGAGGTATTGAGGTAGCAATTTCTGACGCACTGAGGAAGCACTATCTGAGGTATTGAGGGAGAACTATCTTAGATATTGAGGGAGCACTATCTGAGATATTGAGGAAACACTTTCTGAGGTATTGAGGGAGAAATATGTGAGGTATAGAGGGCGCACTTTCTGAGGTATTGAGGGAGCACTTTCAGTGGCATTGAGGGAGCACTTTCTGAGGTATTGAGGGAGCACTGTCTGAGGTACTGAGGGAACACTTTCTAAGGTACTGAGAGCCTACTTTCTGAGGTATTGGGGGAGCACTGTCAGAGGTATTGAATGAGCCCTTTTTGAGGTGCTGAGGGAACACTTTTTGAGGTATTGAGGGAGCACTTTCTGAGATACTGAGGGAGCACTTTCTGAGGTACTGAGGGAGCACTGTCTGAGCTACTGAGGGAGCACTTTCTGAGGTACTGAGGGAGCACTGTCTGAGCTACTGAGGGAGCACTTTCTGAGGTACTGAGGGAGCACTTTCTGAGGTATTGAGGGTGCACTATCGGAGGTATTGCGGGAACACTTTCTGAGGTATTGCGTGAACACTTTTTGTGGTTTAAAGGGAGCACTATCTGAGGTATTGAGGGAGCACATTCTGAGGTATTGAGGGAGCACCTTCTGAGATATTGAGGAAGCACTGTCTGAGCTATTGAGGGAGCATTATCTGTGGCACTGAGAGAGCACCTTCTGAGGTATTGAGGGAGCACTTTCTGAGGTATGAAGGGTGAACGTTTAGAGGTATTGAGGAAGCACGATATGAGATGGTGATGATGCACTCTCTAAGGTACTGAGGGAGCATTATCTGAGGTACTGAGGGAGCACTTTCTGAGGTATTGAGGGAGCACTATCTGAGGTATGAGGGAGCACTTTCTGAGGTACTGTGGAAGCACTATCTGAGGTACTGAGAAAGCATTAGCTGACATTTGATGGAGCATTATCTGAGGTACTGAGGGAGCACTTTCTGAGGTATTGAGGGAGCACTATCTGAGGTATGAGGGAGCACTTTCTGAGGTACTGTGGAAGCACTATCTGAGGTACTGAGAAAGCATTAGCTGACATTTGATGGAGCATTATCTGAGGTACTGAGGGAGCACTTTTTGTGGCACTGAGGAAGCACTTTCTGAGATATTGAGGGTGCACTATCTAAGGTATTGAGGGAGCATTTTCTGAGGTACTGAGGAAGCACTATCTGAGGTACTGAGAAAGAATTATCTGACATACTGATGGAGCATTATATGAGGTACTGAGGGAGCACTCTCTGGGGTATTGAGGGTGCACTATCTGAGGTATTGAGGGAGCACTTTCTGAGGTATTGAGGGAGCAATTACTGAGGTATTGAGAGAGCACTATCTGAGGTATTGCGGGAGCTCCCTCTGAGTTATTGAGCGAGTGCTATCTGAGGTATTGAGGAAGCACTATCTGAGGTACTGATGGAGCACTTTCTGACGTATTAAGGAAGCACTGTCTGACATATTGAGGGAGCAATTTCTGAGTTGTGAGGAAGCACTGCCTGAAGTACAGAGTGTGCACTATCTGATGTTTTGAGGGAGCACATTCTGAGGTATTGAGGGGGCACTATCTGAGGTACTGAGGGAACACTTTCTGAGGTACTGAGGGAGAACTATCTGAGGTATTGAGGGAGCACTATCTGAGGTATTGAGGGAGCATTATCTGTCATACTGAGGTAGCATTATCTGAGGTACTGAGGGAGCACTTTCTGAGGTATTGAGAAAGCACTATCGGAGGTATTGCGGGAACACTTTTTGTGGTTTAAAGGGAGCACTATCTGAGGTATTGAGGCAGCACATTCTGAGGTATTTAGGGAGCACCTTCTGAGATATTGAGGAAGCACTATCTGAGCGATTGAGTGAGCATTATCTGTGGCACTGAGGGAGCACCTTCTGAGGTATTGAGTGAGCACTTTCTGAGGTATTAAGGGTGAACTTTTAGAGGTATTGAGGAAGCTCTATTTGAGATGGTGATGATGCACTCTCTAAGGGACTGAGGGAGCATGATCTGAGGTACTGAGGGAGCACTTTCTGAGGTATTGAGGGAGCACTGTCTGAGGTACTGTGGAAGCACTGTCTGAGGTACTGAGAAAGCATTATCTGACATACTGATGGAGCATTATCTGAGGTACTGAGGGAGCACTTTCTGGGGTATTGAGGGAGCACTTTCTGAGGTATTGAGGGAACAATTACTGAGGTATTGAGAGAGCACTATCTGAGGTATTGGGGGAGCTCCTTCTGAGGTATTGAGCGAGGATTTAATGTGGTATTGCGGAAGCACGATCTGAGGTACTGAGGGAGCACTTTCTGACGTATTATGGAAGCACTGTCCGACGTATTGAGGGAGCAATGTCTGAGTAGTGAGGAAGCACTGCCTGAAGTACAGAGTGTGCACTGTCTGATATATTGAGGGAGCACCTTCTAAGGTATTGAGTGAGCACTATCTGAGGTATTGAGGGAGCACTATTTGTGGTATTGGGGAGCATTATCTGAGATATTGAGGGAGCACTTTCTGAGTTATTGAGGGTGCAATATCTCACGTATTGAGGGAGCACTTATTGAGGTATTGAGGAAGCACTTTCTGATGTCCTGAGGAAGCACACTCTGAGGTACTGAGGGAGCACTTTCTGACGTATTGAGCAAGCATTTGCCTGAGGTACTGAGGGAGCATTCTCTGAGGTATTGAGGGAGATTTTTGTGAGGTATTGAGGAACACTATCTGAGGTATTGAGGGAGCCCTCTCTGAGGAACTGAGAGAGCACTATCTGAGGTATTGAGGGTGCACTTTCTGAGGTATTGAGGGAGAACTATCTAAGGTATCGGGGAGCACTAACTGAGGTATTGTGGGATCACACTCTGAGGTATTGAGGTAGCATTATCGGTGGTACTGAAGAAGCACTTTCTGAGGTATTGAGGAAGCACAATCTGAGGTATTGAGGCAGCACTTTCTGAGGTTCTGACGAAGCACTATCTGAGGTACTGAGGGAGCATTATCTGAGGTACAGAGGGAGAACTATCTGAGGTATTGACGGAGCACTATCTGAGGTACTGAGGGAGCAATTTCTGAGATTCTGAGGGAGCACTTTCTGAGATATTGTGGGAGCACTTTCTGATGTACTAAGGGAGAACTATCTGAGGTATTGAGGTAGCACTTTTGGAGGTATTGAGGGAGCACTTTCAGAGGTATTGAGGGAGCACTATCTGATGTATTGAGGAAGAACTATCTGAGATATTGAGCGAGTGCTGTCTGAGATATTGAGGGAGCACTTTCTGAGGCATTGAGGGAGAAATCTCTGAGGTATGCACGGAGCTAGTTCTGAGGTATTGGGGGAGCACTTTCTGAGGTATTGGGGGAGCACTTTCTGAGGTATTGAGGGAGCACTTTCTGAGGTATTGAGGGAGCACTTTCTGAGGTATTGAGGTAGCAATTTCTGACGCACTGAGGAAGCACTATCTGAGGTATTGAGGGAGAACTATCTTAGATATTGAGGGAGCACTATCTGAGATATTGAGGAAACACTTTCTGAGGTATTGAGGGAGAAATATGTGAGGTATAGAGGGCGCACTTTCTGAGGTATTGAGGGAGCACTTTCAGTGGCATTGAGGGAGCACTTTCTGAGGTATTGAGGGAGCACTGTCTGAGGTACTGAGGGAACACTTTCTGAGGTACTGAGAGCCTACTTTCTGAGGTATTGGGGGAGCACTGTCTGAGGTATTGAATGAGCCCTTTTTGGGGTGCTGAGGGAGCACTTTTTGAGGTATTGAGGGAGCACTTTCTGAGATACTGAGGGAGCACTTTCTGAGGTACTGAGGGAGCACTGTCTGAGCTACTGAGGGAGCACTTTCTGAGGTACTGAGGGAGCACTGTCTGAGCTACTGAGGGAGCACTTTCTGAGGTACTGAGGGAGCACTGTCTGAGCTACTGAGGGAGCACTTTCTGAGGTATTGAGGGAGCACTTTCTGAGGTATTGAGGGAGCACGATCTGTGGTACTGAGGGAGCACTTTCTGAGGTATTGAGAGAGCACGATCTGTGGTACTGAGGTAGCCCTTTCTGAGGTATTGAGGAAGCACTATCTCAGGAATTGAGCGAGTACTATCTGAGGTACGTAGGGATAGCTAGGTGAGCTATTGAGGGGGCACTTTCTGAGGTATTGAGGGAGCACTGCCTGAGGTATTGAGGGAGCACATTCTGAGATATTGAGGGAGCACTTTCTGAAGTATTGAGGGAGAACTGTCTGAGGTGGTACAGAGTGCAGAGAATTGAAAGGAACAGATGTTATTTCCTGATCATTTCCTCAGTGTCCCCGAGGCACTCTGGTGTCGTAATTTGAAATGGAAGCCACTACCCATTTCAGAAGATTCAGATCATTTTAAACAATCCGTGAAAAATAACAGCAGCATGTGTCTGAAACATGGTTTGGGGAAAAACTTTCATCAGTCTATTGTTACTTGTTGCTTGGAGACATTTTAGAAAAGCAGGCACCCAAACAGACTAATGCTGTCGATGCACGTGATGGTGCACAGGAAGATCCAACAAGTCCATCTGTAGCTGCTGTCAGTCTCCCTGGAGCAGTCATCATGTGAGATCAGGGTTCAGTCCTCGGAGAAATCATTTCTCCAGCAATACCTCAACCATGCCTTTACAGCTGTATGTGTGTGTGTGTGTGTATGTGTGTGTGTGTGTGTGTGTGTGTGTGTGTGTGTGTGTATATGTGTGTCTGTGTGTGTGTGTGTGTGAGAGAGAGAGAGACAGAGAGAGAGAGAGAGAGACTGCCCGTGTTTGTGTGTGTGAAAGAGTGGATGCATGTGTATCTCTGTGTGTCTGTATATGTGCATGAGAGAGAATGTGAATGTTCATGTGAGAGTGTGTGGCTGTGTGTGTTTGAGGGTGTGTGTGTCTCTGTGTGCATGTGTGTGAGTGAGGGTGTGTGTGAGAGAGTGTGTATGTGTGTGAGAGAGAGTGTGTCTGTGTTTATGTGTGTGTGAGTGTGTCTGTGTTTGTGAGAGAATGTGTCTGTGTGTCTATGTGTGTGTGTGTCTGTGTGTCTCCCTGTGTGTGTATGACAGTGTGTCTTGTGTGAGAAAGAGTTTGTATGTGTGTGTGAGAGAGTGTGTGTCTGTGTGCATATGTGTGTGAGAGTGAGTGTGTCTGTGTGTGAGAGAGAGTGTGTGTGTCAGTGTGTGTGAGACAGAGTGGGTGTCCGTGTGTGTGAGAGAGAGTGTGTCTATGCATATTTGAGGCAGCGTGTGTCTGCGTGTGTATGTGTGTGTGAGAGAGAGTGTAACTATGTGTTTATGTTTGTGTGAGTGAGAGCGTCTGTGTGTGAGAGATAGTGTGTGTCCGTGTGTGTGTGTGAGAGAGAGTGTGTCTATGTGTGTTTGGGGGAGTGTGTGTCTGCGCGTGTATGTGTGTGAGAGAGAGAGTAACTGTGTTTTTATGTGTGTGTGTGAGAGAGTGTGTCTGTGTGTGTTTGAGGGATCGTGTGTCTGTATGTCCATCTGTAAGTATGTGTGTGAGAGAGAATGTCTGTGTGGGTGAGAGACAGAGAGTGTGTGTGAGAGAGAGTGTCTGCGAGTGTGTGAGAGACAGAGAGTGTGTGTGTGAGAGAGAGTGTGTCTGTGTGCATGAGAGTGAGTGTGTGTGTGAGAGAATAAGAGTGTGTGTGTGTGAGAGAGTGCGTGTGTAAATGAGAGGGAGTGTGTGTATGTGTGTGTGAGAGAGAGTGTGTCTGTGTGAGAGAGAGTGTGTCTGTGTGCGCGTGAGAGAGTGTCTGTGTGTGTGTGAGAGAGAGTTGTGCCTGTGTGTATGTGTGTGTGAGAGTGTGTCTGTGTTTGGGTTTGAGGGAGCGTGTGTCTTTGTGTGTATGTGTGTGAGAGATATAGCGTGTGCTTGTGTGTGTCTTTGTGTGAGAGAGTTGTGCCTGTGTGTATATGTGTGTGAGAGTGTGTCTGTGTTTGTGTTTGAGAGAGCGTGTGTCTGTGTTTATGAGAGAGCCTGTTTGTGGCAGGGTCCTTTGTGTATGTGTGTGTGAGAGTGTGTGTGTGTGAGAGAGAGCGAGAGAGAGAGAGAGAGAGAGTGAGACCATTGCTCTTTGTGTGAGATAGTGAGACCATGCCTCTGTGTGTGTGTGTGTGTGTGTGTGTGTGTGCGTGTGTGTGTGTGTGTGAGAGAGAGAGAGAGAGAGAGACCATGCCTGTGTTTGTGTGTGTGTGTGTGTGAGAGAGAGAGAGATAGTGAGACCATGCCTCTGTGTGTGTGTGTGTGAGAGAGAGAGAGAGAGAATAAGACAATGATTCTGTGTGTGTGTGTGTGAGAGAGAGAGAGACCATACCTCTGTGCGTGTGAGAGAGATAGTGAGACCATGCCTGTGTGTGTGTGTGTGTGTGTGTGTGTGTGTGTGTGTGTGTGTGTGTGTGTGTGTGTAAACTCGCCAATCTTATTGGGTGCTCATGAATATAAAATCCAGCTGCTGTTGCAGGTGAATTGGTTCTTGTGTCTTGTAAGACTTTTGGCTAAATCTACCAACTTACCAACCGAGTCGAGTCCTGCGTGTTCTTTTAAATGAAGCACTAGGAGAAGATATTCAGTCTCATAATCTTAATTTATTTTAAGTAGTAAGTGGATAAAGCATTCAGAGCTCTGGGTCTAAACCTTTTAGTCCCTGACAAACTACCCAGTGTGCCAGTTCAAAAAGTAAGACCCCGTTCTGTCCCTGACCCAATCTTTTATACAATGAAAAAGGTCATACAAATGCTGAGGTAGAATTATCTTCTGATTAGCTGTTGATCTGACTCCATTTCCCACCTCCTCGCATTCCCGGATGTCTGACCCCACGTGAGCTTCTTTTGCCCGCGAAACGGAGCATCACGTGACCTCCTCGGGGTGCGAAACGGAATGTCACGTGACCGCCTCGCACTCTTCCGGCCGCGAAACGGAACGTCACGTGACCGCCCCCTTGCATGAGTTACGCAGTGTCTCCACAGGCTTCTGAATGCTGAATACATTCACAGTCGCACTCAGCCTTCTGTTTGTCGAGTAAGCCATATATTTACAGTCTCCAAAGACGCAAAATCTGTCAGGGTGGCTTAACTGGGGTAAAGAGAGTGCTGTTCATTCCAGTGGGGATTCATGCAGTAAACCTTCCCCACACACTAACATTCCTCTGACAATGCAGTAACTAGTCCTGCACACAGTGCTCCAGGACAGCTCCTCATTACAGAGCGGGGTCTGGTGGGGATTTGATCAGAGGGTCACCAGGGCCCAGCTGAGGGGAGAGGTTGGGAAGGAGAGTCCTTCAGAGTAACCCCAGCTGGTGTGGGAAGAGAACACACGGTATTGGTTTTACTCTGTATTATAAACCAACTGTCCAGCCAACTGAGCTGACCGACCTCACTCCAGGGGCATGCCCTGTATAACCCAATCATTGCCAGCCTGAACCTCAATAGGAGCCACGAGCAAGGCCATTCGGCCCCCACCCTAACCCAGAAGGGAGAGCACGGGAAGCTGATGAAGAAAACAAGCCCCTCCCATGTGGCCTTCTGAAATGGAGCTGGAGGACATTGCAGACCTGGCCTGCTGTTTGCTTCCCCGGGACTGGCCTGCTCCACCTTACAGTGAGAGACTGACGGGAACCTCAAGGAGATTTCACTTCTCACTGAGAGGCTGCAACTCCAATCCAAATCAGGCTGGTTCCCTCCGAGACTCACGGAAGAGTGCAGCACTCTACAGATCAGGGCCTTGTGGAGTCATAACCTCCAGTGTGGGGGCCAAGAGCTGGGAGGTAGTGTTAAGGACAGAAGACCATCCGAAATAGGAACAGGAGGAGACCATTCAGCCCCTTGAGCCTGCTCTGCTATTCAATAGGATCGTGGATGATTCAACATTTAATTTGGGAGCTGAAACCCGGACAGTACAGAGACAGAGAATCAAATTATTCTGCTATACGGGATCATCAGACAGGGGGTGGAACCAGAGAGAGTGAACACACACACACACAGACACACACACACACACACAGACACACACATAGACACACACACACACCCGCACATACACACAGACACACACAGACAAACACACACACACGCACAGACACACACAGACAAACACACACACACACACAAACACAGACACACACATAGACACACACACACACCCGCACATACACACAGACACACACAGACAAACACACACACACGCACAGACACACACGCACACACACACACACACACATTGTGGGATTCAGGCTGTCTGTCGGAATTTTACCACAAGGGGCGAGCTCTACAATGAGGAGTGACAAAGGCGCAAAATGCTAGAGAGGGCAGCTGCACAGTCTGATCCTACTGATCTCACTGCTTCCCACTCCCATGAGAGCTCTTATGTATCTTTCTGTGTTCCCAGGTATCTCTCCCACATCTTTCCTTCAATCCCTATCTCACAACATCCTTCATATCTCTGCCCTGTTTCCATTTCCCTGAAGATTCCCTTCCTCCAACACTCTGCCCCTTTCACACCCCATCATGTTTTTCAGGAATGTTTAATCATTCAATCTTCCACAAAACCAACACCTTGCTCATCTCTCTCTGCATCTTTCTCTCAGCTCTGGGGGATCTTGCTATTCTTGTCTGTAAATCATTCTCGTTGCATCGTAGCAGCCCCCCCCCACCCCCCACTCCACTCTCTCAGCTCTATGCTCCTGCTGCGACTCCTCTCTCTCTCTCTGTCCTATATCTCTCCCTGGGATTTCTCTCTTGCTGTCTGTCTGACCTTCTCTCCCTGTCTTTGCCTCCCCTTTTCCCCCTTGTATCTGTCTGACATTGTATTTCTCTTCCTGGGGTTTCTCTCTCTCTCTCTCTCCCTTTCTCTCTCTGCCTCTCTCCTGCTCTTTTTCCGTTCTTCTCACTTTCTCTCCAACACTCTGCCTGCCCGTATTTCTCTTGTTCTCTCCCTCCCTCTCACTGTCTGTCTACCCATCTCTCTTTCTCTCTTGTAGTTTCTCTCCCTCTGTCTCCCTAGACCCCTCTCCCAGTGACTGGGGAAGGGACATGGGAAGAGTTTGTCTCTGTGTCGCTGGATGCTGTACAGTTAATGCGGGGGATCAACCTTTTCCTGGTCTCTCCCGAATGTTACCCCGACTGTGGGGAGGGGGTTAGTGTAAGGGACATAAAAGTACTTTTCTCATTGAGTCTGAAATGAAGAAAAAGAGAAGGGGAGGGTGACAAAAGGAGAAAGAGAGACATCGAGAGAGTGGGGATGGAGTAATTGAGGAGAGAGAGAGAGATGGGCAGTGAGAAACAGGGAGAGGAAGAAGGACACATATGGAGGGAGAAGGACAGTGTGTGTGGATGGGGAATGGTTGCATAGTGGGATCTTTCTGTGCATGACAGCAGTCAGTCAAAAGGTGTGTTAGTCTCTGCATCATGTCCTCCAGCCCAGGAGCTGTGGGTCTACATGGGAAGGGGGAGATTGGGAGACGGGGGGGAGTGGGACAAAAGAGACGGGGGACTGTTTGATGGGGTTTTGGGGTTGGTGGAGAAAGGAGGGGCTGCTGTGAGAGACAGAGAGATTGAGGGAGGGACAGCATGAGACGCAAAGGCTGAAACAGGATGGAGAAGAGGTGTTCAAAGTTTGTGAGAAGATTTGTAGCTCGGGTGCTCGTTGTTATGGTTCTGTTCGCCGAGCTGGGAATTTGTGTTGCAGACGTTTCGTCCCCTATCTCAGTGACATCCTCAGTGCCTGGGAGCCTCCTGTGTAGCGCTTATGTGTTGGTTCCTTCGGCATTTGTAGTGGTTTGTCTCTACTGCTTCTGGTTGTCATTTCCAGCTGTCCGCTGCAATGGCTGGTATATTGAGTCCAGGCAGATGTGATTAACAAACACATCGACCTGGACCCAATATACCAGCCACTGCAGCGGACAGCTGGAACTGACAAACGGAAGCGGTAGAGACAAACCTGTATAAATGCTGGAGGAAAGATCACAGAAGTGCTTCACAGGAGGCTTCCAAACACTGAGGATGTCACCTAGACAGGGGACGAAACGTCTGCAACACAAATTCCCAGCTCAGCGAACAGAACCACAACACGGAGAAGAGGTCTCCACAGAAAGGATAGTCAATGAGGCCATTCAGGGGACAATCCTGAGGATCTGGAACAGGACCAGGATCATTTAATGGGGGGTTGGGGGGGTGTATGGGCAGAAAGGACTCCATCTGTGATACATGCCTTCTATAATTCTGGGACTGGGATCTTGCTGTGCATTAAAACAGCCACAGGCCAGTCAGTCAGCCCAGACTCATTTACCTGTGTGAGAAAGTGAGGACTGCAGATGCTGGAAAGTCAGAGTTACAAATTGTGGAGCTGGGGAAGCACAGCGGGTCAGCCAGGAGAGTCGATGGTTCAGGACTGACCTGCTGGGCTTTTCCAGCTCCACACTTTTCCACTCATTTCCCTCTGCCCCAGGGCTCACAGCAATGTTGGGGGCAGCAAAATATTTGAGGGGGGCTACTTTGGTGAGGCAATTATTTTGGAGGGAAGATATTCGGGAACGGGAATAAATTGGGGAGGACAATGAAAATGAAGGGCATACTGTTTTTGAGGGGGTACAAAATTGGGTGAGATCTTTCCGGGCTGACATAGCGAAAAATAGAAAGGGAGGGTGAGAAAAAGAGACAGAAATGGAGAGAGTGGGGATGGAGAAGGGGGTTGGGAGAAAGAGAGGCAGAGAGAGACAGGGAGAGTCAGAGAGAGTGAGAGAAAGAGTGTGTATGTGTGAGAGAGAGGGACAGAAGGACAGAGAGAGAGGGGACAGACAGGGGGAGAGAAGGGGAAGTCAGACTAAGACTGAGGAGTTAAAACATGGACAGACTGTAGGGGTGATACTTGTTATTCCAGTTGGTTCCAACTCTCTCTCTCAATGGATTTTCACATTCCCTCTCTCCCATGCCCCTGGGTTTTGCTTCAGCCTGTCTCTCTCTCTCTCTCTCTCTCTCTCTCTGGTTCTGCTTCTGTGTCTGTGAAACTCTTTTCTCTCTTCCTCTCTCTCTCTGGATGGTCAGATGGTCTCTGTCTCTTGCCATGCTGGTCTCCTCAGAAGGCCTCCAGAGATTCAGGCAATCAGTCTGCAGATAAACCCTGTTTTTGTTCATTTCTGGATGGTTTTCAGGAACTTTCTATCCTTCTGGCCAATTAGGAGAATCCGTTAATAGTTTGAAGCATTGCCAATCATTTGGATGGCTTGTTGCTGTTAGTTTCTTTGTGTAGCAGGACCCGGTGCCTTCCTGTCTGGGCCGTCATTTGTTTGGGGTATACGTCTGTCCAGAATAACCTTTGCCTTTTACATTATGCTGTGTTTGCGCCGTGCCTGGTGTGATTTGGGAGATTTCCTTGGCCAATAAACCTTGGCTGTCTATCTGTGTTTTAGCCAGGAGTTTGTGACATCTCCCCCAACTCATCCACTTGAAAGGAAAGAAAAGAATCTTATGCAATAAATTACAAACCTAACTTTAAAAGCTGGTTATGCTTGTTGTCAGAGTAGCCAGCTGTCTGTGCAAAAGCCATTGTGTACATTTTCCAAACCGATGGTCTTATCGCTTCACTTGGAGGTCGCCACTGATGATGCTACCCAGCCAGGTAACGAAACGTCTGGATATCAAACCTATCACCGAGCAAACCTACACCCTAAGTCTTATAGCTGATAAGTGATATCATAAAATCTTGACAGAACAGAATCAGACCGTTCAGCCCATTGAGTCCACAATGACCCTCTGAAGAGAATCCAACTCAGACCCACTCCCTCGATGATATCCCTGAAACCCTACATTTCCGATGGCTATTCCAGCTGGCCCGAATATCCCTTGACACAATGGGAAATTTAATATGGCCAATCTGTCGTAATGGCAACTATGGGCAGGCAATCAATACTGGCCCAGCCAGGAACACTCAAACACTGCAAATGAATGAAACTAAGGTGATCACCCGGGGAGTTCCATCTACCTTCCAGCCCCTGGAGGGTGTGTCCAGGCATTATTCACCATGATCGTACACATTTGTTACAGCCTGCAATCCTAACCACCAGTATCCCGAGATATATCAAGGTGAGTGCGGTTAGGACAACAGCCGATGTGAGAGGAGCCGAATTCTTGGATAACAGGCTATGGGAATGTCATGGTATGACCTGGTCCTTCCCATTTACGTAAGTATAGTCCCTGTCAATGTTCCCTCTGTCTCCACAGTAACTGGGAGGTAATCATGGTCGCCCATCCAAATACCTTTTTTATACAACTCCGATAATTTGGACTTCATCCTAACTTTGGTCACTTGGGTTAAGTGGAATCCCTCATACCAAGCCCAGGTGTCCCACTGAGAGTGTCCTTACAGCTGTTATTAACCCAGCCCTTGGTGAGCTGCTGTCACTGACAGTGAGAGATGTTGGTGTGGGTGTTCTCCTGGAACAAATATTGATGCTGTTTGTCACTAACCCGGGATGGGACTTTCCCTTGGTTGGCCTGCCTGAGATCCTCCCTCAGCTGTTCCATCATCACGTTACTGCACAGGGTGTGGTTTTACTGCTCACCATAATCTCTGATTGGGCCGTGGATGATCTGGTTAATCGTGTTGGCGTGACCCTCCAGTCTGGTCACTAAGTGATGGTTAGCCTAATTCTCCACGAATTGTCCCATGGTCTCCTCTGGGTTTTCTGTGTTCAGTCTTTCTCAGGCTCATTAGACGGTCAGGATCCTGATTTATTCTCCAAATTAGCCAAGTCAGCGTCCTGACTAGTAACACTCCTGCCCTGGGAGTGGACTCGTATACTGTGGCTAAATCATTAAGGAGTTCCCTTTTCTTTTGCCTCTTAATTACTTTTCTGGGTTCGGTGTTTTCCCTCAAATTTCCCTGTCCATTGTCCCATTATCCTGTGGGTCAGTTGGGAACATGATTATTTTAATGGGGAAGGACACCACTCTGATTACTGTATCCCTGATACATTCATTATGATTAGTGTCAGTTTGTGATAAATGTTCGTGAACAAGGAATTCCCTGTGAGTTTAGTGACTAGTCCATTGTGAGAGCCTGGTATGTGTGGGACAAGCTGGGGGAGGATCCTTCCCTCCAGGTCACAGCCCGTTTTTAATTTTGTTTCTGAGGAATCCTCCCTGGTGGGCTTCCTGGGATATCACTGTCCGAAAATGACCCCTAGTCCAGGCAGGGATCTTGGTATACTACTAGCATGCACCCATTCTCGGGGAAACCCTACCAATCGCTTCTGGTCCCTGAGCTCCTGTAACACAATGTGGAAATCTCTAAAGTCTATTTCGTATTCAGCAATTAATTAGCAGAGAACCCAAGCCTCATTACGGGCGCGATTGAGGGGTCGAATCCCAGGTGTCCCTCCTCCTTTCTGAGACATGGGAGACAAAGGGTCGGGCCCAGTTTCTCATCGCTAAGAGAGGTGCAGATCATATCCCCAAAAATCCAGACAAATTGGACCCAGAGTCTCCGGGTGAAGCTGACGGGGGGAGGGGGGAGCATTCCCCTGGTTGTTGTTCTGCAGTTATGTAGCGCCTCTGCAGGATATGCCTTATCCTGCCCTCGAGCAGTGAGGATCGCTGCCTTCATCTCATCATGGATGCCCCTCCCTAGCTGTTGGCCCTCAGGGAGGGCTGAATGGCCTGCTGGACTAAGGCACATGGCGATTCATTTGGTTTGCTCCTCAGCGTCCACTCTGTGTATGACAGACTGTCAGTCAGTATCCGTGCCAGAGACGGGACCTTTTTGGTGCTGCCCACCAGCTGGGTGCCTGGAATGGCTGTTGTGTACGGAGTGACACCATAAGCTGCTTTACACTGGGTAACCACAGGATTCATGGAATCTGAGTTCAGCTGTGACTCAGGGCTGGGGGCAAAAGGTGCAGTTACCTGGGAGACAGGCAGTGGGAGTCCCCATCTGTGAGCGGGTGTGGATGTGTCAGAGTGGGGCCTGTCATTATCTCCCTGGGGAGGTAGAACACCAAAGCCACACATTATCCCATTCTGGGAGGAGTCCTGGTTCCCTAGGGATTGTATTTGCTCCTGACACCCCCTACTAGGGCCTGATGTGTGTAGCTCCGTGTTGCAGGTGTACAGGACCCATGCAGCTGCTTGGAGCTCATACACTGTCCTTCCAGATTGTCAATGTAACCTGAGGCTGCCTCCCCATCCCCAGAGAACCTCCTTTCACTGGATTGGGCTCTTCCCAATTGTAACTGGAGTCGAATCCTGCAACCTTCTGTCCTGCTCATTGTGTTGGAGACCTAGCTCTGTCACAACCTGTAGGTTTCCCTGGGGTGACCGGATCCCAGCTGCCTTATCCCAGCCAGGGGTCCTCTAGGCTATCGGCAGTGGAGTGAGCTTTCCAGCTTCCTTCCCCAGTTCTCTATGGCCATCTCACCACAGCTCCTGGACCAGGAATCGTTCACTGCAAGGCCAGGCTGGCTTCCTGTGAAATTCTGCAGGACTGTTTCACATTTGTACCGGCTCGTGTTCGTGTTGCTTTGGACGCTTCTGGATGATGGGACACTTCGGTATGTTCATAGAGTTCGACAGCATGGAGACAGGCTCTTTGGCCCAAACTGGTCCATCCACACTAACCCCGTTTCCCTGCACTTGGCCCATATCCTTCCAATACTTTCCTCTCCATGTATTTGTCCAAGTGCATTTTAAATGTTATTAAATGCATCCTCCTCGACCACTTGCACTGGTAGTTCATTCCGTATATGTACCACCCTCTGGGGAAAAGCATTGTCCCTCAGCTTCCCTTTTA
Source organism: Chiloscyllium punctatum (assembly GCF_047496795.1). Taxonomy (NCBI): domain Eukaryota; kingdom Metazoa; phylum Chordata; class Chondrichthyes; order Orectolobiformes; family Hemiscylliidae; genus Chiloscyllium; species Chiloscyllium punctatum. The sequence goes on from NC_092762.1 coordinate 24,966,486, forward strand.
ATCTTCCCTTTCACCTTAAACTGATGCCCTTTCATCCTTGATTCTCCAAGCCTTGGATAAAGACTGAGTGCATTCACCCTATCCATGCCTCCCATGATCTTATACACCTCTATAAGGACACCCTTCAGTCTCCTACACACTAAAGAAAATGTCCCTGCTTGTCCAACCTCTCTCTATAACTCTAGTTGAGTTCTGGCAACATCCTTGTAAGTTTCTTCTGCACTCTTTCCAGTTTAATAACATCATTCCTATCGCAAGGTGGGCAAAACTGAACACAATATTCCAAGTGCGGCCTCACCAACATCCTGCACAAATACAACAGAACGTCCCAACTTCGATATTCCATGCCCTGACTGATGAAGGGCCCAGTGTGCCAAAAGCCTTCTTCACTGCCCTGTCTCCCTGAGTTCGGAGAACCGTGCTCCTGGAATCCAAGGTCCCTCTGTTCCACTACACTCCTTCACGCCCTACCATTCACCATGAAACCCCAGTCTTGATGTGACTTTCCAAAATGCAAGATCTTGCCCTTGTCTGTATTAAACTCCATTTGCCATTTCTCAGCCCAATTTCCCAGCTGATCAAGGCCCTGTTGCAATTTCTGAGAACCTTTCTCACTTATTTTAGTGTAATCTGCAAACTTTCTAATCATGCCTTAAACATCCTCATCCAAATCACTGATATAGATAACAAACAGCCATGGGCCTAGCACTGACCAGCTCAGTGGCACAATGGCTCAGTGGTTAGCACTGCTGCCTCACAGCACGGTGGATCTGGGTTCAAAACCAACCTCACAGGATGGTCTGTGTGGGTTAGATCCTGTTAGGGTTAGATTTCCTACAGTATGGAAACAGGTCATTTGGCCCAACAAGTCCACACCGACCTGCTGAAGAGTAACCCATCCAGAGACATTCTCCCGACCCAACATTTACCCTTAACGAATGCACCTAGCAATATAGGCAATTTAGCCTGACCACTTCATCTGACCTGCACATTTTTGGAATGGGGAGGAAACCAGAACACCCAAAGAAAACCCACACAGACACAGGGAGAATGTGCAAACTCCACACAGTCACCCGAGGCTGGGGTCGAACCCGGGTCCCTGGCGCTGTGAGGCAGCAGTGCCAACCACTGAGCCACCATGCCACACCAACTGAGTTTGTACGTTCTCCCCATGTCTGCGTGGGTTTCCTCTGGGTGCACCGGTTTCCTCCCACAATCCAAAGATCTGCAGGTCAAGTAAATTGGCCATATTCAATTGCCGAGAATGTTCATGGATGTGTAAGTAAGTTGCATTACTCAGGGGTAAATGTAGAGTAATAAAGTAGGGGAATGGATTTGAGTGAAATAATCTTCAGAGGACCAGTGGTCTTGTTGGGCCGAAGGGCCTGTTTCCACAGAGGAGGGATTCTATGATTCTATGACCGCTGAGGCACACCACTAGTCACAGGCCTCCAGTCTGACTGTTACTCTCTGCTTCCTACCATCAAGCCAAGTGTGTACTCAGCTTGCCAACGCTCCCTGGATTCCATGCGATCTAACCTTCCAGAGCAAGTTATCATGTGGAACCTTATCAAAGGCCTTCCTGAAATCTGTAGAGTCTACATGGACTGGCCTGTCCTCGTCAAACTTATTGATCACTTCAATAAAGAACGCTGCCAAATTTGTGAGGCATGGTCTCCCATGCACAAGGCTTTGCTGACTACTCCCAATCAAATGTTGTATTTCCAAATGCATGTCTATCTAATCTCTCAGCATCTTCTCAAGTAACTTACTTACCACAGATGTTACGTTTACTGATCTATACTTCCCAGGTTTATCTTTGCAGCTATTCTTGAATAACATATGCTGTCTTGCAGTCTTCCAGGACCTCACCCGCAAAAAGATCAGCAGGGACCCCACAAGTACTTCCCTCGCCTCTTGAGGTGCCGTTGGATATGTTTGGTCAGGTCCAGGAGATTTATCCACCTTCATACATTCTAATGCATTCAACACATCCTCTCCTGTGATATGGTCTGACACCAAGAGATCATCACTAACTTCCCCAAGTTCCCAAGCCTTCATGTCTTTCTCCAAGGTCAACACAGAGGAGAAAGATCTCCTGCGATTCTGCGCACACATGTCAACATTGGTCCTTGAAGGGTCCTATTTTCTCTCTAGGTGTGCCTTTTTCCTTGGGTGGGGGAGATTGCAGTGTTGGGTAGGGATCAGTCAGGGAGGGGAGATTGCAGTGTTGGGTAGGGATCAGTCAGGGAGGGGGAGATTGCAGTGTTGGGTCAGGAACAGTCAGGGAGGGGTAGATTGCAGTATTGGGGAGGGATCAGTCATGGAGGGGGTGATTGCAGTGTTGGGTAGGGATCAGGCAGGGAAGGGGAGATTGCAGTGTAGGGTAGGGATCAGCCAGGGAGTCAGTGATTGCAGTGTTGGGTAGGGATCAGTCAGGGAGGGGGAGATTGCAGTGTTGGGTAGGGATCAGTCAGGGAGTCAGTGATTATAGTGTTGGGTAGGGATCAGTCAGGGAGGGGGAGATTGCAGTGTTGGGTAAGGATTAGTCAGGGAGGGGGTGATTGCAGTGTTGGGTAGGGATCTGTCAGGGAGGGGGTGATTGCAGTGTGGGGTAGGGATGAGACAGGGAGGGGGAGATTGCAGTATTGGGTAGGGATCAGTCGGGGAGGGTGTGAGTGCAGTGTTCGGTAGGGATCAGTCAGGGAGGGGGTGAGTGCAGTGTTGGGTAGGGATCAGTCAGGGAGGGGGAGATTGCAGTGTTGAGTAGAGATCAGTCAGGGAGGGGGTGAGTGCAGTATTGGGTATGGATCAGTCAGGGAGGGGGTGAGTGCAGTGTTGGGTAGGGATCAGTCAGGGAGGGGGAGATTGCAGTGTTGGGTAGGGATCAGTCAGGGAGGGGGAGATTGCAGTGTTGGGTAGGGATCTGTCAGGGAGGGGGAGATTGCAGTGTTGAGTAGAGATCAGTCAGGGAGGGGGTGAGTGCAGTATTGGGTATGGATCAGTCAGGGAGTGGGTGAGTGCAGTGTTGGGGTGGGATCAGTCAGGGAGGGGGAGATTGCAGTGTTGGGTCGGGATCAGTCAGGGAGTGGGTGATTGCAGTGTTGGGTAGGGATTAGTCAGGGAGGGTGTGATTGCAGTGTTGGGTAGGGATCTGTCAGGGAGGGGGAGATTGCAGTATTGGGTAGGGATCAGTCGGGGGGGAGATTGCAGTGTTGGGTAGGGATCATTTAGGGAAGGGTGAGTGCAGTGTTGGATAGGGATCAGTCAGGGAGGGGGTGATTTCAGTGTTGGGTTAGGGATACTCAGGGAGGGGGCTATTGCAATGTTGAATAGGGATTAGTCAGGGAGGGGGAGATTACAGTTTTGGATCGGTTCCAGACATGGATTTGGTGATTGCAGTGTTGTCTGGGAATTAATCAGAGAAGGAATGATTGCAGTGTTGGGTAGGGATCAGTCAGGGAGGGGGAGATTACAGTGTTGGTTAGTGATCAGTCAGGGAGGGGGAGATTGCAGTGTTGGGTAGGGATCAGTCAGGGAGGGGGAGATTGCAGTGTTGGGTAGGGATCATTCAGGGAGGGGGTATTTGCAGTGTTGGGTAGGGATCAGTCAGGGAGGGGGAGATTGCAGTGTTGGGTAGTGATCAGTCAGGGAGGGGGAGATTGCAGTGTTGGGTAGGGATCATTCAGGGAGGGGGGTATTTGCAGTGTTGGGTAGGGATCAGTCAAGGAGGGTGTGATTGCAGTGTTGGGTAGGGATCAGTCAGAGAGGGGGTGATTGCAGTGTTGGGTAGGGATCAGTCGGGGGGAGGGGGGTGACTGCAGTGTTGGTGAATCTGGTTTTTTGGTAACAGTACAGATGGATGTACAGTCTGTATCTGGAACTGTAACCAACGAATCCACATTGTTCCAAAGCCAATAGAGTGTATGTTGGCTGGAAGATCGAAAGTGCTTTTTGAATTTAAGCACAGCAACACCTGCCATCTGAGAGATCAGCTGTTCCAAAATAGATGCATGTTCCAATTACTTGAGGTTTGGCTGCTGTTTTGACCACGATTCCAATTTACCCAATTAGTTTAAGTTGTGCCCAGGATACCAGAAACCAATGGAATTTGGTTTGATCGTTTTGACACCTTGAAACTGATTATAAGAGTTTATTGAGTCGTGGGTGTTATATAAACCCGGTGTTTTGAAAGTATGAGGGAGAGCAACTGCCATCAAATAGCGAACAACTGCTGTCGAGCCCAAGAGCTAAATGGCCATCTCACATCTTCCTCTCAAAGAAATTAGAAAACAATTTTAACCAAAGTACCTTTTTATGTGAAACCTTCTCACATTAAAAAAAAGAAACAAGATGGCCCAGCGAGATCAGCAGCCAGAGGATTGAATTCAGAGGAACCTGTTTGGTCTTGAGATTAAGTTAAAGCAATACTTAATAAGTGTCCAGTTTAATAATTGGAACAGTGTACTTTTGTGGAGTTGGAGTCAGATAATAAGTAGGTAAAAGAAGGGGACTTGGATTTGTGAACAGTTGTTGTTTAGTGTTCACTATTATTTTAAGTAAATAATTATAATTTTCTTAATGTATTGGAATTTTAGAGTTCTTTGTCCTTATTACTTTAACAGATTACAGAGTGAACCAAGACTCTCTGGGTGTTTGGTTTAATTAAAAGAGAGGTTCGATCTCTGCATCGTAATCAATGGCAGGAAATTTCAGATGAGACTGAAATGGATAAGCAGCCCAAAGAAACTGAAAGCTTGATGCTGAAAAATCGAGGCCAGCCATTTCTTTGGTGAGTGGGTTCTGATAATTTCATGTAATCACCTACCACGATTTCTCACTTCAAAACAGCTCATAGATCGCTATTTAGGACATTAGAAAAGGATTGGTTGACGTGGAGTATTTACAGATTAACTCGTCTGTTTAACTGTATCAGTACCGGCTGAAGAATTTGATTTTTGATGGACACTTAGAGGGTTCCAAGCTGATAGGACTTACCCAGTAGGAAATTCCACTTTCCTCGACAATTCCTTTGGATTATGCTAAATTGGGGAATCTGCCGGTTCCCAGCTCAAACCTGCCTCTACACTGGGATAAGGACTCTCTGTAGGATGTGATGGAATATGCTCCACTTGCCTGTATGAATGCAGCTCCAATAAACACTCAAGAAACTTGACACCATCCAGGACAAAGCAACCTGCTTGATTGGCACCTCAACCACAAATATCCACTCCCTCCACCAAAGATGCTCAGTAGCAGCAGTTGGTACCACCTACAAATGCAGTGCAGATATACACCAAAGATCCTCAGACAGCACCTTCCAAACCCACAGCCACTTCCATTTCGGATAATGGCAACAAATACATGGGAACACAATATCGTGTAAATTGCCTTCCAAGATTCTCACCATCTTGAAGTGGAAATATATCCCTGTGTCAAATTCCTGGAATTCCTTCCCGAACAACGTTATGGGTTGACCTACATGGACAATAGCAGTTCAAGAAGGCAGTTCACCACCAACTTCTCAAGGGCCAACTAGGGATGGGTAATAAATGCTGGGCCTGGGCAGTGACGCCAACATCCCATGAATGAATTTGAAAAATTGTTTCATGTCGGGAACAACAGGACCCTCCTGTGGCTTAACTGAGGAGTTTTATTTATTCATTATGCAAGGAATTTGTGTAACTCGCTACTGTGCTGTGTTAGTGATCTTGACTCTGTACTGAGATAATGTTGCCGCATAAATGAACCTGTTTGTGCACCAACTTAGGGTCTGCAGCATTTAACCAAGTTTTGTGAAGTTATGCAGGAAAAGCAAGTCATCTTCAGGCTGGACTCCTTGAATAACATAATGTAAGACACTTAAAACACAGATGAACAACAGGAGGATGAAGCTCCAAGACATAGTGAGGAGCAAAATCACAGACTTCCTTCTGCTCTCCATCTCTGGGTCTCTGTGCTGTAGATCCAGCACAGAATGCAGTTTTGTTGCCCACCGTCATTATTGCTGGGACACCCTGTGCAGTATCTGCAGGAACAGGATGAGGGAGGAGTTCAGACAGGCCAGCCAAGGGAAAGCCCAACAGCAAATTTGTAAGTCACAGTGTAAACATTTGTTCCAGGAGAAGACCCACCCCAATATCTCTCACTGTCAGTTTAAATTACATTCCCTAGAATATGGAAACAGGCTCTTCAGCCCAACAAGTCCATTCCGGCCCACTGAAAAGGAACCCACTCAGACCCATTTCCCCACCCTATATTTACCCCTGACAAAGCACCTATCACTGTGGGCAATTTAGCATGGCCAATTCACCTAACCTGCACATCATTGGCCTGTGGGTGGAGACCCCCGCAGACACGGGGAGAATGTGCAAACTCCACACAGACAGTCGCCCAAGGCTGGAAATGAAGCCATGTCGCTGGTGCTGTAAGCCAGCAATGCTGACCACTGAGCCACCATCCACCCCAATTACAGCAGCTCACCAAGGTCTGGTTTAATGGCAAATGCAAGGGCACTCTCAGTGCTCGGGATTCCAATTATCCCAAGTGACGAAGTTAGGATGATGTCCAAATTAACGGAATTATATTTAAAATGTATTTAGATGGCTTATCATATCTTCCTCCCACATACTGTGGAGATAGAGGGGACATTGACAGGGACCACCCTTAAGTAAATGTGAAGGAACAGGCCATATGATCACATGCCCATAGCCTGTCGTCTATGAATTCGGCTCCTCTCACATCAAGCTGTGGTCCTAACTGCACTCCCCATGATATATCTCGGGATACTGTTGGCTATGATTGTAGTTTGGAAAAGGCACCTATCCCCACACATGGGTATGATCCTGATGAATACAGACCAGGGCTATAAGGTAGATGGAACCTCCAGGGTTATCACTTTATTCTTATCCATTGATGAGATGTGGGCATCACTGGCTGGGCCAGTGTTTATTACTCGTCCCTAGTTGCCCCTTTGGGAAGGATGAAGAATGACAATAAGAGTGACATCAGTAATGCCTCCATTGTTGGAAGCCCATCTTGTTCACTCAATCCCTTTCCACCAGGAAAGCCCTTCATGTTCCTCCAGAACCTGGACAATTAGGGATGGGGAATAAATGCTGACCTCAGCAGTAATGCACACATTCAGTGTGTATGAAGAATCACATTTCAATCAGTGAGTGAAATGCTCTTGTTTAAAGAGGGCAGCTCCTGCTCTAGAGAACAGAAGAACAGCTCTGAGATATATTTTCATACATGGAATAAACTGGCTCGATGCAGCATTGGTTGAAATTATTTGTGATCTCGTGATGGGGCTCATGGTATTTGAGTGGGCAGCATTATTGCTGAGAGATCCCAGGTTCTGTTTTTTGTTATTTCATTATGATATACTAAACAGCAACACTCCTTCATAATTGGGATTAAACTTGTTATTGTAATGAGTTTGTTCATTGTCAGAGTTTTGACACAAAGCTGAGCAATGCTGTCGTGTCAATCTCCCAAAGGAGCTTTCAGACAGTATAAGGCAGCATCTCTGGGAATGCATCAGCCCAGAGTTTCAAACAAGGAGCTTGTCAGCTGCCTGAAGGGACAGACCACCTCACATGGAAACATGCATCCACCAACTCAGCAGGTGGAGAAGGTATTCAACACCATCCTTGTTATTATTGGTTTTCCTGGTGTGGCATAAAGACATTTGGACTTACTTTAATCTGCTGCTGATCTGCTCTCTGGTTTTACCTTTTGAACAACAACGTCACCATCTAATTGACTGGTCAGCCATATCCAGACCCCAGAACAGTGATAACAATCCAATGAGCAGCATTCATGGTACAATTTTCCATTGACAGAGACTCCCAAAGTCACTGCTGCTGCAGAATGTCCTGACTTCAGTATTCTCTCATCTGTTCTGGTTTCATATGTTCTGAAGGTATGAAGAGAAATCATGCAACTTAGTTCTGAAGAAGGGTCTCCGGACTTGAAACATTTACTCTACTTTCTCTCTCACAGATGGTTGCCAGACCTGCTGATCAATTTCTGTTTTTTGATATACAAACGAAGCCTGTGTTCACAAGGATCTTGAAGGTTAAGGGCTGATCTGAGTGAAGTCCTCCAAGACATTAACAGAAAAAGATAAATGATTTCCATTGGCTGGCAATTCTCTAACGAGGGGGCACAGTCTGAGAATGAGAGCCAGACCGTTCGGGAGAAATGTTAGGATGCACATCTATACACAAAGGATGGGAGAGGTTTGGAACTCTCTTCCACAAACGACAGTGGATTCTGGAACTGTTAGTCAGTTTAAATGAGGAAGTTTTTTTTAAACAAAGGAACTGAAGGATACACGTATTTTGATTTGTGAAGCGACATCCATCTACCATGCCCCCCAGAAATGTTCTCGTTCTCACAGTCTCTGGTTAGAGAATTCAAGTCTTGACAGATTGCCCTCCTGGTCTCTGTACGTTGAGGTGTTTGCCATGTACAGATGTGTAGATTTAGAGTGTAAATAGCACCACAGTGCAAATACTCCCTTGTTGTCACTAAGGGAGCCCTGAATGCTTTGATATACTGCACTTAGTCATAGAGATGTACAGCATGGAAACAAGCCCTTTGGTCGACCTCATTCATGCCAACCAGATATCCTAACCTAATCTAGTCTCTTTTGCCAACACCTGGCCTGTATCCCTCTAAACTTTACTATTCATATACCCGTCCAGATGCCTTTTAAATGCTGCAATTGCACCAATCTCCACTACTTCCTCTGGTAGCTCATTCCATACACACACCACCCTCTATGTGAAATAGTTGTCTCCTTTGGTCCATTTTATATCTTTCCCTTTCACTCTAAGCCTATGCCCTCCAATTTGGGACTCTCTCACCCCAGGGAAAAGACTTTGTCCGATCCATGCCCCTCATGATTTTATGAAACTTGAGAAGCCTCCAACACTCCAGGGAAAACAGCCCCAGCCTATTTCAGTCTCTCCCTACAGCTCAAATCCTCCACCCTGGCAATATCTTTGTAAATATTTTCTGAACCCTTTCAAGATTCACCACATTCTTCGTTTGGAAGGAGACCAGAATTGCACGTGGCCTAACCAATGTCCTGTATAGCCACAACATGACCTCCTAATTCCGATACTCAATCATCTGACCAATAAAGGAACGCATGCCAAATGCCTTCTTCACGATCCTATCTGCCTGCAACTCTACTTACAAAGAACTATGAACCTGCACTCCAATGTCTCTTTGTTCAGCAACACACCCTTACCTTTAAGTGGATATGACGTGCTCTGATTTGCTTTTCCAAAATGCAGCACCCCGTATTTATCTAAATTAAACTCCAACAGACACTGCTCGGCCCATTGGCCCATTTGATCAAGATCCCATTGTACTCTGAGGTAACCTTCTTCACTGTCCACTGCACCCCCAATTTTGTTGCCCCCTGCAAACTTACTTACTATACCTCCTACGTTTGCATCCAAATCATGTATATAAATGATGAAAAGCAGTGGACTCAACACCGATCCTTGGAGCACATAAGTGGGCTTAGGCGTCCAGACTGAAAAGCAACCTTACACCACCACCTCTTGCCTTCGAGACAATTCAAATGGCTATTTCTCCCTGTATTCCATATGATGTAACCTTGCTAACCAGTATCCCATGGGAAACCTTGTTAAACACCTTACGGAAGTACATACAGATCCCGTTCACCGCTCTGCCCTCATCAATCCTCTTTGTTACTTCTTCAAAACAATCAGTCAGGTTTGTGTGACAGGATTTCCCACACGCAAAACCATTGCTACTTTAAAATTAATCAAACTTTGGTCACTGGCCCCAAAGTGTTCCCCCACTGACACCTCAGTCACCTATCCTCAGTCTGTTACCATTGTAATAGGCTGCTTCATTGCTGTGAATTTGAATTAAAATGAGAAAAACCTGGACTGACTGGAAGCTGCTCCTCCATCAGGTAGGGAGTGGGGCAGGATCACACGACACCGAATTTATAGTAAATTCTGTGTTCCATGATCTTGCCCCACGAACTACCCAATGAAGCTCTCGAAAGCTAATATACTTCCAAATAAACCAGTTGGACTATAACCAGGTGTTGTGTGATTTTTAACTTTGGCCAGTCCAACACTGACACATCTCTGTCCTCATAGAATCCCTACAGTGCGGAAACAGGCAGTTCGGCCCAATAAGTACACACCAAATGAATTTAATTGATTCACTCATTGATTAGAGTGAAGGCATATTTCAGCACCTTCTTCAGTTGCTGCCTCAACTTTGTCAGGGTAAAGGCAAAAATACCATGCAGCAACTGAGAAACTGCATCATGAATCCCAATTCCAGCACAATTCATGTTGATACGTAGACCAATACCCTATCACAAACATTTGGCTCCATCTTGAATACATTGTTAACACGAACAGTAACAAGATAGATTTACTTCAGCTTTGCATTTCGGTGTCTCTGTGAGACTCTCCACTGGTCTCCTGTGGGCTCTGCTGGACATTAACATGTGTCTGATGATGAAAACATTGAGCAGCAGAATCAGGGGAAATTGGAAAGTCGGGTTAGAATGTGGTGGAAGAACTCGATTATGACCCAGACTCAGGAGTAATAAACACCGATTGTTATATCACAAAGACAGGGGGTGTTCTCCAGCCAATACTGAGCTGGGAGAATAAAATACCAGAAGATGTTCTTTAAACAGCTCAGCACAGTCGCTGTTCCCAGATCAGTTTCCTAACTGGAATATTTAAATTCAGCTTCTGGCAACAAATGGCCACAAATCAATCACAGGTGAAAGTGATGGCAAACCAGACAGGACCGTCCGCCCAGATATAAAGCATTACAGCATAAATATTACACATCGGGACGCCCAAGAGGAAACTGTGGTGTTTTCAATAAACAATCCGAATGTGTCTCAGGATCAGGTTGAGAATAACGACCAGTCGACCTGCCACTCCCATGGCCACCAAGTAATGGGTATCACATCGAGACAATCCACTGTCTTTATCAAGCAGCATGAAGATCATCACTACATTAACTGTGAGGAAGGCAAGCAAACAAATTATACATTAATTTGGAGGTAAGGTTACAGTACCTTAATGGTTAGTACTGCTGCCTCACAGCGCCAGGGACATGGTCTTGATTCCAGTCTGGGTCAACAGTCTGTGTGGAGTATGCACATTCTCCCTGTGTCTGCATGGGTTTCTACTCAGTACTCCAGTCCGAAAATGTGCAGGTTAGATGATTGACCATGGTACATTTGTCCTCGAGTGACCAGGATTGTGCAGGTTCATTGGATTAGCTCTGGGAAATGCAGGGATAGGATGGGGTGCTGGGCTTGAGGTCAGTGCAAACTTGAGGGGCAACATGGCATCTTGTGCACTGTAAGGATTCTATTCTGTAACTCTATGCCTCACAGCACATTGAGAAAAGGAGAAAAATCTCTTCATCTCTGTAGCCAATCAAAGTTGCCTAATTTCAGAGAAAACAACAAGTGCCCTCTAGCTCTTGTCACAATTTTAGTGTTTCTTGCAAGGAGTCACCCATGAAGGAAGCGTTGCTGTAGCTGTTCCCAGTTTTACTGAGATCGCAGCTGGAAGACTGTATGAGACTGTTTTTATCTCTTTGCCTCAGAAAGAATTTAATTACATGAGAAAGTGTATGGACACAGCTCACTCGGTTGATTCCTGGGATGACGAGTTCATCCCATGCGCAGTTTGGAATGTATACCCTTTGAAGTTCAGCAGAAACAGACATGATCATATTGAGACATAACTGACCCTGAGAGGACTTCACAGGCTGGATGCTGAGAGGATGGCTCCCCACATGATGTTGTGTCGAACGAGGGGAACTGGAGCATGTTTGAAAATGTAGCCTCTTCCATTTCAGACTGAGATAAGGATATATCTGATAATGTGTTGCCCAGAGAGCATTGAAGGCTGAATTTGATAGATATTTGATCAACTAGACAGCCAGTGCTTATGGGGGCCAGGTTTGAGGGGGTTGAATGGTCTACGTCTGTTTTGATTTGTTGTGCATCATGTCACAAATAGGAGGTGATTTGGTCCAAGGGCAATCACTTTAAATGTAAGGGTGCTCCCATTTCAGATTGAGATGAGGATGCTCCTTTGTCCTGAGGGATGTGCTAACTGTGGCATTCTCATCTGCAGGGAGCAGTGAAGATACTCAAGGCTGAGCTCAGTAGCTCCTTGATAGTAAAGGGAGCCCGTGATTATTGGGAACAGAGATGGACAGGGGGTTCAGCCACATTCAGATCAGCTCTGATCTGTCTGAATGGTGAATCAGAGACCGAATGGCCAACTGGTGCTCGTACCTCCCGTGTAATGTCACACAACACGTCTCTGACAGAATTTCTCAAGGCTATTACTGAGGCACAGAAATAAACCATTCAGCCCCTCTAAAGAGTTGCATAGTAACTTGTATTCAGCACTTAGAACATACTGCACAGTGTACCAAGGAGATGATTTAACTCTTTTAAACAACTCCTCCTCATCTGAACATATTCTGTGTATGCGTAGGGCTTGTCCAAAGGGGCTGGCTGTTTTAATATGTTTTGGGTGGAAGGTGGAGAAGTGGAGCATTGTGAGGTTATCTGTGGGTTTGCGGTAGAGTGAGGTGCCCATCCTTGATGGAGATACAGTTGTCCAAGAATGAGACAATAGAGAGTCGTCCATTTTGAGTTTGATGGTGGGATAAAACTTGTTGATATCACTGTGTAGTTTTATCAGTGACTCCTCGCCATGGGTCCAGAGGAAGAAAATGTCGTTGATGTACCTGGTGTATAGTGTTGGTTGGAGGTCCTGCGTAGAGAAGAAGTCTTGTTCAGACATGTGCCTAAAGATGTTGGCATATTGGGGTGCAAATTTGGTCCCCGTGGTTGAACCGTGTGTCTGGATGAAGAACCTGTTGTCAAAGGTGAAGACATTATAATTGAGGATAAAGCGTATGAGTTGTAGGACGGTGCTCGGAAATTGGCAGTTGTTGCTCGTCTTTAAAGAACTCCCAAACCTCAAACAGGTGAAGGGGTAAATGTAGGGGAATGGGTCGGTGTGGACTTGTTGGGCCGAAGGGCCTGTTTCCACACTGTAAGTAATCTAATCTAATCTAAACTATAGAGGAAACAGAGAATAATGAATAACGAACAGTACAGCACAGGAACAGGCCCTTCGGCCCACCAAGACTGTGCTCACACTTGATGCCTTCCCAAATGAAAAACCATTTATCTTTTCATGGTCCATATCCCTTGATTCCCCACCTATTCAAGAAATTGCTATTGTATCCACCTCCACCATTACCTTTCAGAAGCACATTTCAGGTACTTATCACCATCGGTATAAAAAAGCTGTCTCACATCTCCTTTAAACTTTCCTTTCTTACCTTAAAACTATGTCCCATTGTAATTGAGATTAGTATCCTGGGAAAAAGGCTCTGACTATCCACAGTAATAGCCTGGGGCTCTGATTGCAAGTGTAGTGATATTATCACAATCCCACTGACTCTCCTGAAGTCAGCACCTTTCAGGGAGAACACACAATATTTCTAGTCAAATTATTTGTGGCAGGAAGAGAATAGGAACAGTTGAATCTGGATATAACAAAGGTGCAGATGATGGTTTATTCAGCAGCTAGACTGAGACAAAATGGGAGACCTGAGATATTGCGGAGTTGATAGTGAACAGGATTGGTGCTGGAGAGAATATGGAAATAGATATCAGCTTCGAGCCGAAGTACACGTTGTAGTTATACGCAGTTTGATTCCACTTCAGATATTGGCATTAAAATTGTTTGGTTAGGAATGGAGTTTGAGGACAGAATTCATGGCAACAGCTTCCTTTTTTTTCAGTATTTAAGTTATGAGGACAGTAAGTTAGTTCAACAAAGTTTATTGAATTCATAGTCAGATGGAAAGACTTACCAGGAATAATAGTGAGGACAGGATAGAAATCAGCTTGAATCAGCCAAAGCACTCTTAAGGTCCACCCAATCTTGAGGAAGATTGTGAAGACCCAAATGAAAACCCCTGGTCAGTATTGAAACATTCCAGTCTACTGTTCCCATATTCTGGTCCATTGTTGGAACACTCTCGTGCATTGTTCTCAGACCCTGATCTCTTCTGTCCCTCATTCTTGAACTGTTGATACTGGTTAGTGCTGCAAGTTAAGTTCCTACTAATACTATGTGATAATATTGTAAGAGCCCCTTATTAATAGGAAGTAAACTTTTTAGTGAAATAATTTGATGCATGGAGACTGACATTAACTACAATCACTGAACGAGCAGGTTCACGTAACCCCATTCAAACCAATTTGTTCTATACCATGGTAAATTAATACATTTGCTCAGTCTGGATGGGATGTCTGAGTGTTTCTGAGCAATGGACACAACAGCAAAGTGATTGATCTTAACTATTTAATGCTCCATAGATATGGAAGTGTAGTCAGAGGACTGAAGAGTTTTCAATTACCATCTCTTTTCATAAAAGCAGAGACAAACCCTGTAATAAAGAATAGCCAATATAACATAATGAAAATATTGAGGATACTTCCAGAGTCTACAATTTGGGGAGAATAATCTGTTCCTCAGAAACATTGGATTTACACAAAGCAACTAGAATAGTGACGCAAATGGAAAACACATGTATAGAAAAGAAAGGACAGTTTATTAAGCTAGTATCAGAGCAGATCAATGAAGATGGTCCTGTAGATTTTCTCAACAAAAATACAATCAAGAGTCATTGTCATGGAAATTAAATCTCCTCAACTATTAGCATGAGCAAAGAAAGGATCTTTATTTTGAATCCTGCAGGATTGACTCACTACGCCAGATGCCTTAATGCAAAGAGCGCTGAAACATTGTACAGATGCTTGCCGTATAGTGTTCCTTATCACACTCTCAAGGGCAACTCCCTGGTCTTTCAGATATAATGGTTCTTCAGCCTTCGCTAAGTTCGACTATCGCAAGGTCAAGTAGAATGTTTACAGAATTCACACAGAGTTAAGCTGACTGCAACCCTTCATCAAAGCATCGTTTGCAAAGATCAGCACAGAATTGCATTAAAGAAAAGCATTCTCTTTAAATTTCACAGCAAATGGATAATTAATTTCACAGTAAATGGATAATTTCCCATTTCATTTTCACCCTTTTTGTCATTTTATGACATCAAGCCCACCAACAGCAACAACTACAAAGAAATACAGAGCCGTAATAGCTATACATCAAAAAATGTTGAGGAAACACCAGGCCTTTCCTCAGATACCACCTCCCCGAAACACAGCTTTGCGGTGGTACCTTCCCTTGCTCTGGTGTACCCTGTACACAGCCCGTCTGTGAGCTGCGGCAGCCCCATAACCGTATGAGACTTCTAATCACTACTTGCCCTTAATTGGTTCTGGTGCTGTCCGATATCTCCTCGGGTCCAGCTACACACTTGTAAAGGCTGGTGTGTACCCACGTGGCTCTTTCTGCGATCTTAACTGCTGTCTCTGTTGTGGGGAGCACTTGAAATGGTCCAAGCCACATCTTCGCCTTCCAGTTGTTCCTCCTGAAGTCTTTCACCACTATCCAGTCTCCAGGTTCTAGATCATACAGCTTCCCTCCTGCTGGTTGGGGTAGTGCTGCTTTCACTTGATTCTGTATTTGAGACAAAAGTGCAGAGAGTTTTATACAGTAACACAACATCTCATCCTCACAGCGGCCTGTTATCTGTGTTACCTTAGGTCTTGGGCCCATTCCTGTGTTGGACGGTCTACCAAACAAAATCTCAAACGGGCTAGGATTAACTCTTCCTCTCCTCCTCGATCTCATACACACTAGCACAATCGGAAGTGCCTTTGTCCATGTCACCCTGAGTTCCTCACAACATTTTGTCCATTTATTTTTTTAGGGGAGCATTTTCACTTTCCACTGCCCCACTACTCACTGGGTGGTAGACACAGGGTTGTCTCATATATTTTACCAAATAATCACTGATCTGCTGTAAGACATTATTGGCAAATGGTGTCCCATTGTCACTATTGATCCTTTCAGGGATGTCCCATCTCGGAATTATCTCAGTGAGCAAAGCCTTGGCTACTGCACTGGCATCCTGGTTAGACGTGGGGAACGGCTTCCACCCATTTGGAAAGCATATCGACTATTACCAGACAATACCTTTTCCCTTCGCTGGGTGTTAGCTCAATGAAATCCATCTGTAAATGTTCAAAAGGTTTTTGGGGTTGGGGGTGTGCTGCATGAATTATCTGTATTCCCCTTCCCATATTATTAGTGACACAGATAAAACAATATTTCTGGGATTAATGAGTAAATCCCTTAGTGTACCAGTGTGTCAAAATACAGTCGTACGCCCACCCTTTTGACACATGGTCCTTACCGTGTGTCAGTTTGGCATATAATGGAAATAATGATGGTGGTAGACAGGGTTTCCCATTGGGACCACCCCATACTCCTTCCCCCACACTGCATCCTGCTTTCGTCCGCTCACACTTTTCTTCTGGTGTGGCCTGTGACTGTAACTCCCGTACATCTGCTGTTGGAGTACAAATTTTTATCAGACACATGTCAATCTGCTCAGTTGGCAGCTGCTGGGCTGCTGTTCTTGCTGCTGAGTCTGCCCTCGCATTGCCTTGGGAAATAAGATCATTATTTTTTGTGTGAGCTTCACACTTACACACAGCGATTGATTTAGGCAACAGGACTGCTTCCAGGAGGTCCGAAATCAGGTCGCGGTGTGTGATGGGCTTTCTGGTGGAGGCCAAGAATCCCCTGTGTTTCCACAGGGTTCCAAAATCATGTACGACCCCAAAGGCATATCTGCTATCGGTGTAAATATTCACTGTCCTTCCCTCAGCCAACTTACAGGCCTCAGTCAAGGCAATCAGCTCCGCTGCTGGCACTGACAGATGAGAAGGGAGTGATCCCACTTTGACTACCTCGTAGATAGTCACTGCATCATACCCAACACAATTCTGGCCTGTCCCCTTGCTCCTGAATGCTGACCCATCCACAAAAAATTCCATCTCTGGATTCTGACATGGTCAATCCTGCAAATCTGGTCGGGGGCTGCAAATTTCATTAGTTACAGCAACACAATCGTGTGTGTCTCTGTCTCCTTCTGTGGGGAGAAGGCTAGCAGGGTTAAGGGCGTTACATCGCTTTATTATAATGTTAGGCGTCTCCAATAACACAGTATTGTATTGGAGCCAACGTGCTGCTGACATGTGTGTGTAAAGCAGTCAGGATCCTGCATGTGGGATCAGGAGGGTTAATTCACCACAGCCGACTATATCCCTGGATGCTACAACAGCCTTTTCAGCTGCAGCCACAGCTCACAGGCATTGACGCAATCCTGCCACTACGGGGCCAGGTTTAGCTGAAAAATATGCTACCGGCCTCAATCTTCCCCAATGATCCTGGAACAGCACAGATGTCATGCAGCCACGCTAATAATCTACCGTTTGTACAAAAGGCTGGTTTGGGTTCAGAATCCCCAGTGTAGGTGGAGTTTGGAGCGCCCCTTTTTAATTCAACAAAGGCACTCTCGGCCTCTGGGGTCCACTGTAATGGACTCTGGATCTGCAACTCTTTTCCATGGGCTATGTCACTTAGGAGACCCTCAAGGGTTGTGTAATGTGTGTTAAACATCCTACAGTAGGAGCACATACCCAAAAAGGATAGAAATTGTCTCTTCGTGTGAGGCTTTGGAATATTTGCTGGATTGCTTGAACTCTGTCTTGACCAATAGCCTTCCCTTATTCAGATATTAGGTGACATAAGAACGTCACATGTTGTTGCACAAATTGTAGCTTTGCGAGACTGGCTTTGTACCCTTCCCCCGCTAGATGGCAGAGCAACGGAAGGGTCTACTTCCACATTGTTCCTTTGTTGGTGCCGCAGTCAAGCAATCATCTCCATCCTGCAGCAGCACTGACCCCGGGGTTTGAACAAGAGTCTCCAGACTCCTGCGTAGAGCCACATTATATATGGTGGGAGACTCACAGTAACCTCGCGTG
Organism: Chiloscyllium punctatum; assembly: GCF_047496795.1. Classification (NCBI taxonomy): domain Eukaryota; kingdom Metazoa; phylum Chordata; class Chondrichthyes; order Orectolobiformes; family Hemiscylliidae; genus Chiloscyllium; species Chiloscyllium punctatum. The sequence goes on from NC_092762.1 coordinate 24,984,523, forward strand.
AAGGTATATGATTTCCTTTTGAATGAAAAAGCGAACCAGAATTGACTATCTGGGTGCACCAGATAGCAGCACGTTGGCTCCGATACAATACTTTGTTATTGGAGACGCCTAACATTACAGTAAAGAAGGCATTTGCTAAATCCACAACAGAGAACCATTTCCTGTCCGGTGGAATTTGAGCCAGTATAGTATAGGGTTTGGGAACATTTGGGGCACGAGGAATAACAGCGTCATTGACAGAAGGTCTTGAACAAACCTCCATTCCTCTGGTTCACCGGGAATGTTTGTCTTTTTGAACGGAAAAATGGGGGTTCTCACCGGTGAGTTTTCACAGGGGATTATCACTCCAGCCTTTAGGAGGGATTCAAAGACTGCAGTAATTCCTTCTTTGGCTTCGGGTTTTAACAGGTATTGTGCTCTGCGAGGACGATCCTCAGACTTCGGGGTTATCCTTATGGGCTCACAACCCCATATAAGCCCCATATCATGTTTGCCCTTTGTCCACAACTCAGTAGGGACCATTTTTAATCTTGGGTTTGAGACTTCTATCTTCGGGAAACGCCAGGCTATCCCCCTAGGCTTCTCAGAACTAGCGGGCGTTACCTGGACTGTCCTATCTGCCTGGGTAACCAATTTAGTTTCTTCTTATATGTCCGCATATCTGCATTTAATCAGATACCCACATCGTCCCTGAAGACCCAACCTTTCATTCTTTGTGCCTTTAGCACCCATGCTCCTAAATCCTACCACCTGTCACTGGACACCTTCACCAGTGACACGTGAGAGCAGAACCTTCCACATCAACAAAATAGGGTCGACTTGCCGTCACAGATACTTTAGATAAGTTCCAATAAAATTCAGACATTAACAACTGATCTGGTTTAACCAATCTCCTGAACCAATCCTTCTCATGTGGTTCGTCAGGGCCAACGTGATGTATATGTGCTGTGCAGTGCAGCATGTCTCCAGCAAGAAAATCAATGTTAGTAGGATTAACATAGTTACTTGCTTCCAGGGTGAATGAATTGCTCACTGAACTTCTCGCTCTCTGGATTAATAGCAACACATAGACATACATCAGGGGTCGTAGGTCATATTTTACAGCCTGCACTGGTAAATCGTTTCTTTGAATTATCTACAAGCCCGTCGGAGTACTGATCAAATCCAATCCCAGTCTCCGTATGAGATCCCGGCCCATCAAATTTAAAGGACAAAATTCCGATAACAAGAAGGAGAATTAGAATGTTTCCCTTTTACTAGAGGTGCAGAAAATCTCTCCCGCACCATGACTCCTGATGCACCCATTGTGTTCAGGAACCTTTCACTCATCTTTATTTGTGTTGATTGTCTAAACGGGCCTAATGTAAGGACTGAGTATGTTGCCCCTGTTTTACCAAAAAGGTAACTGATGTACGTTCACATATAATATAGAGGTGGGCATCAACTTATACACATCATTGTGATATTGGACATACCATCCACACTTTGCAATCTCAGTGCTGAACATTGAGGTGAGATATGTCTCAGTGTGCGAAAGGTTAATAGAAGAGATTAGCATAAGCAAGTCTTCATTGCCAAGCATAAAGGAAAGAGGCTTACCTGTACCTTGTGGGCTGCCCACCTCCACCTCAGCCTTCCCCTGTTAGTCACCCTCATGTCCCACCTCTAGGGACGAGTGAGGCTGTCTGTGTGGGCACCGTCTCACCCAGTGGTCCATTGCTCTGCAAACAAAGCACCCACCAGATCTCCATCTATCAGTGCCTCTTTTCTGACCTCTTCCTCTTCCGCGAACTCCCCCTCTGCCTCTCTCTCTTCCTGCAGCACCTCCCTCCAACAGCTGGGTGACCATTTGCATCAGAGTAAGCTGAGCTTTATGTGTTTGCTGTTCCATCTTAATTTCCGCTTATCCTTCCCTTGGGTAAGCAATATTTCAGCATGTATTGCATGTTGTTCTATCAAATTCAGCTTTCCCGTGTCCAGGTAATACATGTGTCTTTTACCTTTTTCGCTATTTCTTCCTTCATTCCATTGATGAAGCTGTTCCTCAGGTGTGCCTCATACAGTGTGATTTCTGCCGTCGTCATGTCCTCATGTCGTCTCAGTGCACTATGGGTGTTATGGACTTCAGTGAGGTGCGTAAGGTACTGGGACACTCTCTCACATTCCCATTGTTTTCACATTGCTGTTTTGGTCATGTCCATTCGCACTGGGAATGCCTCCCTACAGGCGGTTCCCAGCGCTGCAACAAAAGCATTAAAGTCTCCCTTCTCTTCCACTTGCGGGTTGGCTGCTCTGGCATGGACGTTTGCAGCTGGCCAGGTATCCTTGTGTTCGGTGACATTGGCACCTAGTTTTCATCCCAGGAGACGTCTTATCTCTTGTGACATGGGACGGAATTCAGTACAGAACTTTGTCACTTCTTATTAGCTCCAACCTCGCGTGGGTCAGGCAACTACCCACAGGCACTTTCCAGATCCTTCATGGTCCATGGCTGGTGGGCCAACACTGGGCGCCCTTCTGGACCTGCAACTTCACCCATTGGGTCTTGCAGAACGACCTGGTTAGATGATCGTACACCAGTACCCTCACCGTGAGACTCATCATCCGTCGGGGAGTGATCATGGATAGGCCTTGGATGCCTTTCCACCTTGGAGTGGTCGTCCTTCTTTTGGCCTTCTTGCTTCGGTCTGATGTGGGTATGGTGTGCTCTCGGTAATCTAGCAGGCCCTGAGACGGTGGTCGTTGACGTGGAACTTTCACCAGGCGGATCCCGTGGCGGGGGGGGGGGGGGGAGGGGGGGGGGGAGGAGGGCAGGTCTCGGAGGGAAGTCATCAAGGTCAGGGTCTGAAACAGATTTCAGACACTGTACAGCTTCGTTAGGTTGTTTCCCACATGGGCACTGGTGGTTGTACGTGTATTTGATCTATCCTTTACTTGAGAATTCCTTTCTCTGATATCAGCCTCAGCCTTCCACTTACAAGAAACACTCCAATTCACAGTTTCGACCTTTCCGTCCCTTTTCTCCTTCTCTCTCTCCTCCTACCTCAACCTTAATATTTCCAGCTGTCTTTTACTAAAACTTCCTCCCTCCAGAAAACCACATTCCTTAATCCACAATTCTAACTGCTTTACACATTCTGGGCGGTACTTTTTTAGCATGTATTGAAATTTTGGTTGGCTATTCCAAATTTTGTGTGGACTCCCCCTTTGTTCGCTCTTGCCAGAACCCATTTTTAGTGTAACATCAAAAGTGTTCAGCTCTCTCTCTCTCTGTCTCTCGCTCTCGTGGTCCAGTTATCTATTCCCTTTTGACTTTCTTTTACTTCCGGAGGTCCCCTCTCACATCGAGCACGTCCGCCTCAAGGCCTTGGTTTTCGTAAACCAAGAAACCATGTACCTGGTAAATCTTCGGCGAGTCCAACTCAGCCAGTGGTGGTTCCAAGTCTAAAGCCAGCCTTAACCTTGCTGTCTCCTAAACACTCTTCAGACAGCAATCCTCTTCCCCTTGGGGTTTTACTCTAATACCACGTGAGAGTTCACTGTACCCTTTTCCTGTTGTATTTATTCTCTAAGAATGACTCTCCATGTAGGATTACGCAAACCACGACTATTACCCAACCTTAATTGATTTGAAACCCCGGCGCTAGGGCAATCTACAGATTCCCAGTCCTCTCACGCAAAAGGTCCATTTCAGCTCTCGAGATGAAGTGAAAGACCTTCAAGGCGCTGGCACCTGCGCTTCCTGGGAATCTTCAGAATCTCATCCAGTCGCTGGGTCCGGGGATGAGCCCCCAAGTTTACTGTCATGGAAATTAAATTGACTTGACTCAATAATTAACAAGGGCCTTCATTAAAAATTTTACAAGATTGACCCATTACACTAAGTCAGATGTTCAATGCAATAAGTACCCAAACATTTACACAGACACCTGCCTTATAGCGTTCCTTACCACACTCTCAAGGGCAGAGACTGGGGAAACTCAAGTTGTTATCCTCTCATCCACTGGTGCTAGACATAACAGTTATTCAGCTTTCGCTGAGTTCGACTATCGCAAGGTCGAGTTGAATGCTTACAGAAATCAAACAGAGATAAGCTAACTGCAACCCTTCATCAAAGCATCGTTAACAAAGCTCAGCACAGTATTGATTTAAACAAAGCATTCTCTTTAAATTTTACAGTAAATGGATAATTAATTTCATAGTAAATAGATAGTTTTCTATTACAGTCACAGTGTGTTCAGAGAGTCAGAGGGTGTCACAATGTGTCTCAGAGAGCGTCACAGTGAGTCAGAGTGTCATAGTGTGTCTCAGGGTGTGTCTTAGAGAAGGTCTCAGTGTGTCCCATTGTGTCTCAGAGAGTGTCACAGTGTATCAGAGAGAGGCAGGGAATGTCATAGTGTGTCAGAGAGTGTCACAGCGTGTCAGATTGTCATAGTGTGTCAGATAGAATCAGAGAGTGTCACAGTGTGTCAGAGAGTGCCACAGTTTGTCTCACAGAGTGTCAGAAAGTGTCACAGCGTCTCAGTGGGTATCACAGTGTGTCAGGCATTGTCACAGTGTGTCAGAGAGAGAGAGTCAGAGAGTGTCACAGTGTGTCAGAGAGAGAGTCAGAGAGTGCCACAGTGTGTCAGCGAGTGTCATAGTGTCACAGAGAGAGTCAGAGAGTGCTGCATGCAGAGTCAAACAGTATCACAGTGTGTCACAGTCTGTTAGAGAATGTCACAGTGTTGCTCAGAGAGTGACAGAGAGAGTCGGAGAGTGGCACAGTGTGTTTCAGAGAGTGTCAGAGAGAGTCAAAACGTGTCACAGTGTGTCACAGTCTGTCAGAGAGTGTCACAGTATGTTTCACACAGTGTCAGAGAGATTCAGAGACAGGCAAATACGTGTCACAGTGTGTCACAGTCTGTCAGAGAGTTTCACAGTACGTTTCAGAGAGTGTCAGAGAGAGCCGCAGTGTGTTTCAGAGAGTGTCACAGTGTGTCTGAGAGAGTGTCACAGTGTATCAGAGATTGTCACACGGTGTCACAGTCAGTCAGAGAGTGTCAGAGAGAGTCAGAGAGTGACACAGTGTGTCTCAGACAGTGTCAGTGAGAGTCAGATAGTATCACAGTCTGCCAGAGAGTGTCACAGTTTGTCTCTGAGATTTTCATAGAGTGTCTCAGTATGTCATAGTCTGTCAGAGAGAGTCAGTTTGTCTCAGAGAGTGTCAGATAGAGTGGGAAAGTGTCACAGTGTGTCTCAGAGAGTGTCACAGTGTGTCAGAGATTGTCACAGTGAATCACAGTCAGTCAGAGAGTGTCAGAGAGAGTCAGAGAGTGTCACAGTGTGTCTCAGACAGTGTCGGTGAGAGTCAGATATTGTCCCAGTCTGCCAGAGAGTGTCACAGTGTGTCTCAGAGATTTTCAGAGAGGGTCTCAGTGTGTCACAGTCTGTCAGAGAGAGTCAGTGTGTCTCAGAGAGTGTCAGATAGAGTCGGAAATTGACACCATGTGTCTCAGAGTGTGTCACAGTGTGCCACATTCTGTCAGAAAGTGTCACAGTGTGTTTCAGAGAGTGTCGGAGAGTGTCACAGTCAGTCTCAGAGAGGGTCAGACAGGGTCAGCATTTGTCTCAGAGAATGTCACAGTCTGTGAGAGAGTGTCACATCTGTCGCAGAGAGGGTCGGAGTGTGTCACAGAGAGTGACAGAATGAGTCAGAAAGTGTTACAGTGTGTCTCAGAGAGTGTCTCTGTGTGTCACAATCTGTAAGAGAAGGCTACAGTGTATTTCCGAGTGGGTCTGAGAGAGCCAGACATTGTCACAGTGTGTCATACTGTGTCTCAGAGAGTTTCAGAGACAGTCAGCATTTGTCTCCAAGAGGGTCACCGTCTGTGAGAGAGTGTTATAGTGTTTCTCAGAGAGAGACAGAAATGGTCAGAGAGTGTCACAGTGTGTCTAAGAGAGTGTCAGAGAAAGTCAGAGAGTGTCACTGTTTGTCATTGTCTGTCAAACAGTGTCACAGTGTGTTTCAGAGATTGTCAGAGAAAGTCAGAATGTCACAGTGTGTCACAGTCTGTCAGAGAGTATCATAGTGTGCCTCAGAGATTGTCACGCAGTGTCACAGTGTGTCTCAGAGAGAGTAAGAGAGTGTCACAGTGTGTCACAGTCTGTCAGAGAGTGTCACAGTGTGTCTCATCAGAAAGAGTCACAGTGTCTCTCAGAGATTATGAGAGAGAGTCAGAAGATGTCACAGTGTGTCACACTCTGTCTCAGAGAGTGACCGAGTGTCTCAGAGAGAGAGGCAGGGAGTGTCACAATGTGTCTCAGAGAGTGTCACAGTGTGTTTCTGAGGGTCAGAGAGAGAGACAGAATGTGTCACAGTGCGTCTCAGAGAATGTCACAGCATCTGAGAGAACGTCACCGTGTGTCAGAGAGTGTCACAGTGTGTTACAGAGAGTGCTAAAGAGGTTCAGACAGTGTAACAGTGTGTCCCAGAGAGTGTCACAGTGTGTCTCAGGGAGTATCAGAGAGAGTCAGGGAGTGTCACAGTGTGTCACAGAATGTCTCAGAGAGCGTCAGAGATTATCACAGTGTCTTAGAGAGGGATACAGGATGTCTCTGAGAGTGTCAGAAAGTGTCACAGTGTCTTAGAGAGTGTCACAGTGTGTCAGGGATTGTCACAGTGTGTCAGAGAGAGAAAATCAGAGAGTGTCACAGTGTGTCAGCGAGTGTCATGGTGTGTCTCAGAGAGAGTCAGAGAGTGCTGCATGCGGAGTCAACCAGTATCACAGGCTGCCACAGTCTGTCAGAGAATGTCACAGTGTTTCTCAGAGAGTGACAGAGAGAGTCAGAGAGAGCCACAGTGTGTTTCAGAGAGTGTCACGGTGAGTCACAGAGAGTGTCACAGTGTATCAGAGATTTTCACAGTGTCTCACAGTCTGTATCAGAGTGTCAGAGAGAGTCAGAAAGTGTCAGTGTGTCTCAGATAGTTTCACAGTGTCTCAGAGAATGTCACAGTGAGTCAGAAAGTGTCACAGCGTGTCACAATCTGTCAGAGAGAGTCAAAGTCTGTCTCAGAGAGTGTGAGAGAGAGTCAGAAGATGTCACAGTGTGTCACACTCAGTCTCAGAGAGTGACCAAGAATCTTTTGAGAGAGACAGGGAGTCTCACAGTGTGTCTCAGACAGCGTCAGTGAGAGTCAAAGTGCCACAGTCTGCCAGAGAGTGTCACAGTGTGTCTCGGAGATTTTCAGAGAGTGTCTCAGTGTGTCACAGTCTGTCAGAGAGAGTCAGTTTGTCTCAGAGAGTGTCAGATAGAGTCGGAAAGTGTCACCGCGTGTCTCAGAGTGTGTCACAGTGTCTCACAGTCTGTCAGAGAGTGTCACAGTATGTTTCAGAGAGTGGCAGAGATAGTCAGAGAGTGTCAGCGAGATTCAAAACGTGTCACAGCCTGTCACAGCCTGTCAGAGAGTGTATAAGTGTTTTTCAGAGAATGTCAGAGAGAGTCAGAGACAATCAAATACGTATCACAGTGTGTCACAGTCTGTCAGAGAGTATCACAGTACGTTTCAGAGAGTGTCAGAGAGAGCCACAGTGTGTTTCAGAGAGTGTTACGGTGTGTCTCAGAGAGTGTCACAGTGTATCAGAGATTGTCACAGAGTCACACAGTCAGTCAGAGAGTGTCAGAGAGTGTCACAGTGTGTCTCAGACAGTGTCAGTGAGAGTCGGATAGTGTCACAGTCTGCCAGAGAGTGTCACAGTACGTTTCAGAGAGTGTCAGAGAGAGCCACAGTGTGTCACAGTCTGTCAGAGAGAGTCAGTTTGTCTCAGAGTGTCAGAAAGAGTCGGAAAGTGTCACAGTGTGTCTCAGAGTGTCTCACAGTGTGTCACAGTCTGTCAGAAAGTGTCAGAGTGTGTTTCAGAGAGTGTCCGAGAGTGTCACAGTCTGTCTCAGAGAGGGTCAGAGTGTGACACCGTGTGTCACAACCTGTCAGTGTCATAGTATGTCTCAGAGCGCGTCAGAGAGAGTCAGAGAGTGTTACAGTGTGTCTCAGAGAGTGTCACAGTGTATTTCAGAGAATCAGAGAAAGTCACAACGTGTCACATTGTGTCTCAGAGAGTTTCACAGTGTGTCACAGTCTTTCAGAGAAGGTTACAGTACATTTCAGAGTGTGTCAGAGAGTGTCACAGTGTGTCATACTGTGTCTCAGATTGTGTCAGAGTGTCAGTGTTCGTCTCAGAGAATGTCACAGTCTGTCAGAGAGTGTTACAGTGTGTCTCAGAGAGTGTCAGAAAGGGTCAGCATTTGTCTAAGAGAGGGTTAGAGAGTGACACAGTGTCTCTGAGAATGTCACCGTGTGTCAGAGAGAGTCGCAGTGTGTCACAGTGTGATTCAGAGTGTGTTAGAGAGAGTCTGAGAGTGTCACAGTGTGTCATACTATATCTCAGAGAGTGTCCAAGAGAGCCAGAGAGTGTCTCAGTCTGTATCAGTGTCAGAGAGATTCAGAAAGTGTCACAGTGTGTCTCAGAGAGTTTCACAGTGTCTCAGAGATTGTTTTAGTGTGTCAGAAAGTGTCACAGTGTGTCACAATCTGTCAGAGAGAGTTACAGTGTGTCTCAGAGAGTGTGAGATTTAGTCACAAGATGTCACAGTGTGTCACACTTTGTATCAGAGAGTGACCGAGTGTCTCAGAGAGAGAGGCAGGGAGTGTCACAGTGTGTCTCAGAGAGTGTCACAGTGTGTTTCTGAGGGTCAGAGAGAGAGGCAGAATGTGTCACAGTGCGTCTCAGAGAGTGTCACAGCATCTGAGAGAACGTCACTGTGTGTCAGAGAGTGTCACAGTGTGTTACAGAGAGTGCCAGAGAGGGTCAGACAGTGTAACAGTGTGTCCCAGAGAGTGTCACAGTGTGTCTCAGGGAGTATCAGAGAGAGTCAGGGAGTATCACAGTGTGTCACAGTCTGTTAGAGAGTGTCACAGTATGTCTCAGAGTGCGTCAGAGATTATCACAGTGTCTTAGAGAAGGATACAGTATGTATCTGAGAGTGTCAGAAAGTGTCACAGTGTCTTAGAGAATGTCACAGTGTGTCAGAGATTGTCATAGTGTGTGAGATAGATTCAGAGAGTGTCACAGTGTGTCAGAGAGTGCCACAGTTTGTCTCACACAGTGTCAGAAAGTGTCACAGCGTCTCAGTGGGAGCTACAGTGTGTCAGGGATTGTCAGTGTGTCAGAGAGAGAGAGTCAGAGAGTGTCACAGTGTGTCAGCGAGTGTCATAGTGTGTCTCCGAGAGAGTCAGAAAGTGCTGCATGCAGAGTCAAACAGTATCACAGTGTGTCACAGTCTGTCAGAGAATGTCACAATGTTTCTCAGACAGTGAAACAGAGAGTCGGAGAGTGGCACAGTGTGTTACAGAGAGTGTCAGAGAGAGACAGAATGTGTCAGTGTGTCACAGTCTTTCAGAGAGTGTCACAGTACGTTTCAGAGAGTGTCAGAGATAGTCAGAGAGTGTCAGAGAGAGTCAAAACGTGTCACATTCTGTCACAGTCTGTCAGAGAGTGCCACAGTGTGTTTCAGAGAGTGTCAGAGAGAGTCAAAACGTGTCACAGTCTGTCACAGCCTGTCAGAGAGTGCCACAGTGTGTTTCAGAGAATGTCAGAGAGAGTCCGAGACAGTCAAATACGTGTCACAGTGTGTCACAGTCTGTCAGAGAGTGTCACAGTACGTTTCAGAGAGTGTCAGAGAGAGCCACTGTGTGTTTCAGAGAGTGTCTCAGTGTGTCTCAGAGAGCGTCACAGTGTGTCTCAGACAGTGTCAGTGAGAGTCAGATAGCGTCACAGTCTGCCAGAGAGTGTCACAGTGTGTTTCAGAGATTTTCAGAGAGTGTCTCAGTGTGTCAGAGAGAGTCAGTTTGTCTCAGAGAGTGTCTGATAGAGTCGGAAATTGTCATCGTGTGTCTCAGAGTGTATCACAGTGTGTCACGGTCTGTCAGAAAGTGTCACAGTGTGTTACAGAGTGTGTCGGAGAGTGTCACAGTCGGTCTCAGAGAGGGTCAGAGAGTGTCACAGTGTGTTACAACCTGTCAAAGAGTATCATAGTATGTCTCAGAGTGTTTTAGACAGAGTCAGAGAGTGTTACAGTGTGTCTCAGAGAGTGTCACAGTGTATTTCAGAGAATCAGAGAAAGTCAGAAAGTGTCACAGTGTGTCTCAGAGAGTTTCACAGTGTGTCACAGTCTTTCAGAGAAGGTTACAGTGTATTTCAGAGTGGGTCAGAGAGAGTCAGAGAGTGTTACAGTGTGTCTCAGAGAGGGTCACAGTGTATTTCAGAGAATCAGAGAAAGTCAGAAAGTGTCAGTGTGTCTCAGAGAGTTTCACAGTGTGTCATACTGTGTCTCAGAGTGTGTCAGAGAGGGTCAGCATTTGTCTCAGAGAGTGTCACAGTCCATGAGAGAGTGCTAAAGTGTGTCTCAGAGATTGACAGAAAAAGTCAGAGAGCGTCACATTGTGCCTCAGTGTCAGAGAGTGTCACAGTCTGTCTCAGAGAGTGTCAGAGAGATACAGAAGGTGTCACAGTGTGTCTCAGAGAGTGTCACAGTGTCTCAGAGAATGTCACCATGTGTCAGATAACATCGCAGTCAGGCAGAGAGTGTCACAGTGTGTCAGAGAGTGTCACAGACAGTGTCAAAGTCTGTCAGAGAGTGCGACAGTGTGTTTCAGAGAGTGTCAGAGAGAATCAGAAAGTGTCACAGTGTGTCTAAGTGAGTGTCAGAGAGTGTTACAGTGTGTTTCAGAGAGGGTCAGAGAGAGTCGGAGAGTGTTACACTGTGTCGCCGAGAGGGTCAGAGAGTGTCACAGTGTGTCTCAGAGATTGTCACATTGTGTCACAGTCTGTCCGAGACGGTTACAGTATATTTCAGAGTGTATAAGACAGTGTCAGAGAGGGTCAGCATTTATTTCAGAGAGGGTCACAGTCTGTCAGAGGGTGTTACTGTGTGTCTCAGAGAGAGTCAAAAGTGTCGCAGTGTGTCTCCGAGAGTGTCACAGTGTCTCAGAGAATGTCACTGTGTGTCAGAGTGTGTCACAGTATGTCAGAGTGTCACAGTGTGTCAGAGTGTGCCATAGTGTGTCAGAGAGTTTCATAGTGTGTCACAGTGTGTTTCAGAGAGTGTCAGAGAGAGTCAGAGAGTGTCACAGTCTGTCTCAGAGAGTGTCAGAGAGTCCACAGTGTGTCCCGGAGAGTGTCACAGTGTGTCAACGAGTGTCACAGTGTGTCTCAGAGAGTCTCAGAGAGTGTCACAGTGTGTCTCAGAGTGAGTCAGAGAGTGTCAAAGTGTGCCTCAGAGTGAGGCAGATAGAGTCAGAGTGTCTCACAGTGTGTCACAGTCTGTCAGAGTGTCACAGGGTGTCTCCGTGAGTCAGAGAGAGTCACAGAGTGTCACAGCATGTCTACGAGAGTGTCACAGAACATCAGAGAGTGTCACAGTCTGTGTCAGAGCGGGTCAGAGTGTGTCACAGTCTGTCAGAGAGTGTCACAGTGTTCCTCAGAGAGTGTCAGAGAAAGTCAGAGAATGTCACAATGTGTCTTAGTCTGTCAGAGAGTGTCACAGTGTGTCTCAGAGCATGTCAGAGAGAGTCAGAATGTGTCACAGTCTGTCACAGAGAGTGTCACAGTGTGTCACCGTCTGTCAGAGAGTGTCACAGAGTATTTCAGAGAGTGTCAAAATGCGTCACAATGAGTGACAGAGAGTATCTCAGTGTGTCACAGTCTGTCAGAAAGTGTCACAGTGTGCCTCAGTGAGTGTCACAGTATCGCAGAAAATGTCACCGTGTGTCAGCGAGTGTCCCACTAGGTCAGAGAGTGTCATCGTGTGACTCAGAAATTGTCACAGTCTGTCAGAGAGCGTCACAGCATGTCTAAGAGAGTGTCATAGTGTGTCACAGTGCGTCTAAGAACCAGTCAGAGAGTATCACCGTGTGTCTCAGAGAGTGTCACAGTGTGTCTCAGAGAGTGTCATAGAGAATCAGAGAGTATCACAGTGTGTCACAGTCTGTCTGGGATTGTCACGGTGTACCTCAGAGAGTGTCAGAAAATTCAGAGAATGCCACAGTCTGTCATAGACTGGCAGAAAGTGTCACAGTTTGTCTCAGAGCGTCAGAGAGAGTCAGAAAGTGTCGAAATGTCAGAGAGTGTCACTGTCTGTCTCAGAGAGTATCAGAGAGAGACAGAAAGTGTTCTAGTGTGTCTCAGAGAGTGTCACAGTGTCTCAGAGAATGTCACAGTGTGTCAGATAGAATCACAGTCGGGCAGAGAGTGTCACAGCTTGTCAGAGAGTGTCACAGTCTGTCACAGTCTGTCAGAGAGTGTCTCAGTGTGTTTCACAGAGTGTCACAAACTGCTTCAGAGAGTGTCAGAGAATCGGAGAGTGTTACACTGTGTCTCAGAGAGTGACAGAGAGGGTCAGAGAGTGTCGCAGTGTGTCTCAGAGAGTGTCAGAGTGTTTCATTGGTTGTCTCAGAGAGTGTCACATTGTGTCACAGTCTGTCAGAGAAGGTTACAGTATATTTCAGAGTGTATCAGACAGTGTCAGAGAGGGTCAGCATTTGTCTCAGAGAGGGTCAGAGAGTCCACAGTGTGTCTTGGAGAGTGTCACAGTGCGTCAACGAGTGTCGCAGTGTGTCTCAGAGTGAGTCATATAGAGTCAGAGTGTCACACAGTGTGTCACAGTCTGTCAGAGAGTGTCACAGGGTGTCTCCGTGAGTCAGAGAGAGTCACAGAGTGTCACAGAATGTCTAAGAGAGTGTCACAGGGCATCAGAGAATGTCACAGTCTGACTCAGAGCGGGTCACAGTGTGTCACAGTCTGTCAGAGAGTGTCACAGGGTGTCTTAGTGTGTCAGAGAGAGTCACAGAGTGTCACAGAATGTCTAAGACAGTGTCACAGAGCGTCAGAGAATGTCACAGTTTGTCTCAGAGCACGCCACAGTGTGTCATAGTCTGTCAGAGAGTGTCATAGTGTGTCTCAGAGAGTGTCAGAGAGAGTCAGAGAGTGTCACAGTGTGTCTCAGAGAGTGTCAGAGAGAGTCAGAGAGTGTCACAGTGTGTCTCAGAGAGTGTCACAGTGTGTCACAGTGTGTCAGAGAAGGTTATAGTGTATTTCCAAGTGTGTCAGAGAGAGTCTGAGAGTGTCACAGTGAGTCATACTGTGTCTCAGAGAGTGTCAGACAGGGTCAGCATTTGTCTCAGAGAATGTCACGGTCTGTGAGAGAGTGTCACATCTGTCGCAGAGAGGGTCGGAGTGTGTCACAGAGAGTGACAGAATGAGTCAGAAAGTGTTACAGTGTGTCTCAGAGAGTGTCTCTGTGTGTCACAATCTGTAAGAGAAGGCTACAGTGTATTTCCGAGTGGGTCAGAGAGAGTCAGACATTGTCACAGTGTGTCATACTGTGTCTCAGAGAGTTTCAGAGACAGTCAGCATTTGTCTCCAAGAGGGTCACCGTCTGTGAGAGAGTGTTATAGTATTTCTCAGAGAGTGACAGAAATGGTCAGAGAGTGTCACAGTGTGTCTAAGAGAGTGTCAGAGAAAGTCAGAGAGTGTCACTGTTTGTCATTGTCTGTCAAACAGTGTCACAGTGTGTTTCAGAGATTGTCAGAGAAAGTCAGAATGTCACAGTGTGTCACAGTCTGTCAGAGAGTATCATAGTGTGCCTCAGAGATTGTCAGAGAGAGTCAGAGATTGACACAGTGTGTCACAGTCTGTCAGAAATTGTTACAGTGTGTTTCAGAGAGTGTCAGAGAGAGTCAGAGAGCATTACAGTGCATCATACTATGCCTCAGAGGGAGTCAGAGTGTGTCACAGTCTGTCTCAGAGAGGGTCAGAGAGTGTCACACTGTCTCAGAGTATGTCACAGAGTGTCAGAGTGAGTCACAGTGTGTCTCAGAGTCAGTCAGAGAGTGCCAGAGTGCATCTCAGAGCGAGTCAGAGAGAATCAGAGTGTCATAGTGTGTCACAGATTGTCAGAGAGTGTCACAGTGTATCTCAGAGAGTGTCATTGAGAATCAGAGAGTGTGACAGTGCGTCACAGTCTGTCAGGGAGTGTCACAGTGCATCTCAGAGAGTGTCATTGAGAATCAGAGAGTGTCACAGTGTGTCACAGTCTGTCAGGGAGAGTCAGTGTGTGTCTCAGAGAATGGCAGAGAGTGTCAGATAGAGTCACAATTTGTCTCAGAGAGTGTCACAGTGTGTCATACTGTCTCTCAGAGCGTGTCAGAGTGTGTCACAGTCTGTGTCAGAGAGTTTCAGAGAGGGTCCGAGTGTGTAACAGTGTGTCACAAAGTGTCTGAGAGTCAGAGAGTGTTACAATGTGTCTCAGAGAGAGTTAGAGAGTTTCGCAGTGTGTGTCAGAAAGTGTCAGAAAGTGTCAGTTTCTCAGAGAGTGTCAGAGAGTGTTACAGTGTGTCTCAGAGAGTGTCATAGTGTTTCTCTAAGAGTTTTACACTGTGTCTCAGAGAGGGTCAGAGTGAGTCAGAGAGTGTCATATTGTGCCCCAGAGAGTGTCAGAGAGAGTGTGAAAGTGTCACAGTGTGTCTCAGAGAGTGTCAGAGAGTGTCATAGTGTGTCTGAGTGAGTGTCAGAGCGATTCAGAGAGTGTTACAGAGTGTCTCACAGAGTGTCAGAGTATGTCTCAGAGTGTCAGAGATAGTCAACGAGTGTCACAGTGTGCCTATGAGAGTGTCACAGTCTGTCACAGTCCGTTAGAGAGTGTCACAGTGTGCCTCAGAGAGAGTCAGAGAATGTCACTGAGTTTCATAGTCTGTCAGAGAATGTCATGCTGTGTCATAATGTGTTTCAGAGAGTGTCACAGAGTTTTACAGTGCGTCTCAGAGTATCAGAGAGTGTCAGAAAATGTCACAGTCTGTCAGAGTGTCGCAGTGTGTCACAGAAAATTTCACAGTCTATCACAGTCGATCAGAGAGTGTCAGAGAGTGTCACAGTGTGTCTCAGAGAGTGTCACAGTGTCTCAGAGAATGTCACCATGTGAGAGAGAGTGTCACAGTCGGTCAGAGAGTGTCACAGTGTGTCTCAGAGAGTGTCAGAGAATGTCACCGTGTCTCATAGTCTGTCAGAGAGGGTCACGGTGTGTCTCAGAAAGGGTCAGAGAGGGTCACAGTGTGTCTCAGATAGACAGAGATAGTCAGAAAGTGTAACAGTGTGTCTCAGAGAATGTCACAGTGAGTCACAGTCTGTAAGAGAAGGTTACAGTATATTACAGAGTGTATCAGAAAGAGTGGGACAGTGTGACAGTGTGTCATACTCTGTCTCAGAGAGTGTCAGGCAGGGTCAGCATTTGGCTCAGAGAACGTCACCGTCTGTGAGAGAGTGTCACAATGCATCTCAGATTGTCAGAGAGTGCCACAGTGTGTCTCAGAGAGTGTGAGAGAGATTCAAAAAATGTCACAGTGTGTCTCAGAGAGTGACCGAGTGTCTCAGCAAAAGAGCCAGAGAGTGTCACAGTGTGTCTCAGAGAGTGTCACAGTATGTATCAGAGTGTCAGAGAGGAAAAGTAAGTGTCACAGTGAGTCTCAGAGAGTGTCACAGTGTCTCAGAAAATGTCACCGTGTGTCAGATACTGTAACAGTGTGTCAAAGAGTATCACAGTGTGTCAGAGAGAGTGTCAGAGAGAGTCAGAGAATGTCACAGTGTGACTCAGAGAGTGTTAGAGAGTGTCATAGTGTGTCTTAGTGAGGGTCAGAGCGATTCAGAGTGTGTTACAGCGTGTCTCAGAGAGGTTCAGAAAGTGTCACAGCGTGTCTGAGAGTGTCAGAGAGAGACAGAGAGTGAGTGTCACAGTGTCTCAGAGAATGTCACCATGTGTGAGAGAGCGTCTCAGTCAGTCAGAGAGTGTCACAGTGTGTCTCAGAGAATCAGAGAATGTCACAGAGTGTCACAGTGTGTCAGAAAGTGTCACAGTGTGCCTCAGAGAGTGTTAGATAATGTCACAGTGTGTCAAAGTCTGTCAGAGAGTGTCATAGCGTGTCTCAGAGAGTGTCAGAGATAGTCAGAAAGTGTCACAATGTATCTCAGAAAGTGTCGCAGTGTGTCTCAGAGAGTGTCACAGTGTGTCACAGTCTGTAAGAGAAGGTTACAGTGTATTTCAGAGTGTATCAGAGAGAGTCAGAGAGTGTGACATTGTGTCATACTGTGTCTCAGAGAGTGTCAGACAGGGTTAGCATTTGTCTCAGAGAATGTCACAGTCTCTGAGAGAGTGTCAGAGTGCATCTAAGAGTGTCAGAGAGAGTCACAGTGTGTCTCAGAGAGAGTAAGAGAATGTCACAGTGTGTCTCAGAGATTGTGACAGAGATTCAAAAAATGTCATAGTGTGTCTCAGAGATTGTGAGAAATATTCAAAAAATGTCATAGTGTGTCTCAGAGTGTCAGAGATAGTCAGAGAGTGTCACAGTGTGTCTAGGAGAGTGTCACAGTGCGTCACAGTCTGTCAAAGAGTGTCAGAGTGTGCCTCAGAGAGAGTGAGATAAAGTCAGAGAATGTCATAGTTTGTCTCAGAGAGTGTCAGAGAGTGTCACAGTGTGTCACAGAAAATGTCACAGTCTATCACATTTTATTCCTGATGAAGGGCTTTTGCCCAAAACGTCGATTTCGCTGCTCCTTGGATGCTGCCTGAACTGCTGTGCTCTTCCAGCACCACTAATACAGTCTATCACAGTCAGTCAGAGAGTGTCACATTGTCTCAGAGAATGTCACCATGAGTGAGAGTGTGTCACAGTTGGTCAGAGAGTGTCACAGTCTGTCACACAGAGTGTCACAGTCCATCATATTCTGTCAAAGAGTGTCACAGTGTGTCTCAGAGAGTCAGAGAGAGTCAAAGAATGTCACAGTGTGTCACATTCTGTCAGAGAGTGCCACACAATGTTTCAGAGAGTGTCAGAGAGTGCCACAGTGTGTCACAGTCTGTCAGAGAGTGTCATACGATGTTTCAGAGAGTGTCAGAGAGTGCCACAGTGTGTCTCAGAGAGTGTCAGAAAGGATCGGAGATTTTCACAGTGCGTCTGAAAGTGTCAGAGAGGGTCAGAGAGTGTCACAGTGTGTCTAAGATAGATTCAGAGAGAGTCAGAGAGTGTCACAGGGTGCCACAGTCTGTCAGACAGTGTCACAGTGTGCCTCAAAGAGAGTCGGAGAGTGTCTCAGCGTGTCTGAGAGTGTCAGAGAGACTTAGAGAGTGTCACAGTCTGTCAGAGAGTGTCACAGTGTGTCTCAAAATCAGAGAGAGTCAGAAAGTGTGACAGTCAGTCTTTGAGAGTGTCTCAATGTGTCAGTCTGTCAGAGTGTCACAGTGTGTCTAAGAGAGTGTCCGAGGGAGTCATGTGTGTCTCAGAGAATGTCGCAGTGTGTCTGAGAGAGTCAGAGAGAGTCAGAAAGCGTCACAGTTTGTCTCAGAGAATGTCACAGTGTGAAACAGTGTGTCAGAGAATGATACAGTGTAATTCAGAGAGTGTCAGAGAGAGTCAGAAAGTGTCACAATGTGTCATACAGTGCCTCAGAGAGTGTCAGTGAGGGTAAGCATTTGACTCAGAGAAAGTCCCAGTCTGTGAGAGATTGTCACAGTGTGTCTCAGAGAGTATCAGAGTGAGTCAGAGAGGGTCACAGTATGTCATACTGTGCCTCAGAGAGTGTCAGAGAGTCAGACTGCATCACAGTGTGTCTCAGAGAGTGTCAGAGAGTGTCACAGTCTGTCTCAGAGAGTGTCCGAGCGGGTCAGAGAGTGTCACCTTGTTTCTCCGGGAGTGTCACAGTGTCTCAGAAAATGTCACTGTGTATCAGAGAGTGTCACAGTGTGTCAGGGAGTATCACAGTCTGTCTCAGAGTGTGTCAGAGAGGGACAGAGGGTGTCACAGTGTGTTTCAGAGTGTCAGAGAGAGACACAGAGGGTCACAGTGTGTCAGCATGTCAGAGAGAGTCAGAGAGTATCACAGTGTGTCTCAGAGAGTGTCACAGTGTGTGTCAGAGATAATCAGAGAGTTTCACAGTCTGTCTCAGAGAGGGTCAGAGAGTGTCACAATGTGCCTCAGAGAGAGTCAGAGAAAGTCAGACAATGTCACAGTGTTTCATAATCTGTCAGAGAGTGTCATAGTGTGCCTCAAAGAGTGTCATAGAGTGTTACAGTGTGTCTCAGAGAGTGTCAGACAGTGTCACCGTCTGTCAGAGAGTGTCACAGTGTGTCAGAGAGTCTCAAGTGTGTCTCAGAGAGTGTCACAGTGTATCAGAGAGTCTCAAGTGTGTCTCAGAGAGTGTCACAGTCGGTCAAACAGTGTAACAGTGTGTTTCAGAGAGGGTCTGCGAGTGTCACAGTGTGTATCAGAAAGAGTCTGAGAGTGTTACACAGTATCGAAGAGAGTGTCATAGAGCGTCCGAAAGTGTCACAGTCTGTCTCAGGAGGGTCAGAGAGCGTCACAGTCTGTCTCAGAGAGAGTCAGAAAAAGTCAGAGAATGTCACAGTGTGACATAGTCTGTCAGAGAGTGTCATAGTGTGTCTCAGAGAGTGTCAGAGAGAGTCAGATTATGTCACAGTCTGACTCAGAGAGTGTCAGAGCGGGTCAGAGAGTGTCACAGTGTGTCACAGAAATTTTCACAGTCTGTCAGAGTCTGTCAGAGAGTGTCACAGTGCTTCTCAGAGAGCGTCAGAGAATCTCACAGTGTGTCTCAGAGTGTCAGAGAGAGTTACAGTGTGTCTCAGGGAGAGTCATTGAGTGTCACAGTGTGTCTCAGAGAGTGTGAGAGAGAGGCAAAAAATGTCACAATGTTTCTCAGAGAGTGACCGAGTGTCTCAGAGAGAGACAGATAGTCAGAGAATGTCACAGTTGGACATAGTCTGTCAGAGAGTGTCATAGTGTGTTTCAGAGAGTGTCACAGTGTGTTTCAGTCTGTGAGAAAAGATTGCAGTGTATTTCAGAGTGTGTCAGGGAGAGTCAGAGAGTGTCACAGTGAGTCGTACTGTGTCTCCGAGAGTGTCAGAGAGGATCAGCGTTTGTGTCAGAGAGGGTCACAGTCTGTGAGAGAGAGTCATAGTGTATTTCAGAGAGAGACAGAATGAGTCAGAGAGTGTCACAATGTGTTTCAGAGAGTGTCAGAGAGTGTCACAGTGTGTCACAGTCTGTCAGAGAGTGTCACAGTGTATCACAGGCTGTCAGAGAGTGTCAAAGTGTGTTTCTGAGAGGGTCAGAGAGTGACACAATGTGTCTCAGAGAGTGTCCGATAGGATCAGAGAGTGTCATAGTGTATCTCAAAGTGTCAGAGAGAGTCACAGAATGTCACAGTGTGCCTCAGAGAGAGTCAGAGAGTGTCACAGTGTGTCTCAGAGAGTGTCCGATATGATCCGAGAGTGTCATAAAGCGTCTCAAAGTGTCAGAGAGAGTCAGAGAGTGTCACAGTGTCTCATACAGTGTCTCATATAGTGTCTCAGAGAGTGTGAGAGAGAGGCAAAAAATGTCACAATGTTTCTCAGAGAGTGACCGAGTGTCTCAGAGAGAGACAGATAGTCAGAGAATGTCACAGTTGGACATAGTCTGTCAGAGAGTGTCATAGTGTGTTTCAGAGAGTGTCACAGTGTGTTTCAGTCTGTCAGAAAAGATTGCAGTGTATTTCAGAGTGTGTCAGGGAGAGTCAGAGAGTGTCACAGTGAGTCGTACTGTGTCTCCGAGAGTGTCAGAGAGGATCAGCGTTTGTGTCAGAGAGGGTCACAGTCTGTGAGAGAGAGTCATAGTGTATTTCAGAGAGAGACAGAATGAGTCAGAGAGTGTCACAATGTGTTTCAGAGAGTGTCAGAGAGTGTCACAGTGTGTCACAGTCTATCAGAGAGTGTCACAGTGTATCACAGGCTGTCAGAGAGTGTCATAGTGTGTCTCAGTGAGTGTCAGAGATAGTCAGAGATTGTCACAGTGTGTTTCAGAGAGTGTCATGTGTGTTTCAGAGAGTGTCACAGTCTGTCAGAGAAGGTTACAGTGCTTTTTAGAGTGTGTCAGAGAGAGTCAGAGAGTGTCACAGTGAGTCGCACTCTGTCTCAGAGAGTGTCAGAGAGGGTCAGCATTTGTCTCAGAGAGGATCACAGTCTGTCAGAGAGTGTCATAATGTGTCTCAGAGTGGGTCAGAATGAGTCAGAGAGTGTCACAGTGTGTCTAAGAGAGTGCCAGAGAAAGTCAGAAAGTGTCACAGTTTATCACAATCTGACAGAGAGTGTCACAGTGTATCGTGCTGTGCCTCAGAGAGTGTCAGAGAGAGTGAGAGACTTTAACAGTCTGTCTCAGACAGGGTCAGAGGTTGTCACTGTGTGTCTCAGAGAGTGTCAGAGTCAGTCAGAGAGTGTCACAGCGTGTCTTAGAGAGTGTCAGAGAGGGTCACAGTGGGTCTCAGAGTGTCAGAGAGAGTCAGGGAGTGTCACACTGTGTCTAAGAGAGCGTCAGAGAGCATCAGAATGTGTCACAGTGTGTCTCAGAGAATGTCACAATTTCTCAGAGAATGTCACCGTGTATCAGAGAGTGTCACAGTCGGTCAGAGAGTGTCGCAGTCTGTCAGCGAGTGGCACAGTGTGTCTCAGGGAGTCAGAGAGATACTGAAAGTGTCACAGTGTGTATTAGAGAGTGTCACAGTGTGTCAGAATATTTCACCATGTGTCAGAGAGTGTCACAGTCTGTCAGAGAGTGTCATAGTGTGTCACAGAAAATGTCACAGTCTGTTAGAGTTATTCAGAGAGTGACACAGTGTGTCAGAGAGTGTCACAGTATGTTTCAGAGAGTGTCAAAGAGATTCAGAGAGTGTCACAGTGTGTCTCAGAGAGTTTCAGACAGGGTCAGTTTGTCACATTCTGTCAGAGTGCCACAGTGTGTTTCAGAGAGTGTCCGAGAGGGTCAGAGAGTGTAACAGTGTGTCAGAGAGTATCACAGTGTGTCACAGAGAGTGTCACCGTCTGTCAGAGAATGTCACATTCAGTCAGAATGAGTCACAGTCTGTCTCAGAGAGGGTCAGAGATTGTCACAATGTGCCTCGGAGAGTCAGAGATAGAGAATGTCACAGTGTGTCATAGTGTGTCTCAGAGAGTGTCAGATATACTCAGAGAGTGTCATAGTGTGTCTCAGAGAGTGTCACAGTGTGTTTCAGAGAGTGTTACACAGTGTCACAGTCCGTCAGAAATGGTTACATGTATTTCAGAGTTTGTCAGAGAGAATCAGAGAGTGTCACAGTGAGTCGTAATTTGTCTCAGAGAGTGTCCGAGAGGGTCAGCATTTGTCTCAGAGAGGGTAACAGTCTGTGAGAGAGTGTCATGTTGTGTTTCAGAGAATGACAGAATAACTCAGAAAGAGTCACAATGTGTCTCAGAGAGGGTCAGAGACAGTCAGAGAGTATCACAGTGTGCCTAAGAGCATGTCAGAGAGAGTCACAGAGTGTCATGCTCTGCCTCAGAGAGTGTCAGAGAGAGTGAGAGAGAGGCACAGTCGGTCTCAGAGAGGGTCAGAGAGTGTCACTGTGTGTCTCAGAGAGTGCCACAGTGTCTCAGAGAGTCAGAGAGAGTCAGAAAGTGTAACGGTGTGTCTCAGAAAGTGTCAGAGAGTGACACAGTGTGTCACAGTCTGTCAGAGCGAGTCACAGTGTGCCTCAGAGTGGGTCAGAGTGTGTAACAGTCTGTTAGAGAGTGTCACAGTGTGTTTCAGAGAGAGTCAGAGTGAGTCAGAGAGTGTCACAGTGTGTTTCAGAGAGAGTCAGAGAGTGTCACAATGTGTTTCAGAGAGTGTCAGCTAGGATCAGAGAGTGTCACAGTGCGTCTCAAAGTGTCAGAGAGTGTCACAGTGTGTCTCAGAGAGGGTCAGAGAGAGTCAGAGAGTATCACAGTGTGCCTAAGAGCGTGTCAGAGAAGTCAGCGAGTGTCACAGTGTGTCGTGCTGTGCCTCAGAGAGTGTCAGAGAGAGTGAGGGAGAGTCACAGTCGGTCTCAGAGAGTGTCACTGTGTGTCTCAGAGAGTCAGAGAGAGTCAGAAAGTGTAACAGTGTGTCTCAGAAAGTGTCAGAGAGTGACACAGTGTGTCAGAATCTGTCAGAGCGAGTCACAGTGTGCTTCAGAGAGAGTCAGATCGAGTCACAGGGTGTCTCAGAGTGTGTCAGAGAGTGTCACACTGTGTTTCAGAGAGAGTCAGAGAGTGTCACCATGTGTTTCAGAGTGTGCCAGATAGGACCAGAGAGTGTCACAATGTATCTCAATGTGTCAGAGAGAGTCAGCGAGTGTCACAGTGTGTCTAAGAGAGTCTCAGTGAGAGTCATAGAGTCACAGTCTGTCAGAGAGTGTCACAGTGAGTCTTAGTGAGTCTCAGTGAGTGTCACAGTGTGTCTCAGTGAGTCAGAGAGAGTCACAGTCTGTTTTTGAGAGTGTCACAGTGTGTTTCAGAGAGAGTCAGAAAGTGTCACAGTCCGTCTCAAAAAGTGTCACAGTGTGTCACAGTCTGTCAGATAAGGTTACTGTATATTTCAGAGTGAGTCAGAGAGAGTCAGAAAGTGTCACAGTCTGTCTTTGAGAGTGTCTCAGTTTGTCACAGTCGTTCAGAGAGTGTCATAGTGTGACACAGAAATTGTCACAGTCTGTCAGAGCGTGACACAGTGTGTCTCAGAGAGTGACAGAGAAAGTCAGAGAATGTCACAGTGTGTTTCAGAGAGTTTCAGAGAATGTCAGTGTGTCACAACCTGTCAGAAAGTGTCACAGTGTGTCCTGCTGTGCCTCAGAGAGTGTCAGAGAGTGTCACATTCTGTCTCAGAGAGTGTCAGAGAGAATCAGCATGTGTCTCAGAGAGTCAGTGAGTGTCACAGTGTGTCACAGAGTGTCACAGTGTGTCTCAGAGTGTGTCAGAGAGTGTCACAGTGTGTCTCAGAGACTGTCAGAGAGTGTCACAGTGTGTCTCAGAGAGTCAGAGAGAGTCACAGTGTGTCACAGTCTGTCACAGAGTGTCTCAGTGTGCCTCAGAGAGTGTCACAGTGTGCCTCAGAGAGTGTCAGGTAAGATCAGAGAGTGTCACAATGCGTCTCAGAGAGAGTCAGATAGCATCAGAAAGTGTTCACAGTGAGTCACACTCTGTCAGAGAGTGTCACAGCGTGTCTCAGAGAGTGCCACAGCGTGTTTTAGAGTGTGTCACAGTGCCTTTCGGAGAGAGTTGGAGAGTGTCACAGTGTGTCTCAGAGAGTGTCAGCGAGTGTCACAGTGTGCCTATAAGTGTCAGAGAGAGTCATGGAGTGTCACAGTGTGTCTCAGAGAGTGTCAGAGAAAGTCAGAGAATGTCACAGTTTGTCACAACCTGACAGAGAGTGTCACAGTGTGTTGTGCTGTGCCTCAGAGAGTATCAGAGAGTGTCACTTTCTGTCTCAGAGAGTGTCAGAGAGAATCAGCATGTGTCTTAAAGAGTCAGAGAGTGTCACAGTGTCTCACAGTGTGTCACAGAGTGTCACAGTGTGTCTCAGAGAGTCAGAGAGTGTCACAGTGTGTCACAGTCTGTCACAGAGTGTCACAGTGTGTCTCAGAGAGTGTCAGAGAGTGTCCCGGTGTGTCTCAGAGAGCCAGAGAGTGTCACAGTGTGCCTCAGAGAGTGTCAGGTAAGATCAGAGAGTGTCACAATGCGTCTCAGAGAGTTTCAGGTAGGATCAGAGAGTGTCACAGTGTGTCTAAGAGAGTGTCAGAGAGAGCCAGAGAGTGTCACAGTGTGTCACAGTCTGTCAGAGAGTGTCACAGTGTGTGTCAGAGAGTGTCAGGTAGAATCAGAGAGTGTCACAGTGTGTCTATGAGAGTGAGAGAGAGTCAGAGAGTGTCACAGTCTGTCAGAGAGTATCAGAGTGAGTCTCAGCGAGTGTCACAGTGTGTCTCAGAGAGTCAGAGAGTCGCCGTCTGTCTTTGAGAGGGTCACAGTGCGCCATAGAGAGTGTCAGAGAGAGTCAGAGAGTATCATAGTGTGTTTAAGAGAGTGTCAGAGAGAGTCACAGTGTGTCTCAGAGAGAGTCATAGTGTGTCTCAGAGTCAGAGAGAGTCAGAACGTGTTACAGTCCGTCTCATAGAGTGTCACAGTGTGTCACAGTCTGTCAGAAAAGGTTACCTGTATTTCAGAGTGTGTCAGAGAGTCAGAGAGTGTGACAGTGAGTCCTACTGTGTCTCAGAGAGTGTCAGAGTGGGTCAGTGTTTGTCTCTGAGAGGGTCTCTGAGTGACAGAATGACTCAGAAAGTGTCACAGAGTGTCTCAGAGAGAGTCAAAGAGTGTCACAGTGTGCCTAAGAGAGTGTCAGAGAAAGTCAGAGAGTGTCACAGTTTGTCACAATTTGTCAGAGAGGGTCACAGATGTCGTGCTGTGCCTCAGAGAGTGTCAGGGAGAGACAGAGAGTGTCACAGTCGGTCTCAGAGAGGGTCAGAAAGTGTCACAGTGTGTCACAGTCTGTCAGAGCGTGTCACAGAGTGTGTCAGACAGTTTCACAGTCTGTTAGAGAGTGTTACAGTGTGTTTCAGAGAGTGTCTAAATCTGCCTCAGAGAGTGTCAGAGAGAGGCAGAGAGTGTCACACTGTGTTTAAGAGAGTGTCAGAGAGAGTCACAGTGTGTCTAAGAGAGAGTCACAGCGTGTCTCAGAGAGTCAGAGAGAGTCGGAACGTGTCACAGTCTGTATCAGAGAGTGTCACAGTGTGTCACAGTCTGTCAAAGAAGGTTACAGTATATTTCAGAGTGAGTCAGAGAGGGTCAGAAGTGTCACAGTCTGTCAGAGAGTGTCACAATGTGCCTCAGAGAGTGCCAGAGAGCGTCAGAGAGTGTCACAGTGCATCTCAGAAAGAGTCAGAGAGTCAGAGCAGATCGGAGTGTGTCACAGTGTGTCTCAAAGAGTGCTACAGTGTGTCTAAGAGAGTGTCAGAGAGAATCAGAGAGTGTCACAGTGTGTCACAGTCTGTCAGAAAGTGTCACAGTGTGCCTCAGAGAGAGTCACAATGTGTCTCAGAGAGAGACAGAGTGTCAGAGTCGGACAGAGAGTGTCACAGTGTGTCTCAGGGAGTCAGAGAGAGACGGAAAGTGTCACAGTGTGTCCCAGAGAGTGTCGCAGTGTCGCAGAAAATGTCACCGTGTGTCAGAGAGTGTCACAGTAGGTCAGAGAGTGTCATCGTGTGTCACAGAAAGTGTCACAGTCTGTCAGAGAGCGTTACCGTGTTTCTCAGAGAGTGTGAGAGAGCGTCACAGGATATCTCAGAGTGTCAGAGAGAGTCACAGTGTGTCTCAGAGAGAGTCAGTGAGTGTCACAGTGTGTCTCAAAGAGTGTGAGAGAGGGACAGAGAGTGTCACAGTGTCTTCCAGAGTATCAGAGAGAGTCACAGAGTGTCACAGCGTGTCTCAGAGTATCAGAGAGAGTCAGAGAGTGTCACAGTGTGTCTACGTAAGTGTCAGAGAGAGTCATAGAGTGTCATAGTCTGTCAGAGAGTATCACAGTGCGTCAGAGTTTGTCTCAGAGAGGTTCACAGTCTGTGAGAGAGTGTCACAGTGTGTCTCAGAGAGTGTCAGAGTGAGTCAGAGAGTGTCGTAGTGTGCCATACTGTGCCTCATAGAGTGTCACAGAGAGTCAGACTGTATCACAGTGCATCTCCGAGAGTCAGAGTGTGTCACAGTCTGTCTCAGAGAGTGACACCGTGGGTCACGCTCTGTCAGAGAAGGCTACAGTATATTTTAGAGTGAGTCAGAGGGAGTCAGAAAGTGTCACAGTCTGTCTTTGAGAGTGTCACAGTGTGTCTCAGATAGGATAACAGACTGTCACAGTGCATCTCAAATTGTCAGTGTCCCAGTGTGTCTCAGCGAGTGTCAGAGTGTGTCACAGTGTGTCACAGTCTGACAGAGCTTGACACAGTGTGTTTGAGAGAGTGTCAGACAGTGTCACAGTGTGTCTCATAGAGTGTCACAGTGTGTTACAGCGAGTGTCACAATGCCTATTGGAGAGAGTTAGAGAGTGTCACAGTGTGTCTCATAGTGTTACAGCGAGTGTCACAATGCCTATTGGAGAGAGTTAGAGAGTGTCACAGTGTGTCTCATAGTGTCACAGTGTGTTACAGCGAGTGTCACAATGCATATTGGAGAGAGTTAGAGAGTGTCACATTGTGCCTCAGAGAGTGTCACAGTGTGTCACAGTCTGTCTCAAAGTGTCAGAGAGAGTCAAAGAGTGTCACAGTGTGTCTCTGAGAATGCCAGATAGGATCAGAGAGTGTCACAGTGTGTCTATGAGATTGTTACAGTGTGTCACAGAGAGTGTCACAGTATGTCTCAGAGAGTCAGAGGGAGTCAGAAAGTGTCACAGTGTGCCTCAGAGAGAGTCAGAGAGTGTCACAGTTTGTCTCAGAGAGTCAGCGATAGTTAGAACGTGTCAGTCTGTCTCATGAGTGTCACAGTATGTCACAGTCTCTCAGAGAAGGTTACAGTATATTTCAGAGAGAGTCAGAGAGAGTCAGAAAGTGTCACAGTCTGTCTTTGAGAGTGCCTCAGTTTGACACAGTCTGTCAGAGAGTGTCACAGTGTGCCTCGGAGAGTGTCAGAGAGAGTCAGAAAGTGTCACAGTCTGTCTTTGAGAGTGTCTCAGTGTGTCACAGTCTGTCAGACAGTATCATAGTGTACCTTAGAGAGAGTCAGAGAGAGTCAGAGAATGTCACAGTGTGTTTAAGAGATTGTTAGAGAGGGTCATAGTGTGTCTCAGAGAGTCAGAAAGTGTCACAGTATTTCTCAGAGAGTGTCACTGTGAGACACAATCTGTCAGAGAATCTTACAGTGTATTGCAGTTTGTCTCAGAGAGAGTCAGAAAGTGTCACAGTGTGTCATACTGTGTCTCAGAGAGTGTCAGAGAATGTCAGCATTTGGCTCAGAGAGTGTCACAGTCTGTGAGAGAATGTCACAGTGTGTCTCAGAGAGTGTCAGATAGGATCAGAGAGTGTTGCAGTGCGTCTCAGAGAGTGTTAGATAAGAACAGTGCGTGTCAGTGTGTCTAAGAGAGTGTCAGAGATTGTCACAGTGTGTCACAGTCTGTCAGAGAGTGTCACAATGTGCCTCATAGAGTGTCCGATAGGATCAGAGATTTTCACAGTGTGTGTCAGAGACACAGGGAGAGTCAGAAAGTGTCACAGTCTGTCTCTGAGAGTGTCACAATGTGTCACAGTCTGTCAGAGAGTATAACAGTGTGTTTCAGAGAGACTCAGAGAGTGTCACAGCGTGTCACAGTCTGTCAGAGAATGTCACAGAGTGTCTCAGAGAATGTCAGGCAGTGCCACAGTGTGTCTCAGAGATTCAGAGAGTCAGAAATTGTCAGTCTGTCTCAGAGAGTGTCACAGTGTGCCTCAGAGAGTGTCACAGTGTCTCAGAAAAAGTCACCCAGAGTCAGAGAGTGTCACCATCCATCAGAGAGTGTCATTGTGTGTCTCAGAAAGTGTCACAGTCTGTCAGAGAGTGTTACAGTGCTTCTCAGAGAGAGTGAGAGAGCGTCACTGTGTATCCCAGCGTGTCAGAGAGAGTCACAGTTTGTCTCAGAGAGTGTCACAGTGTGTCTCAGAGAGTGTGAGAGAGAGAGTCATAAATGTCACAGTATGTCTCAGAGCGTGTTAGAGAGGGACAGAGAGTGTCACAGTGTGTCTCATAGAGTCAGAGAGTGTCACAGTGTGTCTCAGAAAGAGTCAAAGCATGTCACAGTGTGTCTCAGAAAGTCAGAGAGTGTCACAATCTGTCTCAGAGAGTGTCAGAGCGTGTCACAGTGAGTCACAGACTGTCAGAGAGTGTCACAATGAGTTTCAGAGAGAGTCAGCGAGTGTCACAGTTCGTCTAAGTAAATGTCAGAGAGAGTCGGAGAGTGTCACAGTCTCTCAGAGAGTGCCACAGTGTGTCTCAGAGAGTGCCAGAGTGAGTCACAGAGTGTCATAGTGTGTCATACTGTACCTCAGAGAGTGTCAGAGAGAGTCAGACTGTATCACAGTGTGTCTCAGAGTGTGTCACAGTTTGTTTCAGAGAGTGTCACAGTGTGTCACAGTCTGTCAGAGAAGGTTACACTATATTTCAGAGTGAGTCAGAGGGAGTCAGAAAGTGTCACAGTCTGTCAGAGTGTGTCACAGTGTGTCTTAAATTGTCAGAGGGAGTTAGAGAGTGTCCCAGTGTGTCTCAGCGAGTGTCAGAGTGTGTCACAGTGTCTCAGAGAGTGTCACAGTGTGTTTCAGAGAGAGTCAGTGAGTGTCACAGTGTGTCTTATAGAGTGTCAGATAGGCTCAGAGAGTGTCCCACTGCGTCTCAAAGTGTCAGAGAGAGTCAAAGTGTGTCTCAGAAAGTGTCACAGTGTTTAGATTACAGTACAGATTAGATAACATTACAGTGTGGAAACAGGTCCTTCGGCCCAACAAGTCCACACCGACCCACCGAAGCACAACCCACCCATACCCCTACATTTACCCCTTACCTAACACTACAATTTAGCATGGCCAATTCACCTGACCTGCACATCTTTGGACTGTGGGAGGAAACCGGAGCACCCGGAGGAAACCCACGCAGGCACTAGGAGAACGTGCAAACTCCACACGGTCAGTCGCCTGAGGTGGGAATTGAACCCGGGTCTCAGGCGCTGTGAGGCAGCAGTGCTAACCACTGTGCCCCCGTGCTGCACACAGTGTGTCACAGTCTGTCAGAGAAGGCTACAGTATATTTCAGAGTGAGTCAGAGAGAGTCAGAAAGTATCACATTCTGTCTTTGAGAGTGTCTCAGTGTGTCGAAGTCTGTCAGAGAGTGTCACAGAGTGCATCAGAGAGAGTCAGAAAGTGTCACAATCTGTCTTTGAGAGTGTCTCAGTGTGTTACAGTCGTTCATAGAGTGTCATAGTGTGACACAGAAATTCTCACAGTCTGTCAGAGCATGACACAGTGTGTCTCAGAGAGTGACAGAGAGAGTCAGAGAGTGTCACAGTGTGTCTAAGAGAGTTTCAGAGAATGTCAGTTTGTCACAACCTGTCAGAGAGTGTCACAGTGTGTCCTGCTGTTCCTCAGAGAGTGTCAGAGAGTCTCACATTCTGTCTTAGAGAGTGTCAGAGAGAATCAGCATGTGTCTCAGAGAGTCAGCGAGTGTTACAGTGTGTCACAGAGTGTCACAGCGTGTCTCGGAGAGTGTCAGAGAGTGTCACAGTGTGTATCAGAGAGTGTCAGATAGAATCAGAGAGTGTCACAGTCTGTCAGAGAGTGTCACAGTGTGTCTCAGTGAGTGTTACAGTCTGTCTCAGAGAGTGTCACAGTGTGCCAGAGAATGTGACAGTGTCAGGCAGTGCCACAGTGTGTATCAGAGTCATAGAGAGTCAGAAAGTGTCACAGTCTGTCTCAGAGAGTGTCACAGCGTGTCAGAGAGTGTCACAGTGTGTCTCAGAGAGAGTCAGAGAGTGTCACAGTGTGCCTCAGAGAGTCAAAGGGAGTCAGAAAGTGTCACAGTGCGCCTCAGAGAGATTCAGAGAGTGTCACAGTGTGTCTCAGAGAGTCAGAGGGAGTTAGAACGTGTTACAGTCTGTCTTTGAGAGTGCCTCAGTTTGTCACAGTCTGTCAGCGAGTGACACAGTGTGCCTCAAAGAGTGTCAGAGAGAGTCAGAAAATGTCACAGTCTGTCTTTGAGAGTATCACAGTGTGTCACAGTCTGTTAGAGAGTGTCAAATTTTGTCTCAGAGAGTGTCAGATAGGATTAGAGAGTGCCCCAGTGTGTCTCACTGAGTGTCAGAGTTTGTCACAGTGTGGCACAGTCTGTCAGAGAGTGTCACAGTGTGTTTCAGAGAATGTCACGGTGTATCTCAGAGTGAGTCAGATAGGATCAGAGAGTGTCCCAGTGCATCTCAAAATGTCAGAGAGTGTCACAGTGTGTCACAGTCTGTCAGAGAGTGTCACAGTGTGTCTCAGAGAGAGTGCGATAGGATCAGAGAGTTTCGCAGTGTGTGTCAGAGAGACAGGGAGTGTCAGAAAGTGCCACTGTCTGTCTCTGAGAGTGTCACAGTCTGTCAGAGAGTGTAACAGTGTGTTTCAGAGAGAGTCAGAGAGTGTCACAGTGTGTCAGAGAGTGTCAGGTAAGATCAGACATGTCACAGTGCGTCTCAGAGAGTGTCTTAGTGTGTCTAAAAGAGTCTTAGAGAGAGTCAGAGTGTCACAGTCTGTCAGAGAGTGTCACAGTGTGTCACAGTCTGTCAGAGAGTGTCACAGTGTGTCTCAGAGAGTGTCACAGTGTTAATCAGAGAGAGTCAGAGATTGTCACAGTGTGTCACAGTCTGTCAGAGACTGTCACAGTTCTTTTCAGAGAGTGTCAGAGAGTGTCACAGTGTGTCTCAGAGAGTGTTGGATAGATTCAGAGAGTGTCCCATTGCGTCTCAACGTGTCAGAGAGGGCCCCGCTGTGTCGCAGAGTGTGTCAGAATGTGTCACAGTTTGTCAGAGTGTGTCACAGTGTGTCACTTTCTGTCAGAGAGTGTCACAGTGCGTCTCAAAATCTCAGAGAGTGTCCCAGCGTGTTTTAGAGAGTCTCAGAGAGTGTCACAGTTTGTCACAGTTTCTCAGAGAGTGTCACAGTGTGTTTCAGAGAGATTCAGAGAGTGTCACAGTGTGTCACAGTCTGTCAGAGAGTGTCACAGTCTGTCAGAGAGTGTCACAGTGTGTTTCAGAGAGAGTCAGAGTGTGTCACAGTGTGTATTAAAGAGTGTCAGAGTGTGCCACAGTGTGTCACTTTCTGTCAGAGAGTGTCACAGGGCATCTCAAAATCTCAGAGTGTCCCAGCGTGTCTTAGAGAGTCTCAGAGTGTCACAGTTTGTGAGTTTCTCAGAGAGTGTCACAGTGTGTTTCAGAGAGTGTCAAAGAGTGTCACAGTGTGTCTCAGAGAGTGTCAGAGAGAGTCAGAGAGTGTCACAGTGTGTCTCAGAGAGTGTCAGATAGGATTAGAGAGTGTCATAGTGCAACTCAAAGTGTCAGCGAGAGTCAAAGAGTGTCACAGTATGTCTAAGAGAGTGTCAGAGAGAGTCAGAGCATGTTTATAGTGTGTCACAGTCTGTCAGAGAGTGTCTAGTGCGCCTTAGGGAGAGTCAGAGAGTGTCACAGTTTGTCATACTGTGTCTCAGAGTGGCAGAGAGTGTCAGCATTTGGCTCAGAGATGGCTACTGTCTGAGAGAGTGTCACAGTGTGTCTCAGAGATGTCAGAGTGAGTCAGAGAGTGTCAAAGTACGTCATACTGTGCCTCAGAGAGTGTCAGATAGAGTCAGACTGTATCCCAGTGTGTATCCGAAAGTGTCAGATAGGATCAGAGAATGTCACAGTGTGTCTCAAAGTGCTGGAGAGTGTCAGAGAGCGTCACAGTGTGTCACAGCCTGTCAGAGAGTGTCACAGTGTGTGTCAGAGAGTGTCAGATAAGATCAGAGAGTGTCATAGTGTGTCTCAGAGAGTGTCTCAGTGTGTCACAGTCTGTCTGAGAGTGTCACAGTGTGTGTCAGAGAGTGTCAGTTAAGATCACAGTATGTCACAGTGCGTCTCAGAGAGTGTCTCAATGTGTCACAGTCTGTCAGAGAGTGTCACAGTGTGTCTTAGAGAGTGACAGACAGTATCACAGCATGTTTCAGAGATTCTGCGAGAATCTGAAAGTGTCACTATCTGTGAGAGAGTGTCATAGTGTGTCACAGTCTGTCAGAGAGTGTCACAGTGCTTTTCAGAGAGTTTTAGAGAGTGTCACAGTGTGTCTCAGAGAGTGTAGGATAGGATCAGAGAGTGTTACAGTGCATCTGAAATTGTCAGAGAGAGTCCCAGTGTGTCTTAGGGAGTGCCAGAGTGTGTCACAGTTTGTCAGAGAGTGTCACAGTGTGTATCAACGAATGTCAGCGAATGTCACAGTGTGTGTCAGAGTGTGTCACAGTCTGTCAGAGAGTGTCACAGTGCGTCTCAAATTGTCAGAGAGGGTCCCAGTGTGTCTCCGAGACTCTCAGAGAGTGTCACAGTGTGTCTTATAGAGTGTCAGATAGGATCAGAGAGTGTCATACTGCGTCTCAAAGTGTCAGCGAGAGTCATAGAGTGTCAAAGTGTGTCTCAGAGAGTGTTGGATAGGATCAGAGAGTGTCCCAGGGCGTGCCAAATTGTCAGAGAGGGTGCCGCTGTGTCACACAGTGTGTCAGAGCGTGTCACAGTGTGTCACAGTCTGTGAGAGAGTGTCGCAGAGCATCTCAAATTGACAGATAGGGTCCCAGTGTGTCTCAGAGAGTGTCACAGTGTATCACAGTCTCTCAGAGAGTGAAGCAGTGTGTTTCAGAGAGAGTCAAAGAGTGTCACAGTGTGTCTCAGAGAGTATCAGATAGGATCAGAGAGTGTCATAGTGCGTCTCAAAGTGTCAGCGAGAGCACAGTGTGTCTAAGAGTGTGTCAGAGAGAGTCAGAACGTGTTTCAGTGTGTTACAGTCTGCCAGAGATTGTCACAGTGTGACTCAGAGAGAGTCAGAGAGTGACACAGTGTGTCATACTGTGTCTCAGAGAGTGTTAGCATTTGGTTCAGAGATGGTCACAGTCTGTGAGAGAGTGTCACAGTGTGTCTCAGAGATGACAGAGTGAGTCAGAGAGTTGTCTCAGTACGTCATACTGTGCCTCAGAGAGTGTCAGATAGAGTCAGACTGTATCCCAGTGTGTCTCCGAAAGTGTCAGACAGGATCAGAGAGTGTCACAGTGTGTCTCAAAGTGTCAGAGAATATCAGAGAGTGTCACAGTGTGTCACAGTCTGTCAGAGAGTGTCGCAGTGCGACTCAGAGAGTGTCTTAGTGTGTCACAGTCTGTCAGAGAGTGTCACATTGTGTCTCAAATTGTCAGATAGGGTCTTAGTGCGTCTCAGAGAGTGTCACAGTGTAGCACAGTCTCTCAGAGAGTGTCGCAGTGTGTTTTCAGAGAGTGTCTGATAGGATCAGAGAGTGTCATAGTGCGTCTGAAAGTGCCTGCGCGAGTCAGACAGTGTCACAGTGTGTCTCAGCGAGTGTCAGAGAGTGTCACAGTGTGTCTCAGAGAGTGTCAGATAGGATCAGAGAGTGTCATAGTGCGTCTCAAAGTGTCAGCGCGAGTCAGAGAGTGTCACAGCGTGTCGAAGAGAGTGTCGGAGAGTGTCACAGTGCTTTTCAGAGAGCTTCAGAGAGTGTCACAGTGTGTCTCAGAGTGTGTTGGATAGGATCAGAGAGTATCACAGTGCGTGTCAATTTGTCAGAGAGGGTCCCAGTGTGTCGCAGAGTGTGTCGGAGTGTGTCACAGTCTGTCAGAGAGTATCACAGTGTGTTTCAAAGAATGTCAGAGAGTGTCACAGTGTGTCTATAGAGTGTCAGAGTGTGTCACAGTGTGTTACTTCCTGGCAGAGAGTGTCACAGTGCTTCTCAAAATCTCAGAGATGTTCCCAGCGTGTCTCAGAGAGTAGCACAGTTTTTCATAGTTTCTCAGAGAGGGTCGCAGTGTGTCTCAGAGAATATCAGAGAGTGTCACAGTGTGTCTCCGAGTGTGTCAGATAGGATCAGACAGTGTCACAGTGCATCTCAAAATGTCAGAGAGAGTCAGAGAGTGTTACAGTGTGTCTCAGAGAGTGGCAGATAGGAGCACAGAGTGTCATAGTGCGTCTCAAATTGTCAGAGAGAGTCACAGAGTGTTTCCGTGTGTCACAGTCTGTCAGTGAGTGTCACAGTGTGCCTCAAAGAGAGTCAGAGAGTGTCACAGTGTGTCATACTGTGTCTCAGAGAGTGTCAGCATTTGGCTCAGAGATGGTCACAGTGAGCGAGTGTCATAGTGTGTCTCACAGATGTCAGAGTGAATCAGAGAGTATCATAGTACGTCATACTGTGCCTCAGAGAGTGTCAAATAGAGTCAGATTGTATCCTAGTGTGTCTTATAGAGTGTCAGACAGGATCAGAGTGTGTCACAGTGCATCTCAAAATCTCAGAGAGGGTCCCAGTGTGTCTCAGAGATGGTCGCAGTTTGTCACAGTATCTCAGAGAGTGTCACAGTGTGTTTCAGAGAAAGTCAGAGAGTGTCACAGTGTGTCATTTTCTGTCAGAGTGTGTCACAGTGCATCTCAAAATCTCAGAGAGGGTCCAGGTGTGTCTCAGAGAGTGTCACAGTTTGTCACAGTTTCTCAGAGAGTGTCACAGTGTGTTTAAAAGAATGTCAGTGAGTGTCACAGTGTGTGTCAGAGAGTGTCACAATGCGTCTCAAATTGTCAGATAGGGGCCCGGTGCATCTCAGAGAGTGTCACAGTGTATTTCAGTCTCTCAGAGAGTGTCGCAGTGTGTTTCAGAGAGAGTAAAGAGTGTCACAGTGTGTCTCAGAGAGTGTCAGATAGGATCAGAGAGTGTCATAGTGCGTCTCAAAGTGTCAGCGCGAGTCAGAGAGTGGCACATTGTGTCTAAGAGAGTGTCGGAGAGTGTCACAGTGCTTTTCAGAAAGCATCAGAGAGTGTCACAGTGTGTCTCAGAGTGTGTTGGATAGGATCAGAGAGTGTCAGTGTGTCTCAGAGTGTGTTGGATAGGATCAGAGAGTGTTACAGTGCATCTCAAAGTGTCAGAGAGGGTCCCAGTGTGTCGCAGAGTGTGTCGGAGTGTGTCACAGTCAGTCAGAGAGTATCACACTGTGTTTCAATGAATGTCAGACAGTGCCACTGTGTGTCTTATAGAGTGTCAGAGTCTGTCACAGTGTGTCTTATAGAGTGTCAGAGTGTGTCACAGTATGTCTTATAGAGTGTCAGAGTCTGTCACAGTGTGTCACTTCCGGGCAGAGAGTGTCACAGTGCATCTCAAAATCTCAGAGAGGGTCCCAGTGTGTTTCAGAGAGTGCCGCAGTTTGTCACAGTTTCTCAGAGAGGGTCTCAGTGTGTCTCAGAGAGTCTCAGAGAGAGTCACAGTGTGTGTCAGATAGGATCAGAGAGTGTCACAGTGCATCTCAAAGTGTCAGAGAGTGTCACAGTGTGTCACCGTCTGTCAGAGAGGGTCACAGTGCTTTTCCGAGAGTTTTCTGAGACTGTTACAGTGTGTCTCAGAGAGTGTCGGATAGGATCAGAGAGTGTTACAGTGCATCTCAAATTGTCAGCGAGGGTCCCAGTGTGTCGCAGATAGTGTCAGAGTGTTTCACAGTTTGTCAGGGAGTGTAATAATGTGTTTCAAAGAATGTCAGAGAGTATCACAGTGTGTGTCCGAGTGTGTCAGAGTGTGTCACAGTCTATCAGAGAGTGTCACAGTGTGTCTCAAATTGTCAGAGAGGGTCCCGGTGTGTCGCAGAAAGTGTCAGAGTGTGTCACAGTCTGTCAGAGCTTGTCAGAGTGTGTTTCAAAGAATGTCAGTGAGTGTCACAGTGTGTGTCAGAGAGTGTCACAATGCGTCTCAAATTGTCAGATAGGGTCTTAGTGCGTCTCAGAGAGTGTCACAGTGTATCACAGTCTCTCAGAGTGTCGCAGTGTGTTTTGCAGCGAGTAAAGAGTGTCATAGTGTGTCTCAGAGAGTGTCAGGTAGGATCAGAGATTGTCATAGTGCGTCTCCAAGTGTCAGCGCGAGTCAGAGTGTGTCACAGTGTGTCTAAGAGAGTGTCGGAGAGTGTCACAGTGCTTTTCAGAGAGCATCAGAGAGTGTCACAGTGTGTCTCAGAGTGTGTTGGATAGGATCAGAGAGTATCACAGTGTGTCTCAGAGTGCGTTGGATAGGATCAGAGAGTATCACAGTACGTGTCAAATTGTCAGAGAGCGTCCCAGTGTGTCGGAGTGTGTCACAGTCAGTCAGAGAGTATCACAGTGTGTTTCAAAGAATGTCAAAGAGTGTCACAGTGTGTCTTATAGAGAGTCAGAGTGTGTCACAGTGCATCAAAAAATCTCAGAGAGGGTCCCAGTGTGTCTCAGAGAGTGTCACAGTTTGTTATATATTCTCAGAGTGGGTCTCAGTGTGTCTCAGAAAGTCTCAGAGAGAGTCACAGTGTGTTTCAGAGAGAGTCAGAGAGTGTAACAGTGTGTCTCAGAGAGTGTCAGATAGGATCTGAGAGTGTCACAGTGCATCTCAAAATGTCAGAGAGAGTCAGAGAGTGTTACGATGTGTCTCAGAGAGTGTCAGATAGGATCAGAGAGTGTCACAGTGTGTCACCGTCTGTCACGGTTTCTCAGAGAGTGTCACAGTGTGTTTCAGACAGAGTCAGAGAGTGTCACAGTGTGTCTTATAGAGTGTCAGAGTGTGTCACAAAGTGTCATGTTCTGTCAGAGTGTGTCACAGTGCATCTCAAAATCTCAGAGAGGTCGCCAGTGTGTTTCAGAGTGTCACAGGTTGTCATAGTTTCTCAGAGAGGGTCTCAGTGTGTCTCAGAGAGACTCAGAGAGAGTCACAGTGTGTTTCAGAGAGTCGGAGAGTGTCACAGTGTGTCTCCAAGTGTGTCAGATAGGATCAGAGAGTGTCACAGTGCATCTCAAAATGTCAGAGAGAGTCAGAGAGTGTTACAGTGTGTCTGTGAGAGTGTCAGAGAGAGTCAGAGTGTCACAGTGTGTCTCAGAGCGTGTCAGATAGGAGTGTCATAGTGCGTCTCAAAGTGTCAGAGAGAGTCAGAGTGTCGCAGTGTGTCTAAGAGAGTGTCATAGAGAGTCAGAGCGTGTTTCAGTGTGTCACAGTCTGTCAGTGAGTGTCACAGTGTGCCTCAAAGAGAGTCAGATTGTGTTGGATAGGATCAGAGACTGTCCCAGTGCGTGTCAAATTGTCAGAGAGGGTTCCGCTGTGTCACAGAGTGTGTCAGAGTGTATCACAGTCTGTCCGTGATTTTGACAGTGTGTTTCAAAGAATGTCAGAGAGTGTCACAGTGTGTCTTATAGAGTGTCAGAGTGTGTCACAGTGCATCTCAAAATCTCAGAGAGGTTCCAGGTGTGTCTCAGAGAGTGTCACAGTTTGTCACAGTTTCTCAGAGAGTGCCACAGTGTATTTCAGATAGAGTCAGACTGTATCCCAGTGTGTCTCCGAGAGTGTCAGACAGGATCAGAGAGTGTCACAGTGTGTCTCAAAGTGTCAGAGAGTGTCAGAGAATGTCGCAGTGTGTCACAGTCTGTCAGAGAGTGTGTTAGTGTGTCTCAGAGAGTGTCAGATAAGATCAGAGAGTGTCACAGTGCGTCTCAGAGAGTGTCTCAGTGTGTCATAGTCGGTCAGAGCGTGTCACATTGTGTCTCAGAGTGTGTCAGACAGTATCACAGTGTGTGTCAGAGATTCAGAGAGAGTCTGAATGTGTCACTATCTGTCAGAGTGTGTCACAGTGTGTCACAGTCTGTCAGAGAGTGTCATAGTGCTTTTCAGAGAGTTTCAGAGAGTGTCACAGCGTGTCTCAGAGAGTGTCAGATAGGATCAGAGAGTGTAACAGTGCACCTCAAATTGTCAGAGAGTGTCCCGGTGTGTCACAGATAGTGTCAGAGTGTGTCACAGTCTGTCAGAGATTGTCACAGTGTGTTTCAAAGAATGTCAGCGAGTGTCACACTGTGTGTCAGAGCGTGTCAGAGTGTGTCACAGTGCATCTCAAAGTTTCAGAGTGAGTCAGCGTGTCACAGTGTGTCTCAGACAGTGTCAGATAGGATCAGAGAGTGTCATAGTGCATCTCAAAGTGTCAGAGAGTCTCAGAGAATGTCACAATGTGTCTCAGAGAGTGTCGGAGAGTGTCACAGTGCTTTTCCGAGAGTGTCAGAGAGTGTCACAGTGTGTCTCAGAGTGTGTTGGATAGGATCAGAGAGTATCACAGTGTGTCTCAGAGTGTGTTGGATAGGATCAGAGAGTATCACAGTGCGTGTCAAATTGTCAGAGAGGGACCCAGTGTGTCGCAGTGTGTCGGAGTGTGTCACAGTCTGTCAGAGAGTATCACAGTGTGTTTCAAAGAATGTCAGAGAGTGTCACAGTGTGTCTTATCGAGTGTCACAGTGTGTCACAGTGTGTCTTATAGAGTGTCAGAGTGTCAAAAAGTTCCCAGTGTGTCTCACAGAGTGTCTCAGTTTGTTATAGTTTCTCAGAGATGGTCACAGTGAGCGAGTGTCACAGTGTGTCTCAGAGATGTCAGAGTGAATCAGAGAGTGTCACAGTGCGTCATACTCTGCCTCAGAGAGTGTCAAATAGAGTCAGATCGTATCCCAGTGTGTCTTCGAGAGTGTCAGACAGGATAAGAGAGTGTCACAGTGTGTCTCAAAGTGTCAGGAAGTCTCAGTGAATGCCACGGTGTGTCACAGTCTGTCAGAGAGTGTCACAGCGTGTCTCAGACAGTGTCAGATAAAATCGGAGAGTGTCACAGTGCGTCTCAGAGAGTGTCTCAGTGTGTCAGTCAGTCAGAGTGTGTCACATTGTGTCTGAGAGAGTGTCAGACAGTATCTCAGTGTGCGTCAGAGTTTCAAAGAGAGTCTGAATGTGTCACTATCTGTCAGAGCGTGTCATAGTGCTTTTCAAAAAGTTTCAGAGAGTGTCACAGCGTGTCTCAGAGAGTGTCAGATAGGTTCAGAGAGTGTCACAGTGTGTGTCAGAATGTGTCACAGTCTGTCAGAGAGTGTCACAGTGCATCTCAAATTGTCAGAGAGTGTCCCGGTGTGTCGCTGATAGTGTCAGAGTGTGTCACAGTCTGTCAGAGATTGTCACAGTGTGTTTCAAAGAATGTCAGCGAGTGTCACAGTGTGTGTCAGAGTGTGTCACAGTGCATGTCAAAGATTCAGCGTGGGTCAGATTGCCACAGTGTGTATCAGAGAGTGTCAGATAGGATCAGAGAGTGTCATAGTGCGTCTCAAAGTGTCAGCGAGTCTCAGAGAGTGTCACAGTGTGTCTCAGGGATAGTCAAAGAGTGTCACAGTGTGTCTATGAGAGTCTCAGAGAGTGTCACAGTGCTTTTCAGAGTGTGTCAGAGAGTGTCACAGTGTGTCACCGTCTGTCAGAGAGGGTCACAGTGTGTCTCAGAGTGTGTCGGATAGGATCAGAGTGTGTTACAGTGCATCTCAAATTGTCAGCGAGGGTCCCAGTGTGTCACAGATAGTGTCAAAGTGTGTCACAGTTTGTCAGGGAATGTAATAATGTGTTTCATAGAATGTCAGAGAGGATTACAGTGTGTGTCAGAGTGTGTCAGAGTGTGTCACAGTCTGTCAGAGAGTGTCACAGTGTATCTCAAATTGTCAGAGAGGTTCCTGGTGTGTCGCAGAAAGTTTCAGAGTGTGTCACAGTCTGTCAGAGATTGTCACAGTGTGTTTCAAAGAATGTCAGTGAGTGTCACAGTGTGTGTCAGAGAGTGTCACAATGCGTCTCAAATTGTCAGATAGGGGGCCAGTGCGTCTCAGAGAGTGTCACAGTGTATCACAGTCACTCAGAGCGTGACGCAGTGTGTTTCAGAGAGAGTAAAGAGTGTCACAGTGTATCTTACAGAGTGTCAGAGAGTGTCGCAGTGTGTCTCAGAGAGTGTCAGATAGGATCAGAGAGTGTCATAGTGCGTCTCAAAGTGTCAGCGCGAGTCAGAGAGTGGCACAGTGTGTCTAAGAGATTGTCAGAGAGTGTCACAGTGCTTTTCAGAGAGCTTCAGAGAGTTTCACAGTGTGTCTCAGAGTGTGCTGGATTGGATCAGAGAGTATCACAGAGCGTGTCAAATTGTCAGCGAGGGTCCCAGTGTGTCGCAGAGTGTGTCGGAGTGTGTCACATTCAGTCAGAGAGTATCACAGTGTGTTTCAAAGAATGTCAGAGAGTGTCACAGTGTGTCTTATAGAGTCTCAGAGTGTGTCACAGTGTGTCTTATAGAGTGTTAGAGTGTGTCACAGTGTGTCACTTCCGGGCAGAGAGTGTCACAGTGCATCTCCAAATCTCAGAGAGATTCCCAGCGTGTCTCAGAGAGTGTCACAGTTTGTCATAGTTTCTCAGAGAGGGTCTCAGTGTGTCTCAGAGAGTCTCAGAGAGAGTCACAGCGTGTTTCAGAGAGTCAGGGAGTGTCACAGTGTGTCTCCGAGTGTGTCAGATAGTATCAGAGAGTGTCACAGTGCATCTCAAAATGTCAGAGAGATTCAGAGAGTGTCACAGTGCGTCTCAGAGAGTGTCAGATAGGATCATAGAGTATCATAGTGCATCTCAAAGTGTCAGAGAGAGTCAGAGTGTCGCAGTGTGTCTAAGAAAGTGTCATAGAGAGTCAGAGCATGTTTCAGTGTGTCACATTCTGTCAGAGAGTGTCACAGTGTGCCTCAAAGAGAGTCAGAGAGTGTCACAGTGTGTCATACTGTGTCTCAGAGAGTGTCAGCATTTGGCTCAGAGATGGTCACAGTGAGAGAGTGTCACAGTGTGTCGCAGAGATGTCAGAGTGAATCAGAGTGTCACAGTACGTCATAATGTGCCTCAGAGAGTGTCAAATAGAGTCAGACTGTATCCCAGTGTGTCTTCGAGAGTGTCAGACAGGATCAGAGAGTGACACAGTGTGTCTCAAAGTGTCAGAAAGTGTCAGAGAATGTCGCGGTGTGTCACAGTCTGTCAGAGAGTGTCACAGTGTGTCTCAGACAGTGTCAGATAAAATCAGAGAGTGTCACAGTGCGTCTCAGAGAGTATCTCAGTGTGTCAGTCTGTCAGAGTGAGTCACATTGTGTCTGAGAGAGTGTCAGACAGTATCTCAGTGTGTGTCAGAGTTTCAGAGAGAGTCTGAAAGTGTCACTATCTGTCAGAGAGGGTCACAGTTTGTCACAGTCTGTCAGAGAGTGTCACATTGCTTTTCAGAGAGTGTCAGTGAGTGTCACAGTGTGTCTCAGAGTGTGTTGGATAGGATCAGAGACTGTTCCAGTGCGTGTCAAATTGTCAGAGAGGGTCCCGCTGTGTCGCAGAGTGTGTCAGAGTGTATCACAGTCTGTCAGTGATTGTGACAGTTTGTTTCAAAGAATGTCAGAGAGTGTCACAGTGTGTCTTATAGAGT
The DNA here is from genome assembly GCF_047496795.1 of Chiloscyllium punctatum. Classification (NCBI taxonomy): domain Eukaryota; kingdom Metazoa; phylum Chordata; class Chondrichthyes; order Orectolobiformes; family Hemiscylliidae; genus Chiloscyllium; species Chiloscyllium punctatum. Next base: position 25,025,443 of record NC_092762.1, read on the forward strand.
GTCAGAGTGTGTCACAGTGCATCTCAAAATATCAGAGAGAGTCCCAGTGTGTCTCAGAGAGTGTCACAGTTTGTCACAGTTTCTCAGAGAGTGCCACAGTGTATTTCAGATAGAGTCAGACTGTATCCCAGTGTGTCTCCGAGAGTGTCAGACAGGATCAGAGTGTCACAGTGTGTCTCAAAGTGTCAGAGAGTGTCAGAGAATGTCGCAGTGTGTCACAGCCTGTCAGAGAGTGTGTTAGTGTGTCTCAGAGAGTGTCAGATAAGATCAGAGAGTGTCACAGTGCGTCTCAGAGAGTGTCTCAGTGTGTCACAGTCTGTCAGAGAGGGTCACATTGTGTGTCAGCGAGTGTCAGACAGTATCACAGTGTGTGTCAGAGATTCAGAGAGTGTCTGAATGTGTCACTATCTGTCAGAGAGTGTCATAGTGCTTTTCAGAGAGTTTCAGAGAGTGTCACAGCGTGTCTCAGAGAGTGTCAGATAGTATCAGAGAGTGTCACAGTGCATCTCAAATTGTCAGAGAGTGTCCCGGTGTGTCGCAGATAGTGTCAGAGTGTGTCACAGTCTGTCAGAGATTGTCACAGTCTGTTTCAAAGAATGTCAGCGAGTGTCACAGTGTGTGTCAGAGTGTGTCAGAGTGTGTCACAGTGCATCTCAAAGTATCAGCGAGAGTCAGCGTGTCACAGTGTGTCTCAGACAGTGTCAGAAAGGATCAGAGAGTGTCATAGTGCATCTCAAAATGTAAGCTTGTCTCAGAGAGTGTCACAGTGTGTCTATGAGAGTGTCGGAGAGCGTCACAGTGCTTTTCAGACAGTGTCAGAGAGTGTCACAGTGTGTCTCAGAGTGTGTCGGATAGGATCAGAGTGTGTTACAGTGCATCTCAAATTGTCAGCGAGGGTCCCACTGTGTCACAGATAGTGTCAGAGTGTGTCACAGTTTGTCAGGGAGTGTTATAATTTGTTTCAAAGAATGTCAGAGAGAATCACAGTGTGTGTCAGAGTGTGTCAAAGTGTGTCACAGTCTGTCAGAGAGTATCACAGTGTGTCTCAAATTGTCAGAGATGTTCCTGGTGTGTCGCAGAAAGTGTCAGAGTGTGTCACATTCTGTCAGAGATTGTCACAGTGTGTGTCAAAGAATGTCAGTGAGTGTCACAGTGGGTGTCAGAGAGTGTCACAATGCGTCTCAAATTGTCAGATATGGGCCCAGTGCGTCTCAGAGAGTGTCACAGTGTATCACAGTCTCTCAGAGAGTGTCGCAGTGTGTCTTATAGAGTGTCAGAGTGTGTCACAGTGTGTCATTTTCTGTCAGAGTGTGTCACAGTGCATCTCAAAATCTCAGAGAGGGTCCAGGTGTGTCGCAGAGAGTGTCACAGTTTCTCAGAGAGTGTCACAGTGTATTTCAGATAGAGTCAGACGATATCCCAGTGTGTCTCCGAGAGTGTCAGATAGGATTAGAGATCATCAGAGTGTGTCTCAAAGTGTCAGAGAGTGTGACAGTGTGTCTCAGAGAGTGTCAGAAAAGATCAGAGTGTCACAGTGTGTCTCAGAGAGTGTCTCAGTGTGTCACACTCTGTCAGAGTGTGTCACATTGTGTCTCAGAGAGTGTCAGACAGTATCACAGTGTGTGTCAGAGATTTTAGAGAGAGTCTGAATGTGTCACTATCTGTCAGAGACTGTCACAGTGTGTCTCAAATTGTTAGAGAGGTTCCCGGTGTGTTGCAGAAAGTTTCAGAGTGTGTCACAGTCTGTCAGAGATTGTCACAGTGTGTTTCAAAGAATGTCAGTGAGTGTCACAGTGTGTGTCAGAGAGTCAGAGAGTGTCACAGTGTGTCTCTGAGTGTGTCACATAGGATCAGAGAGTGAAACAGTGCATAGTAAAATGTCAAAGAGAGTCAGAGAGTGTCACAGTGCATCTCAGAGAGTGTCAGATAGGATCATAGTGTATCATAGTGCATCTCAAAGTGTCAGAGAGAGTCAGAGTGTCGCAGTGTGTCTAAGTAGGTGTCATAAAGAGTCAGAGCATGTTTCAGTGTGTCACAGTCAGAGTGTGTCTACGTTTGTCAGGGAGTGTAATAATGTGTTTCAAAGAATATCAGAGAGTATCACAGTGTGTGTCAGAGTGTGTCACAGTCTGTCAGAGAGTGTCACAGTGTGTCTCCAATTGTTAGAGAGGTTCCTGGTGTGTCGCAGAAAGTTTCAGAGTGTGTCACAATCTGTCACAGATTGTCACAGTTGGTTTCAAAGAATGTCAGAGAGTGTCACAGTGTGTGTCAGAGAGTGTTGGAGAGTGTCACAGTGCTTTTCAGAGAGCATCAGAGAGTGTCACAGTGTGTCTCAGAGTGTATTGTATAGGATCAGAGAGTATCACAGTGCGTGTCAAATTGTCAGAGAGGGACCCAGTGTGTCGCAGAAAGTTTCAGAGTGTATCACAGTCTGTCAGAGATTGTCACAGTGTGTTTCAAAGAATGTCAGAGAGTGTCACAGTGTGTGTCAGAGTGTGTCACAATTCGTCTCAAATTGTCAGATAGGGGCTCAGTGCGTCTCAGAGAGTGTCACAGTGTATCACAGTTTCTCAGAGAGTGTCGCAGTGTGTTTCAGAGAGAGTAAGAAGTGTCACAGTGTATCTCAGAGAGTGTCAGATAGGATCAGAGCGTCTCAAAGTGTCAGCGTGAGTCAGAGAGTGGCACAGTGTGTCCATGAGTGTCGGAGAGTGTCACAGTGCCTTTTAGAGAGCATCAGAGAGTGTTTCAGTGTGTCTCAGAGTGTGTTGGATAGGATCAGAGAGTATCACAGTGCGTGTCAAATTGTCAGAGAGGGACCCAGTGTGTCGCAGTGTGTCGGAGTGTATCACAGTCAGTCAGAGAGTATCACTGTGTGTTTCAAAGAATGTCAGAGAGTGTCACAGTGTGTCTTATCGAGTATCACAGTGTGTCACAGTGTGTCTTATAGAGTGTCAGAGTGTGTCACAGTGTGTCACTTCCGGGCAGAGAGTGTCACAGTGCATCTCCAAATCTCAGAGATGTTCCCAGCGTATCTCAAAGAGTGTCACAGGTTGTCATAGTTTCTCAGAGAGGGTCTCAGTGTGTCTCAGAGAATCTCATAGAGAGTCACAGTGTGTTTCAGAGAGTCAGAGAGTGTCACAGTGTGTCTCCGAGTGTGTCATTTAGGATCAGAGAGTGTCACAGTGCATCTCAAAATGTCAGAGAGTCAGCGAGTGTTACAGTGTGTCTGAGAGAGTGTCAGAGAGAGTCAGAGAGTGTCTCAGTGTGTCTCAGAGCGTGTCAGATAGGATCATAGAGTGTCATAATACGTGTCAAAGTGTTAGAGGGAGTCGGAGTTTCGCAGTTTGTCTAAGAGAGTGTCATAGAGAGTCAGAGCGTGTTTCAGTGTGTCACAGTCTGTCAGTGAGTGTCACAGTGTGCCTCAAAGAGAGTCAGAGAGTGTCACAGGGTGTCATTCTGTGTCTCAGAGAGTCTCAGCTTTTGGCTCATAGATGGTCACCGTAAGAGAATGTCACAGTGTGTCTCAGAGATGTCAGAGTGAATCAGAGAGTGACACAGTACGTCATACTGTGCCTCAGAGAGTGTCAAGTAGAGTCAGATTGTATCCCAGTGTGTCTCCGAGAGTGTGAGGCAGGATCAGAGAGTGTTACAGTGTGTCTCAAAGTCTCAGAAAGTGTCAGAGAATGTCGCAGTGTGTCACAGTCTGTCAGAGAGTGTCACAGTGTGTCTCAGACAGTGTCAGATAAAATCAGAGAGTGTCACAGTGCGTCTCAGAGAGTGTCTCAGTGTGTCACAGTCTGTCAGAGAGTGTCACATTGTGTCTCAGAGAGTGTCAGACAGTATCACAGTGTGTGTCAGAGATTCAGAGAGAGTCTGAATGTGTCACTATCTGTCAGAGAGTGTCACAGTGTGTCACAGTCTGTCAGAGAGTGTCATAGTGTGTGTCAAAGAATTTCAGCGAGTGTCACAGTGTGTGTCAGAGAGTGTCAGATTGTGTCACAGTCTGTCAGAGAGTGTCACAGTGTGTCTCAAAGTGTCAGCGAGAGTCAGAGAGTGTCACAGTGTGTCTCAGAGAGTGTCAGAGTGGTTCACAGTGTGTCAATTTCTGTCAGAGCATGTCACAGTGCCTCTCAAAATCTCAGAGTGGGTCCCAGTGTGTCTCAGAGAGTGTCACAGTTTGTCACAGTTTCTCAGAGAGTGTCACAGTGTGTTTCAGAGAGAGTCAGATTGTATCCCAGTGTGTCTCCGAGAGTGTCAGATAGGATCTGAGAATGTCATAGTGCGTCTCAAAGTGTCAGAGAATCTCAGAGAGTGTCACAGTGTGTCACAGTCTGTCAGAGAGTGTCACAGTGCTTTTCAGAGAGTTTCAGAGAGTTTCACAGCGTGTCTCAGAGAGCGTCAGATAGGATCAGAGAGTGTTACAGTGCGTCTCAAATTGTCAGATAGGGGACCAGTGCGTCTCAGAGAGTGTCACAGTGTATCACAGTCTCTCAGAGAGTGTCGCAGTGTGTCTTATAGAGTGTCAGAGTGTGTCACAGTGTGTCATTTTCTGTCAGAGTGTGTCACTCTCTTTGTCCCCACTCTTTACCCCCTCACTATGTCCCCCCGATCTCTGACACCCCCACTCTCTGTCCCCCACTCTCTATCCCCCCTCTCATTAAGTCCTCCCCTATTTCTCTCTCTCTCCCCGTCCCTCACCTTATCTCTCCCTTGCCCCCCACCCCCCACACTCTGTCTCTCCCTCTCTCTCTGTCTCTCCCTACTCCACCACTATCTCTACACCTTCTCTTATTCTCGATCCACCTACCTCGGTCTCTCTTTCTCCCCGCTTCCCTCTGTTTCTCTCTGACTAAATCTCTCTCTCCTGCCCCTCCCTCTCTCTATGACACACTCTGTCTCCCTGATGCGGCCCTCTCCCTCTGATCTAGAGACTGGGGGTGGGGTTGTGGGGTGGATGCAGTTGTTGCTGCTGTGGCTGCATGAAGTGGTTTTGAGATGATACAGAGATGGGAGAGGTGAGAGGAGGGGGAAAATGTGTTAGAAATGGAATTGCATGAGGGAGACATACGGCAGAAGAGAGAGAGAGTGCAGGGGAGGGGGGAGGAATGACTGGAGGCAGGTGAAGAAACCAGGGTTGGGGTTGTGTGTGTGAGAGATTGGTGGACGATGGAGAGTGAAAGGGGAGGTGGTGTGAAAGAGAGAGTATGCAGAGAGAGAGAGAGACAGAGAGACAGAGAGAAATGAGGAGAAAGTGTGGGGGTGAGGAAATGGGGAGGTCAGGTTGGAGTGGCGGGAACAGAGGGAGTTAAATCCAGCTCCTGAGCTCAGGGCGCGGTCCCCTCCCCTTCCCTGAGGACCAGGAATTGGGGCTGAGTCTGTCTCTCTCCAGCTCAGCTTCTCCAACACAAAGACACACAACAACATCAGTCACTCTGCTGCTCAGCACTCTTTAATCAACATTTTTATTGGTTACAAATGGAAGTGATGGATACAGTCAGTGGGATGGTGCCTTTTCTCACTGGCCACTGAGTTGTGAGAAACATTGAAATGTTTCCCTGTAACCCCCCTGTGGGACAAGGATGGACAAACCAGCGCTACCCTCAGTCTGTTACCATAGCGACAGGCTGCTCCATCGCTGAAACACTGAACTGAAATGAGAAAATCCCGGATGGATTGATTAATGAGGGAATTTGATGGATGGATGGATTTGGGTGAAGGGATATTTCATCACATTCTTCAGCTGCTGCCTGAACTTAGTCTGGGTCACGGCATAAATCGCTGTGTTTGTGCAGCAACTGAGGAGTTGCAGCATGAAGCCCAATTCCTGTACAAACCAATGGAGATACACAGACCGATACCCAATCCACCACATCCGTCTCCATATTGAAAACAGCATTAACGTTGACCATAACAGGATGAAATTTGCCGAGATCACAAACAGTAAAATGATGGATTTTTTTCGGTTTCTCATTTCAGTGTCAGACTGAGTGTCCCCATTGGTGTGAGCGCGGAGTCTCCTGCGGGCTCTGCTGGTCACGAAAATGTGTCTGACGGTGAGAACATTGAGCAGCAGAATCAGGAGAAATGGGACACACGGGGTTAGAATGTGGTGGAGGAACTCGATTGTGCCCCAGACACTGGAGTAACGAGCAGCTTCTGTTAAATCACAAAACCAGGGGGTGTTCATCAGCAAATACTGAGCCTCGCGCATAAAATACCAGGAAATGTTCTTTAAACAGCTCAGCACAGTCACTGCTCCCAGAACCACAGCCGCCGTTTTCTCACTGCAATATTTACTTTTCAGCTTCTGGCAACAAATGGCCACAAACCGATCAAAGGTGAAAGTGACGGTGAACCAGACAGAGCAGTCAGTGGCTGCATAAAGCAGGATGGCGTGAATATTACACACGGGGACGGAGTACTTCAGGAAATAAAACTGTTCCCAATAAACAATGGGAATGTGTCTCAGGATCAGGTCGAGGATAATGACCAGGAGATCCGCCGCTGCCATGGCCCCCAGGTAACGTCTGACACATGGAGACAATCCACAATCTTTATAAAGCAGGACGTAGATGGTCACTACGTTAACTGTGAGGAAGGAAAATAAACCCATTATCCATCAGCCTGGAGGCAAAGGGACCCGTTTGATCGGGGACCCAGTGAGATTTTCAAATTTGTCCCTGTATTCAGGGATTTATTAAATTAATTGGAGCTGGAATAACAAATGGGAAGTTCAGAATTACTGACAAAAATGTGACATAAACTACCAGAAACCCTCCCTCCTCAAACACACAGAGACACATCCATAAGGACAGATTGTTTCTAGAACATTCCCACACACTCGATCACTCGAGAGCAGACACAGGTCACTCCTTCCCAGTTCCTAATACGGAGGGTGGAAACATTGCTGTACTGAAGGATTCTCTCCCAGTTTCCTGAAGACAAATGGAGTTTGGAAATTTCTGTATTTTGCTCTAAATTGTGGTCGATCCTGTGTCGTGGAGAAATGTAAACGCAGGGAAAACGTATTCACCGCTTTAACTGCCTGAGGGGCCTTCGGAACAGTGTCTCCTTCTCCCTGGAACGGGATCTCTTCCCTCGGGATTTTATCGTTTGTTCAATTCACTGACGTCCGGCCGTTCACAAACAATGTCAGGGTCAGAACGTTCCGGGGAATGTCAGTTATAGAATGTCAGGGACAGAATATTCCGGGGAATGTCAGTTATAGAATGTCGGGGACAGAATATTCCGGGGAATGTCAGGTATAGAATGTCAGGGACAGAATATTCCGGGGAATGTCAGTTATAGAATGCTGGGGACAGAACGTTCCGTGGGATGTCAGGTACAGAACGTTCCGGGGAATGTCAGTTATAGAATGTCAGGGACAGAATGTTCCGGGAAGCCCTTGACCTGTCCATGACCTTTACCCCCTATCCACCCCACCAACATGATGTACTGTGCAAAGGCTACATATCCATCCGGCCGAGGGGGGGGGGGGGTGCACTGACCACATCATTGCATTATCTATAAACCGCAGATAGTCTGACCAGCACAGCAGGATGTGCAGTGATCGCACGGGAATTAATCCGTAACCCAGGAACAGTTACCCTCCCAGCATGTAGGACTGTGTACCCTCCCCAGTGCATTGATCTATAAATCAGGAGCAGTTACGCTCCCAGCATGGAGGACTGTGTACACCAACCCGGTGCATTGATCTGTAACCCAGGAGCAGTTACCCACCCAGCATGTAGGACGGTGTACACCACCCCAATGATATGATCTGTAAACCGGAAGCTTTTACCCTCCCAGCATGTAGGACTGTGTACACCACCCCAGTACATTGATCTGTAAACCAGGAGCAGTTACCCTCCCAACATGTAGGACTGTGTACCCCACCCCAATGCATTGACCTGTAACCCAGGAGCAGTTACCCTCCCAGCATGGGGGACTGTGTACACCAACCCGGTGCATTGATCTGTAACCCAGGAGCAGTTACCCTACCAGCATGCAGGACTGTGTACCACACCCCAGTACATTGATCTGTAACCCAGGAGCAGTTACCCTCCCAGCATGTAGGACGGTGTACCCCACCCCAGTACATTGATCTGTAAACCGGGAGCAGTTACCCTCCCAGCATGTAGGACTGTGTACACCACCCCGGTGCATTGATCTGTAACCCAGGAGCAGTTACCCTCCCAGCATGTAGGACTGTGTACACCACCCCAGTACATTGATCTGTAAACCAGGCGCAGTTACCCTCCCAGCATGTAGGACTGTGTACACCACCCCGGTGCATTGATCTGTAACCCAGGAGCAGTTACCCTCCCAGCATGTAGGACTGTGTACCCCACCCCAGTACATTGATCTGTAAACCAGGAGCAGTTACCCTCCCAGCATGTAGGACTGTGTACCCCACCCCAGTGCATTGATCTGTAACCCAGGAGCAGTTACCCTCCCAGCATGTAGGACTGTGTACCCCACCCCCGTACATTGATCTGTAACCCAGGAGCAGTTACCCTCCCAGCATGTAGGACTGTGTGCACCACCAAAGTACATTGATCTGTAACCCAGGAGCAGTTACCCTCCCAGCATGTAGGACTGTGTACCCCACCCCCGTACATTGATCTGTATCCCAGGAGCAGTTACCCTCCCAGCATGTAGGACTGTGTACACCACCCCGGTGCATTGATCTGTAAACCGGAAGCAGTCACCCTCCCAGCATGTCGGACTGTGTACCCCACCCCAGTGCATTGATCTGTAAACCAGGAGCAGTTACCCTCCCAGCATGTAGGACTATGTACACCACCCCAGTACATTGATCTGTAAACCAGCAGCAGTTACCCTCCCAGCATGTAGAGCTCTGTACTCCAACCCACTGCATTCCTCAGTAACACTGTGTTAGATCCCTGCCCAGTGTGAGGAAACTTGCAGCCCATGCTGGAAGTGACAGGATGTGCAGCTCCCACCCATTTACAGCTCCATGTCTCCATTCTGCCCTGACAAGGGGATGCTGTGGGTATGAACATCACTGCCAGAGAGAGATGGCAGGGGAATCAGTTTAAATATCGCCACATGAGAGGGATTTGGGGTATAGACAGAGAGGGGGAGACTGAGAAACAGTGTCATGGAAGGATGTGGTCCCTGGTTGCAGAATGCTGAAATGTAGACACTTCGATAGCATCCTGTAACATGAGCCTGTCTTCCCAGGAAAGATGGGAAAAAGTGATATTGGTGTGAGGCCAGATGAGCATTTGTTCTGCATCTTTGTAACTGCAATTAGTTTCAACAGAGTCTATGATTCATTGGGCAGATCCTAACAATAATTGATCTTTGTTTGATTTTCCTTCAGTGTGACGGAGGGATTGTCCACACGAGGCTGAGCTCGTTTCCTGGTCCTATCTTATCGGACTCACCTCATTAACTACCCAGCCCACCCCATGGTATCTCTCTCATTCAATATCCGCCTGATTCTCCCACCCATCATGGCTGGAGATCCTCACCATCACCCGCGTGCTCCTGGATATTTGGTGATCCCTGACACTGGTGACATTTTTAAAAGGCCAATGGGCACATGGTTGAGTTTTCTCAGTAAGGAGCTGCCCTGCATAGTTTACCCCGAGCATGGCAGATAAGCGGCAATTATACCACAGTTTGTTGATGCTGCATGGTGTGCATAGTGGATGGGCTAGTACAGTGTGGGACCATTGCCTTTCCAGAGGGGGCCTTTCCACCAGACCCACCGAGCATGGTCTGCGCTCACCACCAAACTCGGTGCAGTACCTGCTGTCTGAAGAAATGTCCATCAAAACAGGACAAGCATCAATAACCTTCCCAGTTCTGTTAGGATAAGGGTCACTGTATTCTCTCTCCTGCCTCACACTCACTGTATATCTGTTATAGGACCTATCGCTGAACAAGGCTCATGGTCCACCACTCTCACTGCTGCATGCAGCACCTTTCCCCCACATCCCCATCTCTCTCTCTCTCTCTCTGTGTCACCCCTTCCATTACACTAATAACACTGCATGAATACAATACTGTGGACTGACTCTCCCCATCCCTCACCTACACCAGCACTCACAACAGGGCCACCCACTCCCACCCTCCATCCCTCCCCCCCTTTCTCCCATATCCGTTCCCTCCCTCCGCCCCCCCCCACCCGCCATGTGAGGAGGACCCTGGTAGGAGCCGGAGAGGACCAGGACACCTCGTGTGGAGATTCTGAAACATCCACGTCCCACCAACCGAATAAGGAGCAATGTTCAGCGAAGGGCAATTCTCACTTTAAACCCACTGGCAGCTCCGTTTCCCCCCGGCACAACTTAGAAGCCGTGGCCCTGATGCCATCTCCCTTTTGTGTCGAGCTGGTACAAGTGGAATCCCCACGGTCTCGGTGGGCAGGAGGGTGGGCTCACAACACATCGTCACCACCACCTCCCAGGAAGGGAGCAGGGAGGCTCCCTCCTACACCTCCTCCTATAAACAGCTCAGATACTGAAACTAATCTGTAATATTTACTGCTCTCCCCACTTGTCCTGACATCTTCAATAATCTGTGCTCATATACACCCAGCGCTCTCTGCTCCTGCAGCCCCTTTATTACGGTACAGCCTGTTTCAAACTGCCTTTCAATGTCCTTCCTACCACAGTACATCACCTCACACTGCTCTGCACTGATCACCATCTGCCCGAAAACTACTCCAACGTATCACTGTCCTGTTACAGTTGCACACTGTCCTCCATAGACTTCAGAGTTCTTCCAGGTTCGGTGCCACCTACAAACATTGAGATTGTCATAGCGTCACAGTCCCCATGAAACAACTGAAATCCTGCCCACACTTGCGAGTGTGAGCATGTGAAATACTGATATATTCCCACGGATGGAATCGAATGATGACGTGCTATCAATGGAGCAGCAAAACTCCTGACACACACCAGACGGAGTGAATGAAATATTGACAAACCACCGAGCAAGAGAAATCCGGATAGGTCCCACTTATCAATATTCATCAGGGTATAATGTGATGAAGTTGAAAGTGTGTACTGTACTTTTAAGAGAGAGGGAATGCTGTTCTGAACTGAGGGCTTACAAGCACCTGTGGTAGGAGAGGATGGCAGACACAGAAACAATATATTGCTATAGAGCTGGAGTCGGGTAATAAGCAGTTAAGGGAAAGGGGGTCCCAGAGTTGTGAATAGTTCATGTAAAATGTTCACTTTCAGAGTGAAAAAATAAATTGATGATTTTATTTAAACAGTGGAATTTGGGAGTTCTCTGTCCCTCATATTTTAATAGTTTACGAGGCGAATTGAGCATTTTTTTAATGTTTAGTTTAAGTTACCAGATGAGCTTCACGCAGTGCCCTAACCATTCCCGTGTGTTTATCTGTGTGTCTCTGTGTGGGGCAGGTCTGGCTGTCTCTGTGGTGCTTAAAGTGATGCAATGCCACACTCTGCTGGCCTCCACTCGCCACTGCACAGGCATTGGCAGAGGGTGAAAACCAACAGGGATTCAGAGATGGGGAGGGAGAGGGCAGCTGCTCACAGCACCATCCAAACTGATGTCTTATCCATGTACTGATCTAAATGTCCTTTAAACGTTGTAACTGTCCCTGCTTTCACCACTTCCTCTGGAAGTTCATTCCACACACAAGCCAGATTCTGTCTAAAATAATTACCTCTAATGACTTTTGTAAATCTTTTCCCTCGCATCTTAAAATATCCCTCAGTTTTGAATCCCCAACTCTAGGAAAAAATATCAGCCCTTCAGCTTATCTGTCCCCCTCACGATTTTATAAACCTCTGTAAAGTTACCCCTTAATCTCATCCTCTCCAGTGAGAAAAGTCCCAGCATACCCAGCCTCTCCTTATAGCTCACTCCTTCCAGTCCCAGCAACCTCCAGGTTAATCTCTTTTGAACCCTCTCCAGCTGAATAATATCAAGGTCAATAATATCAAAGTGAATAGTCAAGGTGTGTTCTAAGCGTACGGGGACACCAAAACTAGAGGACATAGGCTTAAGGTGAGAGGGGAAATATTAAAGTGACCTAAGGGGCAGCTTTTTCACCCAGAGGGTGGTGTGCCTATGGAGTGAGCGGGCAGGATGACCAGGCTGGACACAGTATTCCAGAAGAGGTCTCACCAATGTCCTGTACAACCACATCATGATATCCCAATTCCGATACTCAAAGGTCTGTCCTATGAAGACATGTGTGTTAAACACCTTGTTAACCACACTATCTATATGAGATGCAAATTTTAAAGAATTAAACCTGACGGCCTAGGTTTCTGTACTACAACACTGCCAAAGGATCTACATTTAATTGTATAGATCCTGCTCTTGTTTGATTTACCAAATCCAATTCCTCGCATTAATCCAAACTAAACTCCATCTGCTACCCCTCAGCCCAGTGAGTGATATTACTGCCACCTCCCCTTCCCCCTTCAATTTTAAAATGCCCATCCCTCTCCAGGAGGCCTGCACACTCAGGCCTTGTTTTTCACAAAGACCCTGAGCTTGGTTTGCCTTGTGTGGTTAGAGGGAGGAGGGACAGATTACAGATACAGTCAGTGGGGAGGAGAGGCTGGACAGTAATCAGCGGCCAGGAAAAGGGCAGTCGCACGTTGGAGGTTGCTCAGAGTGATCGGTGCTTTGGGATCAGAAATTAAGCTCTTCTTCCGTCTCTGGTGTTCAGTAATAAATATCTTTTTGAGACCCTTCATTGTGCAGAATGTCTGCAGGATTTCTTTCCCTAATATTGCAGACTTCAGATAACAGCGATTAAAGCTGTTCATAGTTAACTTCGATGGCACAGCAGGTGCACTCAATATCTTACAGTTGAGACAAATATCTTGCATTTGTTTAACAATACAAAGTGTTTTGTGTAGTTCAGTAATGGTAACCTGACTATAATAAATCCACACCGAGCTGAAAGCTGACACTTAAAATATAACCCAAAATCTGGGTATGGTAGTGTAGTGGGCAATGTCCCTGTCTCTGAGCCAGAACTCTGGATTTGATTCCAATTCCTGAACTTTTGTGGTAGTGATCCTAGCTCTGGACTAGAAGTTCTGGATTCAAGTCCTGCCTGTTGCAGAGGTATGTCCCAGCATGTCAGGACAGTCTGATGAACAAACACACAGGAGAATACTGTTTCAGCTTTATGGGTATTGTTGAGTGATGCTAGTGTCCCTACCTCTGGGAACAAAGGTCTCGGTATAAAGCCCACAGAAGTGTCTCAGGATACATCTGAACAAACTGATTAAAATGGATTTAGAATTGTGAGTTGATGGAGAAGGAAGAGGTGTCAGTATGGCACTTCAGAATTTAGGCCCGGGATGACTGAAAGTCCAGCCATTCGTGTTGATTGGAGGCACATTTCGCAGCAGTAAAGGTTTATAAAATCAGAACGATTTTGGATAGGGTGAGTAGTCAGGGGTTTTTCCCCAGATTAGGGGCGTCCAAAACTAGAGGGCATTGGTGGAAAGTGAGAGGGGAAAGGTTTTGATGATACCTAAAGGGCACAATTTCACACAGAGGGTGGTGTGCGTATGGAATGAGCTGCCAGAGGAAGTGGTGGTGGCTGGTACAAATGCAGCATGTAAAAGGCATCTGGATGCTGACAGACCTGCCGAGCTTTTCCAGAAATTTCTGTATTTAAAAATACATGCATTTTAACACAGATATTCTGAATACATTAAATATTTTATTTTTTTAAAGACGCAGGGCCATGTAAACATATTTCAAATTAACCGAGACCATTTTCTGCGAAGGATATAGCTCTGTGTATGACAGCAGCAATGATACACCTACATGGAGCAGGGAATGTGATGGAGACATAGTTTGGACAATGTACAAGGAGACATCACATGGTCCAGTTTGGGAATCACACATTACTGCGTGATTCAACTCCGTGAGGGAGACAATGTAATCTGCCTGAGAATGAATGGTCTATTGCACTCTCTCTCCTTCATTGTTCTTCATCACAGCAATGTGTGCGAGCTAAAGAAAAACCTCTACAGTCATCGTTGCCGTTCTTATTTTTATGGAATCCCTGCAGTGTTGAAACAGGCCCTTCGGCCCAACAAGTCCATACCAACCTTCCCAACCCATTCCCCTAAATAATGCACCTAATCTAGAATTCCCTGAACACTACGGACAATTTAGCATGACCAATCCACCGAACCTACACAGTTTGTGGTAGGAAACTGGATCACCCATTAGGAGCTCACACAGGAAAGTATGCAAACTCCACAGAGACAGTGACCCAAGGCTGGAATCGACCCCAAGTCCCTGGTGTTGTGAGGCAGCAGTGCAAACCACCGTGCTTCCCTTTGGGTGCTCCCTGATCAGAATTAATTGGAATCTACTCACTGCCGAAAGCAAAGGGAATTCAGCCAAATCCAACTCTCCCAGGATGAAATCCCATTGCTAGCAGCTGTGTGAGTACAATATCTTCAGAAGCAGAATAACGGTTTGGACAAAATCAATTTTTACTTTTGTCATGAGTTCCATTAATATCTGGACAAAGTTATTTCAAATTAAAATTGCAAAAATTTTGTTAATCTGTGTGTGTGTGCGCGCGTGTGTGCGTGTGCATTTGTTTGTGTGTGCGTGTGTGTGTGTGTTTGTTTGTCTGTAAGTGTGTGTGTGTGTTTAGAAAGGGAAGTATTAGACCATAAGACCATAAAACATAGGAGTGGAAGTAAGGCCATTCGGCCCATCAAGTCCAATCTGCCATTTAATCATGGCTGATGGGCATTTCAACTCCACTTACCCACATTCTCCCCGTAGCCCTTAATGCCTTGTGACATCAAGAATTTATCAATCTCTGCCTTGAAGACATTTAGCGTCCCGGCCTCCACTGCACTCTGCGGCAATGAATTCCACAGGCCCCTCCACTCTCTGGCTGAAGAAATGTTTCTGTATTTCTGTTCTGAATTGATCTCCTCTAATTCTAAGGCAGTGTCCACGGGGCCTAGTCTCCTCGCCGAACGGAAACAAATTCTTAGCATCCATCCTTTCCAAACCATTGATTATGTATTTGCAATACCCAAACAGTTTGCCATTCATCTTTCCACCATAGTTTGACTAACATTGCTCTGGATCATAAACGTGTTGTTTTAGCAGATTAAAGAAACTAGCCTGACTTGTTGCTAAAACTGACCCTGACCCAGTCTGAGACTGATATGATTGGCCACATCACCGACCTGGTTATATATCACATTTGTTGTGAGCAGTGGAGGAGAGGGACTAGAAAAGGAAACAGTGACCCAAAAAGCTGGGGAACTATAGACCGGTGAGCCTGATGTCAGTGGTGGGTAAGTTGTTGGAGGGGATTCTGAGAGATAGCATTTACATACATTTGGGAAGGCAAGGGCTGATCGGGGTAGACAATGTGGCTTTCTGCATGGGAAATCATGTCTCAATAATTTGATTGAGTTTTATGAAGAGATAACAAAGAAGATTGATGAAGACAGTTTGGTGGACATTGTCTATATGGACTTCAGCAATGTGTTCATTTAAAGAACAAAGAGCAAAGAAAATTTACAGCCCAGGAACAGGCCCTTCGCCCTCCAAGCCTGAGCCGATCCAAATGTACTGTCTAAATCTGTCGGCCACTTCCTAAGCTTCTGTATCCCTCTTTTCCCCACCTACTCCTGCATCTGTCCAGACGCATCTTAAATGAATCTGCCGTGCCTGCTTCTACCACCTCTGCTGGCAATGTGTTCCAAACCGCCACCACCCTCTGTGTGAAGTACTTAACGCGTGTTTCCCCCTTAAACATTCCACCCCTCATCTTGAAACACGACCTCTCGTTACTGAATCCTTCACTCTGGGAAGAAGCCCCTCTTGATCCACCCTGTCTATACCCTTCATGATTTTGTAAACCTTAATCAGGTCCCCCCTCCCCCCCGTCTCCTTTTTTCCAGTGAAAATAAACCTAACCTACTCAGCCTCTCTTCATAGCGAGTAATTCATTCCGATTGGTAAACAGATTAGTAACTTTCTGTCACATGGGATACAGAGGAAGCTAGTCACAATTGGCTTGAAGGAAGAGGGGTATTTTTCAGCCTGGAGGCTTGTGAGCAGCAGTGTGCTGTAAGAATCAGGACTGAGTTCACTGCATTTCATAATTTATGTAAAGGATTTAGATGTGAATATTGGGGCAATAGTTAGTAAGTTTACAGATTACATCAGAAAGGTGGTGTAGTAGATTATCTCAGAGTACAACAAGACCGCAATTAGATGGGACAAAGGATCAAGGAGTAACAGATGAAGTTTAATTTAGATAAATACGAGGTTTTGTATTTTGGGAAGGCAAACCAGGGCAGGAATAGTCCACTTAATGGTAAGGTCCTGGAGAGTGTTCTGAAACAAAGGGACATAGGGCTGCAGGTACATAGTTCCTTGAAAGTGGAGTCGCAGGTAGACAGTGTCGTGCTGAACACATTTGGCAGATTTGCCTTTATCAGTCAGAGCACTGAGTCTAGGAGTTGTGGTGGCATGTTGTATCTGTACAGGATGTTGGTGAGGCCACTTTAAGAATACTGCGTACAACTCGGTTTTCTGCAGAAATGACTTACACGGGAGTCCCAGGACTGGGAGTTTGAGCTGTCGGGAGAGGTTGATTAGTTTAAGGTGTTTCCCCCTGGAGTGTCAGAGGCTAAAGGGTGACATTATAGAGGTTTATAAACCATCAGGGGCATGGATATTCTGAACAGCCACGTTCTGCTCCCCAGGGTAGGGGAATCCAGAACAAGACAGCATAGGTTGGAGGGGAGAGGGCGAATGATTTAGAAGGGACCTGAAGGTAAATATTTTACACAGAGAGTGGTGTGTGTACAGAAAGTGCTGTCAGAGGAAGTGCTGAAGGCGGTTACAATCGCACATTTAAAAAGTATCTGAGAGGAGGGATATTGGCCAAATGCTGGTAAATGGGACTGGATCAGATTTGATATCTGATCGGAGTGAACAGATTGGACTAACGGGTCTGTTTCCGTTCTGCATGACTCTCTGATTCTATAAGAAGGATGATGAAAAATTCTGAAAGGACCTTTCAAGAGGGAATTCTCTTCACTGGAAGTTTCTCGTGCCTCTATGTTCACATTGATTGAAAGCTGCATTAGTTAAATATTTGACAGAGAAGTGAGTCACGGATATTGGGATATAGACAGGAAAGTGGGGATGAGACCACAACCTGATCAGCCACAATCTTAGAGCCTAGTGGAGAAGGCTCGAAGTATCTAATGACCCACTCCTGTTCCTCAGTCCCATTTTCCTGTGTTCCATTCAGCACCTCATACCTGCTAGACAGGAGCAGTTGGAGGCCACTTACTCCTATAACCTGGTCCACAGAAACAGGGGAGACCAATCAGCCCCTCAGTACTGTCCCACACGCTTTGAGGTGATTTGGGAAATGTAATTGGAAAGCCCAGGCTGGGAATGAAAGAGGCCCCTCATCTCTTTTTACAGAGCTTCCCGTCTCTGCAACTTGTGCTTCATTTGTTGGTCATGTTGTACACCCAGATTCACTGTGAATACAGCCCCTATACCTCTCCCAGAAATGGGTCACAAAATCATCTGGTCTCCCTGACTGCAATATGCAATACTAGAACATTCATGAAAATAACACCCACTAACTTTCCAATAACAGAATGGGAGAACATCAGAAACAGGGGCATGTTGTTCACTCCCCAGACCTGCCTTGTCCTTCACTAAGATTGTGGCTGATCTGCTCTTGGTCTGAAATCCTCTTTCATACCCAATTCTTCATAGCCCTCAACTCTCTGACAGGTCAATATCTATCTGCCTCCTCTTCAAATACTTTCAGTCATCTCTCTCCCCGAACACTCTTGAGAACACAAATCCTTACATTCAATCCCACCTGTTTGAAGAAAACACGTGCTGCTCCTATATCATGGCTTATTGATATGAACTTAAGAGGTTGAGACAAGGGTTCAGGTATAAATGACCGACCCCGATATCAAGGCAGTGGTTGCCTTCTGTTGACATCAAGGAGCTTAACAAAACTGGACTTAATGGGAATCAGAGTAACCTGTCCAGTGTTTGGGGTCAAACATGGCACAAAGGAAGATGTTCATCATCTCAGTCCTGGGTCACCTCTGTGGGAAATCCTCAGGATAGCTTCCTCTTCAAATACATGTTCAGCTGCTTCATCAATGTCTCCCCTCCCCACCATAAGATCAGAAGTGGGGATGGTCACTGAAGACTCCACAATGTTCAGAACATTTTGTCCCCCCGTCAGCTCCTGAACTGGTCTGTGTCCATGTGCAGCAAGGCCCAGACTCCATTGAGACTTGTGCTGTTAACGTGTCAGTAACATTCATGTAACAGCACTGCCTGACACTGCACATTGCTACCGTAAAACAAGAGTTCATTCAGCATCTCACGCTGGTTTCACAGGAATATGAGGAAGCCATTCAGCCCATTGACACTATTGGAGATGAACAGGGACAGCCCATTCAGTCCCTCCGGCCTATTACTCAGGAAGAGAAGGAGTCTAGTGTGATGGAACACTAGAGCCCCTCGAAAATATTTGAAGGCAGTAGCGTAGACTCTAATGTTTTCTTATTTTCAAGGAAATGTAAAGTGTCTGTTCCAGATGCAATGTGGCAGCATCAAGAGAAAATTCAGAGAGAGTAGCAGCCAGGAAACATTCCCTGAAGCTTCCAACTCTGTGGAGACCCCTTTTTGTTTTTGATGTTACTGTGAAACCAAAACCCAGTGATCCTCATCTGTGAGAGCTGGTCACAACCATTCAGGCTGCATTAAAATTAACCTAAGGCATCCCTCGCTGTTTACCCAAGTGGTCTTAACTAATCAGCTTGGTAACGATCGTTCAATCTCTCTCTTAAAAGTAACCAGGACAAAATAACCTCTTAAAGCTACAACACTTGTCAGTACATCGAGCTATCAAACAGGAACCAGGGGTAACCAGTCAGGCCGTTGGCCCTGTCCAATCAGACAAGGAAGAAGTCATCAGTCCCTTGAGTCACTTATACAGGAACAATAGGAGGCCATTCCCACCTCAATGCACTTACACAGGGGGCAGAATGAGGTAATTGATGCTGATTACTCATGAATGTCTTATTCCCGAAACGTCGATTCTCCTGCTTCTCGGATGCTGCCTGACCTGCTGTGCTTTTCCAGCAATCGACGCTCTACTCTGATCCTGGATTAGTGGTGCTGGAAGAGCACAGCGGTTCAGGCAGCATCCGAGGTGCAGTAAAATCGACGATTCGGGGAAAAGCCCTTCGAGGAGGAAAACTTCTTCAAGGCAAATCAAAAATCACACAACACCAGGTTATAGTCCAACAGGTTTCATTGGAAGCACACTAGCTTTCGGAGCGATGCTCCAAACACCTGATGAAGGAGCACCGCTCCGAAAGCTAGTGTGCTTCCAATTAAACCTGTTGGACTATAACCTGGTGTTGTGTGATTTTTAACTTGGTGCACCCCAGTCCAACACCGGCATCGCGGAAACATTCTTTAAGGCAGGCATCCTTGCAAGAGGATTCACAGTAGGGTTAAAATCAACTCGGTAAAAACAATGACTGCAGATGCTGGAAACTCTGATCTCTAGCATTGGCAGTCTTAAGTGTCTCCAGATTGATGCTCCAACATGATGAACAAGTGGAGCAGAGGCTGCACAGACAGACTGTTCCACGTTGTTCCTCCTGGCTCTGTTGCTTATGATCCACACTTGGGACTTGAACGTGATTTTCTAGTGGTGAGCAGGGAAGCGATATGTCGTGTGTGAAGTCTCAAGAAGGCACCTTCCATCTCCGAGAAGACAGCCTGGTGTTCTCTATGTAAGGTGGAAACTGGTGGGAATGGCTACCTGTTTCAGATGGAAGGTATTGTGGCTGCTGTTGTGGATTGTGTACAACCTAACGTTCAGTATAGGTTCACACGCCGACTGCACAATAACGTGGGGAGCGTTAATTTAGGCAAATAAACTATTAGGAAACTCACGTTAGACTGATGAATGGACTCTCTAAGATCAAATAATGCTGATCTTGTTCATGTTGATCTTGTCTAGTGCACGTCCTGTTCAGTGTATCCTGTATGCCTTACTCTGTCCAAGTCTATTTCCACCCTATGATCTGTCTGGCCATGCTTACTATGACCTGCCCCCACTGCTCATAACTAAAGCGTTTCCCTGTACTGAGGTACACGTGACAATAAATCAAACCAATCAATCCTGAGTAAAGTATGGAATTTGTCTCCCTGTCAATGTCTGTTTTGGAAATAAGAGATCGCTGCCACTCCTCGTGTTTCAGCGTCACCATTTCTTCGTCTCTCACAGCTCTACAGATTAAACACTCAGCTTCTTCACTCTATCCTCATGTTACCATCACCCGGGTCTGTGGTAAGGAGATCATTCCTTACAAAGGAGATCAAATCTGTAGAGAGTGCCCCAAATGCTCTCTCAGGAAGGCTCTACAACAGCAGGAAGATGGCTTTACATATGTAATCGAATCATCTTACAATGAAGCACAGCATACCATTGTCTGCACCCATTGCTTACACAGGGTTTGATTCGGACCGGTCAGCATAGATTTGTGAGTGGGAGATCATGCTTGTAAAATTTCTTAGAGTTCTCTGATGAAGTGACCAGGAAGATTGACGAGGACAGAGCGGTAGACGTAGTCTCTTTGGATTTCAATAAGGCCTTTGATAAAGTTCCATACCGAAGGCTGCTCAGGACGGTTACATCGCATGGAATGCTGGGGGAACTGGCCAATTTGATACACAGTTGGGTTGTTGATAGGAAACAGAGGGTTTAGTGGAAGGATGCTTGTTAGACTGGAGGCTGGGTCCATTGCTGTTTGTTATCTATGATTATCTATGTTAATCTGTGACTGCAGACACATAGACATGGGATAAAACTTTTCAATGATCTCTGAATCAGCCAAGCAAGACACTCTATTGTATCAAATTGCTCTGAGGTCTTAAACGATAAACCTGGACAGATCACCCAGCCCCAGCCTCAGTATCGGAAAAAGGGAACGGGAAACACAGTCCTGCTGATACTGCAGAGACCTCCTTCCTAACATCTGAGAGCTTGTGGCAACAATAGATAATAGACAATAGGTGCAGGAGTAGGCCATTCTGCCCTTTCAGCCTGCACCACCATTCAATATGATCATGGCTGAACATTCCTAATCAACATCCTCTTCCTGCCTTATCTCCATAACCCTTGATTCCACTATCTTTGAGAGCTCTATCCAACTATTTCTGGGGTAGAGCATTCCACACAGTCACCACTCTCTGGGTGAAGAAGTTTCTCCTCATCTCTGTCCAAAATGGTCCACCCCGTATTTTTAAGCTGTGTCCTCTGGTTCGGCACTCACCCATCAGCGGAAACATGTTTCCTGCCTCCAGAGTGTCCACTGGAGCGACAGGACTTGTATACCCTTGAGTTTAGAAGACTGAGAGGGGATCTGATTGAGACATATAACATTGCTGAACATTGTACAATCATTGGCGAACATCCCCACTTCTGACCTTATAATAGAGGCAAGGCCATTTATGAAGAAGCCCTGAAGATGTATGGGCCTAGGCCACTGCCCGAGGGACTCCTACAGACTTGCCCTGGAGCTACGTTGACTGGCCTTTATCAACCATGACCATCTTCCTACGTGTCAGGTATGATTCTAACCAGCGGGGAGTTTGCCCCTGATACCCATTGATTCCAGTTTTGCTAAGACCCCTTGATACCACACTTGGTCAAATGCAGCCTTGATTTAAAGGGCTATCGCTCTCACCCCACCTCTGGAATTCAGCTCTTTTGTCCATATTTGAACCACGGTAATGAGGTCAGGAGCTGAGTGGCCCAGGTGGAGCCCAAACTGGGCGTCATTGACCAGGATATTGCTGAGCAGGTGCTGATTAAAAGCACTGAGACCTTCCACCACTTTACTGATGATCGAGAGTAGACTGATGGGGTGGTAATTGGACGAATTGGATTTGTTCTGCTTTTTAATGCATAGGAGATACTTGGGGTAATTTTCGACGTAATCGGGGAAATGTTGTTGTAACGGGATTGGAACAGCTTGGTGAGGGCAGTGACAAGGTCTGGAGAACAACGTTTCAGTACTATTGCCAGAATGTTGTCAGGGTATGTACCCTCTGAGGTATCCAGTGTCTCCAACTGAACCTGGATATCGTGTGGAGTGAATCAAATTGGCTGATGACTGGTAACTGAATTGTTGAGGGCCACTGGAGGAGGCCAAGATGGATCATACACTCAGCACTTCTGACTGAAGATTGTTGCGAATGCATGAACGTTATCTTTTGCACTGAAGTGCTAGGCTCTTCCATCATTAAGGATGGGATACTTGTGGAATCTCCCCCTCCAATGACGTATTTAATTGTCCATAACTATTCTCAACTAGAAGTAGAAGGACTGCAGAGCTGAGATCTGAATCGTTGCTTGTGGGATCACTTAGCTTTGTCTATGACTAACTGCTTATGCTGTTTGGCACGCAGGTAGTCCTGGTTGGTGGCTTCATCAGGCTGACACCTCATTTTCAGGTATGCCCGGTGCTCCTCCTGCCCTCCTGCACACTCCATTGAATCAAGGTTGATCCTCTGGCTTGATGGTAATTGTTGTGAGGGGGATATGCCAGGCCATGAGGTTGTGCTGGAGTACAATTCTGCTGCTGTTGATGCCCCACAATACCTTATGGAAACCCAGACTTGAGCTGCTAGATCTATTCGAAGTCTCTCCCATTTAGCACGGTGATAGTGCCACCCACAAATGTGGAGGTTATTCTCAATGTGAAGGTGTGACTTTGTCTCCACAATGACTATATAGTGGTCACTCTTACCCGATACTGTCATGGATAGATACTTATGCAGCTGGCAGATTAGTAAGGCTGTGGTCAAATATGGCTTTTCCCTCTTGTGGGTTCCTTCACCACCTGCTGCAGACCGAGTCGAGAAGTTATATCCTTTCGGACCCAACCAGCTCAATCAGTAATGCTGCTGCTGAACCACTCTTTTTGTGAACATTGAAATCCCCCACCCAGAGTACATTTTGTGCCTTTGCCACCCTCAGTCCTACCTCCAAGTGTTGGTCAGCATGGAGGAGTACTGACTCATCAGTTGAGAGAGGCTGGTACATGGTAATCAGCAGGAGGTTTCCTTTCCCATGTGTAAACTAACGCCATGAGAGTTCATGGGATACAGAGTCACTGTTGAGGACTCCCAGAGCAATTCCCTTCAAACTGTATCCCACTGTGCCACCACTTCTGTTTTTTTTTTCTCTCCTGCTGGTGAGAGAGGAGATATCCGGGGAAGGTGATGGGGTGTCAGGGACATAGTCATACTCAGAGAATCAGACCTTACAGACAGTGTCAGGCTGTTGCTTCACGTGTCTGTTTATTTCTATTCACTGTTTCCTGACAGCTGTCCCATTCTAGAAGCATGGCCATATATTCGCCCCATTCCACTCAGATTTGATTTTGCAAACTCGGCTTGGAGCTTTACCAAAATCTTTCTGAAAATCCACGTGTTTTACATTGATTGCTTCTCTTTCATTTGTCTCCCAGTCTGTTTCTGAAACATAATTCCCATTTCATAAACCTGTGTTAGTGTTGTCTATGACCATTATTTTCAGTCAAATAATTTCTCCCAAACCATTTACTTACTATGTTCTATGTTCCATGTACTATTTCGTTTTCCACACCAGACTTGGTTTTCCTGGTATTGTCAGAAAGTTCTGTGAAGACAGAACTGAAGTTGTGATTCATAGTTTTGCCATTTCCCTGTTTCCCATTCTCCATTCTCCGGTTTCAAACTGGAAGGAAACTGCACTGTTTTTTCATACTTCTCACATTGACATAATTTGACAAGCTATAACAGTTCACTTTTATAACCTTTGTGAACATTATCTTCTTAAATCCACCAATTAATGTCTTAAGCTGCTCAGCTCCACATCATACACGCACAGGAGCATAGTCTCTGTACCAACAGAAATACAGCACGATCTATATTAGTCCCACTTTCCAACACCAGGCCCATAGCCTGGAATTTTATGAAACTTCCAAGTGCTCGTCCAAGTACTTTTAACGGTTGAGAGGATAGCCGTGATAACTCCCCTCTCAGGAAGTAGATTCCAGACATCAACACCCTCTGGGTGAAAAAAGTAATCTTTAAATCCTCTCTGAACCTCAAACCCTTCACTTTAAAAGTGTGTTCCCTTGTTCTTGACCCTTCGTCTAAAAGGGACAGCTACTGTCTATCCACCCTGTCGATGCCCCTTGTTAACTTATCCTTCTGAATCACATCTCCCTCAGCCTTCTCTGCTCCAAAGTAAACAACCTGCGCTTATCCAGCCTCTCTCCATAGCTGATATGCTCCACCCCAGGGAACATCCTGGCGAATCTCCTTTGCAAACCCCTCCAGTACAATCACATCCTTCCTGTCATGAGGCTCCCAGAACGACATACAGTACTCCATCATGGACTAAACCAAGCCCTGTATAGCACTTATAATCTACTCCCTGATTAATAAATGCTACACCCAAGGTTCAATTCTTAACTAGTCCATTACCCTGTACAGTCACATTCAGGGATGTGTGGAGAAACACCCTCTGAGCTCCCTAGTGTGCTGCCAATCATTGTGTACACCCCATGTCTGGTTCCTCCTTCCAAAGTACATCACCTCATATTTATCAGGATCACATTCCATCTGCCATTGATCTGCCCAACTGATCATTCCACTTGTATTTTTCTGTAAAATCAGACCTTCCTGCCAACCACCCGGCCAATCTTTGTATCAAACAAACTTACTTATCACAACTCCCACCCCTCCACCCACTCCCCCTCCAGATTCACATCTATACCATTTAAGAATGCTACAAATAATAAGAGACACAGCACTGATCCCTGTGGTACACCAGGGGACACTGGTCTCCAATCACACAAACAGCCTTCTCTCACCACCCCCTGACTCCTGACACTAAGACAATTTTCGCTGTAACTTTTCAAGTTTATCCTTGATACTGTGAGATTTTACTATAATTTTTTCAGTTTCCCATGTTGAACTTTGTTAAAGGCCTGGCTGCAAAAGTAAATAAGCGACCTCCTCAAACTAATTGAATCAACTCCATTAGTGTGACTTCACTCTGATAAAGTCATGATGATTATCCCTGATCAAACCTTGCGACTCTGATTGGAGTTCAATTTTCTCCTTTTCTATTTTCTCCAGTAGTCTCCCGAACAGTGATCATCCATAGTTACCTTGGCAAATCTCTACCACCCTTACTGTGAAGTGGAATCATATTAGCTGCTCTCCAGTCCTCTGGCACCTCCCCTATGGTCAGATTCCAATTAAAGTTTCCTCCCTTGACTCCAACAGTATCGAGACCAGCGGATTGGTCCAATTTTATACCAGACAAAGCCTCAAACCGCCGCTCGTATTTTACATCAATCTCTTTCCAAGAGCTTTCCAGTCCATCTTCTCGAATTCTGTACCTGCATCCTCCTTCTCCCAAGTAAAACAGCTGTGATGTTTACATGTAACAATATATCAATGTTCTCCAGGTTGACACACTGATTGCCCCCCTTTGGTTTCTAATGGACACTAACTGTTTGCTGATTGTTCTATTCTACTTGCCCGTGTAGAATACCGTGGGATTCTTCCTAATCTCACCTGCTTGCACTTCTCCATGTCTCTCTGTTATTCAGTCCCCTCTCTGTTCCTAAGTTTCTAAATTTCTCTACAATCACCTCTCATCTTTTGAAATTCGAGATCACAGGCTGAATGTCCCCCATCAGACAATCTTGCCATTTTAGGATTAATCTGGAGAATACCTTTTGCAATTCCTCTGTAGTCAGTATATTCTATTTTAGATTGGGGCTCCACGCGGTACACAATACTGTAAGTTTAGTCTCAGCAACACTCTATGCAGCTGGTGCACGACATCTTCGATATTGCAATTACATACACATGAATGTAAAACTAATTTTTCGTTTCCTATTTGCATGCGTTCTTCCCAATTCCTTTCACTTTAACAATTCTTATGATGTTAGTGGGAGAGTTCTTAAAAAAGATCCTCCTGAGTATCCAACATTATCCATTAGCTCTTCATTGCCTACGTCCATAAGAATCATCTTCAAACCATTCCAAAAAAATGTTTGCCACTTATGGTTTTCATTTCATCGATGCATTATCATCCTCCCCAGTTTTCCCATTCCCTTCTATATATCCAATAACATGTTCTTTATAATCGAGCCCAACAGACACCCGACCGCGGATGACAAGTTACTGATCTGTAGTTCACCACTCTCCATCTTCATCCTTTCTTAAACTGTTGGATAATATTTATACCCTTTGCCTTATCCAGATTGGCTAAATATCTTTCGGGAATGTGTTGGGAAATAACGTGAAAATCTGTGATGCAATCAATATGTCTATTGCTGCTTCCTCTGAAACTCTTGTATGAAGTACATCTGATCTGTCAGATTTATAAATACTCAATCCAGCTTCCTTTTAAAAGAAGACCTCAACACTGAAAAGAATGATCTTAGACTTTACTTGCACAAGTCCCAGGGTCACTTGTTGTTTCTGGGAGAATTTCAGGATATTCTGCCTTGAAGATAGACCCAAAGGAACTGTTCATTCCCCTGTGATTTCTGTGTTCTCTCCAATAAGTTACCCTGTCTGCACACCTACTGTTCCACATTTGACCTTGTTTTTACTTTTGTTTCATACACTGATGTACGTTTTTTCTTTAGCAGTCGTTATGTTTTTCTTTTGTTTGCATGCTTTTTCGCTTTGTGATTTCCTTCCCATTTTCTTGGTCATCCGTTGCTGGGTCCCACATTTCTCCGAATCCACTGGCTTACTACAACACTTAGCATTTTTCTAAGCTGCTTCCTTTGGTCTAATAGATAGTTGAAGGTGAGGCTGAAAGGGTTAGGTCGGAAAGGAGGGTGGACCAGATTGATGGGAAGGAAGATGAACACGTAGGAACTTTCAAAAGGGGGGAGGGTGCTGAGTTGGAAGATTGAACTGGGATAAGGTGGAGTTAGGGGAAATGGGGAAACTGGTGAAATCTACAGTAATACTCTGTGGTTGGAGGGTCCCAAGGTGGAAGAGGAACCTTTCTTCATCCATGCTTCGGGTGGTTAGGGTTTGGCAATGGAGGAGGCCCAGGACTCACATGTCCTTGACAGAGTGGAAAGGAGAGTTAAAGTGTTTAACCACCAGGTGGTGGAGTTGGTTAATGTGGCTGTTCCAGCGATGTTCTCTGAAATGATCCATGTATGTCTCGCCAATGTAGAGAAGACCACACTGAGTTTAAAGGATGCAGTAGATGAGGCGTTCTGTCTCCCTTCATCACCTATCACTTTCAACACCACCTTCATCTACCTATCGCATTCCTAGCTACCTGCCTCCTGCAACACCCCCTTATCATTTATCTCTCAGCTCCCTTGACCCAGAAGCCTCATTCCTGATAAAGGGTTGTGCCCGAAACGTCAATGCTCCTGCTCCTAGTACGCTGCCTGACTGTGGTTTTACAGCGCCACTGATCTCCAGCAGCTGCAGTCCCCACTTTCTCCTCACACCTTCAGGGCTTGTATGATTCTAATTTATAACAGTGACTTCAAATAAACCAAAAACTATGTGTACTCAAACAGCATAAAAGAAAACCAATGCATTGTGGTCACTGATCCCAAAATGTCCTCTACAGCATAGTTTTTAATTAGCTTTTCTGATCATCCAACACCAATTTCTAAATAACCTGATCTCTAGCTCAGTACTCGACAAAATGTTAATGCCATCATCTAACACATGCTCATGAAATCCATTTTTCCCAGCATTAGCATTCAGTTGGGTTAACACAGTTTAGATATAATGTAAACAGGACATTATTACTGCAGTACCCACAAATGTGTATGTCTCATTTTCCTGTTTTATAACATGCCCTACATTTGTATTGCAGCTTTCAGTTTGATGTATAACTCCCATCAATGTTTCCTTCTCCATGCTGGTTTTATGCTCGACATGACAAGATTCTGGAGAATCTGAGCGATGTGGGATTTGGGGAGATTAGTGGTAGAGATCATCTCGCCACATCATTTATGTTCTTCTTAACCATCATTGTGACATTTTCTCCAGATTTCCCGTAATGCTAGTGGAGTAGAGAAGGACAATGATCGTTCAACAATGCTCTGTATTCCCCCAGAGAGCTGAGACTGCTCTAACCTGGGTGGGAACCTTACAGCAGGATGGTAAATCATTTATGCTGCTGTACAGGATCTTAGTGAGATCACATCTGGAGTAGTGTGTACAGATTTAGTCTCTTCAATGAAGAAAGGATATTGTTATGTTGGAAGCAGCTCAGAGATGGTCCCCTCAACTGATTCCTGCAATGAAGATGCTAACTTTTCACGAAAGGATGATCAGGTTGATCCAATAGCCTTTGGAGTTTACAAAACTGAAAGAAGATCTTATTTCAGCACAGATGACAGGAAAGAGTTAACAACTGAAGCGAATTACACAGATAGAGGACGAATCAATTCCGTTCTTCAGCCTGTTACACAAGAACAACAGAAGGATATTGAGGCCTTTGACCCTGTTAGACCAGAATAGGGCGAGGCTGTTCAGCTCCTGGAGACAGTTGTATATTTACAGGAGAAGGCCAATCAGCCCCTTGAATCTATAACACTGGCCCCAGAGTAGGCCATGCGACACCAGTATCCTGTTACACAGCAACAGGATCAGTCCATTCAGCCTCCTCAAGTCTGTAACATAGGAACTGAAAGCGGTCACACAGTGACTGGAGAGTGTTACACTGGGATAGCAGGATGCCATTCAGACCCACCGAGTCTGTTGCAAGGGAATTGGATAATGATAAAAACTATCTGAGACTTATTTCATAAGAAAGGAGGAGGTAATTTAGACACGTGTCTATGGTATGGAAACAAGAGAAGACCAATCAATCCCTTGGTCCCATCTCCAGGATACATGTGGAGACTGTTCAGTATCTCCACCTATTATGAATGAATATGAGAAGACCCATCAGCCCCTCAATGTGTTACACTGCAAAGGGAAGATTCCATAATACCCCACCCATTTAACGCATGAACGGGAGGAGGTCATTCTGGCCTTGGAGATGACAACATGAGATTACCAGAAAAAACTTCATCCCATCGAGTTTGTACACCAGCAGGATGATGAGTCCAGTCAGCCACACATGACTCTTACACAGCAATTGGAGCAGATCTCTTAAATCCTTTTGCCCATGAGACAGGAATTCAAAGAAAACGTAAAAGTTTTCGAAAGGGAAGAACTTACAATAGCTGTATACATTAATGAGTAAAATGTAACAATAAACTATTGTAATTTGAGGCAAATTATAAGAATCCACTGTTGAGGACATTTGCAAAGTTAAACCACAATCCATCGGAGTCAACATGGTTTTACAAAGATTAAATCAAGTTTGAAGTGTTTGCTTGAGTTACTTAAATATGTGATATCTTGTCTTCCAGAAGGCATTGGATGTGTCGCTCCTCCAAAGAGTAAGTGGTAAGATCAGACAACATGGGTTTAGGAGTAATTTATTCGCTTGAATGGAGGATTGGTTAACCAACAAAATGGAGTCAGATGGAATAAATGTGTCATTTTCTTTTGGAAAATGCAATTTGTAGAGTGCCATTGATTTCAGTTCTCATGCCTCAACCATTTGCGATCGATATAATTACTCGTTTGACGGGATAGAAAATACTTCAGCTACATTTTCAGTTGTACGTCGGAATGGTGATGCAAGAAGTTTAAAACTACATGGATAGGTTGGGTGAATGTTCCAAAATTTGGCAATGAAAATTGAAGTGGATAAATATAGGGTTATTCAAGTTGGCCAGCGTAACAGAAAGGCAAATTATTATCTAAAAGGAGAGAAACTTCAAAGTGCTCAGGTACAGAGTGATCAGGGTATCAGCTTGCATATCACAAAAAACCTGCCTGCGAGTACTACAAGTATTGAGAAATGCAAGCATAATTTCAGCATTTATTTGTAAAAGTATAGAGTAGAAATGTAGGGAGTGTTGCTGTAGCTATACAAGGCATTAGTGAGGCGGTACTGGAGTACAGATTGTGTGTCCCGCGGAATGAGGTATTTGCATTAGAGGCAATTCAGAAGAGGTTCATTGTATTGATTCCAAATTTGAAGTGTTTGTCTTATGAAGAGAAATTGAGCAGTTCAGGCCTACACACTTGAGTTTATAAGAATGAAAGGAGATCTCATTGAGGTCTGCAAATGCTAAATGTAATGGAAAGTGTAGAGGCGGAGTGATTTTTTTTCATGTCGCACAATTTACAACAAGAGACTAGAGATTGAGGATGGAAAGATAGCAGGAAAGTGGAATAGACGGCGCGATGACGTTAGCCATGATTGTATTCAATGGCGGAGCAGATTCGAGAGGTTGGGTTCCTGACTGATTCTCCTCATTCATATTCAGCTTTTCCACTGTGTTACACAGGAATGGGAGAGGACTGTGTATCAAACAGGAAGCAGGCACTCCGGATAAATCAGTCTTCATCAGTTAGACAGAACGTCACCAGTAGAGTCACACAGTGACCAGCGCTGGGTCCTCCACTATTTACAATCTATATCAATGATCAGGGGGATGGAACAGATATAGAGATACTGAGTTTGGTCATGTTGCTGTGATAAGCAAGAGATTAAATTGTCAAGAGAGGGTAGAGTGTCTACAGATACATACAGAGAGGTAACGTCAATGGAGAATAATTTGGCAGATGGAATATAACATGATATAACCTGTCATTCCATTTACAGGAATAATGGAAGGCAGTATGTTACTGAAATGGACAGGGATTAATGATACTTTGTACTGGGCGGGGGTGGGGGGGAGGTCACTCAGACCTGTTCAGACATGGGAGGGTTTGCTCCATCCATGATCGTCTGCTCCTTGATGCTCCAAGTGACCCCATTGCTCTCCGTACCCATGGAATATTTTAATGTAGTTGGTTGGTGATGGGGATGGTGTTTTGAAACGTATATCAAGGGGACAGCCTTTATCCAAGATACATTTATTCCTTTCTACATGGAGAGATGAAGACGATTGGAATGGCTGCCTGCTTCGGAATGAAGAGGCCGTGACTGCTGTCAGGACAGGGGTATTCACCAACATGTACTGTGCATGGACACACTGTAACATTAATAGAGAGAGAGAGCTCCTACAGTTCCTCTACCTCTCCCCATTGACATGGCTAACCGCAGATGCCATGTACACCATCGGGATTCCCAATATACTGGGAAAATAAGGATACACCCGGCAGCTTCCCGCTGAGGGAGAAACAATATATTTTACTCATCCACCATATATATCCTCCGTCACCGGATGGTGACATTGATGTTGAGGTACTGGGAGATGATGGATATGTCACCCAGTCCTGCCTGGAAAGTTCTGGATTATTGAAGCTGAATGAAACAGTGACCCTAACAGCCACTGGCAGCACCATCCTCCCCCTGGTGTGAAGCTGCAGGTCGTGTTGAAGGAGGTGACACCGCTCTGTGACCAGCTCCTTGTTCAGTCAGGATCCCCTCACACTCTGCTCCTGGGTTAAGTGGAGCTGGAGAAGCTGTTCCTGGAAAATCCGCGGTGGATACAGCAGATCCCTTTCACCACAAGCACTCACTGCGTGGTTTCACAGTTTCCCCCCTCTGCAGCCTCTGCTCCATTTGTTGTTCATGTTACAGACCCAGATGCTGTAACTACAGTCCCCATGCTCCATCCAGAGTTGGGTCACCAAATCCTAAGGTCTCCCGGAATGTCTGAGGCAGCTCACAGCACAACCTCCAGAAAACCGTCCCCAGCCCCTCCACTAACTTTTCAATAACAGGAGTCAGTTAGAAACTCCTCGGCTACAAACGTTGTGGACCAGACCAGATTCCCGCAAAATATTTTAAGAAGGCCGCTTAGACCCAAACCTTTCCTTATTTTAAACATAGATGGGAAGTGTGCTTTCCAGTTATGTTGTGACTGGTCTACCAAATCGACATTAAGCAAAATATAATCTATTCAAATGCTCTAGTTAAAATACAATCAAAGAGAACAACATTTTGAGATAGCTTATATGTTTGAACATTAACACATACAATAGATACCGTACCTTCTTGGTACAAAGATATATTAAAATACAGATTCTTACAGCAGTTTTCTGATCCAGGAGAAATCAACATCAGAGATATGAGAGAGAAAGGCGGCTAGGCATCATGCATTGACACTTCCAACCATTCTGGGACCCGAACAGCTTCTGAATGCTGCAGCTAAAATCAAAACGAGGAAACCTGGTCTGGGAGAGCTGGCCGCTGCCCTTCCATTGTTACCACCGTTTTAATAAAACCTAAAGGCTTTCTCAGTTATTTACTTAGTGTTTTCAGACAGAAGGTCTGCACCTCTGCCTTTAAAACCTCTCTTCATTAAAAAAAACAAGAGAAAATAACCTTTTTACAGTGATAGTATCCTCACAACTCCATCTTTAATAAAATGATCCATCAATATACAACAGTGGATTCATTTTAGACCTCCTAATCTTCCTCTATGAGGAGACAGAAATGCATATACATTACATTGAGCATACAAATGTTCACAACTCGATTCCATTTCAGTCAGTTAACTCCTGCCACAGAATGCCTTTGTCTTTCTTCATTCAAGTCTCCACAATGTGTCAAAATGTAAGTTTTCTCACCCTGTCAACTGTGAATTTTAAAATTCAATGGCAGCAAGAATAAGCTCAATCGAAACAGACTGGTATTTTTCTCCCTAAACTTCTCCTAAAACTTTAAAGGGTCACGATCAGTGATAAAGATTTGTCTCATGTATGGTATTCGCAATTTTAATGCTGAAATGTTGTAACACCAACACCAAGTCAAGGCCTCCTTCCCCATTGTGGAATAAATCTGTTGATGTTTCCACTGGACACTCCAACCACACGTTACATAATGGAGCACTTCTCATCTCTCCAATAGTCCTTCTGAATGACATAGCTCCTCATGTCTCAGCATAAAAGAATTACATACTTCTGTACCTCTTAATGCTGTAACCTCTTTACCTGCTATCCTTTGCCTATGCTAATAAACCTTACTCTCACAGGGATATGTTTTGAGAAGATCTCGCACATACTTCTCAATCTCTCACAGAAACCAAGCTTTGATTTCTGAACCAAATCATCACCATCAGCCATTTCAACCTCTAATCTTGCTATTGTTACTCTCTGCTCTTCCACACGAGTTCGCACCACTGCAGGAAGTGAATTGTTGAACTTAACCAAAATAAGAATCTCTCTCATATGCCATAACTTTGCTCTGTTTTTAATACCCTTTCCCACCTTTCAAAATTACTTTGTTAGATTCTTTCAAACTCAATGTGCATTTAACCATGGACGCTATTTTAGATTCCTGAAACACTGTTTGACTTCTGGCACAAGCTCATGTGCACTCCAGATGGCTTTCTTCACCTCCTACTCCTCCTCATACGCCACCTCTGATAGGGATGCAAATACCTATCAGTTTTGTTTGAATCAGCTAAATCTACATGTTCACTGGGCACTGCATTTGTTTAGCCACTTTCTGAAATGAAATTAAAAAGGCTCCCCCATCCTTTTTATCAAATGTAGATAATACCTGGATGTATTTAAACAGATCCCCATCAAGCCTTTGGCTACTATAGGGTTGATCATCCTCGCTATCCTCCTCATCCAGCCTACCGGCTACCTTCATCAACACCTTCTATGTCAACTTTCCTCTAATTACTAACCTTTGAAGTTGAAACTCTGCTTTCCTTCTCTCTTTTTCTTTCTTCTTCATTTCCTGTTCTTTTATTTCTACTTTTCATCATAATTCAAACAGTTTCAATTCCTTCTCACGTTCAAGGTGCCTCATTTGAAATTGAATTCTCGCCATTTCTGAAGACTCTGATGATGGTTTCACCAAATATAATTGCCTAGCTATAGCTGTAATTATCTCATTTTCTCACAAACAACCCCAACTCCAGCTTGCCTGCTAATTCCTACAGCTTTGCCATCGTTACCTTTTGTAAAACCCCCAACTTCACTTCTTCCACACCCCGAGAACTCAGTGACTGAAAGAATCTTTATACACAAAACACTATTTAAACCAACTGAATTCAACATCTGGAACCAAAGACACTAACAACGACCATACGCGACCTTTGAACCCAATAGCCTCCTGGTGCATACTCTCCAGCGTCTGCATGACCTTATTCTGGATTATCTGGTTTCCTCCCACAATCTAAAGATGTGCATGTCAGGTGAATTGGCCATGCTAAATTGTTTGTAGTTTTCAAGGATGCGTGGGTTAGGAGTTTTTGGTCGGGGTAAATGTGTAAGAATAGGGTAGAGGAATGGGTCTGGGTAGGTTTCTCCTCGGAGGGTTAGTGTGGACTTGTTGGGTCGAATTGCCTGTTTGCACACTGTAGGGATTGCAATTCTAAACCCAATTTGTTGTTACTGATTTAGAACCAGACGAGAGTCCCCAGTTTGCTGTCCCCAGTCCCCAGACTGAAAAAACTATTTTAAGAAGGTAGCTTGGATTCCAACCTTTTCTTATTTTAAAGGTAGATGTGAGTTGGGTGTTCCAGATGTGATGCTACTAGTCAAACCACTCACCATTAAACAAAACACAATATATTTAAACACTAATGAAAATCCATACAAAATGAAGAGGAATTTAGAATAAAATAACTATTGGAAACCTTAACCGAATAATGGATACAGTTCCTTCTACAAATCAACTGTTCTAATATACTAAAATAACCTAAACACACCCTTTGGCAAAAAGGAACATTCAGACATGCATTCTTGAATACAGTTCTCCAATTCAGGAGGAAACAGCATGAAGTGAAGTTACAGAGAGAACAGCAGCTAGGGATAATTTACTAAAACTTCCAACCCTTCTGGGACCACATTCACCTGGTAACTGTTACATCTACAAGAAAAAAAACTTGTCTGTGCGAGCTGGCCATTGTTACTACCATTTATTAAAATCCCTAAACGCCCCGTAAGTTATTTACTTGAGCCGTTTTCAGTCGGCAGTTTGGCCTTTATGACCTCTTACTTTTAAAAAAAGGAGAAAATAACCTTATATTAAAATAGTGAATGCATTGTCACACAATTTAGATGCCTGGTCCTTTACTCAGTGGGCTTCATGTTACTGATCGCAAGGTCACCTGAGGGGGCCAACCACTGGTACAAACCAAGTTACAAGGATGTGTCTCATAACTTCTGAAACACACCTGTCCCTGGCCATCACGTGGGACATACCGGGAAGTGAACAATAGCCTGTCACACACCATTTCATTATTTCTGAGCTACACAATGCCAGCACTTGATACACTAGGGAGACAAAACCCAAGGCCATGGAAAGTCGGACCAGAGTGATTCACATTAAAAACAAAAACAGACAGTTTTCCCTCCTAGTTGGGGAACACATCAGTGGTGCAGGACATTCAACCTCGGACCTCTGGGTGACCATCCTGCAAGGCGAACTTCAGGACAAGCAGCAGCGAAAAGTGGCCGAGCAGAGTCTGATAGCTAATTTCGGTACCCATATGGAGGGCATCAACTGGGACCTTGGCTTCATGTCACAGTACAGGTGACCACCATTGCACAATACACACAGACACAGACACCACTACACACACACGCACTCCTATACCCAAACATACATACGGACACATGTACACAGACACACGAACAGACACTCCCACAGACACTTACAGACACCCACACTCACACAGGCATCCGCTCAGAGACTTAGACCACTGTAAACACGTGTACACACATATACACTCTCTCAGACACTCAGCCCCCCACTCCAGACACGCACACAGACTCCCACATTCACACATGCACCCTCTCAGACTTCAGACTACATCACTACGCACACATATACACTACATCACACTAAACTCTCAACCCACACAAACACGCACACACAAACAGACGACCTTAATGCACACATTTTGTGGGGTGAATTTGTACCTGCAGGGTGATATTGTACTTTGCTCAAAAACTGCATGAATTCATGTAAAACTGTTGTCTCACTTTTCAGATTAGAATCAATCTAAACATCATGGCATAGACAGAACACAAGGGGCCAACACCTTCAACATATTGTCTAGCTAACGTGTTGCTGGAAAAGCGCAGCAGGTCAGGCAGCATCCAAGGAACAGGAGAATCGACGTTTCGAGCATAAGCCCTTCTTCAGGAATGAGGCTGGTGTGCCAAGCAGGCTAAGATAAAACGTAGGGAGGAGCGTTGGGAATGTGACAGCTGCAAGGAGGTCAAGGTAAGGGTATTAGGCCAGACATTGGCCTATCGCAGCTACACTGGCACCACCCCCCACCTTTTCCTCTGCTACATCGATGACTGTATCGGCGCTACCTCGTGCTCCTACAAGGCGGTTGAACAGTTCATCCACTTTACTCACTTTCCACCTCAAATTCACCTGGACCGTCTCAGAATCCTCCCTCCCCTTCCTAGACCTCTCCATTTCTATCTCGGGCGACCGACTCAACACGGACATTTTCTATAAGCCGACCGACTCCCACAGCTACCTAGATTAGACCTCCTCCCACCCTAACAACTGTAAAAACTCCATCCCATATTCCCAATTCCTTCGCCTGGGCTGCAACTGCTCCCAGGAGGGCCAATTCCAATACCGAACAACCCAGATGGCCTCCTTCTTCAAAGACCGCATCTTCCCCTCAGACATGGTTGATGATGCTCTCCACCACATCTCCTCCACTTCCCGCGCCTCCGCCCTTGAACCCTGCCCCTCCAATCACCACCAGAACAGAACCCCATTGGTCCTCACTTACCACCCCACCAATCACCGGATACATCGGATCATCCTTCGTCATTTCCGCCACCTCCAACAGACCCCACCACCAAGGATATATTTCCTTCCCAACCCCTATCAGCGTTCCGGAAAGACCACTCCCTCGTCAGGTCCACACCCGGCACCAACCCAACCTCCAATCCAGGCACCTTCCCCTGCAACCACAAGAAATGCAAAATTTGCGCCCACACCTCCCCCCTCACTTCCCTCCAAGGCCCCAAGGGATCCTTCCATATCTGCTGCAAATTCACTTGCACCACCACACACATTTACTGCATCCGATGCACCCGATATGGCCTTCTCGAGTTTGGGGAGACAGGCCGCCTACTTGCGGAACGTTTCAGAGAACACCTCTGGGACACCCGCACTAACCAAACCAACCGCCCCGCGGCTGAACACTTCAACTCCCCCTCCCACTCCACCAAGGACATGCAGGTTCTTGGACTCCTCCATCGCCAGACCATGGCAACAAGACGCCTGTAGGAAGAGCACCTCATCTTCCGCCTAGGAACCCTCCAACCACAAGGGATGAATGCGGATTTCTCCACCTTCCTCATTTCCCCTCCACCCAACTTATCTCAATCCCAACCCTCAGATTCAGCACCACCTTCTTGACCTGCAATATTCTTCCCGACGTCTCCACCCCCGCCCTATCACCCTTACTTTAACCTCCTTCCACCTATCACATTCCCAACGCCCCTCCCCAAGTCCCTCCTCCCTACCTTTTATCTAGCCTACTTGGCACACCAGCCTCATTCCTGAAGGGCTTATGCCCGAAACGTCGATTCTCCTGCTCCTTGGATGCTGCTTGACCTGCTGTGCTTTACCAGCAACACATTTTTCAGTTCTGATTATAATAAATCCACATAGAGCTGAAAGCGGGCACTAAAATATGTCCCAAAATCTGGATATGGTAGCGTAGTGGGTAGTGTCCCTGCCTCTCAGTCAATGCTCTGAATTTAATCCAATTCCTGAACTTGTGTGGTAGTGTTCCTAGCTCTGGAATAGAAGGCCTGGATTCAAGTCCTGCCTATTGCAGAAGTATGTCACATCATGTCAGAACAGGCTTATGAGCAAACACACAGGAGAATAATGTTCCAGCTTTATGGGTATTGCTGAGTGATGCTAGCGTCCCTACCTCCGGGCACAAAGGTCTAGGTGTAAAGCCCACAGAAGTGTCTCAGGATACATCTGAACAAACTGATTAAAATGGATTTAGAATTGTGACCTGATGGAGAAGGAAGAGGTGTCAGTATTGAATTTCAGAATTTAGGCCCAGGATGACTGAAAGTACAGCCATTCGTGTTGATTGGAGGCACATTTCGCAGCAGTAAAGTTTTATAAAATCAGAATGGTCATGGACAGGGTGAGTAGTCACGGTTTTTTTTCCCTAGGTTAGGGGTGTCAAGAACATAGAACATAGAACAATACAGCACAGAACAGGCCCTTCGGCCCACAATGTTGTGCCGAACTTCTATCCTAGATTAAGCACCCATCCATGTACCTATCCAAATGCCGCTTAAAGGTAGCCAATGATTCTGACTCTACCACTCCCACGGGCAGCACATTTCATGCCCCCACCACTCTCTGGGTAAAGAACCCACCCCTGACATCTCCCCTATACCTTCCACCCTTCACCTTAAATTTATGTCCCCTTGTAACACTCTGTTGTACCCGGGGAAAAAGTCTGACTGTCTACTCTATCTATTCCTCTGATCATCTTATAAACCTCTATCAAGTCACCCCTCATCCATCGCCGTTCCAATGAGAAAAGGCCGAGAACACTCAACCTATCCTCGTACGACCTACTCTCCATTCCAGGCAACATCCTGGTAAATCTTCTGTGCACCCTCTCCAAAGCTTCCACATCTTTCCTAAAGTGAGGCGACCAGAACTGCACACAGTACTCCAAATGTGGCCTAACCAAGGTCCTGTACAGCTGCAACATCACTTCACGACTCTTGAATTCAATCCCTCTGCGAATGAACGATAATACTCCATAGGCCTTCTTACAAACTCTATCCACCTGAGTGGCAACCTTCAAAGATCTATGTACATAGACCCCAAGATCCCTCTGTTCCTCCACCTGACCAAGAACCCTACCATTAACCCTGTATTCCGCATTCTTATTTGTTCTTCCAAAATGGACAACCTCACACTTGGCAGGGTTGAACTCCATCTGCCACTCCTCAGCCCAGCTCTGCATCATATCTAAGTCCCTCTGCAGCCGACAACAGCCCTCCTCACTGTCCACAACTCCACCTATCTTTGTATCATCTGCAAATTTACTGACCCACCCTTCGACTCCCTCATCTAAGTCATGAATAAAAATTACAAACAGCAGAGGACCCGGAACTGATCCCTGCGGAACTCCACTTGTAACTGGGCTCCATGCTGAATATTTACCATCTACCACCACTCTGACTTCGACCGGTTAGCCAGTTTTCTATCCAATTGGCCAAATTTCCCTCTATCCCATGCCTCCTGACTTTCCACATAAGCCTACCATGGGGAACCTTATCAAATGCCTTACTAAAATCCATGTACATTACATCCACTGCTCTACCCTCATCCACATGCTTGGTCACCTCCTCGAAGAATTCAATAAGACTTGTAAGGCAAGACCTACCCTTCACAAATCCGTGCTGGCTGTCCCTCATCAAGCAGTGTCTTTCCAGATACTCGTAAATCCTATCCCTCAGTACCCTTTCCATTACTTTGCCTACCACAGAAGACTAACTGGCCTGTAATTCCCGGGGTTATCCCTATTCCCTTTTTTGAACAGGGGCACAACATTCGCTACTCTCCAGTCCCCTGGTACCACCCCCGTTGCCAGTGAAGACGAGAAGATCATTGCCAACGGTACTGCAATTTCCTCTTGCTTCCCACATAATCCTAGGATATATCCCGTCAGGCCCGGGGGACTTGTCTATCCTCAAGTTGTTCAAAATGTCCAACACATCTTCCTTCCTAACAGGTATCTCTTCTAGCTTATCAGTCCGTTTCACTCTTCAACAATACGGTCCCTCTCGTTCGTAAATACTGAAGAGAAGTACCTGTTCAAGACCTCTCCTATCTCTTCCGACTCAATACACAGTCTCCCAACACTGTCCTTGATCGGAACTACCCTCGTTCTCGTCATTCTCAGGTTTCCCACATACGCATAGAATGCCTTGGGGTTATCCTTGATCCTATCCGCCAAGGATTTTTCATGCCCTCTTAGCTCTCCTAATCCCTTTCTTCAGCTCCCTTCTGGCTATCCTGTATCCCTCCACTGCTCTGTCTGAACCCTGTTTCCTCAACCTTATGTAAGCCTCCTTCTTCCTCTTTACTAGACATTCAACCTCCCTCGTCAACCAAGGCTCCCTCACACGACCATTTCTTTCCTGCCTGATCGGTACATACATATCAAGGACACGTCGTATCTGCTCCTTGAAAAAGTTCCACATTTCCACCACATCCTTCCCTGACAGCCTATGCTCCCAACGTATGCTCCTCAAATCCTGTCTTACAGCATCGTAATTTCCCTT
Organism: Chiloscyllium punctatum; assembly: GCF_047496795.1. Taxonomy (NCBI): domain Eukaryota; kingdom Metazoa; phylum Chordata; class Chondrichthyes; order Orectolobiformes; family Hemiscylliidae; genus Chiloscyllium; species Chiloscyllium punctatum. The sequence goes on from NC_092762.1 coordinate 25,065,898, forward strand.
CCCCCAATTGTAAAAACTTCCTTGTTGTGCGCACCTATCTCTCTCCATAACAAAGGTGAAAGTCACAGAATTGTGGTCACCATCACCAAAATGTTCACCCACTAACAAGCCCACCACTTGTCCCGGTTCATTAACGAGTACCAAATCCAATATGGCCTCCCCTCTGGTTGGACAAATCTACATATTGCGTTAGAAAAGCTTCCTGGACACACTGCACAAACACCGCCCCATCCAATCTACTTGATCTAAAGAGCTTCCAATCAATATTTGGGAAGTTGAAGTCGCCCATGACTACGACCCTGTGGCTTCTGCACCTTTCCAAAATCTGTTTCCCAATCTGTTTCTCCACATCTCTGCTGCTATTGGGGGTCCTATAATAAACACCCAACAAGGTGACTGCACCTTTCCTATTTCTGACTTCAGCCCATACTACCTCCAGAGGCAGATCCCCTCAAACTTCCTTTCTGCAGCCGTTATACCATTTCTAATTAGCAATGCCACCCCCCCTCCTTTTTTACCACCCTCCCTAATCTTACTGAAACATCTGTAACCAGGAACCTCCAACAGCCATTCCTGTCCCTCATCTATCCACGTTTCCGTGATGGCCACAACATCGTAGTCCCAGGTACCGATCCACGCCTTAAGTTCACCCACCTTATTTCTGATACTCCTTGTGTTGAAGTATACGCACTTGAGCCCATCTCTGTGTCCGCAAGTAGTCCCTGTCAGTGCTACCTTCTCCACAGCCTCCCTACAGTCTTGGGCATCCTGACACACAGCTAGCTTACTTGCTGGACTACAAGTCCGGATCCCATCCCCCTGCCAAATTAGTTTAAACCCCCCCGAGGTGTGCTAGCAAACCTACCCCCCAGGATATTGGTGCCCTTCTGGTTCAGGTGCAACCCGTCCTGTTTATACAGGTCCCACCTTGCCCAGAATGCAGTCCAATTGTCCAAATATCTGAAGCCCTCCCTCCTACACCATCCTTGCAGCCACGTGTTCAACTGCACTCTCTCCCTATTCTTTGCCTCTCACGTGGCACCGGCAACAACCCAGAGATGACGACTGTCTGTCCTAGCTTTTAGCTTCCAGCCTCACTCCTTGAGCTCTTGAATGACCTCCCCACCCCTCTTCCTACCTCTGTCGTTGGTGCCAATGTGTACCACGACTTCTGGCTGCACACCCCCCTCCCTTAAGGATTCTGAAGACACGGTCCGAGACGTCTCGGACACTAGCACCCGGGAGGCAACAAACCATCCGAGAGTCTCGCCCATGTCCACAGAACAGCCTGTCCGTCCCTCTAACTAGAGAGTCTCCTATAACTAGCGCTCTCCTCTTCTCCCCCTTTCCCTTCTGAATCTCAGAGCCACAGACCCCATCACTGCAGCTTACACCTGCAAGGCTGTCCCCCCCAACAGTTAACAAAGCTGTATACTTATTTTTTAGGGGAACGACCACAGGGGAACCCTGCACTGCCTGCTTCTTCCCCTTCCCACCTCTGTTACCCAGCTACCTCTGTTCTCCGGCGTAACTATGTCCCTGTAGCTTCTATCGATCACCCTCTCAAATAATCCTCAGCTCATCCAGCTCCAGTTCCAGTTCCCTAACTCGTTCGGTGAGGATCAGGATCTGACTGCATTGCCTGCACACGAAGTCGGCAGGAGTATCGGTGGTCACCCCTACCTCAAACATCCTGCAGGAGGAACATTCCACCGCCTGCGCTGCCATGACTGTACACTGTCTCCAAAAACAAGAACACTGAGTCAATAACCTGTGGACTTTAAAGTTAGGTTAGAGGAGGAGGGTGGGAGGGAGGCCCTACGATAGTAGGACCTGGGGTCTAGAACACACCCACTCAAATACTAATCACTTGCCTTCCCGCCCAGCTATGCGCTCCAACCTCACTTCCGCTGCCCGCTACAGGTAAGTAATTTTGAAACAAACTGTCTTACCTTAGCTGTAGTCTCCCGGGTTCGTTTTTCCTCGGCCGCTGCTCCCACTCAAATGCTACGATAGAGGATTGGTTGAAAGTGAGAGGGGAAAAGTTTTGATGAGGCCTAAAGGGCACCATTTCACACAGAGGGTGGTGTGCGTATGGAATGAGCTGCCAGAGGAAGTGGTGGAGGCTGGTACAACTGCAGCATGTAAAAGGCATCTGGATGCTGACAGACCTGGTGAACTTTTCCAGCAATTTCTGTATTTCTTTAAAAAATGCATTCAGTTTAACACAGGCATTCTGAATAAATTAAACATTTTATTTTTTAATGACGAAGGGCCATGTAAACATATTTCAAATCAAACGAGACCATTTTCAGCTCAGGGTATAGCTCTGTGTATGACAGCAGCAATGATGCACCTACATGGAACAGGGAATGTGATGGAGACATAGTTTGGACAATGTACAAGGAGACCTCACATGGTCCAGTTTGGGAGAGGATGACATTACTGTGTGATTCAACTCAGAGAGGGAGAAAATGTAATCTGCCCGAGAAGGAATGGCCTAGTGCACTCTCTCTCCTTCATTATTCCTCATCACAGCAATGTGTGCGAGCTAAAAAAAAAAACCTCTACAGTCATCGTTACCATTCTTATTTTTAAGGAATCCCTGCAGTGTTGACACAGGCCCTTCGACCCAACAAGTCCATACCAACCTTCCCAACCCATTTCCCTATACTTACCCCTGACTAATTCACCTAACCTAGAAATCCCTGAACACTACAGACAATTTAGCATGACCAATCCACCTAACGTACACAGTTTGTGGTAGGAAACTGGATCACCCATTAGAAGCTCACACAGAAAAGTGGAGAATGTGTAAACTCCACAGAGACAGTGACCCAAGGCTGGAATCGACCCCAAGTCCCTGGTGCTGTGAGGCAGCAGTGCTCACCACCGTGCTGCCCTTTGGGTGCTCACTGACCAGAATTCACTGGAATCTCCTCTCTGCCTAAAGCAAAAGAAATTAAGCCAAATCCAACTGTCCCAGGATGGAATCCCATTGCTAGCAGCTGTGTGAGCACAATACCTTCAGAAACAGAATAGCGTTTTGGACAATCTCACAATTTTCCCTTTAGTCATGAGTTCCAATAATATCTGAACAGAGTTCTTTCAAGTTAAAAGTGTGTGTGTGTGTGTGTGTGTGTGTGTGTGTGTGTGTGTGTGTGTGTGTGTGTGTGTGTGTGTGTGTGTGTTTAGAAAGGGAAATATTGATTATATACTTGCAATACCCAAACCGTTTACCATTCATCTTTCCATCACAGTTTGAGTTACATTGCTCTGGATCATAAATGTGCTATTTGAGCAGATTAAAGAAACGAGCCTGACTTGTTCCTAAAACTGACCCTGACCCAATCTGAGACCGATATGATCGGCCATATCACAAACCTGGTGACATTTAACATTTGTTGGGAGCAGTGGAGGAGTGGGACTAGAAAAGGAAACAGTGACCCCAAAACCCGTGAACTATAGACCACTGAGCCTGATGTCAGCGGTGGGAAAGTTGTTGGAGGGGATTCTGAGGGATAGCATTTACAAACATTTGGGAAGCCAAGGGCTGATCGGGGGAGACAACGTGGCTTTCTGCATGGGAAATCATGTCTCATTAATTTGGTTGAGTTTTTTGAAGAGATAACAAAGAAGATTGATGAAGACAGTTTGGTAGACATTGTCTATATGGACTTCAGCAATGTGTTCATTTAAAGAACAAAGAGCAAAGAAAATCTACAGCCCAGAAACAGGCCCTTCAGCCCTCCAAGCCTGAGCCGATCCAAATGTACTGTCTAAATCTGTCGCCCAATCCCTAACCATCTGTATTCCCTCTGCTCCCCACCTACTCATGCATCTGTCCAGACGCATCTTAAATGAATCTACCGTGCCTGCCTCTACCACCTCTGCTAGCAACGTCTTCCAAACGCCCACCACCCTCTGTGTGAAGTACTTACCGCGTGTATCCTCCTTAAACATTCCACTTCTCACTTTGAAAGCACGACCTCTCGTTATTGAATCCTACAACCTGGGAAAAAGCTTGTCTCGTTCCACACTGATTCCTGAAGAAGGGCTTATGCCCGAAACGTTGATTCACTTGCTCCTCGGATGCTGCCTGGCCTGCTGTGTTTTTCCAGCACCACATTTTTCAATTCTGTCCACCCTGTCTATACCCTTCATGATTTTGCAAACCTCAATCAGGTCCCCCCTCAATGTCCTTTTTTCTAGTGAAAGTAAACCTAACCTACTAGGCCTCTCTTCATAGCGAGTATTTCATTCTGATTGGTATACAGATTAGTAAGGTTCGGTCACATGGGATACAAGGAAGCTAGTCACAATTGGCTTGAAGGAAGAGGGGTATTTTTCAGACTAGAGGCTTGTGAGCAGCAGTGTGCTGTAAGAATCAGTACTGAGTTCACTGCATTTCATCATTTATGTCAGGGTTTTAGATGTGAATATTGGGGCCATAGTTAGTAAGTTTACAGATTACATCAGAAAGGTGGTGTAGTAGATTATCTCAGAGTATAACGAGACCACAATTAGATGGAACAAAGGGGCAAGGAGTGACAGATGAAGCTTAATTTAGATAAATACGAGGTTTTTCAGTTTGGGAAGGCAAATCATGGCAGAAATTATACACTGATGTTAAGGTCCTGGAGAGTGTTGTGGAACAAAGGGGCATAGGGCTGCAGGTACATTGTTCCTTGAAAGTGGAGTCGCAGGTGGACAATGTGGGACAGAACACATTTGGCACATTTGCCTTAATCAGTAGGAGCATTGAGTATAGGAGTTGTGGTGGCATGTTGTATCTGTACAGGATGTTGGTGAGGCTGCTTTAAGAATACTACGTACAACTCATTGTCTGCAGAAATGATTTAGACATCAATGTTCCAGGACTGGAAGTTTGAGCTTCGTGGAGAGGTTAATTAGGTTGAGGTGCTTTCTACTGGAGTGTCAGAGGCTGAGGGGTGACATTATAGAGGTTCACAAAATCAGCAATGGCATGGATATTCTAAACAGCAACGTTCTTCTCCCCAGTGTAGGGGAATGCAGAACAAGAGGGCATAGGTTGGAGGAGAAAGGGCGAATGATTTCGAAGGGACCTGAAGATAAATGTTTCACACAGAGAGTGGTGTGTGTACAGAAAGTGCTGTCAGAGGAAGTGGTGAAAGCGGTTACAATCGCACATTTAAAAAGTATCTGAAAGAAGTGGGATATTGGTCAAATGCTGGCAAATGGGACTGGATCAGATTTGATATCTGATCGGAGTGAACAGGTTGGACTAACGGGTCTGTTTCCATTCTGCATGACTCTCTGATTCGATAAGAAGGATGACGAATAATTCTGAAAGGCCCTTTCAAGTCGGAATCCTCTTCACTGGAAGTTTATTGTGCCTCCATGCTCACATTGATTGAAAGCTGCATTAGTTAAATATTTGACAGAAGTGTGAGTCATGCATAATGGGATATAGACAGGGAAGTGGGGCTGAGACCCCAACCTGATCAGCCAAATCTTAGTGCCTGGTGGAGAAGGCTCAAAGTATCTAATGACCCACTCCTCCTCCTCAGTCCCATGTTTCTGTGTTCCATTCAGCCCATCAAACCTGCGAGACAGGAGCAGTTCGATGCTACTTACTCCTATAAACTGGTGTGCAGAAACACAGACAATTCAGCCCTTCAAAACTGTCCCACACGCTTTGAGGTGATTTGGGAAGTATAATTGGAAAATCCAGGCACGGGTATGAAAGAGGCCCCTCATCTCTCTTTACAGAGCTTCCCCAATCTGCAACTTGTGCTTCATTTGTTGGTCATGTTTAGACCCAAGTTCACTGAGAATACAGCCCCCATACCTCACCCAGAGATGGCTCACAGAATCCTCTGGTCTCCCTGACTGCAATATGCAACAACAGATCATTCATGAAAATAACACCCACTAACACTCCAATAACAGAATGGGAGAACATCAGAAACAGGGGCAGGTCGTTCACTCCCCAAACCTGCCTTGCCCTTCACTAAGATCATGACTGATCTGCTCTTGGCCTCAAATCCTTTTTCATACCCAATTCTTCATAGCCCTCAACTCTCTGACAGGTCAATATCCATCTAGCTCCTCTTCAAATACTTTCAGTCATCTAGCTCCCCAACACTCTTGAGAAGAGAAATCCTGACATTCAATACCACCTGTTTGAAGAAAATACTTGCTGCTCCTATATAATGGTTTATTGATGTGAACAAAAGAGGTTGAGACAAGGGATCAGGTAAAAATGACTGGCCCTGATATCAAGGCAGTGGTTAACTTCTGTTGACATAAAGGAGCTTAACAAAACTGAACTTAATGGGAATCAGAGTAAACTCTCCAGTGTTTGGTGTCAAACATGGCACAAAGGAAGATGTTCATCATCTCAGTCCTGGGTCAGTTCAGTGGGACATCCTCAGGGTAGCTTTCTCTTCACAAACATCTTCAACTGCTTCATTAATGTCTCCCCACCCCCACCCTCCCCACCATAAGATCAGAAGTGGGGATGGTCACTGAAGATTCCACAATGTTCAGAATATTTTGTCCCCCCTCATCTCCTGAGTTGGTCTGTGTCCGTGTGTAGCAGGTCCCAGACACACTCAGGCTTGTGCTGTTAAAGTGTCGGTAACATTCATGTAACAGCACTGCCTGGCACTGCACATTGCCACAGTTAAACAAGAGTTCAGTCAGCACCTCACTTTGGTTTCACAGGAATATGAGGAAGCCATTCAGCCCATTGACACTATTGGAGATGAACAGGGATAGCCCATTCAGTGCCTCCAGCCGATTACTCAGGAAGAGAAGGAGTCTAGTGTGATGGACCACTAGAGCCCCTCGAAAATATTTGAAGGCAGTAGCGTAGACTCTAATGTTTTCTTATTTTAAAGGGAATGTAAAGTGTCTGTTCCAGATGCAATGTGGCAGCATCAAGAGAAAATTCAGAGAGAGTAGCAGTCAGGAGACATTCCCCAAAGCTTCCAACTCTGTGGAGACCCCAATAGTTTCTGATGTTACTGAGAAACCAAAACCCAGAGATCCTAACCTGTGAGAGCTGGCCACACTCATTCAGGCTGCATTAAAATTAACCTAAGGCCTCCCGGAGCTGTTACTCAAGTGGTCTTAACTATCCAGCTTGGTAACGATCGTTCAATCTCTCTCATAAAAGAAACCCGGACAAAATAACCTCTTCAAGCTGCAGCATCATCAGACTTGTCAGTACATCGACCTGTCAAACAGGAACCAGGGGTAACCCAGTCAGGCCCTTGGCCTTGTCCAATCGGACGAGGAAGATGCCAATCAGCCCCTTGAGTCACTTATACAGGAACAGCAGGAGGCCATTCCCGCCTAAATGCACTTACACGGGGGCAGAATGTGGTAATTGATGCTGCTTCCTGATTAATGTCTTAATTTAAAACGTCGATTCTCCTGCTTCTCGGATGCTGCCTGACCTGCTGTGTTTTTCCAGCAATCAACGCTCTACTCTGATCTCCAGCATCGGCAGTCCTCACTGTCTCCAGATTGATGCTCTAACATGATGAACAATTGGAGCAGAGGCTGCACAGACAGACTGTTCCACGTTGTTCCTCCTGGCTCCGTTGCTCATGATACACATGTAGGACTTTCACATGGTGAGGAGGGAAGCCATATGTCTTGTATGAAATCTCAAGAAGGCACCTTCCATCTCCGAGAAGCCAGCCTGGTGTTCTCTATGTAAGGTGGAAGCAGGTGGGAATGGCTACCTGTTTCAGATGGAAGGTATTGTGGCTGCTCTTGGGGATTGTGAACAACCTGGCGTTCAGTACAGGGTTCACACGCCGACTGCACAATAACGTGGGGAGCGTTAGTAAAGGCATATAAACTATTCGGAAAGCCATGTTAGATTGATGAATCTCGAAGTTCAAATAATGGTGATCTTGCTCGTGTTGATCTTGTCTAGTGCACGTCCTGTTCAGTGTAACCTGTATGCCTTACTCGGTCCAAGTCTATTTCCACCCTATGATCTGTCTGGCCATGCTTACTATGACCTGCCCCCACGCTCATAAACAAAGTGTTTCCCTGTACTGAGGTACATGTGACAATAAATCACACCAATCAATCCTGGGTAAAGTATGGAATTTCTCACACTACCAATGTGTCTTTTGGAAATAAGTGATCGCTGCCACTCCTCGTGTTTCAGCGTCACTATTTCTTCATCTCTCACAGCTCTACAGGTTAAACACTTAGTTTCTTTACTCTATCCTCATGTTACCATCACCCGTGTCTGTGGTAAGAAGATCATTCCTTACAAAGGACATCAAATCTGTAGAGAGTGCCCCAAATGCTCTCTCAGCAAGGCTCTACAACAGCAGGAAGATGGCTTTACTTATGTACTCGAATCATCTTACAATGAAGGACAGCATACCATTGACTGCACCCATGACTTACACAGGGTATGATTCGGAACAGTCAGCATCGACTTGTGAGTGGGAGATCATGCTTCCCAAATTTGTTTGCATTCTTTGATGAAGTGACCAGGAAGGTTGATGAGGACAGAGCGGTAGACATAGTCTATATGGATTTCAGTAAGGCCTTTGATAAGGTCCCACACGCCAGGCTGCTCTGGAAGGGGACACCACGTGGAATGCTGGGGAACTGGCAAATTGGATACACAGTTGGTTTGATGGTAGAAGGCAGTGAGGGTTTAGTGGAAGGATACTTATCAGACTGGAGGCTGAGTCCATAGCTGTTTGTTATCTATGAATTAGTTGAGAATGTACAAGGCATGATTAGTAAGTTTGCAGATGACACTAAAATAAGTGTGAGCATGATCAGTGAGGAAGTTTATCAGAAATTGCAGCAGGACCTTAATCAGGTGGAGAAATGGGCAGAGAAACGGCAAATGGAATTTAATATAGATGTGTGATGTCTTACATTTTGGGAACTCAAATCAAGGTAGGAGTCTCATGGTGAATGGGAGGATCTTCACGTGTGTAGTGGGCAGAGAGACCTTGGTGTTCAGGTGCACGGTTCTCTGAGAGTGGAGTCACAGGTAGGCAGGGCAGTGAAGAAGGCTTTTCGCACACAGGCCTTCATCAGGTAGGACATTGAGTGTAGAAGTTGGGAATTTATGTTGCAGTTACACAGGACTTTGGTAAGGCTGCACTGAGAGTATTGTGTTCAGTTTTGTCAATTGTTACCGGGAGGATGTTATTAAATTAGAAAGTGCAGAAGAAATTTTCAAGGATGTTGCCAGGACCCAATGGTCAGAGTTATAGGGAGAGGTTGGACAAGCTAGGACCTTTTCTTTAGCATGTAGGAGACTGAGGGAGTCCTTATAGAGCTGAATAAGATCATGATGGTAGGGTTAATGCTCTCAGTCTTTTTCCAAGGTTTAGAGAATCGAGGACGAGAGAGGATCAGTTTAAGATTAAAGGGGAAGGAATAAAAGGGAACCTGAGGGGCCACTTCTTTACACAGAGGGCTGGTACGTGGATGAGCTGCCAGCAGATATGGTTGAGGGGGTTACATTAACAACATTTCAAAAGCATTTGGATAAATATGTGGATAGGAAAGGACTGGAAGGATATGGGCCAACTGCAGGGAATTGGGGTTAGCGTGGATGGACATTTACAACGTAGAGTCGAAACCCCTCTGTTAATTAAAACCAAACACCCAGAAAAGCTGGCCTCACCTCGTCGTCTATTAAAATATGAGCGACACAGATCTTCTACATTCCACTATTTAAACAAAAATTACCAAGTTAGTTTCTTAACTTTAATAGTGAACACTAAACAACAGCTATTCACAAATACAAGCCCCTCTTTTCTTAGCTCCTTACTATCTGACTCCGATTCTGGAAAAATATTCTGTTCCAAAAGCCCACATATTAAACATTACAATCTCAAGACCACACAGTCTCGATCTTCCCCACTGTGTTCACCCTTTCAGCTGCTGATCTCCCTGGGTCATGTTTTTATTGCAAGTAGGTTTACATGACCATGTATCTTTGATAGAGAGTGTTTGAGATGGTCAGTTAGCACTCCTGCTGTACAGCAGTTACTCTGCTGTTGGATGGCAGCGAATCTCCCTCTAGTGTTCAAATGCTGGGTTTATCTACTCCCCATGATACAACAATTCGCATAATTTGATTGCTTTCCAGGTGTCCAAACAATAATATTCAAGTTCCGTTGGCTTCTGGTATCCTGAACGTTATTTAAAATCGTTGGTTGTGTTTGAATTGTTGTCAAAACAGCAACCAAAACTCAGGTCTCCATTTCACAGCTAATTGTGACATATGGAACAATCTGACATTTAGCTGGCATCTGTAGGGTACTTTCTATTCAACAAAACCCGTTCTGTCTTAACGTGACCTGACATGCTTTCGGCTTCATAAGACCTCCCTCCTTCAGAAAACAAAACAACCATCAGAATGAAAAGATGGCTTCGTTTCTTTTCCTCTAATCCTTAATCCCATTATTATGAAATACAAAAGTATTAATCTCAATTATGTCATTCATATTAATTTTGTACACCTATTTAAACCGGAATAAGTCAAATCGTACCTAAACTTTTTCCTTTAAATCCGCGATAACACATCTGCTATCACATTTTAGGACCCACAGCATGTACATTTTGTAAGTTTTAAGTTGGTGTGATAATACTCCAATGAAATACTCTCATATTCTGGTCTTTAAATATTCCAAAAAACGTGAGAGGTTTGTCGTTGTCCACAAACATCTCCGACAATTTATTTGTCACATAAACATTAAAATATTGTCAGGTCAGTGCAAAACTTAATCATTCTATTTCAATAATGGAGAATGTTGTATTTTACTTTCTGGTGGATATTGCGTTTTTCGACAGGTAGCCAATTAGCCATTCAAATCTATCATAACCTTTCTGTATCAATACATCTCCAACCGCGATATCCCTAGAAGCAAATAGAATTTTCAAAGGGTTTCAGAATATTTGGTATAGCTAAAACTGGTGCGGTGATTAATCCTGCTTTAAAATTCTCAAATACCTCCTGGCATTGTTCTGTCCACCACAATTCTGTTTCCTTCTTTACTAAGTCCATCAGTGGTGCCAATACGCTGCTGAAGTCTGGAACAAACTTCCGATAGAATCCAATCAGTTCCAAAAATTGAGGCACCTCTTTCTTCGAGGTCGTGAAAATTCCTCAAAACCCTTTGTCTTTGTGTTCCATGGGGTCAACCTTCCATATCCAATGTAATGTCTCAAGAACGTCACCTCTGCCTTCGTGAATTCTGTATTCTTTAAGTTTATTACCAAGTTTGCTTCTTGTAATCGTTCAACATGCTCTGCCTACTGTAAAATGTGAGCTTTCAATCACTTGCTAAACGTCACTACATCATACAGATAAACTGCACAATTTGTTCATCTGATCATACCTCTGTTCCTGTATCACTAAACCTGGCTTTGAAGGGAATTGCTATCACTGGTGGCAATACTAATACGTCATCCCCACAGGAAATCGTCAAAATTTCAGAGTTTTTATCTGCCACGTGCTTCATTCTATGCTGAGCCCTTCAGGTGCTGTTTAGCGAACTCACCTACTCCATCTAATCTCTCCCTCACCTCACATACATAATCCGAGTGTGAGATCTCTGACTTCGGTCCTGTCAATTTATATTCAATTAATTCCAAAGGACCTCTCACTTCAAATATTAAATCAAAGGAAGTAAACTGAGTAGATTTATTTCTGGCAAATAATTTTTGTCTAATGGCAATCAATTTAATGAGACACCTTCATTCCAATCATTCCGGTAATCCTGACAGTACACTGTTAATATGGTCTTCAGCGTCTGATGCTAACTTTCCAAGGCTCCCTGGGATTCAGGATGGAACGCCCTTGATTTAAACTGCTGTATGCCAAAGCTATCCATGACTTCCTTAAACAGCTGATTGGTAAAATGAGACCTTGGTCTGAGTGAATCTCTCTGCGGAGCCCACAGTGAGTAAAGAAAGCTATCAACTCCTCCACCTCCCTTTTTACCTTAACACTCCATAATAGAATTGCCTCTGGAAATCTGGTAGACACATCCATTATGGTGAGCAAATATGAGTTTCCACTTTTATTTTAGATAGGGGAGCTACACAACTCATCATAACCTACGTGAAATGTTCTTCGAATGCAGGAATTGGTAACAAAGGTTCTGGCTTTATTACTGCCTGTGACTTACCTACCATTTAGAATGTTTGACATGTACGTCAAAAAATAACCACGTCCTTGTGCATTCCAGGCCACTAGAAATGCCTCTGTACCTTAGCCTGAGTATTCTGTACACCTAAGTGACCCCTGCAGTTAGTTTATGTGCTACCTGTAACACTGTACGCTACCTCTTAAATAATCTGGTGCACTTCAGCCCATTTCCCTTCTGCACGAACCTATCGTGGTCTCTATTTTAATTTTCGCATTCTATCTTTAAGTTAACAACGTTCGACAATATATTTTGATTCCTTTTCCGTGTGTGTGCATGTGTATGTGTGTGTGAATGTGTGTGTATATATCTGTTGTAAGTCCATTAGCCTTTCAGGACTATACACCCCTGCCTGACATTTTGCCCGTTCAGGTTTTTCCTGCACCGTGACATCAAACAGGGGGTCAGTTCACTGCACATCAACTCCTTTGGCTTTTTATTACGGTTTTCCTTCCTGCTCTAACTTATGACAGTGGAATCTTGTTACTATACAGTCTGGAAAAACCCTGGGTATTTTTCTTTTAACTCCCCAATTCCCTCGTTTTCCTTTTGCCTTCTCCAACACAAGGGGTGCCACTCCCACCTTGGATCCTGTTAAATCGTTCACAAGACTAAACTATATTCCTGGAAATGACACTCTGTTACTCACTGTTACTGTTACTTCCCCAACCTTGATTTGGCATTCCATCCTGATGTTACACAAGGGAATACTTAATTTCTAACCCCATTCCACAAATTGTTACGATCTTGATTAATATGTCAGAAAGAGTGAAAATACTTACATCTCTCACTATTAGAAGCGGAGAGAAAGTGAGGGCTGCAGATGCTGGAGGTGAGAGCTGAAAAGTGTGGGGCTGGAAAAGCATAGCCAACCAGGCAGCATCTGAGGGGCAGAAGAGTTGACGTTTCAGGCATAAATTCTTCATCAGGAAAGTGGGAGGTGGGGTAAGGGAGGGGGAAGGGAGCCGAGAAATTAATAGGAGAGTGGGAGTGGAGCTGGGTGTAAGATAGAACATAGAACATAGAAGAATACAGCGCAGTACAGGCCCTTCGGCCCTCGATGTTGCGCCGATCAAAGCCCACCTAACCTACACTAACCCACTATCCTCCATATACCTATCGAATGCCCGCTTAAATACCCATAAAGAGGGAGAGTCCACCACTGCTACTGGCAGGGCATTCCATGAAATTACGACTCGCTGAGTGAAGAACCTATCCCTAACATCATTCCTATATCTACTCCCCTTAATTAAAAGCTATGCCCCCTTGTAATAGCTGACTCCATACGTGGAAAAAGGTTCTCACTGTCAACCCTATCTAACCCTCTAATCATCTTGTACACAGCTTGGAAGGTGATAGGTAGACGCAGGTGGGGTGTGATGGTGATAGGACGGAGAGAAGGGTGTTGTGGATAGGTGGTAGGACAACTAGAACCCTCATCAACGTTGACTTCACCAAATTCTAAATCTCCCCTCCCCCAACCTCTGCCAGATTGAACCATTCAACCTAGCACTGCCCTCTTGAACCACCCTAACTGGCCAGCTTCCTTCCCACCGACCGACTCCACCCTACCAATTGACATATCACTATTACTCCCACCTTCATCTTCTTATCGCCTTCCCAGTGACCCTCCCACCAGCCCAGCTACTACCCTCATATTTATCTTTCAGCCCCATTGTCCCCCCACGCCATTCCTGACAATCGGTTTATGCCTGATATTCGATTGTTCTGCTTTTGCGATGCTGCCAGATCATTTGTGCTTTTCTGGCGCCTCACTTCTCAACTATTAGAGACTGAGCAGATCCCATATCTCACAAAATTATAACTTCTTGTCCTTCTCCCCCTGATCTTTCTAAGTAAACTTTATCTACTGAGGCGAATTCTTTCAGAGATCAGGTACCGACTCCATACCCAGACCCTGTCTCGGCTGTGCACTCTTCTGCAGCTCCTCGCACTACTTGGGGTCTCCTTTACCAGTTTCACAAATGCAACTGGCTTAACCTCTTCTACCGTATCTTTCCCCAAAGTGCCTTCCTTCAACGACCATCACAGTGTGTCCCAGCTTACTTCAATGAAAGCACCTTTTCCCAGTGCCCTTCTTAAACCATCAGCACTGTCATTTTATGTGTTCCACGCCCTTATACTGAGAACCTGCTATTTCTGCCGCGCTTCTCGCTTCTTGAAATTTCTGTTCGTGCACATGGATTCTTACCGTCTCTGGAAGTGAGTCTTTCAACTTCTTCAGCAGATTAATCTCCCTTCGAGCCTCACAGGTCTTATCTATTTTTAAGTCCAGCACCCATCTATCAAAATGACTGTAGTTAATTATTTCAAACTTAACATAAGTCTGACCTGGTTCCGTCTCTATTTTTATGAACCTCTGTCTATATGCTTCTGGTACCAATTCATAACCAATCAAAATAACCAATTTAACATCTGCATAATCTCTTGATCCCTCATCTGACAGCGCTGCACATACCTCATCAGCTGTGCCCACCAGCTTTGTCTGAACGAGCATTACCCACAAATTCACTGGACACGTCATCAGCCGAGTCATTTTTTTCAAATGAAATAAAAAAAGGTTTTGACATTTTTCTCACCGAAATATGGCAAGTAACTAACCTAGTTGTATGCATCCCTACGTTCTCCCTTCATCTCCATCCTGTTAATTTAACTTTCTTGTCTAATTCCCAACTTATGAATCTCAAATTCTCTCTCTCTTTCTTTTTCCTCTCCTTCACTTTTTTCCTCTCTCTGTTTCCGTCTTTCTTTATCTTCTAACTTCAGTTGCCATATTTGCAATTTAAATTTTATCTAACTCGACTGCACTTGTCTGTTTCTCTGATACATCAAAGTGCTTGACCAACTCCATTACAATTTCAGCTTTCCTTTTGTCCCTAGTTAAACCCAATTCCAACCTATTTGCTAATTCTAAAAAATGTCCTCCTTTTGTCTTTCTAAACTTTCTTGGCAAATTTGGGAACCTCTTTAGTAATGTTAAAAGCCTTTTCCCTCACTTTTAATTTAAACCACCACCAGTAAACAAAATTAAAAAGATTTTCCGACCAGTTTTATTTGAAGATCTAGGTCACTAATTGCAACGTGTTGGAATTTGCTGGGACATTTTGTACCCGAAATCTGTTCAAATCTGTCCAAGTCCCATACGGCAGGGCCCCAAACTGTGGAGACATCTAAGTCGAGCACTTCTGTTAATTAAAACCACAAACTTAAAAAGCTCACCTCACCTCGTAATCTGTTAATACAGAAGTGACAAAGAACTCCCAAGTTCCACTAATACAAGAAAAATTAACAGTTTGTATGTATGAATGTTAGCTCGCTGTGCTTGAAGGTTTGTTTTCTGACGATTCGACATTATGACTAGGTAACATCATCAGTGAGAGTCTCTGCTGAAGTGCTGGTGGTATGTTGCACCTCTCTATTTATAGGTCTTGGGTTCTTAAGATGGGGGATGTCATTTCCAGTTCTTTTGTTTTACAAGAGAAGGTATTTAGGATCTAAATTGCTGTGTTTATTGACAGACTTCTGGTCAGAATGGCATTCCTCTAAGAACGTCATTGCGTGTCTTAGTATGTGTGTGCTTTGTCCCAATCAAAGTCGTGCCCTTCTTTGCCTGTATGTATGGAACATAGTGATAATGGGTCATGTCTTTTGGTGGCCAGTTGTTGTTCATGTATCCTGGTAACACAACAACAGGACCAATTCAATGGCGGAAGAATGATTTAATACACACTGTTTAAATAATGTGTGTGTGCAGATAAATAACATTTTTCATATGTGCACAACACATTCTAAATGAGCAACGGAGACACAGTTAACAAAAAGTGATGCATATGATGTATAAAATTTATAAAACATGAAAACATCATTTGATTCTCATCTAAAATGATATGCTCCCCTTCCCTCAATGTTCCCTGTTTTTCTGGAATTCTCCACTCCAATCTCTCATTCTGATCAGGATGTGTTATAAATTCTTGCTTCTGGTGTCCCAACTTATTTCAGTTAATCCCCTTTCTACCAGAATTCAATATATTGGCCTGTTGGATACTTTCCAAAGATAGTGTCTGTCATATTATTGAAGATAAAGATTCTGGCATCAGACTCAGCATTTGAACATATTGCTCTGTTGTACATGCACTATACAAAGGACCACAGCACACAGGAATTGCCAAAACATTGAGGGATGTGCATCTACTTCTTTCGATGATCTAGTTTTCTCATTTTTCATATTTCCTCATCTATGTTGTCTCGCTCTTTCTCTCTTTGTATCTAGTTAAGAAATTTACCAATTATTTTTTGCGTCTCCTCTCTCAAAGCTCCTTCTTTTGGTTTATATCTATTGGTCTCTTCTTGATGTAATGTGATTATAATTGAACAATGTAACTACAATGACATGTGGGAGGAGCTGGCCAGAGTTAATTGGAAGGGGAGCCGAGCAGGGCAGACCATGGAACAGCAAAAGCAGGAATTTCTGGGGATATTTCGGAGGATATCAGAAATTATCCCAAAGTTGATGAAACGTACTCATGGCAGGACAAGGCAACCATGAGTAATACGGCATCAAACCAAAAGAGGAAACATACAATGTGGTGAAAATGATTGGGAATCCAGAGAATTCATTGGCTCGGAAACTACATATGGCTGGCATCACTGATATTACAGAGCTCTTAATCATGGTCAGGGAGAGAAACAGAGGAAACTCATTCACTTTAAACACAGAAGATGGTATTACTCAAGGAAAAAGATTCAGATGAATTAAACAATTGATTAAAAAAAGTTATTTGGTTTTGCAGAATGTGTCAGATTGAAAGCATGACCCGGGAAAGACCCTCAGCAGAATGAGAATATGAAAATGGAAGTGTTACCACACCAGAAACCAGAGTAGGTCACTGAGTACATGACTGATGGGTGAACGGGTCTCGATGTGAACTAAGGGACAGACAGCAGAATTGCATTGCAGATATTGCAGCTGAAAACTGCGTATCGTATTTATGTGGTGCTGTAGACTACAGCAGCAGGAGAAGCAGAACAGCATTCAACCACAACCTGTAACTTTTAGCCTCGAATAATTTCCTCAGTCTGCCATTACCTTCAATACGATCTATGTTTCAGTAATGACTGTGAGTGAACATGACCGGGTGACAACCACGTGAACCTAAACCTGATGCTAACCCATTAAAGCTACCACTCTTGACAAACAGATCTGATCGAAGCTCCGCAATCCTATCACATTCTGTCATAAATGGTGATGGATGATTAAACAAATGACGGAGGAAAGGGCTCCACGAATATCCCCATCCTAAATAATTGAACAGTCCTGTACATCAGTGTAAAAGACTA
Organism: Chiloscyllium punctatum; assembly: GCF_047496795.1. Classification (NCBI taxonomy): domain Eukaryota; kingdom Metazoa; phylum Chordata; class Chondrichthyes; order Orectolobiformes; family Hemiscylliidae; genus Chiloscyllium; species Chiloscyllium punctatum. Next base: position 25,083,456 of record NC_092762.1, read on the forward strand.
GGACGTGGTATCTGCACCACCCTCAGCCAGAAGTGTGGAGTTGATGATCCACCTCACCCTCGCCATGATACCCACAGAATCACAGATGCCAGTCTTCAACCAATTCAATTTGCTGTACGTGACATGAAGAAACAGCTGAACACAGTACGTACGAAAAAGGCAATGGTCCCTGACACCAATCTTGTAATAGGACTGAAGACTTGTGCTGCACAATAAGCCGTGTCCCTGGGGAAGGTGTTTCATTCCAGCTCCAACTCTGACATCTCCCTGGTAATGTGGAAAATTACTCAACTATGTCCAGTTCCTAAAAGGATTATAATTACAATCTGACCAGTTACCTCCCCCTCAGTCCCACCTCGACAGTCAAATTGGTGGGAGTTCTTTTTGACAGAGTTATCAAACAGCACAGAAATAACCTGCTCGGTATGATTTCAGATAGGTCCCCATGTGGAGATGGTGCTGCTGTGGAAAGGTCACTGGATTACGAATCCAGACCTGGCTAATGCTCTGGCAGCTGGTGTAAGTTAAACACAATTGACAAAATATTAAGATGCAAAATCTGGTGTCCGTAAATAGTGACCTTCAAGCTAATGTCGATTGTACACACCAATTTGCTTCACAAATGTCCTTTCAGAAAGTTAATCTCCCGTGCTTTCCTGGTCTGGCCTAAACGTGACTGCAGACACAGAGAATGTGATACACTCTTCAATGGTCTCTGAATCCACCAAACAAGACATTCTATTGTAACAAACTGTTCCGAGGTCTAAAGGATAAAACCGGACAGAACACCCGGCCCCATCCTCAGTATCGGAAAAAGTGAATGAGAAACACAGTCCTGTTGACCCTGCAGACACCTCCTTCCTAACATCTGAGAGCTTGTGACAACATTTACAGACTACATAGAAACATCGGGAATGGAGTAGGTCATACAACATATTGAGCCTTCCCCATTGCAGTTCATGTTCAAATATGTACACAATGCACTTTTTCCACACACTGTACACATCCCTGAATGTGATTAACCATAGGAAGCTATAAAGTAGGAAGTGCAGTAGTCCATTTGGTCTGTCGAGTTTGCTACCCAACTCAATATAATGATACCTTGCCCTTTATTTCCATATCGTTCTCCTTCTCTCCCACCATTCCTTTACTGTCTCTACGTCCGTATTTATATTCAGTGTCTTGGCTTCCAGCTTCGAGCGCATTCCCCAGGTTCACCAGTCACTGAGTGCAGACATTTATTGTCACCTTATTGCAGAATATTCTCTCTGTACCTAATACTGTGGACCCTTGTTTTAGACACCACAGCCAGGGGAATTATTATCCCTGCTTCCAATCCATCTCACCCTGTCAGAGTTTTTTAGATCTCACTGAGATCTCCACCCATTTTCCTAAACCCCATGGAATACAGGCCCAGTCGCCCCAAACTCTGCTCCCACAACAAGCCTGTCATCCGAGAGATCGGTCTGGTCATCCTTCACTGCTCGCCCTCAATGTAAGGTTTGTCCTTTATTATGTACTGAGACCAAATCTGCAGAATACTGCACAGTGTTTGAGATAGGGTCACACCAAAACTCTCTACAGCTGCAGTAAGACACCCTTACTCCTGGACTCAAATCCCCCTGAAATGAAGGTCAGCACATCATTGATCTTCATAACTGGTTCTTGCTCCAGCAATATTGCTTTCAGTGACTGGTGTACAGGGAGATCCAGATCCTTTGCAATGTTACAGCTCCCCACTTGGTAGGTCTATGTACACTGGGCAGCGTGTGAATGCCATTCATAGTATTGCCTTGTGCGTTCAGAACTCACTGTGCTGCAGGGACCTCGGAGGGCTGCGCAGAAGGAAACAACAAAAAGGCCCATACTTCGCTTTTCAGATCAACATGTTTCAAACAATCCCTTTTCAAACGAAAAGCTGCCAATCTCTTGTTCCCACCAATGGGCACACTGTCACCTCAACTCACCTTGCTCTCCATCTGCCACGTATTTGCCCATTCACTCCACTTGTCTTAGTCACCTTGAAGCTTTTTTACAACCTTCTCACCCACTCACAATCCAACATCCTTTAGTTCTATCAGCAGGTTGGGATATATTGTATTTGATTCCTGCAACCAAATGTTTAATGGGTATTGTGAACAGTTGGGACCTGAGCACCGATCTCTGTGATAGCCCAGAAACCTTCCTCTGTTATTTTATTTAAATAATATTTATTTCCTGAATCTGGGTGTGACTGGCTGGGTCAGCATTTATTGCCTGTCCCTGGTTGCCCCTTGAGAAGGTGGTGGTGAGCTGCCTTGTTGAACCGCTGCAGTCCACTGTGGATTCAGTGACAGTAACACCATTCAATGCCAAGGGGCAGGTTAGATTGTATTTTAGTGGTGATGTTCACGGTCTGGCATTTGTGTGACGTGACTATTACTTGCCACTTGTCAGCCTGGATACTGTCCAGGTCTTGTTGTATTTGAACATGGACTGCTTCAGTATCTGAGGAGCCACAAATGTTGCAGAAGATTGTGCAATCATTGGCAAACATCTCCATTTCTGTCCTTAAAATGGAGGGAAGGTCATTGATGAAGAAGCCCTGAAGATGTATGGGCCTAGGCCACTGCCCGAGGGACTCCTACAGATTTATCCTGGTGCTGAGTTGACTGACCATTATCAACCATGACCATCTTCCTACGTGTCAGGTATGATTCTAACCAGCAGGGTGTTTGCCCCTGATACCCATTGATTCCAGTTTTGCTAAGCCCCCTTGATAACACACTTGGGCGAAGGCAGCCTTGTTTTAAAGGGCTATCACTCTCACCCCACCACTGTAATTCAGCTCCTTTGTCCATGTTTGAACCACAGTAATGAGGTCAGGAGCTAAGTGGCCCTGGTGAAGCCCAAAATGGGTGTCATTGACCAGGGTATTGCTGAGCAGGTGCTGCTTAAAAGCACTGAGACCTTCCACCACTTTGCTGATGATCGAGAGTAGACTGATGCGGTGGTATTGGCAGGATTGGATTTGGTCTGCTTTTTATATACAGGAGATACTTGAGGTAATTTTCCATTTAATCGGGGAAATGTTGTTATAACGGTATTGGAACGGCTTGGTGAGGGCAGTGACAAGGTCTGGAGAACAACGTTTCAGTACTATTGCCAGGATGTTGTCAGGGTATGTACCCTCTGAGGTATCCAGTGTCTCCTACTGAATCAGGATATCGTGTGGAGTGAATCAAATTGGCTGATGACTGGTAACTGAATTGTTGAGGACCACTGGAGGAGGCCGAGATGGATCATACACTCAGCACTTCTGACTAAAGATTGTTGCGAATGCATGAACGTTATCTTTTGCACTGAAGTGCTAGGCTCTTCCATCATTAAGGATGGGGATACTTGTGGAATGTCCTCCTCCGATGACTTGTTTAATTGTCCATAATTATTCTCTGCTAGAAGTAGAAGGACTGCAGAGCTTAGATCTGAACCGTTGCTTGTGGGATCCCTTAGCTTTGTCTATGACTAACTGCTTATGCTGTTTGGCACGCAGGTAGTCCTGGTTGGTGACTTCATCAGGCAGACACCTCATTTTCAGGTATTCCCAGTGCTGCTCCAGCCCTCCTGCACACTCCATTGAATCAAGGTTGATCCTCTGGCTTGATGGTAATTGTTGTGAGGGGGATATGCCAGGCCATGAGGTTGTGCGGGAGTACAATTCTGCTGCTATTGATGACCCACAACATATTATTGAAACCCAGACTTGGGCTGCTAGATCTGTTTAAAGTCTGTCCTATTTAGCACGGTGACAGTGCCACCTAAAATAGTGGAGGTTATTCTCAATATGCAAGTGTGACTTTATCTCCACAATGACTATGCGGTGGTCACTCTTACCCGATCCTGTCATGGACAGATACTTCTGCAGCTGGCAGATTAGTAAGGCTGTGGTCAAATATGGCTTTTCCCTCTTGTGGGTTCCTTCACCACCTGCCGCAGAATGAGACGAGAAGTTATATCCTTTCGGACCCAACCAGCTCAATCAGTAATGCTGCTGCTGAACCACTCTTTTTGTGGACATTGACGTCCAGAGTAGACTTTGTGCCTTTGCCACCCTCAGTGCTTCCTCCAAGTGTTGTTCAGTTTGGAGGAGTACTGACTCATCAGTTGGAAGAGGCTGGTGAATGGTAATCAGCAGGAGGTTTCCTTTCCCATGTGTAAACTAACGCCATGAGAGTTCATGGGATACAGAGTCACTGTTGAGGACTCCCAGAACAATTCCCTTCAAACTGTATCCCACGGTGCCACCACTTCTGCTTTGTCTGTCCTGCTGGTGAGAGAGGAGATATCCGGGGAAGGTGATGGGGTGTCAGGGATATAGTCATACTCACAGAATCAAACCTTAAATACAATGTCAGGCTGTTGCTTCACGTGTCTGTTTATTTCTATTCACTGTTTCCTGCCAGTTGTCCCATTCTAGAAGCATGGCCATATATTCGCCCCAATCCACTAAGATTTGATTTTGCAAACTAGTCTTGGAGCTTTACCAAAATCTTTCTGAAAATCCACATGTTTTACATCCATTGCTTCTCTTTCATTTGTCTCCCAGTCTGTTTCTCAAACATAATTCCCATTTCATAAACCTGTGTTAGTGTTGTCTATGACCATTATTTTCAGTCCCAATAATTTCTCCCAAACGATTTACTTACTATGTTCTATGTTCCATGTACTATTTCGTTTTCCACGCCAAACTTGGTTTTCCTGGTATTGTCAGAAAGTTCTGTGAAGACAGAACTGAAGTAGTGGATTCATAGTTTTGCCATTTCCCTGTTTCCCATTCTCCATTCTCTGGTTTCAAACTGGAAAAAACCTGCACTTTTTTTCATATTTCTCACATTGACATAATTTGACAAGCTATAACAGTTCACTCTTATAACCTTTGTAAACATTATCTTCAGAAACCCATCAATTCTTGTGTTAAGCAGCTCAATCATTGACCTTCCACATCATACACTCACAGGAGCATCGTCTCTGTGCCAACAGAAATACAGCGCGATCTATTTTAGTCCCACTTTCCGACAAAAGGTTCATAGCCTGGAATGTTATGGCACTTCCAAGTGCTTGTCCAAGTACTTTTAACAGTTGAGAGGTTAACCTTGATAACTCCCCGCTCAGAAAGTACCTTCCAGACCCCAACACCCTCTGGGTGAAGAAAAAGTCATCTTTAAATCCTCTCTGAACCTCAAACCCTTCACTTCAAAAGTGTGCTCCCTTGTTCTTGACCCTCTGTCTAAAAGGAACAGTTGCTGTCTGTCCACCCTGTCGATGCCCCTTGTTAACTTATCCTTCTGAATCACATCCCCCTCAGCCTCTCTGTCAAATGTAAACAACCAAGCTTATTCAGCCTCTCTCCATAGTTGATATGATCCATCCCAGGGAACATCCTGGCGAATCTCCTTTGCAAACCCTTCCAGTACAATCACATCCTTCCGTATAATGAGGCTCCCAGAACGACATACAGTACTCCATCATGGACTAAACCAAGCCCTGTATAACACTTATAATCTACTCCCTGATTAATAAACGCGACACCCAAGGTTCAATTTTAACTAGTCCATTACCCTGTTCAGTCACGTTCAGGGATGTGTGGAGAAAAACCCTCCGAGCTCCCTAGTGTGCTGCCAATCATTGTGTACACCCCATGTCTGGTTCCTCTTTCCAAAGTACATCAGCACATATTTATCAGGATCACATTCCATCTGCCATTAATCTGCCCACCTGATCATTCCACTTGTATTTTCCTTTAAAATCAGAACTTCCTCCTCACTACCAACCACCCGGCCAATCTTGGTGTCAAACACAAACTTACTTATCACATCTCCCACCCCTCCACCCACTCCCCCTCCAGATTCACACCTATAACATTTATGAATGCTACAAACAATAGGGGACACAGCACTGATCCCTGTGGTACACCAGGGGACACTGGTCTCCAGTAACACAAACAGCCTTCTCCCACCTCCCTCTGCCTCCTGACACTAAGACAATTTTCGCTGTAACTTTTCAGGTTATCCTTGATACTCTGAGATTTTACTTTATTTTATTCAGTTTCCCATGCGGAACTTTGTCAAAGGCATTGCATCAAAACTAAATAAGCGATCTCCTCAAACTAATTGAATCAACTCCATTAGTGTGACTTCCCTCTGATAAAGTCATGATGATTATCCCTGATCAAACCTTGCGACTCTGATTGGAGTTCAATTTTCTCCTTCTCTATTTTCTCCAGTACTTTCCCGAACAGTGATTTAATACTCGCTCGTCTATAGTTTCCTGGTCTATCTCTACCACCCTTACTGTGAAGTGCAATCATAATAGCTGTTCTCCAGTCCTCTGGCACCTCCCCTATTGTCAGATTCTAATTAAAATTTCCAATCAGCGTCTTTCTCCAACAGTATCCAGACCTGCAGATTGGTCCAATTTTATACCAGACACAGCCTCAAACTCCTGCTCGTATTTTACATCAATCTCTTTCCAAGAGCTTTCCAGTCCATGTTCTCGAATTCTGTACCTGCATCCTCCTTCTCCCACGTGAAACAGCTGTGATGTTTACATGTAACAATCGATCAATGTTCTCCGGGTTGACACACAGATTGCCCTTTGGTTTCTAATGGACACGAACTGTTGCTGATTATTCTGTTCTACTTGTCCTTGTAGAATATCATGGGATTCTCCCTCATCTCTCCTGCTTGCATTTCTTCATGTCCCTCGGTTATTCTCTCCCCTCTATGTTTCTAAGTTTCACTAAAATCCCCTCTCATCTTTTGAAACTCGAGATCACAGGCTGAGTTTCCCCATCAGACAATCTTGCCATTTTAGGGATTAATCTGGAGAATACCTTTTGCAGTTCGTCTGTAGTATATTCTATCTAAGATTGGGACTCCAAACGGTACACAATACTCTCAGTTTAGTCTCAGCAACACTCTGTGCAGCTGGCGCATGGCATCTTCTATATTTCAATTACATTCGCATGAATGTAAACCTAATTTTTCGTTACCTATTTGCTTGTGTTTAGATGACATTGCATTACCGTGAGGAAACAGGCCCTTCGGCCCAACAAGTCCACACCAACCCACCAAAGCGCAACCCACACATACCCCTACATTTACCCCTTACCTAATACTACGGGCAATTTAGCATGGCCAATTCACCTGACCTGCACATCTTTAAAATGTGGGGGAATACCGTAATACCCAGAGGAAACCCACGCAGACACAGGGAGAATGTAAAAACTCCACGCCGTCTGTCACCTGAGGCGGGAGTTGAACCCGTGTCTCTGGCGCTGTGAGGTAGCAGTGCTAACCACTGTGCCACTGTGCCACCCAATTCTTCTCAATTCCTTTCACTTTAACTTTTCTTATGATGTTAGTGGGAGAGTTCTAAAAAAAGATCCTCTTGAATATCCAACTATACGTTATCCATTAGCTCCTCATTGCATACGTCCACAAGAATCATCTTCAAATAATTCCAAAAAATGTTTGCCACTTATGGTTTTCGTTTCATCGATGCATTATCATCCTCCCCAGTTTTCCCATGACCTTCTATATATCCAGTAACACGTTCTTTATAATCGAGCCCAACAGACACCCGACCGCGGATGACAAGTTACTGATCTGTAGTTCACCACTCTCCATCTTCATCCTTTCTTAAACTGTTGGATAATATTTGTAACCTTTGCCTTATCTAGATTGGCTCAATATCTTTCGGGAATGTATTGGAAAACAACGTGATAATCTGCGATGCAATCAATGTGCCTATTGCTGCTTCCTCTGATATTCTTGTATGAAGTACATCTGATCTGTCAGATTTATAAATACTCAATCCAGCTTTCTTTTAAAATATGACCTCAACACTTATAAGAATGATCTTAGGCTTTACTTACACAAGTCCCATGGTCACTTGGTATTTCTGGGAGAATTTCTGCATATTCTGCCTTGAAGATAGACACAAAGAAACTGTTTCTTTTCCCTGTGATTTCCCTGTTGTCTTCGATAAATTATTCTATCCGCACACCCACTGTTCCATATTTGACCTTGTTTTTACTTTTGTTTCATACACTGATGTACTTTTTTTTAGCAGTCTTTATGTTTTTCTTTTGTTTGCATGCTTTTTCGATTTTTGATTTTCTTTTCTTGGTCATCCGTTGTTGGGTCCTATATTTCTCCGAATCCACTGTCGTACTACGGTACTTGGCATTTTTCTAAGCTAATTCCCGTGGTCTAATAGATAGTTGAAGGTGAGGCTGGAAGGGTTAGGTCCGAGAGGCGGGTGGACCAGATTGATCGGAAGGAAGATGAACACATAGGAACGTTCAAAAGTGGGGAGGATGCTGAGTTGGAAGATTGGACTGGGATAAGGTGGAGTTAGGGTAAATGGGGAAACTGGTGAAACCTACATTAATCCCCTGTGGTTGGAGGGTCCCAAGGTAGAAGAGGAACTTTTCTTCATCCATGCTTTGGGTGGTTAGGGTTGGTGATGGAGGAGTCCCAGGACTCTCACGTCCTTGGCAGAGTGTAAAGGGGAGTTAAAGTGTTCAGCCACAAGGCGGTGGAGTTGGTCAATGTGGCTATCCCAGATATGTTCTCTGAAATGAACCACCTGCCTTACCAATGTAGAGAAGACCACACTGGCTTTAATGTATGTAGTAGATGAGGCGTTCTGTCTCCCTTCATCACCTATCATTTTCAACCCCACCTTCATCTATCTATCGCATTCCTAGCTACCTCCCTCCTGTCACACCGACTTCTCATTTATCTCTCAGCCCCCTTCATCCATAAGCCTCATTCCTGATGAAGGGCTAATGCCCAAAATGTCAATTCTCCTGCTCCTAGTACGCTGCCTGACTGTGCTTTTCCAGCACCACACTCTTCGACTCTGATCTTCCAGCACCACACTCTTCGACTCTGATCTCCAGCATCTGCAGTCCCCAATTTCTCCTCACACCTTCAGGGCTTGCATGATTCAGATTTATAACAGTTACTTCAAATAAAACAAAAACTACTGTGTACTCAAACAGCATAAAGGAAAACCAATGCATTGTGGTCAATGTTCCCAAAAGGTCCTTTACAGCAAAGTTTTCAATTAGCTTTTCTGATCATCCAACATCAATTTCTAAATAACCTGATCTCTAGCTCAGTGCTCGACAAAATGTTAATGCCACCATCTAACACATGCTCATGAAATCCATTTTTCCCAGCATTAGCATTCAGTTGGGTTAACACAGTTTAGATATAATGTAAACAGGACATTATTACTGCAGTAGCCACAAATGTGTATATCTCACTTCCGGTTTTATAACATGTCCAGCATTTGTATTGCAGCTTTCACTTTGATATATAACTCCCATCAATGTTTCCTTCTCCTTGCTGTTTTTACACTCCACCTTACTAGATTCTGGAGAATCTGAGCGATGTGGGATTTGGGGAGATTAATGGTAGAGATCATCTCGCCACATCATTTATGATCTTCTTACGCATCATTGTGACATTTTCTCCAGATCTCCCGTTATCCTAGTGGAGTAGAGAAGGACAATGATCGTTCATAAATGCTCTGCATTCCCCCAGAGAGCTGAGACTGCTCTAACCTGGGAGGGAACATTACAACAGGATGGTTAAGGATTGCTGCTGCTGTACAGGAACTTAGTGAGATCACATCTGGAGTAGTGTGTACAGATTTACTCTCTTCAATGAAGAAAGGATGTTGTTATATTGGAAGCAGCTCAGAGATAGTTCCCTCAGCTGATTCCTGCAATGAAGGTGCTAGCTTATAACTAAAGGATGATCAGGTTGATCCAATAGCCATTGGAGATTACAAAAATAAAGGCTGATCTTATTTCAACATCGATGACAGGAAGGAGTCAACAACTGAAGAGAATTACACAGATAGTGAGGGAATCCATTCTGTTCTCCAGCCTGTTACACAGGAACAACAGGAGGATATTCAGGCCCTCGAACCTGTTACACCAGAATAGGACGACACTGTTCAGCCCCTCAAGCCTGATATATATTCGAGGCCAATCAGCCCCTCGAATCTGTAACACTGGACCCAGAGTAGGCCGTGCTGCACCAGTATCCTGTTACACAGCAACAGGATCAGTCCATTCAGCCTCCTCAAGTCTGTAACATAGGAACTGGAAGTGGTCACACAGTGACTGGAGATTGTTACACTGGGATAGCAGGAGGCCATTCAAACCCACCGAGTCTGTTGCAAGGGAAATGTGTTAGGATAAAAACTATCTGAGACTTTTTTCATGAGAAAGGAGGAGATAATTCAGACACGTGTCTGTTGTATGGGAACAAGAGAAGACTAATCGCTCCCTTCGTCCCATCTCTGGGATACATGAGGAGACCGTTCAGTATCTCCACCGATTATGGAGAAATATGAGAAGACCCATCAGACACTCAAAATGTTACACAGTAACGGAAAGATTCCATAATCCCCCACCCCTCTAACGCATCAACAGGAGGTGGTCATTCTGGCCTTGGAGATGACAACATAGGAACCCCAGAAAGACTTCATCCCATCGATTTTGTACACCAGCAGGATGATGAGTCCAGTCAGACACACATACCGCTTATGCAGCAATTGGAGCACATCTCTTAAAACCCTTTTGCCCATCAAACAGGAATTCAAAGAAAACATAAAGGTTTTCAAAAGGGAAGAACTTATAATAACTGAATACATTAAGGAGTAAAATGTAACAATAAAGTATTGTAATTTAAGGCAAATTATTCGAATCCATTGTTGAGGACGTTTGCAAACGTAAAACCACAATTCATCGGAGTCAACATGATTTTACAAAGGATAAATCATGATTGAAGTGTTTTCTTGAGTTATTTAAAGATGTGACAAACAAGGTGGATAGTGGGAATCCTGGAAATGGAATATTTTTGGTCTTCGTGAAGGATTCAGATACGTCCCTTCTCCATAGAGTGAGTGGTAAGATCAGACAGCATCGGTATAGGAGTAATTTATTGGTTTGGATGGAGGATTGGTTAACCAACAAAATGCAGTCAGATGAATTAACTGTGTCATTTTCTGTTGGAAAATGCAATTTGTTGTGTGCCATAGATTTCAGTTCTCATGCTTCAACCATTTGTGATCGACATTATTACTCGGTTGACAGGATAGAAAATACTATGTCTACATTTTCAGATGACACTAACATTGGTGGGAAATTACTTCGGAATGATGATGCAAGAGATTTGAAAACTATACATATAGATTGGGTGAATGGGCAAACATTTGGCAATGAAAATTAAAGTGGATAAATATGGGGTTATTCAAGTTGGCCAGCCTAATAAAAAGGCAAATTATTATCTAAATGGAGAGAAACTTCAAAGTGCTTAAGTGCAGAGGGAGCTGGGGGCCTGCTTGCCTATCACAGAAAACCTGCCTGCGGGTAGTTGAAGTAATGAGGAATGCAAGCATAACTTCACCGTTTATTTGTAAAAGGATAGAGTAGAAAGGTAGGGAGTGTTGCTGAAGCTATGCAAGGCATTAATGAGGCTGTAACTGGAGTACAGTTTGGGTATGCTGCAGAATGAGGTTTTCCATTGGAGGCAATTCAGAAGAGCTTCATTCGATTGATTCCATATTTGAAGTGTGTGTCTTCTGAAGAGAAATTGAGCAGTTTTGGCCTATATGGTCGAGCTTATAAGAATGAAAGGAGAGCTCATTGAGGTCTGTAAAATGCTAATCATAATTGAAAGTGTAGCTGTGGAGTGGATATTTTTTCATGTGGCGCAATCTATAATAAAAGACTACAGTTTGAGGATTGAGAGATGGCAGGAAAGTGGAGCAGAGGCCGCGATGACATCAGCCATGATTGTATTCCATGGTGGAGCAGATTCGAAGGGTTGAATTCTTGACTAATGCTCCTTGTTCAGATGCAGCTTTACAACTGTGTTACACAGTAATGGGGGAAGATTATTTATCAAACAGGAAGCAGGTACTCCGGATAAATCAGATAAATCAGTTTGACAGAACTTCACCAGTGGAGTCACACAGTGACCAGTGCTGGGTCCTCCACTATTTACAATCTATATCAATGATCAGGAGGAGGGAACAGATATAGAGATACTGAGTTTGGTCATGTTGCTGTGATAAGCAAGAGATTAAATTATCAAGAGAGTGTGGAGGGTCTACAGATAGATATAGAGAGGTAAATGCAATGGAGAATAATTTGGCAGCTGCAATATAACATGATATAACCTGTCATTTCATTTACAGGAATAATGGAAGGCAGTATGTTACTGAAATGGAGAGGGATTACAGGGATTAATGGTACTGTGTACTGGGGGGGGGGGGGGGGGGGGTCACTCAGAGCCGTTCAGACATGGGAGGGTTTGCTCCATCCCTGATCGTCAGCTCCTTCATAATCCAAGTGACCCCATTGCTCTCCGTACCCATGGAATGTTTTGAAGTGTTTGGTTGGTGATGGGGGATGCTGTTATCAAACGTTTATCCAAGATGCATTCATTCCTTTCTACATGGAGATCTGAAGACGATGGGAATGGCTGCCTGCTTGTGAATGAAGAGGCTGTGGCTGCAGTGAGGACAGGGATATTCACCAACATGATGTACTGTGATGGGCACGCTGCAAGATAAATACAGAGAGTGCTCCTTCAGTTCCTCTACCTCTCCCCATTGACACGGCTACTCCATGTACACCATCAGGAATCCCATTATACTGGATACACCCGGCAGTTCCCTGCTGAGGGTGAAACAATGTATTTACCTCATCCACCAGATATATCCTCCATAACTGAATGGTTTCATTGATGGCAACATACTGGGAGATGATGGATATGTCACACAGTCCTGTTTGAAAAGTTCCAGAACATAGAAGCTTAATGAAACTGTGACCCTAACAGCCACTGGCAGCACCATCCTCCCCCTGGTGTGAAGCTGCAGGACGTGTTAAAGAAGGTGACACCGCTCTGTGACCAGCTCCTTGTTCAGTCATGGTCCCCTCACACTCTGCTCCTGGGTTAAGTAGAGCTTGGGAAGCTGTTCCTGGAAAATCCGGGGTGGACACAGCAGATCCCTTTCCCCACACACACTCACTGCGTTGTTTCAAAGCCTCCCCTCTCTGCAACCTCTGCTCCATTTGTTGTTCATGTTGCAGACCCAGATGTTGTAACTACAGTCCCAAGGCTCCATCCAAAGTTGGGTCACCAAATCCTAAGGTCTCCCTGAATGTCTGAGGCAGCTCACAGCACAATCTCCAGCAAACCATCTCCAGCTGCTGCACTAACTTTTCAATAACAGGAGTCAGTCAGAAACCCCTCGTCTATAAGTGTTGTGGACCAGACCAGATTCTCGCAAAATATTTTAAGAAGGCCGCTTAGACAAAAACCTTTCCTTATTTTGAATATAGATGTGAAGTGTGCTTTCTCTATATGTTGTGACTGGTCAAACCACTCGACATTAAGCAAAATATAAACTATTTAAATGCTTTAGTTAAAATACAATCAAAGAAAAGAACATTTCAATATGGCTTATATGTGGAACACTAACACAAACAGTAGATACCATACCTTCTTGGTATACACTGCTTGACACAAAGATATATTCAAATACAGATTCTTACATGCAATTTTCTGATCCAGGAGAAATGAACATCAACAGAGATCTCAGAGAGAAAGGCAGCGAGGAATCATGTATTGAGACTTCTAACCATTCCGGGACCCCGAACACCTTCTGGATGCTGCAGCTAAAAACAAAACGAGGAAACCTGGTCTGGGAGAGCTGGCCACTGCCCTTCCATTGTTACCACTGTTTTAATAAAACCTAAAGGCTTTCTCAGTTATTTACTTAAACTGTTTTCAGACACAGTTCTGCACCTCTGCCTTTAAAACGTCTCTTCAAAAAAACATCCAAGAGAAAATAACCTTTTTACAGTGATAGTATCCTCCCGACCCCATAGGTAATAAAATAATCCATCAATATACAACGGTGGATTCATTTCAGACATCCTAAACTTCCTGTATTGGTAGAGTGGAATGAATATACATTACATTGACTCTGAGCATACAAATGTTCACAACTCGATTCGATGTCAGTCATTTTACTCCTGCCACAGAATGCCTTTTGTTTTTCTTCATCCAAGTCTCCACACTGTGTCAAAACTTCCTTTTTCTCGCCCTGTCAACTTTATAATTTCAAGTTGAATGGCAGCAAGAATAAGCTCAGTCGAAACAGACTGGTATTTTTCTCCCTAAATTTCTCCGAAAACTTTAAGAGGGCACAATCAGTGATAAAGATTTGTCTCAGGTATGTTATTCGCAATTGAAATGCTGAAATGTTGTAACACCAACACCAAGCTCAAGGCCTCCTTCCCCACTGTGGAATAAATCTGTTGATGTTTCCACTGGACACTCTGACCACATGTTACATAATGGAGCACTTCTCATTTCTCCAATAGTCCCTCTGAATGACATAGCTCCTCATTCTGGATTAGTGGTGCTAGTAGAGCACAGCAGTTCCGGCAGCAACCAAGTCGCTTCGAAATCGACGTTTCGGGCAAAAGCCCTTCATCAGGAATAAAGGCAGTGAGCCTGAAGCGTGGAGAGATAAGCTAGAGGAGGGTGGGGGGGTGGGGAGAAAGTAGCATAGAGTACAATGGGTGAGTGGGGGAGGGGATGAAGGTGATAGGTCAAGGAGGAGAGGGTGGAGTGGATAGGTGGAAAAGAAGTCCGGGCAAGTCAAGGGGACAGTTACTGAGCTGGAAGTTTAGAACTAGGGTGAGGTGGGGGAAGGGGAAATGAGGAAACTGTTGAAGTCCACATTGATGCCCTGGGGTTGAAGTGTTCAGAGGCAGAAGATGAGGCATTCTTCCTCCAGGCGTCTGGTGGTGAGGGAGCAGCGGTGAAGGAGGCCCACGACCTCCATGTCCTCGGCAGATTGGGAGGGGGAGTTGAAATGTTGGGCCACGGGGCAGTGTGGTTGATTGGTGCGGGTGTCCCGTAGATGTTCCCTAAAGCGCTCTGCTAGGAGGCGCCCAGTCTCCCCAATGTAGAGGAGACCACATCGGGAGCAACGGATAAAATAAATTATATTAGTGGATGTGCAAGTAAAACTTTGATGGATGTGGAAGGCTCCTTTAGGGCCTTGGATAGAGGTGAGGGAGGAGTTGTGGGCGCATGTTTTAGAGTTCCTGCGGTGGCGGGGAAAGTGCCAGGATTGGAGGGTGGGTTGTTTGGGGGCGTGGACCTGACCAGGTAGTCGCGGAGGGAACGATCTTTGCGGAAGGCGGAAAGGGGTGGCGGGGGAAATATATCTCTGGTGGTGGGGTCTGTTTGGAGGTGGCGGAAATGTCGGCGGATGATTTGGTTTATACGAAGGTTGGTAGTGTGGAAAGTGAGCACCAGGGGCGTTCTGTCCTTGTTACAGTTGGAGGGGTGGGGTCTGAGGGCGGAGGTGCGGGATGTGGACGAGAAGTGTTGGAGGGCATCCTTAACAACGTGGGAAGGGAAATTGCGGTCTCGAAAGAAGGAAGCCATCTGGTGTGTTCTGTGGTGGGACTGGTCCTCATTGGAGCAGATCCGGAGGAGGCGGAGGACTTGGGAATACGGGATGGCATTTTTGCGAGAGGTAGGGTGGGAAGAGGTGTAATCCAGGTAGCTGTGGGAGTCAGTGGGTTTGTAAAAAATGTCAGTGTCAAGTCGGTCGACATTAATGGAGATGGAGAGGTCCCTGGAAGGGGAGGGAGGTGTCAGAGATGGTCCAGATAAATTTAATTTCAGGGTGGAATGTGTTGGTGAAGTTGATGAATTGCTCAACATCCTCGCGGGAGCATGAGGTGGCGCCAATTCAGTCATCAATGTAGAGGAGGAAGAGGTGGGGAGTGGTGCCGGTGTAATTACGGAAGATCAACTGTTCTACATTGCAAACGAAGAGACAGGCATAGCTGGGGCCCATACGTGTACCCATGGCTACCCCTTTGGTCTGGAGGAAGTGGGAGGATTCAAAGGAGAAATTGTTAAGGGTGAGGACCAGTTCAGCCAAACGAATGAGAGTATCGGTGGAAGGGTACTACTGGGGACGTCTGGACAGGAAAAAACAGAGGGCTTGGAGGCCCTGGTCATGGCGGATGGAGGTGTAGAGGGATTGGATATCCATGTTGAAGATGAGGCGTTAGGGGCCGGGGAAACGGAATCTTGGAAACAGATGTGGGGAGTTCCTGGACTAGGGGGGATAGGAAAGTGTAGAGGTAGGTAGAGATGAGTTCAGTGGGGCAGGAGCATGCTGAGACAATGGGTAGGCCAGGGTGGACAGGCTTGTGGATCTTGGAAAGGAGGTAGAAACGGACAGTATGGGGTTCCCGGATATGAGGTTGGAAGCTGTGGGTGGGAGATCTCCTGAGTTGATGAGGTTCTGTATGGTCTGAGAGATGATGTTTTGGTGATGGGGGGTGGGGTCATGGTCGAGGTTTCTGTATGGTCTGGGAGATGATGGTTTGGTGATGGGGCCTCATGTCTGAGCATAAAAATATTACATCCTTCTGTACCACTTAATGCTGTAACCGCTTCACCTGCTACTCCTGGCCTATGCCAGTAAACCTTACTCTCACAGGTATATGCTTTAAGAGGATCTCACACATTCTTCTCAATCCTTCACAGAAACCAAATTTTGATTTCTGAACCAAATCATCATCATCCATTTCAGCTTCTAATCTTGCCATTGCAACTCTCTGCTCTTCCACATGAGTTCTCATGACTGCATGAAGTGAACTGTTGAACTTCTCCAAAATTAGAGTCTCTCTCAGAGTGTCAGAGGTTTGCTCTGTTTTTAATACCCTTCCCCATCTTTCAAAATTACTTTGTTTGATTCTTTCAAACACAACATGTGTTTAACCAGGGACACTATTTTAGATTCCTGAAACACTGTCGGCTTCTGGCACAAGCTCAAACGCACTTCAGATGGCTTTCTTCACCTCCTCCAATAGGGATGCAAATACCTATCAGCTTTGTTTGGATAAACTAAATCCACATGTTCTCTGGCCACTGCACTTGTTTAGCCACTTTCTGAAATGAAATTAAAAAGGCTCCCCCATCATTGTCATCAAATTTAGATCATGCCTGGATGTATTTAAACAGATCCTGATCAGGCCTTTGGCTACCATAGGGTTGCTCTACCTCAGTATCCTCTAATGGAAACCATACAAAATGAAGAGGAATTTAGAATAACTTAACTATTGGAAAACTTAACCGAATAATGGATACAGTACGTTCTACAAATCAACTGTTCAATCTATTAACATCACCTAAATACACCCCTTGGCAAGAAGGAACATTCAGACATGCATTCTTGCATACAGTTCTCCAATCCAGGAGGAAACACCATCAAGTGAGGCTTTGGAGAGAGTAGCAGCTAGGGATAATTTACTAAAACTTCCTACCCCTCTGGGACCCCAAGCACCCGGTGATTGTTACAGCTACAAGAAAAAATAAACTAGAAAGTCTGGTCTGTGCGAGCTGGCCATTGTTACTACGATTTATTAAAAATCCTAACAGTCCCGTAAGTTATTTACTTGAGCTGTTTTCAGTCGGCAGTTTGGCCTTTAAGACCGCTTACTAAATAAAATGAGAAACTAACGTTTTAGTAAAAAAAAAGTGACAGCATTGTCAGGCAATTTAGATGCCTGGCCCTTCACTCATTGGGCTTCCTCGTGTTACTTATCGCAAGGTCACCTGAGAGGGACAGCCACAGGGACACACCAAGTTACAAGGATGTATCTCATAACCTCTGAAACACCCCTGTCCATGGGCCATCACATGGGACATACCAGGAAGTGAACAACAGCTTGATACACACCATTTCAGTATTTCTGAGCAACACAATGCCAGCACTCGATACACTAGGGAGCCAAAACCAAGGCCAGGGAAAGATACAAAGGGACAGAGAGATTCCCTTTAAAGACAGAAACAGTCAGTTAATTAACTGAAAAGATGTTGTGGAAATATGTGGAAAAAGATAGGACAGTGAGACTAACTGGAGAAGTGAGATCTTCGTGAGTAAAATGACAAGAATGAGAACATTGAATAAAGGCATTGTCAGATCAGCTGGAATGGTTTGTTACATCAAATTCTGAATCTGCTTGACAGAACACCACAAACAACATAAACTGGGACAAGACGACAGCCCAGCATGGAGAGCTGTGCAGACCATGCTAGTGTGTTGCTCAGTAAACTGCACTATCTGCCCAGAATAGAGAGTATTGCAAACTTTACTATCATATACTAACTATCCTCGCATCAGATTACTGCCTACAATGGGAAGGCTTGCTGTGTGTGTGTGTGTGTGTGTGTGTGTGTGTGTGTGTGTGTTATTGAATGCGAAACTCATTGTTTGAGAAGGAACGCACATGGAGGAACTTTTTTAAATAGGAATAACTGGCAGGCTTTTTGTTAATCAACAGAGAGAACGAGGGAAGTTTCATGTACAGATGATATAAAGTGTTTGAGAATGTTAAAGTAAAGTCATTGCCAGACACAACAGCAATATACATCGGCGTGCACATGAATGACAGATGGATGGGAGTTTGGTGTAAGGTCGAATCAGATTTGTTTCGGCAGGTCTAAAGCCGGGACCATCAGCAGCAGATTATTGGCTTCATCAAGCCTGTACTTCATAGCTCAAGGTTCAAACAGCAGATGGAATAAACCAGTGAGATACATTCTGGAGTGGGGAGTATTTCAAGTTAGAAATGTTCAGGGTATGGTGTCAAGAATCAGCTCATAGTCAAAGAGATATCCCACAGTTGTGACTTGTCTGTTTCAGCTGCATATTTTGGCCAAGGATGGGTTGGAAACAGTGGAAGGAAGTGGAGTTTGTAACCAGAGCAGTAGACGGTGACCTCCATGCTCTTAACAGCAAAGGCAATGATACAATGCATTGTGGTTCTCCCCTGAAACTGAATAGATCAACATAGAGACCCGTGAGTAACACTGCCAGCGCAGAGAGTGAGACAGTAATTGAACACGTTCATTAATGTAGTTAGTAGTGGTCTGTAGAGTGAATGTCTGGATTGAGAGATTCAACAGGAACAATAATAGTGGCAAGATGTGCAGACTATATGAAATAACAATAATAAATTCATAATTGGATTATAGAAAACAAAATCTGGACAGTGACACTCACCAGGAACCCCAACGATAACCAGGAAGGGATAATAAAAGGATTGAATAATGAGAAGAGCGTAATAGATCCGCGATGATAATGACAACAAATAATATGCAGAAAGACGCCAAACATAATTGGATCAGCTCCTGGATATTGTTGGAATATTCCAGTCGAATGTTCTCAAATTTTGATCTATTGTTGGCACATTCCAGTCTAATGTTCTCAGATTCTGATCGCTCCTTCCCCTCTCTCTGGATCTGCTGATCCCTGTCAGTGCTGTCGGTGATGCTCCCGCTCATGTTATGGGATAGCACATTGAACGGAGCCCATTTATCATTAAAAGATGGAAACCCTCCACTGGGATAATTAGAATCCATGGAGACTGGCTTTAATCGCACTTACTGACCAAATAGGCTCAGTTAACCTGTTCAAAACATCACTTTTCATTTACTGGTTTTGGATGGAATGGATGAGGGTTGCTGAGGAATGGATCATAAATCTTTAAATCTTTTTATTAACTTGTATATGTGAGTATTAACAGGACACTGCAGGGGTCTATATATGTTCCACTCTGTTTATGAAAGGAGGCAGTTATAAAATAACAGACCGGCTGCATAAAAAGGGGGCGGGGGTGGTGGGCAAGTTTCTAGATACCTGAACACAAAGTACGGTACTTATTGACCAGTGTGCGGCCACTCCTGGTTTTAATGCCCTGTTGTCAAATCCTTCCATAACCTTGAGACAGAGCATTGAGACTGCTGCTCAGAAACAGGCCGAAGCAATTCTGTTCCTATGGGCATCTTACGGAGGGATAAGAGAAGGCCATTCAGCCCATATTAGCCTGTTGCGACTTGAAAAGGTGGAAAGCTGGGATATTGGCACATTTTGCCGAAAGAATAATTCAAAACGAAGAGATGCATTGCTGCAGCTGTATGATGTGTTACTGTGAGTGCACCTGGAGTAAATAATGTTGTTTGTGTTTCTGAAACTGAGAAGGAATAGACCTCCATTACATCCAGTTTACCAGCTGCTCCTAATCCACGGGTTGTTGTCACATTTAATATCTCGGGTCTGTTACACAGGGACAAGAGGAGGCCATGAAGCCTCTTGAGTCTAGTTCAGAGGGACAAGAGATGGTCATTCAGCCTTTCCAGTCTATTACAGAGGGACAGGGGGAGCTTATTCAGCCTCTCGAGCCTGTCACAGAGGGGCAAGAAATGTTTATTTAACATTCAAGTCGGTTACACATAAATATTAGTTTTAAACTAGTTGTGGAATAGGAAAGACCTGATGTAAACGTTAAAGTTCTAACTTTGAACAAGACCAACTTTGAAAGTGTTCGGCGAGCCCTGTGAAAGGCTGATTGGAATACCCTATTCACAGGGAAAGGGATGGGTGGGAAATGCAAGGCCATCAAAACTTGGTTTCAGAGAGTCCAGAGCCAAAGTGTTCCTATTAGTGAGAGGGGCAAGGCTGGTGGGTGCAGGGAATGCTGGATGGCTACATATATTGATGCTCTGATCAATGTAAGGAAGGAGGCATATGTCAGGTAAACAGAGCTGAGATTAAGTGAATCCCGAGAGGTGTATAAGGGCAGTAAGTGTATAGTCAATGGGTAAATTGGGCCAGAAAAATGTGGACATGAGATGGCTTTAGAAATAGGGTTAACGAGGCATTGAATCAACTCTACACATCCTTTAATTGCAACATATTAACTAGGGAGAGAATAGGGCACCTTAAAGATCAGTAAGGCTACGTATGTGTGGAACCATAGGAGATGGAAGGGATACTAAGCAAGTATTTTTCCTAGTATTTAATGTAGAAGAAGTTACAAGAGCGAGAGAATGAAGAAATACATAGTGATATTTTGAAAAGTATCTATATTACAAGGAGATGTTGCACATTTTAAAACACATAAAGGTGAACAAATCCCTGGGACCTGATCAGTTGTATCCCAGAATATTGTGGGAAGCTAGGAAAGAAATTGCTCAGCCTTTTGCTGATATATCTGTAACATTGATTTCCACAGGTGAGGTGGCAAAAGACTGGAGGGTTGCTAACAGAGTGTCATTGTTTCAGAAACTAAAGAAAACCCAGATAACTATAGATTGGTGAGCCTGATGTCAATGGTGACTAAATTGTTGAAGGGGATTTTGAGGGAACCGATGTATATGCATTTGGAAAGACAAGGACTGAAGAGGGCTTTATACATTGGAGATCACGTCTAACTGACTCGGTGGAATTTTTTGAGGAAGTGAAGATGATGATTGATGAAGGCAGGACAGTGGATGCTGTCTTCATGGAATTCAGTAAGAAAACCAAAATGTTCTACATGGTAGACTGGTTAGCAAGGTTAGGCTGCCTGGGATCCAGGGAGAACTTGCCATTTAGGTCCAAACTTTTCTTGAATATAGGAGACAGGGTGTGACAGTTGGCATTTGTTCATTAAACTTGGAGACCTGTGACCAGTGGCGCTGCTCACAAAGATCAATAGTGGGTCCACTGCCTTTTGTTACTTATACAAATCATTTGCACTTCAGTATATGAAGTATTGTCAGTAAGTTTGTAGATAATTCCAAATTTGGTGGTGTAGTCGACAGTGAAGAATGATCTCTCCGAATATAATGGGAACTTAATTAGCTGAGCTGAGGAGTGGCAGATGGAGTTTATTTTAGATAAATGTGCGGTTTTGCATTTTGGCAAGAAAAATCAGGGCCAGGCATATAGTTAGGATCCTGTCGAAAGTTGCCAATGAAGGAGAACTCCATAGAAATTATAGAATCCCTACAGTTAGGAAACAGGATTTTCGGTCCATCAAGGCCACACCGTCCCTCCAAACAGTAGCCCACTGGACAAACCCCTACCCTATCCCTCTCAGCCTGCATTTCCCATGGCTAATGCACCTTGCCCTCACATCCAAGGATACTATGAGCAAATTAGGATGGCCAATCTACCCTGATCTGTATATCGTTATACTGTCGGAGGGAAACACAGCACCCGAGGAAGCTCACACAGTCACGGGTAGATTGTGCAAACTCCACACGGCCAGTCATTCGAGGATGGAATTAAACCCCGATCGCTGCCCTGTGAGGCACCATGTGTTGCAGGTTCTCCGTTCCTTGAAATTGCCGTCACAGGTCGGCAGTGTAGTGAAGAAGGCACTCGGTGTTCTTCCCTTTATTGGTGCGTGCTTTGAGTCTAAGCATTTGCATGATGCCTTGCATCTGTACAGCACATTGGTTTGGCCACCTTTTTAATATTGCCTTTAATTCTGGTCAACCTGCTGTCGGAAAGATGTGAGGGACAACATTTTCACACAGAGTCAGCTGCGTGTATGGATTGAACAGCCAAAATAGGTGGCGGAGGCAGATACAGTTACACCATTTAAAAGGCATTTAGATGGGTATGTGCATGGGAATGGTTTAGAGGGAGATGGGACAACTGCTGGCTAGGGGGACGAGATTAATTTAGGATATTTGGTTGGTATAGATGACCAGACCGAAGGATCTTTTTCCATGCTATACATCTCTGAGAGTCTGTTGACTCTTGAGTGTTTAACATGGGAACAGGAGGAGGCTATGCAGCTTCTGAAGTCTATCAGTCAGCTTGTTTGCTCAATTACTGACAGTAAAATACAAAAATAAATCATTACGATTTTGATGGTGTTTTACAGGAACAGGAGAAAGGCTTTTAGTCAAGAAAAGCTGTAAACAATGTGAAGAGGCCATTCGGTCCCTCAACTTCATTCCACAGGAGCAGCAGGTGATCACAGAGCTATTGGAGCCTGTTACTCTGTAGCAGGAAGAGGATATCAATATTCACAAAACTTCGATTAGGAGGCAGTCACTCAACTGCTCGTGACTGGGACACAGGAACAGGAGGGAGTCACTCAGCTGCTGAAGACTGGGACACAGGAACAGGAGGGGGTCACTCAGCTGCTCGAGACTGGGACACAGGAACAGGAGGGAGTCATTCAACTGCTCGAGACTGGGACACAGGAACAGGATGGAGTCACTCAACTGCTCGAAACTGGGACACAAGAACATGAGAGAGTCATTCAACTGCTTGAGACTGGGACACAGGAACAGGAGGGAGTCACTCAACTGCTTGAGACTGGGTCACAGGAACAGTAGGCTGTCATTCAACTGCTCGAAACTGGGACACAGGGAAATCTAGAGGCTTGTGAGGCCCGAGGATCCTGTTACGCAGGAACAGGAGGAGGAGACTCACTCCCCACCAGTATGGGACACTGGGAGAGAAGGGGAGTTTGCTTGGAACAAAAACAAATATATGAATAAGTTGCATGAATGGTCCACTCAATCCTGCCCCACCATTCACTAAGACCACGGCTGATCTGATTGTGATTCCCTCATTCCATTTTACAGAGATTCCCCTCTCTGCAGCCTCTGCTCCATTTGTTGGTCATTTTGCAGACTCAGATGCTGCAACAACAGTCACCATGACTCATCCAGAGGGCCGGGTCTAACCAGATGAGTCTGGATTTGAAGGGTCCAATCACAAGAATGAAAACACAAAATGAAGGTATTATCAGATGTTTAGTTCTCTCACATTCTGAATCCTACTCATATAACCAGCCCATCCATTATACTTTCAGGCTGGAGCACTGTTTAGATCCGGCTACCGTACTGCAGAATACAGCACAGCAATATCCAGAATGGAACTCTGTGCAGCCCACTCCAATTCTTGATCTATAATCCTGGGCTAAATATAAAGCGTGGGGAACTGTGCAGACCGCTCTGGTTCATTCATATATAAACCCAGGCTGTTGCATTGTTCGGTGACACTGTGTTAGATCACTGCCCAGTGTGGGGAATCTTGCAGCCAATGTTGGAAGTGACAGGATGTGCTGCTCCCATCCATTTACAGCTCCATATCTCCACTGTGCCTTGACAAGGGGTGCCATGGATGTGAAAATCCCTGCGATGTAGAGATGTAAATGGAAACAGTTCAAATACCAACTACTCGAGACTGGGACACAGGAACAGGAGGGAGTCATTCAACTGCATGAGACTGGGATACAGGGACAGGTGGCAGTATTAACCGAATATCACACCAGTATTTAAAGTTGAAATACCTGAGATAATATCCAAAGAGGTTTCGTGAATGGTGCAAAGTAGTTAGATAGGGGTGTTATTGTTATAGTGGTTGCACTATAATCAACAATGTGAATTAGAGGAAGAAATATGTAGGGGGACTGGGGAGACTTGCAGGAACAATAGGGTTGTTATAATAGGTGATTTTAATTTTCCTAACATACACTTCCATATGGTGAAGAACTTAGATGGAACGTAATTTGTTAAGTGTTTTCAGGAAAGATTCCACAATCAATATATACAGTATTGTACTCGGGAAGGGACAAACACAACCTACTGTTGGGAAATAGGGCAGGATAGGTGAAGGAGATAAAGCGGGGGGAGCATTTTGGGAAAAGTGATCAGAGTTGTATCAATTTTAAAATAGTCATGGGAGGGACAAAATTGGTCCACAGTTTCAAGTTCTAAATTGGGACAAGGCTTATGTTGTTGGAGTTAGACAGGGGATTGCAGGGGATGCTTGGAGTTGTTTGTTTCCAGGTAAAAGAATCCCGGGCAAGTGGGAGGGCTTTAAAAGGGAGATAGCTCGAGTTCAAGGTTTCCATTTTCCTGTGAGGGTGAAGGTTATGTGAGACTGGACGAGAGAACGCTGGATGTCAAGAGATATTGAGGCTTTGACCAGAAAAAAGGAGGCGTGGCTCATGTTCAGGCAGCTCATATCAAGGGAATCCCTGGAGGTATACGGGGATAGAGGAGTTTACTGAAGAAGGATATCAGCTAGGCCATAAGGGGGTATGAGGTAGTCTTGGCTGAGAAGATTAGAGTGAATCCAAATTCAGTAAAGTAAAGATAAAGAGCAACTAGAGAGAGAATAGGATGCTTTAAAATCCAAAACCAGCATATATGCGTAAAACCTCAAGAAATGGGTGAAGTCCTCAATTTCCCCTCTGTGTTTATCATGAAGAAAGACATGAAGATCTGTGACAGTTAGGAGGTTAGTTGTGATATCTTGGTACTGTTCATATCACAGTAGAGTTGCTGTTGGACATATTAGAACGCACAAAGTCAGACAAATCTCTTGGTCCTGACCAGATATATCTGAGAGCACTGTAAGAGGCGAGAGAAAAAGCTTAGGGGCCACGATCCCGGCAGTCTGGGTGGTAGCAAATGTTGTGCCCTTATTCAAGAAGATATGTAAAGAAAAGCCTAGGAAATGTAGACCAGTGAGCTTCACATCTGTTTTCGGTAAACCACTTGAGAAGGTTCTGAGAGATAAGATGTGCATGCATTTGGAAAGACAGAGTTTGACTTGGAGCAGTCAGCATGGCTTTGTGCCTGGTGGATCATGCCTAACAAACTTGGTTAGAGATTTTTGAGGAAGTGACCAGGAAGGTCGATGAGAGCAGGGTTGTAGACATATTCTATATGGATTTCAGTAAGGCCTTTGATAAGGTTCCACATAGTAGGCCGCTCGAGAAGGTTAGATCGCATGGAATCCAAGGTGAACTGGCAAATTAGACTGAGCTGCCAGTGGAAGTGGTTGAAGTGGGCACACTAACATCATTGAAAATGCATTTGGACAAATACACAGATAGGAAAGGATTAGATGGGTACAGAGCAAAGGCAGGGAAATGGTAGATTGGTAGATAAGGGGAAAGTACACCATCGTTTGTTGACGGAGCACGGTGGGCGTATTGGATGGGCGAGTACAGAGGGGGAACATTCCCATCCCAGAGTGTGCCACACCAACAGACCCACCGAGCATTGTCTGTGCTCACTACCGAGTTCAGTGCAGTATTTGACGTCTGAAGAAATGTTCAGCAATACAGGACAAACATCAATAACCTTCCCCGCTCTGTCAGGATAAGGGTCACCGTATTCTGTCTGCTCCCTCACACTCACTGTATATCTGTGATTGCAACTACCCCCGAACAAGGCTCATGGTCCCCACACTCACTACTGCATGCAACACCTTCTCTCTCTCTCTCTCTCTCCTTTGCAATTACTCCCACGCAGTAATAGAATATTCTGGAGAATGCCGATTATAGAATGTTCCAGATAATATTCCAAATATTTCCCAGTTTCAAGAAAATGGTAGTGTCCCAGTGTGTAACACATAAGAGTTCACTTGACTCACCTTAATTATATTAAACCAAAAACAACTTCTAAACACTTCTTGTTATAAATACAATTTCGAGCAGAGAACATTTTTACCCTCAGGTGTTATCTTGACTGTTACCTGAATTGTACCGCTTTCCTTATTATGAATGTTTCTCTTACCCTTTGTCTGTGACTGTTTCTGTCTGTAACAGTTACACAGTCTCCCACTCAGTTGGCAGGACGGCCGGTTTGTGATGTAGAGGCAGGGCAACAGCACAGGTTCAGTTCCTCACATTGACAGAGATTACCATGAAGGGGACACTCTCTCAGCCTCACGCCATCACCCGAGGTATGGTGATCCTCAGGATAAACCACCATGAGTTTATCTAATGAGAGTTTTTTTGGGATTGTATTCTATCAATGTTAGCGTTATAATTTTTTTTAAAAATTATCTAAAAAGAGATTTTTAATATTATAATAAACCAATAACAACACAACTCAAATAATTGAAAAAAATTACATCCAATTGCATGTACACACAAAATAACTTAAAACACTACACAGACAGAAGAAAAAACAAAACTAAACAATAAATAATGAATATTTAATACAACTCAGCATAACGAAAGGACAGCTCTTGTTCATCAAGAGCATTAACTGATACACATTTTATGCTCTTAGCTCTTCCTCTCTGGGGGTGGGGGAGTTCAGACATCCAACGCAACAGAATATTTTTCCTAGCACGGAAAGTACGGATTGTAAGGATATAATTTTTTTCCCATATTCATCTGTGGAAAGTACCTTGGGCAGGCCCAGGAAAACAGAAACCAAGTCCATCACCAATTCAGTCCCCATTACCCACTCTATCACATCTGACACAGTGCTCCAAAATAGATAAATTCTGCAGCTGGGTCACAAGCAATGAGTAAGAGTGCCTGCAGTCATGCTGAAGATAATCCCACTTTGCATTTTGAGGGACAATCTGGGGTCAGATAGACCCTACGAAGAATTTTCAACTGCATGGAATGAGTCCTATTACAGATCAAAATCCTTCGAGCATTTTCACAAATATCCTCCCATTTCTCCGAGGTGTTCTGAACCCCCAACTCTCTCTTGCAGACATCACAAAGCTGCACAGTCTCGTCTGAGGGGACACACTCCAACTAATGATAAAGGGTACTGAGAGGGAGTGTATTCTAAGCAATAAGCGCCCTCTTCCCTTTATCGGATCGGTAAGAGTGTGGTAAAAGTGTGTTGTTTTTAATTCAAATCTCTGATTGGGGAAAAAAAACAGAAGAGGTCTCTACTAGGTAGTCCATACGTACGAGTTATTTGATCAAATGACATCATTGTTGCACCATCAAATAACACGTGGTGGTTCAGTGGTGAGCATTGCTGCCTCACAGCACCAGGGTCTCGGCTTTGGTTCTGGCGTTGGGTGACTGGCTGTGTGGAGTTAACATATTCACGCCGTGTCTGTGTGGGTTTCCTCCCACAGTACAAAGATGTGCAGGTTAGATGAATTGGTCATTGATAAATCACCCATAGTGTTCAGGGATGTGTAGGTTTGGGCATTAGTCAGGGTAAGTATGGGATGGTAGGGGAATGGGTCTGGGTGGGTTACTCTTCAGAGGGTCGAAGTGGACTTGCTGGGCACAAGGGCTTGTATCCACACTGTAAGGATTCTACTAATTCTAAATCACTCAAGTAAAACACACCCCTTGCTGCCCACAGTTCAAACCTGGAATCATTAACCCCAGATGACAACCTGGTATACCAATTATAGGGGTAAGAAACATGGTTTTGGCTGTATTGCCGTCGATCTGACGCATTGTCATTCATGCTTTAACAATATTGATAATTATTGGGTTACGACAATACTTTATAAATGTTGTCAATTTAGCTAAGAAAAACAGACTAATAAAGGTTCACTTTATCTCATAGGGTTCAATATCTCACAGTATTGACGCTGAGTCCTCAGCAGCCCAGGCATTAACATCGGTTAAAAAAGAACTTAATTGATAGTTTTAATCTGGGAGATCTACTCCCCACAATCTGTGGGGTAGTTGCAATTTGGTTACTTCATAAAGAGTTGCTTATGCTGCCAAATAAAAGAGCTAAACCAGCTATTATGACTCCTAAATACCTATGTGGAAAACATCAAAGGAAGCATTCACACGGGGTATAGTAAATGAGGAAGGACATTCTTTAAGAAGAGCTATCCGACCTAGCCAGGATATTGGAACTGCCTCCCATCTTTGAAGGTCTTGTTTAATTTTGTCAAAGAAATTGACATAGTTCATGTTAAATAAATGATCAAACACTGATGTAATGAATATACTGAAATAGAGAAGCTCGCCCCACCACCCCCGTGACCATTTAAAAGGAAACCAGGATTTGCCCTCATCAGGTATTTCCCCAAGACCTCCCATAGGGATGGCCTCCAACGTTGTAAAATTAATCTTAAAGCCCGAAAAGGCGACAAGTGAATTATTGCATTGTATCACGTGAGCTGCCGAAGTTGCGGGATTTGACAAAAACATAAGACCATCTGCATACAACATAATTTTATGTGACTTTTATCCCACTTCTGGGGCAGGAATGTTGGAGTAATATTCCCAATTGTGCAGGATGCCACCGAATCTAAGATTGTTGCAGGAATGGGGAAGAGATCAACCCTCGTGTGCCATTTCTGCGGGTTAAAGAAGAAAATAAAATCCTTACTTGTGAGGTAGATCTGCCTCCAGACATCCACCAGCTCTAGTTCTAGACACAAATCCATTAATTGCTTATCTTATAACGAGTGTATTGGGGGACCTTTGGACATTCTGTCCATCGTGGAGCGATAAGACAGTCAAAATCTCCTTCTACAATAATGAGGCATGATGCAAGATAACTGAATTTGGAAAATGCATCTACCAGGATTTTAAGAGGGTTCACCGGGTGGCAATAAACATTTAAAATACTGTATTAATTCCCATAGTTCAAGCCTTTGAGGATTATGATCCTTCCATGGGTGTTTAATACAATCTAGTAATTTAAATGGAAGATTCTTCCTATCCATTATGATTTTTCCCCCACTCTTAGTATTAAAAGACGAGAAATTAACCCGATCAAACCCGCCCTGCTGTAACGTCAAATGTTCCTTGTCATCAAGGTGCATCTCCTGCAATAGGACAACTCTCTCTTTTTTTAAGTCGAGAAAGTATATTTGTCCTCTTGACTGGCAGATGGCTCCCCTTAATGTTCCAGGTACACCATTTAAGCACATCATTATCCATAACACACTGCAGCAACATTTGAACTCTAGAGAATTTCATATCGAATTACACATCGCTGAGCATTAATGAGAAAAGCCTCATCGAGCCTAAAAACTGTACAAACTAAAACTACTGCAACTAACAAGCTCTCAAAACTTTCCAAAGCTAAAGACATCAAAAAGAACGAAACAAAATCCAAAGTGCCAATGACACTTGATAGGGGTTTTTACCCCCCCCCCCCCGCCCCCACCCCTCACCCAATGGGGACGCTGACGGCCTTGGTCTCTGTTCTCCAACACTGACAAAGGCCCTGCTTTTAATTGTATAGGTCCTGCTCTTGTTTGATTTACCAAATCCAATACCTCGTATTAATCCAAACTAAACTCCATCTGACACTCCTCAGCCCTGTGAGTGATATTACTGCCACCTCACCTTTCCCATTTAATTTTAAAATTTCCTCCCCCTCTCCAGGAGGCCTGCACACTCTGGCCTTGATTTTCACAAAAACCCTGAGCTTGGTTTGCCTTGTGTGGTTAGGGGGAGGAGGGACAGATTGCAGACACAGTCAGTGGGGAGGAGAGGCTGGACAGTAATCAGCGATCTGGTATCATTTCATGGTTTTATGAAAACAAGTGAGAGTTGAGTAATACTGATCGGTTTTTTGGGGGCCAGAAATTATGGTCTTTTTCCGTCTCTGGTGTTCAGTCATGAAAATGTATTCGAGATCCTTCATTGTGCAGAGTGTGTCTGCAGGATTTCTTTCCCTAATATTGCAGACTACAGATAACAGCGATTAAAGCTGTTCATAGTTAACTTCGATGGCGCAGCACACACATTCAACAAGGTAAAAACAATGACTGCAGATGCTGGAAACCAGATTCTGGATTAGTGGTGCTGGAAGAACACAACAGTTCACGAAGCATCCGAGAAGCAGTAAAGTCGACGTTTCGGGCAAAAGCCCTTCATCAGGAAGGGCTTTTGCGTGAAACGTCGATTTTACTGCTATTCAGATGCTGCCTGATCTGCTGTGCTCTTCCAGCACCACTAATCCCGTATACTCAACATCCTACAGTTGAGACAAATATTTTGCCTTTGTTTAACAATACAAAGTGTTTTGTGTAATTCAGTAATGGTAACCTGGTTATAATAATCCCCACCGAGCTGAAAGCTGACACTTAAAATATGACCCAAAATCTGGATATGGTAGTGTCGTGGGTAATGTCCCTGCCTCTGAGACAGAGGTCTGGATTTGATTCCTGAACATGCGTGGTGGTGTTCCAAGCTCTGGACTAGAAGTTCTGGATTCAAGTCCTGCCTGTTGCAGAGGTATGCCCCAGCATGTCAGAACAGGTTGATGAGCAAACACACAGGAGAATAATGTTACAGCTTTATGGGTATTGCTGAGTGATGCTAGTGTCCCTACCTCCGGGCACAAAGGTCTGGGTGCAAATCCCACAGAAGTTTTTCATAACACACCTGTACAAACTGATTAAAATGGATTTAGAATTGTGGCTTGATGGAGAGGAAGAGGTGTCTTTATTGCATTTCAGAATTTAGGCCCAGGATGATTTAAAGCACAGCCATTCGTGTTGATTGGAGTCACATTTTGCAGCCGTAAAGGTTTATAAAATCAACATGGTCATGGATAGGGGGAGTAGTCAGGTTTTTCCCCAGATTGGGGCGTCAAAAACGAGAGGGCATTGGTTGAAATTGAGAGGGGAAAGGTTTTGACGAGCCCACGAGCACCATTTCACGCAGAGGGTGGTGTGCATGTGGAATGAGCTGGCAGCGGAAGTGGTGGAGGCTGGTACAAATACAGCATGTAAAAGGCATCTGGATGCTGACAGACCTGCCGAGCTTTTCCAGCAATTTCTATATTCTTGCAAAATTCAATCATTTTGACACAATATTCTGAATACATTAAACATCTTATTTTTTAATGATGCAGCGACATAAAAATATATCTTCAAATCGACTGAGACCATTTTCTGCTAAGGATATGGCTCTGTGTATGACAGCAGCAATGATGCACCAACATGGAACAGGGAATGTGATAGAGACATAGATTGGACAATGTACAAGGAGACCTCACATGTTTGGGAGAGGATGATATTACTGTGTGATTCAGCTCAGAGAGAGAGAAAATGTAATCTGCCTGAGAAGGAACGGCCGATTACACTCTCTCTCTTTCATTGTTCCTCATGACAGCAATGTGTGCGAGCTAAAACAAAAAATCTACAGTCATCATTACCATTCTTATTTTTATAGAATCCCTACAGTGTGCAAACAGGCCCTTTGGCACAAAACCTCCATACCAACCTTCCCAGGCTCGCTCCCTTACATTTACCTCGAACGATGAAGCTAACAACCCCAAAAGACTTCGGACAAATTAAGATGACCAATCCATCTTACCAGCACAGCTGTGGACTGTGGAAGGAAACTGGAGCAACCATTAGAAGGGGAGAATGTGCAAACTCCACAAAAATAGTCACCCAAGTCTGGAATTGAACGCAAGGCCCTGGTGCTGTGAGTAGCAGTGCTAACCACTGAGCCACTGTGATACCCTTGGGCGATCCCTGGCTAGAATCCATTGGAATCTTTTCACTGCCTAATGCAAAGGGAATTCAGCCAAATCCAACTGTTCCAGGATGAAGTCCCATTGCTAGCAGCTTGTGTGATTAGAATGTCTTCAGAAGCAGTATAACATTTTGAACAATCTCTCAATTTTCCCTTTTGTCATGAGTTACAATAATATATGGACAAACCGCATTCAACTTGAAAGTGCAGAGATTTTGTTTATCTGCGTGTGTGTGTGTGTGTGGGTGAGAGAGAGAGAGAGAGAGAGAGAGAGAGAGTTTTTAGAAAGGGAAATGTCGATTCTTTATTTGCAATATCCAAACAGTTTGCCATGCATCTTTCAATCATAGTTTGAGTAATATTGCTCTGGATAATAAAGGTGCTATTTGAGCAGATTAAAAAAAAAACTAGCCTGACTTGTTGCTAAAACCCAGTCTGAGACCAATATCGTCGGCCATATCACCGACCTGGTTACATTTGACATGTGTTGTGAGCAGTGGAGCATTGGGAATGGGAAAGGAAGCAGTGACCCCAAAAGTCAGGGAAGTATAGACCGGTGAGCCTGATGTCAGTGGTGGGTAAATTGTTGGAGGGGATTCTGAGGGACAGGATTTAAATCAATGTTTCTGCCGAAACGTCGATTCTCCTGCTTCTTGGATGCAGTCTGACCTGCTGTGTTTTTCCAGCAATACATTTTTAAGCTCATACATTTGGTAAGGCAAGGGCTGATCGGGGTTGTCAACGTGGCTTTCTGCATGGGAAATCATATCTCATTAATTTGATTGAGTTTTATGAAGAGATGACAAAGAAGATTGATGAAGGCAGTTTGGTAGACATTGTCTACGTGGACCTCAGTAAGGTGTTCATAACATTCCGATTGGTAGGCAGATGAGTAAGGTTCGGTCACAAGAGGTACAGAGGAAGCTAGTCACAATTGACTTGAAGGAAGAGGGATATTTTTCAGACAGGAGGCTTGTGAGCAGCAGTGTTCTGCAAGAATCGGTACTGACTTCACTGCATTCCATCATTTATGTCAAGGATTTAAATATGAATATTGGGGCCATAGTTAGTAAGGTTACAGATTACATCAGAAAGGTGGTTTATTAGATTATCTCAGAGTACAACGAGACCACAATTAGATGGGTCAAAGGGACAAGGAGTGACAGATATAGTTAAATTTAGATAAATACGAAGTTTTGCATTTTGGGAAGGCAAATCAGGACAGAAATTATACACTTAATTGTAAGGTCCTGGGGCGTGTTGTGGATCAAAGGGACATAGGGCTGCAGGTACATAGTTCCTTGAAAGTGGAGTTGCAGGTAGACAGAGTGGTGCAGAACACATTTGGCACATTTGCCTTAATCAGTCAGAGCATTGAGTATAGGAGTTGTGATGGCATGTTGCTTCTGTACAGGATGTTGGTGAGGCCACTTTAAGAACACTGCGTACAACTCGGTTGCAGAACTCGTGGTTTGAGCTTCAGGGAAAGGTTGATTAGGTTGAGATGTTTCCCCCTGGAGGGTCAGAGGCTGAAGGGTGACATTATAGAAGTTTATAGAATCATCAGAAGCATGGATATTCTGAACAGCCATGTTCTGCTCCCCAAGATAGGGGAGTCTAGAACAAGAGGGCATAGTTTGAAAATGAGAGGGCGAATAATTTAGAATGCACCTGAAGGTAAATGTTTCACACAAAGAGTAGTGTGGGTACAGAAAGTGCTGTCAGAGGAAGTGGTGAAGGCGGCTACAATCGCACATTTAAAATGTATCTGAAAGAGGAGGGATATTGGCCAAATGCTGGCAAATGGGACTAGGTCAGATTTGATATCTGATCGGAGTGAACAGATTGGACTAACGGGTCTTTTTCCATTCTGCATGACTGTCAGATTCTATGAGGGATGGCGAAATATTCTGAAAGGACCTTTCAAGTGTAATTGCTCTTCACTGGAATATTATCGTGCGATATGTTCACATGGATTGACAGCTGTGTAATTAAATATTTGACAGGGAAGTCAGTCACAGGTAATAGTATACAAACAGGAAAGTGGGGCTTAGTCCACAATCTTAGTGCCTGGTGAAGAAGGCTCAAAGTATCTAATGGCCCACTCCTGCTCCTCAGTCCCATGTTTCTGTATTCCATCCAGCCCCGCAGACCTGCGAGATAGGAGAGGTTGGAGGCCACTTACTCGTATAACCTGTTGCACAGAAACAGAGGAGACCATTCAGCCTCTCAAGACTGTCACACACGCTTTGAAGTGATTTGGGAAATGCAATTGGAAAATCCAGGCACGGGTATGAAAGAGGCGCCTCATCTCTCTTTACAGAGCTTCCCCTCTCTGCAACTTGTGCTTTATTTGTTGGTCATGTTTAGACCTAGATTCATTGAGAATACAGCCGCCTTACCTCACCCAGAGATGGCTCACAAAATCCTCTGGTCTCCCTGCCTGCAACATTCCATAACAGACATTCATGAAAATAACACCCACTAACTTTACAAGAACAGAATGTAAGAACATCAGATACAGGGACAGGTCGTTCACTCTCAAGCCTGCCTTGCCCTTCACTAAGATCATGACTGATCTGCTCACTGTCTCAAATCCTCTTTCATACCCAATATCCATCTACCTCCTCTTCAAATACTTTCAGTCATCTAGTTCCCCAACACTCTTGAGAAGAGAAACCCTGACATTCAATCCCACCTGTTTGAAGAAAACATTTGCTGCTCCTATATCATGGTTTATTGATATGAACAAAAGAGGTTGAGACAAGGGTTCAGGTATAAATGACCGACCCCGATATCAAGGCAGTGGTTGACATCTGTTGACATCAAGGAGCTTAACAAAACTGGACTTAATGGGAATCAGAGTAAACTCTCCAGTGTTTGGGGTCAAACATGGCACAAAGGAAGATGTTCATCATCTCAGTCCTGGGTCAGCTCGGTGGGAGATCCTCAGGGTAGCTTCCTCTTCACAAATAGCTTCAGCTGCTTCATCAATGTCTCCCCTCCCCACCATAAGATCAGAAGTGGGGATGGTCACTGAAGATTCCACAATGTTCAGAACATTTTGTACCCCCATCAGCTCCTGAACTAGTCTGTGTCCATGTGCAGCAAGACCCAGACTCCATTGAGACTTGTGCTGTTAAATTGTCCGTAACATTCATGTAACAGCACTGCCTGACACTGCACATTGCTACCGTAAAACAAGAGTTCATTCAGTACCTCACATTGGTTTCACAGGAATATGAGTAAGCCATTCAGCCCATTGACACTATTGGAGAAGAACAGGAACAGCCCATTCAGTGCCTCCAACCTATTACTCAGGAAGAGTAGGAGTCTAGTGTGATGGACCACACGAGAGTCCCTCGAAAATATTTGAAGGCGGTAACATAGACTCTTCTTTTTATTTTAAAGGAAATTTAAACTGTCTGTCCCGGATGCAATGTGACAGGTCAAACTACTCGGTGTGAAGCCAAACACTATTTATTGAAACACGAAATATACAATGAAAGCAAAGAAAGTGGAATTTAGTAAAACGTAATTCTATTGGACAAGTTAACAGAATAACAAATCTAGGAATTATTACTAATGAACTGTTCCAATATAGGAAACTCCCATAAACACAGCCCCTGGCAGAAAGGAATATTCAGACACAGAATGTCACAAACATTTCTCCAATCCAGGAATTAGAAACAGCACTAAGAGAAAATTCAGAGAGAGCAGCAGCCAGGAGATCGTCACTGAAGCTTCCAACTCTGAGGAGACCCCAAAATTTTCTAATGCTACTGAGAAACCAAAACCCAGAGATCGTAATTTGTGAGAGCTGGCCACACCCATTCAGGCTGCATTAAAATAAACACACGGTCTCCCTCGTGTTTACTCAAGTGGTCTTAACTAACCAGCTTGGTAATGATCATACAATCTCATTCTTAAAAGTAACCCGGACAAAATAACCTCTTAAAACTGCAACATCTGCACACTTGTCAGCACTACGAGCTGTCAAGCAGGAACCAGGGGTAACCTAATCCGGCCCTTGGCCCTGTCCAATCGGACAAGGAAGAAGCCATTCAGTTCCTTGGGCCACTTACAGAGCAATGGGATGAGGTTATTCAGCCCCTTTAATCACTTTCACAGGAACAGTAAGAGGCTTTTCCCCCCTCAACGTACTTATATAGCGACAGAATGAGGCAATTGATGCTGATTCCTGATGAATGGCTCATACCTGAAACATCGATTCTCCTGCTCCTCGGATGCTGCCTGACTTGCTGTGATTTTCCAGCAATCGACGCTCTACTCTAATCTCCAGCATCGGCAGTCCTCACTGTCTCCAGATTGATGCTCTAACATGATGAACAAGTGGAGCAGAGGCTGGACAGACAGACTGCTCTACGTTGCTCCTCGTGGCTCCATTGCTTATGATGCACATGTGGTTTTCTAGTGGTGAGGAAAGAAGCCACATGTCTTGTGTGAAATCTCAAGAAGGCATCTTCCACCTCCGAGAAGCCAGCCTGGTGTTCTCTATGTAATGTGGAAGCTGGTGGGAATGGCTACCTGTTTCAGATGGAAGGTATTGTGGCTGCTGTTGGGGATTGTGAGCAACCTGACGTTCAGTACAGGGTTCACACACCGACTGCCCAATAACGTGGGGAAAGTTAGTAAAGGCATATAAACTATTAAAACACCACGTTAGACGGATGAATGGACTTATTAAGTTCAAATAATGGTGACCGTATTCATGGTGATCTTGTCTAGTGCACGTCCTGTTCAGTGTAACCTGTTTGCCTTACTCTGTCCAAGTCTATTTCCACCCTATGATCTGTCTGGCCTTGCTTACTATGACCTCTCTCCACTGCTCAAAGTTTTTCCCTGTACTGAGGTAC
This sequence comes from Chiloscyllium punctatum, assembly GCF_047496795.1. Taxonomy (NCBI): domain Eukaryota; kingdom Metazoa; phylum Chordata; class Chondrichthyes; order Orectolobiformes; family Hemiscylliidae; genus Chiloscyllium; species Chiloscyllium punctatum. The sequence goes on from NC_092762.1 coordinate 25,120,485, forward strand.
ACATGGCAATAAATCAAACCAATCAATCCTGGGTAAAGTATAGAATTTCTCACCCAATCAATGTCTCCTTTGGAAGTAAATGATCGCTGCCACTCCTCGTGTTTCCGCGTCACCATTTCCCCGTCTCTCACAGCTCTAGAGATTAAACATTCAGCTTCTTTACTCTATCCTCATGTTACCGTGTCTGTGGTAAGGAGATCATTCATTACAAAGGAGATCAAATCCATAGAGAGTGCCCCTAATGCTCTCTCAGCAAGGCTCTGCAACAGCAGGAAGATGGCTTTACTTATGTATTCGAATCATCTTACAATGATGGACAACATGCCATTGACTGCATCCATGACTTACACAGGGTTTGATTCGCAGCAGTCGGCATAGACTTGTGAGTGGGAGATCATGCTTGCCAAATTTGTTAGAGTTCTTTGACGAAGTGACCAAGAAGCTTGATGAGGGCAGAGCGGTAGACATAGTCTCTATGGATTTCAGTAAGGCCTTTGATAAGGTCCCACATGGCGGGCTGCTCTGGAAGGTTCCATCACGTGGAATGCTGGGGGAACTGGCCAATTGGTTGCACCGTTGGTTTGATGGTCAGAAGCAGAGGGTTTAGGGGAAAGATGCATGTCAGACTGGAGGCTGGGTCCATAGCTGTTTGTTATCTATGAATTGATTGAGAATGTACAAGGCATGATTAGCCAGTTTGCAGATGACAGCAAAATAGGTGGGAGCATGATCAGTGAGGAATTTTATCAGAAATTGCAGCAGGACCTTAATCAGGTGGGAAAGTGGGCCGAGTAATGGCAAATGGAATTTAATATAGATGTGTGACGTCTTGCAGTTTGGAAACCCAATTCAAGATAGGAGTTTCATGGTGAATGGGAGGGCCTTAACGGGTGTCGTGGGCAGAGAGACCTTGGGGTTCAGGTGCACGGTTCCCTAAGTGTGGTGTCACAGGTAGACAGGGCATAGAGGAAGGCTTTTGGCACACTGGCGTTCATTAGGCAGGACATTGAGTATAGAAGTTGGGAATTTATGTTGCAGGTTCACAGGACTTTGGTAAGGCCGCACTTGGCGTTTGTGTTCAGTTTTGCCACCTTGGTATAGGGAGGATGTTATTAAATTAGAAAGAGTGTAGAAGAAATTTACAAGGACATTGCTAGGACCCAATGATCTGAGTTATAGGGAGAGGGTGGACAAGCTAGGCCCTTTTCTTGAGAGTGTAGGAGACTGGGGGGGGGGGGGGGGGGGTGGGGACCTTATAGAGCCGTGTAAGATCACGAGGGGTATGGATAGGGTTAATGCTCTCAGTCTTTTTCCAAGGTGTACAGAATCGAGGACTAGAGAGGATCGCTTTAAGGTTAGAGGGGAATGAATAAAAGGGAACCTGAGGGACCACTTATTTACACAGAGGATGGTGTGTGGATTAGCTGCCAGCAGATGTGGTTGAAGGGGGTACATTAACAACAACCCACATATTAAACATTACAATCTCAAGACCACACAGTCTCTATCTTCCCCGCTGTGTTCACTCTTCCAGCTGCTGGTCTCCCAGGGTCATGTTTTTTTTAATGCAAGGAGGTTTTAAATTAACATGTATCTTTGATAGAGAGTGTTTGAGATGGCCAGTTAGCACTGCTGCTCTACAGCAGTTACTCTGCTGTTGGATGGCAGTAGCTCTTCCTCCAGTGTTCAAAATGCTCGGATTATATACTCCCCATGATACAATAATTCTCATAATTTGAATGCTTTCCATGTGTCCAAGCAATAATATTCAAATTCCGTCAGCTTCTTGTATCATTTGGTTGTATTTGAATTGCCGACAAAGCAGCAACCAAAACTCAGGTATCCATTTCCCAGCTAATTGTGACACGTGGAACAGCCTGACCTTTAGCTGGCATCTGTCGCTGTACTTTCTATTCAACAAGACCCATTCTGTCTTAAAGTAACCAGACATGCTTTCGTCTTCATAACACCTCCCCCCTTCAGAAAAGAATATGAACCATCAGAATTAAAAGATGGCATCATTCCTTTTCCTCTAATTCTTAATCCCATTATTATGATATACAAATGTATTAATCTCAGTTATACAATTCATGTTAATTCTGCACACCTATATTACACTGGGATAAGTCAAATCTTATCAAAACGTTTTCCTTTAAATCAGCGGTAACACATCTGCTGTCACATTTTAGGACCAACAGCATGTAAAGTTTGTAAGTTTAAAGTTGGTAACATAAGAGTCCAATGAAATAGTCTCATATTCTGGTCTTTAACGATTCCAAAAAATGCGAGAGATTTGTCATTGTCCACAACCATCTCCGACAATTTGTTTGTCATATAAACATTAAAATATTGTCAGACCAGTACAAAACTTAATCATTCTTTTTCAATAATGGAGATTTTTAATTTTTTTTCTGGTGGATATTGAGTTTTTTCGACAAGTAGCCAATTGGCCATTCAATCCCACCATCATTTTTCTGTATTAATACATCTCCTACCCCTACATCCCGAGCACATTGAATCCTGCTAAATCATTCTCAACTGTATTCCTGGAACTGACACTCTGTCAGTCACTCTCACTGTTACTTCCCCAACCTTGATTTGGCACTCCAACGTAATGTTACACAAGGGAATGCATAATTTCTGTCCACATTTCACAAATTATCACGCTGTTGAGTAACATGTCAGAAAGAGTGAAAATACTTCCATCTCTTACTATTAGAGGCCGAGGGAAAGTGAGGACTGCAGATGCTGGAGATCAGAGTTGAAAAGTTTAGGGCTGGAAAAGCACAGCAGGTTGGCAGCATCCGACGGGTAGGAGAATTGACGTTTCAGGCATAAGTCCTTCATCAGGAAAGTAGGAGGTCAGGGAGGGGGAAGGGGGTTGAGAAGTAAATAGGAGGGTGGGGTGGAGCTGGGTGGAAGGTAGCTTGGAAGGCGACATGTCGATGTTGGTGGGGTCTAATGGTGATAGGTCGGAGAAGAGGGTGAAGTGGACAGGTGGTAGGACAGCTGAAACCATCAAACTATACAGCATCAACATTGACTTCACCAATTTCCAAATCGCCCCTCCCCAACCTCATCCCGGATCCAACCGTTCAAACTAGCACCGCCCTCTTGAACTGCCCTAACTGTCCATCTTCCTTCCCACCTATCCACTCCAACCTCCCTTATAGAACATAGAACATAGAACAATACAGCACAGAACAGGCCCTTCGTCCCACGATGTTGTGCCAAACTTCTATCCTAGATTAAGCACCCATCCATGTACCTATACAAATGCCGCTTAAAGGTCGCCAATGATTCTGACTCTACCACTCACACGGGCAGCGCATTCCATGCCCCCACCACTCTCTGGGTAAAGAATCCACCTCTGACATCTTCCCTATCCCTTCCACCCTTCACCTTAAATTTATGTCCCCTTGTTGTACCCAGGGGAAAAGTTTCTGACTGTCTACTCTATCTATTCCTCTGATCATCTTATAAACCTCTATCAAGTCACCCCTCATCCTTCGCCAATCCAAAGAGAAAAGGCCGAGAACTCTCAACCTATCCTCGTACGACCTATTCTCCATTCCAGGCAACATCCTGGTAAATCTTCTCTGCACCCTCTCCAAAGCTTCCACATCTTTCCCAGTGGGCGGCACGGTGGCACAGTGGTTAGCACTGCTGCCTCACAGCGCCAGAGAGCCGGGTTCAATTCCTGCCTCAGGCGACTGACTGTGTGGAGTTTGCACGTTCTCCCCGTGTCTGCGTGGGTTTCCTCCGGGTGCTCCGGTTTCCTCCCACAGTCCAAAGATGTGCAGGTCAGGTGAATTGGCCACGCTAAATTGCCCGTAGTGTGAGGTAAGGGGTAAATGTAGGGGTATTGGTGGGTTGCGCTTCGGCGGGGCGGTGTGGACTTGTTGGGCAGAAGGGCCTGTTTCCACACTGTAAGTAATCTAATCTAAACTAATCTTTCCTAAAGTGAGGCGACCAGAACTGCACACAGTACTCCAACTGTGGCCTAACCAAAGTCCTGTACAGCTGCAACATCACTTCGCGACTCTTGAATTCAATCCCTCTGCTAATGAACGATAATACTCCATAGGCCTTCTTACAAACTCTATCCACCTGAGTGGCAACTTTCAAAGATCTATGTACATAGACCCCAAGGTCCCTCTGTTCCTCCACCTGACTAAGAACCCTACCATTAACTCTGCATTCTTATTTGCTCTTCCAAAATGGACAACCTCACACTTGGCAGGGTTGAACTCCATCTGCCACTCCTCAGCCCAGCTCTGCATCATATCTAAGTCCCTCTGCAAACGGCAAATGCCCTCCTCACTGTCCACAACTCCACCTATCTTCGTATCCCATCTGCGAATTTACTGACCCACCCTTTGACTCCCTCATCCAAGTCATTAATGTTATATCACTATCACTCCCACCGACATCTTCCTATCGCCCTCCCAGTGACCCTCCCACCAGCCCAGCTCCTACCCTCCTTTTTATCTTTCAGCCCCCTTGTTCCCCCGCCACATTCCTGATGATGGGTTTATGCCTGATATGTCGATTGTCCTGCTCTTCAGATGCTGCCTGATCTGTGTGCCTTTCCGGCTCCTCACTTCTCAACTATTAGAAACTTAACCGATCCCGCATCTTGCAAAATTATAACTTCTTGTGCTCCCCCACACCCCATTTTTTCTTAGTAGGGTTTATCTACAGAGACAAATTCTTTATAGGGATCAGGCACCAACTCCATACCCAGCCCCTGTCTAGGCTGTGCACTCTCTTGCAGCTCCTCGTCTCTAGTTGGGGTCTCCTTTACCAGGTTCACTAATACCACTAGTTTAAACTCTTTTACCACATCTTTTCCCAAAGTGTCTTCCTTCAACGCCCGGCACTGTGTGTCCCGGCTTACTGCAGTGAAAACACCTTTTTTCCCTGTGCCCTTCTTAAACCATCGGTACTGTAATTTATGTCTTCCACTACGTTATAGTGAGACCTGAGGCCTTTCACTTCCTTTCAAACTCTTTGGGATTTTTTTTAAACCTGTGGTAAACTATTGCCAGTGTGCTTTTCTCTATGTTTTGTAGCATAGGATCTCCCTTTCTCCCAATTTCTATCCCTCACAGGATGAATATCCTCCCAGAAGCTAAATTTCATCTCATGCATCAATACATACTTTACTGCCATTTCTGCTGCGCTTCTCATTTCTTGAACTTCCTGTTCATTCACATGAATTCTTACCATCTCTGGAAGTGAGTCTTTAAACTCGTCCAGCAGAATAATCTCCCATCGGGGCCCCCAGGTCTTAGCCATTTTTAAGGCCTGCACGCATTTATCAAAATGACTGTGGTTATTCTTTTAAACTCACCATAACTCTGACCTGGTTCCGTCTCTATATTTCTGAACCACTGTCTATATACGTCTAGTACCAATTCATAAGCACTCAAAATAGCCTGTTTGACATTTGCATAATCTCTTGCTCCGTCATCTGACAGCGCTGCACATACCTCTCAAGCTGTGCCCACCAGCTTAGTCTGAACTACCATTACCCACAAGTACACAGGACACGCCATCTGCCGAGCCAGTTTTGCAAATCAAATGAAAAAGATTTTGGCATTTTTCTCACCGAAACATGGCAATGTATTAATATAGTTGTATACATCCCTACATTCTCCCTTCATCGTCATCCTGCTAATTTAACTTTCTTATCTAATTCCTAACTTCTGAATTTCAAATTCTCCCTCTCTTCCTTTTTCCTCTCTTTCTCTTTCTCTATCTTCTCTCTCTATTTCTATCTCTCTCTTTATCTTTAACTCAAGTTGCCACACTTGCAATTTAAGTTTTTCTAACTCGACTGCAGTTTCCTGCTTTTCTGATCCACCAAAGTGCTTGACCAACTCCATTATGGTGACAGCTTTCCTTTTGTCCCTGGTGAAACCCAATTCTAATCTACATGTTAATTCTAAAAGTATGCCCTTCCTTTGTCTTTCTACACTTTCTTGACAAAATTGTGAATCAGCTTCAAACCTCAGAACCTCTTTAGTAAAGTTGAACGCCTTTTCTTTTAATTTAACCAACCACAAGGAACAAAATTAAATTACTTTTGTCACCCGTTTTATTTGAAGATCTCGGTCACTAACTGTCAAGTGATGGAATCTGCTGGGACTTTTGTACCGCAAATCTGTTCAAATCCCATATGACAAGCCCTCAAACCGTTACTATATCGATGTCGAACCACTCTGTTAATTAAAACCACACACCCAGAAAAGCTCACCTCGCCTCGTACTCTGTTAAAACATGAGTGACAAGGTAGTGCCAAACTCCACTATTAAAAGAAAAGTCACAACTTATAAGTATGCAAGTTAACTCGCTGAGCTTGAAGGTTTGCTTTCAGATGGTTCGTCCCCATGACTGGGTAACATCATCAGTGGGAGTGTCTGGTGATGCACTGGTGGTATGTCTCGTCTTTCTATTTATAGGCCTTGGTTTCTTAAGGTGCATGATGTTATTTTCAGTTTTTTTTTCAAGGTGAAGGTAGATAGGATCTAAAGTGATGTGTTTATTGATGGACTTCTGGTTAGAATGTCATGCCTGTAAGAACTTTTGTGCGTGGCTTTGTCCTTGGAAGTGTGTGTTGGCACAGTCAACGTGGTGTCCTTCTTTGTCTGTAAGCATGAAAACTAGTGATAGTGGGTCATTTATTTTGGTGGCCAGGTGGTGTTCATATTTCCTGCTAGCATGACAACAGGAGAGTTTGAAATGGAGGAACAATGGTTTTAAATACACTGTTTAATCAGTGTGTGTTCAGAGAAGTAACATTTTTCATATGTGTACAACACATTCTGAATGAACAACGGAGACACAGTGAATGAAAAATTATGCACATGATGTGTAAAATTTATAAAGCATTAAAACATTATTTGATCCTCATCTGAAGTGATACCTTCCCTTTTTCTCAACGTTCCCCCTTTTCTGGGATTCCCAAATCTAATTTCTCATTCTTATCAGGATGTGTGTTATAAATTCTTGCTTCTCGTGTCCCAACTTATTTCAGTTCACCTCCTTTCTACAAGCAATTAAATATGTTGTCCTGCTTGGTTCTTTTCAAAACTAGTGTCTGTCATATTATTGGAGATAAAAGTTATGGCATCAGACCCAGCATTTGAACATATTACTCTGTTGTACGTGCACTGTACAAAGAACCACAGCACACAGGAATTGCCAAAACATTGAGGGAAGTACATCTACTTCTTTCGTTAATATAGTTTTCTCATTTTCCACATCTCCATATCTATATCCTCTCTCTCTCTCTCGTTCTCCCTTTGTATCTTTTTAAGAAATCCACCAATTATTCTCCGTGTCCCATCTCTCAAAACTCCTTCTTTCAGTTTACATCTAACGCTCTCTTAAAGATGTAATGTGGTTATAATTAAGCAATGTAACTACAAAGACATGCGGGAGGAGCTGGCCAGAGTTAATTGGAAGGGGAGCTGAGCAGGAAAGACCATGGAGCAGCAATAACAGGAGGTTCTGGGGATAATTCGGAAGATAATACTAGAAATTCAACCCCAAGAAGATAATACATACTCATGGGAGAACAAGGCAGCCATGACTGATAAGGCATTAAACCAAAAGAGGAAACATACAATGTGGTGAAGATGATTGGGAATCCACACAATTCATTGGCTCTGAAACTACATAAGGCTGGCATCACTGACACTACAGAGCTCTTAATCATGGTCAGGGAGAGAAACAGAGGAAACACATTCACTTTAAAAACAGAAGATGGTATTTCTCAAGGAAATAGATTCAAGTGAATTAAACATTTGAATTAAGATCAGTTAAATGCTTTTGTGGAATGTGTCAGATTGGAAGCAAGACCCGGGAAGAGAGACCCTCAGTAGAATGAGAGCATGAAAATAGAAGTATTGCCACATCAGAAAACAGGTTAGGTCACTGGGTGCAGGGCCGATGGGTGAATGGGTCACAGTGAGAATTGGGGAACAGGCAGCAGAATTTCATTAGGCTGATATTGCAGCTCGAAACAGCGTATTCATGTAGTGCTGCAGACTACAGCAGCAGGAGAAACAGAACAGCATTCAACCACAATCTGTAACTTTTTGCCAGGATAACACCTCAGTCTGTCATTACCATCAACACCATCTATGGCTCAGTGATGAGTGTGGGTGAACATGTCAGAGTCAGAACCACATGAACTTTAACCTGATGCTAACTCATTAAAGCTACCGGACTTGACCAATAGATCTGAACGAAGCTCTGCAGTGCTGTCACATTCAGTCATAAATGGTCATGGACGATTAAATAAGTGACTGGAGGAGAGGGCTCCACAAACATCCCCATCCTAAATAATAGAACAGACCTGCACATCAGTGTAAAAGAGAAGGATGTTTTATCTGCAGCATCCTCTGCCAGAAGTGTCGATTCGATGATCCACCTCACCCTCATCATGATGCCATCAAAATCACAGATGCCAGTCTTCACCTAATTCGATTCGCTGCACCTGACATGAAGAAACAGTTGAACACAGTAGATACGACAACGGCAAAATGTCCAGACTCCATTTCTGCAATAGGACTGAAGACTTGTGCTGCACAACAAGCCGTGTCCCTGGGGAAGCTGTTTCATTCCAGCTCCAACTCTGACATCTCCCTGGCAATGTGGAAAACTACTTCCTATGTCCAGTCCGCTAAGATGAGTATAATTACAATCTGACCAATTACCACCCCCTCAGTCCCATCACGGAAATCAAATTGGTGGGAGTTCTTCTTGACAGAGCTGTCAAGCAGCACAGAAATAACCTGCTCAGTATGGTTTCCGATCGGTCCCCATATGGAGATGGTGCTCTTGTGGAAATGTCACTGAATTAATAATCCAGACCAGCCTAATGCTCTGGCAGGTGGTGCAAGTTAAAAACAATTAATACAATATTGAGATCTAAAATCTGGGGTCAGTAACAGTGACCTTGAAGCCAATATCGATTGTGAACAGAATTTCCTTCTCCAATGTACTTTTAGGAAGTGAATCTCCAATGATTTCCTGGGCTGGCCTAAAACTGACTCCAAAGACCCTGACATGTGATAAACATTTCAATGGTCTCTGAAACGGTCAATCAAGGCACTCATTTGTATCTAACTACTCCGAGGTCTGAAAGGATGAAACCAGACAGAACACCCGGCCTCAGCATCAATGTCAGAAAAGGGAATGGGAGCACAGTCCTATCGACCCTGCAGAAACCTCCTTCCTAACATCTGAGAGCTTGTGACAGCATTTACAGAGCTTTCCCACAGACTTCTCAGCAACAGCGGGAAAGGAATAGGTCATACAACACATTGAGTCTCCCCCATTCTAGTGCATGGAAAACATCTCCTCAATGCACTTACCCCACACGACATACATATCCGTTAATGTGAGTAACCTTGGAAAGCTATAAAATAGGCGGTGCAGTAGTACGTTTGGTCCATCGAGTTTGCTACCCAATTCAATGTAATGATGCTTGGCCCTTCATTTCCAAACCGTACTCCTGCTCTCCCACCATCCCTTTACTGTCTCTAAATCCTTATTTTAATCAGTGTCTTGGATTCCAGGTGCGAGCGAATTCCCCAGGTTCCCCAGTCAGTGAGTGCGACATTTATTCTCATCTCAATGCAGAGTGACCTGGTGTACATAATACTGTGTCCCCTTGTTTTAGGCGTTGCAGCCAGAGGAATTATCATCCCTGCTTCCAATCTGACTCACCCTGTCAGAGTTCTGTATATTTCACTGAGATCTCGACTCATTTTCCTAAACCCCATGGAATACTAGCCCAGTCTCCCCAAACTCTGCTCCCACAACAAGCCCGTCATCCCAGAGATCAGTCTGGTCATCCTTCACTGCTCTCTCTCAATGTCAGGTTTGTCCTTTATTAGGTACGGAGATCAAAATTGCCCACAATACTTACAATGTTCGAGATGATATCTCACCAAGGCCCTGCATATCTGCAGTAAGACACCTTTTCTCCTGCACTCACATCCCCCAGAAATGAAGGTCCACACACCATTTATCTTCCTAACTGCTTTCTCTTTCTGCAATATTACTTTCAAGCGACTGGTGTACAGGGAGATGCAGATCCTTTTCAGTGTTGCAGCTCCCCACTTGATGGGTCTATATACACTGGGCAGCGTGCCAATCTCTTGCCCAGTATTGACTTCTGGTTGCCAAACTCACTGCGCTGCAGGGGCTCAGTGGATTATGCAGAAGGAAACAACAAAAAGGAACATATGTCCCTTTGTAGATCAACATGTTTCAAGCAATCCTTTCCAAATGGTAGGCTGCCAATTTATTGTTTCCACCAAAGGGCACACCGTCACCTCTATTCACATTGTTCTCCATCTGTCACGTATTTACCCATTCACTCCACTTGTCTTAGTCTTCTCGGTGCTTTTTTATATCCTCCTCACCCACGCACAATCCCACATCCGTTAGTGCTGTCAGCAGGCTGGGATATATTGTATCTGATTCCAGCAATCAAATGTTTAAAGGGCATTGTGAACAGCTGGGCCCCAAGCACCGATCCCTGCGACACCTCAGCAACATTCCTCTGTGAATTTCTATTTATTTATTTCATGAATCTGGGAGTCACTGTCTGGGCCAGCATTTATTGCCCGTCCCTAGTTGCCCTTGAGAAGGTGGTGGTGAGCTGCCATGTTGAATGCTGCAGTCCACCTGCTGTGGTAGACCTCCAATGCCATTAGGGAGGGAATTGCAGGATTCTGACCCTGTGCCTGTGAAGGAACGCTGATATATTTCCAAGTCAGGATGGTGAATGGCTTGGAGGGGAGCCTGAAGATGATGGTATTCCCATACATCTGTAGCCCTTGTCCTTCTAGATAGACGTGGTCATGAGTTGGGAAGATGGTCTCTGAAGATCTTTGGTGAATCATTTCATTGCAGCATGTAGATAGTAAAACACTGCTGCTGCTGCTGAGCGTTGATGGTGGAGCATTGTGGATGAAGGGACAGTCATACTGGCTGCTTTGTCCTGGATGGTATCAAGCTTCTTGAGTGTTGTTGGGGCTGCACTCATCCAGACAAACTGGGAGTCTCCTATCACACTTCTGACTTATGCATTGTAGATGATGGACAGAATTTTGGAAGTCAGGATGTGAGTACTCGCCGCAGTATTCCTAGTTTCTGACCTGCTCTTGTAGTTACTGTGTTTTTGTGGCGAGACCAGTGAGTTTCTGAGCAATGATTACCCACCAGGAATCTGATACTGGGGGATTCAGTGATAGCAACACCATTGAATGCCAAGGGGCAGGTGAGATTGTATTTTATTGGTGATGGTCATGGTCTGGCCTTCGTGTGGGCTGAATATTACTTGCCACTTGTCAGCCTGGTTACTCTCCAGATCTTGTCGCGTTTGAACATGGACTGTTTCATTATCTGAGGAGCCACAAATGTTGCAGAACATTGTCCAATCATTGGCGAACATCCCCACTTCTGACCTTAAAATGGAGGGAAGGTCATTGATGAAGCAGCCCTGAAGAAGTTTTCGGTCACTGCTCGAGGGACTCCGACAGACTTGGAGCTGAGTTGACTGACCTTCATCAACAATGACCATCTTCCTATGTGTCAGGTATGATTCTAACCAGCAGGGAGTATGCCCCTGATACCCATTGATTCCAGTGTTGCTAAAGCCCCATGATACCACGCCTGGTCGAATGCAGCCTTGACTTAAAGGGCTGTCACTCTCACCCTACCTCTGGAATTCAGCTCTTTTGTCCATGTTTGAACCACGGTAATGAGGTCAGGAGCTGAGTGGCCCTGGTGGAGCCCAAAACTGGGCGTCATTGACAAGGGTATTGCTGAACAAGTGCTGCTTCAAAGCACTGAGACCTTCCACCACTTTACTGATGATCGAGAGTCGACTGAAGGGGTGGTAATTAACCGGATTGGATTTGTTCTGTTTTTTTATATACAGGAGATACTTGGGGTAATTTTCCACATAATCAGGAAAAGCCATTGTTATAACTGCATTGAAACAGTTTGGCTAGGGGAGCGGCAAGTTATGGAGCACAAGTTTTCAGTACTATTATGATTATGGACCCTATGGACTATCCAGTGTCTCCAAATGTTTCTGTATATCGCATGGACTGAATCGAATTGAGTGATGACTGGTAACTGAATTGCTGACGACCACTGGAGGAGGCTGAGATGGATCATCCACTCAGCACTTCTATCTGAAGGTTGTTGTGAATGCATCAGCCGGATCTTATGCACTGAAGTGCTGGGTTCTTCCATCATAGAGGAAGGGGTTATTTGTGGAATCTCTTCCTCCAGTGAATTGTTTAATTGTCCCCAACGTTTCTCGACTAAATGTAGAAGGACTGCAGAGCTTAGATCTGTTCCTTTGCTTGTGGGAGCACTTAGCTCTGTCCATCACTTACTGCTTATGCTGTTTGGCGCACAAGTAGTCCTGTTAGTGGCTTCACCAGGTTGACACCCCATTATCAGTTATGCCTGGTGCTGCTCCTGCCATCCTGCACACTCCACTGAACCAATGTTGATCCTCTGGATTGAATGCAATTGTTGCGAGGGGGATATACCAGGCCATGATATTGTGTGTGTGTACAATTCTGCTGCTATTGATGACCCACAACACCTTATGGACATCCAGATTTGAGCTGCTAGATCTGTTCGAGGTCTGGCCTACTAAGCACCGTGATAATCCCACCCAAAATGGTGGAGTTTATTCTCATCGAGCAGGTGTGACTTTGTCTCCACAATGACTATGCGATGGTCACTCTTACCGATACTGTTATTGACAAAGACTTCTGTAACTGACAGGTTAGTAAGGTTGTGGTCAAGTATGTATTTCCCTCTTGTTAGTTCCTTCACCACCTGCCGCAGAACCACTCTAGCAGTTATATTCTTTAGGACCCGGCCAGCTCGATCAGTAATGCTGTAGCTGAGCTACTGTTGGTGGTGAACATTGAAATCCCCCATCCAGAGTACATCTTGCGCCCGTGCTACCCTCAGTGATTCCTCCAAGTGTTGGTCAGCATGGAGGAGTGTTTATTTATCAATTGAGAGAGGTTGGTACGCGGTAATCAGCAGGAGGTTTCCTTTCCCATGTGCAAACTAATGCCATGAGACTTCATGGGATACAGAGTCACTGTTGAGGGCTCCAAGAGCAATTCCCTTCAAACTGTATCCCACTGTACCGCCACTTCTGCTGTGTCCGTCCTGCTGATGAGACAGGAGATATCTAGGGAAGGTAAGGGGGAGTCTGGGACATAGTCATACTCACAGAATCATACCTTTCAGAAAATGTCAGGCTATAACTTGACGAGTCTGTTTATTTCTATTCACTGTTTCCTGCCAGCTGTCCCATTCTAGAAACATGGTCATATATTTGCCCCAATCTACTCAGATTTGATTTTGCAAATTGGGCTTGGAGTTTTACCAACATTTTTCTAAAAATCAAAATGTTTTACATCCATTGCTTATCTTTCATTTGTCTCCCAGTTTGTTTCTCAAACATAATTCCCATTTCATAAATCTATGTTAGTGTTGTCTATGACCGTTACTTTCAGCCACAATAATTACTGCTAAACCATTTACTTACTATGTTTATTGTTCCATGTACTCTATCATTTTCCCACACCAGACTTGGTTTTCCTTGTATTGTTATAAAGTTTTGTGAAGACAGAACTTAAGTGGCTTCATAATTCTGCCATTTCCCTATTCTCCATTCTCCATTCTCTGGTTTCAAACTGTAAGGAAACTGTACTTTTTTTTTTCATATTTCTCACATTGACATAATTTAACAAGCTAATTCAGTTCACTGTTATAACCCTTATGAATATAACTCTTCAGAAATCCATCAATTCCTGCCTTAAACTGCTCAATAAGTGACCTTCAAGACCATACACTCACAGGGGCATAGACTCTATGCCGACAGAAATACAGCACAATCTATACTAGTTCCACTTTCCTACACCAGGCCCATAGCCTGAAATGTTATGACACTTCCAATTGCTCGTCCAAGTACTTGTTAATGATTGTGAGGTGATCATTCCCCTCTCAGGAAGTAATCCCAGAACCCCACACCTCGAGGTGTAAAAATATGTAAATCCTCTCTGAACCTCAAACTCTTCACTTTAAAAGTGTGCTCCATTGTTCTTGACCGTCTCACTAAAAGGAACAGCTGCTGTCTATCCACCCTGTCTGTGTCGCTTATAAACTTATCCTTCTGAATCACTGACCCCTCAGCTTTCTCTGCTCCAAAGTAAACAACCCGAGCTTATCCAGCCTCTCTCCATCGCTGATATGCTCCATCCCAACGAGCATCCTGGTGAATCACCTCTGCACCGTCTCCAGTACAATCACATCCTTCCTGGAATGTGGTTCCCGTAGCTACATACAGTATTCCATTTTGTCCGAGCCAAAGCCCTGTATTGCTCTTATCATCTACACCCTGATTGAGAGACGCTACACCCAAGGTCCAATTCTTAACTAGTCCATTAACCTGTCCAGGAGAAAGTGAGGAATGCAGATGCTGGAGATCAGAGCTTAAAAAATGTGTTGTTGGAAAAGCGCAGCAGGTCAGGCAGCATCAAAGGAGCAGCAGAATTAACGTTTCGGGCATAAGACTTCTTCAGGAATCTGCCCGAAACGTCGATTCTCCTGCTCCTTTGATGCTGCCTGACCTGCTGCGCTTTTCCAGCAACACATTTTTGAGCATTAACCTGTCCAGTCACATTCAGGGATGTGTGAAGAAACATAATCTGAGCTTCCCAGTGTGCTGCCATTCATTGAGTCCTCCCCTGCCTGGTTCCATCTCCCAAAGTGCATCACCTCATATTTATCAGGGTTACATTACACCTGCCATTGATGTGCCCATCTGACCATTCCATCTGCATCTTCCTGTAACTTAAGGCCTTCCTCCTCACTGCGAACCACCCAGCCAATCTTTATGTCAAACATACAGTTACTTATCACACCTTCCCCGCTCTCCACCTAGACCCCTCCACATTCACATCTATATTTTTTTGAATTAGATTAGATTACTTACAGTGTGGAAACAGGCCCTTCGGCCCAACAAGTCCAACCGCCCCACCGAAGCGCAACCCACCCACACCCCTAAATCTACCCCTTACCTAACACTACGGGCAATTTAGCATGGCCAATTCACCTGATCTGCACATCTTTGGAGTGTGGGAGGAAACCGGAGCACCCGGAGGAAACCCACGCAGACACGGGGAGAATGTGCAAACTCCACACAGAGAGTCGCCCGTAAATTGAACCCGGGTCTCTGGCGCTGTGAGGCAGCAGTGCTAACCACTGTGCCACCGTTTGTTATAAATAACACAAACGATAAGGGACACAACACTGATCTCTGTGGTACACCAGGGGACACTGGTCTCCAGTCACACAAACAGCCTTCTCCCACCACCCTCTGTCTCCTGCCACTAAGACAATTTTCGTTGTAACTTGTCAAGTTATCCATCATATTGTGAGATTTTACTTTATTTTTCAGTTTCCCAGGTGGAAATTTTTCAAAGGCCTTCCTACAAAACTAAATAATCGACCTCCTCAAACTAATGCAATCAAACCCATTGGATGTGACTTCCTCCTGATAAAGTCATGATGATTATCCCTGATCAAACTTGCGACTCTGATTGGAGTTCGAGTTTCTCCTTCCCTTTTTTCTCCAGTAATTTCCTTAACAGTGATCTAATACTCGCTCGTCTATCGTTACCTGGTCTATCTCTCCCACCGTTACTATGAAGTGGAATTTTATTAGCAGTTCTCCAGTTCTCTTACACTTCCCCTATGGTCAGATTCTAATTAAAATATTCAGTCAGGGTCTTTCCTCCTTTGACCCCAACAGCCGCCTGTGATACAACTCATTCAGACATGGAGATTGGTCCAAATTTATACAGAACAAAACCTCAAATCCCTGCTCGTATTTTACATCAGTCTGTTCAAGAGCTTCCTCGTCCATCTTCTTGAATTCTGTACCTGCATCCTCCTTCTCCCAAGTAAAATAGTTGTGAAGGTCTCATGTAACAATCCATCAATGTTCTCCAGTTTGACACACAAATTGCCCCTTTGGTTTCTAATGGACACGAACTGTTTGCTGATTATTCTATTCTACTTGTCCTTGTGGAATATCGTGGGATTCTCCCTTATCTCGCCTACTTGTACTTCGTCATGTCCCTCTGTTATTCTATCCTTTCGATGTTTCTAAGATTCACTACAATCAACTCTCATGTTTTAAAACTCGAGATTACAGGCTGAGGTTCCCCATCAGACAATCTTGCCATTTTACGGATTAATCTAGATAATACCTTTTAAAGTTCCTCTGTAGTCAATATATTCTTTCTTAGATTGGGACTCCGAACGATACATAATATTCCCGTTGAGTCTCACCAACGCTTGATGCAACTGATGCACGACGTCCTCGATCTTCGACGTCCTCGACGTCACATGAATGCAAACCTAATTTTTACTTTCCCATTTGCATACGTTCTTCCCAATACCTCTCGCTTTAATTTTTCTTATGAACATGCTGTGTGAGTTCTTTAAAAAAAGCACATGAATATCCAACTATACGTTATTCAATGGTTCATCATTGCCTATGTCCACAAGAATCATCTTCAAACCATTCCAAATATATGTTTGCCACTTCTGGTTTTCCTTTCATCGGTACATTCTCACACTCCCCAGTTATGTTATTACCTTCTAAATATCCAGTAGCATGTTCTTTGTAATAGAGTCCTACAGATACATCACTGCGGATGACAAGATAACTGGTCTGTAGTTCACCATTCTCCAAATTCATCCTTTCTTAAACTGTTGGATAATATTTATAACCTTTGCCTTATCCAGATTGGCTAAATGCCTTTCAGGAATGTGTCAGAAAATAAAGTGAAAATTCGCGATGCAATCAACATGTCTGTTGCTGCTTCCTCTGAAATTCTTGCATGAAGTACATCTCGTCTGTCAGATTTATAAAAACTCAATCCAGCTTTCTTTTCAAAGATAACCCCAACACTGATAAGAATGACCCCAGACTTTACTTACACAAGTCCCATGGTCACTTGGTATTTCTGGAAGAATTTCTGGACATTCTTCCATGAAGATAGACACAAAGAAGCTGTTTCTTTTCCCTGCGATTTCTCTGTTCTCTGCAATACGTTATCCAGATTGCACACCCACTGTTCCACATTTGGCCTTGTTTTCATTTGTTTTCATACATTAATAGACGCTTTTTAGCAGTCTTTATGTTTTTCTTTCGTTTGCACGCTTTTTCTCATTCTGATTTTATTCTCAGTTTCTTGATCCTCCTTTGCTGGGTCCTACATTTCTCTGAATCCACTGGCTTACTGCAACACTTGGCATTTTTCTAAGCTGCCTCCTTTCATCTAATAGGTAGATGAAGGTGGGGTTGAAAGTGATAGTCGGAGAGGAGCGTGGCCCAGATTGATAGGAAGGAAGGTGGACACAGAGGAACGTTCAAGAAGGCGGTACTGACTTGGAAGGTTGGAGTAGGATAAGGTGGGATTTGGGGAAATGGGGAAATGGGGAAATCCACTATGATCCCCTGTGGTTGGAGGGTCCAAAGGCAGAAGAGGAGGCTTTCTTCCTCCAGGCTTCTGGTGGCTCGGGTTTGGCGATGGAGCAGGCCCAGGACCCTCATGTCCTTGGCAGAGTTGGAAGGGGAATTGAAGTTCTCAGCCACAAGGTGATGGATTTGTTCAATGTGGTTGTCCCAGAGGTGTTCTCTGAAATGATCCACAAGTTGACCTCCTGCTTCGCCAGTGTAGAGAAAACCACATTGGGTGCAGTAGATGAGGCGCTCTGTCTCCCTTCATCACCTATCACTTTCAACCCCACCTTCATCTGCGTATCGCAATCCCAGCTACCTCCCTCCTGCCGCACCCCTTTCTCATTTATCTCTCAGTCCCCTTGGCCCATAAGCTCCATTCCTGATGAAGGGCTTATGCCCGAAACATCAATTTATCTGCTCTTAGTATGCTGCGTGACTGTGCTTTTCCAGCACCACACTCTTCGACTCTGATCTCCAGCATCTGTAGTCCCCACTTTCTCCTCACACCTTCATGGCTTGCATTACTCAGATTTATAACGAATACTGCAAATAAAACAAAATTTGTCTTGTACTCAAACAGCATAAAATAAAACCAATACATTTTGGTCACTGTTCCCAAAAGGTCCTTTACATCAAAAGTTTCAATTAGCTCTTCTGATCACTCAACACCAATTCCTAAATAACCAAATCTCGAGCTCACTGCTTGACATAATGTTAACGTAAACCATCTCACACGTGGTCATGAAATCCATTTTTCACAGCATTAGCATTCAATTGGATTAACACAGTTTAGATATGATTTAAACACAAATGTGTATATCTCATTTCCTGTTTTATAACATGTCCAGCATTTTTATTTCAGCTTTCACTTTGATATATAACTCCCATCAATGTTTGCTCCTCCTTGCTGTTTTTGCACTCCACCTTACTCGACTCTGTGGAATCTGAGCAACGTGGGCTCTGGGGAGATTAATCATGGAGATCATCTCGCCACATCATTTATGATCTTCTCCAACTTTAACTTCTCCACATCTCCCGTTATGCTGATGGAGTAGAGAAGTACAATGATCTTCCATCAATGCTCTGTATCCCCCCAGAGAGCTGAGACAGCTCTAACCTGGGCGGGAACTTTACAGCAGGCTGGTAAAGTGTTGCTGCTGCTGTACAGGGAGATCACATCTGGAGTAGTGTGTACAGATTTAGCCTCTTCTATGAAGAAAGGATGTTGTTATATTGGAAGCAGCTCAGAGATGGTCCCCTCAACTGATCCCTTATAACGAAAGCTTATAAGGAAAGGATGATCAGGTTGACCCAGTAGCCATTGGAGTTTACAAAAATTAAAGATGATCTTATTTGAACATAGCTGACGGAAGGAGTTAACAAGTGAAGTGAATTACACAGATAATAGAGAAATCCACTCTGTTCTCCAGCCTGTTACACAGGAACAACAGGAGGATATTCAGGCCTTCGAACCTGTTACACCAAAACAGGACGAGGCAATTCAACCCCTATACATTTACAGAAGGAGGCCAATCAGCCATTCGACCCTGTAACAGTAGGCCATGCTGCACCAGTATCCTGTTAAACAGCAATAGGGTCAGTCCATTCAGCCTCCTCACGGCTGTAACATAGGAACTGGAAGAGGTCACACAGTGACTGGAGATTGTTACACTGGAGGCCATTCAGGCTCACCGAGCCTATTGCAAGGGAATTGGATTGGATAAAAACTATCTGAGACTTATTTCATGAGAAAGGAAGAGGTAATTTAGACACGTATCTGTTGTATGGGAACAAGAGAAGACCAATCAATCCCTTGGTCCCATGTCCGGGATACATGAGGAGACGGTTCAATATTTCCACCTGTTATGGAGAAATATGAGAAGATCCATCAGCCTCTCAAAATGTTAGACAGCAACAGGAAGATTCCATAATCTCCCAATCCTCTAAAGCATCAACAGGAGGAGGTCATTCTGGCCTTGGAGATGGCAATATGGGAACACCAGAAAGACGTCAGCCCATCGATATTGTACACCAACAGGATGGTGAGTCCATTCAGCCACACGTGGCTCTTACTCAGCAATTGGAGCAGATCTCTTAAAGCCTTGTGCCCAGTAAACAGGAATTCAAAGAAAACATAAAGGATTTCAAAAGGGAAGAGCTTGTAATAATGGTATACATTAGGGAGTAAATTGTAACAATAAACCATTGTCATTTTAGGCAAATTTTTAGAGTCCATTCTTCAGGACATTTGCAAAGTCAAACCACAATTTGTCAGAGTCAACATGGTTTTACGAAGGCTAAATCGTGTTTGAATTGTTTGTTTGAGTTATTTGAAGATGTCACAAACAAGATGGATAGTGGGAATCCTGGAGATGGAACATATCTGGTCTTCCTGAAGGCATCGGATATGTCGCATCTCCAACGAGTAAATGGTAAGATCAGACAACATGGGTTTAGGAGTAAATTATTAGCTTGGATAGAGGATTGGTTAACCAACAAAATATAGTCAGGTGGAATAAATGTGTTATTTTCTTTTGGCAAATGCAGTTTGTGCCATTGATTTCAGTACTCATGCCTCAAGCATTTGCAATCGATGGTAATACTGTACTCGATTTACGGGAGACAAAATATAATGCCACATTTTCAGATGACACTAACATCGGTGGGAAATTACTTCGGAATGATGATGCAAGAGGTTTTAAAACATATGGATAGGTTAGGTGAATGGGCCAACATTTAGCAAGGAAAATTAAAGTGAATAAATAGGGGGCTATTCAAGTTGGCCAGTTTAATAGAAAGACAAATTATTATCTAAATGGAGAGAAAGATCAAAGTGTTTAGGTGCAGAGGGAACTGGGTGTCTGTTTGCATATCACAGAAAACCTGCCTGCGGGTACTGCAAGTAATGAGAAATACAAGCAAAATTTCAGTGTTTATTTATAAAAGGATAGAGTAGAAAGGTCGGGAGTGTTGGTGTAGCGATGCAAGGCATTAGTGAGGCTGCAACTGGAGTACAGTTTGGGTGTCCTGCAGAATGAGGTATTTCCATTGGAGGCAATTCAGAAGACCTTCATTAGATCGATTCCATATTTGAAGTGTTTGTCTTATGAAGAGTAATTAAGCAGTTTAGGCCTATACTCTCGACTTTATAAGAATAAAAGGAGATCTCATTGTGGTCTGTAAAATGCTAAAAGCAATTGAAAGTATTGATGTGGAGTGGATTTTTTTCATGTGGTGCAATCTACAACAAGAGACTAGAGTTTTAGGATGGAGAGATCTCAGGAAAGTGGAACAGAGGCCGCGTTGGCATCTGCCTCATCGAGGGGCTGGACACCTCACAGATGCTCATGTTCTTATTCAACTCTTCCACTGTGTTGCACAGTAATGGGGGAGGACTGGGTATCATACAGAAAGCAGGCACTCAGGATAAATCAGTTAGAGAGAACATAACCAGTAGGGTCACAAAGTGACTAGTGCTGTGTTCTCAACTATTTACAGTCTATATTAATGATCAGGAGAATGGAACAGATATACAGATGTTGAGTTTGGTGATGTCCATAAGACCATGAGGCCATAAGTCAGAGTAGTGGAAGTAAGGCCATTCGGCCCATCGAGTACACTCCACCATTTAATCATAGCTGGTGGGCATTTCAACTCCACTTATCTGAATTCTCCCCGTAGCCCTTAATTCCTTGTGACATCAAGAATTTGTCAATCTCTGCCTTGAAGATATTTAGCATCCTGGCCTCCACTGCACTGTGTGGCAATGAATTCCACAGGTCCACCACTCTCTGGCTGAAGAAATGTCTCCGCATTTCTGTTCTGAATTGACCCCCTCTAATTCTGAGCCTGTGCCCACGGGTCCTAGTCTCCCCGCCTAACAGAAACAATTTCCTGGCGTCCATCTTTTCCAAGCCATGTATTATCTTGTAAGTTTCGATTAGATCTCCCCTTAAACTTCTAAACTCCAACAAATACAATCCCAGGATCCTCAGCCGTTCCTCGTATGTTAGAACTACCATTCCAGGGGTCATCCGTGTGAATCTCCGCTGGACACGCTCCAGTGCCTGTCTGTCCTTCCTGAGGTGTTCTGCCGAAAACTGGACACAGTACTCCAAATGGGGCCTAACCAGAGCGTTATAAAGTCTCAGTAGCACATCGCTGCTTTTATATTCCAACCCTTTTGAGATAAATGACAACATTGCATTCGCTTTCTTAATCACGGACTCAACCTGCATGGTTACCTTTAGAAAATCCTCGACTAGCACTCCCAAATTCCTTTGTATTTTGGCTTTATGGATGTTCTCAACATTTTGAAAGTAGTCCATGCTTGTATTCTTTTTTCCAAAGTGCAAGACCTCGCATTTGCTCACATTGAATTCCATCAGCCATTTCTGGACCACTCTCCCAAACTGTGTCGATCCTTCTGCAGCCTCCCCACTTCCTCAGTACTACCTGTCTATCCATCTAACGTCGCATCATCCGCAAACTTCGCTTGAATGCCCCCAGTCCCTTCATCCAGATCATTAATATATAATGTGAACAGCTGCGGCCCCAACACTGAACCCTGCGGGACACCGCTTGTCACCTGTTCCCAATCCGATGAAGAATCTTTTATCCCAACTCTCTGCCTTCTGTCAGACAGCCAATCCTCAATCCATGCCAGTAGCTCACCTCGAACACTATGGGAGCTCACCTTGCTCAGCAGCCTCCCGTGTGGCACCTTATAAAAGGCCTTTTGGAAGTCTGGATAGACCACATCCACTGGGTTTCCCTGGTCTAACCTACCTGTCACATCTTCAAATAATTGTTATGTCGCTGTGATAAACAAGAGATTAAATTATCAAGAGAGGTTGGAGAGTCTGCAAATAGATTCAGAGAGGTAAAGGCAATAGATAATAGTTTGGCAGGTGGAATTTAACATGATATAACCTGTCATTCCATTTACAGGAATAATGGAAGGCAGTATGTTACTGAAATGGAGAGGGATTACAGGGATTAATGATACTGTGTACTGGGGGGGTCACTCAGACCCGTTCAGACAGGGGAGGTTTTGTTCCATCCCTGATCGTCAGCACCCAGACACTCCAAGTGACCCCATTGCTCTCCGTTCACATAGAATACTTTGAAGTGGTTGATTGGTGGTGGGGATGGTGTTTTGAAACGTGGATCAAGGGGACGGCCATTATCAAAGATATATTCATTTCTTTCCACGTGGAGACTCGATGGCGATGGGAATGGCTGACTGCTTCTGAATGAAGAGGCCGTGACTGCTGCCAGGACAGTGGGTATTCACCAACATTATGTACTGTGCATGTGTACACTGTAACATGAATAGAGAGAGAGCTCCTACAGTTCCTCTACCTCTCCCCATTGACATGAGCACTCTGCAGATGCCATGTACACCATCGGGAATCCCACTATACTGGATACACCCGGCAGCTCCCTGCTGTGGGAGAAACAATCTATTTACCTCATCTACCATATATATCCTCCATCACCGAACGGTGACATTGATGTTGAGGTACTGGGAGATGATGGATATGTCACCTAGTCCTGCCTGGAAAGTTCTGGATCATAGAAGCTGAATGAAACAGTGACCCTAACAGCCACTGACAGCACCACCCTCCCCCTGGTGTGAAGCTGCAGGACGTGTTAAAGGAGGTGACAACGCTCTGTGACCAGCTCCTTGTTCAGTCAGGGTCCCCTCACACTCTGATCCTGGGTTAAGTGAAGCTTGGGAAGCTGTTCCTGGAAAACCCGATGTGGATACAGCAGATCCTTTCCCCACACACACTCACTCTGTCGTTTCCGAACTTCCCCTCTCTGCAACCTCTGCTCCATTTGTTGTTAATGTTACAGACCCAGATGCTGTAACCACAGTCCCCGTGCTCCATCCAGAGTTGGGTTACCAAATCCTCAGGTCTCCGTGAATGTCTGAGGCAGCTCACAGCACAACCTCCAGTAAACCATCCCCAGCCCCTTCACTAAATTTTCAATTATAGGAGCCAGTCAGAAACCCCTCGGTACAATGTTATGGACCAGACCAGATCCCCCCAGAATGTTTTAAGAAGGCTGCTTAGACCCAAACCTTTCCTTATTTTGAATATAGATATGAACTGTGCCTTCCAGATATGTTGTGATTGGTCAAACCACTCAACATTAAGCAAAATATAATCTATGAAAATGCTTTAGTTAATATACAATCAAAGGAAAGGACATTTTGTGATTACTTTTATGTTGGAACACTTACACAAACATTAGATACCGGACCTTCTTGGCACAAAGATATATTCAAATACAGATCCTAACAGCAGTTCTCCAATCCAGGGGGAAACAACATCAACAGAGATATCAGAGAGAAAAGCAGCTGGGGATCATGTATTGAAATTTCCAACGCTTCTGGGATCCCCAGCAGCTTCTGAATGTTGAAGCTAAAAACAAAACGAGGCAACCTGGTCTGGAAGAGCTGGCCACTGCCCTTCCATTGTTATCACCGTTTTAATGAAACCTAAAGACTTTCTCAGTTATTTACTTGGAGTGTTTTCAGACAGCAGTTCTGCACCTCTGCCTTTAAAACCTCTCTTTAAAAGAAACAAGAGAAAATACAGTGGTAATATTCTCACAACTCCATCTTGAATAAAATAATCCATCAATATACAAAGGTGGACTCATTTTAGACCTCCTAATCTTCCTCTATTAGTAGACTGAAATGCATATACTTTACATTGACTGTGAGGATACAGATGTTTACAACTAGTTCCGCTTTCAGGCATTTTACTCCTGCCACAGAATGCCTTTGTCTTTCTTCATCCAAGTCTCTACAATGTGTCAAAACGTAAGTTTTCTCGCCCTGTCAACTGTATAATTTCAAACTGAATGGCAGCAATAATAGGCTCAATCGAAACAGACTGGTATTTTCTCCTTATGCTTCTCCAAAAACTTGAAGAGGTCACGATCAGTGATAAAGATTTGTCTCATGTATGTTATTCGCAATGTAAATGCTGAAATGTTGTAACGGCAACGCCAAGCTCAAAGGCTCCTTCCCCATTGTGGAATAAATCTGTTGATGTTTCCGCTGGGCACTCCAATCACACGTTACATAATGGAGCACTTCTCATCTCTCCAATAATCCTTCTGAATGGCATAGCTCCTCATGTCTCAGCATAAAAGAGTTACGTACTTCTGTACGTCTTAATGCTTTAACCCCTTTACCTGCTACCCCTGGCATCTGCCAATAAACCTTACTCTCACAGGTATATGTTTTAAGAAGATCTCACACATTCTTCTCAATCTCTCACAGAAACCAAACTTTGATTTCTGAACTCAATCATCTTCATCATCAGCCATTTCAGCTTCTAATCTTGCCATTGTTACTCGCTGCTCTTCCACACGAATTCTCACGACTCCAGGAAGTGAATTATTGAACTTCTCCAAAATAAGAATCTCTCTAACAGTGTCATTGGTTTGCTCTGTTTTTAATAACCTTACCCACCTTTCAAAATTACTTTGTTTGATCCTTTCAAACTCAATGTGCGTTTAACTAGGGACCCTTTTTCGATTCCTGAAACGCTTCCTGAAACGCTGTCTGTCAGCTTCTGGCACAAGCTCATATGCACTTCAGATGGCTTTCTTCACATCCTCATACTCCCCAGATACCTCCTCCGATAAGGATGCAAATACCTACCAGCTTCGTTTGGATCAGCTAACTTCACATGGTCACTGAGCACTGCATTTGTTTAGCCACTTTATCAAATGAAATTCCAAAGTCTTCCCCATCCTTATCATCAAATTTCGATAATGCCTGGATGCATTTAAACAGAACCCCATTAGACCATTGGTTACAATATGGTTGCTCATCCTCACTAGCCTCTTCATCCCGCCGACCGTCTGTCTTGATCTCCGCCCTCTATGTCAACTTTCATCTCTAAGTGCTAACTTTTTTAAGTTGAAACTCTTTGCTCTTCTTCTGGCCTTTTCTCTCCTTCTTCTTTATTTTTTTCATTTTCTTTTATTTCTGCTTTTCATCATAATTCAAACTGTTTAAATTCCTTCTCATGTTCAAAGTGCCTCATTTGAAATTGAATTCTAGCCATTTCCAAAGAATCTGATGGCGGTTCCACCAAATGTAATTGCCAAGCTCTAGCTGTAACTATCTATCATTTTCTCACAGACAAATGCAACCCCAACTCCAGCTTATCTGTTAATTCCTACAGCTTTGCCTTCATTACCTGTTGTAAAACCCCTAACTTCACTTCTTCCATACCCAAAAATCTCTTAATGACTGAAAGAATCTTTATACACAAAACACTGTTTAAACCAACCGAATTCAACATCTGGAACAAAAGACACTAACAACTACCATACGCAACCTTTGAACGCAATAGTCTCCTGGTGCATACTCTCCAGTGTCTGCATGAGCTTATTCTCGATTCTCTGGTTTCCTCCCACAACCCAAAGATGTGCATGTCAGGTAAATTGGTCATGCTGAATTGTTCATAGTTTTCAGGGATGTGTGGGTTGGGTGGCTTAGTCGCGGTAAATGTGTAATAATGGGGTAAAGGAATGGGTCTGGGTAGGTTACTCCTCGGAGGGTTGGTGTGGACTTGTTGAGTCAAATGGCCTGTTCGCAGACTGTAGGGATTGTAATTCTAAACCCAATTTGGTATTATTGATTTAGAACCAGACAAGAGTCCCCAATTTGCTGTAGACCAACCAGACTGACTCAAACTAGTTTAAGAGGGTAGCTTGGATACCAACCTTTTCTTACTTTAAAGGTAGATGTGAAGTGGGTGTTCCTGATGTGATGCTACTAGACAAACCACTCACCATTAAGTAAAACACAATGTATTTGAACACTCTAATAAAAATCCATTCAAAATGACGAAGAATTTAGAATATTTTAACTATTGGAAACCTTAACCGAATAATGGATACAGTACCTTCTACAGATGAACTGTTCCAATATACTAACATGCCATAAACACACCCCTTGGCAAAAAGGAACATTCAGACATACATTCTTGCATACAGTTCTCCAATCCAGGAGGAATCACCATCAAGTCAGGTTTCAGAGAAAGTAGCAGCTGGGGATAAGATACTTGGCCGTTGTTACTACTATTTATTAAAAACCCTAAAAGAATCGTAAGTTATTTACTTGAGCCGTTTTCAGTCGGCAGTTTGGCCTTTAAGATCTCTTATTTAAAGAAAGGAGAAAATAACTTTTTTTTTTAAAAAGTGACAGCATTGTCACACAATTTAGATGCCTCTTCCTTTGCTCTAGGGGCTTCCTCGTGCTACTGATAGCAAGGTCACCTGAGAGGGACAAATTCAGCTACAGACCAAGTTACAAGGATGTGTCTCAAAACGTCTGAAACACCCCTGTCCATGGACCATCACGTGGGACATACCAGGAAGTGAACAGCCTGACACACACCATTTCACTGTTTCTCAGCTTCACAATGATTGTACTCGATACACTAGGGAGCCAAAAGCAAAGGCCAGGGAAAGATACAGAGGGACAGAAAGATTCATATTGAAGACAGAAAGAGACAGTTAATTAACTGAAAAGATGTTGTGGAAATATGGAGAAAAAGACAGGGCAGTGGTACTAACTGGAGAAGTGAGATCTTCGAAAGTAAAATTACAAGAATGAGAACATTGAATAAAGGCATTGTCAGATCAGCTGGAATGGTTTGTTACATCAAATTCTGAATCAGCTTGACAGAACACCACAAACAACATAAACTGGGACAAGATGACAGCCCAGCATGAAGAGCTGTGCACACCATGCTAGTGTGTTGCTCAGTAAACAGCACTATCTGCCCAGCATAGAGAGTATTGCAAACTTTACTATCATATGCAAACTATCCTCGAATCAGATTACTGCCTACAATGGGAAGATTTGCTGTGTGTGTGTGTTCATCAGAAACTGAGGGACAGTGCGTGTGTGTGTGTGCGATCGGCGTAGTTGAATGCGAAACTCATTGTTTGAGAAGGAACGCACATGGAGGAAATTATTTTAAATAAGAACAACTAGCAGGCTTTTTGTTAATCAACAGAGAGAGAACGAGGGAAGTTTCATGGACAGATGAGATAACGTGTGTGAGAATGTCAAAATAAAGGCATTGCCAGACACAACAGCAATATACATCAGCGTGCACATGAATGACAGATCGATGGGAGTTTGGTGTGAATTCGAATCAGATTTGCTTCGGCAGGTTTGAAGCCGAAGTGTTAGCAGCAGATTATTAGTTTCATTAAGACTGTACTTCATAGCTCAAGGTTCAAACAGCAGATGGAATAGACCAGTGAGATATATTCTGGAGTGGTGAGTATTTCAAGTTAGAAATGGTCAGGGAATGGTGTCAGGAATCAGCTCATTGTTAAAGTGATATCCCACAGTTGTGACTTGTCTGCTTCAGTCGCAGATATTGGCCAGGGATGGGATGGAAACAGTGGCAGGAAGGGGAGTTTGTAACCAGAGCAGGAGACAGAGACCTCCATGCTGTTAGTATTTAAATAGCAAAGATAATGATACAATAAATTGTAGTTCTCCGCTGAAACTGAGTAGGCCAACATAGAGACCCGTGAGTAACAATGTCAGAGCAGAGAGAGAGACAGTAATTGAATACCTTTATTGATGTCGTTAGTAGTGGTCTGTAGAATGAACATTTGGATTGAGAGTTTCAACAGGAAAATAATAGTGACAAGAAATGTAGACTATATGAAAGAACAGTAATACAGTCATAACCAGTTTATAGAAAAACAAATCTGGACAGTGACACTTACCAGGAACACCAACGATATCCAGGAAAGGATAATAAATATATTGAATAATGAGAAGAGCGCAAAGGATCTGCAATGATAATGACAAGCAATAAAATGCAGAAAGATACCAAACATAATAGGATAACCACCTGTCTATTGTTGGAACATGCCAGTCTAATGTTCCCAGATTCTGATACATTTTTGGAACATGCCAGTCGAATGTTCTCAGATTCTGATCCATTGTTGGAACATTCCAGTCTAATGTTCGCAGATTCTGATCCATTGTTGGAACATTCCAGTCTAATGTTTTCAGATTCTGATCTCTCCTCCCTCTTTCTCCAAATCTGCTGATCCCTGTCGGTGCTGTCGGTGATGTTCTCGATCATGTTATGGGATAGCACATTGAACGGCGCCCATTTATCATTTAAATCCTCCACTGGAATAATTAGGATCCATGGAGATTGGCATTAATCACAGTCACTAAACAAACACTGGGTAACTGAGCAAAGGCTACGACAACAGATGAATGGAAACCACACAACAATCAACAGACAGGAGTGTTCCCTCCCAGTTGGGGAACACTTCAGTGGTCCAGGATCTTCAACCTCGGAATTTCTGGTGACCATCCTCCAAGGCGGACTTCAGGACAGGCAGCAGCAAAAAGTGACCGAAAAGAGGCTGATAGCGAATTTCGATAGGCATAGGGAGGGCATCAACTGGGACCTTGGGTTCATGTCACGTTACAGGTGACCACTATTGCACTATACACGCAGACACAGGCAATCCTATACACACACATACATACGGACACGCATGTATACAGACACGTACACAAACACTCACACACCTTTACAGACACACACACTCCCACACTAAAATGGCACACTCTCAGAGACGAAGACCACACTACACTCATGCACACACATGTACACTCTCTCTCACTGATACTCAAAACCCCCCACCCCAGACACGCACACACACTTCCACACTCACACATGCACCACCTCACAGACTTAAGACACTCTACATCACTACACACACATATACATTCTCTCTCACACTCACAACACCCCAACCCAGACAGACACATACACACATATACAAATCGACAGAGACCCACATGCACACATATATTTTGTTGGATGAATTTGCACTTGCAGAGTTACATTGTATTTTGCTCAAAAACTGCATGGATTCATGCAAAACTCTGTTATCTCACTTTTCTGATTAGAATCAATCTACACACCATGGCATAGACAGAGAACAGAGGGGGATAACACCTTCAATATATTGTCTAGCTAACACTCACTGTTTCAGCTAACCTGAGAATGCAACGTTTTTTTAAATAGGTTTTGTGATTTACACATGAAAGTAGTGAAACTATCATGGTATTCGAACAGATGAAAGACTCAACAGACAATCAAGGCATTTTTCAATGGAGAATTTCAGTTACATCACACTGTAAATTTTTGCTATAAATTCTGCGACTTCGAACTGTGTCCTGCACTATCACCTGATGAAGGGGCGGTGCTCTGAAAGCTAGTGTGATTCCAATTAAACTTGTTGTACTATAACCTGGTGTTGTGTGATTTTGAACTTTGTACATCCCCGTCCAACACTGGTATCTCCAAATCACGACTGAGCAAACAGGCTCAGTTAACCAGTTCCACACATCACTTTTCGTATAACTACAAAGAAAAACATTTACTGGGTTTGGATGGAATGGATGAGCGTTGCTGAGGATGGACCAGAAATCTTTAATTTTTTTTTAAACTTGGATATGAGAGTATTAACAGAACACTGCACGGGTCTATATATGATGCACTCTGTTTATGAAAGAGACAGTTATAAAATAACAGATCGGTTGCATAAAAAACATGGATGCGCAAGTTTCTAGATTCCTTATTGACCAGTGTAAGGCTATTCCTGGTTTTAAGTGCCCTGCTACCAAATCCTTTCATAACCTTGAGACAGAACATTGAGACTGCTGCTCAGCAACAGGCCGAAGCAATTCTGTCCCTATGGACCTCTTACAGAGGGATAAGAGAAGGCCATTCAGCCCATATTAGCCTGTTGCTACTTGAAAAGGTGGAAATCTAGAACATTGGCACATTTTGCCAACAAGGAGAAAGTGAGGAGTGCAGATGCTGGAGATCTGAGCTGACATATTTGTTGCTGGAAAAGTGCAGCAGATCAGGCAGCATCCAAGGAGCAGGAAAATCACCGTTTCATGCTTTTCCAGCAATACATTGTTCAGCACATTTTGCCAACAGAATCATTCAAAACAAAGAGATGTGTCGCTGCTGCTGTATGAGGTGTCACTGAGAGGGCACGTGGAGTACACTGCGTTGGTTGTGTTTCTGTAACTGAGAAGGGATGGACATCCATCAGATACAGTTTAACGGATGCTCATAATCCATAGCTTGCTGTCTCATTTAATGTCACGGGTCTGTTACACAAGGAGTAGGCCATTCAGCCTTTCCAGTCTATTACAGAGGGCCACAAGGAGGCCATTCAGCCTCTCGAGCCTGTTAGAGAGGGGCAGGATGTGTTTATTTAACTTTCTGTTACGCATAAATATTAGTTTTAAACTCGTTGTGGAATAGGAAAGACCTGATGTAAACATTAAAGTTCGAACTTTGAACAAGACCAATTTTGAAAGTATTAGGTGAGCCCTGTGAAAGGCTGATTGGAATACCCTATTCACAGGTAAAGGGATTGTTGGAAAATGCAAGGCCATCAAAACCTGGTTTCAGAGAGTCCAGAGCCAACGTGTTCCTATTAGTGAGATGGGCAAGGCTGGTGGGTGCAGGGAGTGCTGGATGGCTAGATATATTGATGCTCTGGTCAAGGTAAGGAAGGAGGCATATATCAGGTAAACAGATCTCATATCAAGTAAATCCAGAGAGGTGTGTAAGGGCAGCAAGTACATAGTCAATGCGGAAGTCAGGCCAGAAAAATGTGGACATGAGATGGCTTTAAAAATAGGGTTAACGAGGCATTGAAGAAATTCCACAAATTCTTTTATGGCAAACGATTAACTTGGGAGAGAATAGGGCCCCTTTAATATCAGTAAGACTACCTCTGTGTGGAATCACACGAGATTGGAGGGATACGAAACAAAAATTTCTCCTCAGTATTTAATGTAGAGGAGGTTACAAGAGCAAGAGAATGAATAAATATATAGTGATACATTGAAAAGTGTCTATATTACAAGGAGGTGTTTGACATTTTAAAACACATAAAGGTGAACAATTCCCTGGGACCTGATCAGTTATATCCCAAATGTTTGTGGGAAGCCAGGAAGGAGATTGGTCAGCATTTTGATGATGTATTTGTATCATTGATTTCCACAGTTGAGGTGTCGAAAGACTGGAGGGCTGCTAACATAGTGTCATTATTTAAGAAAGTAAGGGGAAAAAAAACAGGCAACTATAGATCGCTGAGCCTGACGTCAATGGAGAGTAAATTGTTGGAGGGGACTTTGTGGGAAAGGATGTATGTGCATTTGGAAAGACAAGGACTGAAGAGGGCTTTATACATTGGAGATCACGTCTCACTGACTCGGTGTAATCTTTTGACGAAGTGATGAAGATGATTGATGAAGGCAGGAGAGTGGATGTTGTCTTTATGAAATTCAGTAAGAAAACTGAAATGTTCTACATGGTAGACTGGTTATCAAGGTTAGACTGCCTGGGATCCAGGGAGAGCTTGCCATTTAGATCCAAAATGTTCTTGAATATTGGAGACAGGCCGTGAGAGTGGACATTTGTTCATTAAACTTGGAAACCTGTGACCAGTGGCGCTGCTCACAAAGATCAATAGGGGGTCCACTGCCTTTTGTCACTGATACAAATCATTTACATTTGAGTATATGAAGTATGGTCAGTAAGGTTGTAGATAATAACAAATTTCGCCGACCGTGAAGAATGATCTCTCAGACTATAATGGGACCTTGTTTAGGTGAGCCGAGGAGTGGCAGATAGAGTATATTTTAGTTTCATGTGAGGTGTTGCATTTTGGCAAGACAAATCAAGGCAAGACATGATAGAACTCCACAGATAGTATTGAATCCCTACAGTTAGGAAACAGGCTTTCGGGTGCATGGAGGCCACACCGACTCTCTAAACAGTATCCCACTGGACAAACCCCTACCCTATCCTTCTGACCCTGCATTTCCCATGGCTAATCCACCTACCCTACAAATCCCTGGGTACGGCGCGCAATTTAGCATGGCCAATCTACCATTATCTGTATATCTTTATACAGTTGGCGTAAAACATAGCACCCGGAGGAAACTCACGCAGACACGGGGAGAATGTACAAACTCCACACAGTGAGCCATTCAAGGATGGAATTAAACCCAGGTCGCTGCCCTGTGAGGCAGCAAAGCTAGACTAGTGGTGCAGGTTCTCCGTTCCTTGAAAGTGCTGTCACAGGTAGACAGCGCAGTGATGAAGGCATTTGGTGATCTTCCCTGTATTGGTGTGTGTTTTGAGTCGAAGCGTTTGCATGATATGTTAAATCTGTACAAGACATTGGTTTGGCCACTTTTGTAATATTGCCTTTAATTCTGGTCTCCCTGCTGCCAGAAAGGTGGTGTCAAACTTGAAAGGGTGCAGAAGAGATGTAAAAGAATGTTACAGGTGTTGGAGGGTTAGAGTTACAGGGAGAGTTTGAATAGGCTGCGGCTATTTTCAAGTGTTGAGGCTGAGGAGGGACCTTAAAGGAGTTTATAAAATCATGAGAGGCGTAGATAAGGTAAACAATCAATGTCTTTTCCCAGGATAGACGAGTCCAAAATTAGAAGACAAAGGTTTAAGGTGAGAGGAGAAATATTTAAAAAGGGAAATGAGGGACAACATTTTCACACAGAGACCGCTGTGTGTATGGATGGAACAGACAAAAGAGGTGGTGGAGGCAGGTACAGTTACACCATTTAAAAGGCATTTGGATGGATACATGCATGGGAAGTGTTTAGAGGGAGATGGGCCAAGTGCTGGCAAGGGGGACGAGATTAATTTAGGATATTTGGCGGTATGGATGACCAGAGTGAACGATCTTTTTCCATGCTGTACATTTCTGAGAGTCTATTGACTCTTCAGTGTATAACACGGGAACAGGAGGAGGCTATTCAGCATCTGAATTCTGCCAGTCGGCTTGTTTGCTCCATTACTGAGAGTCAAAAACAGAAATACATCATTCAGATTTTGATGAAGTTCTACAGAAACAGAATGGCCTTTCATCAAGAAAAGCTGTAAGGAATGTGAAGAGGCCATTCAGTCCCTCACCTCCATTCCACAGGAGCAGCAGGTGAGCACAGAGTTATTGGAGCCTGTTACTCAGGAGCAGGAGGAGGACATCTACTTTCACAAACTTGGGATCAGGAGGCAGTCATTCAATTGCTTGAAACTGGGGCACAGGGACAGGAGACAGTCACTCAACTGTTCGAGGCTGGGACCCAGGAAGAGGAGCCAGTTATTCAGCTGCTCAAAACTGGGGCACAGGGAAATCTGGAGGCGAGTGAGTCCCGAGGATCCTGTTACGCAGGAACAGGAGGAGGTGACTCAGTCCCCACCAATATGGGACACTGGGAGAGAAGGGTAGTTTGCTTGGAACAAACAGAAATATATGAATAAATTGCATCAGTGGTCCATTCAATCCTGCCCCACCATTCACTAAGACCACGGCTGATCTGATGGTGATTCCCTCATTCCATTTTACAGAGACTGTCCTCTCTGCAGCCTCTGCTCCATTTGTTGGTCATGTTGCAGACAGAGATGCTGTAACAACAGTCACCATGACCTATCCAGAGGATCGGGTCTAACCGGATGAGTCAGGATTTGAAGAGTCCAATCAAAAGAAATAAAACACAAAATAAAGACATAGCCAGATGTTTAGTTCTCTCACAGTCGCAATCTAACTCACATAACTCACATATTCAGGATGGAGCACTGTGTAGATCCGGCTAGTGTCTGCTGAATGCAACCCAGCTATGTGTAGAGTGAAACTCTGTGCAGCCCACACCAATGCTGGATCTATAATCCTGGGCTAAATGTCCAGCGTGGGGGGCTGTGCAGTCCGCACTGGTTCATTCTCATATAAACCCAGATTGTTGCATTGTTCGGTAACACTGTGTTAGATCGCAGCCCAGTGTGGGGAAACTTGCAGCCAATTTTGGAACTGATAGGATGTGCAGCTCCCATCCATTTACAGCTCCATATCTCCACTGTGCCTTGACAAGGGATGCTGCGAATGTGAATGTCACTGCGAGGAAGAGATGTAAATGGAAACAATTTAAATACCATTAGTTCTGATTAAGACGCGTATCACTCTAGTATTTGAAGATGAAATAACTGAGATAATATCCAATGCTTTTTGACAATGCTACATAAATGTTGTCACTTTATCTAAGAATAACAGACTAATAAGGGTTCACTTTGTCTGAGAGGGCTCAATGTCTAGCCGTATTGATGCCGAGTCCTCAGCGGTCCAGGCACTAACATAGGAAGATAAAAGAGCTTAATTGATTGCTTTTAATCAGGGAGATTTACCCCCCACAATCTGTGGGGCAGTTGCAATTTTGTTAGCTTGATAAAGAATCGCTTATGGTACCAAATAAAAGAGCTAAACTCGCCATTATGTTTCCTAAATATCTGTGTGGGAAACATCAAAGAAAGCATTCGCACGGGGTCGAGGAAATGAGGAAGAACATTCATTTTAATAAGAGCTATCTGAACTAGCCAGGATATTGGAAGTGCCTCCCATCTTTGAAGGTCTTGTTTAATTTTGTCAAACAAATGGACACAGTTCACGTTAAATAAATGATCAAAGACAGATGTAATGAATATACTGAAATAGGGAAACCACCCCCGCGACGATTTAAAAGGAAACCAGGATTTGGCCTCAGTATCAGGTATTTCCCTAAGACCTCCCATAGGCATGGCCTCCAACTCTGTAAAATTAATCTTATCGCCTGGAAAG
This sequence comes from Chiloscyllium punctatum, assembly GCF_047496795.1. NCBI lineage: Eukaryota > Metazoa > Chordata > Chondrichthyes > Orectolobiformes > Hemiscylliidae > Chiloscyllium > Chiloscyllium punctatum. Next base: position 25,155,844 of record NC_092762.1, read on the forward strand.
GCAACAAGCGAATCAATGCATTGCATCACATGAACAATCGAAATTGTGGGATTTGACAAAAACATAAGACCCTAAACTGCATACAATGTAATCTTTCGTGACTTCTATCCCACTTCTGGGCCTGATATGTTGGCATCCCTACAGATGGCCTCCGTCAGTGGCTCAATCCCCAACGTAAACAACAATGGTGAAAGGTGTCAGCCTTGTCGGCTGCCTGGAGAAATATTAATATTACTGGTTGGCCACACCATTAGTGAGAACTGCAGCCAGAGGATCACAGTAAAGGATCCTCACCCACTTGATAAAATCTTTGCCTAGACCAAACCGTTCTAATGTACAGAAGAGATCCGGCCACTCAACCCAATCAAATGCCTTCTCTCATCTAAAGTGATCAATAATCCCTGGGCAGATTGTTATTGAGACTCTTGGATCATATTGAATAACCTCTTCACATTGTAGGAAGATCTGTGGCCCTTTATAAAGCCTGTTTGGTCCTCTTTGGCAATGAAAGGCAGCAAAGTTTCCAGCCTAAATGCACGAGTCTCAGGCAGGATTTTGAAACCAACATTTAAAAGTGAGATTGGCGTGTAAGAAGCACAATCCTACAGGGTCTTCATTTCTTCATCATCAGAGAGATATGAGCCTCTCTTAAGGATGGAGGGAGGGGTTTCTGACTGGATGAGTGATGGAACACGTTAAACATCAGCCATGACAATAGGTTTATAAATTATTTATAAAATTCACTGGGACATCCATCAGGAACGTGCGCCTTTACATTCTGAAGCTGCTTCACACACTCCTGCGCTGAAAATGGTCCATTAAGGCACAACACCTATTCATGGGTTACTCCTGGAAGACCCAGGTTCTTGAAAAATGACTCCATCTTAATCCATCTATCCTCAAAATGTTCAGTATGAAATAATTCGGTGAAAACTCTCGGACAAGAGACATTAATCTTCTTGGAATTGAAGGTAAGGATCTCAATACCTTCCCGAATGTAGGTAATGACTTCAGAGGGGCGCTCGTTTTCCTGCCAAGTTAGAATAAATACCTGCCTGGCTTATCACCATGTTCAAACATCCTTTGTTTTGCAAAAGTAAGTTCCTTCTTGGCTGTCTGTGTGAGCGTGGAATTCACTGTAGACCGAAGCGTTGTGATCCTCTGCAGCTTAGCCACTGAGAGACAATCACAGTATGCATCTTGGCTGCCCTCAGCTGTGCCTCAAACCAGCGTTCCTGGTCCCCCTTCTGCTACATCATAAAGCATAATTATTCCCTTGGCTTAAGCCTTAGCAATTTCCCACAGTGTGGATGAGTTAATGGTTGAATCTGAATTAATGGCTAAGAAAGATCTGAATTCTTTGCAGTGGTCAGCACAGTGGTACAATGGTTAGTACTGCTGCTTCACAGCGCCAGAGACCTTCTTTCAATTCCTGTGTCAGGTGGCTGCCTGTGTGGAGTTTACACATTCTCCCTGTGTCTGCGTGGGTTTCCTCCCACAGTGCAAAAATTTGCAGGTTAGGCAAATTGCCAGCAGTGTTAGGTGAAGGGGTCAATGTCAGGGGGTGGGTTGGTTTGGGCTTTTTGGGCCGAAGGGACTGTTTCTACACTGTAAGTAACCTAATCTAACTACTCAATCAACCAACTAGTCTGAAGAATAAAGGGATACATTCGCTAGTGTCTCAAATCTATTATATTGCCCTTAATCTTAATCAATAAGTATACTGCTTCATGGTCAGAAATGGTAATATTCCCAATTGTGCAGGATGCCACCGATTCTATGATTGTTGCAGGAATGGGGAAGATATCAACCCTCATGTGGAATTTATGCCAGTTAAAGAAGAAAATAAAATCCCGACTTGTGATGTGGATTTGCCTCCAGACATCCACCAGCTCTCGTTCTACACACATATCCACTAATTGCTTACATTATAACGAGGGTATTGGGGCACCTTAGGACATTCTGTCCACCGTGGGGTCCATAAGACTTTTGAAAACTTCTACAATAATGTGACAAGATGCAAGATAACTGTATTTGGAAAATGCATCTACCAGGAATTTAAGAGGGTACGTTGGGGATTGGGGGTAGGGGGTGGGGGGCAATAAACATTCAAAATAGTGTATTCTTTTCTATAGTTCAAGCCTTTGGGTATTATGAATCTCCCGTGAGTGTCAAATACAATCTAGTAGGTTAAATGGAAGATTCTTTTTATCCATTATGGCTTCTCCCCTACTCGTAATATTAAAAGACGAGAAATAAACCCAATCATGCCCGACCTGCTGTAATGTCAAATGTTCCTTGTCATCAAGGTGCATCTCCTGCAATAGGACAACATCCACCCTCTCTTTTTTAGACTAGAAAGAAAATGTTTCCTCTCTTCTGGCCAATGGCTCACCTTAATGCTCCAGGTAGACCATTAAAGCACATCATTACCCAGAACACACTATAGCAACATTTGAACTGGAGAGAGGAAGAACTTGAATTACTGATCATTAATAAACAAAGTCTCATAGAGCTTAAAAACTACACAAACTAAAAATACGACAACTTCCAAGTCTCAGAACTTACAAAAACTAAGCATTTTAAGTAAATGGCTGGGATGGAGTGGGTTAGGGAACCTCTTTGCCCGTGCTGTGATGCAGATCCCGACAAAGCAGACCTTCCAGATCACCACCATCTTGGGTTTCCCCTTAACATTTTATCGATATTATCATTTCATTTTGCATTACATTCCTGGATGTGCTGAAGCAGTGTAATTTTTTTTACCACTGTCAGCATTTCCCAACGCTGGACATTGCTGCCATTCCCCGATATTCCTTGATTCCGTTATTCTTTTTGAACCTTCTGTCTGTGCCTCAAACATATTCAATATCTCTGCCTCCAATGCTCTGCAGGGAAGAGAGTTCCAAATACTCTCACTACTGAGAAAACTAAAATTAACTTCATCTGTGTATGAGATTATTTTTGTCTCCTTACCTGAGGAAGGATATAATTAAATTGGAAGCAGTTAGATGTCTCACTTCATGTATTCCAGGAATGAATGTCTTATATTATGAAAGCTTTAACAGGTTACTCTTGGAATGAGAGGTGATCTTATTGAAACATACAAAACAAAGAGGTCAGTGATCAGATAGATACCCACTGGGTGTTTGTATAGTCCAAACTTCTTGTTGTTTTTTTAGAATCTCTACAGTGTGAAGGCAGGACATTCCGTCCATCAAGAACACATTGACCCTTCGGAACAGTATCGCCTCCGGACCTGCCCCCCTAATCTATCCATGTAACCCTGCATTTCCCATCACTAACCTATCTAACCTACACATCCCTGGGCACTATGGGCAATTTAGCATGGACAATCCGCTCTAAGCTGCATATCTATGGACAATGGGAGGAAACTAGAACACTGGGAGGAAATCCACACAGACATGGGGAGAATGTTCAAAATCAACAATTGCCTGAGGTTGGAACTGAACGCAGCTACTTGTTAACGGGAGGTATCAGTGCGAACCACAGATCCACCATGCGCATCCATTAAGTCCATTAGTTACTTGTGGCTAACTAAAGAAATCCGCCTGACTTGTTCCTGTCACTGAACCTGACTCAATCTGAGAACTTTATCTTCGGCCATATCACCAACCTGGTTACATTTAAAATTTGGTGTCAGCAGTTGAGGAATGGGACGAGAAAAGGAAACAGTGACACCATCCAACCTTCGTCAGAGCAGGAATTAGGATAAATCCACAAAGTGGGATTTCAGTCAAGTGGGAATTCTCTTTCCCAGAAGTTTGGAGTGGCTTGACCTTTATATTACATCGAAGCTGGCTTTGTCTGATTTTCCATGGACAGGTGAATCAGGGATAATGGTGTATGGAAAGAAACGTGCAGCTGGGATCACAATGAGATGAGCCATGATCTTATTTACTGGTGAAGTAGTGTGAAAGGGCTGAATGGCCCAATTGTGTCCCTCAGCCCTATGTTCTGATGTTCCATTCAGCCCTCGAACATGCTAAACCGGGGCAGATCGAGGCCAAACCGATGGTTAGGTGTAGTTTTGGAAATGTACTTGGAAAATCCAGACTGGATCAGGAAATGACCACCACCCCCACCCCCTAGTCCCTGAATCGAGGTTTCCCCTCTCTGTAACGTCTGCTCCAGATGTGGGTCATGTTGCAGACCCAGATACGCTGGAATATAGCCACATACCCCACCCAGGGTTAAAACAACAAATCCTCTACTCTCCCTGAATGCAACATTGTACAACACGATTTCCAGCAAAATAACCCGTTACTTTCCAAAAGCATAACATGTGAAATTAATAAATAGGAACAGGAGTAGGTCAATCGGCCCCTAAAGCTAACCCTGTCATTTAATAAGAACATGGCTGATCTCCTCCAGGGATCAACTCCACTCTCTTGCCGACTCCTTGTATCCCTCCACACCTCTCTGAGTTAGGGAGTTCCAGACATTCAGTACATTCGGAGAGAAGAAATTACTCTGCATCTCAGATTGAAATCGATGTTCCATATTCGGTATCTATATCATCGAGTTCAACACTTTGCTCAAGAATGGAAACAACTTCTCAACATCTACCTTCTCCAACCCCTTCTGTGTCTTGTAGGTTTCAGCAGTATCACTCCTCATTCATTTAAACCCCAATGAATTATCGCCACACCATTTTAGAGATTCTCAATAACACAACCCTTCCTTCCCAGGAAACCACCTAATGTGCCATCCAAGTTACTTGCTGCATCATCATGTTGACTTTATGTTTCATACCCAGGAAGACTCCAATGCCTTTACTGTTCCTTTTCTGGAAGTCCTCCCCATTAAATAACAGCCTGCCTTTTGATTCTCCGTGTCATCCTCAAACTCGGATGTATGTTGCACTCAGCTCCCTCCTTCAGGCTGTCAGTATAGATTGTAAATAACTGATGCCATCAGACTGATATTTGTGGTCCTCCAGCAGATAAACCTTTACCATAAAGATCCATTAATACTGACTCTTCGAATTCTGTGTTAAACAATCACCATCCCACGTTAATACAGTATCCGACGTCCTGGAGCTTCTGTTTTGTGTAAGAACCTTTCTTGTGTAATACCTTGTGGAAAATCTCTGGAAAGCCTGGTATCCACCAGATCCCCTTTATCAAGTCCACTTGTTACATTTTCGGGCATCTCCAGAAATACTTTGCATGGTTTTACAGGGCAAAATATCATGTCCCTTTCACACACCCACCCTGACTCTGCATGAAGCTTTTCTAAATGTCCATGCTGGGCAGGTTTTCCAAACTATACTAGTCCCAACTGTTTTCATTAGGTCCATGGGCCTCTAAATGTTTCCCATTCATATGTTTGTCCAAATGAGTTTTAAATGTTGTAGCTGTCCTTGCATCTCCCACTCTTCCTCTGGAAGCTCATTCCATACTCACACCGCCCTCTGTGTAAAAAAGCTGCCCTTTAATCCCTTTTAAATCTACCCTATTTCACTTTAAACCTATTCCCTCTATGTTTGGATTTCCCTACCCTTTGGAAAAGACCTTGGCTATTCACCCTATCAATACCTCTCATGATTTTATAACTTTCTATAATGTCATTCCTCAACATCCTACACTCCATCTGATACAATCTTCAAGAACAAGCATTTAAAGATAAGCACTGCAAAATTCATCAATATTAAAAATGACAGGTAACCAACACTCGGCACAAAAGTCAAACTGTGATTTGTTTTTCTCCATATTACAATACTAAGGCAGCATGAAACGCTTACCAGTGCCAATAAGAAGTCAAGCACCTGAATTCCATTATCTAAAGTGGGTAATGATCACGACAGTGAAAACATATCTGTGGCCAGATGTATATACCACAGAGTCAACATTCTCCCACCTGGCCTCCGTATGACTTTGTGTGGTTGTGTCTTTTTTATCTTGCATTCAATAGAGAGAATGCCTTTCCTCCATTCACACCTTAAGTTCGACTCGTTATTCAGAATCTTTCAGAACCACTGCTAAAAGCCCGTTTTTCTTTTGCCACACCCAGTTTTCCCTGCCACCCATCCTCTACATCTGGCAAGGGACTAAAAGACCATTTTGCAATTGTATTCAGTTTTGAAGAATTGTCACACTGGACTGGAAACGCTAACTCTGTTTCTCTTTCTCTGCAGATGTTGACAGACCTGCTGAGTTTCTCCAGAAATGAATAGGCGCAGAACAATTTTTCAATTAAATAAAGAATGCTGGATACTGGAAATAAAAATAAAAAGCCTTTGTAGAAGGTTCACTGGATCTGCAAGTTTAACTCTGCATTCACTCCAGAAAATTCTTCAACATCTTTCGCAATTTCTTAAGCAATTTCAGTTTTTGAACAATTTCCAACGACATATTGTCAAAGATGGCCAAATATCCTGTCCAACATGGAGCGTTGTACACTGGGAACTGAACAGTAACGCATGGTGACAAGTTCCTTAACTCTGAAACTGCATAAGGCTGGCATCACTGACACTGCAGTGCTCTGATTCATGGTCAGGGAGAAAAACAGAAGGAAACACATTCACTTCAAATTCAGAAGATGGCATTACTGAAAGGAAACGTTTCAGGTTAGTACCTTAAATGGATATTGTTTATGTAACAAATTGGAGGTGTGACACCAAGGAAAGACTTCCAGCAGAATGAGAATATGAAAATGGCAGTATTTCTGCATCAGAAACCAGAGTAGGTCACTGAATACCGGGCTGATGGGTGAATGGGTCTCGGTGTGAACTGAGGGGTAGTCAGTAGAATTGAACTGTAGATATTGCAGCTAAAACTTGATTATCATCTGATGCTGTAGATTTCAATGACAATCTGTAACATTCAGGATAGTCCATTCTTCCACCATTACCATCAAGCCGATTCATGGGTCAGTGACGAGTGTGGGTGAACATGGTCGGTCGGAATCACATGCACCTAAACCTGTTGACAATCCATTAAAGCTACCGCACATGACTGGTTACAGTATGAACAGCAGGACTAAAATCTGATACAGAGAAAGAGAGATGATCCCAAGACTAACAAATCAGATATAAGCTCTATCGTCCTGTCAAATCCATGCATAAAAGTCGATGAACCGTTAAACAACTTACTGGAGGAGAGGACTCCACAAATATCCCCATCCCAAATAATGGAACAGCCCTGTGCATCAGTGTAAAATATGCAGTATCTGCGCCATCCTCAGCCAGAAGTGTTGTGTCGATTACCCACCTCACCCTCAATATGATACCCTCAGAAGCACAGATGCCCATCTTAACCAATTCAATTCACTGCACGTGACATGAAGCAACAGCTGGACACTGTAGATATGACAAAGGCATTTGGCACTGACACCATTCCTGCAATAGGACTGAGGACTTTTGCTACACAACAAGCCGTGTTCCTGAGGAAGCTGTTTCATTCGAGCTCCAACTCTGACAACTCCCTGGCAATGTGGGTAATTACTCAACTATGTGCCATCCCCCAAGAAGGGAATAATTACAATCAGACCAATTATGACGCCCTCAGTCCCATCACGATTGTCAAATTGGTTGGGGTTATTTTTGGTAGAGCTGTCAAACAGCACAGAAATAATCGGTTCAATGTGGTTTCCGATAGGCCCCCATATGGAAATGGTGCTGTTGTGGAATTGTCATTGGATTACTAATCCAGTCCAGGATAATTCTCTGACAACTGGTGCAAGTTAAAAACAATTAATAAAATATCGAGATCTATTATCTGGTGTCAGTAATAGTGATCTTGTGTTCAATGTCGATTATAGATGTCGATCTCCTTACCCAGTGTACTTTCAGGAAGTGAATCTCCCGTGCTTTCCTGGTCTTGCCTAAAAGTGACTCCAGACACACAGACATGTGATAAACTCTTCAATCGTCTCTGAAACGGCCAAGCAAGGCACTCAATTGTATCAAACTGCTCCGAGATCTTAAAGGATAAACCGGAGAGAACAGCCGGCACCAGCCTCGTTATCAGAAAAGGGAATGGGAAACACAATCCTGTCGACCCTGCAGAGACCTCCTTCCTAACAGCTGAGAACTTGTGACAACATTTACAGAGCTTTCCCACACACTGCACAGAAGCATCGGGAAAGGAATACGTCATACAACTCATTGAGCTTTCCCTATTCGAGTTAATGGTCGAACATCTCCTCAACGCAGTTTTCCCCATACAATATACATATCTCTTAATATGTTTAAACATTGTGAATCATAAAATGAGAACTGCTGTAATCCATTCAGCCCACCAGTTTTGCGCCTCCATTCTATGTACAGGCAGTTCACCAATAACACGTGTTGATTCAATACAATTCGGCTGCAATGCAATTCATGAACCCTTTTCTATAAAGTGAACTGGCGTTCACTGTGACGCGATTCCTTGGCGGGCACCAGCTGAACAGCAAACCCAGCCTCAGAAACCCTCTATCGACAAAAGGTACAATCAATGTGTTCAGCTAAAACAGGAATGCAATTGGCTCTTCAGGCCTTCAAACTGAGCCAGAAACTTGTAATCGTAGTCTATATTTAGAAACAACTTTATTTCAAACTGTGGGGAGAACCTTGGGGAAAACTGGAATTTGGTATCAGTATCACATGGTCGGTCATCCCCCGCACGCTTTCTGGTGAAGATTGTGGTGAAAGGTACAGTGCACCAGTGAGTGACTGTCGTGTGAAAGCGTTGCATTTACAGCACTGTTCCATTACAACATGTAATTTAAAGATTTATTTAGACTGTCCTATTGTGTGTTAGACCAAATTTAAATTTTGGTTTTTACTGATATTTTGGGGAGTTCGCCACTTACCCTCTTTTTTACCATAGACCCCATTATTAATATTGCACGATTTTCTACAACACAGTGTTGTACAGGAACACTGTTATTGTGTTATTGGAGAACAACCTGGAATAATAGCTGATCTTCTATCTTCACACCATACTCCTGCTCTCTCCCTATCCCTTTAGTTTCCAGAAATCCTTATTTATATTCAGCCCCTTGATTTCCACAGCCTGATCTGGGAGAGAGTACCCCTGGTTCGCCAGTCTCTGAGTGCAGGCATTTATTCTCATCTCAATGCAAAGTGGCCTGTCTGTACCTAATATTGTGGCCCGTTGGTTTAGACGTTCCAGCCAAGCGACTTACTGATCTGCTTCTAATCTGTCTCGCCCTGTCAGTGTTATATATTTCACTGTGATTTTCACTCATTTTCCTTAAGCCCATGGAATACAGGTCCAGTCGCCCCAAACTCTGCTCCCACAAGAAGTCTGTCATCCCAGAGATCAGTCTGGTCATCCTTTGCTACTCTCCCTCAATGTCAGGTTTGTCGTCTGATAGGAAAGAGACCAAAACTGCACATAATGCTGCACAATGTTCGAGATGGGGTCTCACCAAGACCCTGTACAGCTGCAGTGAGATACATTTACTCCTGTACTCAAATCCCCCTGAAATGAAGGTGAATACAGCATTTATCTTCCTTCCTGCTTTCTACTCCTGCAATATTGCTTTCAGTGACTGGTGCACAGGGAGATCCAGATTCCTTTCAAAGTTACAGTTCCCCAATTGCTGGGCCTATATACAATTGTCAGCATGCCAATGCCATTCCCAGTATTGACTTCTGGCTTCAGAACTCACTGCCCTACATGGACTCTGAGGGCTACGCAGAAATAAACAATTATGCAGCTTAAGTTAATTTATAGTGCAACATTTTTCAAACACTCATTTTTCAAATGGGAGGCTGCCATTCTATTGTTCCCATCAAAGTACACAACATCTCATCTCCCCATTACTCTCCATTTACCACGTATTTGCCAGTCACTCGACTTGTCTCAATCACCTTGGAACATTTTTTACATCCACCCTTGGGAATAGCTGGAACCCAAGACACGATCCTTACAATATCCTCCAAGCCTTCCATATAAAAATAAAACATTGTTTTATTCCCACTCCCTGTTTCCTGCCAGCTCTCCCATTCTAAATCGATGACCATATATTAGTCCGAGTCCCATAGGATTCGAATTTGCACAATAGGCTTGGGGCTTTATTAAAAATCTTTCTGAGATTCCACTCGCATGGCATTGATACCTCCTACAGAATTTTACTGAAAGCCACTTTCTCAAATATGATTCCCATGCCATAAATCTCTGTTGACTTTGTCTATGCCCATTAATTTCAGTCCAATACTTTCTCTCAACTGTTTAGTTGCTATTTTAATTCTATTCCCTTTTTCTCACAAGACTGAAATTCCCTAGTATTGCTAGGAAGTTTTCTTTTTAGATTTGTTTTCTTCTGTGAAGGCATAACTAAGGTATTTGCTCCATAGTTCTGCTATTTCCCGGTCCTCAATTATCTGGCATCAGACTGTAAGAAATCTGAAACTTTTTTCTCTTAATTTTGCTATTGATATATTTCCAGAAAATATTTCAAATTCTCTATTAACAACTTTGTTAAGATATTCTTCAGAAACCCATCAATTCCTACCTTAAGCTACTCAATGATTGACCTTCCACAGCCATACAATCACAGAAGCACAGACTATGTACTACCAGAAATACAGCACGGTCTACTTTAGGCCCACTTTCCGACACAAGACCGTAGCCGTGAATCTTAAAGCATTTGAAGTGCACAACCATGAGGTTTCTAATGGTTTGAGATTACCATGACAACTCCACTCTTAAGAAGTGCATTCCAGACCCCAACACCCTCTGGTTTTAAAACAATTCTCAAATCTTCACTAAACCGCAAAGCCTTCACTTTTAAAGTGTGGCCCTTTTAGTCAAAGCAACAGCTGCTGTCTATCCACCCTGTCCATGTACCTCGTAATCCTATCCCTCTGAATCACAGATCTCTCAGCCTTCTCTCCTCCAAACTAAACAACCTGAGATTATCCAGCCTCTCTCCATAGCTGATATGCTCCATCCCAGGGAACATCCTGGTGAATCTGCTCTGCACCCCCTCCACGACAATCACATCCTTCCTGTAATGTTGTTCCCAGACCCACACGCAATATTCCATCTTGCCTTCACCACAGTTCCACATAGTTCTTATCATCTCTGCCTCGATTAATAAAGGCTATTTTTACATTCCCCTAGCCTTTCCCAGATTGTGTATTAACCTGTGCAGACACATTCAGCAATGTGTGGAGAAGCACGCTCTGAGCTTTCTAGTGTGTTGCCTTCATTGCGTACTCCCCCGTCTGGTTCCTTCTTCCAAAGTTGCATTACCTCATATTTATCAGGGTTACATTCCATCTGCCATTGATCTACCCATCTGACATTCCATCAGTATCGACCCGTAGCATAAGTCCTTTCTCCTCACTGCCAACCACCCGGCCAATCTTTGTATCAAATCCAAACATATTCATTACACACCCCACCCCTCGTCCATATTCAAAGCTGCATCATTGATGAATACCACAAATAATAACGTTAAAAATCTCTCAACATCAGTTACATCACGTGGTTGTGCACGTTGATGAAGAAGCTACGTTTCGAAAGCTAGTGCTGTCGAATAAACCTGTTAGACTATGGTCTGGTGTTATACTATTTTTAGAGTTGTCCACCCCAGCCCAAGACTCGCACCTCCGAATCACAAATAATAAGGGACCCAGCACTGATGCCCGTGGTACACCATTGGACACTAGCCTCAAGTCACACAAACAGCCTTCTACCACTCCCCTCTTTCTCCTACTACTAAAGTTGATTTAGATGCAACTTGGCAAGTCACTAATGAGTCCTACGTATTCATTGGTTATTCTGCTCCACTTGACACACTTGTAGGTTATCTGGAGATTCTCCGTAATCTCGCCTTGCCTTGCCCCTGTGTGAGTCAGTCCCCTCCATGCGCAGAATTTCCTACTTTTTGCAGTCTTAAATGGTTTGTCCCTTATCCTGCTATTATTTGCCTTGAATTTGGATTAGACAGCCTGATAAATTTCCTGTTAATTTCCAACTTGTCGTGTGTTTTGATAGTTTTATAAAGTTCACAGTGACCCACCGCTGGTTCTTTGAACCTCAAGAGAACATAGGCCGAGTTTCCTCATCACGCTAGATTGCCACCTGAGGGATTTGTCTGGATAATGTCCATTGCACTTCCTCTGTGGTCAGTATATTCTTTCTCAGATTCGGTCACCAAAACTGTGCACAATACTGCAGGAAGAATCTCTCCAACACACTGCTTCAACGTGTCTTTGCATCGATATTCTGATTCCCTTAAAGGAAGGCAAACCAAACTTTAAGTATACACAGACATTTATTCCTCCAAATACCCTTCACATCATTGCATTTTCGAACTCATTGTGTGAGTTCTTATAGAAAGCCTTCTGATAATCTAAAATATGCCAATTCTACTGGATCCCCATTATCTATGCTGTAAGAATCAACTTCAAACAATTCCAAAGTTTGTAAAGTATGATTTCCCCTTCAGAAATGCATACTGAGTCTCTCCAATGTTGCTGTTAATGTCTAAGTATCCAATATCACATCCTATATAATAGATTCCAACAGTTTCCCGACAAATGTCAAGTTAATTTGTCAGCAGTTCTCCACACTATCTCTTCTTCCCTTTGTCGATGCTTGGATCCCTACCATTCATCTATAGTGCTTGGATCACATTTACTCATATACAATTATGTACACCAGCTTCCAGACTCTGCAGAATGTACAGTAAAATAGAACGCTGTCATCGACAATGCAATCAATACTTCTATTTGTGATTTATTTCTGAAGATTTTGGTGTGAAGTACATCTGGTTTGTCAAGGTTAGCAATGCTCAATCCAGCTGCATGTTCAATATTGCCTTGTTACTGATATGAATTGACTTTATGTCTTTACTTCCACAAGTCCGATACGATCACTTCGTATTTCTGAGTGATTTTCTGGATCTTACTCCATTAAGACAGATGTAAAGTAACTGGTCATTTGCTTTGCCATTTCCCTATTATTCACCATAATCTCGTCTCTCCCGATTGCAAATTTCCGCATTTGACAATTTTTTTTTTCTTTTGAAATATAGATCATAGATTTTTGCAGTCTTTATGTTCCTGTTTGTTTGCATGCATGTTCGCTTTTTGATTTCCTCATCAGTTTCATGGCCCTCCGTTTCTGGATTGCAATTTTCTGAGAATTCTTAGGATTCCACAATGTCTGGAATTCTTCTGAAGTCACTTCCTGTGATTAATATATTCTTTAATTTGTTATGTTAGTCATCATTAAGTCACTTACTCACTGTTTGGTTTTTTCACCTGAAATAAGTAGACATATCTTTCAGACTATGCAGTATTTCTATAAATCTCCTGGTCCTGACCAGATATATTCAGGAGCACTGCACGTGGACAGAGAAATAATAGTGGGGGCCCTGGTTGGTACTTTTGTATCATCGGTAGCCAACGGGTGAGGTCCTGGAGGACTGGAGGGTAGCGAATGCTGTGCCTTTATTCAAGAAGAGCTACAAAGAAAAACCTGGGACCTATAGACCAGTAAACCTGACATCTCTAGTAGGTAGGTTTCTTGAGAAGATTCTGAGAGAGAGATGATATACATGCATTTGGAAAGGCAGGGTGTGAATATGAGCAGTCAGCACATCTTTGTGCATGGGGGATCATGGTTTAAAAATTTGTGAGAGTGCTTTGGTGAAATGACCAGTAACTTTGACAAGGGCAAGGTGGTATACGTAGTGTATATGGATTTCAGTAAGGCCCTCAGTAAGGTTCCACGGTAGGCTGCTCTGGAAGTTTAGATCATATGGAATTGACGGGGAGCGGGCAAATCAGATCCAAAATTTGCTTGATGGTAGGAAATATAGAGTAATAGTGGAAGCATGCTTATTGGACTGAAGGCCTGTGACGAGTGGAATGTCTCAGGAGTCAGTTCTGGGACTATTTCTGTTTGTTTCATGCATGTGTATTGTATATATATTTACAGATAAGTGTCAGTTCTTGCATTTTAGAAAGTCAAATCAAGGTAGGAGTTTCATGGTGAATGGCAGGGTCTGAAGGAGTGTATTGAGACAAAGGGACCTTTGGATTCAGGTTCAAGGTTCTCTGAACGTGGAGTCACAGGGAGATCGGGCAGTGAAAAAAGCATTTGGCACACTGGCCTTCATCAGTCAGAGTAATGAGTATCGAAATTAGGGAGTTGTGTTGCAGTTGTACAGGATGCTGGTGAGGCAGTACTGGTAGTGTTATGTTCAGTGTTGTTCACTTTGCTATAGGAAGAATGTTATTATACTGGAAATAGTGCAGAAGAAATTTACAAGGATGTTGCCCGGACTCAATGGTCTGAGATATAGTGAGAGGTTCGGCAAGCTTGGAGATTTTACTTTAGAGTGTATGAGACTGAGGGGTATCTGATAGAAGTGTATAGGATCATGGGAAGTATAGATAGAGTGAATGCACTCAGTCTTTTTTTCCACAGGATTGAGCAACCTACGGACTATTGGGCTAAATTTAAGATCCGAGGGGAAACAGTAAAAGGAAAGCTGAGGGGCAATTTCTTTTACACACAGGATGGTATACATATGGAATGAGCTGCCAGCAGAAGTGTTTGAGGGAGGTACATTCACAACATTTAAAATGCATTTGGACAAATACACGGATCGGAACGAATAAGATGGATATGGGGCAAGGGCAGGGAAATGGAGTTAATGTGAAGGAACATTTTGTTCGAAATGGACCAGTTTGGGCTGAAAGGCCTTTCTCTGAGCTGTCGGACTCTATGACTCTCACAATCATTGCTTCTCCCATGTTCAAACATTCGATATTGTATTCAGACGCTGTGTAAAAATGCAACATATTAATGTCACTATTCCTCCAAAGCTGCTTCAGAGCAAGGTTATTAATTAGTCCTCCTAACAACACAACACCAAATCTGAACTAATGTGCTCTCTAGTTTGGTTCACAACACACTGTTCAACCTACCTGATACACACTTACGGAAGTTTATCTTCACAGTTTCAGTGCAATTTGAGACCATCTATTATTACTGCAGCACACACGATTATTTGTTACTCATTCACAGGATGGGGGGGTTGGCGTCCCTGGATAACCAGCATTTATTGGCCATGCTAGAGGACAGTTAAGAGTCAGCAACGTTGTCTTGAGTCTGGAGTCACTTGCAGGCCACACCAGGTAAGGACATCAGTATCCTTCCCTCAAAGATATCAGTGAACCTGATGAGTTTTTCCAACAATCGACAATGGATTCCTGGTCATCATCAACCCTTGATTCCAGATACATATTGCATTCAAATTCCACCATGGCAGGATTTGAATTCATGTCCCCAGAATATTACCTGGGTCTTTCGGTTAAGACCCCAGCGATAATATCACTGTGTCATTGCTCCCCCTTACATATACTTGCATACCTAATTTCCAGAGAATATATTGTAAAGTATTTACGTGACAGATTTGGTTTTGAAATATTACACAATAATGTTTGCTTCACCTTGCTATTTGTAAGATCCACCCAAACTGATTCTGTGGGAAGTGATGGAAAGGGTCTGAGGCGTTATTATCGATAGACTTGGACAAGACATTCAGGGAGACTCACCTCAACGCTGAGATGATCTGAAGAATTCGTCAGCAATACAGGACAAGCATCAATATTCTTTCCCCACACTTTGCCAGGATAAGTGTCACCATATTCTTCTGCTCCCTCGCACTCACTGTATATCTGTTATAACACCTACCCCAGAACAAGGCTCACACTCTATCTCCAAATAAAGCTCAAGCACGACCACACTCACTGTTGAATTCAGCACCTTCCTTCCCCCACTTTTTTCTGTCACTGACGCAATAGCCCCGCACATTAATACCACTGCATGGAAACAACACTGTGGTCAGACTCCCTCCGGACATCTCACCCTTCACCCTTCCCCTATACCAGCATTAACAGCAGGGACACCCACTCCCACCCTCACTCCGTCCCTCCTCTCTGCCATTCCAGGAGAAACATCCTGGAATAGGACATAAAAGGCCAAGCCGGGTGTTAGAGAGCCCGATATCCGTTCCCTCACCCTCTACCTCGACATGTGGGGAGGATCCTGGAAAGAGCCAGAGAGGACCAGGACACCTTGTGTGGAGATTCTGAAACATCGACGTCCCACCAACCAAGTAAGCAGCAATGTTCAGGAAAGAGCAATTCTCAATTTAAACTCGCTGGCATTTCCAATCTCATCTCTCTCAAATTTCAGGCTTAGTTAAAAGCATTAATGAAATACTAAAAGTAAAAGTAATGTTTATTCTCTTCAATAAAAATGTTAAAAAGAAAAAAATAAATGATATAAGTTCATTACAAAAAATCTAAAACATGACGTTCATTCAAAATTATGGACAATCCTCGTAAATACTCGACATCATTTCTCTCAATAAATCTTCTTACCAGTGTTTGTATTTTAGCATCTGCTTCTTTAATTTCAAAGGAATATCGTGCCCTGCTATCAGATGCTCATCGTAAATGTCCCTTCCTCGCTGAACTTTCCGTAAACTCTCAATATATTTCCAAATAACTAGATGTTCCACATCAAGTTTGCATTGTCATCTCCTGTGGGCAGCTTTTGCATTATTGTTTGTTTTGTCCTCATTGTTTAAAGTTCTTTCGTATAAATTCCACATTCCAACTGGAAAAAGCGGTGGACACCGACCATTTCCTCTGCGTAATCTTCTACCTCCATAGTTATCCTCTAACCAGTCCAGCAGCGGTTGCAATTCATCTGGAAGCGCATCAGTCAAATGTTCAATAGCTTCATGAATGTTTTCAATGTGAAAAAATGCAAGACCAATGATCATTTTAGCTCTGAAAGAAAACTCTGAGTCAGTGTTATACTTACTCAAGTGTCTTTTTAACATTTTTACTGAAGGGAATAAACATTATTTTTATTTTTATTGCTTTGATTAATGCTTTTATCGAAGCCTGAAAAGGAATAAATATGAGCTGCGCTGAAATAGTTCTGCGCCTAAATCGGTCTGCGGCAAAATGGGCTGCACCAAACAGACCGCACCAAACAGAATGAAGTACTCAGTAAATTACACAGCACAGGAGTACGCCATATAACCATCCCAGGCTGTTCTGCAGAAGCAGGGACACCCTGGGTAGCTGTCAGGAAATGCAGAGTCGAGATTATTACTCATTTTGTGTTTGGAAAGCTGTAACGAGTGGAGTTCTTCAGGGATATGTGTGAGCCTATCAACAAATTACAATCTATTCTAATGAACCGGATGAAGGAGATGGAGCTCAGTTTGCTCATGCACCAGAATAGTCATTCAATAAGATGTCAAATGGAGACAGAGAGTCTGCAATGGGATACAGACAAGGGAGGGCAGTGCATCTGAAATGGGATACAGACAGGGGATGGGCAGAGCATCTGCAATGGGATAGAGAGAGTGGACGGAAGACTGTCTGCAGTGAGATACAGATGGAGGATGGCAGAGCGTCTGCAATGGGATACAGACAGGGGAGGCAGAGCATCTGCAATGGGATACAGACAGGGGGAGGGCAGAGCAGCTGAAATGGGATACAGACAGGGGGAGGACAGAGAGTCTGCAGTGGGACATAGACGAGGAAGGGCAGAGCGTCTGCAGTGGGATGCAGACAGGTGGAGGGAAGACTGTCTGCAATGGGATACAGACGGAGGATGGCAGACCGAGGGCAGTACATCTGTAATGGGACAGAGACAGGGAAGGGCAGAGCCTCTGCAATGCGATACAGATGGCTGAAGGCAGTACGTCTGTAATGGGATCCTGACAGGGAAGGGCACATCGTCTGTGATGGGACACAGACTGGGGAGGACACAGCAACAAGCAATGGCATACAGACGGAGGATGGCTGTGAGCAAAGCTTCAGCAGAAAAAAAAACAGTGCATTTATACATGTGATGGAAATTTTCTGTTTTGGGGAAGATGAAACAGCAGAAATTAATTTAAATGCAAGGAGAATGCAGAACTCAATGGTACAGAGAGATTTGTGTGTCTTAGTACATGAATCACATCAAATTAACCTGAAGATGTAGCAAATGATTTGGAAGGTAAATGTCATGATCCTGTTTCGTGCAAGGGGTGTTGGGTATGATCTTAGCGATGTTTTCTGCATCAGCACAGGGCATTGCTGAGATTACATCTGTTGCATTATGTGTAGTTATAACTGTCTAAACTGAAAAAAAAAACAAAATTGCTTTCGAAATGTCTCAAAGATGTTTCTCTTTACGCATTCTTGAGCTGAAGGCATTACGTTGTGAAGAATTAACAGTTCGGCCTGAGAATGAGGGATGTTTTATTGACCATATAAGATCTTGAGAAGAGTGTAGTTGGTGAATACCGGATGGATATTTCTTCTTGTGTGGAAGAATAAAACTGGGGAAATACTTTAAGAATAAGTCAGTTCCAAAGGAAAAGTCATTGGACAGAAAAATTGAATTCTGAATTCTCTTCCAACATGCTGACAGACAGGCTGAACGTTTTCAGCAATGACTGTATTTGTTTAAGAATATTCTTTTTAACACAGATATTGTGAAGACATGAAACGCTTATTTTTACATTATGCAAGCACATATTAACACATCTTCAAAACAAGTATGACCATTTATTGTGAATGAATTGATTCTGCAATAACGCACTGACCTGGAGTCGAGAATGTAATGGAGTCATATAGTTTGGACAATGTTCAAGAAGAGCTCACGGAGTTCAGTGTGGGACTGATAACGTTATTGATTTAACTTACAGATGGAAAATGTAGCCTATCTGTCGAGAAACATTCTATTGCTCCCTTTCTGTTTCCCTATCGCTCATCACAGCAATGTTTGGGAGTGATAAAAAGCCCAATCGTCTTTCCCACTAATGGAGGATTCCTGATGAGGATTCATTGGAATCTCCCCATTACCTGAAGCAAAACAATTCAGCCAAATTCAACTGTTTCCTGAAGATTTCCCATTGTCAGAAGGCTATGCAAGTAGAATAACTACAGAAATAATTATCCGACTCGATAGTGAGGGGAACAGACAGGAGATTCTGTGGCAGCAAATGGGAATCCGGAATGGTGTGTAGCGTCCCACATGCCAGGGTCCAGGATGTCTCAGAGCTGCTGCAGAATGTTCTCACCGGGGGTGCGGGTGGGGGGAAGCAGCCAGAGGTCATTGTGCACATTGGTACAAAGGAAAGAGTGACACAGGTAGAAATAGTGATGACATCCTGCAGAGTAATTATAGAGAGCTAGGGAAAAGGAGAAAAGACAGTGGTAATATCCACTTTACTTCCAGTTCTCCGTGCTAGTGTGGGTAAGAACAGGAGGATATGGCAGATAAAGGGGTGGCTAAAGAATTGGTGCAGGGGGCAGAGATTTTTGGATCACTGGGATCTTTTGTGGGGCAAAGTGACGTGTTCAGGAAGGACGGGTTGTAGCTGAACTGGAAGGGGACCAGTATCCAAGCAGGCAGGTTTGCAACTGCTGCGAGGGAGGGTTTCAACGAGATTGGCTGGGGTTGGGGAGTGGTGGGATCCTCAACAGCAGGGAGGGAAGTGCGAGGCGAGAAGGAGATACAGTAATCAGAAATAGTAAAATGAAGAGACTAGTCAGGCTAGACAACGACGGGGAGCAAGGAATGCCTGTTGGATTAAATTGCAACTGTTTCAATGCAAGATGGCTGACAGGTAAGGCCGATGAACTCAGGGCATGGATCGGTGCGTGGGAGTGGGATATTATAGCCATTACTGAAACATGGCTAAGGGTGGGACAGCACTGACAGCTTAAAGTACCAGGGTACATGTGTTTTATACGGGACAGAGATGGTGGAAAGAGAAGGCAGGGAGTTTCATTTTTGATTAAGGCGAGTAACACAGCAGTAAACAGAGATAAAATAACTGATGGATCATCCTGTGCGGATTTGTCTGGGGAGCTAATAAATAAGAAGTGAATGGTGATAGGATTTGGATTGTACTATAGGCCCCCAAATAGTAAACGAGGAATTAGGGGAACAAAAATATGTAGACAGATTGGGGAGACTTGCAGGGCCAATAGGATTGCATTAGTAGGAGATTTTAATTTTCCTAACATAGACTGGGAATGACACAGATTTAAGGACTGAGATGGGGTGTATTTATTAAGTGTGTTCAGAATAGTTTCCTCAAGCAGTAAGTAGAGGGTGCAAATCGGGAATGGCCGAAGCGTGACCTACTCTAAGATCTAGGGCAGAACAGGTGACTGAGGTGTCAGTGGGGGAACCCTCTGGGACCCGTGACCATGGATGCATTAATTTTTAAATAGTTATGGAGAAGGACAAAACTGGCCCACATGTTCAAGTTCAAACTTGGGGCAAGGCGAAGTTTGATGAAATTAGACAGGAGCTTGTAGGGGTTGGTTGGAGTAGTTTGTTTGCAGGCGAAGGGACCTCCTGCAAGTGGGAGGACTTTAAAAGTAAAATGTCTACAGTTCAAGGTCTATATGTTCCTGTGAGGGTAACAGGCAAGGTTGGTAGGAAGAGGGAACCTCGGATGTCAGGAGATAATGAGGCTTTGACCAGCAAAAAAGGAGGCGTGGCTCAGGTCCAGGCAGCTGGGATCGAGGGGAATACCTGGAGGTGTACACGGGATACAGTAGTTTACTGAAGAAGGAAATGAGGAGGGCGAAAAGGGGGGACAAGGTACCCTTGGCTGAGAAGATTAGGGTGAATGCAAAGCGGTTCTTTAAGTATATTAAAGAAAAAGGAATAACTAAATGAGAATATGACCCCTCAAGATCCAAAGTGGACATGCATGTCTAGAACCGTAGGAGATTTGCGAGATTCTCAATGGATATTTATCCTCTGCCTTTACCGTGGAGAAATACATGAAGACTTGGGAGCTTAACAAAGGTCGTAGGGTTATCTTGGGGTGAGTCAATATCACAGGAGAAGACGTGTTGGATATATTAGAATGTATGAAGGTGGATCAATCGCCTGGTCCTAAACAGATGCATCCAAGAATACTGCAAGAGGCTACAGAGGAAACTGCGGGGACCCTGGTTGATATTTTTGCATCAGCGTTAGCTACAGTTTAGGTTCCAGAATATTGGAGAGCAGCAAATGTGGTGCCATTGTTCAAGAAGGGAAGCAAAGAAAAATCTGGGATCTATAGAGCAGGAAACCTAACAACTGTGGTAGGTACGTTACTTGAGAAGACTCTGAGGGATGAGATATACATGCATTTGGAAAAATAAGGGTTGATTAGAAATAGACTTTTTGACAGATTCCCTACAGTTTGGAAACAGGCCATTTGGCCCAACAAGACCACACCGATCCTCCAAATTAACACACCCAGTCCTATTCTCCTACTCTATATTTACCCCTGACGAATGCACATAACACTATGGGTAACTTAGCATGGCAAATTCACCTGACCTATATATCTTTGGATTGTAGAAGGAAAGTGGAGCACGTAGAGGAAACCGGCACAAACACAGTGAGAATGTGCAAACACCACACAGATAGTCACCCGAAGCTGGAACCAAACCCGGATCCATGGCACGATGAGGCAGCAGTACTAGCCACTGAACCACCATGCCACCCTTGCTTTTTTCAACACAGTTCAATGATACAGGGACAAAATTTATGCACGTTCCAGTATCACATATCACGGATAATTTATTTTCCACTGAAAATTTCATCTTATTATTATTTATTATTTAGTTTGTTATTATTAATAATTATTACTAATAGATGTTTTTAGACTGGAAATATTGCATGGTTTTGTGAGTGGGAGATCATGCCGCTCAAATTTGTTTGAGTTCATTGATGAAGTGACCAGGAATGTTAATGAGGGCAGGGCGGTCGACATAGTCTGTACGGTTTTCTCGGAGGCCTTTGACCAGGTTACCATTGATAGGATGGTCTGGAAGGTTAGAATCACATGGAATCCAGAGGGAGCTGGCGAATTGGACACACAATTGGCTTCATGGTAGTAAGCAGAGGGTAATAGTGGAAGGATGCTCTCGGACTGAAGGCCTGTGACACATGAAGTGCCTCAGGGGTCGCTGCTGGGTCCATTGCTGTTTGTTATCTGTATCAATGATATTCTTGCGAATGTACAAGGCATGGTTAGGAAACTTGAAGATGACACTAAAATAGGTGGTATTTTGGACAGTGAGGAAGTATATCAGAAATTGCACCAGGACCTTGTTCAAACTGTAGAAGTGGGCCGAGGAATATTTTGGCAACTCTAGATCAAGGTAGGAGTTTCATGGTAATTGGTAGGACCTTAGGGAGTGTAGCAGAGCAGAGGACCATGGAGTTTAGGTACACCGTTCTCTGAAAGTGGGGTCATAGTTAGACATGGTAATGATGAAGGCTTTTGCCACACGAGCATGCATCGGTCAGGACATGGAGGAGAGCAGTTGGGAAGTTATGTTGCAGTTATACAGGATGTTGGTGGGGCTGCACTTGTAGTGTTGTGTTCAGTTTTAGTCACATTGCGATCGGAAGGATGTTTTTAATTTGGAATGTGTGCAGACGGAATTTATAAAAATGTTGCCAGGACTCAACCGTATGAATTATAGGGAGAGGTTGGACAAGCGAGGACTTCTTTCTTTCGAGAATAGGAGACTGAGAGGGACCTTAGAGAAGTTTATACGGTTAGGGTGAATGGATCCAGCCTTTTTTTCCTAGAGTTGGGGAATTGAGGAGGGGAGGGCATCAGTTTAAGGTGAGAGGGGAATGAATATAAGGGAAACTGATGGAAACTGATTTACACAGAGAGTGGTACACAAAGGGAATGAGCTGCCAACGGAAGTGGTTGAAGCATTTATATTAACGATATTTAAACGGCATTTGGGCAAGTACATGGACAGGAAAGGATGAGAATGCTATGGGCCAAGTGCTGGGAAATGAGGTTAGTGTGGTTGGATATTTGGGTCAGCATGGACGAGTTTGGGCCAAAGGGCCTCTCTGCCTCTCTCCATGCTGTAGGACTTGATGACTCTGCAAATAGAACTGCATTTGTGTCAAACTGTCATTTTTCCTTTGGTCATGAGTTTGAATCATATTTGGACAATATTCTTTCAAGTTAACTTTGCAGATATTTTGCTTTTCAGTTTGTTATCAACAATACGTGTGTGTGTCCGTGCGTGTGCATGTGTGTGTGTGTGTGTGTGTGTGTGTGTGTGTGTGTGTGTGTGTGTGTGTGTGTGTGTGTGTCTGTCTGCGTGTATTTCTCAGTATTTTTCAAAGAAAAATATCAATGTACATATTTGCAATATCCTCTCGTCATTCCTCTTTCCATCATAGTTTGAGCAATTTTGTTTTGGTCATAAACGTGTTGTTTTAGCAGATTAAAGAAATCTGCCTGATTTGTTCCTAGCACTGACCCTGACACACTCTGAGGCCATATCACCAACATAGTAATAATTATTTTTTGTGGTCAGTATCAGCCAACTTTAGTGTCGAGGAGTTCGTTGGAGGAGAGTCTGAGGGATAGGATTTACATCTATTTCGAAAGACAAGGACTGATTAGGGATAGTCAATACGGATTTGTGTGATGGAAATCATGTCTAATTCATGTGATTGAGTATTATGAAAAGGTGACAAAGAAGATTGAAGAAGACTCTGTGGTATAAATTGTTTACACAGACTTCAGCAAGGCATTAAATAAGGTTCCCCATCGTAGACAGATTACTAAAATTAGATTATATGTAATCTGGGAAAAACTAATCAATTGGATACAAAATTGGATTGAAGGTAATGGACTGTTTTCCAGACTGAAGACCTGTGGCCAGCGGCGTGCTAAAAGAATCAGTGCTAAGCTCACTGCTTTTCATCACGGCTATAAACAACTTTGAAGTGATTATCGGAGGCATGGTCAGTAGGTTTACAGATAACATCACCAAATTTTTGCAGCGGACAGTAAAGAAGATGATCTCAGAATATAACGGGATCCTTGATCATCAATGAGCCAAGAACTGGCAGATGGAGTTTAATTTAGATATTTGTGAGTTTTTGCATTTTGGTAAGTTAAAGCAGGGTAGTGCCCTGGGGAATGTTGCAGAACAAAGAGAACTACGGGTGAAGATTCATAGTTCCTTGTAAGTGGAGTTTAGGTCGGTAGAGTGGTAGAGTCAGTATCAATCCAGTTTAATTCATCGTGAGTGCCAGCACAGTCCTGTCCCTGGTATGAGACTACAGGTTATAATGAAGGAGGGGATACAGCTCAGTGACAACCTCAATTTTGAGACAAGCTTGTATTACACTTTACACCTGAATAGGTGCAGCTTAGACAAATGTTCCTGGAAATCCCAGAGAGTATAGTACAATGCCCTGCTCCTCCCAGTTTACACAGCTTCCCTTCTGTGTAGTCTCAGCTCCATTTGTTTATCATGGACCCAGCCACACTGTAAATGCAGTATTCAGAGTGGGGTCCCCAGACCCTCGGGGCTCCCTGAATGAACCCAGTAGTTGACATCACAATCCTGAGAACACCATCCATTGAACCTCCACTGACTTTCTAGATGACAGCAGCAAGTCAATTCCGCACACACACAGTGCATCCATTCAGTGTTGAAAATTCCTCGGTCTCCTCAGTTTCTCTTCCTGGCTGAGAAAGCTCTTACATCTCCACACAGTCGCACAGTAACAATCCCTCTCTCCAGAGAAGCAGTTGACAATGGAACATTACGTTTCTCTCTATCTCAGCGACTATAAGTATTGCTGATGGAGTTGATCACCACACTCAGAGACGAGAGATAGAGGAACATTACTCACGGTAAGCAGGGACATCCCGTAATAAATATGATATTCAGGAATATGTGAAAAGGGGAACTGTTAGAATAACTTCCCGTTCTGTTTTCCTTCCAGTCCATCATTAGCAATCATTTTGCTTGCTTTTCCTTTCTCTCTCTCTCTCTCTCTCGCTTGCTGGACATCGTCCACTCAACACAAACCTCCCACTCACCCTTCCAACCAACCCTGATATAATAATATTATTTCTCAGTTGTATTCAGTTTTGATAGGTTCACTGACCTCGAAACGCTATTTGTGTTTCTTCCGACAGACTGCCATACCTGCTGAGATTCTCCAACATTCTTTCAGACGGTGGAGAATTTTATTTCAGATCGCCAGCATCCCCATTTCCTTGGTTATTTCACCTTTAATGTTGTTGTTTCGCGGGATGCCAGCATCACTGCCAAGGGCAGCATTTGTTGTCCATCCTAACTGCCCTTGACCACTGTCCATTTGTCAAGGCAATACAGCGGCAACCATATTGTTGTGGATCTGAGGTAACATTTAGTTCAGACAGGGCACTCATGTTACGTTTCTTTACCAAAGGTTATTAATAAACGATGAAAATAAATCCTGATGGTTTATCGTTCCCATGAGTGAAATTAGGCTTCATTCCAATTTTTGTCATTGGAATTTAAATTTAGTCATCGACTGTGATAGGATTTCAGACAATGGTCTTAGAATCATAACCCGTGCCTCAGAATTAAACAGTCAGTGACATTATTACTCTGTTTAAGATTCCCTGTTCTGAAGTAACTGTAGAGACAAGAACAAGTTTGTGGTCAAAATATTTGTAACTGGAAGAGAGGTCAGAAGTGAACTGGAGCCATAGAATCTGTCGTTAACGAAGGGGTCGGTAATGGCAAAGTCAGCAACAGAACTCAGGCAGAGCTGGAAACTGGGGATATTATGAAGGTGGGTGCAAGCATGTTTGAGCACAGAGAGAATATGGAGACAGAAAATAGTTCACGGGTAAAAAGGGACTCAAGTTTCCGAACAGTCTTGTTCCTTCTCAGATGTTTATGAGTAAGTAGTTTGGAAATGCATGAGAAGGAAGTGGCGTTTGTGACTGAAATTTTATGTATTTGTTAAATATAATCAACCAGAATAGCAATAACATTCAGAATCATTTATAGAATCGACAGAGACACACTTACCAGGAACACCAATAATAGCGAGGATGGGATAGTACCCTGCTTGAATAATCATTAGTACGGCTAGTATCCTCAACTCTAACCATGGCCAATCCTGAGAAAGCCAATAAAGACCCCAGGATAAACTGCTGTCCACTGTTATAACATTCCAGTCTAATGTTAGAAAATTCCAGTCTAATGTTCTCAGATTCTTATCCATTGTGGAACATTCCAGCCTAATATTCTCAAATTCAAATCCATTGTTGGAACATTCTAATGTTCTCAGATTCTGGTTTCTCTCTTTCTCTATAGCTGCTGATCCCAATCTTGTTGAGGTTGACTCTGCGCCGAATACTATGGCATTATAAGTTGAAAGAAGTCCCTAATTATGGAAGAGGGAAAGCCTTCAGTGACCCAGTTAGGTCCAGGAAGACTGATATTAATCACAGAGGATGTTGGATTCCTTGGATGCTGCCTGACCTGCTGCGCTTTTCCAACAACACGTTTTCAGCTGCTATTAATCACAGTCACAGAACAAACAGCTCCAGTTAACCCATTTCACGGCAACTCTGATATATCACAATAATTGGTGTGGGTGGGATTTGATATCGATGATTATTGGACTAATGGCATATCTCCAGTTGTAAACATAGAGGTGGGGGAGCGAGATAAATCTTTCTCTTCACAAGCTCAACGATTCTGCTGTGTTTTGGCAGTGTAGGAATTGCTGGGCTCCCGAGGCCGTTTGTGTCTGATCACCAGGCCTGCTGCATCTTTTCATTTTATTTATTTATGTTTAACTTTGACTTTTGTCTGTCCAGCATTTAACGCTGAGGTGGGTTTAGGCATTTTTGAGAGACACCTACAGGGCCATAGACGATGTAGATACAGTCTATTCCTTGTGTTCTTGCAGCCGCTGCCTGGTCCTGTGGACTGATGGTCGAACTCTCACAGAACCAGGATTCTTATTTTGACCTTTCGTTAGTTATTGCTGGGGTCTCAGCAGGGTTGGAAGGCAGTAAATCTCTCCCGGGTGCTACACACTATCTCTGTGATTTCTTACAGAACTGTCTATTGATGGTCTTTACTCCTGGATTGGAGAACTGCACGTGAGACAATCTGTTTCCTGCATTTGTTTTTTGAGAAAAGTGTGATTATTGGACAATACCATATTGGAGCAGTTACTGTATAGCTATTAAGTAAACTATTATTCTGCTAAGTTTTCCAACAGAATTAAGTTATTGCAAGTTCCTCTTCGTTTTGTTGTCTTTTTTCGACAGTATTCGCATAGTGTTTTGCTTAAGGGCAAAAATTTTACCAAGTCAATTCTATCTGGAACACATCACCTCACATTTACCAGTGGAATGGGCCAAGCTGGAGGAGTGATAATCATGTAAGGAATTATATCGGATACTGAATCCACCTCTCCGATCCAGCCCGGATACGTATTAGCCCTGATGTGACCCACTCAGCATGAAGCACTGCGTAGACCACGCTGGTGTACTGCTCAGCAATCCGTCCAGGATCTAACACTGTTTAGAAATCACCAGCTCACGACTTATCTGTCCAACAGGCACTGATCTATAAACTTGGACTAGATAATCTTTTCAGCACAGGGCGCTGTGCAGAACACACAAAGGCATTGTTCTGTACACACGGACTGGATATCTGTGCAGCATGGGGAGCTCTGCAGTGAATAGCAGTGAATTAATCTCATAATGTGGAGCAGTTATCTTCCAAGCATACGGAGCTGTGTACACCAATCACTGCATTGCTGCGTAACACTGTGTTAGATCACTGCCCAGCGTGGGGGAACTTGCAGCTCATGCTGCAAATGAGAGGATGTGCAGCTTCCTCCATTTACAGCTCATTATCTACATTGTGGCACGACACAGGAGTGCTGTGGATGTGAAACTCACTGCCAGAGAGAGATGGCAGGGGCATCAGTTTAAATACCAACAAATCGGAGGAGCTTGGTTAAAAGAGAGGGGGAGATTGAGAGAGAATTTCACAGGAGGATATGATGGTAGGTTTAAAAATTGTGGAATGAGAACATTTCGATAGTATCTTGCAATATAGGTCACTGTTTCCAGGAATGATGGGTGAGCAGGATATTGGTGTAAGCTAAGATGATGGAGAGTTTTGGATAAACATTTGCCCTGCAGTGTTGTAACTGGGAGTAGGATCAGCAGAGTCTTCGACACATTGGGCTGAATTGAACAATAATTTGTCTCAGTGCCATTTTCCTTGAGTGTGACAGAAGGAATGTCTGCACGAGGCCGAGCTAGTTTCCTGGTGTTATCTTATCGAACTCACGTCAATACCTACCCACCCCACCCCATAGTGTCCCTCTCATTCAATACCAGCCCGATTTTCCCAGACATCATGGCTGGAGTTACACACCATCGCTCTAGTACCCCTGGATATTCAGTGATCCGAGCCACTGCTGCCATCTTTAAAAGGCCAATGGGCACACGGTTGAGCTTTCTCAGTTTGGAGCTGCCGTGCACAGTTTACCCCGAGCATGGCAGATTGGGAAATTACACCACAGCTTGTCGACAGGGGCACGGAATTCCTGGTGAATTGTCTAGTATAGAGCGGGACCATTCTCTTCCCAGAGGGAGCTGCACCACCAGACTCATCAAACATGATCTGAGCACACCACTCAGCTGAGTGCAGTATCTGCGGTCCAAAGAAAAGTCCAGCAATACAGTAAAAGCATCAATAACCTTCCCCGCTCTGTCAGGATAAGGGTCACCGTATTCTCCCTACTCTCTCACACTCATCATATGTCTGTTAGCGCCTTACCAAGAATAAGCCTCCAACACTCTCACCACTGCAATGCAGCACCTTCTCTCTCCCTCTCTCTCACCGACGCAATACCCCCACATGGTTATAAAATGTTCTAGAATTCTCTGGATGATGTCATTTGTACAATGTTCCTGATAATTTTCAAAATAACTCAAATTTAGCAAAATTTTCATCCTCGAGTATGTAACGCATCAGAGGAAGGAGCAGAGTTTTACTTTTTTCAAAATCACTCAGGATGAAAGTGCCTCATGAGGCCATTAAGCCTCTCAAATATGCTCCATAATTCAGACAAAGGGAACACCTAAACACTTGAAGACTCACTCTCTTCTTGAAGACAGGCGCCACATTGGAGCTTCGCCAGTTTCACTGGAACACGCCTGTAATCCCGAGAGTTATGGAATATTTCACACAGTGCCACCAGTCACTCTGTAACCACTTCTTTTAAAGCAAGCTATGAATTGCTGATGTGTTGTTTACCCTTGGACTTTTCTGTTTGAGAAAGGCCATGTTTGTTTTGTTAGAGACTATGCAAAACTTTCATCTGACAACAATTTTTATTTATAATGTTGAACCTATTTGTGCCTACCCTGTGAGGAACGATGTAAAATACTGTTTTAAATTCTCTGCCTGTTTCCTGAAACCACTTCCACAGTCACATCCGCCCGATGTCCCACATATTCTCTTCTGCCTTTCTTCCAAGGATCACAGATAGATCATGTAATATTTTTATTTGATATGGGAAAACTCTTGCGGTTAGTTTCTTTTCATATATCTTGCCAGTTTTGGAATATTTTTCTTTGTATTTTGTTTTATACAATCTGCTTCTGGTTCCAGAAGTAAACTTTCCAAATGTGGCCACGCCAGAGAGCCCCACTCTGAATTCTTCAGCTTGTGATTGATTAGCAAACTTCACAGTCTTTGTGCATCATGGGTGGTTCACCTTCACATCTTCATATCATCTTCTTTTTGACCAGAGTCAATCATTACTGAGCGTTATTAAGCAGTATCTGCTCTATCTGCTTAAATGATTCTCCCCCCCCCCCCCCCCCCCCACACACACACACACATACACACATCTGCTGACCTTCACCTATGTCTGTTTTCACACTCCGTATTTGACCAGATATATGACATAAATCTGCATTTGAAATACCTGGCTCTTTTCAATCATTGAGGGGGAACCTACGTATGTGGCTGAACATATGATCAGCTGAGGGTGTCTCCATTCTCCCAGTTTCCCTGCCTCTGTCATTTCTATGAGATGATGCCGCATTCCTTTGGGAAGCTTCATACATGTCATCCTTTTCATTCAAACGAGAAAACCCTTCACTCTGATGGACTGAGCTTTCAGCTGTGTCTGTCCCGATTCCCTAATTTCTGCCCTCACTCCGTCCCCTCCTCCCCAGAACAATGATAGATCTACCTTGTCCTCACTTCCGACTGCACTAGGATCTACATTCACTGAATCATCCTCCACCGCTTCCATCACTTCCAGCAGGACAGCACCATCAAACACGTCTTCCCCTCCCGTCCACTGTCAGTATTCCACAGGGACCACTCCTTCTGTGGCACCCTCCATCATCCCGAACACTTCCCCACACCCCTATGGCACCTTCCCATGTAAATGCAGAAGCTGCAACATTTGCCCAGTCACCTCTTCCCTCCTCACTGTCCAAGGCCCTAAACACACCTTCCAGGTAAAGCAACATTTCAGATGTACACTTTCAATCCAGTCTCCTGTCATTGCTGCGCACAATGCAGTCTCCTTTACACTAGTGAGCCAAAGAGAAACTGTTTTGAGGAACATCTCCACTCTGTCTGCATAAATGACCCTGACCTTCTGATTGCTCCACATTTCAATAACCAACATTGCTCTCATGATTATGAGAATGCTTTGAGGAGTTAATGATGGGTTGGACCAGAGAGTGTTACCTATCTGAACTTCCAGAAGGCCTCTGGATTGGTACTGCACAGGAATCTGCAGAGTAAGATAAGGACCCATGGAGTCAGAGGCCAGATACTACGATTGATAAAAGGTTGGTTCTCTGGCAGGATGCAGAGTGAGAATAAAATTGTCCCTCTCAGGACGGCAGCCGGTGCCTACCAGTGTTCCACACGAGCCAATGTTGGGACCACAACATTTCACTTTGTAGGTTAATGATCTGAATGGCGGGGCAGAATGCATTCTGGCTACATTTGCAGATCATGCAAAGATAGGTGGAGGGGCATGTAGTATTGAGGAGGCAGGGAGCCCGCAGAAAGATTTCGACAGTTTAGGAGAGTGGGAAAAGGAGTAGCAGATGGAACACAATGTGGGAGAGTGTGAGGTCATGCACTTTGGTATGAAGAATACAGGCATGGACTATTTACTAAATGGGAAAAAAAAATCAGAAATCTGAGTAACAAAGGGACTTGGATTCCAAGCCCAGGATTCGCCTTAGATAAACTTGCAGGTTGAGTCAGTTAAGAAGACAGACACAAAGTTGTCATTCATCTCGAGAGGAGTAGAATATAATGGTGGGGATTCTGACGCTTTCTAAGGCTCTGGTCAGACCACATTTCAAGTATTTTGTGCTTCATCCCTCAGGAAGGATGTATTAGCCTTGGTGTGTGTCAAGAGAAGGTTCACCAGAAATGAAAAGCTTAACAGATGAGGAACGTTGGAGAACTCTGGGTTTATACTCGATGGAGATTAGAAGGATGAGGTTGGATCCAGTTGAAACTTACAGAATACTGAATGACCTGGATACAGACAAAACTGAGAGGACGTTTGCACTGGCAGGAGGGCGCAGGCTTAGAGCAAAGGGAAAATCCATTAGAATGAACATAAATTGAAACGTCTTTAGCCAGAAACTGGTGAAATTGTGGAATTCCTTACCACGGAAGGCTGTGGAAACCAGATCATTTGGCACCAACGATATTGCCAGGAAAGTGACTGAGGATCTGAAAAGTGACCTCAGAGAGTTAGTTTGGAAGCTGAGCAGCAGGACGAGTAGAGTAGTGACCACAGGTTTGCTACCAGTGCCACGAGCTAGTGAGATGAGGATGAGTCAGCGAATGCAGCTTTACACGTGACTGTGAGGTTGGTGCAGGAGGGAGTGCTTCAGATACCTAGACCATCGGGATACATTCTGGGTAAGGTGGGACCTGTACATGAAGGACGGGTTGCACCTGAACTGGAGGGGCACAAATGGCCTGTTTGGGAGGTTTGCTTGTGTGATTCTGGCGGGGTTAATCTAGTTTGGCAGGGGGTTAGGAATAAGACCACATGCCTGAGACGGGGTTAGTTGCAGACGGGACAGTGAGAGGGTATATTGAACCTATCAGGAAGGTTTCTCACGCGATGAAACAAAGGGATCAGTTAAAGTGCGTCTGCTTTAATGCAAGGAATGTCCGAAATAAGAGTCTGAAATTAGAGCATGGATCAGTACTTGGGGCTACGATGTCGTGGCCATAACGAAGACGTAGGTTTCACAGAGACAGGGATGGTTGCTTGAAGTTCCAGGGTTTAGAACGTTTAAAAATCTTTACGGGCGGCACGGTCGGCGCAGTGGTTAGTACTGCTGCCTCACAGCGCCAGAAAACCGGGTTCAATTCCCACCTCAGGGAACTGTCTGTGTGGAGTTTGCCATTTTCCGCGTGGGTTTCCCCTGGGTGCTCCTGTTTCCTACCATAATCCAACAATGTGCAGATTGGGTGAATATGTCGTGTTAGATGAAGGGGTAAATGCAGGGAAATGGTTCTGATTGGGTTGCTCTATGGACGGTTGGTGTGGACTTGTTGGGCTGAAGGCCTGTTTCCACACTATAAGTAATCTAATCAAAAAAAGAACAGGGTGGGTGGAAAATGAGGAGATGGTATAGCATTGCTTATCAGAGAGTGCGTCACAGCTACAGAAATGAAGGTTGTTGAGGAAGATTTGTCTACTCTGTCAGTATGGGTGGAAGTTAGGAACAGCAAGGGAACAGTCACCGCATTTGTGGGTTTCCTATAGACCACGTAAGAGCAGTGGAGAGATTGAAGATCTCATAGGCGGGCAGATTCTGGAAAAATGCAATAGTAGCAGGATTATTGTTATGGGTGATTTCAACTTTTCCAACATCACATGGAACCTCCTAAGGTGCAGATGTTGTGGATGAAGCCGTTTTTGTCAGGTGTGTTCAAGAGGGTTTCCTTGCTCAGTATGTAGACAGACCGACGAGGGGAGAGGCTATTTTGGATTTGGTGCTCGGCAACGAGCCAGGACAGGTGTCAGAACTCACGGTGGAAGAGCCCTTTGGTGAAAGTGATCACAAATGCCTCACGTGTAGCATAGTCTGGGAGAGTGAAAGGAACAGTTTCCGAGGGAAGAAATTTAATTAGGGCAAAGGAAATTATGATGCTGTCAGACAGGAGTTGGGAAGTACAGGCTGGGAGCAATTGTTCCATAGAAAGGGCACAGCAGATATGTGGAGACTATTTAAGGAGCAGTTGTTGCGAGTGATACATAAATGTGTTCCTCTGAGACAGGTAAGAAGGGGTAAGATTAAGGAACCTTGGATGACGAGAACAGAGGAACGTCTCGTCAAAAGGAAGCAGGCAGCTTATGTAAGATGGGGGAAGCAAGGATCTAGCACAGCTTTAGAGGATTACAGGCTTGCTAGAAAGGAGCTCATAAATGGACTAAGGCGAGCCATGGTGGGGCACGAAAAAGTCTTGGCAAGAAGGATTAGGGAGAATCTAAAGGCATTTTTCTCATACATGAGGAATAAGAGAATAATCAGCGAGTAGGTAGCGCCGATCAGGGATAGTGTAGAGAACATATGCGTGGAGTCTGAGCAGATCGGGAAAGCCCAAAATGAGTTTTTTGCTTCGATTTTCACCAAGCAAAGGGAACTTGTTGTAAATGAAAACTTAGAGGAGCTGGGCCAGATCAGTTTTGACCAGGTCAGATTGATGAAGTTGATGTGCTAGCAATTTTGGAAAACTTTAAGATGGATACGTCCCCAGGACCAGATTTATCCTCGACTGCTCCAGGAAGTTAGAAAGGCGGTTGCTAAGCTGCTGGTGAGGATATTTGCCTCCTCATTCCCCACAGGAATCGTACCGGAGGATTGGAACGAGGTGAATGTTGTTCCTTATTTCAAGAAGGGAAATAGGGAAATCCCTGGCAATTAGAGACCTGTCAGACTTTCGTCTGTGGTCAGCAACGTTTGGAAAAAATACTGAGGGATTTGATTGATGACTATTTGGCTAAGCATTGTGTGATTAAATCTGTCAGCATGGTTTTGTGAGGGACCGGTGATTCCTCACAAATTTTATTGATTTCTTTGAGGAGGTGTCAAGATAGGTCGACGACGGTCGAGCAGTGGACGTGGTGTACGTGAACTTTAGCAAGGCATTTGATAGGTTTCCCCATGGAAGGCTCATTCATAAAGTCAGGAAGTATGGGATACAGGGAGATTTGGCTATCTGGATTCAGAATTGACTGGCTGGCAGAGGCAGACAGTGGTTGAAGATGGAAAGTATTCTCATTGGAGGACAGTGTTGAGAGGAATCCCACAGGGCGATGTCCTTGGGCCTCTGCTCTTTGTAGTTTTTATAAATGACTTGGATGATGTGGTTGTGGGGTGGATTAGTAAATTTGCTTATGACACAAAGGTTGGAGGTGTCGTCGATAGTATAGAGGGCGACTGTAGGCTGCAGCGCGACATAGACAGGATGCAGAGCTGGGCTAAGAAATGGCAGAGGAGTTTAACCTGGGTAAATTAGAAGTGATGCATTTTGGAAGGTCAAATTCGAATCCTGAATATAGCATTAAATATAGGATTCTTGGCAGTGTGGAGGAACAGAGGGATCTGTGTGCGCAAGTGCATAGATCCCTCAAATTTGCCACCCAAGTGGATAGGGTGTCAAGAAAGCATATGGTGTTTTGGCTTTCATTAACAGAGGGATAGAGTTTAAGATCCGCGAGGTTTTGCTGCAGTTCGACATGTCCCTGGTGAGACCACACTTGGAATATTGTGTCCACTTGTGGACCCCATACTATAGGAAAGATACAGAGGCTTTGGAGAGGGTGCAAAGAAGATTTTCCAGGATGCTGCCTGGACTGAGGGCTTGCTTTATGAAGAAAGGTTGAACAAGCTTTAACCTTTCTCTCTGGAGACAAGGAGGAGAGAGGAGATGTGATCGAGGTGTACAAAATAATGAGAGGAATAGATAGAGTCAATACCCAGAGACTTTTCCCCAGGGTGGGATTGACTGGTCCGAGAAGTCAGAGTCTGAAAATATTAGGAGGAAGGTAAAAGGGAGACGGCAGAGATAGATTCTTTACACAGAGAGTTGTGAATGCATGGAATGCATTGCCAGCTCTGATGGTGGAAGCAGAGTCATTAGGGACATTTATGCGACTGATGAACCTGCACATGGATAGCAGTGAGTTGAGGGGTGCGTAGGTTAAATTACTACATTTTACATTATGCTTCAATCTCGGGACAACATCGTGGCCCAAAGGGCCTGTTCTATGCTGTACTGTTCTATATTCTATGTTCTATTTAGTATACTTAAAACAGACTCAGATAAGTTCTTGCAGGACAAGGGGATCGAAGATAACTGACAGGAAGAGGGAAATAGGGTTGAAAATCTATCATTCGTGATCGAATGGCGGAGCAGACTTGATGGTCCGAATGGCTTCATTTCTGCTTGTATAGAGTTGTGGTCTTATAATATTTCGGTCCTGGATGGCACAGTGTCTCAGTGGTTTGCACTGCTGCCTCATAGCATCAAGGAACTGGGTTCGATTTGCTCTGGGTGTTCTAGTTTCCTGCCACAGTTCAAAGTTGTGTCGGTTAGGTGAACTGGCCATGCTAAATTGCCGATTGTGTTCAGGATGTTGATATTAGGTGCAATAGTCAAGGGTCTATGTACAATATTCGGGTAGAGAATGGGATTGGTTTCCTACTCTTTGGAGGGTCAGTATAAACCTGTTGGGCTGAAGGGCCTGCAATGTTCCAATGAAGTGCAACCCAAGCTCGAGTAACACCTCACTTTACACTCTGGTGCGTTACAGTCTGTAGGAGTGAATATTCAATTCCATAAATTCACAGCCTGAACCCACTATGGCTGTTCTCCATTTTCCGTACACTCTCCCTCCTGGGCTCCCTAAGTTCGTGTCTTGTTTTGTTCCATTCAACAGAGAAAACCAATTTATAATATTTACACATTTATATACACCCATTATATATCGTGTCTCTTTCACCATAATTTAAAGCCCATTTGTCTTTCACAATGGGCCTCCAAACACTCTTTCCCACCTCTGCCAAGATACTAAAATGCTCACTTTTCAATCCTTTACACGTCTGAAGAAGATTTGCACTGGACTTGAAACATTAACATTGTTTCTCTATCTCTGCAGATTTTGCCAGACCCTGAGTTTCTTCAAAAATGAAAAGTTACAGAATACATTTTCAATATAGCAAAGATCACTGGATACAGGAAATCTGAAACAAAAACAAACATTGTTGGACTTACTGGATGATTTGAGGAACAGTCACAGAACCCGAAAGATTAACTCTGCTTTCACTTACAGATGCTGTCAGACTTGTCAGTGTCTTCCGCAATTTCTGGTTTTGAACAAGTTTCAAACATGTGTATCAAAGCTGCTCACACGCCCTGTCCAACATGGAGCACCATACACCGGGAAGTGAATGATAATGCAAGGTATACAAATTCATTTGCTCTGAAACCACATCAGGCCGTCATCACCAACACTACAGAGCTCTTAATCATGGTCATGGAGAGAAACAGGGAAACACAGTCGCTTTAAACAGAAGATGGCATTACCGGAGGGGAAGAGATTCAGGTGAAAACCTTAAATGCTTTTGAGGAATGCAACAAATTGGAGGTATGGCATCATGAAGATACCCAAACAGGACGAGAATTTTTAAAAAAAGAAAATTGTCCCACATCAGAAAGCGGGATAGGGCACTGTGTACAGGGGAGAAGGGTGACCGGGACACCGTACGAATGAGGACAGGCAGCAGAATTGTATTGCAGATATTGCAGCTCAAACTGGGCACTCATGTGATGTTGTAAATTACAGCAGCTGTAGTAGCAGCAGCAGCAGTAGAATTACATTCAACCACAATATAATCTCTCAGTCTACCATGACCATGAAGCCGATCTCCGCTTCAGTGATGAGTGTGGGTGAACATGCCACGGTCAGAACCGTCTGTACCTAAACCTGAAGACAACCCTTTCAAGCTACCACACTTTCTGCTTACATTAATAAACATCAGAGCTAACATCTGATAGAGAGGGCGCCATGATCCCATGACTGTGACCACTTCTTTTAAAACCAGCTGTGAATTACTGCTGGCCTGTCTACTCTTACTCTCACCTGTTAGAAAAATCCTTGTTCCTTTTGTTAGAGACGATTCAAGAACTTCCCTCCTATTACCATTTTGTTTACATCATTGAAAAACTTACTGTACCTTCCCCTGTGAGGAATGATGTAAAACATGGGTGTAAATTATCTGTCTGCTCCTTGGAGCCAATGCCTCAGTCACATCCTCCAATTATCCTCAGTATCCTTTCCTAATTAATTACACCTAAGATAACACTCATCTTGAATTTTTTTTATATGCTCGGAAAAGTTCTTGCTGCTTGTTTTTGTATTTCTTGCCAATTAACGACATCATGTCTTTTCTCCCCTTTTCCTCGCTTTCTAGATTCATACAGTCATATCGCGCACAAACAGACCCTTTGGTCCAACTTGTCCATGCTGACCAGGTTTTCCAAACTAAACTAGTCTCATCTGATTGCATTTTGTCCATATGCCTCGAAGCTGTTCCCATTCATATGTTTGTCCTACTGAGTTTTAAATGTTGTTGCTGAACTTGCATCTCCCACTCTTCCTCTGACAGCTCATTCCATGTACACACACATCACCCTCTATGTGAAAACATTAAACCTTCGTCCATTTCAAATCTTCCCTCTTTCATCTTATACCTATGCCTTCTATGGTTGAACTCCCCCGTCCCCGGGAAAAGACCTTGGCTATTCACTCTATTCATACCTCTCATGATTTTATAAACTTCTACAATGTCACCCCTCAACCTCCTACACGCTATCTGACACTAACTTCATGAACAAGCATTTACAGATAAAGCACTGCAAATTTGAAACAGTATTCAGATGACAGGTAAATAAAATTCAGCCCAAACTTCACACTGTGATTTGTTTTTTTCTCCATGTTATAATACTAAGGCAGCAGGAAACTCTTACGAGTACCAATAAGAGGTCAAACACCTGAATTGCTTTGTCTAAATGGGGTGATGATCTCGACAGTGAAAGCGCATCACAGGCCTGAACCATATAAGAAGGGGAATTCTTGGACCACACGGTCAGTGTGCAGTTGCCTATAGCAGAGTGAGATGAAGGCTGATTATACCTTTTGAAATTTGCACTGCAGTGTGAATTCAGTGCAAAGGGGGATAGGTGTTTTCAATCAGGTTTACTCAAAGAAGGAAACTTTCCAGAGTGAGATGTGTGGGAGGTAGAAAACAGCATGAATGGAGAGGCCGAGCCACACTGAAACCAAAGGACAAGTGGCAGCACTAAACACAGCTTGATGCTACTGCAGAGAAGGAAGACTTGATTAGAGTTTCAGGTGAAGTGGGGAGGGACCATAATGTAAGAGAATGTACTCTGTAATTTGAGAGGGAGAACCTGGAATCACGAAGGGGACACGAGCAGGGAACAGGATGGAGCAGCAATGGCAGTAGTTTCTGTGTGGAATTCAGGAAGCACAGCTGAAATTCATGCCTAGCATCTGCTTCTGGTCACTGAAATAAACATCCTAAATCTGGCCCTCCACTAATGCTCATCAGTTGTACCCTTGAGAGCCTTTGTCAACCATGGATGGTTCATCTTCTTATCGAGTTCTTCTTTTTGAACAGAAACAAAAATTACTGAGCGGTTTGGGATAACTGTTTGAATTTCTGCTCACGTATACTCACTGTCTTCCTCTGGGTATATTTTCACATTCCACTTCAGACCAGAAGTGAGGCAGAAATCCTCAAATTAAATGCCTGGTTCTTTTCAATCATTCAGGGGGAATCTTCTGCCTGTGGCTGAACACAAGATCAGGGGAGGCTGCCTCCATTCTCCAGGTTTCTACATCTCTGTTGTTTCTGTTTGACGATGCCACATTCCTGTGAGCTGCGGCTAATGTGACCTCCTTTTCCATCAAAGCAGAAATCCCCGAACTCTGGTGGACAGGGCCTTCAGCTTTGACTGTCCCATCTTCCACGGTGTTGCCCTCAATCCGTCCCCTCCAATCCCAGAACAATGATAGATTTCTCCTTGTCCACACTTTCTCCTGCACGAGAATCCACATTCACATATTCATCTTACGCCGTTTCCACCATCTCCAGCAGGACAGCATCATCAAACACATCTTCCCCTCCCGCCCACTCTCAGTATTTCACAGTGACCGTTCCCTCTGTGTCACCGTCCATCACCCCGAACGTTTCCCCACTCCCCCATGGCACCATCCCATGCAAGTACAGAAGCTGCGACACTTGTCCATTCATCTCTTCCCTCCTCAATGTCCAAGGCCCAAAACATAGCTTCCAGTTGAAGCGGATTTCACTTGTAACCTTTCAATCTGATCTACTGTCATTGCTGCTCATAATGCAGTCTCTTTATATTGGCGAGACCAAACAGAGACTGCTTTGAGGCACACACCCAATCTGTCGTAGAAATAACCCTGACCATCTCATTGCTTCCCATTTCAATAACTTACCTTGCTCTCATGCTAACATTTCAGCCTGGGCTGCTGCAATGTTCCAAGGCAGCACAACCCAAGCTCGAGTAACAACTCACGTTACACTTTCGTACCTTCCAGCCTTGAGGAGTTAATGTACAATTTCACAATTTCACAGTCTGACCCCATTATACCTGTT
Source organism: Chiloscyllium punctatum (assembly GCF_047496795.1). Taxonomy (NCBI): domain Eukaryota; kingdom Metazoa; phylum Chordata; class Chondrichthyes; order Orectolobiformes; family Hemiscylliidae; genus Chiloscyllium; species Chiloscyllium punctatum. Next base: position 25,195,474 of record NC_092762.1, read on the forward strand.
CTCCAATTTCCGTAAATCTCCCTCCTGCTCTCCCTATGACCTTGTGTGGTTGTATCTTCTTTATCGTTCACTCAATGGAGAGAACCTCTTTTCCCCATTCACATCTTAATTTAAAGCTATTTCACATGATCTTCTCGTTCACCACTACTAAAAGCATGTTTATCTTTTGCCACACCCTCTTTTACCCGTCAACCCACTCCCCACATCTGTCAAGGGATTATAAAGCTCATTTTCCAATCCTTTTCCGTTCTGAAGAAGTGTCATACTGGACTTGAAAGCCCAGCTCTGTTTCTCTGTCTCTGCAGATTATGCCAGACCTGTTGAGTTTCTCTCGAAATGACTAAGCTCAGAACAAGTTTTCAGTGAAACAAATTACTATGGATACTGGAAATGAAAATGCTAAAATTGGTGGAGAAAATTGGAGCTTTGTAGAAGGGTCACTGGTCTGAAAGATTAACTCTGCTTTCACTCCAAAGGATGCTGCCAGACCTGCTGAGTTTCGTCAGCAATTTCTGTTTTTTAACAAGTTCCATAGACGTGTGTTAAAGCTGCTCAAACGCTCTGTCTCACACAGAATGCACTGGGATGTAACCGATAATGCAAGGTGCACAAATTCATTGATCTGAAACTGCATAGGGCTGGCATATCTGACACTTAATCTTGGTCAGGGAGAGAAACAGAGGGGAACACATTCACATCAAATACAGAAGATGGCATTGGGGGAATGGAAAAGATTCAGGTGCATATGTTAAGGGGTTTGAGTAAAGTAACAAATTGGAGGCGTGACACCAGAGAGAGACCCTCAGCAGAATGAGAATAGGAAAATGGAAGTGTTACCACATCAGAAACCAGGCTAAGACACTAGTACAAGACTGATGGATGCATGGGTCTTGGTGTGAACTGGGGAAAGTCAGTAGAATTGAATTGAACATATTGGAGCTCAAACTGGGCATTCATGTGGTGCGGTAGAATCACAGCAGCAGCAGAATTGTATTCAACTATAATCTGTAACATTTTCCCCAGGAAAATCCCTCAGCCTACCATTACCATCAAGCTGATCTATGGTTCAGTGACGAGTGTGGGTGAACATGATAGGGTCGGAACCATGTGTAACTAAACCTGATGACAACACATTAAAGCTATTGCACTTGGCTGGTTACATTCGAAACAGCAGGACTAATATCTGATACAGAGGGCGAAATGATCCCAAGACGAACAGATCATATCGAAGTTCTGCAGTGCTGCCACATCCAGACATAAATGTCGATGGACTATTAAACAACTCACTGGAGGAGAGGACTCCATAAATATCGCCATCCTATATCACAGGACAGCCCTGTACATCAGTGTAAAAGACATGGTTGTATTATCTGCACCGTCCTCAGCCAGAATGTTGAGTTGATGATCCACCTCACCCTCGCCATGCTGCCCGCAGAATCACAGATTTTAGTCTTAAGCAATCTGATTTGCTAAATGTGACATGGAGAAACAGCTGAACACAAGATACGACAAAGGCATTTGGCCCTGACACCATTCCTTCAATAGGACTGAAACCTTGTGCTGCACAACAAGCCGTGTCCCTGGGGAAGCTGTTTCATTCCAGCTCCAACTCTGACATCTCCCTGGCAATGTGAAAATTTGTGTCCAATCAGCTATGTCCAATCCCATAACAAGGGAATAACTAGTCTGACCATTTACCACGCCCTTGGTCCCGTCGCGATAGTCATATTGGTGGGAGATCTTTTTGACAGAGCTGTCAAGCAGCACAGAAATAACCAGCTCAGTGTGCTTTCAGATAGGTCCCCATATGGAGATGGTGCTGTTGTGGAAAAGTCACTGGATTACTAATCGAGACCAGGCTAATGCTATTGCAGCTGGTGGACGTTACAATTAATAAAATATCGAGATGTAAAACCTGGAGTCATTAACAGTGACCTTGAAGCCAATGTCGATTGTAACCACCAATTTCCTTCCCCAATGTACTTTCAGGAAGTGAATCTCCCGTGCTTTCCTGGTCTGGCCTAAACGTGACTCCAGACACACAGACATGCGATAAACTCTTCAATGGTCCCGGAAACAGCCAAGCAAGGCACTCTATTGTCTCAAACTGTTCTGGGGTCTTAAAGAATAAAACAGATCACCCGATTCCACCCTCACTATTGGAACGGCAAATACTACCGTATTGACCCTGCAGAGATCTGCTTCCTAACATCTGAGAGCAGGTGGCAACATTTACAGAGCTCTCCCACAGACTGCACAGAAACATAGGGAAATGAGGAGGTCATTCAACACACTGAGCATCCTCCATTCTATTTCATGGTGAAAATCTCCTAAATTCAGTTTTCCCCACACAGTGTTCATATCCTTTAGTATGCTTAAATATGGGAACACATAAAATAGGAACTACTGTATTCACTTTGGTCCATCAATTTTGATCCTCCATTCAATATACAGGCAGTTATCCAATAAGGCGTGTTTATTAAACGCAAATTCGCTGCAGCACAATTAGTGACTTGTGCCCCTTTCTTTATAAAGTGATCTCCCGTTCACTGTTATGGGAGACGGTCTCTGGCACCAGCTGAAAAGCAAATCCCAGCCTCAGGATCCCTCTGTCTGCCAAATGCACCCTCAGTGTGTTCAGCTAAAGCAGGAATATAATCCGCTCAGCAAGCCTTGAAACTGAGCCTGAATGTGGGATTTGTAGTCTACATTTAGAAGGAAATTAATTTCAAACCGGGAGGGGAATATCTTGGAGAGAACTGGAATTCCGCATAGGCATCACGTGGTCAGTCAGCTTGCGTGCTTTCTGGTGAAGATCTCGGTGAAAGATGCAGGGCTGTAGTCAGTGACTGTAGTGTTAAAGTGTGACATTTACACTACTAATTCATTACAGTATTTATTTATAATGAATTAGAGATGTATGTAGCCTGTGCTATTGTTTGCAGGCACAGGAAGAATGTGCAAACTCCACACAAACAGTGACCCCAGACTGAAACTGAACCCAGATCTCTGGTGCTGGGAGGCAGCAGTGCTAACCACTGAGCTACCACTGTGGGCAACACAACTTCCTGCACAATTCAACACTCGAAATGTGGCATAACAGCAGGGAGATTCCATAAGCCCCCAAACTTGTCATTAAGCAACAGGAGGAGGACATTGAGATCTTGGGCGGCTTGGTCAGGTATAGGTGCAGGACATGCTAGCCATCGGGACTATAGTGTAGGAACATCAGGAGGACATTCAGCCCATTGTGTGTGTAATGCAGGAACAGAATGAGTCCAATCGGCCACCCATGCACCTTACACAGTAATTGGAGCAGATCTTTTACAGCCTCGTGCCTATTTCACGGGAACTGAAATGGACTGTCGAGGTTATGGAAAAGGATGAACTTAGAATAACCAACTTCACTCGGGAATGGAAAGGTATGAGCAAACGATTGGGACTGAAGACAAATTGGTCGAATCTGTTATTAAGGAATGAACAACAGGAGACTTTGAAAGTCAAACTACAATCCATTAAAGGCAACATGATTTTATTAAGGATAAATCATATTTGAATGATTTTCTATTTTTTAAAATAGTAAGGCAAATAAGTTGAATAACTGGGATCTGAAAGATGTATTATATCTGGACTTCAACAAGGCAATGCATAACATGCTTGACTAAAGATTAATATGCAAGACAAGAGCACATGGTGTTAGAACAATTTATTTGCTTGGAGAGAAAATTGGCTAACCAATAAAAACCATGATTTGGAGGTGCTAGCTTTGGACTGGGTTGAGTAAGGTCAATCATTACACGGCACCAATTTATAGTCTGACGGGTTTATTTGAAAACACAAGCTTTCATTGCCCTGCTCCTTCGTCAGGTGTTAGAGAGAAAAGACCTTAGGCACAAAATTTATAAGGAAATGATGAAAGGGTTGTACAACACATGCACATCAATCGAACATATCTAAGATGGCTGCTAAATCTTTAATTGCTTAGGATAGAGATGCAGGTATAGATTGATGAATATGCAAATCCAAGAGTTCCTTTCAAGTCCTGCCTGGAGATACCTTCAGGTATTATCGATATAAAGGAGGTGATCTCTCCAGTCAGACAACGTATTTTAGGCAAGTGATCTTGTTTGGAGTCTGTGTGCGTCTTCATCTGGAAGTAGTTTGGGTTTATTTCCAAAATAGGAGCTCATAAAATATCTCATTGACTGACTCTACAAATTGCAAATATTTTTGAGAAAATATAATGCATCTGGAAATACAAACCGGCAAATGAAAATTCATCTTACAGATTAGATGTGTGTGTGTGTGTGTGTATGTATGTGTGTATGTGTGTGTGTGTGTGTTTGCGTGCACGTGCATGGGTGTTTGAAAACAAGGTGCAGTGTCTGTGGGAGGGAGAGAGAGACAGAATGTGTTTGTGAGAGAGTGAGGGGGAGTATGTGTGTCTTTGGGAGGGAGAGAGAGGGTATGCGTGTGTGAGAGAGAGGGGAAATGTGTGCGCATGTGAGCGAGGGGGAGTGTGTTTGTTTGCGGGGAGGAGAGGGTGAATTTGCATGGGTGTATTTAAAGGGGAGAGGGAAATGACGTGTGTCTCCTTGTTAAAACACGGGCAGATTTGGCAGATCCCTTTCCCCACACACACTGTGTGGTTTCAGAGCTTCCCGTCTCTGCAGCCTCTTTTCCATTTGTTGTTCATGTTACAGACCCAGATGCTGTAACTATAGTCTCCATGCTCCATCCAGAGTTGGTTCAGCAAATCCTCAGGTCTCCCTGAATGTATTTTGCAGCTCACAGCACAACCTCTAGCAAACCATTACCATCACCTCCACTAACCTTTCCATAACAGGAGTCAGTCAGAACCCCATCCGCTCCAAGTTAGAGACCTGTCCCTTGACAATAATTCTCGACGGGTTTCCTTATGTTATGGCCCGCACAATCATCTGAGAGGGACAAACACAGGCTTTCAGTGGTCATGCACAGACCATGTTTCAAAGACGTGTCTCAAAGCTCCTGGACCCCCTTTCCAACATGGAGCAACAGCCTGCCACATACCATTGCATTGTTTCTGAGCTTCACAATGCCAGCACTCGATACACTCGGGAGCCAAAAAACAAAATCAGGGAAAGGTACAGAAAAACAAATAATTAAATAACTGATCACATATTGTGAAAATATGGATAAGGAGACAGGGGAGTGGGAGTAACTGGAGAAGTGAGACAATGGTGTGTCCAATCGCATAAATGAGAGCATTCAATAAAATTATTGCCAGATCACTTGAAATGGTTAGTTACATCAAATTATGAATCTGCCTCACAGAACCATCCCAGACACCATAAACTGGGACAAGGGACCATCCAGAATGGAGAGCTATGCACACCATGCTCGTGGACTACTCTCTAAACGGGACTACCTGCCCAGCATGGGGACCATTGCAAACCTTTGCCAGTAGATTGCTAATATACTTGCACTACAAAAATGTCTTGCACGGGAAAATTTGTAACCCATGCAGTGAGTGACGGTAAATGGTCTTCCACAAATGTATGGCTCTGTATCTCCACTGCCGAAATATAAGGCAAGAGATTGAGAGAGAATAGACATAAAGGAAATCTGTTTAAATGTGAACAACTGACAGGGCTTTTTGTCATTAACAGAGGGAGACTGAGCACCGTGTCATAGACAGAGGTGACGATGTGCTTTTGAATATTAAAGCAAAGGCATTGCCAGACCCAACAAAAATATAAAGCAATTCGTACAGGATTGATGGTATTTTGGTCTGCCTTTAGATACAAGCCATGGAATACCGACTCAGATTTGGTTAAGCAGCAGCAGATTATTGGTTTTATTAAGATTGTGTATCATAGCTGAAGATTCAAACAGCAGATGTGATGACCCAGTGAAGTATAATCTGCAGTTCTCAATAGTTAAAATTAGGAATGGTCAGGATATAGTGGCAGTAATCAGCTTGGGGCCAAGGGATCACCGTAGTTGTGACTCGTCTGTCTCAGCCTCAGTTATTGGCCAGGGATGAGATGGAGTCAGAGGAAGGAAATGGAGTTTACATCCAGAACAGAAGACAGTGACCTCCAAGCTCTCAATATTTAAATAGCAAGGGCAGTGATGCAATGAATCCTGGTTCATACCAGAAAGTGAGTAGGTCAACCAACAAGGCCCAGTGCCAGAACTAAAGAAGGAGAGAAAGAATGAATAAGTTCACTGTTGTTTGTTGTGGTTTGGAGCGTGAATACTTACAGAGTAGAGTAAATGAAAAGAACATCAATACAGTCGCACATGGTTAAAGCAAATAATATATCGACAGTGAAACTTACCAGGGACACCAACAATAGCCAGGAGAGGATAATAAAAACATTGAATAATGTAAAGTGCATATTTGATCCGCTCTGTTAACGGCCACCAATACTGTGTAGAAAAAATCCAAACATAATAGGATAACCTCCTGTCCATTGTTGGAACATTCCAGTCTATTGTTTCTAGATTCTGATCCATTGTTGTAACATTCCAGTAAAACATTCTCAGATTCTGATCCACTGTTGGAACTGTCCAGTCGAATGTTCTCAGTTTCAGATCTCTCCCTCTCTCTGGAGCAGCCGATACCTGTTAGTGCTATCGGTGGTGCTCCCTCCCATACTATGGGATAACGTATTGAATCGAGCCCTTTTGTCATTAAAAGATGGAAACTCTCCACTGGGATAATTAGAATCCATGGAGACTGACATTAGTCACAGTCACCAAACAAACAGGTTCAGTTAACCAGTTCCTTACATCATTTTACATAACACAATAAAAGGGAACATTTACTAGGTTTGGATGGAATGAATGAGAGTTGCTGAGGGATAGACCATAAATCTTTCAATCTATTTCATCTGACTTCCTTTTATATGGGAGTATTGTCGGAACCCTGTTTATAAAATGAGACAGGAATAAAATAAGAGACGAGCTGCATAAAATGTTTGGTGGCGACGTTTCTAGATACCTTTGTGTGATGCTGCTCCAAGTTTGAAATTTCCTGTTATCAAGTCCTTTCTTAACCTTGTGACATCATTCAGAGCATTGAAACTGCTGCTCAGGAACAGGGAGAAACAGGAGATAGTCACTCAACTGCTCGAGCATGGGACAGAGGAACAGGAGGCAGTCACTCAACTGCTTGAGACTGTGATACAGGGAATTCTGGAGGCTAGTGAGGCCCAGATTTCTGCTTCCCAGGAACAGGAGGAGGTGACTCACTACCCACCACCGTGAGACACTGGGAGAGAAAAGGAATTGGCTTGGTACTAACAGAAATATCTGAATAAGTTGCATGAGCGAACCATTCAATCTTGCTCCAACATTTTTCAAAACCATGGCTGATCTGATTGTGATTCCCTCATCCCATTTTACAGAGATTCCCCTCTCTGCAGCCTCTTCTCCATTTGTTGGTCATGTTGCAGATCCAGATACTGTAACTACAGTCACCATGCTTCATCCAGAGTTGGGTCACCAAAGCCTCTGGTCTTCCTGAATTTCCACAGCAGCTTAAACACAGCCTCCAGGAAACCAGCCCCGAACGTACAAAAACTTGAGTTAAGTCAAATGTCAGTCAAAGGCAAATGAGAAGCCTGGTCTGAATCACTAACAGTTGTGAGGATTCCTGATTACTGAGCACATGAGCAGCAGAGAGTGATTAACACAGGCGTTCAATGAATAGGCACAGAGCAAGTTACAAAGGTGTGCCTCAAAACTGTTAAAACCCCATTATCCAACATGGAGCACAGGGCAGGACACTGGGAAGTCAAAGAAAACGCAAGCATTGCTTTTTTGAACACTGTTTCCAAGCTTCTTAGTGTTGGAAGCTGATCCTCTTGAGTGAGCAACATTCAAGGGCAGGAAAAGATATAGGACAGTTATTCACATTGAAACTGGACAATTAAAACTAGATGATGGGGATCCAGTTTAAACACCAACAAATGGGAGGGATTTGGGAAATAGACAGAGGGAGAGAGACTCTGAGTCAGTGTTATGGAAGGATGTGTTTGCAGGTTTCAGAATGCTGTAATGAAGACATTTCAATCATATCTAGCAACATTGGTTAGCATGTCCGGGAATGATGAATTAATACGATATTGGTGCAAGGTCAGATAGAGTCAGAGTCTCGGAGATGCACAGCATAGAATAAGACGCTTCAGACTAACTCGAACATGCTGATGGGATACCCCAAATTAAACTAATCGCATTTGGCCAATGTCGATGTAAACACTTCCTCTTCATGTACCCATCCAAATATCATTTATACGTTATAATTGTAAAAATCCTCCACCACCTCCCCTGGCAGCTCATTCCACACATGCACCACCCTCTGTGGCAAAAAGTTGCTCCTTAGGTCATTTTAAAATCTTTTCCCTCTCATCAGAAATCCATGCCCTCTAGTTTTGGGGAAAAAGACCTTGGCTGTGGACACTATACATGCTCCTCACGCTACAGGAATAAAATAACCCAATCATCAAAGTTTGTGAGAACCCAATTTACTCGCACTCTCCCTATAGCTCCAATCCTGGCAACATCCTTGTAAATCTTTACTGACTCCCTTCAAGTTTCACAATATATTTCCAAAAGGAAGGAGACCAGAATTGATTGCACTACTCCAAAAGTGGCCAGAGTAATGTGCTGTACAGCAGCAAGATGACCACCCAATTCATATAGTCAAAGCACTGGCCAATAAAGGCAAGCATACCAAATGACCTATTCACTATTCTACCTAACTGCAAGTCTACTTTCAAGAAACTATGAACCTGCATTCCAAGATCTCTTTGTTCAGCAACACTACCCAGGACGTTAGCATGAAGTGTACATGTCTTGCCCTGATTTGCATTTCCGAAATGCAGCACTTCCCATTTATCTAGATTAAAAACCACCTTCCCATTGTCAGCCCATCTGCCCATCTGATTAAGATTCCATTGTACTCTGAGGTAAACCTTCTTTGCTGTCTACTGCACCATCATTTTTGGTTTCATCTGCAAACTTATCAACTATTGCTGCAATGATCACATCCAAATGATTTAGGTGAATAGTGAAAAGCAGTGGAGCCAGCACTAACCCTTGTAGCACACCAATGGTAACAACCCTCCTGTTCGAAAATCAATCCTTCACCACCATCCTCTGTCTCCTGCCTTCGGGCTAATTCTGTATACCTATAGCTAGTTTTCCCTGTATTCGATATGAACTAAACTTGTCAACCAATCTACCATGCAGGAAGTTGGAAACTGCCTTACTGATGTCCATACCAACGATGTACACATCTGCCTCAATGAATCCTCTTCGTCACTTCTCCAACCATACTCAGTCAATTTAGTGAGACACGACTTTCCATGCTTCGATCCATGTGGCCTATCACTTATCAGTCCTTGCTTTTCAAAATCCATGCAAACCTTGTGCCTCATAATCCTTATCAACAGCTTGCCCTCCACTGAAGTCAGGCTCACTAGCTTTTCCTTACCATCCTTCTTAATCATTGTCAATAATCGCACCAAGTTCGCAAGCCTACTATCTTCCGGTACCTCATCTGTGACAATTGACGATACAAATATCTCAGCAAGGGGCCCAGCAATCACTTCACTCGCTTCCCACAGAGTTCTCGGGTACGTCTGATCAGGTCCTGAATATTTTCCCACCTTTATGGGTTTACGAGCTCCAGCATCTCCTTCTCTGTAATACAGGCACGTTTCAACATGTCACGGTTTATTTCCAAAGTTCTTTAGCTTGCATATCCTTCTCCACAGCCAATACTGACGCACGATGCTTGTTTAGTATCGCCTCCATCTCCTGCGGTTTTGCACATCGGCAACCTTGCTGATCATTAAGTGGCCCAAAACACTCCTGAGTAACTCTTTTGTCCTTAATGTATGTGTAGAGTCCCTTTGGATTCTCCTTAACCTTATTTTCCAGAACTATCTCATGTCCCCTTTATGGCCTCTGGATTTCCCTCTTATGTATACTCTGACTGGCTTTCGACCCTTCTCGACAGTCACTTCAAATCTGGAATTAAGAGCCAATTGATGATGATGAATCCATTTTCGATTTTTGGAAAACCTATCAGGTTCGCTGATGGCGTTGAAGGAAGAAAACTGCCTCCTTACCAGGCCTGGGTTACATTTGACTCCAGACCGACAACAATGTGTGTGACTCGTAATTGGATTAGTGGTGCTGGAAGATCACAGCAGTTCAGGCAGCATCCGAGGAGCAGCAAAATCGACGTTTTGGGCAAAAGCTCTTCATCAGGAATAAAGGCAGAGAGCCTGAAGCGTGGAGAGATATGCCAGAGGAGAGGGGAGGTGGGGAGAAAATAGCATAGAGTACAATAGGTGAGTGGGGGAGGGGATGAAGGTGATAGGTCGGGGGCGGGGGGAGGGTGGAGTGGATAGGTGGAAAAGAAGACAGGCAGGTAGGAAAAGTCAGGACAAGTCAAGGGGACAGGGCTGAGCTGGTAGTTTGGAACTGGGGTGAGGTGGGGGAAGGGGAAATCACGAAACTGTTGAAATCCACATTGAGGCCCTGGGGTTGAAGTGTTCTGAGGCGGAAGATGAGGCGTTCTTCCTCCAGGCGTCTGGTGGCGAGGGAGCGGTGGTGAAGGAGGCACAGGACCTCCATGTCCACAGCAGAGTGGGAGGGGAAGTTGAAATGTGACTCGTAACTGCCCGCTGGGCAATTCGTAATGGATAATGAATGCAGGTCCAACCAGTGATACCCTCAACCCGTGAATGAGTCCTGAAAAAAACCTTGAAACCTACTCTCCCTACCTGACATATGCTTCCCTCTTATCCGTGACCAGACACTCATTTTCTCCCGTCCTCCAGCATTCCTTACACCTACCAGCTTTACCCTTCACCATAACAGGGACAGACTGTCTCTGTGATTTTGACATCTCCTTTCTGAAGGCTTCCCTCTTCTCAGCTGGCCCCGTAACTGCGAATATCTGTTCCAATCCAGTTTGGAGGTTCTTGCTAATATCATCAAAATTGGCCTTTCTCCAAGTTAGAGCGTTACCTTTTAGACCCAGTTCATCCTTTTCCATCACTATTTTGAAACTAATAGAATTATGATTATGTGTCTCAAAGTGGTTCCCCACTGATAGCTCAGTCTCCTGCCTTGCCATATTTCCCAAGGGGAAGGTGACGTTGAGATCCTTCTCTGTGATGGAGAGCATTGATCAAGCAACTGCAGCGTTGTAACTGGGATTGGGGTCAACATTGTCTTTGTCTCATTGGGCTGGATCGAATCATAATTTATCTCAGCGCCATTTTCATTGAGTGTGACAGAGGGATTGTCTGCACAAGGTCGAGCTAACTTCCTGGTGCTACCTTATCGAACTCACCTCATTAACTACCTACCCCACCCATGGTGTCCCTCTCATTCAATGCCAGCCCTATTCTCCCACCCATCATGGCTGGAGGCACTCACCATCGCACTGACGCCCCTGGGTTTTCCGTGATCCCTGGCACTGGTGCCATCTTTAAAAGGCCAGTTGAGCTTTTTTGATGTCGGAGCTGGTTAGTACAGTTTACCCCGAGCATGGCAGATAAGGGGCAATTACACCACAGTTTGTCGACAGGGGCACAGAGGTCCTGGTAGATGGGCTAGTACAGAGGGGGACCATTCTCTTCCAAGAAAGGGTCACACTATCAGACCCACTGAGCATGGTCTGAGCTCCCCACTCAGGTCAGTGCAGTATTTGAGGTCTGAAGAAATGTCTAGCAATACAGGACAAGCATCAATAACCTTCTCCGCTCTGTTAGAATAAGGGTCACCGTATTCCCTCTGCTTCCTCACACTCACTGTATATCTGTTGCAGCAGCGACCCAGACCAACATTCATGCTCCACCACTCTCACTGCTGCTTGCAGTACCTTCCCTCTCTTTCTCTCTCCCCATTATTCGCCCCCCAGCCCCACACACACACTAATAACATTGCATGGATACAACACTGTGGACTGACTCCCTCCAGACACCTCACCATATCTCCCCCTACCTACACCAGCACTAACAGCAGAGGTACCCACTCGCACCCTCCCTCCCTCCGTCCCTCCCTTTCTCCCATTCCAGTAGAAACAGCCTGGAAAGGACAGTAAGGGTCAAGCCGAGAGGTGGAGTGCCCGATATCCGTTCCCTCACGTCCCCCCTCCCCCTGCCATGTTCGGGGGACCCTGGTACAAGCCGGAGAGGACTGGGAAGTCTCGAGTGGAGATTCTGAAACGTCCCAGCAACCGACTAAGGAGCAATGTTCAGTGAAGGGCAATTCTCACTTTAAACCCACTTGGACCTCCGTTTCCCCCGGCACAACTTAGAAGCCGTGGCCCTGATGCCATCTCCCTTTTGTGTCGAGCTAGTACAAATGGAATCCCCACGGTCTCGGTGGGCAGGAGGGTGGGCTCACAACACATCGTCACCATCACATCCCAGGAAGGGAGCACGGAGAGTCCCTCCTACACCTCCTCCTGTTAGCAGCTCAGATACTGAAACTAATCTGTGAGATTTACTGCTTTCCCCACTTGTCCTGACTTTTGCAGTAACCTGTTCTCATATACACCCTGGCCCTTTGCTCCTGCATGTCCTTTATAACGGTACAACCTGTTTTGTATTGTCTTTCAATGTCTTTCCTACTAAAGAGCATCACCTCACACTGCGCTGCATTGATCCTCATCTGCCATACACCTGAACATCAACATATAACTTTCCTGTTGGAGTTCCACACCGTCCTCAATTCTTTCAGGTTTGGTATCTGCAAATATTGAAATTGTCCTACAGTCACACTCCACTCAAAAATACTGACACACACCAAACAGAGCGAGTGAAATATTGACACACTCTCCAGGTCTATATGACTGTCAATGTATAGAGAGTGCTTCTATGTGTCTGTATTCGTGTGTGTATCTGTATGGGGTGGGTCTGGCAGTTTCTGTTGTGTTTAAAGTGATGTAATATCCCCCGATATGTGTTCTGGGTAAGGATCACTTGATCCAAAACGTCAACTTTCATTTTTGTCCAAAGATGGTTCCAGAGCTGCTGAGACTTATCTTGTTTTCAATCTCTGTTGCACCCCCACCCCCATGCCACCGTAATCGTGGTGCTAAAGTGTGTAAACGATCAGGGATTCAGTCTGCGAGGGAGAGAGGGAGGGCAGCAGCTCGCAGCAAAATCCAACCTGAATTTTTATTACACTAAACACACACACACACACACACACAGAGACACACACATACACGCGGACACACACTCACGCACATGCACACACTGGGTTGGTTTGGAGAGGATTGTCATTGCACTTAGGCCCGCAGAGTGGAACATGTTCATGTGGAGAAATGTCTGCACTCCTTCTGCAATGTGGAAATGTTTTGTCACTGGGTAGTGTTTCCAACACACAGTTTACACATTAAAGCATATTTCCATTGCAATTATGTCCAAGCAGTTCCGAGTGAGACACTTCCCAAGGCGATGAGATTAATTTTAATGCACTTCCTGTAACTTGGAATTTTTAATGTTTTGCTCTTACAAATAATCTTACATTTGAGAAAGGATTGAAAAGACCTAAACCAGACCAGCAGAGTGTGGGCTTGTATCACTTTTAGAAAAGAGGGAAATGGAGAGGAAGGGTGAGTGGTTTTGACCCAGTTTCAGCGATTGACACCAAAAACAAAAAGAGTTCCCATTGCACAGAGATGCAGAGACAGAGATGCACACACTAATGCAGGAACACATGTAACAAGCACAGAGAGATAGACATGCAAACAGAGGTTAACAGAGACATATATAGACACACAGGAATAGACAAACACGAACAGAAATATGCAGACACATACTTGGACATGCAAACACACATAGACTCATCGAGTTATACAGGGTATTTGCAAACAGGCCTTTCGGCCCATACAGTCCATGCTGACCATAATCCCAAGCTAAACCAGTTCCACCTGCCTGCGCTTGGCCCAGATTTGTCCAAATGTTCTCTTATTCTTGTAGATAACCAAATGCGTTTTAAATGTTATAAATTCACCCACAATCCATCACTTCCTCAGAAAGTACATTCCCTTCACGAACCACATGCATTGTAAAAATGAATCACCTCACAGGTCCTGATCAGGTGGACCCAATAAATTTGTAGGAAGCTAAGGAAGTGATTGCTGGGTCCCTTGCTGAGATGTTGTCATCATCAATAGCCACAGGTGAGATTCTGGAAGTCATGAGTTTGACTAAAGTTTTGCTATTAAACAAAATGGAAAGAAAAAGCCATGAACGATAGATTGGGGAACCTGACAATAGTGATGGGCACGGTGTTGGAGGGAATAATGAGCTACAGGATTTAAATGCATTTGGAAAGGCAAGGACTGATTAGGGATAGGCCAAAGTGAGGACTGCAGATGCTGGAGATCAGAGTCTAGATGAGAGTGGTACTGGAAAAGCACAGCAGGTCAGGCAGCATCAGACGAACAGGAAAAGCGACGATCTGGACAAAAGCCGTTTATATGCATCGTGAAATGGGGGTGTGCGTGGATAATCATGTCACACTAATTTGATTTTGTTTTTGTTGAGAAGTAACAGACAAGATTGATTACAGCAGAACGCTGGATGTGACCTATATGGACTGCAGTTAGGCATTCGACATAGCTCCCCATGGAGACTGGTTAGCAAGATTAGATCACATGGAATACAGGGAGAATTACCCAGTTGGATACAGAACTGGCTCAAGGGTAGAGAACAGAGGGTTGTGGTGGAGGGTTGTTTTGCAGACTGGAGGCCTGTGACCAGTGGAGTGCCACAGGGATTGGTGCTGGGTCCGCTACTTTTCGTCACTTATGATTTCGATATGAACATAGGACAGTTAGTACGTTTGCAGATGACACCAAAATTGGAGGTGTAGTGGCCAGCAAAGAAGGTTACTTCTGATTACGACGGGATCTTAATCAGATGGGCCAATGGGCCGAGGAGTGGCAGACAGAGTTTAATTTAGATAAAGGTGAGATGCTGCATATTGGAAAGGCAGATCAGGGCAGGACTTATACACTTACTGGGAAAATCCGGGGGAGTGTTGCTGAACAAAATGATCTCAGAGTACAGATTTATTCTTCCTTTAAAGTGGATTAGCAGGTAGATAGGGCAGTGAAGAAAGTATTTGATATCTTATTGGTCAAGTGCATTGTGTATATGCGTTAGGAGACTGGAATGCGACTGTACAATACATTGGTTCGGGTCACTTTTGGATTACTGTATGCAGTTCTGATCTCCCTGCTCTGTAGGAAGCATGTTGTCAAACTCGAAAGGGTTCAAGAAGGGTTTATACTGCCATGATTGGAGGGTTTGAGTTACAGGGAGAGGCTGAATAGGCTGAGCCTATTTTCCCTGGAGAATCAGAGGAGGAGGGTTGATGTTAGAGGTTAGTAAAGTCATGGGTACAACGGATAGATTGAATAGCCAAAGTCTTTTCACTAGGTAGTGCAGTAAAAAACTAGATGGCAAAGGTTTAAGGAAAGACAAAAAAGGGCTCTAATGGGCAATATCTTCATGTAGAGGATGGTCCGTGTGTAATGAGCCTCCAGAGGAAGGTATTGAGGCTGGCACAATTACAACATTTAACAGGCATCTGGATGGACAGATGAATGGGAAGGGTTTCGATGGAAATTGACCAAATGCCGGCAAATGGGAGGAGAATAATTTTGGCTGTCTGGTTGCCTTGGACACGTTGGACCAAAGGGTCTGTTTCCATGCTATACAGCTCTATGACGCCATGTCTTTTAACAAACTTCCTCCTCTTATCTTAAAACAATCCCCCACTCGAGGGAAAACTTGATAATATTCTCGATATAACAGGGCGACCGGAACGGCACAAAGTCCTCCAGGACATGCCTCATGGATGTCCTGTGCAACCTGAAAATACCGTCCCAACACCTGTACTCAAAGGACAGTCCACTGCTATTCGTCATTTATATAAATGATTCGGATGAGAACGTCGGAGATATATCTAGAAAATTTGCAGATGGCATCAAAATTGGAGGTGGAGTGAACAGTTACGAACGTTACCACAGAGTAAAATGGAATCTTGTTCAGATGGGCCAATGGACTGAGAGGTGGCAGATGGAGGTATATTTAGATTAATGCGAGGTGCTACATCTTGAAAAAGCAAATGAGAGCATGACTTATATATGATAAAGTCCTGGACAGTGTTGCTGAACAAAGAGACCTTGGAGTACAGGGTCATATTTCCTTGAATGTAGAGTTGCAGGTAGATAGGATAGTGAAGTAGGTGTTTAATATGCATTCCTTTATTGTTCAAACCACTGAGTACAAGAGTTGGGAGGTCATGTTGCGGCTGTGCAGGACATTGGTTAGGCCACTTTTGCAATATTGCGTTCAATTCTAGTCTCATTCCTATCGGAAAGATGTTGTGAAACTTGGAACGTTGCAGAAAAAATTGACAAAGATGTTGCCAGGGCTGGAGGATTTGAGCTGTAGGGAGAGCCGGAATAGTCTGAGGCTGTTTTTTTTCTGAATCATTAGGGGCAGAAAGGTGGATTATAGAGGTTTATAAAATCATGAGAGGCATGCATTGGGTAAATAGACAAAGTTTTTTCCCCGGGGTAAGGGAGTCCACAATTAGAGGGCATAGGTTTAAGATGAGAGGGGGAAGATTTAAAAGGGACCACAGTGGCAATTTTTATGCTTAGAGGGTGGTATGTGTATGGAATGAGTTGCCAGAGGCTGGTAAAAATAAAGTATTTAAAAAACATCTGGATGAGTATATAAATAGGAAGGGTTCAGATGGATATGGGCAGGTGTTGGCAAAATTGACAAGATGAGGTTAGGGTATCTGGTCGACATGGACAACTTGTACCAGAGGGTCCGCTTCCGTGCAGTACATCTCTATGACTATGTCTATACAATGAAGAACATCAAGTGAAACACCTTCATAACCGCCCTGTCTACATATGAAGCAAACTTCAAAGAATTATGCCTGAAACCCCAGGTTGATCTGTTCTACAACACTACCAATGGCTCAACATTTAATTGTATATGCGTTTTTAAAGTTTGTTTTACCAAAGTACAATACCTCGCATTTATCAACATTAAACTCCATCCGCAATTGTTTAGCCCACTGAATGATAATATTGGGGAAGAAAGGCTGGGAAGTGATCAGTTACCTTGTACCATTTCCTGGTTTTAGGAAGAGGGCAGTCATACGTTAGAGATGGGAAACAGTGATCGGTGTTTCAGGCCAGACAGTATGCTCTGTCTTTGTCTCTGATGTTCAGTGTTGATATCTATTCGAGTTCCTTCACAGTGCAGAGTGCGTCTGCAGGATTTCATTCCCTCATATTGCAGACTACAGATAATAGCCATTTAAACTGGAAATGATAGAAAAGTATTTAAAGATGTTCATAGTTTATCTCGAAGGCAGAGCATATAAACTCGACATCCTACAGTTGAGGCAAGTACCTTGCATTTTTTAACGATGTTATTATTTTAACTGTGCAATTCAGTAGAGTGAACCAGATTTCAATAAATCCATACCGATATGGAAGCTTGCATTTATAGTTAGAAATTTGGGCATGGTTTAGATTTTGTGCAATTGGTAGTATCCCTGCCTCTGAGGCAGAGCTCTGGATTCTATTCCAATTCCTGAACTTGTCTGGTAGCTTCCATAGCTCGAGACCAGATTGTCTGGATTCAGGTGCAGCATGTCAGAACAGGCTGATGAACGAACACACAGGAGAATAATTCTGCAACTTTTGGGGCTATAGTGTAGTGGTGGTATTGTCCCTACCTCTGGCCCCCAAAAGTCTAAGTTCTAATCCATCTAGAGGTGTTTGATAATATGTTTGAACGCGTTGACTAAAACGATTTTAAAATTGTGGTTTGATCGAGATGGAAGAGGTGTCAGTATTGAATTTCAGAATTTAAGCCCCGGATGACTGAAAGCACAGACCCTGGGTGAAAGGAACATTAGCATCTTCTAGAGGTCTATAAATTCATGAGGTGCATGGATCGGGGGTGAGTAGTCAAGATTTTTTCCCATGCTTGGAAGTCGAAAATTAGAAGGCATAGATTTAATGTGAGAGTGGAAAAATGTTAAAGTGACGTCGGGGCAACGTTTTCACTCAGAATGTGGAGTGTGTACAAAATGAACTACCAGAAGAAGTGATGGAGGTAGGTATAATGACAACTTTTAAAAGGCACCCAGATGGATATATTGATAGGAAGGATTTAGAATGATATGTTCCAATTGCTGGCAAATAGATGAGATTCCCTACAGTGTAGCACAAGTCCACACCAACTGTCTGAAGAGTTACCCACCCAGAACCATCTCACCATATTTACCCCGACTAATGCACCTGACATTATGTGCAACTTAGCATGGCCAATTGACATAAGCTGCACAATTTTGTACTGTGGGAAGAAACCCACGCAGACACAGCGAGAATGTGCAAACTCCACACAGTCAGTCAGCTGTGCCAGCAATCAAACTCAGGTCCCTGGTATTGTGAGGCAGGAGTGCTAACCACTGAGCCACTGCACCACCCCAAGTAGGGCACGATTAATTTCAGAAATCAGGTTGGCATGGACGAGTTGGTCAAAAGTGTTTTCTTCGGTGCTGTACATCTCTTCAGATTCATCAAGCCATTTGATCATGGTCCCTGTGTAATCTTCATTGTCCACTACATAGCGAAACTTGGTTTCATCCACAATCTTTCTAACCACGCCTAATATAATTCTCATCTGAATCATTTGTCTAAATGTCAAAACAAAAATGGATTGAGCAGAAGTCCCTGTGGAACACCACTGTGCACAGTGTCACAAAGCTGGTCCCTTTTGTCTAAAGGCTTCCTTTTCTCAAAGATACTGTGTCCTTGATTTCATTTTTAGAGGTGTCGTAAATAGTTCCCGGCTCCAAGGTGACTGGTTTGGTACAGAGATTAAACGGTTTTGTGATTAAAGGTATAATGAAAGGGGAGTGGTCAGCTCTCGAGGTGAGCAGTTCAGTCCAGAACTAATTTGTAGTTTAGCTGATTGGACAGGCTCTCTCTCTCTCTCTCTCTCTCTCTCTCTTTCTGCCCTTCTAACTTTAAAGTCCAATCATTTGTTCCATTTGTACTGTTTTGGGGTGGGGGGGGTGTTGCTTATTGGTTTGGTTGTGTGCTTCCAGAACAGCTAATTAAGTCTAGTTTGAATAGATGGAGTTCTGTAGGGGTTCTTTATTCTGTTCTTTGTGTTTCATTGTTTAGTTTTGTGAATATTTTTTGTCTATTTTAAAACCTGATAATTTTCACTGTGCACTCACTGAAACAAATTACAAAGTTCTTGTCTGCACTGCCTACTAAAGAATATTTTGAGTGGGCTGGCCTAGTCCATAACAACAGTCCTCCAGTCTGAAAAACAACCGTCCTCCATAATGCTGTCTCCTGCTATTAAGTAAACATACACACACACACACAAACACTTACACGACACACACACACATACACACACACCCAGACACACACAAAGAGACACACACACGCACAGACGCACATACACAGATACACACACAAAGACTCGCACACAGAGACACAATCAGACACATGAACACGCACAGACACACACAGAGACAACACATGCACACAGACACACACGGACGCACAAAGACACACACACATACACACACGCACACACACATATACACACGTGCATGCGCGTGCTGCACACACACACATCTTAGAGTCGTTAGGATATAACTTGATCAGTTATGATTAAAGATGGGCTCAAGGCTTGTTGTGAGAGGGTAGTAGAACTGACTTGAAAAACATTTCAGCCATAATCAATAGTTCTGTAGACTGGATGGGCCAAATGGCCTTTTTACTGATCTAAGTTTGTACGCACTATAGTACATGCATTCGTCTGTGTTAGTGTGTGTATTTGCGGGTGCATATGTGTCTGTGTGTCCAAGTTTTTGTGTTCCTGTGTTTTTGTGAGGTTGAGTGTGTCTGCGTGTGCACCTCTGTGTGTGTGTTTGAGTGTCCCTGTGTGTGTTTGCCTGTGTGTGTTTGCCTGTGTGTGTCTTTGAGTTTGTCTATGTGTGCCTGTGTATGTATCTGTGTGTGTCTGCATATGTTTGTGTTCCTCATTGCTTTTAGTAATGGAAATATCAATGTACATTATTGTAATTTCTACTTTGTTTGTCATTCATCTTTACATCATTGCTTGAGGAACTTTGTTTTAGTCATGAATTTGTTCTTTTAACAGAGAAGGAAATCTACATGACTTCTTCCTAGGACGACCATGACCCAATGTGTGACCTATATTATAAGCCATACCATCCAACTGGTAACACCGATAATTTGCTGTGACCAATGGAGGAGTGGCAGTAGAAAAGAAAACAGTTACTCAACAACCCAAGGAACTCTGGACTGGTGAGCCAGACATCAGTGGTGGGTGAGTTGTTGGACGGGATTCTGAGGGATAGCGAATTGCATGCATTTTCAAAGGCAAGGCTTGATTGGGGATAGTCACCATGGCTTTTTGCATGAGAAATCATGTCACACTAATTTGACTGAGTATGTTAAAGAGATGACAAAGCAGATTGATGAAGGCAGTGTTGTAGATGCTTTCCATATAGACAGGAGCAGGTTCTTCGACAAGATTCTGCATATTAGGCAAGTTAGTAAGGTTAGGTCACATGGGAAACAGCGCACCCAAGACAATTGAATAAAAACTTAGATTGAAGGAAGTCGACATAGGTTGGTAGAGGATTGCTTTTCAGACTGGAGGCCTGTGAACAGTAGTGTGCCAGAAGGATCAATGCTGAGCCCACTGCTTTTCATCATTTATATAAATGATGTGGATGTGACCATAGGTAGTAAGGGTAGCAAGTTTGAAGATTGCACCAACATTTTCGGTGTTGTGGGTAATGAAGAAAATTATCTCAGAGTGCAATGAGACCTTGATAAGACGGGCCCATGGGGTGACGAATGGCAGATGGTGTTTAATTCAGATAAATGTGAAGTGCTGCATTTTGGGAAGCAAATTGGGGTACTTAATGGAAGTTTATTGGAGGATGTTGTTGAGAAACGATACGGAGAGATGTAGTGCAACTCTCCTTCCAAGTGAATAGGAAAGTGAACAAGGTGTTTGGCATGTTTGCCTTCATTTGTCAGAGCATTGAGTTTCGGAGTTGGGATGTCATGTTACAGCTGTACAGGATGTTAGTGAGGCCACATTTTGGAATACTGTGTGCAGTTCTGGTCTCCCTGCTGTACGAAGGTTGCTGTGAAACTTGAAAGGGTTCACAAAAGATTTATAAGGATGTTGCCAGGTTTGCAAGTATATCGCAACAACCATGTCTTGCAAGTATATCGCTTCTGGTATGGCACCTAAACTCTGTATTTCTGCACCTTGGACCTGATCCTGAATGAAGGTGTTATAAAGGTGATGGGCTCCTGCAGCACATGGCATGTTACATTGAATCCCTCATAAACCCTATCCAGTGTATGTTAGCCCCACAATGTCTTTATCCAAACAGAATTGTACAGCTCCATTGATGGCCGGCATCATCCCGGACCAACGTTCTTGTGTGTGATTAAACTGGAAATCTCTGTGTAAATGTTTGCAGCGTTGTTCTAACCGTTAACAGCAAAGTCTATTTACTGAAGGTCTGACATCCTTTCATAACACCAACCTTTAGATTGTCCAATAAGCACAAAATCCACCCATGTATTCAGTTCATTTTTATAACAACAATATGATGAAAACAGTGCCCAACTCACAGTAAGGAGAATTGAAATGATGAGTCTCATTACCACACCCAAGACCAAATTATGATTAACTACAAGGAATTAGAAAATATACATTTATTTTCCCTTTTATTAACATTGTCAACTCATAGTCGACTCTCCTGCTCCTCAACGGCTACATGAATGGCTGTGCTATTTTTTCAGAACCACACTTTTTGACTCTGATCTCCAGCACCTGCAGTCCTCACTTTCTCCCTGCTAATATTCACTCATGGTCATTTTCATGGCAACAATATCACTGCGTGTTTAAACATGTTACAGTCAGATCTGGGTACATTTTGAATTGCTTCTGTCTATCTCAGAGCTCAGTAATATGGGATATGAAAGGCAGTGTCTGTGTGATGCTCGGTCTGTAGGCCATGCCACTGAGAGACTGACAGATTGTTTAAAACAGCACATCCCTTCAGCTGTTTGCAACAAACAGGTTACTGCCTGGACACTAACAGCCTGAGCTCACAAAATCCAAAGTACAGTGTCCAACATTGGGCAGGTCTGGACAATATTTTCATTTCATTTATTCATGGAAAATGTTTGGGCCAGTATATATTGTCCATCCCTTTTTGCCCTGAGAAGGTGGGGGTGGGGGGGGGGGGGGGTGGTGTTGCCACATTGAACCACTGCAGTCGATGTGCTGTAATTAGACTTACAATACTTTGAGGATCTGACTAGAAACGTTGATGAGGGTCGAGCTGTGGATGTGGTGTATATGGACTTCAGCAAGGTATTTGATAAGGTTCCCCATGGTAGGCTCATTCAGAAGGTCAGGAGGAATGGGATATGGGGAACCTAGCTGTCTGGATACAGAATTAGCTGGCCAACTGAAGACAGTGAGTGGTATTAGAAGGAAAATATTCTGCCTGGAAGTGAGTGGGTGTTCCACAGGGCTCTGTCCTTGGGCCTCTACTGTTTGTAATTTTTATGAAAGACTTGGGTGAGGGGATTGAAGAATTGGTCAGCAAGATTGCAGACAACACAAAGGTTGCAGGTGTCGTTAACAGTATAGAGGGCTGTTGTAGGCTGCAGCGGGACATTGACAGGATGCAGAGATGGGCTGAGAGGTGGCAGATGGACTTCAACCTGGATAAATGTGAGGTGATGCATTTTGGAAGTTCGAATTTGAAAGCTGAGTACAGGATTAAGGATAGGATTCTTGGCAGTGTGGAGGAACAGAGGGATCTTGCCGTGCAGGTACATAGATACCTTAAAATGGACACCCAAGTGGACAGTTCGTTAAGAAAGCACATGGTGTTTTGGCTTTCATTAACGGGGGATTGAGTTTAAGAGTCGTGAGATCTTGTTGCAGCTCTATAAAACTTTGGTTAGACTGCACTTGGAATATTACGTCCAGTTCTGGTCGCCTTATTATAGGAAAGATGTGGATGCTTTGGAGAGGGTTCAGAGGAGGTTTACCAGGATGCTGCCTGGACTGGAGGGCTTATCTTATGAAGAGAGGTTGACTGAGCTCGGACTCCTTTTATTGGAGAAAAGCAGGAGGAGAGGGGACCTAATTGAAGTATACAAGATAATGAGAGGCATAGATAGAGTCGATAGTCAGAGACTATTTCAAAGGGCAGAAATGGCTAATACGAGGGGTCATAGTTTTAAGATGGTTGGAGGAAAGTTAAGAGGGGATGTCAGAGACGCGTTCTTTACACAGAGAGTTGTGAGAGCATGGAATGCGTTGCCAGCAGCAGTTGTGGAAGCAGGGTCATTGGGGACATTTAAGAGACTGCTGGACATGCATATAGTCACTGAAATTTGAGGTTGCATACATGAGGATCAATGGTTCGCAAAACGTTGTGGGTTGAAGGGCTTGTTCTGTGCTGTAATGTTCTATGTTATATGTTATAATACCATTTGGGGGGGAACCTTTAAATAGTGACACTGAAGGAATGGCAATATACTTCCCAATCAGGATGGTGGTTGGCTTGGAACGGAAAGCGAATATGATGATAATCCCATGTGTCTGTTTCCCTTGTCCTTCTTGACAGTCATGGTTTCAGAGGTACGTTGTAAGGAGCCTTGTTAAATTTCTGCAGAGCACCGTGTAGATGGCAGGTAGATGCTCCTGAGTGTCAGTGGTTGAGGGGTGAAGCTGCATTCACAGGGAAAATGGGAAGGGGCGGGTATTTCATCGCACACACATTCAATGTGTGTCTTATAGATGGTGTACAGGCTTTTGGAAATCATGAGGCATCTCATTTCTGCAGGATTCCTAGCCCTTGAGATATTCTTGTAGCCAATTAATTTATATGCATCAAAGTGTGACGCTGAAAAAGCACAACAGGTCAGGCAGCATCTGAGGTACAGGAGAGTCGACGTTTTAGCATAAGGCGTTTACAGGAATGGGTGATGAAAGTATACGGTCAGACCAGTTCTGGTTAATGGTAATCTGCGGGATATTGGTCGTTGGGAGTTCAGTGATGGTGGTGACATTGAACGTTCGAGGATATGATTCCATTTTGAAATATTAGAGGTAGTTGTTGTCTGGCATGTGTGCAATGGGAATGGGACTTGTCACTGTTAAACACACACCTTCATATTTCCAGGTCCTTGTTGCATTTGGATAAGGATTGCTTCAGTATCAGAGTAAATCACTGATCGTGGTGAATATTGTCCAATCATTGGCAAACAATCCCAGTTGTGACTTCACTTGAGTAGGGATGGTCATTTATGAAGCAGCTGAAAATTATTAGGCCTAGGGCAGAGAGCACTTATACAGCTCACTGATGCTGTCCCTCTCTCTGAGCTAGGAAGCTGGCTTCTAGTTCAACTTGCTTCAAAGGTGTTTAGCAACATATCTGATTGGAATAATATTACGATACCTACCACATGGAGCTGAGTGATGACTTGGTTAGTTGGACAGCTGGTTTGTAATGCAGATTCATACTAACAGTGTGGGTTCAATTCCTGCACTGACTGAGGTGTATGATAAGGGCTGTCCTACTCAAGCTCTCCCTTACTTGAGGTATGATGACTGTCCTGTTAATCTACCGTTAGTTGTCTCTGTCTAACGAGAGAGCAGCCCAATCATCCTGTCGGGGTATGGTGCCCTACATTTCCATTTCTGATCTACAGGCTTACCCAGAAACCCCTCCCTTGGGGAACTGCAGCAGAGCTGAGATGGTTGCTCTCCACCAACCCTAGCCACCTTCCTTTGTACCAGGTGTAACTTCTGCCAATGCAGACGATTCCTATTTGCTGCAGGTTTGCCGTTAATCCTGGATACGACACTTGGTCAAATGCAGTTATGATCATGTTAAAAGTGAAGTCACTGTCACCTCACCTCTCGAATTCAGCTGTGCGTTTTCTTGTTGTAAATCGTTTAGCTGAAGACTGCCATCTGGAGGAGACTAAAGTTGATCCTCCCATCGATATTTCTGTCTGAACATTATTGTGAAAGTTTCAGCCTTAGCTTTCCTATTATTGTGCTGGGCTCTTCAATCTTTGAGGAAGGTGGTATTTGTGGATCCTCCTTCTCCGGTGAGTTGTGTGATTGTCCACCACCACTCACCCAGACTGTATATGAGAGGATTGCAGAGATGAGTCCTGATTCATTGGATAGATCTGTGTATCATTTTCTATTTATACCATGTGGTGAGTAAGTGGCCCAATTTAGTAACTTCATCTCATTCTGAGGTGTATTTGGTGCTACTATAGGCAGGCCCTCCTGTATTCTCCATTTAACAAGGCTGTATCCCTGGCTTGATGGTCAGGGTAAAGTGAAGCTTACACCAGGCAGTGATAGTGAAACTTATGCTGGAGTACAATCCTGCTGCTGCTGGTAATGACCCGAACCGCCTCACACAGGCCAGTGCAAAGTTCCAAAATCTATTGGAAATCAGCCCTGTTTAGCACAGTGATGGTATCACAAATGCACAGGTGGTCTTCACGATGTAAAAGTGGAACTTTGTCTCCCGAAATACTGTGTGCGGTAGTTCACCATTCCCAATACGGTCATCGAACAATGTGTCTGCAGCCGGTCGGTTGGTGAGGATGAGGTCAAGGATGTTACTACCTGTCAGTCGCTCCCCCCGACCCTGTGCAGACGCAGTGAAGCAGTTATGTCCTTTTGGGCCCGACCACCTCGTTCAGCAATACTGCTGCTGAGCTCTTCTTGGTGTTGGTTTTGAAATGGCCCACCCAGTAAACATTCTCCAGCTCTGTCACTCTCTCAGTGCTTCCACCAAGTGTTGTTCAATGTAGAGGGACACTGATCCACCAGCTGAGGAGGGGTGTCAGCAGGAGGTTTCTGTGTCAGTGTTTGTCTGACACCGTGAGGCTGAGGGAGGGGGGGGGGGTCAGCAGGAGGTTTCTGTGTCAGTGTTTGATCTGACCCCGTGAGACTGAGGGAGGGGGAGGGGGGTCAGCAGGAGGTTTCTGTGTCAGTGTTTGATCTGACCCCGTGAGGCTGAGGGAGGGGGGTCAGCAGGAGGTTTCTGTGTCAGTGTTTGATCTAACACCGTGAGGGGGGGGGGGGGTCAGCAGGAGGTTTCTGTGTCAGTGTTTGATCTGACCCCGTGAGACTGAGGGAGGGGGAGGGGGGTCAGCAGGAGGTTTCTGTGTCAGTGTTTGATCTGACCGTGAGGCTGAGGGAGGGGGGTCAGCAGGAGGTTTCTGTGTCAGTGTTTGATCTGACCCCGTGAGGCTGAGGGAGGGGGGTCAGCAGGAGGTTTCTGTGTCAGTGTTTGATCTGACCCCGTGAGGGGGGGGGGGGGTCAGCAGGAGGTTTCTGTGTCAGTGTTTGATCTGACCCCGTGAGGCTGAGGGAGGGGGGTCAGCAGGAGGTTTCTGTGTCAGTGTTTGATCAGACCGTGAGGGGGGGGGGGTCAGCAGGAGGTTTCTGTGTCAGTGTTTGATCAGACCGTGAGGGGGGGGGGGGGTCAGCAGGAGGTTTCTGTGTCAGTGTTTGATCTGACACCGTGAGGCTGAGGGAGGGGGGGGTCAGCAGGAGGTTTCTGTGTCAGTGTTTGATCAGACCGTGAGGGGGGGGGGGGGGTCAGCAGGAGGTTTCTGTGTCAGTGTTTGATCAGACCGTGAGGGGGGGGGGGGGTCAGCAGGAGGTTTCTGTGTCAGTGTTTGATCTGACACCGTGAGGCTGAGGGAGGGGGGGGTTCAGCAGGAGGTTTCTGTGTCAGTGTTTGATCAGACCGTGAGGGGGGGGGGGTCAGCAGGAGGTTTCTGTGTCAGTGTTTGATCAGACCGTGAGGGGGGGGGGGGGGTCAGCAGGAGGTTTCTGTGTCAGTGTTTGATCAGACCGTGAGGGGGGGGGGGGGTCAGCAGGAGGTTTCTGTGTCAGTGTTTGATCTGACACCGTGAGGGAGGGGGGGGTCAGCAGGAGGTTTCTGTGTCAGTGTTTGATCTGACCCCGTGAGGGGGGGGGGGGGGTCAGCAGGAGGTTTCTGTGTCAGTGTTTGATCTGACACCGTGAGGCTGAGGGAGGGGGGGGTCAGCAGGAGGTTTCTGTGTCAGTGTTTGATCTGACCCCGTGAGGGGGGGGGGGGGTCAGCAGGAGGTTTCTGTGTCAGTGTTTGATCTGACCCCGTGAGGGGGGGGGGGGTCAGTAGGAGGTTTCTGTGTCAGTGTTTGATCTGACCCCGTGAGGGGGGGGGGGGTCAGCAGGAGGTTTCTGTGTCAGTGTTTGATCTGACCCCGTGAGGGGGGGGGGGGTCAGCAGGAGGTTTCTGTGTCAGTGTTTGATCTGACCCCGTGAGGGGGGGGGGGGTCAGCAGGAGGTTTCTGTGTCAGTGTTTGATCTGACCCCGTGAGGCTGGGGGAGGGGGGGGGGGGTCAGCAGGAGGTTTCTGTGTCAGTGTTTGATCTGACACAATGAGCTTCAAACCTCCTCCAAAACTACCCCCTTCGCTATCTCTCTCTCCTTCCCCAAACCCTACATCCTCTCTATCTCTTTACCCTCCTCCACACCTTCCACCCATCCCATCTATGTAACTTCCTCCAGCCCCTACCGCCTTCACTATCTCTATAACACGCTCCATGTACTGTCGCCCTTTTATATCTCTCTAACCTCCTCCAAACCCGACACCCCTCCCTATCTCCTTAACCTTCTCCAAATAGGGCACCCCTCCCTAGCTCTCTAAACTCCTCCAAACACGACTCCTTTCCCTATCTATTTAACCTACTCTAGACACTGCACCACAGTCTATCTCCTTAACCCATTCTAAACCCTGCTCCCCTCACTATCTTTCTGACCTCTCCAAACCCTATACCTCTCCCTACTTATCTGACCTCACCAAACCCTTTCCCTATCTGTCTAATCCCCTCCAATCCCTACACCCTTCCCTATCTCTCTAACCTGCTCCAAGCCCTATGCTGCTCCGTATCTCTCTGAAACCCTGCACACCTCCCTATCTCTCTAACCCCCTCCAAACCTACACATTTCCCTATCCGTCTAACCCCCTCCAATCCGTAACCCTTCTCTATCTCTCTAACCTCCTCCAAACCGTATACTACTCCATATCTCTCAAACCCTGCAAGCCTCCCTATCTCCCTTAGACCCTCCCAAATCATATACTACTCCCTATCTCTCTCAACCCGCTCATACTACCGCTAATGTTTTATCACGCCTCATATTTACGCTTCTACTGCCGTTTTAAGTTTAGCCCTACACATATGGTATTTGCCTCCATTGACCTGCTCATTTTGTACCTGCTTTATGCTTCTCTTTCCTATTTAATTCCCTTCTTACTGCATCAGCTGACTCCATAATGACTAATAATGCATCAGCACCTCCTCCGTTCCCCCTCTCCTCTGCTGCCTATAGTTCTTGTATCGCACAATATTGAGTTGTCAGCCCTGATCTCCTTCAAACACATATCTGAAATAGCAAAAATGTCACAATTCCACGTGTCAGCTCATTCCCTTATCACATCTGTCTGTCCGATAACATACCCAACCTTAAGGGAAAGCACATCCAGCCTGGAATGAAGCACCTGGAATACTCTGTACCACGGAGTTCTTCAGTCATTCACTGCTCGTTATCAAGCTGCCGAATTCATGAACCAAAACTGTAACTCTGGGACTGAATGAATATTTGTTGAATAGTAATTTCATTTTCAGTAAATGTATTCATGAAATGCAACTTTCCAGAACTGAACAGTCAGCTCTAAATACAACGGGTTTATGCTGATTAATTGCCTGCTCAGTGTGCAGAGGGGACAGCTCTTTGTAATGGAGAAAGTGAGGACTGCAGATGCTGGTGATCAGAGTCGAAAAGTGTGGTGCTGGAAAAGCACAGCCGGTCAGGCGACATTTGAGGAGCAGGAGAGTGAAAGCTTTGGGCATCAGCCTTTCATCAGGAAGGCATTAGTGCCTTCCCATGTTTTCCATTCTATGATTAACAGGTTATAGGGAACCATATGTGTTCAGGAAAGCAGCACTGTATAGAGCCCTGAAATGGAAAGCAGTCAATCAGATCGTTGGACAGTGAGTAGACATGGTGAGGTGAAGTACAGACTGATTGAAATACAAACATAGGGATAGCTAAATCCCCTAGGCCAGACGGGATCCACCCTGGCTTACTACAGGAAGAGAGCGAAGAGATTACTGCACCTTTGGAGATGATCTTTGCGTCCTCACTCTCCACTGGAATCGTGCCAGATGATTGGAGGAAGGTAAATGTTACTCCCTTGTTCAGGAAATGGAATAAAGATAATCCAGAGAATTACAGACCAGTCAGTTTACATCAGCATTGGGCAAAGATCTGGAGAGGATTCTGAGAGACAGAATTTATGATTACTTGTAAATCATAGTTTGGTTAGAAATAGTCAGCATGGCTTTGTGAGGGGCAGGTCATGCCTCACAAACCTTCCTGAATTCTTTGAGGATGGGATCAAACACATTGAAGAAGCGAGAGTAGTGGATGTGGAGTACATGGTTTTAACCAGGCGTTTGGTAAATTTCCCCAAGGTAGGTTCATTCAGAAAGTAAGGACGGGAAACTGGCCTGTCTGGATGCAGAATGGACTGGCCCATAGAAGACAGAGGGTTTTTTTAAATGGCAAGCATTCTGTCTGGTGCTCGGTGACCATTGGTGCTCCATTGGGATCGGTTCTGGGACCTCTGCTGTTTGTGATATTTATAAATGACTTTGATGAGGAAGAGGGTAGGTGAATTAATAAGTTTTTCAAATTAACAAATGGTGGAATTGTGGGTAGTGTGGAGGACTGTTGTAGTTTGCACAGGACATTGACAGGATGCTGAACTGGGCTGATAAGAAACAGTTGGAGTTCAACCTGAAAAATTGTGAAGCGATTCAGTTTGGAAGGTCAAATTTGAATGCATAATGCACGGTTAAATGTAGGATTCATACATTGTGGAGTAACAGTGGGATCTGATGATCCATGTCATAGCTCCCACAAAGTTGCCACCCAGGTTGATAAGGTTCTTAAGAAGCCGGATGATGTTTTCATTAACATGGGGGTTGAGTTTAAATGTGAGGTTATGCTGCAGCTCTATGGAACCCTGGTGAGATCACACTTAGAATGTTGCATTCCATACTGGTCGCCTCATTATATGAAAGATGTGGAAGCATTGGTGAGTGTACTGAGGAAATTTATCAGGACGTTGCTTGGACTGTAGGGCAGGACTTGCAAAGAAAATTCAGGGAACTAGGTTTTTTTGTCATTGGAACGAAAAAGAACGGAACATGACTTGATAGAGGTGGACAAGATGATTAGAGGCATAGATAGAATGGATAGCCAGAAACTATCACCCAGGATGGAAATGGCTATCATGAGGGGTCATGATTTTAAGGTAATTGGAGGAATATTTATGGGAGATGTCCGAGATAGGTTCATTACGCAGAGAGTGTGGGTGTGTGGATAGACACATGAATAATCGTATAATGAAAGGTATGCAGGTCAGTCTGATCTCAGAACAGGATAAAATGTCGGCAGGACGTCAAGGGCTGAAGGGCCTGTACTATGATTCCTGTTTCACCAAGCTTGTAGGTTCTCATCAATTCTTGAGTGTGTGAGGGAGTGATGTGTGTGAGATCAGGAAGCTTTGACGAGGTGTTAGGTCAAAACTTACATTTACGTTGTGCATTGTTACAGTCACCTGAGTGCCAGTACAATATGTGTATGTAACCACACACCAAACAGAATCCGCCAAGTTCAGTTGTTAACGTGCTTCTTGGCCTGCCGTTTGCTGCTGTTTTCTTCAGATACATTCTGTTTGGTGAACCGTGTATTAATCTCTGGCTATCCACAGAGATGTAAAATTTCATTTTGATACTGGTGTTAATGAAGGTGACATTTATTGGGTATGGTTTCAGAGGTTTCTTTGTGAGACTCAAGATAGTGCATCAGACTGTCAACTTTTTAACATCTTTTCCCAACATCCGGTCCAGGGTGCAGATGTATAGAGTCTGGGAGGTAGGCCAGGTGTCAGCACCATCATTAAGTTGTGCGCTGTGATGCTGACACTGCATGTCGACACATCTGCCCACTGGGCCAGGCTCTGACTGAAGATGATTTTTTAAAACCTGATTGCTGGTCAGCCATTGATATCTAATTTGGACATTATTTGTAGCTACACTGAGACCAGTAATAGTCTGTTAGCGAGCTCCCACCTTTCCCAGGGTGGATTCCAAATTATGTGTGGTGAAAAAATGTTTGACTGACTGCCCTGACCCAGGTTAGAAACTCTTTGCACAGATTTAGGAGCAGGTCAGTGTGTCACTCAGCGTCACAGGCAACTGTCAATTCCAGTAACACTGTAAATGATTCCAAATCTTTTGGAAGCCATTTTTAGCGTAGCTTATTGCAAGGTGTTGAGTTTACTGACCCGAACAATAATCAGCTGTTTGCTATGTTTCGTGAATTGGGCAAAAATGAGATATGAAGTATGATTATTCAACTGAACTATAATCTCTGAAAACAATTAGGTCGATTCCATATTTATGAGAGTAAAGTATAAACTCCTATCAAGTTTTTATAACACAAAAATAAAGAACGCACATTTTATTTTATATCGAATAAAGAACATGGTACCTAACTGTTATGATCAGAATTATATATTCAATGTCAGGATTCTAAACAATGCATTGCCACTCCAACATTTTGAAAATGGTAGGCTTCTGAATGATTACATGTTCAGAGTGAGTAAACGATTGAACAATCAAATACAATTAGCATTCTTATACATTTATATATAGTCAATCAGTTAAATTTCTCAGTGAAATGTCTGAGCTTCAGCTAATAGCCAGCAATTTAGAAAGGGCAATGATTCAACATGCACTGTGAATGATTTATGTTATCACATTTTAGCGAAGAATAATTTGAAAACTGCCGACTTTTAGAAAGAATGATACTTAATATGAAATGTGGACAGTGAAAAAAAAAAGACATATTATGCTGTGAGGGAAAAGTCAGAGCTTTTCAAAGAGATTTGTGCCAAAGCAATGATATATTTGTTTTCGTTATCAGAACATAACATTTAAAATATTCATGTTCTGAGTAATAAATAGACTACATGATGAGACTGACCTTGCAATATTTGCATTTTAACTGTTTATCCTGCACCAAATAATCAGATATTTGCGAGCACTTAAAACGGGAAATAATCCGATACTGACTTTTATTTGCATCAGACACATGATAGAGTACAAGCCTTTAAAATACAGTAGGAGGCCATTGGCCACTGTGTGTGCACCAGCTCCAGTAATGTTTCCCCAGCACCTTCCATTTGCCAGCCCTATCTCTGTAGCCCATTAAATTTATAATTTCCAAATATATATCCAATTCTTTATTGAATCGTCATCAACAACTCTCCCAGGCAGTCTAATCCAAATCCTAACAACTCTCTCAATAAAGAAGTATTTATGTATCTCAGTCCCAGCTCTTTTACTGACCATTTTGAAATTAGAACTTCTTGATGCTGTAATGCCAACTAACGGAAACAGAGTTTTCCTGTTTTACTCTGCAACTTTCTTCATACTTTTGAGCACCACAATAAGTTCACATCTTTGCCTGTTCTGCTCCCGGAAGAAAAGTCCATGCAACTACTGTAACAAACACCACATCGGAAAAACAGGCAGAAAACGAGCCACCTGGATGCATAAACAACAACTAACCAGAAAAAAGACATGACCCACTCTCACTAGATCCTTACATGAGGAGGAGGTATACCATTTAGACTGGGTCTGCACATCCATCTAGGACAAGCCAAACAGAGACACGCACGAGAATTCCTACAATCATGGCAATCCAACTGGAATTCTATCAATAAACACATCGATTTTGATTCCATCTGACACTCTCTGAGGAAACGGACCAGCTATGAAATCACCAATAATGGAAATGACATCACTGACTCAAGGAAACCTAAACACTTAAATAGAAAGTGGGACATAAAACTAGCATTTCACCGGAGGCTCACTGATAATGTTCACTAGGATAGTGATGAAACATCGGAAAATGAACTCTCTAACTCAGCGAGCAAACTGACATCCAGAAGAAATATAATTTCTCTCGTCCTTTCTTTAACTAAATCCTTCATTCCAGTTAACATTCTGACTATTTATAAGGTTATTGGCATTCTTCTGCAAAGTATTGTAGTGTCGGTCTGATTGTGTGTGTGTGTGTGTGTCTGAGAGAGAGAGAGAGAGAGAGAGAGAGAGAGACAGAGAGAGACAGAGAGAGAGAGAGAGAGAGAGAGCCCATGCCATATGGAAAAGAGGTAAGGGTTAGGACAGCGGGAAAGCTTAACATGTTGTTAAAAGTCTAGTTCAGGGTTGCTGGTTTCAGATTTTTGTATTATTGGAATTTCTTCCAGGACAGGTGGGACCTGTACAAAAAAGACAGATTGCATCTTAACTGGAGGAGCAACAACATCCTTTTGGGGAGCTTTGCTAGTGCATATTGAATGGATTTAAACTAATAAACCAGGAGTTTGGTAACCAAAGCAGCGGGTCCAAAACTGAGTAGAAGGTCGAGATGAATAGCACATCAGGCATGGCCAGTCTAATGACCATGCTGAGGGAAGGAATCATATCAGTTCACATTGTGAGATGGAAGTTGGAAGAAATTATAGAGATGAGGCTCAGGTTTATCAGCGATTCACAAATGAGGATGGAGAGTGTGGGGGATGTGAGGAATTGAGGTGTGAGAGATCAGGAAGACAGTGCACAAGAAAATATTAAATGGTAAATTTTGAAGGGGTGGAGTGGAGTGGGGAATTCTATGATAAATAACTGGCAGCAAAACACAGGAAAACTTGTTGTTTGTCAAAGTGAATATCTGGGAAGTGATTTATTCTGCTTCAGAGAAAAAGCACCCTCATAGCTAGAAGTCTGCATTATATTGAAGGAAAATCTGTGTCCATGACATTGCTGTCGCTGTAATAATGGTGGTAAACAGCTGGAAAAATGCTCGTGCTGTTGTTAGACAATGCTTGCACTGAGCATGTGAATTACTCTGGATGTTCCCAGAGATGGCTTGGATGCTGTAGGTGGAGAAAGGGCTGAAACTCCATGAGATGATTCTGGTTTGTAATCTCGCCACTTACTGAGTCCAGTCAAAGGAACAAACCAGCAACTGCCATTGCTTATTGCTTCAGAATATATCAGAGCATTCATGGCTGCCAACGCATAGAATCATGAAACGAATTAAAGGCCTATCACGTCTGTGCCAGCAAGTGCACATCGAAAGGGATGGTAAAAGATGTGAGGTAACCTCCCTCAACGACCCTCATAGACAATGCATTCCAGATTCATACCACCCTCTCAGTGCGAAACACATTCCACAAATCCTCTCTCAAATCCGTGCCTTTCATTTTAAAAACATGTTCCTTTGTTTTGACCCTTTCACTAAGGGAAACAGCTTCTGATTGTTCATCTTCTCCATACCCCTATACTCCAGTATACCTGTAGCAGGTTCCCTCCTCAACCTGCAAAGAAAAAAACGAGCAAATTTAGCCCTCCCCATTCATAGTTTGAGTGCTCACTTGTCTTATTACTTCTGACGTGCATCATCCCACATTTATAAGTGTTACATTTCGTTGGCCATTGATCTGGCTATCTGAATAATGTATTTATATTCTCTTGATTGCGAGCCACTCAGCTCAGCTTTGTGTCATCCACAATATTGGTCAGCATTCCACTACCTCCCCCTCCCCATTTTCCGCAAGCTCACCATCATCATTTATGAATGTCACAAACAAACCGTGATTTCCTTCCTGTTTCCCAGATGTTATTCAGAGGAAGATTTGAGAATTCCAGTCTCTGGTTTTTCTTATTTTGGACAATTTACAGAGTGATTTGCTTAACAACAATTATGAGGAAGCCAGAAATAACATTTTTGACACAGAGTTGAATTCACCTTTTACACTTCACATGTTTTATTCATAAAGCTTGTAAATAGGATGAACTAGGGTTTGGCATCTTGCGCAGGAACATTAACCTTTTGGAGGCACTGCAGTAGCCAGAGCTGGAGACATGTTTCATCTGCAGGATGGACACAGACTAATTCATTGTTTGTTTAAATCAGCTAGTGTGATGAGGATAAATACTCAATTAAATTCTATGTTATGGACAAACTGAAGGAGACCAAATCATATTCTCATGTCTACCATGAATTGGAAGCAAATACATACTGTAAAGAAAAATCAAAAATGTTGAAACACCACACAAGACAAGAAAAAATAATGCTCTGATCTTGATACAGAAAGATAGAGTACCTGTATCATCTTAACAAGAAGCAAGTGAGAGAAAAGAAAGAACATGAAATCTTTTCTTAATTTTGAATGGAAACCTGATCTCGATTTTCCTGAACAGTGATGTTTTCGCACCCAATCCCGCTTCCCCAAAAACAAGTTTTTCCTTGTCACTGAAACTTCATCCGTCATTCTTCCTCCTTCGTCCTACTATTTCCTCACACTCCTATTTCCCTTGCACTACCCCCTCTGCTGCTACATGCTCTTCCACTGATGGTTTCCATTTACATCCTCCTTCTGTCACTCCCACTGTAAATTACACCAATTCCCCAGTTACTCTCAGTTCATCTGACCATCGCATTCCCTTTTTGCTTTCCAACTGGGATGATGGGAGCCGCTGGCTTCGGTTCTGCTATTGATCATCAGTGACTGTTGAGATTGGGATGATCAATGTTCAATCGGAACAGACAATAGTGTCTGTCTGTCACTGTCTGATGCACCGTGAACAGGATGGTTTTGTTCCCCATGGTCCAGAGTGGAGTGTATTTCTGTCTCTGTGTCACAGTGCACAGCCAAACAGCCTCATCACAAATAGGATGAACCTTTCCTCAAAATCAGAAGTCCATGCATCAGTTTTCCCATAAAAATTGTTCAAACAAGCCGTGTTTTGCACTTTTGCTTTTTATGATTTTAACGGTTTACCTCTTTTGAGGTGAGATCAGAGTAACTTCCCTTGCATCAAAGTAGTATTTGATTCATGTGGCATCACGGACCCTGAGTAAACAGGGGTCAATGGGAATCGGAGGAAATTCTGTCCTGGTAATTTCCTCACTGAACGATGACACCTTCCCCAGAGCTTTTGAGAATGACAAATAAACTCTGCCCTTGCTAATACCTTCCAAAACCATGGATGACTGTGTCCTGTTGATAACATCAACATTTATTATGTTTTCACAGTTTTGTCTAAAATCTCAGAAAAGTAAGGCTTTGCTGATTGAGTGTCACTCCAATGAAATCAGGGCATTACAATAAGATTACGTTCATTTTCATTCAGTTACTTCCTGAGGACTGATCATGTGATTGCAGTGCCAGTGATATCAACATTTATCTGTGCAAAAGAATCACATCTCATTGGCTCAAGACTGCACCACTCCCCAATTCAAATCTTTCTCCGGCTCATTCGCTATGCTCATCAGATATATGAGGCACACAAGATGCAATAACACAGAGATGCTTATGACCCCTTGGAACCTGCCTTCGCACCCGTGCTCTGCACTCGGACTGCATCCCCTCCCCCAAATGCACCTCCTGTCGTACTTTCAGCCTCCGTCCCACCCTTCCACAATCTGATGTTGAATGTTCTGTACTTTACAATGGTCTCAGCGTTATCCCACTGTGCCCCGACTTTAATGAATTTTGAGTACGGCATGACGTTGAACTCTTCTCCCACCATCTTCTCCTCAGTGCCCATTTCTTTGGGCAAAGATTCTGTTCCCTGTTCCACAGACTCTTCGAATAGCTCCAATACTCTTCCTCCACCTGGACCTCTCCCTCTGCTGTTTGCTTGAACTCAATCTGTTCATTGAGAATGTTTGATGTGACATTGGTTGTCTTAATTTCTCTGCATCCCCTCACCCAATCCAACAACTCACCCTCTGAACAGGCTGTACGCCGTGTGCTTTGATCCAAACCTGACTTTGTTATTCAGCCTGTGCTGGTAAGGGTGATGCTGCTGTAGTCTGGTGTACTGACCTCTACATTGCAGAGACTGAGGGCCAGCTCTCAGTTATCTCCTCATATCACCTGCTGGACCCGACCATGACCCTACCATGGCACATCAGGCCATTGTGTCAACTATGATAATTGACCACATTTCATCTGGTCATTCACACCGTACTTGCCCCCACCTAACGGTCCCCAAGCTGATGGTCCTCTGATACCAGAACTCACTTCTATCTCCTCCTGAAAATCCACAAACAGAACTGCCTGGGCAGACCCATTGCTTCAGCCTACTCCTGCCACACAGAGGGGGTGCATGGATACACACGTGGGCTCCAGTCATACCTCTTTCTTCAAGGGGTACATAGACAATTCCCTGTTCCACTTCCATTCCAGACCCATCCACAACTCTTTCTCCAATGCATAGATTATATCATCGATTATGCTTCTCTCTCGTCCTGAATTTGAAAAAAATCATCAATCTCACTTCCAATTTGCATCCCTCCCTCACTTTCACCTCGTCTTTCTCTGACTCATCACTTCCTTTCCTCGGCATCTCTGTTTCCATTTCTGGGGATCGACAGGCCACTAATATCCAGTATTAACCAACCGACTGCCACAGCTACCTGGAGTATACACCCTCACAACCTGTTTCTTGCTAATACTCCATTCCATTCCACCAATTTTTCTGTCTCCACCGCATTGCTTCTAATGATGTCAATTTCCAAAATGTCCACCTTCTTCCTCAACTGAGAATTTCCCAGCACTGTTCTCGAGAGGGCCCTCAACCAGGTCTGACACACCTCTTGCATTTCTATTCTCACCGTCTCTCTACCCTCCTGCAACAGCGAGAGAATTCCTCTTGTCCTGGCCTACCATCCCACCTGCATTCACATGAAGTGGATTATCAGCCGCCTTTTCCCCCACCTCCAGCAAGATGCCATCACCAGATACATATTTTCCTCCTCAAAATTGTCCGCCTTCTGGAGGGACGAGGACACCCTGGTTCACTCTTTATTCACTCCCATTACCCCACCCTCACCCCCACCACATGCCCACTTCACTTGCCCCTGCCGAAAGTGGAACATGTTCGCACTTCTGTCCTCCTTTCTCACTATCCAAGGGCCCAAGCACACCGTCCGATGAAGCAGCACCTTACCGTCATTTCCCACAATTTGTCTACTCAATTCGCTTCTCACAATGTGGTCTCCTCTACATTGGGGAAACTAACGGTAGCCTGGGTGACCGCTTCACTGAATATCCAAAGTGTATCTATACAAATGACCCTGAGCTTCCAGTTGCCTGCCAGTTTAATACCGCATCCTGTTCCCTGGCCAATATCTCTATGTCAGGCTTGCTGCAGTGTTACAGGAAAAGTCAATGAAACTGGCAGAACAACGCCTCATTTACCGTGTGAGTACCCTACTCCCTTCAGACTCAAAGTCAAGTTCAATAATTTTCGGCCCTGAACTGCCCAATGTCCTCGCCCGGACCAATGATACACCAGGCCTCGTTCTAACATCGCCTTCCATTACACACCCTCTATGTTTATCCACTAACAATCTCCATTAACAGCTGTCCAGCTCCTTCTGCATATCAACCAACATTTTCCTAGCTACCATCAGTTCTGAGGAAGGCTCACTGAACCCGAAACGTTAACTGTGATTTCTCTTCACAGATGCTGCCTGAACTGCTGAGCTTTAGAAGCAACTTCTGTTTTTGTTTCAACATTTTCATGGCACGTTTCCACAATCCAATACGTCATCAATATTTAGAGCCTTGTCAAACATAGGAACTTTGTAATTTGTCATTTAATGTCCATAACAAATTACTCGAGATCCAAGTGAGACAGGGGCTTTGCTGTTATCGTTCAGATCAGACAATTTGTCACAGTTCAGAAAGAAAAAGAAATCGAAAGAGCTGGAGCAAAACTCAACAAATCTGGCAGAATTTGAGCAGAGATGCACAGAATTAACCTTTGACTTTTCAGACATTTCACATCATAATCAATATGTTAACTCTGTTTCTATCTGCAGATACTTCTTCATGTTTTTATTTCGTTTCTCCACCATTTTCCGTTTGTATCTCATGTTTGCATATCATTTTATCTCATGTTTCTTGACAGGTCCATATGTTGACCATGGTTGTATTTGGACACTGTGGTGCTATTACAGTTGGTGTGTCTGTGACACGTGTATTAAGGCCGAAATCAGTTTCTTCTATAAGATTCAAAGAGAAAAAAAACATGTTCCTGAATATCTTGTAAATCTCAGAAAACGACTTTGTTTTAAAACACTTTTCATTGCAACTCAACTTCATGACATAATAAGAATCGATTTTTGTTGATGGAACAGTCTGTGTCCTTTATTGAACAAGCTTGTCTCCCCGCCCCGCCCCCTCCACCCCCTCCACCCCCTCCATACGCTTTCAATACATATCACAGAATTATTACAGCAAAGGTTGAGGAAACTCAACTCATTGTCTCTTCAAGCTTAGAATGAGCTGTATCTCTACTGTTATTCTGTATACTGGCAACTGAAAGCATTCTATTCGTGTGACATGGTATCTGCTCTACCCAGGACCATAAGAAACTACAGACGATTGTGTTCACAGCACAGACCATCACGGAAGGCAACCTTCTATCCATTTATACTTCTTATTGTCTCCGAAAGGCTGATAACATAAAGAAAATCTCTCCCAAACCGGTCATGATCTCCGACAACCTCTTCCAACAGGATGAAGATAGAGAGGCTTGAAAACATGGACCAGCATACTCAGAAACACTTTCTTCTCTACCGTAATTAGACTGACGAATTGACATCTCTTACTTCAAATAATACTAGTCTTGCTAATAGCGATCTTGTTTTGCACATCTCCTGTGCAGCTGTAACCTTATATGCCTCACTCTGTTGAAGTACCTCATGAGCTGTGTTTTTTTGTCTACTATCATGTTCCTGCACTACTCACAAAACAAAGCTTTCCATTGTACATTTGACTAAAATAAATCAAATCAAATCAAATAAAACACGTGGACTACAGTGGCTCACGGTCTTCTCAAGAGCAGCTAGAAAAGTGAAGTAATGCTGGCCCAGCCAGTGATACCCATATCCCATTAACGAATATAAGAAGATGACCACCGTTTAGGGCAGAGAGACAGGGAGATAAAATTGCTTTAAACATTGTCTTAGACATACACAGGTTTCCCTGTATTGAACAAGCTTGTCTACCCCCACCACACCCCCCCCCCACCTCCACCTCCCCCCCTCCCCCCATAGGCTTTCAATACATTTCACAGAATTATTACAGCAAAGATTAAGGAAACACAACCCATTGTCCCTTCCAGCTTAGAATGAGCTGTATCTCTTACTGTTATTCTGTATACTGGCAACTGAAAGCATTCTATTCGTGTGACATGGTAACTGCTCTGCGATTTTAAGTACAGTGTTCCTTTCATAAGCCGATATGGTGTAACATGAAGAAGCATTCATTTGTATAGGAAAAATTTCGGCAATCTTCGTAAAAGTGAAAATACTCTTTGGATTTATTTTGATTAGCGAAAACAGGTCCTAATGTAGGTTATTTGGAAAGGGAAGCGGGGGAAAACGAACTTTTCAAAAGCAGGGGATACCTGAGTTTACATGGGCATGTCATCAGCGAACTTGCAGCTGGCGTTGTTTGGAATTTGGCAACACAGCCGTGTGTGGACAGGGAGTACAGTAGGGGGCTGAGGGACACAGCCGTGTGTGTACAGGGAGTACAGTATGGGGCTGAGGGACACAGACATGTGTGGACAGGGAGTACAGTCGGGGGCTGAGGACACAGCTGTGTGTGCACAAGGAGTACAGTAGTGGGCTGAGGGACACAGCCGTGTGTGTACAGGGAGTACAGTAGGGGGTTGAGGGCACAGCCGTATGTGTACAGGGAGTACAGTAGGGGGCTGAGGGACACAGCCGTTTGTGTACAGGGAGTACAGTAGGGGGCTGAGGGCACAGCCGTGTATGGACAGGGAGTACAGTAGGGGGCTGAGGACACAGCCGTGTGTGCACAGGGAGTACAGTAGGGGGCTGAGGACGCATCCTTGGGGTAACCAGTGTTGAGTGTGATTGTGGTCGAGGTACAGATACCTCTCTATGGGTCTGAAACCAGGGGATCAAGTTGCAGTGGGTGGAGCCGCGACTAAGGTCACAGAATTTTGAGATCAGTCTGGAGGGGATAATGATGTTGAAGGTGGAGCTGTAGTCAGTGAGCAGGAGTCTGGTGTAAGTGTCCTTGTTGTCTCGATGTCCCAGGGATGAGTGCAGGGATCGGGGTATGGCATCCGTTCTGGACCTGTTACACCAGTAGGCAAATTATAAGGGATTAGGTCAGGCTGGGAGACTGGAGCTGATGTGGGCCATAACCAGCCTTTCAAATCACTCCATGTTTATTGAGGTCAGAGCCACTAGGCGGTAGTCATTAAGGCACGTAACATGTGATTTCTCACTTACGGGATGATGGTGGTCTTCTCGAAGCAGGTTGGGACTTCACCTTGTAAGAGGGAGAAGCTGTAGTTGTATATGAATACCTTTTCCAGTTGGTCCTCATAGGCTCTGAGTACACAGCCGGGAACATCGTCCAGGTCTGTCACTTACCTTGCCTTGACTCTCAGGAAGACTGCTCATGTCTGCAGAGGTGACAGCGGGCACAGATACATCCGAGGCTGTCGGGGCAGGTTTCAGCCTGGCAGTCACACAGTCATTCATCATAGACATTCCTTCCCCCACCTCCCTCCATCTTCATCAACACACAGTTTGTCCAGACAGAATGCCATCAATAGACTGGGATTGTGCACAATAATGAAGTAAACTCACCACAAAACGGGGCAGGGTGTGCTTCTACTGAGAGTCAGTGGAGCAGAGAGTGAAGACTTTGCAGGTGTAATTCCACTCAAGCCATTGCTTCAACATGAATGGAGTCAAGGACGTGGAGTGTTGTGCCTTGTAGATGGTGGGCAGTCCTTAGGGAGCCAGGAAATGTATTATGTATGGATAAATTGGACAAAGGAGCTGAGGGAAGTTTTTCTACGTTTGAAGTGATGGTTTACTGGGAAGATAATATTGAGGAAATGGGGAGGCTGCAGAAAGACTTGGACAGTTTTGGACTGTGGGAAACTTGTGGCTGATGGAACACACTATGGAATCGTGTGAGATTATGCACTTTGATAGCTGGAATAGAGGCAGACACTATGGTCTAATAGGATCCATTCAATCTGAAGCACAAAAGGATTTTGAAGCACTCGTCCTCCCTTATGGTTAATGTGCAGGTTCAGTTGGCAGTTACAAAAGCAAATGCAATGTTCGCGTTCATTTCAAGAGAACAAGAATACAAGAGAGGAGACATACTGTTGAGAATGTAATGGGCAATGGTCAGACGGCATTCGGGATATT
The DNA here is from genome assembly GCF_047496795.1 of Chiloscyllium punctatum. Lineage (NCBI taxonomy): Eukaryota > Metazoa > Chordata > Chondrichthyes > Orectolobiformes > Hemiscylliidae > Chiloscyllium > Chiloscyllium punctatum. Next base: position 25,238,094 of record NC_092762.1, read on the forward strand.
GTGAACTGCTGAGGGATGACGGCTTGTCAAATGAGCGGCAGTGTGTTTACTCAATGGAACTTAGAAGAATGGCGGGGGGGGGGGGGTGCATCTGATTGGAATTGATCGATTACTGCAAAGATTGATGCAGTCAGTGTGTAGAACATATTTCCACTAGACAGAGAGACAATGCTAAAACAGCACAGTGCAGAATTGTAAGTCTCTGATCTGCTCTTGTATTTATATGTTGATTTGACTTCACGTTCTGGTCAGTGGTAACCCCTGTGATATAGACGGTGGGAGGATTCAGTGTAGCCAGTAGTCCATTAATCTGTTGAATGTAAGCTACTATCTGTGAGTCTGACCTGGCCGGAGTAGATTGTCTCTACTATGATTGTCATTTGTAATCTGGTCATTTTGAAGGATTGAGCCTGTTACACCAGTATTGTTGATTTTAACTAAAAAGGTGCAATTTATCACAGCACTTAGCAACAATATGTCATCGAATACGGAGCACCTTCCCAATAACAGAAAAAGTCTAAAATGTTCACTATTGGAAACACTGTTTTCCTGTTCGTGTTCAAATCAGATAATCTGTCCCATCGAGATGCTCAACTTGGAACTATTTATTTTAAAAAATATATTTTTTGGATATCGGCAACACTGGACGGGCCCAGTATTTCTTGCCCGTCCCGAGTTGCCCTTGAGAAGGTGGTGGTGAGCTACCTTCTCGAACGGGTGCAATCTACGTGCTGTGCGTTGACCCACTAGTGATTAAGGAGGGAATTCTAGTGTTTTGAACCAGCAACAGGGAAGGAACTGCGATATATTTCCAAATGAGAATGTTGACTGTTTTGGAGGGGAATTTTAAGTTGATGGTGTTCCCAAAAGACTGCTGCCCTTGTCATTCTACATGGAAGTGTTCGTGAAATTGGAAGGAGCTCTCTGAGGATTTTTGTGGAATTTCTGCATTGTGTCTAGTCGATAGTACGCACTGCTGTTCCTGAGTGACCGTGATGGAGGGAGCGAATGCTTGTGGATGTGGTGCAAGTCAAATGGGCTGCTTTATCCTGGATGGTGTCAAGCTTCTTTAGTGTTGTTGGGGCTGCACTCAGTCAGGCAAGTGAGGATTCGTACATCTCATTCCTGACTTGTGCCTTGTAAATGTTGGACAGGCTTTGGGAAGTCAGAAGGTGAGTTAATCACGCAGTATTCCTAGCCTCTGATCTGCTCTTAACTGTGACGAGTCCAGTTGAGTTTATGGTCAATAATACGCCCCAGGATTTTGATAGTGGGGACATTTATTGGGGATAATGCTGCTGAATAACAAGTGGTTATATTGTTTCTTATTCGTGATGGTCATTGTCTGGATTTGTGTGGCACAAATGTTACTTGCAACTTGTCATCCCAAGCCTGGATAATCCCCACTCCCGACCTTATGATTGAAGGAAGTTTATTGTTGAAGCTATTGAAGATGTTTGGACCTAGAACATTATCCTAAGGGATTACTGCAGAGATGTTCTGGAGATGAGATGACTGACCTCCACCAACAATGACCATCTCCCTATCTGTCAGGTATGACTCCAATAATGCAGTGTTGGCCTGCGATACCGTTTTTGCTTGGGGTCCTTGATGTCACATTTGGCAGAATGCAGCCTTGAAATCAAGGGCTGGAATTCAGTTCCTTTTTCTATGTTTGAACTAAGGCTGTGATGAGGTCAGGAGCTGAGTGACCCTGGTGGAACACAAAATGGGTGTCCCTGAGCAGGTGCTGCTTGATAACACTGTTGATGACACCTTCCATCACTTTACTGATGATGGAGACTAGACTGATGAGGCCGTATTGGTTCGGGTTGAATTTGTCCTGCATTTTATGTACAGAACATACTTGAGCAGATTTCCCCATTGTCTGTTTGTAACCGTACTGGAACAGCTTGTCTAGGGAAGCGGGAATTTCTGGAGTACAAGTCTTCAGGACTATTCTCGGCATGTTATCAGAGGTTATAGCCTTTGCAGTATCCAGTACCTTTAACCGTATATTGATATCAGTCAATCGAATTTGCTGAAGACTGCTATCTGTAATGATGGGGACCACGGGAGGAGGCCGAAATGGATCATCCACTCAAAACTTCTGACTGAAGATTGCTGCGAAAGCTTCAGCCTAATCTTTTGCACTGATGTTCTGGGATCTTCCATCATTTGAGGATGGGGATAGTTGTGGAGACTCCTACTCCAGTGAGTTGTTTGATCATCCACCACCATCCATGATCAGATTAGGAGGACTGCAGAGCTTAAATCTGACGCATTCATTGTGGGATAGCTCAGTTCTGTCTGTCCCTTGCTGTTTATGTTATTTGGCACACAAGTATTTCTGTTTGGAAGCTTCAGCAGATTAACATTTTATCTTTGTATATTCCTGGTTCTGCTCCTGGCATGGCCTCCTGAACTCTCCATTGAACCAGAGTTGATCCTCTGCCTTGATGGTAATGGTTGAGTGGGGGGATATGATGGGTCGTAGCATTACAGTTTGTGCTGGATTACTGTGCTGCTGCTATTAATGATCCACAGTATCTTATGGGTGCTAGTCTTGAGTTGCTAGATCTCTTCGAAATCTGTGCCATTTAGCATGGTGATAGTGCCACACAACACAATAGAATTTATTCTGAACCTGACCACGAGACCTTCACCGAGATGTCATGGACAGATACGTCTGCAGTTGGTAGATTGGTAAGGATGAGGTCATGTATGATTTTTTCCCCTCCTGTTCTTTCCCTCACCACCTGCTGCAGACGCAATTTAGTAGCTATGTCCTTTAGGACCCGACCAGCGTGATCAATAGTACTGCTGCCGAACCATTCTTGATGGTCGACTTTGAAATCCCCCAGCAAGAATACACTTTGTGCCCTTGCCACAGTCAGTGCTTTCTCCAAGTGTTGTTTTACTTAGAAGAGAACTGATTCAGATGAGGAATGACGTTACGTGGTAATCAGTAAGAGAATTTTTTGTCCATGTTTTATCTGAAGCCATGGGACTTCTTTCGTTCTGGAGTCAATTCGGGAGACTCCCAGAGCAACTACCTACCGATAATATCTCACTGAGCTGCCCCCTCTGCTGGATCGGTCCTGCCTTTGGGGCAGGACATATCCAGGGATGGTGATGGTGGTGGCTGGGTTATTTTGTAAGGTATGATTCCGTGAGTATGACGATGTCAGGCTTTTGTCTCAATTTTGACACTACCCCTTAGATGATAGTAAGGAAGACTTTGGTGGTTCTACAGTGATGTTTCTAATGTTGACTTTCCCAGTGCACAGTTTGATGCCAGGTTTTTGAGCCGGTTTCATTTCTTTGAAACTTTGTAGCCATTGGTACAAGTGAATGACTCAGTGGACCATTTCAGGGGGCAATTGGGAGTCAATGACGTTGCTTTGGGTCTGGATTTGCATGTCAGCCAGACCAGGTGAGGATAGAAGATTCCTTCATTGAAAGATATTAATGATCCAGATGGATTTTTCTAAAAATCGGCAATGATTTTATTTTCATAGGTAGATTCATAATTCCAAGGATATTTTAAAATTATTGAATGGAATCTCCACCATCTGATTCGAACCTGGGTCCAAAGATCAGGAACTGATTGTCTGGATTGATAATCTATCGGTAACACCATGACGCCTACTTGGAACCACATGTTGTACTCAACTGCTATTTCTTGTGTTGCCCTGTTTTTCATTTATTGATTATGTTATTCTGGAATTTCATCCATCATTAAATCCTGATTGAAATACACAGTCATGAACGTCGTCTCGACTGCTTGAATTTCATTTAATCTGTTTGGTTTGAACAGACATTTCAAGGCAGCTGCACATCAGAAAAGAACAGGAAGTAAGAATGGCTGACTGTGCACGGTGCCTGTCACCGGACCAGCATGTCTGGGTATGTCAGTTAGTCTGATCTTCGAGTAGGATAAAAGATTGGCAGGACTTCAAGGGTCGAAGGGTTTGCAATGTGCTGAACTGTTCTGTGTTTTACGTTTCACCCAGCCTGTGGATTTTTATCAATTGTTGAATGTGTGAGGGAGTGATATGTGTAAGATCAGGAAGCTGGGGAGGGGCGTTAGGCCAAAACTTCCAGTTATGTTGTTCATTGTTCCATTCACCTGAATGCCAGTATGTATGGTGTCCTACATCAGGCAGGCTCCGCCAAGTTCAGTTATTAACGTGATTCTTGACTTGTCAATTGCTGCTGTTTTCTTCAGATACAATCTGTTGGGTGACCCATGTATTAATCAGATGTTTGCTAAGTTGAGTGAGTTAGGCAAAAATAATACATCAACTATGATTATTCAATTGAACTATAATCTCTGAAAAGAATTAGGTTGATTCTATATTTATGGATCAAAATATAAACTTCTATCAAGATTTTTTCACACAGAAATAAAGAATGTACATTTTATTTTGTGTCGAACAAACTCTTTTGGCGATCAGAATTACATACACAATGTCAGGATTCAAAACAATGCATTGTCACTCCAACATTTTGAAAGCGGTTGGCTTCTGAATGATTACATGTGCAGGGTGAGCAAACGATTGAATAATCAAATAGAATTAGTGTTCTTATACATTTATACATAATCAATCAGTTTAATTTCTCACTGAAATGTACAAGCTTCAGCTATTTGCCAGCGAATTAGAAATGGCTATAATTCAACATGCACTGTGAATATTCAACTAAATAAATGATTTGTGTTATCAAACTTTAGTGAAACAATAATTTGAAAACCTTTAATTTTTAGAAAAAATGTTATTTAATTTGAAATGCAGACAGTGAAGAAAAACGATAAACATATTATCGTGTGAGTGAAAAATCAGACCTTTTCAAAGAGACTTGTGCCAAAGCAATGACAGATTTGTTTTCGTAATTGGGTTTCAACATTTAAAATAGTAATGTTCTGAGCAATAATTAGACTATATAATGAAAATGGTCTTGCAATACTTGCATTTTAAATGCTTATGCTGCAGTAAATAATCAGATATGTGCGAGCATTTACAATGGGAAATAATCGTATACTGACTTTAATTCACATCAGACACATGATAGAGTGTGTGTATCAGCTCCAGGAATGTCTCCAAAGCTCCTCCCATTTGCTAGCCTTATCTCTGCAGCCTGTTAAATTCATATTTCCAAATACATATTCAGATCTCTTTTTGATCTTCATCCACAACTCTCCCAGGCAGTCCATTTCAAATCCTAACAACTCTCTCAAAAAAGAAGTTTTTCCTTATCACAAACCTGGTTCTTTTGTTAACAATCTTGGAATTAGAACTCCTTGATGCTGTGATGCCAACTAACGGAAACAGAGTATTCCTGTTTTACTCTACAACTTTATTTCATACTTTTGAGCACCGCCAAAAGTTCACATATTTGTCTGTTCTCCTCCAGGAATAATAAGCCTTAGAAGAACTGTAACAAGCACTACATTGGAAAAACAGGCAGAAAACTAGCCACCTGGATACATGAACAACAGCTATCCAGAAAAAAAAGACATGACCCACTATCACTAGTATCTTTACATACAGATGAGGAAGTACACCATTTGGACTGGGTCCATCTAGGACAAATCAGAGACACGAACGTGAATTCCTAGAAGCAGAGCATTCCAACCAGAACTCTATCAACAAACACATCGATTTTGATTCCATCGAACACTCTCTGAGAAAAAAGAACTGGACATAAAGTCGCCAATTCTGGCAATTATATCACTGACTCAGGAAACCTAGACACATAAATAGCAAGTGGGACATCATACCAGCAATTTAACAGAGGCTCACTGATAATGTTCCCTAGTACAGTGATGAACCATCTGAAAATGAACTCTCCAGCTCAGCGAGCAAACTGACATCCAGAAGAAACGCAATTTCTCTCATCCTCCCTTTAACTAAATCCTTCATTCCAGGTATCATTCCCATTATTTTAAGGTTATTTGTATTCTTCTGCAAAGTAGTTTGGTGTCTGTCTGTCTTCTGAATGTGTGTGTGTTTTGTTTGGGGGGCGTGGGTGCGAGAGAGAGAGAGAGGGCGAGAGAGACAGACGGAGAGAGAGGCAGAGACAGAGAGAGAAAACAATCCTCTATAATCTCTGGATTACTCCCCATGCCATGTGGAAAAGAGGGATGGATGAGGAAGGCAGTATAGCTGAACACGTTGTTAACAAGCTCGTTCAAGGGTGGGGATTTCAGATTGTTGGATCATTGCGATCTCTTCCAAGACAGGCAGGGACCTGTACAAAAAAAACAGGTTGTATATTAACTGGACGAGCACCAACATCCTTGTGGAGAGGTTTGCTAGTGTAAATCAGATGGATTTGAATAAACCAGGAGAGTGAGAACCAAAGCAGCAGATCAGGAACTGAGTAGAAGGTCGAGGTGAATAGAACATCAGGCACGGCCAGTCTAATGACCATGCCGAGAGAAGGAATTAAAACAGTGCGTTGGGTATTTGAATAAATTATAGAGATTAGGCACAAGTTTTACAGGGATTAATAAATAAGGATGGAGAGTGTGGGGGATGTGAGGGAGTGAGGTGCGTAAGACAGAGAGACAGTGCACAAAAAAAATGATAAAGTGGAAAGAGGGTGGGGTGGGGAATTCTGTGAGAAACAACTGGCAGAAAAAATAACACAGGAAAACTTGAGGTTTGTCAAAGTGAATACCTGGGAAATAATTTATTCTGCTTCAGCGAAATAACATCCTTATTGTTAGAGGTGTTTATTATAATGGAGGAAAAGCTGTGTTCAAATTATGCTGTAACTATAATAATGGTGGCAAACAGCTAGAATAGTGTCAGTGCTGTTGTTGGCCAATGCTTGCACAGAGCATGTGAATTACCCTGGATGTTCCCAGAGATGGCTGGGCTGACTTTAGTTGAGTAAGTGCTGAAGCTGCTTGAGATGCTGCTGCTTTGTAATACAGAAACTTACTGAGTACGATCAAAGGAACAAAGCAGCAAATGCCATTGCTTATTGTTTCAGAATATACCAGAGTGTTCATGGCTGGCACTGCAAAGAATCATGCAATGAAAAACAGGCTCATCACGTCTGTGCCAGCAAGTGCAAATCCAAAGGGTTTTTAAACGTTTGTGAGGTTACCTGCCTCAACCACCTTCCTAGACAACGCATTCTAGAATGAGGCTACCCTCTCAGTTCGAAACACATTCCACAAATTCTCTCTCAAACCCCTCCTTTTCTCTTTAAAAGTGTGTCCCCTATTTTTTGATCCTTTGACTAAGGAAAACAGCTGTTGTCTGTTCATCCTCTCCATACTCCTTATGCTCTTGTACACCTGTACCAGATTCTCTCCTCAACCTTTCCTGCTGCAAAGAAAAAACGAGCAAACTTAGCCCTCCTCTTTCATACTCACTTTTGAGTACTTACTTGTCTTGTTACTTCTGACTTGCATCCTCCCAATTTATCGGTGTTAAATTTCATCAGGCCATTGATCTGGCTATCTGAGTAATTTGTTTATATCCTCCTGTAGCCTAACACTTCCCTCCTGACTGTGATCCACCCAGCCCATCTTTGTGTCATCCACAACATTGTTCATCATTTCACTGCTCTCCACCTCCACATTCTCACAATCGTCATTTCTGAATATCACAAACAAGCCGTGATTTCCTTCCTGTTCTCCAGATGTTAATCAGAGGATTATTTGACAATTCCAGTTTCTTGCTTTCCCTATTTTGGTGAATTATGACCGATGTAATTAACACATTTTATGAGGGAGCCACAAATAGCATCTTCGACACAGAGTTGAATTCACTTTTTACACTCCACCCCTCTGCATGTTTTATTTATAAACCTTGTAAATAAATTAGGATAAACTGGGTTTGGCATCTTGCGCTGGAACATTAGCATTGTTTGTGGCACTGTTGTTTGTAACATTCCCTGCAATAGCCAGAGCTGACGGAATGTTTCATCTGCAGGATGGACGTGGACTCATGCATCGTTTGTTTAATTCAACGGGTGTGATGGGGATAAATATTCAATTAAATTCTATATTATGGGCAAACTGCAGAAGGTCAAGCCATATTCTCATATCCGCATTGAATTGGAAGCAAATACATACTGGAAAATAATCAAATATATTGAAACACCACAGTAGGGGAGAGAAAAAAAAAACATGTCGTCTGCACTTGATGAAGATTTAGAAATATATAGTACATGTACAACCTGAACAAGGACCAAGCGATAGAAGAGAGAGAACAAGAAATCCTTTCTTAATTTTGAATGAATTCTAGATCCCGATTTTCTTGAATAGTGATGGTTTCTCATCCAAGCTCACCATCCAGTCTTTTCTGCATATAAACCAACATTTTCCGTATTACCATCAGTTCTGAGGAAGGGGCACTGGACCTGAAACGTTAACTCTGATTTCTCGGCACAGATGCTCCCAGACCTACTGAGCAGTTGCAGCAACTTCTGTTTTGTTTCAACATTTTCATCGCAAGTTCTCACAATACAATACGTCATCGATATTTAGAGCCCTGTCAAACAGCGGAACTTTGTAATTTCTCATTTAATGTCCATAACAAATTACTCAAGATTCAACTGAGATAACAACTTTGTTTTTATCATTCAGATCAGACACTTTGTCACAGTTCAGAAAGAAGAAAGAAATCAAAAGAGCTGGAGGGAAACTCAGTAGATCTGGCAACATCTGAGCAGAGATGCAAAAAAAATGACCTTTGATTATAATATGACTTTTCAGAACAGTGTCACATCATATGACATATGTTAATTCTGTTGCTCTCTCCATATACTTCCTCATCTTTTTCGTTTCTCCAGCAATTTCTGTTTATATTTCATGTTTCCATTATCTCTATATTTCATGTTTCTTGACAGGTCTACACGTTAAACTTGGTAATATTTGGACAATGTGGTCATTTCTCGTTCTATTACAGTTGGTATTCCTGTGACACCTGAATTACAACCGAAATCTGCTTCTTCTTTAAGATAGAAAGTAAAAACAATTCTGAAGATCCTATAAATCTCAGGAGATCTATTTTTAAAAAATATATTTTAGAGGCAGCTGAACTTCATGAAATAATAGGGATAGATTATTGATGATGGAACACTCTGTGTCCTTCATTGAACAAGCTTGTCTCCCCACTCTACAAATGTTTTCAATGCATAACATGGAATTATTACAAAAAAGGTGGTGAAAGCTTAGCCCATTGTCTCTTCCAGTTTGGAATGAGCGATATCTCTACTATTATTCTCCTGTATTGTCCCCATAGCCCTGCACATTTTGTTATTCGTATCTGTTTTTAATTGTAAGCATCCAGCAAGATATAAACAATATGATCAACCTCAAATAAAAACAGACGTTGGAGAGAAAGCTCAGCAGGACTGGCAGTATCTGTGAAGAGAAATCAATGTTAATGCTTCAGGTGCGGTTACCCTACACAATCTGTATTCCCAATGATTAAATGGTGTGTATATAAAATATAAAATATCCTTGTTGTGAACGATATTTAATTCTATCTGACGTTAAGAGTGTTGATGACATGTGGAATATCATTGTACTCCCCATGCAGTCTCCACAGCCACTGCCCCCATTCCGCCCTATCTCCCAGCCAAACGTGACTCATTAATTCAAATGTTTTAATGAATAAGTTGACTTTTGGTTTGGGACTAAGGAGAAAAAACGTAAAAATTACTGCTTTATAGCAAAAAAAACAGCATTAAAATGTTTGTCCATTTGTATCAATTAATTACTCAAGCATATTATGAATGAAAGGTCCAACGTTTCTTTACTAGAGCAGGGAGAGGAACATTCAGAGAAGTCCACACTTCCTGTCTATGTGCAGAGCAACTGCACCCAGTGACAGTGTGTTGGCTGGCGTTTCTTCCTGTGGAGGAGAGATCAGCACAGTAACAACTTCCTGATTGTGTTTCTTTTTTTGTGGAGCGGTGAAAATTCGGGGTAAACTGGTTACAGCATTGCAAACGTACAACAGAGCAGAGTCATCTCGCCTGCGAAAAGAAAACATCCATCATTCTCCCTCACAACTGACTTCACTAGAGCAATTAGTGATGGGAGATGTGACCAATAGCCAGCGATGTCAGCATCCAGTCCAGTCCAGTTATATTGTGAACTGAATGTTCTGTATTGAAAGCTAGAACTGTTTGCTCAGTGACTGTGATTGATGTCAGTCTTCATGCATTGTAACTGTGTCACTGGAGGGTTTCCCTCTCCTATTGGTGAGGGGCTTTACTTAGTGCGCTATCCCAGTGTAGGAGCAGATGCATCAACTCCAACAATAACAAAGATCAGCAGCTGCACAGACGTGGAGAGGGCAGATCTGAATCTGAGAATAATCGACTGGATAATTACACCAATGGAGAGGAGGCTTTCCTTGGGACTTTTCAACATTTTTCTCTGTTGGGAATTTCTACCATATCGGATATTAGCGGTACTGATCATTATTTTGGGCGGGGTGGAGGGTGTGTTAATAACCTTTTCTCGCTATTGTTGGTGTTTTCTACCTCTGTCCATTCATTAGTCACATAAATAATTTTGAACTTCATTGCAATTTCTGTTATCTATATTTGTCAAAGAAAGAAACTGTTGTCTTCAATTTAAATTGCAGACTTCATTCATCTGAAATGCAGACCACACCCTTACAAACATCTGAGAACAAAACTGTGGAGAACCTCAAGATCCCTTTTGGCCCTGAATTGATTTATGTCTCGTGTTCTCTCTGTCACGAACCCTGTCCACTACCAGCTCATAATATCCCCAGTCTCCATCTCTGCGTCAGTGCTGTGTCTGAACAAACCATTGTCTGCACGTTGGTAAAATTCAGACTTTATATTTCAAGCTCTCTTCTGGCCACTTTTCCAGTTACACGTATTTCAATCAAAAAATTGTTCTTGTCTCGGACGTTACTTCATGATTAGGACAATGTATCAGAGTAGGAATGTCGCTGGAGGTAATTCAGGAGCAAAGCTTATTAAACGAAAGTCATTGTTTCAAGCGATTTGTTTCAAGTCCTACCACAGCTGATGGCAGAACTTAAATAAAAATGATAAGAATTCGAATAAAGTGCATTTCACGAAAAACAACCTAAAAACCCAGATTTTGTTTGAAAATCTTGCTGTTTCACTGATGACTTTAAAGAAAATTAAGGTTACTACCCGGTCTGGGTTAAGTGTGACTTCTGACCCATATCAATGTGCTTGTTTTTATGTTGGCTTGTGGAACGGCCTCACAATCAGGACAATTAGTGATGATTAACAAATGCTGCCCTGGGCATAGATGCCGACTTCCCATGGAATAACAAATTTGAAGCTTAATCCAAATAAAAGAAGATGCTGGAGGTCTGAAATTGCATAAGAAATGCAAAGCAAAGAACAGAAAGTGCTGGGAGCTTTCCTGAACTGAAACCAGTTGGATAATAGTATGAATAATGATGGGGACAGGGAAGTCTGCTTTGAAGGGCAGGAGGAGTGAGCTAAATCGATAGAGAAAGAGAGAGATAGAAGAAGAAGAGCAAACAACAGGAATGACGATCAGCTGGGATGGAAATAAAATGTGAGATCCACCTCATTTATTTTTGACTTCTCCCATCTTCCTGAATATCTTGCCCATGCCGGTACATGCATACCCCGCTTTTCAAATATTCGCTTTTTGCCACTTCCCTTTCCGAAAACCTCCATTATGTCCTGCTTTCACTAACCAAAAGAAATCCGAAGAGGATTTTCTCTTCTACCAAGAAAGATGATTTATTTCCCACATAAATTAATGCTATTTCACTTTACGCCATATCAGCTTATGAAAGGTTTTGTAGGAACACTCTACTTTCAGATACTCAGGGAAACTATATATATCTAAGATCATATTTAAAGCGATTTGATCCCAACTGTCTGTCTTCCCTGAGTGTCGTCATCTTCTTACATTTATTAATGGGATATAGGTATCGATGGCTGGGCCAGCATTAATTCACTTATTTGATTGCCCTTGAGAAGACCTTGAGCCTCAATAGCACTTAGACAGAGTGAGACACACAAGATGACAGTTGCACAGGAGGTGCGCAAAGCAAGAGCGACTTTTGCAAGATTAATATTATTTGAAAAGTTCGAGATTTCAGTTCGCCAGTGTCATTAGGGTGGGGAAGAAGGTGTTCCTGAGCATTCTAGTCCATGTTTTCAAGCCTCTGTATCCCCTCCCTTTTGGAAGAGGTTGCAGGAGACCACTACTGGTTTTGGAGAGATGTTTGATGTTGCCAGCCTTTCGCTGACAATGAGAAGTATAAATGGATGGAAGGTTGTCCTCCATGATAGTATGGGCTGTGCACAAAACCGTCTGTAGTTTCTTATGGTCCTGGGAAGAGCAGTTACCGTCACACTATTATGCACAAGAATAGAATGCTTTCAGTTGCCAGTATGCAGAGCACTGGGAGAAGGCAGTTCCAAAATATTTAGATGTAACAATTGGTTGTTAAATGGAGATCCAAGTTCTGGTTGCTGTTTTGAAAACAATTGAAATTTAACCAATAAATTTAAATTATGTTGAAGAAACCAAAACACAAATGAGTTTATTTTATTGCCAACATCCAACCAAAGAGCCATCACATGCTTCAAAAGAATAGAGATGCCATCACCATCACAACGAGTGAGAAATAGACAGACAAATATAAGGAGAGAGAAAACACAGTGAGGGAAACAGAAGGACAGAGAGTTAAACTGAGAAAGGAAACAAAACAAGAAACAAACAGTTACATGGACAGGGAAAAGGGGAGATAGTAACTTCAGAGAAAGAAACAAAAGACAGAGCAAAGGAAAAGACAGGGAAACAGATAGTGTGAGAGAAATAGTGAGAGAGAAAGCACACAGGGAGCTGGGGATAGGGTCACAGTGAGCTGGGGATAGGGTCACAGTGAGCTGGGGATAGGGTCACAGTGAGCTGGGGATAGGGTCACAGGGAGCGGAGGATAGGCTCACAGTGAGCTGGGGATAGGGTCACAGTGAGCTGGGGATGGGGTCACAGTGAGCTGGGGATAGGGTCACAGGGAGCTGGGGATGGGGTCACAGTGAGCTGGGGATAGGGTCACAGGGAGCGGAGGATAGGGTCACAGTGAGCTGGGGATAGGGTCACAGTGAGCTGGGGATGGGGTCACAGTGAGCTGGGGATGGGGTCACAGTGAGCTGGGGATGGGGTCACAGTGAGCTGAGGATAGGGTCACAGTGAGCTGGGGATGGGGTCACAGTGAGCTGGGGATGGGGTCACAGTGAGCTGGGGATAGGGTCACAGTGAGCTGGGGATAGGGTCACAGTGAGCTGGGGATAGGGTCACAGGGAGCGGAGGATAGGGTCACAGTGAGCTGGGGATAGGGTCACAGTGAGCTGGGGATGGGGTCACAGTGAGCTGGGGATAGGGTCACAGTGAGCTGGGGATAGGGTCACAGGGAGCTGGGGATGGGGTCACAGTGAGCTGGGGATGGGGTCACAGTGAGCTGGGGATGGGGTCACAGTGAGCTGGGGATGGGGTCACAGTGAGCTGGGGATAGGGTCACAGTGAGCTGGGGATGGGGTCACAGTGAGCTGGGGATGGGGTCACAGTGAGCTGGGGATGGGGTCACAGTGAGCTGGGGATGGGGTCACAGTGAGCTGGGGATGGGGTCACAGTGAGCTGGGGATAGGGTCACAGTGAGCTGGGGATGGGGTCACAGTGAGCTGGGGATGGGGTCACAGTGAGCTGGGGATAGGGTCACAGTGAGCTGGGGATGGGGTCACAGTGAGCTGGGGATGGGGTCACAGTGAGCTGGGGATGGGGTCACAGTGAGCTGGGGATGGGGTCACAGTGAGCTGGGGATGGGGTCACAGTGAGCTGGGGATGGGGTCACAGTGAGCTGGGGGTGGGGTCACAGTGAGCTGGGGATGGGGTCACAGTGAGCTGGGGATAGGGTCACAGTGAGCTGGGGATGGGGTCACAGTGAGCTGGGGATGGGGTCACAGTGAGCTGGGGATAGGGTCACAGTGAGCTGGGGATAGGGTCACAGTGAGCTGGGGATAGGGTCACAGTGAGCTGGGGATGGGGTCACAGTGAGCTGGGGATGGGGTCACAGTGAGCTGGGGATGGGGTCACAGTGAGCTGGGGATGGGGTCACAGTGAGCTGGGGATGGGGTCACAGTGAGCTGGGGATGGGGTCACAGTGAGCTGGGGATGGGGTCACAGTGAGCTGGGGATGGGGTCACAGTGAGCTGGGGATGGAAATGGGAGGTGCTGGGGGTGAGGACCAGAGACAGCTCGGAGTGAGCCGGGGGGAGGAAGATGAGCCTTTACTATGACCTGTAATAAGGTGTACAGGCAGATTATAGTAAGCAAGGATGTGCATAACGATGGCTATAAAATATGTCTGAGAGGCATATCGGTTACGCTGCACAGCGCATGCGCTAGGCGAGATCAACATGAACAAGATCAGGATTATCTGAGATGAGAGAATACATTCATCAGTCTAATAACAGTCAGGAAGAAGCTTTTAATGAACCAGCTGCTCAGTGTTTTCAAGCTTCCATATCTTTTAGCCTGATGGAAGAGGTTGTGGGAGACTATTACTGGGATGTGATTGGTCTTTGATAATTATAGAACAAAACATTCCAGCACAGAAACAGGCCATTCGATGGTCCTTGCCCGCACCGCTCCAAATCGTCTTCCTGAACCTGTCGCCTATTTTCTAAGGATCTGTATCCATTTGCTCTCTTCCCATTCATGTATCTTTCCAGAAACATCTCAAATTGAACCACCAGTCATAGTTCACCATTTTGCGAAACTCCCTTCCCCTACTATTCTCTGCCTCCTGTTGCCCAGCCAGTTCTTTCTCCACGTAGCTAGCGCACCATGTGACCACACTTTCTCCATAACCCGACTTTGGGGAAACATACCAAACGCCTTCCTGAAGTCCATGTACTTGACATCAACAGTCCCTCCCTCATCAGAGCTGTAAATGTGTTGCTGGAAAAGCGCAGCAGGTCAGGCAGCATTCAAGGAGCAGGGGAATCGATGTTTCGGGCATAAGCCCTTCATCAGGAAGGGCTTCTTCAGGGTTAATGCCCGAAACGTTGATTCTCCTGCACCTTGGATGCTGCCTGACCTGCTGCGCTTTTCCAGCAACACATTTTCAGCTCTGATCTCCAGCATCTGCAGTCCTCACTTTCTCTCCCTCATCAATCAATTTTGTCAATTCCTCAAAGAGTTCTATTGAGTTGGTAAGACATGACCTTCCCTGCACAAAAACATGTTGCCTATCACTGACAAGACTATTTTCATCCAAATGAGAGTAGATCATATCCCTCAGTACCTTCTCTAGCAGGTTCCCTACCGCTGACATCAGTCTCACCGGTCTATAATTGACTGGATTATCCCTATTACCTTTCTTAAACAAGGGGATTAACAATTATCCAGTCTTCTGGGACATCAGCCATGTTCAAGGATATCTGTTAATGCCTCAGATATTTCCTGTCTCCCTTCCCTCAGTAATCTGGGGTAGATGTTGGCAGCCTTTCTGCGACAACGAGCCATGTAAATGGAATCAATGGTTGGGATGTTAGAGTCCGTGTAGGTCAGAGCTGTGCACCCAACCTTCTGTAGTTTCTAACAATCCTGAGTAGAGCAGTTGCTGTACCAGGCTGTTATCCACCGGGACAATACGCTCTCAATGGTGCATCTGTAGAAGTAGTGCATGCTGATTTTCCTGTATCACCTCAGGAAGGAGAGGCATTGTTGAACCTTCCCGACCGTCAGACCTATGTGAGAAGTTCAGGACAGGTTGTCAGTTATCATCACTCCGAGGGACTTGATGCTCGGCACTCCCTCAAACGGTTTATGTAGATGAGGTGTGTTCCCTTCCTTTCTTCATAAAGTCAGTGATCAGTCCTTTATGTTTATCGGATTAGAGAGAGAGGTCATTATCAACAGATCATGCCACCAAGTTCTCTATCACCTTTCTCGATTCTGACGCGTTGTTGTTTAATATCCATACTGCTATAGTGATGTCATCAGCAAACTTGCAGCTGGCGTTGTTTTGAATTTGGAAAATCAGCCGTGGCTGTACAGGGAGTACTTAGGGAGCTAAGACACAGCCATGGGTGTACAGGGAGGACTTTAGGGTGCTGAGGACACAGTCGTGGGTGTACATGGAGTAGAGTTGGGGGCTGAGGACACAGCCGTGATTGTACAGGGAGGACATTAGGGGGCTGAGGAAACAGCCATTGGTGTACAGGGAGAACAGTAGGGGTCTGCAGAAACAACCGTGGGAGTACAGGGAGTACAGTGGTTTTCTGAGGGCACAGCCGTGGGTGTATCTTGAACACACTAAGGGGCTGAGATCACAGCCGTGGGTGTAGCTGGAGTACCGTAGGGGGCTGACGGTACAGCCGTGGGTGTACAAGGAGTATTGTCGGGTGTTGAGAACACATACTTTAGCAGCTTTAGTGTTGATTGTTATTGTGGGGGAGGTGATTTTACCTATCTTCATGATTGTTGGTCCAAATCCTGAGGAGCCAGTTGCAGAGGATCGAACCAAGACCAAGGTCGTGGAATTTTGGGATTAGTCTGTAAGGGATCATGATTTTGATGGTGGAGCTTTAGTCAATGAGCAGGAGTCTGGTGTATGTGTTCCTTGTTGTCCAGATGTTCTAGGGATGCTTGCAGGCTCGGGTATGGCATCTGTTGTGAACCCGTTACATCAGTCGGCACATTACAGGGCAGCAGGTCAGTCTGGGAGACTGGAGTTGGTGCAGACCATAACCAGCCTCTCAAAGCACTTCATCGTCTATAAGGGCACGTTCCATGTGCTTTCTTACTTTACGAGGATGATGATGGCTTTCTTGAATCATGTTGGGACTTCGGCTTCTTGAGGGAGAGGCTGAAGTTGTATGTGAATACCTCTGCTAGTTGGTACAAACAGGATCTGAATGCTCAGCCGGGAACACTCTCCAGGCCCATCAGTTTCTTTGAGTTGGCTCACTGAAAGACTGACCTTGCCTGCAGCGCTGACAACAGACACAAGTACATCTGGGGCTTTCGCGGCAGGTGTCAGCCCTCAGTGACAGTCATAGAGTCATTTATGATCGACATCCCCTCCCCACACCTCTCTCTGTCATCTTCAACACACAACGACATTAGTTAGTGTGAGCACCACACAGTCAGCATTGAGACAGATTGCCATTAATAGACTGGGATCGTGTGCCATCAAGTTCTGCATCACCATCATGGGGTAAATTCATTATAAAATGATCGGCAGGGTGCCAGTGCCAGTGGTGCAAGAAGTGAAGACTTTGCAGGTGTAATTCCAGTCAAGCCACTGCTTAAACCTGAATGGAGTCAAGCATCTTGAGCATTGTGCCTTTTCAATGGTGGACAGTCCTCAGGTAGTCAGAAAGTGCCATTTATGTGAACCATCTGACATGACGGAAGTTTTGCGAGGTTTGCAGATGATACAATGATGATTGGATGGGCAGGTGATATTGAGGAAGTGTGGAGGCTGCAGAACGACTTGGACAGTTTAGGACACTGGGAAAACACATGGCTCATAGAACACCATATGGGAACATGTGAGATTATGCACTTCAGTGGGCGGAATACAGGCAGACACTATGTTCTAAAAGGCTTCATGAAATCTGAAGCACAAAAGGAGTTGAGTCCTCGCCCTCTCTTACGGCTAATGTGCAGGTTCAATTGGCAGTTAGGAAAGCAAATGCAATGTTAACATTCATTTCAAGAGAGTGAGAGTGATGAGAATGTAATGGACTATGGTCATACGGCATTTGGATTATTGTGAGCTGTTCTGGGGAAGGATCTACGGGTGTTGGACATGATTTATCCAGGGAATTATGCCTTGTCATATGATCGGCAGTTCAGGACTCTGTGTCTGTACTCAATGGAATTTAGAAGAATGGGGTGGGGGCGCATCTGATTGAAGCTAACCGACTACTGCAAAGATTGATACAGTTAGAGTATAGAAGACATTTCCATTCGTCTTGGAGACTACGACAAAATCGCACAGTTTCAGAGTGAAGAGATAGGCTGAATAGCCTAAATCTATTGCTATATCTCATGCCCTTCTGGTCATACAGTCGATTATTCAGTGCAGAGTTGAAAGTCTCAGACCTGCTCTTGTAACCCTTGTATATGTACGTTGATTTGACTTCACCTTCTGGTCAATGGTAACCCCTTGTAATATGGATGGTGGGAGAATTCAGTGCCAGTCAGTAGCGCAATAATATGTTGAATATAAGCTGCTATCTGTGAGTCTGTATGATGATTGTCATTTTCAGTTTGGTATTTTTGAAGGATCGATCCTGTTACGCTAATGTTGTTCAATTTAACAAAACAGGTGCAATTTATCACAGCGCTCAGCAACAATACGCCATGGAACACTGAACACCTTTCTAATAACAGAATGGTCTAAAATGTTCATCATCAGAAACACTGCTTTCCTATTCATGTTCAACTCAGACTACTTGTCCCATCAAGGCGCTCAACTTGGAACTTTTTACATTTTTTTTCGGATCTGAGAATCGCTGGATGGGCCCACCATTTCTTGTCCGTCCCTAGTTGTCCCCTTGAGAAGGTGGTGCTGAGCTGCTTTCTTGTACCGCTGCAGTCCACCTGCTGTGCATTGACCCACAATGCTATGAGGGAGGGAGTTACAGGGTTTTGACCCAACAACTTTGAAAGAATTGTGATAGACTTCCAACTCAGGATGTTGACTGGTTTGGAGGGGAGTTTGTATGTGGTGGTGTTCGCAAAAGCTTGCTGCTCTTGTCATTCTAGCTGGAAGGGCTTGTAGGATTGGAAGGTACTGTCTGAGGATCTTTGAAGAATTTCTGCAGTGCATCTTGTAGATAGTACACACTGCTGCGACTAAGCGTTGGTCGTGGAGGCAGTGAAAGCTTGTGGATGTGATGCCAATCAAATGGGCTGCTTTGTCCTGGGTGTTGTCAAGCTTCTTTCGTGTCGTTGTGGCTGCACTCATTCAGGCAAGTGGGAGAATTCCATCTCACTCCTGACTTGTGCCTTGTAGATGGTGAAAATGCTTTGGGAAGACAGGAGGTGAGTTACTCACGCAGTATTCCTAGCCTTTAATCGGCTCTTATATTTATGTGGCGATTCCAGTTGAAGTTCTGGTCAATGATAACCCCGAGTGTATTGATAGAGGGTGTGGAGTGGGGAATGTAGTGACAAATATGCTGTTGAATACCAGGTGTTTATATTGTTTCTTACTGGTGACAGTCATTGTCTGACATTTTTGTGACGCGAATGTTACTTGCCACTTCTCAGCTCATGTCTGGAGATTGTCCAGATCTTGTTGCATTTCGGCATGGACTGCTTCAATATCTGAGCATTTGTGAATGGTGCTGAACATTGTGCAGTCATCATCGAATATCCCCATTCTGACCTTATGATGGTGAGAAGGTCATTGATGAAGCCACTGAAGAGGTTTGGACCTAGGGTTTATCCGGAGGGCCACTGAAGATTTTACGTAGTATGGTGATGAAACGTCTGTCAATGAACATTACAGTTCATGGAGCACACCTGCATCAACATTATCCTGAGGGACTACTGCAGAGATGTTCTGGAACTGAGATGACTGACCTCCAATAACAATGACCGTTTTCCTGTCTGTCAGTTATGACTTCAATAACAAGTGTTCGCCCACGATACCCTTTTTGCTGGGGTTCCTTGATGCCACATTTGAAAGAATGCAGCCTTGATGTCAAGGGCTGGAATTCAGTTCCTTTTTCTATGTTTGAACCAAGGCAATGATGATGTCAGGAGCTGAGTGTTTATGGCAAAACCCAAAAGGGGCGTCACTGAGCAGGCTATTGCTGAGCAGGTGCTGCTTGATAACACGATTGATGACAACTTCCATCACTTTACTGATGATGGAGAGTACATTGATGAGGCGGTATTGGGACGGGTTGTTTTTGTCCTGCGTTTTATGTACAAAACATTCTTGAGCAGTTTTTTTTCCCATTGTCGGTTTGTAACTGTACTGGAACAGCTTGTCTCGGGAAGCGGGAAGTTCTGGAGCACAAGTCTTCAGGACTATTGCCGGCAGGTTATCAGGGATTATAGCCTTTGCATGACCCAGTACCTTCAATCGTTTCTTGATATCAGTCAATCGAATTTGCTGAAGACTGCTATCTGTAATGATGGGGACCACGGGAGAAGGCCAAAATGGACAATTCACTCGAAACTTCTGACTGAAGATTTCTGAGAAAGCTTTAGCCTTACCTTTTGCACTGATATACTGGGCTCTTCCATCATTGAGGATGGGAATATTTGCGGAGACTCCAGTGAGTTGTTTAATTATCCAATCCCATCCATGATCGGACTAGGAGGACTGCATTGTTTAAATCTGATGCATTCATTGTGGGATTGCTCAGTTCTGTCTGTCTCTTGCTGCTTATG
Organism: Chiloscyllium punctatum; assembly: GCF_047496795.1. NCBI lineage: Eukaryota > Metazoa > Chordata > Chondrichthyes > Orectolobiformes > Hemiscylliidae > Chiloscyllium > Chiloscyllium punctatum. The sequence goes on from NC_092762.1 coordinate 25,258,543, forward strand.
TTATTTGGCACGCAAGTATTTCATGCCGCTACCTTACCTCGAACACCACGGGCCCTTATCACAGTCAGTCATCTCCTGTGTGACACCTTGTCAAAGGCCTTCTTGAAATCCAGGTGGATAACATCCATTGGCTGTGCTTGGTCAAGCCTGTTCATTTCCTCTTCAAATAATTCCAACAGATTTGTCAGCCATGACCTTCCCTTGATGAAGAGATTTTGTCCCATTTTACCAAACATTTCCAAATATTCAGAAATCTCATCCTTCACAATGGATTCCAGGATCATACCCAAGACCAAAGTTAAGCTATTAATTGTGGATATTTTTTCCTCACTCCCTTGTTACATTGGGGTGTCACGATAGAGGGTGTCCAGTGCTCTGGGATCGTTCCTTACTCTAGTGATTCCTGAAAGATCACCACTGTCCCCCCACACCTTCTGCAGCTGTCTTCCTGATATCTCTGGGATGTAGACCATCCGGTCCAGGATAATCAACCACTTGCTGGTCATTCAGTTTTTTCAAGCACGCTCTCCATGGTGGTGGCCAGCATACTCAGCTCCGGCCCCTCACTGTCTTGAATGTTAAGGTATTACTCGTATCTTCCACCGTGACCAAATTTTTCAGTTCCTCGGCCTATTCTTGTTCACCACTACTACTTCTCTAGTATCATTTTCCAGCAGTTCAATGTCCACTTTTGCATCTATTTTGTACTTTATATATTCAAATAAGCTCTTACAGACTTCCTTTATGCTAGTGGTAAGCTTACCCCCATATTTAATAATCTCCCTCCTTATTTTATTTTGTTTGCTCTCCGTTTTGTCTTTGTAAGCTTCCTAATCGTCTAGTTTCCCAAACAGCCACTCGCTACAGTATATGCGTTCTCATTTGCTTCTATGCTGTCCCTGACTTCCCTAGTCAGCTATGTTTGCCTTATCCTCTATCTATCATGCCTCTTTCTCCTCAAGATAAATCCCTGGTACATCCTGAATTACTCCAAAAATCTCCTGTCATTGCTTGTCCACGTTCTTTCCTTCTGGGCCTGTATCCTAGTTAATTCTACCAGCTCCTCTCTCATACCTCTGTAATTGCCTTTATTCAGCTGTAATACCATTACCTCTGATTCTAACTTCTCCACCTGAAATTGCAGAGTAAGTTCAATCATATTTTGATCACTGCCTCCTATGATTTCTTTTATCCAAAGCTCTCCTCATCTAGTCTGCTTGTTCAAGCTGCTACAAAAAGCCATCTCATAGACATTCCATAAATTCATTTTCCTACAAACCACTATCAAACTGAATTCCCAGTCGACCTGCATAATGAAATCCCACATGATCACAGTAACGTTGCCTTTCCTACAGGTCTTTCTATCTCCTGTGTATCTTGCACCCCAGCTCCTGACTACTGTTTGGCGGCATGTATATAACTGCAACAGCATTTTTTCAGCTTTTTGATTCCCCAGTTCTACCGACACAGATTCTACACCATCTGAGATTATTTCATTTCTTTTGATTGATTCAATTCCATTTCTTACGAATGAGACAAATCTGTCTCTCTCCCACATTCCTATCATTTCGACAGGATGAATACCCTTGAATATTCAGCTCCCACTCCTGATCCTCTTTCAGTGATGTCACTGTGAGGCCCTCTACGTCATATATGCGAATTTGTGTATGTGTCTCAAGCTTATTTACATTATTTCTTCCTTGCATTCCGATATAACAGTTCAGTTATTTACCGTCCTCTTTTCATTGTCATTTGCTTGTCCAGCCATTGGTACCTACACGAACCCTAGCCACTGACTCATTCCACTCCCACTCCAAGTTCGTCTGCATCCCAGATGACATATCCCAAAAGCAAGCACCAGGTAGGCAGCACAACCTTCAGGACTCTCAATCTTGTTCACAAGAATATTCAAAGTTTGTGAGAAGATTTGTAGCTCGTGTGTTCATTGTTGTGGTTGTGTTCGCTGAGCTGGGAATTTGTGTTGCAGACGGTTCGTCCCCTGTCTAGGTGACATCCTCATCCTCCTGTGAAGCGCTTCTGTGATCTTTCCTCCGGCATTTATAGTGGTTTGTATCTGCCGCTTCCGGTTGTCAGTTCCAGCTGTCCATTGCAATGGCCGGTATATTGGGTCCAGGTCGATGTGCTTATTGATTGAATCTGTGGATGAGTTTTTTCATGCACAGGCTGGTGTGTGTATGGAAACAACTGTGGGAGGAAGTGGTGGACACTGGTCCCATTACAATATTTAAAAGGCATCTGGATGGGTATGTAAATCGGAGGGGTACTAAAGATATAGGCCAAGTGCTGGCAAATGGGACTAGGTTAGGTTGGGTAACCTGGTCGGCATGGACGAGTTGGACTGAAGGATCTGTTTCCATGCTGTACATATCTCTGACTGTATAATGTTCTGACTGAATGACATAAAGTAGGGTCAGATGGCACAAAATCAGTGTGGGTCGAATAGTGTATCCCGAAAGGTTGAATAAAGAAACATAGATGGCGTTATGTTCAGGATTCCAAAACGTAGTCAGGAGCTGAGGCACAATATACACCAGTAGATAGGAAAGATGCATAGAAAAGGCAAAGTACAGTAGTCATGGGAGATTTCAATACACGGGGGGACTGAGAAAATCAGGTTGGTAGTGGTTTGCGAGAAAAATAATTTGTGGAGTATATCCGATAGGGCTTTTTGGAGCAGCTTGTAGTGGAGCCCACTCAGGAATAGGCAATACTGGGTTTAGTGTTGTTCAATGAGGCAGACTATTTAAGAGAACTTAAAGTGAAGGAACACGAAGGAAGCAGTAATCATAGTATGATTGAATTTATTCTGCAATTTGAGAGGGAGAAGATAGCATCAGAGGTAATGGTATAGTTGGTGTTCCTAGTAAGTCATTCTCTTTGTCGAGAAAACCGGGCTGAACTGTGTTTCTGCTCATGTTAGGTAAATTTTGGAAAAGGGAAAATCAGTGTCTTCACTTCAAATCAAAAATTACTTCCTGATAAATTCTACAAAGCAAATTGCTATTTATAAATTGCTCACTGATATGCGAGAAGGAATCAGACTGTTCTCAAACTCCATAATCCTTCCAGCCCTGCGCAGATCTACATTTCCATATCCTCCCCACACACCAATCCTGCCCAGTACCACCACTATGATATCCCGGTCTAATCGTCAGCCTCAGTACAACTTCTGAATAAACTTCTTTATTTGTGCCACTACGAAATTTGGATTCATGTGTTTCAAGTCCCTTCTAACCACATGTCCATGCGAAACGAATTGTACTTGAGATGTTTAACTTGTTCTCTCCACAGAATCTGTCAGAAAGGAAGATAGTGCGTGGTGCTGAAGTCATTGACTGTTCATGTAGAGGCACAGAATAATGATCTGTTGATGTCTCATGAAGCAAATTGATGGAATTTAAAAGAAACCATCATTATTTGTAATAAACAGAAGCCCATCTGCTTGTGTCATGTCCTTTCGAGAGGGCAATGAGTTATCCTTCCTTGGCCAGGTCTCCGTGTAACTTCAAACCCACAGCAATGTGGTTTACTGTTTACTGTCCAATGGAACAGCTGAACCAGCCACTCAGTTCAAGATAGGGATAACATACTGGTCTGACCAGGGCTTCATATACCTCGTGAAAAAGAAGAAAATGAAAGATAACTCCCTCCTCCTTCCTGTTTCCCATATTGCTCCTGCTCATTTCCATCAGGTAGGCGACTATTCCTTATTTTAGGTGTAATCCATCTCATTGAGTCTGTCCCCGAGAGTGATGTCCATCTCGATCGGCTCCTCTGGTGCTGGTTTTATTGACACTGACATACAGATGGAAGGAAGATGCAAATTTCGCATCAGTGGCAATATGTAGAGAATGATGCTTTTTACACCATGAGAAAGAAATGGACACGGTGAAGTGATGGAAAGTAATTAATGTGATCATCCCTGAGAGATTTGTTGAGGCAGTATTTGGGGCATTGTCCACAGATGTTCTCTCCTTTATAAGGAATGATCTCCTTACCACAGAGAGAGTTCAAAGGAGTTCCACCAAACTAATCCCTGGGATGATGGTACCATGAGGAGTGAGTGAAGATTAATCTGTCGCACTGTGAGAGAATAAGATGGGATTGCATTGGAAGTTCAGGGGGATGGGCAATCACACATGATGTTCTAAACAGACATTAATACGGTGATAGATCACACCGCGTCTTTTTTTTACTAACTTTATTAAATTCTAGATACTTTTCGTACCTCTGAAAACATTCCCCCCAACCACCCCCACTCCCCATATCAATGAGAAAGCAGAAAATCCAGACTTTGAATAAAAACTCCACATATTAATGCAGTGCATTTGTTTAGTGATCCTGCACTGAATGTCATGTTATTCATAAACCCAACATCAGCCACAATACCTTCAATCTAAAACAGTTAACTATTCCCACCAGATTCTGATCCCCACGGAGAACATGGGTCTGCCTTTTCAGAGATGGAAGATGTCTCCTTCAGACTTGACAGAAAACATCTCGCTTGCTTCCTCACTGCCAGCAAACCACGTTAAAGTAGCAATTGTTCCACAGACAATGGAGCCACGATCAACATCAGGATCTACTCCTGTGAATTGTTATGTTGGAGCATCAGTGACATCCTCCTGTTCCTGTCTAAGCCTTTGCGAGGCTGAATGGCCTCTTCCTGGTCCCGTGGAACAGTTTCGAGAGACTGTTTTGGCTCCACCTGTTCCTGTTTAACAGTTCGATGTGCTGAGCAGACCCCTCCCCTTCTTATGAAACAGGCAGGAGTATTGAATGTATTGCCACTCTTCCTGTTCAGTAGATTTGATGGGCTGAATGCTAGCTCAGATTCATGTGTAACCAGCTTGAGATGCTGAATGAGCTCCTCTTTTAAATATGGAAATGTCTGGCCCTACTATTACGTAAATATTAACAATACTTTAACAGCACAAACTGGAATTCTGCCCGGGGCTTGCTGCACATGGACACAGACTGCTTCAGGAGATGAGGGGGGAAAATATTCTGAACATTGTGTGATCTTCAGTGATCATCCCCATTTCGGATGTAATGATGGGGCAGGACATTTATGACGCAGCTGAAGATGATTGTGTCGAAGAAGCTACCCTGAGGAACTCGTGTAGGGATGTCCCGGGACTGAAAGGATTGATGTCCACAACCATGAGCATCTTCCTCTGTGCGATGGCTGACCCCCAGTGGAGAGATTGTGGCTGATTCGTATTAAATTTAATTTAGTCAACGTTTCTTGATCCCATCCTGAGTCAACTCCTGCTTTGATATCAGGGTGTATCACTCTGACATGAGCTGCTACGTTCACCCTTTTGAACATACAAATAGGTCGTTTTGTATGTTTGGGGTGTGTGACCTTCTCACAGAGGATAGAAAATATCAGAAATTATCTGGTAAAGAGAGTTCGGGGAGCTATATCATTGAAAGTATTTACAGATGTGGAAGGTGGGTTTATGAACTGGAATTGAGGGATGTGAAAAATTGGGAAATAAAGCAGAGTAGACAACAACAGTGGATCATCCATAATCTTATACAATGGCACGGCAGGCCTGACCATCCGAATTACCATCCGATCTTGTTCCTTATGCTCTCATATTCTGTAATTAGGAAGTCAATGGTTGTAATTTTCCTGAACATTCCGTTATTGGATGTTACAGTTACAGAGAGCAAAGCATTTTATGAGTCATCTCAGGGTGAGGTATGGGGACTGTATTCACAGTGAATCTGGATCTGCACTATGACCAACAAATGAGGCACAAGTTGCAGAGAGGAGACACTCTATTAATAGACCAGAGGCGTCTTTTGAGCCCAGCCTGGGTTTTGAATTAACATTTTTCAACCCACGCCAAACTTTGTGTGACAATTGTGAGGGACAGAAGGAGATCCTGTATTACTGTGGACCAGGTATTTCGAGCAATTGGCCTCTGTCTACTCTTGTGCAGGAGCTGTGAGGGGCTAAATGGAATATAGTAACATCGGACTGAGGAGCAGGAGTGGGCCATTAGGCACTTTGTCTTTGCTCTGCCATGCACTAAGATCGTAGCTGATCTGATTGTGGTCTCAGCAGTACTTCTTCTGCACGTGCACCATTTTCCTACATTCACTTGTCTATCAAATATTTAACAGACACAACTTTGAATAAATGTAAACATCCAGGCACCACAAACTTCTGGGGAAGGGAACTCTCACTTGAACAGCCCTTTTAGAATTTGTCATTCGTGGTCCAATCAATATTGCAGGGTCAGTGTTTCATTTTGCAGTCACACTGCTCAACCTTTTACAACAAATTTCAAAGTTTAGTGATATGGCTAATGATATAAATGTCAGCCTGGCCCATCTTCTAGAATAATGTGAAACACACACACAGAGATCTTAAGACAAACAGAAAAATGAAAGTTTTCCAGAGTTTCATAATAGTAGAACTCATAATAAATGGATAGATGATAGACTGTCCCAAATGTTATTCGGTCCTCTGAAGTCATTAGTTTAGACTCTTACAGTGTGAAAACAGGCCCTTCAGCCCAACAAGTCCACACCGACCCTCACAAGATTAACCAACCCAGTCCCGTTTCCCTCTGGCTAATGCACCGAGTACTATGGGCAATTTAGCATGGCTAATTCACATGACCAGCACATTTTTGCACGAGTGGGAATAAACCGGAGCACCCGGAGGAAATCCACACAGAGACGAGGAGAACACACAAAGTCTACACAGACAGTCGCCCGAGGCTGGAATCCAACCGAGGACCCTGGTGCTGGAAGGTAGCAGTGCTAACCACTGAGCCGCCATGCCGCCCATTCTGCTCAGGCAAGCTACTTGTGATGTCATTTCTCGCTAGAATAGTTGGATTTAGCTGAATTCCCTTTGCTTCAGACGGTAGAGAGATTCCAATGAACCTCTCGTCAGAAATGCTCCACGACTCATCATGTAGAGGTGAGTCAGAGATTTACTGTTGCCAGTTGGAACAAAAGAAGATAGAGGGATCCATCGGCTGCTGCTTCTCAGGCAGGGAACATTGCTCTCCCACTCTGTGTTGAAACATGCAATCATGTCAACTATTTCCTGTTAGCAACAGCTTCCTGTGTAACAGCTCAGATGTTTACATGGCGTCCTGTGCAGTAAAATGTACTCAATAAGCTAAAATGATTAGTTCTATTTTCCTCTGTAACTTGTTAAATAGGCAGAATATACTCCTCCAGTCTCATGGTAACGATAATGACTGGCTAAATGAGGTGGCCCCCTATCTTTGTCACAGCTTCGAGGGGTGGATGGAGGGCACAATACATAGGGTAGTGGTAGCAGTATTTCCCTGTTACAGCATCGAGAGTGGATTGAGGGAACAACACATGTGGTAGGGGCAGCAGTGTTTCTCTGTAACAGCATCGAGCATGGATTACGCGAACAACACATGGCGTAGGGACAGTAGCATGTATCTGAAACGGGCTCGACCGTGGATTGAGGGAACGACACATGTGGTAGAGGCAGCAGTATGTCTCTGCAACAGCATCGAGCGTGGATTACAAGAACAAACATGACGTAGGGAGAGCAGCATGTATTTGTAACATCCTCGAGGGTGGATTGCGGGAAGAACAGATGACGTAGGGGGAATGGTGAGGTGTCCGGAGGGAGTCAGTCCACAGTGTTGTATCCATGTAGTGTTATTAGTGTTGGGAGTATAGTGGAGGGAGAGAGTGCGCGGGGTGGGGGGTGGTGGTGGTAATTGATGAATTCAATAGTGAGAGTGGTAGTGCCTGAGCCTTATTTGGAGATAAAGTATGAGCCTTGTTAGGGGCTAGGTGCTACAGCTGGTAGTGAGTATGAGGGTGCAGAGATAGTATGGCGGAAGTTAACATGGCAGAGTGGGGAGGATATTGATGCTTGTCCTGTGATGCTGGTTATTTCTTCAGTTCATGTCAGCGTCGAGATGACCCTCCCAGAACGGCTTGTTCACGTTTATCACTAATAACGCCACAGACCCAGTCCCTCAGGTTCCACAGAATCAGTTTGGGTGGATCATACAAATAGGAAGGAGAAGCAAGCATTAGTGTATTAGTGTATTTTTTACTCTCGGGCAAATTCTGTGCATTATATGTTCTGTAAATTAGAGATGCAAATATTTTATTGTTGCATGATCTCAAATTGCATCTAAACTCGTTAACTAAGTGACTGCCAATGTTGTGAAAAATAAATTCCATAAGCGTATAACAGGTTGGTTGAAGAGTATGTTGTGACTCAAAAAAGAGAGCAGGTTATTTTGGATTTGGTGTTGTGAGGTAAGAAGGACTCATTAATAACCTTGCTCTGAGGACTAGAGAAGTTAATATACTGCATTTTACACGGCGCCTGCATGCAATCTCGAATGTTTGAACACGGAGTGGTAGACACGAAATGGTTGTTAGAATATTAGAATCATGGGGTCCTGCAGCTTGGATACAGGCCCTTTGCACCAAAGTGGTCCGTGCTGACCAAAATGTCCACCCATGCTAATTCCAGTTCCCTGTCCTGGTCCCTTATTCTTCTAAATCTTTCCTAACCGCGTATTTGTCGAAAAGCCTTTTGAATGTTGTTAATGTACGTGCCTCAGTCAAACTGCTGTCTGCTAATTCCATATGTCTACCAACCTCTGCGTAAAAAACTTGGCGCTCAGGATCATTTTTATTCTTTCACCTCTAACCTGATGTCCTCTAGTCTTTGATTCTCAAAACTGGGAAAAAGAATGAGTGCATTCACCTTATTGACGCATCTCATGATCTTATACATTTCTATACGATTTCCCCTCAGTTTCTTCCACTTAAAGGAAAATTCCTGTCCAAACTCTCCCTACAACTCAGACCATTGAGGACTGGAAACATCCTTGTAAATTTCTTCTGTCCTCTTTCCAATTTAATCACATCCTTCCTATGGCAAGTGAACAAAACCGAACACAATACTCCAAGTGCATGTCTCACCAGCGTCCTGTCCAACTGCAATATAACTCTCGAACGTCCATACTCAATGCCCTGACTAATGAAGGCCAGTGTGCCAAAAGCCTTTTTCACTGCCCTGTCTACGTGCAACTACTTTCAGAGAACCACGGATCTGAGCACCAAGGTCCCCCTGTTCCACTACAATCCTTCAGGGGCTAACATTCACCACGAAATTCCAACCTGGATTTGACTTTTCAAAAAGCAACATCCAACATATTAATCTGCATTTGCCATTTCTCGGCCCACTTCCCCAGCTGATAAAGGTCCTGCTGCAATTTCTGATAACCTCATTGTTCACAGTCCTGCCTATTTTATTGTCATCAGCCTAATTACTAATCATGCTTTGCACATTCTCATCCAAATCATTGATATAGATAACAAACAGTAATAGGCCCAGCACCAACCCCTGAGACACTCCACTAGTCACAGGCCTCAAGTCCAACAAGTATTCTTCGAGTATTAGCCTCTGCTTTCTACCATCAAGCCAATTGAGTATCCAATTTGCCAGAGTCCCATGGATTCCATGCTATTGAACCTTTCAGAGTAGCCTATCATGTGGAATCTTATCAAAGGCCTTTCTGAAATCTATTTAGACTACATCTACCACCCTAACCACATCAACATTACACGTCACTTCCTCAAAAGAGCCTTAAAGAATTGTGAGCCATGATATCCAATCCACAAAGCAGCGTTGACTGCTCCTTATGAATCCGTGTCTTTTCAAATGCATGTATATGTTATCTCTCAGAACCTTCTCAAGTTATTACAGTTGTTAAGCTAACTGGTCTACAGTTCGCAGGTTCTTCTTCGCAGCTCTCCTTGAACAAGGGCACAGTTTTCTCTACCCTCTAGTCTTCCAGGACCTCCACTGCGGCCAGCGATGATGCAAAAAGATCAGCCAGGACCACGGCAATATCTTCCCTCTTCTTTTTCTGTGTTGTTGGATACACCTGGTTCAAGACCAGAAGCTCTGCAGAAATACTGCAATGTCTGAAATAAAATGTCTATTTCTTTAAGATAAAATCACCAAGGAAAGGGCAAGTGACTTAATAATGCTAACATGATAAAGTAAAGATTATATTAATCGTAGGAAGTGATTTCAGAAGAATTTTAGACATGGGGGAAACCGGAGAATTCTCAGATATTTGTTTGTGTGGAGTTCGCATATTCTCCCCCTATCTGCGTGGGTTTCCTCCGGGTGCTACGGTTTCCTCCCACAGTCCAAAGATTTACACGTTAGGTGAATTGGTCATGCTTATTTGCCCAAAGTGTTCAGCGATGTGTAGATTTGCTGCATCAGTCGCAAAATGTAGAATCGGACGGGAATGGGTCTGAGTGGTTACTCTTCGGAGGGGCAGGATGGACTTGTTCGGCCCAAGGACCTTTTCCTTACTGTGGGATTTTTAATGATTGTGTGAAAGAAGGACACAAAGACTGCATAAATCTATATTCTGCATTGCAAAGAAAACAAAATAAAAGCGAGGTCAAATGTGGAATTTTGTAATGGGGAGAGGAGAGGTTGTTGTGGAGAACAGGGAAATGATAAAGAAAGCAGCCAGTTACTTTGCATCTGTCATCACGGAGGAAAGTCGCTGAGAAATACTAAGTGATCACATGCAGCTTGTGGAACTAAAGACATAAATCAATTCATATCAGTAACAAGGTAGTAGTTGAAGACTAGCATAGTCGTATTGTAGCTGGATTGAGCATTGCTAAGTCTGATGAGCCAGTTGTACTTCGTATCAAAATATTAGAAAACAATCAGCAATAGACGCATTAATTGTGCTGCCGATGACTGTTTTTTTTCTGTCCATTCTGCAGAGGCTGCAAGTTAGTAAATGTGTTCCAAGCATTGTAGATGGATGGGAGGGATTCAAGCATCTGCAAAGGGAAGAAGAGATAGTGTGGAGAACTGCAGACCGATTAACTTGACATCTGTAGGGAAACTGAAGGAATCTATTATGTAGGAACTGATATTGGATATTTCTAAATTAACAGCAACATTGGAGAGAATCAGAATGCACTGACAGAGTCTGACAGAGTGTTCATATTTGACAAACTTCAAAACGATTTTAACTTGTTTATTGCAACACAGAAATGTCATATTTCGGTTTTGAAGAAGGCTTTTTTTTATCAGAACTCATGCAGTGAATTCATAAATAAAGTAATGTAAATGGTAATTGGAAAAATGCATAGAAGTGGAAAGTTAAAGTCAGGTTCGCCTTCATTTAAATGAATCAGAACATAGTCGGAAGGTCGTGTTGAAGCGGTTTCACAGCTTGCTAATGAAACTGTACATAGAGTATTGAGTCCAGTGTTGGTGACCCACTCTGAGAAAGAATATACTGACCACGGAGGATGTGCAATGGACAGTCTCCAGATTAATCCCTCAGATGATGAGATTACCTGATGTGGAAATTCGACCTGTGTTCTTTAGAGTTTCAAAGAATGAGAAGTGATCGTAGTGAAATTTAGAAAAGTTAATAAACATATGACAAGGTGGAAATAAACAGGATTTTTCTCTGGTTGTCTACTCTACATTTACGGCAATTAATGGCAGGTAAAGGATGGACCATTTCAGACTGCAATAAGAAGGCAATTCTTCATTTGAAGGGGACTGACAAACACAGCGACATGGAAACTTGCCGGCAGGGCAAGATTAGGGAGAATCCCCAGATATTCGACTGGGACATCAAGTGGAACAGAATAACCAGGGAACAGGTAGGACTCATAAGTGACTTGCCAAGTTTCATCCAAATCAACTTAGTGGCAGGAGACAGAAGGTCTGCTGATGGAAGTCTGTTTGTTTGACTGGAGAACAGTATCTAATTGTGTACCACAGGGATCAGTGCGGTGTCCCAAATTATTTGTGATTCGGAGATGCCAGTGTTGGACTGGCTTGGGCAAAGTTAAAAGAGTTACAAACATTAGATGATATTTCAACAGTTTATTTGAAGGCACGAACTTTCGAAGAGCATAATCACGTGATGAAGAAGCAGCACTGCGAAAGCTAGTGCGTCCGAATAAAACTGTTGGATTATAAACTGACATTTCATGATTTTTAACCTTATTATTTATAGTATTCATAAATGATGCAGCTATGAATATGGATGGGATTGGGGTGAGTGTGATAAATCAGTTTGCGTTTAACACAAAGCCTGACTGGTTGGTTGGCAGTGAGGAGGAAGGCCTAATATTACAGGAAGATACAGATGGAATGATGAAATGGGTGGATCAATAGCCGATGGAATGTAACCCTGATAAATATGAGGTGATGCACTTTGGAAGAAGCAACCAGACAGGGGAGGACTCAAAGGAGAGCAGCACACTAGGAAGCTCAGAGGGTGCTGCTCCACATATTGGGTGGCACACTGGTTAGCACTGCTACCTCACAGCGTCAGAGACCAGGGTTCAATTCCCGACTCAGTCGACTGACTGTGTGGAGCTTGCACATTCCCCCGTGTCTGCGTGGGTTTCCTCTGGTTGCGCCGGTTTCATCCCACTGTCCAAAGATGTGCATACCAGTTAAATTGGCATGCTAAATTGCCCGTAGTGTTAGGTAAAAGGGTGCATGTAGGGGAATGGGTGGGTTGTGCTTCGGTGGGTCGGTGTGGACTTGTTGGGCCGAAGGGCCTGTTTCCACACTGTAAATAAAGTAATCTAATACCCCTGAATGTGATTAAACAGCTTAATGCACAAGTTGACAAATCATAGCGACCATAAACATAGACTCTATTATAAGATTATAAGAGCTATGTATAACTTTGGTTAGGCCAAATGGAATATTATGTACAGTTCTGGGAGCCACATTACAGGAAGTATGTGATTGTACTGGAGAGGGTGCAGTGGAGATTCACCAGGCTGTTCCGTTGGATGGAGTAGATCAGCTCGGGTTGTTTACTTTGAAGCAGAGAAGGCTGAGAGGGACGTGATTCAGAAGGATAAGATTACCAGGGGCATGGACAAGATGGATAGACAGCAGCTGTTCCTTTCAGTCAAAGGGCGAAGAACAAGGGAGTACCATTTTAAAGTGAAGGGTTTGGTGTTTAGTGAGGATTTGAGGATTGGTTTTCATCCAAAGGCTGTTGGGGTCAGGAATGCACTTCCTGAGAGGGCAGTTGGCACAGGTAACATCACAACCGTTAATAAATACATGGTCGTGCCCTTGAAGTGCCATAACATACATGGTTATGGGCCTCATATAGGAAAGTGAGACTAATGTAGATCTTGCTGTATTTCTGACAGTACAGAGTCGGTGCTTCTGTGATTGTATGGGTTGGATGGTCAATCATTGAGCAACATAAGACAGGAATTGATGAATTTCTGAAGAATGTATTAACCAGGGTTATAAAAGTAAACTTGTCTCCATGTGCTAGAACAGGGAAGCAAAACGTGTCTAATGCCCTGCTCCCTTCCTGATGTTTCTGTGCAGTCTGTGGGAAAGCTCTGTCATTGTTTTCACAAGCTCTTAAACATTAGGAGGGCAGCATCTGTCTGGTTGAAAGGCCTGTGTTTCCTGTTCCCTTTTCCAAAGCTCGTTGCCGGTGTTCTGTCTGGTTTTATCCATTAAGAACTCAGAGCAATTTGATACAATTGAGTGGGTTGCTTGGCCGTTTCAGAGACCATTATAGAGTTTCGCACATGTCTGTGTGTCTGGAGACACTTGTACGCCAGACCGGGAAGCATGGGAGATTCACTTCCCAAAAGTACATTGGGGAGGTAACAGATGTTTACAATGGGCATTAGATTCAAGGTCAATATTACAGGCACCAGATTTTATGTCTCGATATTTTGTTTATCGTTTTCAACTTCCACCAGCTGCCAGAGAATTATCCTGGTCTGGATCAGTAATCCAGCGATATTTGCACAACAAATCAATTTTACTGACTTTCCACCAGTTCACATCCATACCCATTCATCCATCAGCCCTGTATTCAGCAACCTAACCTGGTTTCTGATGTGCAAACACATCCAGTTTCTTACTCTCATTCTGTTGAGGGTCTCTCCCTGATGTCACGCCTCCAATTTGTTACGTTACTTTAACCCATCAATCTGAATCATTTTCTTTCCCGTCATAACATCTTCTATGTTTGAAGTGAATGTTTGTTCCTCTGTTTTTCTCCCTGACCATGATTAAGACCTCTGTCGTGTCAGTGATACCAGCCTTTGTCGTTTCAGAGACAATGAACTTGTGCACTTTGCGTTTTGTTCACTTCCCAATGTACAGCTCTCTCTGCTGGACAGGGCGTTGGAGCAGATTCAACACATGTCTTTGGAAAATGTTCAAAAAACAGAAACTGCTGTGGAAACTAAAGAGGTCTGGCTGCATCTTGTGAAGTAAAAGCTGAGTTCATCTTTTGTGTCCAGCGACCCTTCGACAAAGCTCCCACTTCCTAGAGCAATTTGTGCATTTTTATTTCTATTATTCATAGTTATTTGTTTAATTGAAAATTTGTGCTGTGCCTGTTCATTTCTGGAGAAACTTAACAGGTCTGGCAGCATCTGCAGAGACAGAGAAACAGAGTTAGCTTTTCAAGTCCAGTGTGATCCTTCTTCAGAACTGAACAGGATTGGAAACTGGGCATTTTAGTTCTTTGCCAGAGGTGGGGGGTAGGTGACAGGGAAAAGAGGGTGTGACAACAGATAAACAGGATTTTAGCAGTGGTGAAAAGAGAAGATGATATAAAATGAGATTAAATAAAGATGTGAGTGGGGGAAAGGGGTTCCCTCTGATGAGTGCAAGATAAAGAAGACACAATCACATAAGTTCATACGGAGGCCGGAGGGGAGAATGTTGAACATGTGGTATTATTTCGATCTGCCCAGAGATACATTTTCACTGTAGAGATCACTGCCGTCAGGCAAAGGAATTCAGGTGCTTGACGACTTATTGGCACTAGTAAGATTTTCATGCTGCCTTCGTATTGTAACATAAAGAAGAAAACAAATAACAGTATGAAGTTTGGGCTGAGCGTTGTTTACCTGTCACTTTTAACAATGTTTCAAATTTACAGTGCTTATCTTTAAATGATTGTTCTTGAAGTTAGTATCAGATGGAGTATAAGAGGTTGAGGGGTGACATTATAGTAATTTACAAGATCAGGGGAGACTTGGGCAGGGTGAAAAGCCGAGGTCTTTTCCACAGGATCGGAAAATTAAATCATAGAGCCATCGGTTTATGATGGAAGAGGGAAGATTTAAAAGGGACGAAGAAGGAACTGTTATTTGCACAGAGGGTGACGTGTTTATGGAATGAGCTGCCAGAGGAAGACTGGCAGATGCAAGTACACCTCCAACATTTAAAAGACATTTGGACGAACATGTGAATGAGGACCGTTTAGAGGCATATGGGCCAAATGCAAGAAGATGGGAATAGTTTAGTTTGGAAAACATGGCCGGCATGGACAAGTTGGACCAAAGATTGTGTTTGTATGTGATAAGGCTGTATGAATATAGAAAGCGAAGAAAAGGGAAGAAAAGATGTGATATAAGTAAATTGGCAAGAAATATAAAAACAAGCAGCACAAGATTTTCCATGTATGTAAGAAGAGTTAAAGAGGTGTGTGTGTGTGTGTGTGTGTGTGTGTGTGTGTGATCTTTGATAAAAAGGAAGTCAGGAAAGTATATTGAGGATATTTGGAGGGTGTGACTGGAGAACTGGATACAGGGAACAGACAGATAATTCACACCTGTATTTTACATCATTCCTCACATGTAAAGGAGCTGTAAATATTTCAATGGTATAAGCAAAATGGTAACAGCAGGGAAAATATTGAGCTGTCTCTAACATGAGGAATAGGACAATTCTCAAACAGATAAGACCGAGGGTAAACCGGTCATCAGCAATTCATAGCTGGTTTTAAAAGAAGTGGTCACAGAGTGGCTGGTGGCTCTGTGTTAAATATTCCATAGCTCTCTGGATTAAAGGAGTGATCCAGTGAAACTGGAGACCCTCCAATGTGGCGCCTGTCTTCAAGAAACGAGCGAGACTGAAAGCAGGAAAGACTTAGCCTCACCATTATTGCTGGGAATCTGTGAGAGTATGTTATTAAGGAAGGAAATGCAGAGCATTAAGAAAAGCTTTACACAGAGTCAGCATGGTCTTGTTAAAGGAGAACTACATTTTGCCTGTAAAATAGTGCAAAGTTTTTTCTGGAAATCCATGAGAATGTAAAAAATGGCCTTGATAAAGGGGGACTGGTAGACATGAGGCTTTCTAGAGATTTTCCACAAGGTATCACCAAGTAAAGGTTCTTATACAAGACAGAAGCTCATAGTCTGACGGGTAATGCATAAGCATGGGATGGCATTTGGTAAACACTTACAAATCGGAGAGTCATGATTCATCGATCTTTATGAAAAAAATGTATCTACTGGAGTACCACAAATATCAGTCCGAAGGCAAGAGCTGCTCACAACAGCTGCATTCAGCTCCTGACGGCGGAAGCCGAGTGCGATATACATTCGAATTTGAGGATGACACTGACAACCAAAAGTCAGGCGGTTATTAAATGGAGAGGACTCCCAAAAAAGGAACAGTACAACGGATTGGACTTTTCCTGTATATGAAACATTATGTCAGCATGCTGATGCAGAAATGTTGGTTCATTTGACTGGTTCTTGGAATGAAAGGTTTGAATTATTGAATACATCAAAAATGATGAGTCGATTCTCATTGTGGTTTAAATGAATGAGAGTGCAATTACTGAAATGGATAAGATACAGAGGGGGCTTGACAAGGTCGTTGTTGAGAATGTGGTTCCACACCAGAGCAGAGTCTCGAAGTCAGATATGTAGATACAGAATAAGGAATATCGATTTCAATCTGAGATGTAAAGAAATATCTTCTTTTAGAATGTAGAGAATGGCTGGAATTTCCTAACCCCGAGAGTTATGGAGGTTGTGTCACTGATTATATTTACAGACGGGTGGATTGGTTTGTTACATTTCAGCGAGTTGAGGGATGCAAGGGGTTAGCAGAAAAGTGGAGTTGAGCCGTGGAGTAGATCAGCCATGTTCTTATTGAATGAACGCAGGTTCCTATTTCTTACGTTCTTATTTATGTTTTTGGAAAATATTTGATTATTTTCCTGGAAGTCATGATGTAAAATGTTGCATTCAGAGACGGCAGAGGATTTGTCTGAGTTGACCTTGTGTGGGGAATGGGGGCTGTATTCAATGCGAATATGGACCTGTCACATGACCTACATCAGGAGCAGAAGTTACAGAGAGGAGACGCCTGAAAAGAGGGATTGGAGGAGGAGGGTCACTGCCTGACCTAGCCTGGATTTTCCAATACATTTGCCAAACAAAACGAAACCATCGGAGTGGCCTCAATCTGCTCCTGCACAGCAGGACCCAAGGGCTGAATGGAACGGACACGACTGGGCCATTCGGAACTTTGACACTATTCCACCAGTCAATAGGTCATGGCTCATCTCATTGTGTTCCCAGCTGCACTTTTCTCTGATTTCACAATGCTCCCTGATTCACCTGTCTTTGGAAAATCAGACAAAGTCAGACTCGATATAATGTGAAGATTCAGCCCTCCCAATCTTCTGGGCGAGAGAATTCCCACTTGAATGAATTCCCACTTTGTGAATTTCTCCTCAGTCCGGTTCTGACTGAGGTTGGAGGGTGTCACTGTTTCCATTTCTAGTCCCACTCCTCCACTGCTCACAACAAATTTTAAATGTAACCAGGTTGGCGATATGGCCGATGATAAAGGTCTAATACTGGGTCAAGTTCAGTTTCAGAACAAGCCAGTTGGATTTCTTCAGTCAGCTACAAGGAATTAACAGAACTAACTGAGGAGTGTGATGGATATGTGGTTAGCACTGTGGCCGCACATCACCAAGGAGCTGGTTTCAATTCCAACCTCAGATGAATTTGAACATTCCCCACGCATCTGTGTGGGTTCACTCCCAATGCTCCAGTTTCCTCCCAGAGAACAAAGATGTGCAGCTTAGAGTGGATTTGACATGCTCAATTGCCCATTGTTGAGAGAGCGTCCCCTTCATGGTACCCTTGTCAGTGTGGGGAACTTAACCTGCGCTGCTGGCCTCCCTCTGCATCACA
Source organism: Chiloscyllium punctatum (assembly GCF_047496795.1). Taxonomy (NCBI): domain Eukaryota; kingdom Metazoa; phylum Chordata; class Chondrichthyes; order Orectolobiformes; family Hemiscylliidae; genus Chiloscyllium; species Chiloscyllium punctatum. Next base: position 25,276,621 of record NC_092762.1, read on the forward strand.
AACCAGCCGTCCAGCCAACTGATTGGGAGAAAGTGTAACTGTTACAGACAGAAACAGGCACAGGCAAAGGGTAAGAGAAACTTTCATAACAAGGAAAAAGGTACAATTCAGAGAACGGTCAAGATTACAGCTGAGGATAAAATCTTCTCTGCTCAAAATTGTATTTCAAAACGCGACAAGTATAGAGAAGCAGTGTTTGGCTGAAAACAATAAAGTGAGATAAAGTGAAATAGCCAGAATTACTAACTGTGATTGGATATAAAATAAGTGTATATTTTTGCAGGAAGCCAGGGGTTGAATGACTGAAAGTTCCTATACCTAAAAATGGGTATTCTTTGGAACATTATCTGGAAAATTCCATATTCAAAGTGTGTGTGTGTGTTTGTGTGTGTGTGAGTGCGTGCGCGCATGCATGTGTGTGGGAGAGAGACTGCAGACACTGCACTGAGCTGGGTGGTGAGCTCAGACCATGTTCGGTGGGGCTGGTGGTGAGGCCTCCTCTGGGAAGAGAATGGACTCCCCTGTAATAGCCCATCCACTAGGACCTCTGCGCCTCTGATGAAAAATCGTGGTGTAAGCTCCACTTACCTGCCATGCTCGGGGTCAACTGTGCAGGGTGGTTTCAAACTGAGGAAGTACAACAGTGTGCCCATTGGCCTTTGAAAGATGGCACCAGTGTCAGTGATCGTAGAATAGCCAGGGGCATCAGTGCGATGGTGAGTCCCTTCAGCCATGTTGGGTTGGAGAATTGGGGTGGCATTGAATGTGAGGAACACTATGAGATTAAGTGCGTACTTAATGTGGTGAGTTCGATAAGATAGCACCATGAAACTAGTTTAGTCTCGTACAGATAATCCCTTTGTCACACTCAATAAAAATGTCAGAGACAAACTATCGTTAGATTCAGCCCAATGAGTCGAAGACTCTGCTGACCCCACACCCAGTTGAAAAGTTGCAGAATAAAAGTTCATCTAAAACTGTCCCTCATCTTTATTGACGCCAATATCCCCTTCACCTATCATCCTGGGAAAACTGGCTCATGCTGTAGGATACTGTTGAAATGCCTTCATTTCAGCATTATGAAACCTGTGATCTTACATGAAATTGTCTCTCAATCTCCCTTTCGCTTTTTTCCCGCAAATCCTTTTTATTGTTGGTAGTTAAACTGATTTCTCCGTCATCTCTCTCTGGCAGGAACTAGGGAATACGGACTAGGCAATAAGGACTCTCTGTCAGAGTGTTCATGTAACTAGACGGGTAATTCAGAGGTATGGGCTGTGACTCCAAGGCAGTGTTTAACGTCCTACCACAGCCGATTCGAATGACAAAAATTGGAATAAAACCTAATTTCACTAATGGAAACCAGAAACTGTTAAGATTTATGTTTCTCATTTTACTGATAGTCTTTGTTAAAGAAACTTGACATTATTACCCAATCTGAGCTCAGTGTGACTTCAGACTCACAGCAACGTTGTTGGCTCCATTTTTTCTTGACAAATGGCCGCGTGGTCAAGGACAATTAGTGATGGACAACAAATGCTGCCCTTGCCCGTGATGCTTGCATCCCGTGAAACAACAACATTAATGGTGAAATAAATCAAAGAACGATGGGTTCTAGAGATCGAAAATAAAATTCTCCAGCGTCTGAAAGTGTGAGAGAATCTCGCAGGTATGGCAGCTTCTGTCAGGAGAAATGTAGATAATGTTTTGACCCTGCTTCACAACTGAAAGCAAACTGGGAAATAATATTATGTATCCAGGTATCATGGCTGGTTGGGTTGGAGAGAGAGGTGGGATCTAGGTTTAAATTGATTGGATGGTGAAATGGCCAGAAAAAAGAGAAGAAAAGAAATGAACGGTGAGCAAAGGGATTGCTGATGATGAACTGAAAGGAAAACAAAATGGCAAGTCATTCTCACATTTCCCCATTTCCCATATTCCTGAATATCGCGTCCATTTATATATGTCCCTGTTTAAAGTGAATTAGGTTCCCTTATCTCTCTTCTCTCAGTGTGATGATCGAATTCATTAGCAATACTGGTGCTGCCCTTATAGTTGCTGAGATATAGAGGAAGTTAATGCTTCATTGTCAACTGCTTCTTTGGAGAGAGAACCTCTTACTGTGGGAGTGTGCAGAGATGCAACGGCTTTCTCAGCCAGGAAGAGAAACGCAGGAGTGGAAATAGTTTTCAACACTGAGCACGTGCACGTTCCGTGTGGGGAATTGACTTGTTCTTGTCATTGGAAAATCAGTGGAGTTTCTGTGGATGCTTATCTCGGGTTTGTATTGTCAGCCGCTGGGTCTGGTGACCCCACTGTATACACCGCATTTACAGAGTGTCTGGGTCCATAGTAAACAAATAGAGATGAGGCTCCACGGAAGGAAAGATCTATAAATAGGGAGGTGCAGGACAGTACATTATCTTTCCTGGGATTTCACGGGACATTTGTCTAAGCTGGACCAGGTGTCAGGATTGAAACCAGTTTGTTTCAAAATTGAGGTGGTCACGGAGCTGTGTCCCCTCCTTCAATATACTGTGTAGCCTTACACCAGTGACAGGACTGTGCTGATGCTCACCATAAATTAAACTGGATTAATTCTGGAACTTTCAAGGGAGGAGTGAGTAACATATCCATCATCACGGGAGTGCAGTCCTCCGATATATTCACTGGCTGACAGATCACATCTGTCCGCTGAGAGTAATATATTGTGCCCATCTCCCCGAGGAAGGTACAGAAAGTAACTTCCAGAAATACAAGGGAACAGAGTGACTGGTGAAAATTGGGAACAGCAGGAAATTAGAATTAATAAAAGGTACGTCTTTCAAAATCTCATTGAATTTATGCTTGGTATATTGCTGCATCTGATGAGCTGCATCCCCGAGTATTGAGGAGGTGGCAGTAGAGCTAGTGAAAGAATTACTGATTATTCCTCAAAGCGGGTTAGATTCTGGAAAGGATCCTCCAGACTTGAAAACAGCTATTGTAAACCTAAATATTTAAAACAGGATGGAGAGAGCGAACAGCGAACTAAACAGTGGTTAGCTTGATGTAAGCTGAGAGAAAAACATTGGAACATTTTGTGAGGAATGTGACAACTAGACACTTGGAAAATAATGACATGATTCGGTAGAGTCAATCTAGATTCAGGAAGGGGGAATGATCTTGATCTTTGATAAATTTGCTGGATTTTGTGGAGATTGTCCGTTGTGACTTCGACAATTGAGAACCAGTGGGATAGAAGTGTTTGAATTTTCAGTAGATGTTTGACATGATTGAATGCAGATGAGTGGGGAATGTTAGAGTCCATGGGTAGGTAGGGTTGAATACACCAAATCTATTAAAAGTTGGATAATCGAGAGAATGAAGAGAGTCGTATAATTATCTGGAGTGAAGGATCAGTGTTTGTGCAATAGCTCTTCGCAAGATATAAAGTATTACAGATTTGAACAACAAATATCATAATTCACATTTATGTTCATTAAATAGTGAGAGGTTGGGGAGTGCTGTTGTTGAAACAGACCTGCATGTGCTTGGTCATAAGTCCAAACAGATTTTTTACGTAGCAGGAAGTAAATGATATATGGCTCTTCATGCAAAATGATTAAAGTACCAGAGTAAATGTATCTTTCCAAATGATAGTGTTATGTTGAAAGACTGTTATGAGTATTGTGTACAGATTGAATCAGCTTTATAAATAATGATCTTGTCAGCGATTCAGTCCAAAGGGTTTTCACCAGACTAAACCCTGGCCTGATGCTACCATGAGGAGAAAGTGAAGAAACTTATGCATAATAGAGTGTGTTAAGGTGTTTGTGAGTTTGTATTTTAAAAAATGCTGAAGCAAATTGAATATTGAAGATACAAAATTGCCTTATTAGATCAATTAAAGGAACGCCCATGTCAATTCACATTTCCTATGTATTGGAGTGCAAATATATCCACTGTAAATATATTGGCTGGTGCCTGTTCTCGTTGAGGAGAGATCTGCACGGTAACAGCATGTAGATTGTGGTTTTTGAGGGTGGTGAGAGGTTCAGCCGGTAACAGTATTGCAAACGGACAACGCAGCAGAATCATCTAGCCTGCGATAAGAAAACATGCATCATTCTCCCTCACTACTAACTTCACGAGAGAAATGGGTGATGGGAGATGTGATCAATAGCCAGTGGTGACAATATTCAATCCAGTCCAGTAGTTTTTGTGACCTGAAGGAACCACACTGAAAGGGGTTAAATGGAGCTGTTTGTTCAGTGACTGTGATTGATGCTAGTCTCCATGGATCCTGGTTGTGTCACTGGATGTTTTCCGTCTCCTATTAGTAAGGGACCTCTTGCAAAGGTTTATGCCATTGTTGCAGTCGATGCATCAACTCCAACGCTCAAAGGGACACAGCTGTAGAGACATAAAAAGGAGAATTAAACATCTGAGAATAATCTGGAATGATCCATTAATGGATCAGAATCTGAGAACATTAGACTGGAAAGCTGAAACAATGGACAGGAGTTTATCTGCGGGTCTTTTCTTTATTTCCTGGTCTGTGGCAACATTATCAGATCGGATATTGGGTGCTCTGCTGATTCTCCAGGCGGGTTACTATCCTATCCTCGCTATTGTTGGTGTTCCTGGTAAGTTTCTTCATCTTTATCCATTTATTAATCTCTTCAACCATGGCGAACTTCTTTGCTATTTCTGTTATCTATATTTGACAAAGACGAAAACTATTGTCTTCACTTTCAAATGCAAATTTCATTTATTACCCACAAATTTCAGAACCGCCCTCACAAACATCTGAGAACAAGACTGTTCACAATACCGAAGTACCTTTCATCCCTGAATTCATTTATGTTTCGGTATTCTGTCCATCACCAAACCAACCCACTACCAGCTCGATTATATGCCCAGTCACCATCTTGGCTTCAATGCTGACACTTAATTATCCATTATCTATGCTTCGGTAAAATTCAGACGTTATGGTTCAACCTCTCTTCTAAGCACTCTTTCAGTTGCAAATATTTTGATCACATCTTTGTTCTTGTCCCTAAAATAACTTAATGACAGGAACACTGTCTCAGAGCAGTAATGTCCGAAGAAATGTAATTGAGATGCACAGGTTATTACACAGAAAGACACTGTTCCACATCCTACCACAGACGATGTCAGAAAGTAAATACACAAGACAGGAATTGGAGACAAAAGCAAGTTTTACTAATAACAAACATTACATCTCCAGAATTTTGTCTGTACATTTGTCTATTTCACTGATGTCCTTTGGCAAATAGATCTTGCGTTACTCTCTGGTCTGGTTTAAGATTGATGTGAGACCCACAGCAATGTGCTTGGTTCTGTACTGCCTGAAAGAATGACGTCGCAGTAAATGACATTTGGTTAGGTCAACAAATGCTGCCCCTGTCAGCGATGCAGACATTCCAAATAATAACAAAATTAAAGGTTAAATAAAGCAAAGAATGATGCAACAGATCAGAAATAATAAAGAACGCGAAAGTGCCAGACAAATTGAGCAGATTTGGAAGCCCCCTGGGGTCGAGAGAAAAATAGAATTGGCAATTCGATTCATACATCAGAACTGAACACAGTCGGGAAATAATGTGATTGATGTTGGTGACACCGACATCTGTTCTGAAGGGGAGAAAGACTGAGTTGAATAGGTGGAAAAAGAGAGAGATAGAGAGAAAGAAGCAAACAAAGAGATTGTTGATGATCAGCTGGGATGGAAATAAAAGCTGAAATTAAACATTACTTATGTTTTTCCTGTTCCCATATTATTGATAATCATGAGCATGTAAGGTATATGTCAAAGACCTTGTTTCAAGTTATTTATGTCTGTTTTTCTCTCTTCCCTGAGTGGGATCATCTTCCTTTATTCATTAATGGGATGCTGCGCTAGTATTCAATTCCCTTTCCCCATTGTCCTTGAGATGGTGTTGGTGAGCTGCCTTCCTGACCCACTGCAGTCTGTGGTCTGTAAGTACTCAGTGCTGAGGTCCGCCCGGTTTCATTTCTTTGAGGCTTTAAAGTGACGGATATAACTGAGTGACTGGTTTGGCTATTTCAAACTGCAACTGAGTATTAACCACATTACTGTAGGTCTGGGGTTACATGTAAGCCCGACCAGCTGAAGATGGGAGATTTCCTTTCCTGAAGGGCATGAGGGTGCTAGGTAGGACAATCAACAATGGTTTCATTGTTTCATTTGATTCATAATTCCTGATATTTTATTGAATTCTATTTCCAACATTTGCCATTGTGGGATTCGGATCCGGTATCTGGGTCATTACCTGATTCCCTGGATTCATATTCGGAGATAGTACAGCTCGATCATCGCCTCCTCAGTATCTCCAATCAACTCCAATGGCAACAGTGATGCTGTTGTTGGTGTGACTTTGCTTTATGAGGCAAATAAATGATTGGCAAAATATGCCATCCTTCTCAGTTTGTATTTATGAGAAGGTGAGATGATGGGAAGTACTCTTGGGGAAAAGGAGCTGGATGTCGTTGATCATGAAGCACTAACAGAATTCATACAGAGCAGTCGGGTACTGGCAAGTGGGACTACATTGGGTTCGGATATCTGGTCGGCATGGACGGGTCGGACCGAAGGATCTATTACTCTATTACTCTATGACTCAGCAAGTAAACAGCACAATAAATGAGTAGGAGCGTTCATTACAAAATGATTAAAGTATAAGAATGAAGACACCGTCCTGCAATTGTGGAGTGTACTTGAGACAGTATTTTCTTTCATTTTTAATCAATGATCTCCATGGTACAGAGAGACGGTGCAATGGAGTTTCACCAGACTAATCCCTGCGGTGATGGTACCATGAGGACAGTGTGAAGGAATTTGGCTGCCCTTTCCTTACCTCTCGCCGTTAGCTCAAGATGTTTCATTTGCAACTGAATTCTTGCCATCTCTGATTCTGATGGTTTCTCCAGCAAGTTTAATTGACGAGTTACCGCTGTTAATATCTCTCCTTTCCTCACAGAAGCAGTCAGTTCCAATTCCAGCTGCTCTGCTAATTCTTGCAACTTGGTCTTATTCATTTTTCGTAAATTTCCAAAATCACTGCATGCACACCCAGAAAACGTTTGGCGACTGAAATAGCCATTACTATTTTAAGTTTTCTCAACCCAATCAAACTAATACCCAAAATGAAACATTTGACTTTCGATAAAACGCAGAAGAGGGGGGAGAAAAGAAAGCAGCAGAACAGAGAGTAAAAAGAAAGAATGACAAAAGAGAGAGCAACAGGGGAGAGAGAAAGAGAGAGCTTTTAAAGAGCAAAAACTGACAATTAAAAAGAAAAGTCAGTGTAAAAGGCTGGAGATAATGGCTGAAGGTGTGCTTAGTAAGGAAGAGAGTGAGGATGGGAAAGCCCCTGGTAGTCAGAAGCCTAGTGAGAATTTGTTTGAGTATGTTTAAGCATCGCCTCAATTTGATGAGAAGAATGCGATGCCCTTTTCATCTAATTTGAAAAGTTGGCTAAAGAAATGCAGTGGCCAGAGGCTACGTGGATTTTGTTGATCCAAACGAAATTTGTAGTTAGGACTGGTGAGGTATTCACATTCCTATCAGAGGAGGTATCTGGGGAGTATAAGGAGGTTAAAAAAACATTTTGTCTGCATAGGCAACATTTCAGGAATTTAATGAGGGATCCTGGTGAAACCTACACTGAGTTTGTAAGGATCAAACAGACTAATTTCGATAGTTGGATAAGAGCTTTAAAATTCAAGCAAAGCTATGATGCCCTTAAAGAGGTTAACACTTGGAGGAATTCAAACTGCCTGAAGTTGTGCAAACTCAGGTGGAAGAGCAGAGAGTGTAAACAGCAAGGTTAGCTATTGAAATGGCTGATGATTATGAACTGGTCCATAAACTTGGTTTGGCTTCCAGAACCAGTTCTGGTCTCTGAGGGACAGAAATTGGAGCAGACAGATATCCTCACGTGCAAAGGGAAAGGTAGATCACAGTGGAGATCATAAGGATAATTTGCCACAGTAATAAAGAAAACCTTGAGGGGGACAAAGTAGTTAAAAACCTGTCGTGTTTTCATTGTAAAAAAGAGGGCCATAAAAAATCACAGTGTTGATGGGCTGGGAGAAAACCAGATGTAGGATAATCAAACAAGACTGGAAGTTTTGTTGGACTCGTAACAAAAAGCATAAGGGAAAGTAGGCAACTGCCTCAGAGTGTACAAGATGATCAGTGGACGTGCCAAATCTGCAAACAAAACTTACACGAAAGGGTAAAGTTTATTCACATCGGCCAGGATTAATTGGTAAGAAGGTTTCAATATTAATTGACACAGGATCTTTTCAGTCTGTAATGCTTAGGGGTGAGGCTTTATGCACTCTTGAGAGACTATTTCCAGAAAATGTGCTGGTAACAGGAATTCATAGTGAGGAAAAGAGTGCTCAGTTATGTAAAGTGAGGCTCGAGTGTCCAGAGAAGATTGGAGCATGTGCGGTAGGTGTACTAGACCCCTAAGTTTCAGCTCTAGGAATAAAATTTGTCCTTGCAAATAATATAGCTGCTTCACTGGTAGGCGTGCTGCCAACTCGAGTTGAAAAGCCAGTGCAGATGCAGGCAACTGAAGACCTGGAGAATATGTGTCTAGGAATTTCCCCTGATTGCATCACCAGAAGATCACAGAAGCACAGGTTTAAGCAGGATAAAGGCACAGATAACGAAGCTGACGTAGAGCTATCCAAAAGTTTCTTTTTGACCAGATAAGTGGAAAACAGAAAAAGCAAGGAGGAAAATATGAACGTATTTTTAGCTCTGCTAAGCTGATTGAATTACAGCAGAAAGATGTGGAGTTACAGAAGTTATATCAAAAGATATTTAGCAAGAAAGAGAATGAATGCATTCCTGTGTGTTATTACTTAACAAATGATGTTTTAATGCAGATATGGAGATCAGCACACATTGAAGCAGATCAGACGTGCATAGAAATTCATCAAATTGTTTTGTCTGTTGGGGAAAGAAGTGGCACGCGAGTGGCACGTGAGCTACAACTTGGAGATCATTACATGGTGAGGACATTACAGGCTGAAATACAAAGATATTTTCACTGGCCTGGAGAACACAAAGATGTAGTGAATATTGCCAAATGTCTCAAACATGTCACATACGCAGTAATAAAACCTGCAACTTTAATACCTATTCCAGCATTTGAGGAACCTTTCATAAGAGTCATGATAGATTGTGTAGGTCCCCGATCGCAAAGACTAAGTGGGAATAAGTATTTCTTAATAATAATGGATGCGTCAACTAGATTTCCTGAGGCAGACCCATAATGCAGCATCACAGCTAAAAGAGTTGTAGAAAAAAAATACTTATTTTTTACTTAGGTACGGACTACCAAGAGATCCAGATAGATCAAACCTCACATCCGAACTATTCAAGCAGGTGATCGATAACTTGGGAATAAAGCAATTCAAATCTGCTACGTAGTATTCGGAATCACAGTGAACATGAGCGAGATGGCATCAAACAGTGAAGACCATGTTGAGGGTTTATGGTCAGGATAATCCAGATGATTGCGATCAGGAAATTACTTTTGAACTATTTGTGATCAGAGATGCACAGAATGAATCGAACAAATTCAGACTATTTGAATTAATTTTTGAGCATGAAGTAAAAGGACTGTTAACATTGATTAAGGAGAAATTAATAAGGCAGAATTCAGAGACCACTCATTTGGACAATGTGTCAAATTTTAGGGAACGATTAAGTAGAGCTGGAGAGTTGGCTAGACAACATTTAAAAGTATCGTAGCATACAATGAAACAGGAAGTGGATCAGAAATCACAAATTGGCAATTTTGCAATTGGGAATAAGGTATTGGTGTTACTTTCAGTAACAGTTGAGCCTTTAGAAGCAAGTCTTAGTGTACCATATCAAATTGGGAAGAAATTGAATGAGGTAAACTACTTGGTATGGACTCCAGACAGGAAGAAATCTCACAGAGTGTGTCATGTGAATAGGCTCAACAGGTATTTTGATATGGAAGGAAAGCAAGAGGAGAAGGTGTTAATGATTACAGCACAGAAGGAAGAAACAAGTTCAGAGGATTCTGAATTGGACATTCCCAATATCAAATTGAACAATGAGAAAATTGCCAAAAATTGGGATAAATTATTGAGTTACCTTCCACAAGAAAAGCATAGTGACCTGAAAGAGTTGTTACGGTATCTTGGAGAGATATACGGAGTTAAACTGGGAAGTACGAACATAATTGTGCATGATGTAGACACACGAGATGCTGTTCTGATTAAACAACATCCTTAAAGGAATTATCCTCTAAAGTTGGCACAGGTTCAGAAGGAAATAGAGCACACGCTCCAAGATGGCATAATCGAAATGAGTTACTGTGCTTGGAGCTCATGTATAGTCATGGCGCCAAAGCCAGATGTTACCCAGCGGACATGTGTGGACTATCACAAACTCAACTTCGTTACAAAGACTGATGCATATCCAATTCCATGTTTGGAGAACTTTGTCGATAAAGTCGGAGAAGCTACTTACATTTCTAAGTTGGACTTGCTCAGAGGCTACTGGCAAGGACCTCTGTCAGAGAGAGCAAAGGCAATTTCGGCTTTCATAACACTAAATGGATTCAGTTCGAAGTTGTGGCATTTGGTATGTAAAACGATCCAGCCACCTTTCAGAGACTGATAATGAGGTCATTGTCGGATTGCCCAACTATGTGGTATACATTGGTCACATGGTAGTTTTTAGTCACTCATGAAAGGAACATTTACAGCATTAATCGGACTTGTTTGATTGACTTCAGAAGGCATGCTTGCTGGTAAACCTAGCTAAAAGTGAATTTGAGAAAGCCAAGCCACGTTCCTGGGTCATGTTATTGGACATGGACAAATGGCCCCATGAGATACAAAAACGAAAGTAGTTGGAGAATGTTCCACACAGTCGACAAAAAGAAATATGTAATACTACGGTTCCTGGGCTTGACTGGATTTTACTGAAAGTTTGTGCCAAACTTTAAGCAGTGTGGCTGCTCCACTCACCGAATTGTCAAGGGCAAGAACTCTCAGTGGACAGAGGACTGTCAAACGTATTTTCCTGCCTAAAACCTGTGTTAGACACTGCCCCAATATTAGCTACACTAGATTACACGAAGTCTTTCAAGGTGGCTATCGATGCCAGTGATGTCGGTATTGGTCTGGTGTTCCTGCAGGAGGGTGATGAGGGAATAGAAAAACCTATCGGTGTTTTTCTGGGAAGTCGATCGTTCATCAACAGAAATGTTCAATGGTGGAGAAAGAGACTTTAAACTTGGTGTTGGCATTACACCATAACTGTGTTTATATTACCAGCAATGCATCTGAGACAATCGTATAAACTGATCACAACACACTGACATTTGTGGAAAAAATTAAAGACAAAAATGCCAGACTGTTCAGATGGACTTGTTGCAGCCATTCAATCAGACAATTGGGCATGTGGCAGATCGCGAAAACGTGAAAGCTGATGAGTTACTGAGACTAGAATGAGATACGGAGGTGTTCGGTGGTGGGTATACAGCAGCCTGGTTTTGTATGGGTGTGTGCATGTTCGAATGTTTACAATTAGTACAGTATATCTGTCAGTTTTGAGACTACTAACTGTGTTTGAAGGGTTACAAATGCAGACACCTTTTAGCATTGAGGTTTTTTTTTAAGTGGCGAGAGATGTGGCACAAAGCAAGTCCCTTTTTGTCGAAAAGCTGTTCCTTCGCTCAAGGAGACTCTGTCCTTGGTTTTTTTTTAAAGAGGAACAATAATACGGGGCCAAGCTCCGATCAGAGCTGAAAAATGTGTTGCTGAAAAAGCGCATCCAAGGAGCAGGAGAATCGACATTTCGGGCATAATCCCTTGCTCACTTTCTCCAAGCTCCGATCAGTCTGGTTTGATACAGAGATGAAAAGTAATTTCAGAGGTCTTTTATTTATATGGAAACAGATGATTCTTCAGACTAAAGTGGCCATGCTTTATAACTGACCAGTATAATGAACGGAGAGTGGTGAGCTATTTTAGCTGAACTCGCTGAGCTGAGCAGTTTTCAGTTGAGTCTTGAACTGGGAAGTCCAACTGGGAGCTGTGTGGAAACTCTCTCTCTTTTCTGACCCTCGACTTCAACCTGGAAGTTTGTGTTCCATTTATACTTTTTTTTATGATTGGGAGTTTGCTTATTGGGACAGTTGTGTGTATTCGGAATAGCATAATTAAGTCTAGCTGAATAGGTTGAATTCTATCGTCATTTTAAAAATTCTGTTCTTTGTGTTTCAACCTAGTAAATTACCCCCGGTAATTTTCATTGTACACTTACCGAAACAAATTGCAAAGGTATGCTCTGGGCTGCCTGCTTAAAAGTGTTTGGAGTAGTCTAACCTAGTTCATAACATCTCGGAGATGGAAGATGCCTCCTTGGAACTTGGCACAAACCATTCACTTTCCCTCCTCATGATCAGCAAACCACGTTAACATGGCATGTGTGTACCTTTAACAATGGAGCCAGGAGGAACAACATGGAGCAGTCTGTCTTTGCAGTCTATGCCTCATTGGTTTGTCGTGTTGCAGCAACAATGACATCCTCCTATTTAAGTATAACAGTTTGGAGAAGCTGAATGGCCTCTTCTGTTCATGTGTCAGTGTCTGGAGGAACTGAATGTCTTCCTCCTAGCACGAGGGCAGAGGTTCAAGTACTTCAGTGGGCAACACGTGGTTCCTGCCCAGCAGCACGTTGTGTTGACCAGACTCTATCTTCCTGAGTTATAGGAGACAGACAGAAGCTGGAAGAGCACAGCAAGCCAGGCAGCATCACGAACTGGGAAAGACAACATTTCAGGTATAACCGTTCTTCAGAACTGGGGTGGGGGGTAGGGGGAGCTGCAGATAAAGAGGGAAGGGAGTGGTTGGGGTGGGGAGATCAGGAGGATGGTCAGTTACGGCTATGTAGACACAAGTAGTTTGTGCAACCTGATTGGGCAATTGGAGGGATGAATCAGGTTGGGAGCTGAAAGGTAGGGTCGTTAGGTGGAATGGAAGACCTCCCAGTCACTTCCTATTTCAATTCTCTTTCCTAATGCCTTTCCAACATGGCCATCCTTGGCCTCCTCCATTGCCACAATGAACCAAACCATAATTTGGAGGAACAAGATCTCATCTGTTACCTGTGCAGCCTGCACTCCAGGGATTCAACATTGAATTCTTCAATTTCAAATGACTTCCCTTCCAGTCCTCCGACTCCCTTCCCAAGCTCTCTCCTCCATTCCATTCCTCTGAGCAACCTTTGTCCAGCCGCCAACTGGATTCAGCCCTTCCATCAACAACTCGCTGATACCTTTATCTGTGTCCATTTATCCCTACCTCGCCACTCTGCCTCCTCCTCCCTCACCCGCACTTTATCTATATACCCTCTTACTCCCATCCACAGACCTGATGAAGGGTTATATCCAAGGTGTTCACTTCTCAAAGTCTTGATGCTGCCTTGCTTATTCTGTTCTTCCAGCTTCCTGCGTGTGTTATTTGGATTCCAACACCTGCTTTTATTTTAAATTGTCTTCTTGTATAATAGGCAGGAGTGAGTGAACGCATTGCGCCTCTTGTTATCCAGTAGATCTGATGGGCTGAATGGCTTTCTTATATTACTGGGAAACCAGCTAGAGTTGCTGAAGGGGTTCCTCTTTCTTTTAACCGTGGAAATGTTTAGTGTCCAGCAGTGCTTTTGATTAATGTTACCTATACATTAACAGCACAAGCTTGAATGTTGCCCAGATTTGATTCTTCAGTACCTTAGGAGGTGACCCATTGTTCTGAACATTGTATAATATTCAAAGAATATCCCCACTTCTGATTGCATGAAAGTGGGAAAGACATTGATGAAGCAGCTGAAGATGTTTGTGCCGAAGAAACTACCCTGAGGCTTTCCCACAAAGATATCCAGGGACTGAGAGGATTGATGTCCACCAGCCCCATTGTGCTCTGAATGATTCAACCAGCGGGGAGTTTACAACTGATTCTCATCAAGTTCAATATTGTTCAGTCTCCTTGACATCTTGCTCAATCAAATACTGCTGTGATATCAGGGCCAGTCACTTTACACTGTGTTCATATCTTCTATTCATGTCAATAGGCCAAGGGATATGTATGGGGAATGTTTCCTTCTCTCAGGGAATAGTGATGGTTGGGGCCAGACAGTTAGGGGAGGCTACATCACTGAAATGTTTGTGGGGTGCGAGTGGGTGTCAATGGGTTTTGACCCGTGAGAGAGTCAACGGCTGCAAAAAGTTGGGCATTAAAGAGAAATTGCGGCCGAGTGCAAATCAGCCCTGACTTACTGAATGGAAGTGCAGATCTGAGAGGCTATGTGGCCTGGTTTTATTTCAGTATACCTGATAGTGCAGTCACTTTGTGGCCTCTTCCATTTCCTGTGTTACTGATTCAAGTCGCTGAATAGATTCATCCTGTCGCAGTGCAACTGGATACTGGTGCTGCATGATCTGGTTACAGATTTATAGGCCCGAGGGGCTTATTCACCTCCTCCTGTAATTGTATATCAGGCTTCAGGGGCTGAAAAACCTCATTCTGTTCTGCTGTAACTGAAATCCATATCGACTAAATCTACTGCCAATTGAGAAATTGAGCACGGCAGATGTTGGAGATCAGTGTCGAAAAATGTGGCACTGGAAATCACGGCAGGTAAGGCAGCATCAGTAGAACAGGAGAATCGATGCTTTGGATGTTCCTGATTAAGGGTTTATGTCCTAAACATAGATTCTCCTGCCCCTCGAATATGCCTGACCTGCTGTGCTTATCCAACTCCACATGTTTTGAAATTTACTGCCCCACACAAATCAATCTTCCTGGTCACATCATCCACTTACTTTAAGAGAATTGTCAGGCACAATCTTCCTTGCACAAAGCCACACTTACTGTTCCTAATCAAAACCTGTCTTTCCAAATCCATTTACATCTTATCCCTCAGAACCTACTCAAGTAACTTACCGACAACGGATGTTAAACTTACTGGTCTATAGTTCCAAGGATTTTTTTGTTCAGTTCTTCTTGAATAAGGGCACAACATTTGCTATTCTCCAGTCTTCCGAGACATTACCTGTGGTTACTGATGATAAACATTATAAGCCTGGGTCCCTGCTAATTCTTCTGAAGCCCCTTGAGATGTTCTTTGATATATCGGGTAAGGGCTGTGAGATTTATCCACTTTCAAGCATTCTAGTACATCCAATATCTCCTCAACTATGATATAGATTGGCTCTAAGATATCACCACTAACTTCCTCAAGTTCTCAAGTCAACATGTCTTTTTCCACGGTAAACATAGAGTAGAAATATTAGTTGAGGACTTCACCCATCTCTTATAGTTCCACACATACTTGTCCACATTGGTCTTCGAGGGGTGTATTTTCTATATAGTTTTTGATTTTTCTTTTAATATATTTAAAGTAACTTTTTGGATTCATCCTAATCTTCTCAGCCAAGGCTCTTTCTTGTCCCCTTTTCACCCTACTGCGTTCCTTTTTCAGAACTCTTGTATCTCTAATATACCTCCAGGAATTCCATTGATCCCAGCGGCCTGGACCTGAGCCACGCCACAAATTCGAAAATGAACCTGTGGACCAGTTTTGTCCCTCTCCATAACTATTTGAAAATTAATAGAACTTCGGTAACTGGTCACAAAGTGCTCCCCCACTGTAAACTCAGTCACCTGTCCTGCCCTATTTCCTAAGAAAATTTCGTGTTTTTCCCCTTCCCGAGTAGAACTCTCTGTACACTGCTTGAGGAAACTTTCCTGAAGCTTTTATCAGATTCTATCTCATCAAATCCCTTAACGCTCTGTCCGTTTCAGTCTGTATTCGAAAAACTAAAAGCCACTATTATGATAACCCTGTTGATCTTGCAGGTTTCCCCTCTCTCCCTGCATATGTCTTACTCTCATTCCTGTTGACTATTTGGGGGCCTATAGCACATCCCTAATCACCTCACGAACACCTTCCTATTTCTTAACTCCACCCACAAAGCCTCACTGAGTGATTCATCAGTTTTTTTTATCTCTGATTACTGCTGTGGTACTCCCCTTAATCAGGAATGCAATTCCCCTCCTCTCCTTCCAACATCTCTGTCTCACCTAAAGTACCTGTACCCTGGCACATGAAGCTGTCAGTCCTATCCATCACTTAGCCATGTTTCTGTAATGGCTATAATATACTAGTCCCACCTACTTATCCACGTCCTGAGTTCATCGGCCTTACCTGTACGCCTTCTTGCATTGAGATAGATGCCATTTAATACAAAAGGCATTTCTCTCTGTCATTTTCCAGCCTAAATTTACTATTTCTGATTCCTCTATCTCCTTCCAGCATCGCACTTACCTCCCTGCTCTTGAGGATACCACCCCCTGCCAATCTAGTTTAAGCCCACCTTCGTAACCCGAGCATAACTGGCTGCCAAGATATTGGTGTCCTTTCCAGTGCATGTCTCGGACGGTAATCACCCTCTAAGGAGATTACCACTGTCAAGGTAATCTCGCTCCAGAACCTCGGCACTATTTCAACGGGTATCATTTGTGCCAACGTGCATAATGATTTCTGGATGCTCACCCAACCCCTTGAGAATGTTCAGCAACCACTTGGAGACATCCTAGACCTGAGCAGCGGGAGGTAACCCACCATTCTGAATTCCCGTTTGTGGCCACAGAATCTCCGATCTGTCCCTCTAACAATCGACCCTCCTATCTTTAACGACCTGTTTACCTTTACCGTTTCTTGCTGTGCCCCAGAGCCAGTGGTAGTACCACCAACCTGGCTACTGCTGCTTTCCCCTGAACAGACATCGCCCCCAACAATCCAAAATGCTCTACATGTTATGGAGAGCAATGGCCACAGGCTATTTCTGCACTCTCTGCCTACTCCCTTTGCCATTCCTGGTGGTCGCACAGCTACTCTCTACCTGGAATATGGCAGGAAGCAAGGAACGCCTGTTGGCTTAAATTGTGTTTATTTAAATGTAACAGCACTGACAGGTAAAGCTAATGAACTGAGGGCGATGAATGTTCGACTGGAATATTACAGTCATTAAAGAAACATAACTAGGGGTGTGTCTTGGCTGTGGCCACCACACTAAAGCAGTTATCTATGAAGTTCTGAGTATCTCAGATGACCCTGAGTGCATCCTAAATAGCCTTCAGCCCAACAAGTCTGCACCGACCCTTCAAAGAGCAGCCCATCAAGACCCACACCCTTACACGACAGGCAAATTAGCACGACCAATTCACCTAACCTGCACATCTTTGAACTGTGGGAAGAAACCGCATCATCCAGAGGAAGCCCATGCAAACACGGGCAGAATGCGCAAACTCCACACAGACAGTTGCCCGAGCCAGGATTTGACCACTGGTCCCTTGTGCTGTGAGGCAGCAGTGCTAACCCCTGAGCCACTGTACCGCCCAGCTCCAGCTCCCTAACACGGTCTCCCAGGAGCTGAAGCTGGGTGCACAGTCCACACGTTTGGTCATCAGGGACGGTGAAAATCTCCGTGGGCTCCCACATCCCACAAGAGGAACGTGCGACTGCCCTAACTGCCATCTCGACGGCTATAACAATAAAGTTAAAAGGACTTTATTTCAGTTTCCCTGTACATTTTGCTGAGCTGGAGCTGTCCGAAGCCTCTCGTGTCGAAGGCTTACTGCTTACTCTGCTACAACGGCATGTCTCTCTACATCTCCACGTATAGTTTTGGCCAGCGAAGGAAGGAGACACGACAGTGATGCAGTGTTTAGGCCTTCAGGACTCCTTGACACCTGGCCACTGACTACCAGGTCCCCAGTGCAGGTCTCTGCTTGGCCTTGGAGGGTTTCTTGCTGAGGTCTTCCTTCTGGTAGTGGTGACTGTATCAATGCAAATCCTCACCCCGACAGACAATCCGTGCTGTCGCAGTCCTCTCATACTTCCTGTCTATTAGTATCGCGTTTATGAATTCCTTGAATCCCTCGAGAGAGGTGATGTTCTTGTGAATACAGGGCTATTGGAAAAGAAGACCATTAGACATTGGGACAACAATATGACTGCCATCTAACTGAGTCTGTGTTTCCTTCGAATAGGTTATTTTTATTTTGTTAATCGCACATTCCACTTTTCTGAAATTTCCCCATAACACTTGTATAAACACCTGTCTGTCTCAGCCTTGAAGACACTTAATGATCCAATCTCAACAGTCCTCCGAATGTTATACAATTGTTTCCCAACAAGTCCACACCGCCCCGCCGAAGCGCAACCCACCCATACCACTACATCTACCCCTTACCTAACACTACGGGCAATTTAGCATGGCCAATTCACCTGACCTGCACATCTTTGGACTGTGGGCGGAAACCGGAGCACCCGGCGGAAACCCACTCAGACACGGGGAGAATGTGCAAACTCCACACAATCAGTCGCCTGAGGTGGGAATTGAACCCAGGTCTACTGGCGCAGTGAGGTAGCAGTGCTAACCACTGTGCCACCGTTCTACATTGAGGAAACTATAGTTAGACTGCGTGAACACTTCACAGTATATCCAACCTGTACCTGTGCAAAAGACCCTGAGTTTCCAGTTGCCTGCCAGTTTAATACCCTATCCTGTTCCCTGGCCAATATCTCTGAGTCAGACTTGTTGCAGTGTTCCAGGGCATTGCAACGCAAGCTGAAAGAACAACGCCTCATTTTCCGCGGGTGGACCCTGCAGCCCTTCAGACTCAATAATATTCAATAATTTTAGGGACTGAACTCCTCAATGCCCCCTACCCATACACCAAGCCTAGTACTCACCCCCTATTGTTAGCTACTAACAGTCTCCATTAACAGCTATTCAGCCTCTTATGTATATAAATCAACATTTTCAGGTCTACCATCCGTTCTGAGGAAGGGCAACTAACCTAGAAACTTTAATTATGATTTCTCTGCACAGAGGCAGTTAGACCCGAAACGTCAGCTCTTTTCTCTCGTTACAGATACTGCCAGACCTGCTGAGATTTTCCAGCATTTTCTCTTTTGGTTCCAACTTACGCGAGATTCAACTCAGATAGCAGCTTTACTTATATCATTCAGATCAGTCAATTTGTCACGGTTCAGAAAGTAAAGAAAAAACGATAGAGGGTAGCTCAGCAGGTCTGGCACTCTCTGAGCAGAGATACGCAGAATTAACCTTCGACTCCAATATGACTTCTTCAGAACAGTGTCACATCATATTCGATATGTTAACATTGTTTATCTCTGCAGATACTTCCTTAGCTGTGGCACTTCTTCACCATTTTTTATTTGTTTTTCATGTTTCTGTATCACTATATTTCATGTTTTTTGACAGGGCTACATGCTGAATTTGGTTAGATGTGGACAATGTAGTCCTTTCCTGTTCCTGTTATAGTTGGTGTGTCTGTGACACCTGTGTTACGGCCGAAATCTGTTTCTTCTTTAAGATTCAAAGAAAAAAAATACTTTTCTGAATATCCTGTAAATCTCAGGAAGTCCACTTTGTTTGAAAAGACATTTTAGAGGCAGCTGAAATTTCATGAGATAACAGGAATAAATTATTGATGGTGGAGCACTCTGTGACCTTCATTAAACTCGCTTGTCTACCCTCTCTCCAAAGACTTTGGTTACATATCACAGAATTATTTACAGCAAAAGTGGGGGAAACTCAGCCCATTGTCTCTTCCAGTTTGGAACAACGATATATCTACTGTTAGTCTCCTGCACTGTCCCAATAGCCCTCCACATTTTGTTATTAGTGTGTGCTTTTAATTTTAAGTATCCTGCCATATATGAACAATATGATCAAGCTCAAACAAAAAAAAAAGCAGATCTTAGAGGGCAAGCTGAGCAGGTCTGGCGGTATCTCTGAAGAGAAATCAAAGTTAATGTTTCTGGTCCAGTGATCCTAATCGAACTGTATTCCCAATGATTAAATGGTGTGTATATTAAATATAGTTCACTTTATCACATTTAAAATGATCCTGTTCAGTTCATATTGTCATTCAGCATTGCATCTCTCAAATGTTGGCTGTTTCCTTGTTGTGCATTAGATTTAATTCTGTCTGGCAGAAAGCGTGATGATGACTGGGGAATATCATTGTGCAACCCCCCCGCCCCCCCCCCCCCCCCCCCCCATGCAGTCTCCACAGCCACTGTCCCATTCTGTCCTATCTCCCAGCGAATGACATGTTCATTCGAACCTGACTCATTAATTCACAAGTCTTAATGAATAAGTTCATTGTAATTATCACTTTTGGTTTGGACTGAGGCCAAAATGCGCAAAAAGTACAGTTTTACAGCAAGTAAAACTGCATTTAGAAATTTGTCAATTTGTATAAATAAATTACTGAAGCACATTCCCTAGTTGCCTTATTAGAGCAGTGAAAGGAACATTCAGAGAAGTCCACACTTTCTGTCTATGTTCAGGGCGACTGTGCCCAGTGACAGTGTGTTGGCTGACGGTTGTTCCCGTGGAGGAGAGATCAGCACAGTAACAACATCCTGATTGTGTTTCTTTTGGTGGATGGAGGGATTTGGGGAGAGATGGTAACAGCATAGTAAACGGACAAAAGACAAAAGACATTCTTCCTCACAACTGACTTCACTAGAGCAATTGCTGATGGGAGATTTGACCAATAGCCAGCAATGTCAACATGTAGTCCAGTCCAGTTATATTGTGAACGGAATGTGCAGTATTGAAAGCTGGGACTGGTTGCTCAGTGACTATGATTAATGTCAGTCTCCATGCAATGTAATTGTGTCACTGGAGGGTTTCCCTCTCTTATTGGTGAAGGGCTTCATTCACTGTGCTATCCCACTGTAGTAGCAGATGCACCAATTTCAACAGTAACAGAGATCAACAGCTGCCTAGACAGAGAGAGGACAGATCTGAATCTGAGAATAGCGGACTGGAACATTACAACAATGGAGAGGAGGTTTTCCTTGAATCTTTTCAAGATTTCCCCCTATTGGGAATTTCTACCATATCGGATATCAGCAGTGCTGATTATTATTCTGGGCGGGGTGGAGGGTGTGCTACTAACCTATTAAATTGGCCATGCTAAATTGCCCGTAGTGTTAGGTAAGGGGTAAATGTAGGGGTATTGGTGGGTTGCGCTTCGGCGGGGCGGTGTGGACTTGTTGGGCCGAAGGGCCTGTTTCCACACTGTAAAGTAATCTAATCTAATCTAATCTATTACTAACCTCTTGTCGGTATTCTCTTCCTCTGTCCATTCATTAATCTCACAAACAAGTTTGAACTTCGTTGCAATTTCTGTTATCTATATTTGTCAGAGAAAGAAATTCTTGTCTTCAGTTTCAATTGCAGTCTCCATTCATTACCCATGAATTGTAGACCACTCCCTCACAAACATCTGAGAACAAAATTGTGCACAACCTCGGGATCCCTTTTTGCCCTGAACTGATTTATGTGTTCTGTTCTCTCTGTCACCAAACCTGTCCACTCCCAGCTCCTAATATCCCCAATCTTCATCTCTGCGTCAGTGCTGTTGCTGAACAAACCATTGGCTGCACGTTGGTACAATTCAGACTTAATGTTTCAAGCTCTCTTCTGACCACTTTTCCGATAACAATAATTTCAATCATAAAATTGTTCTTGTCTTGGACGTTACTTCATGATTAAGGCAATATATGAACGTAGGAATGTCGCTCGATGCATTTCAGAAGCAATGCCAGTTAAACGAAAGATATTGTTCAAGTGATTTGTTTCAATTCCATCACAGCTGATGACAGGACTTCAATAAAACTGATAAGAATTGGAATAAAAGTGAATTTCACAATAACAACCATAAAAGCAACATTTTGTCTGAAAACGTTCCTGTTTCACTGATCGGTAAGGTAATCTAATGTTATTACCTGGTCTGGGTTAAGTGAGACTTCAGATCCATAACAATGTGTTTAACTTTATATTGGCTTGTGGAATGGCCTTAGAATCAGGGCAATTAGTGATGGTCACCAAATGCTGCCCCTGGCAGAGATGCCAACATCCCACGAAAGAACAAAATTGAAGGTGAAATCAAATAATGGAAGACGCTAGAAATCTGAAATTATACAAGGCAATGCAAAGAAACGAACAGAAAGTGCTGGGGAACTTTCCTGAACTGAAAGCACTTGGAAAAGTGTGTTTTTAATACCGTTGACAGGGATGTGTGCTTTGAAGGGAAGGGGGAATCAATAGAGAAAGAGGGATATAGAAGAAAAAGAGGAAACAACGAGAATGATGATCCGCTCGGCTGGAAATAAAATATGAGATTCACCTCATTTATTTTTCGCCATTCCCATCTTCCTGAATATCATGCACATGTACATATAGGTATTTCCCGCTTTTCAAAAGTTCGCTTTTCGCCACTTCCCTTCCCAAATGACCGACATTAGGCCTTGCTTCGCTAACCAAAAGATTTCCAAAGAGGATTTTCACTTTTACGAAGAAAGGCGATTTTTTCCCCATATAAATTAGTGCAACTGCACTTTACACCATATCAGCTTGCGAATGGTTTCTTTCAGATAGTGAGGGAAGCCTGTTTTGTCTAAGGTTATGTTTTAAGCGATTTGATTCCCCCTGTCAGTATTCCCTGAGTGTGGTCATCTTCTTATATTTGTTAACGGGATATGGGTATCTCTGACTGGGCCAGCATTAGTTCATTTTCCCAGTTGCCCTTGAGAAGACCTTGAGCCACTGCAGTCCACGTGATTGATCTGATTTGATTTGGTTAATTTTAATGAAATGTACAATGGAAAGGTTTGATTTGCGAGGAGTGCAGGCACATGATAGTAAACAAGAAAAAAGTGATCGTAGGGTACTTACACACAGTGAGGCAAACATGGTTACAGCTTCACAGGAGGTGAGCAAAGCAAAATCGACATTAGCAAGATTAATATTATTTGAAAAGAGAGAGATATCAATTTGTCAGTCTAATAATGGTAGGAAAGGAAGTGTCCCTGAGCATACATCGTCCATGTTTTCAAACCTTTGTGTCTCCTCCCTGTTGGAAGAGGTTGTAGGAGATCATTATTGTTTTGGGAGAGATCTTTGATGTTGCCAGCCTTTCTGCGACAATGACAAGTATAAATGACAGAAGGTGGTCTTCCGTGATGTCTGGACTGTGCACACAACCGTCTGTAGTTTTTTTTATGGTCCGGCGCAAAGCAGTTACCATGTCAGACCATTATGCACCCGAATAGAATGTTTCCAGTTGCCAGTGTAAGGAACATTGGGAGATGGGTTGTTCCAAAATAGGTAGATATAATAATTGCTGTTAAATGGATACACATGTTCTGGTTGCTGTTTTGTGAACAATTGAAGTTTAACTGATAATTTTCAATTATGTCTTTGATACCAAAAACCAGTTGAGTTCATTGTATTGCCAGCATCGAACCAATGAGTTATCACCCGCTTCAAACGAATAGAGAAGCCATCACCATCACAACGAGGAAGAAATAGACAGATACGAAGGGAAGGAGAAAGAGAACACAGCAAGGGAAACAGATGGACAGTCAGTCAAAGAGAGAAATGAAACAAAACAAGGAAACAAACAGTCACATGGACAGGGAGCAGGGAAGATAGTAGGTTCAGCGAAAGAAACAGAAGGCAGGGAAAAGGAAAACAGAGGGAAACAGACAGGGAGAGATACACAGGGAGAGACAAAGGAAACGGGGAGCTGGGGATTGGGTCACAGGGAGCTGAGGGGTATGGGAGAAGCTGGGGGTGAGGACCAGAGAGACCTGGGAGTGAGCACTGGAGGGAGCGGGGGGGGGGGGGGGGGGTGGAGTTGAGGACTTATTTTGACCTGTACCAAGATGTCCAGGCAGATCAAAGTAAGCAAGGATGTACAGAACGATGTAAAACATGTCTGAGAGGCATATAGGTTACGCTGCACAGAGCATGCGCTAGGTGAGATCAACATGAACAAGATCAGCATTATCTGAGATTAGAGTCCATTCATCAGTCTAATAACAGTCAGGAAGAAGCCGTTACTGAACCAGCCGATCTGTATTTTCAAGCTTCTGTATCTTTTAGCCTGATGGAAGAGGTTGTGGGAGATCTTTACAGGCATGTGATTGGTCTTTGGTAATGTTAGAACTAAGAACATTTCATCTCAACAGGCCATTTGTCGGTCAAATCCTGCGCTGATCCAGATCCTCTATCGAAATCAGTCGCCAATTTTCTGAGGGTCTATCCCTTTGCACCCTGCACAATCATGTATCTTTCTGGAAACATCTTAAATGGAGCACAACTGGTCACAGTTCTCCATTTTGAGAATCTGCCTTCCTCTACTCCGCTCTGTACCCTGTTGTCCAGCCAGTTCTTTATCCATGTAGCTAGCACACCCTGGACACAATGTTACTTCACTTTCTCCATAACCCGACCATGGAAAAACTTACCAAACACCTTCCTGAAGTCCATGTACATGACATCTACAGTCCCTTCCTCGTCAATCAACTTTGTCACTTTCTCAAAGAATTCTATTAAATTGGTAAGTCATTACCTTCCCTGCACATAACCATCTTGTCTATCACTGATAAGACCATTTTCATCCAAATGAGAAAAGACCCTATCCCTCAGTATCTTCTCTACCTCTAATGACAGGCTCACTGGTCTATAATTAACTGGCTCACTGGTCTATAATTAACTGGATTATTCACGCTACCCTTCTTAAACAATAACCTTCCCGTCCTCCGGGACCTCCGTTGTGTTCAAGGATGCTGCAAAAATATCTGTTACTGCCCCAGCTATTTCCTGTTTCCCTTCCCTCAGTAAACTGCGATAGCGGTGGAGCTTCTCGTCAAAAGGAAGAAGGTAGCTTACGTAAGGTGGAGGAAGCTAGGGTCAAGCTCAGCTCTAGAGGATTACAGGCAGACGAGGAAGGAGCTCGAAAATGGTCTGAGGAGAGCCAGGAGGGGGCACGAGAAAGGCTTGGCAGAACTGATTAGGGAGAACAGAAAGACATTTTTCACTTATGTGAGGAATAAGAAAATTGTCAAAGAAAGAGCAGTGCCGATCAGGGATAGCAGAGGGAACTTCTGTGTGAAGTCTGAGGAGGGAGAGGAAGCCAGAAATGTGTTTTTTGCTTCTGTCTTTTCGACAGAAACGAACTTTATAGTGAATGAAACCTTTTAAGAGCAGGTGTGCATGTTGGAATGGATAGAAATAGAAGAAGCTGATGTGCTCAAAGTTTTGTCAAACATTAAGATTGAAAAGTCGCCAGGCCTGGACCAGATTTGTCCTCGGCTGCTTTGGGAAACGAGAAATGCAATTGCTTCGCCACTTGCGAAGATCTTTGCATCCTCGCTCTCCACTAGAGTCGTACCTGAGGACTGTAGAGAGGCAAATGTAATTCCTCTCTTCAAGATAGCAAATAGGGAAATCCCCGGCAATCATGAACCTGTAAGTCTCACATCTGTCGTCTGTAAGGTTTTAGAAAGAATTCTGAGGGATAGGATTTATGACCATCTGGAAGAGCATGACTTGATTAAATGCAGTCAACACCGTTTTGTGAGGGGCAGGTCATGCCTCACAAACCTTATCGAGTTCTTTGAGGATGTGACTAGAAGTGTTGATGAGGGTCGAGCTGTGGATGTGGTGTATATCGACTTCAGCAAGGCATTTGATAAGGTTCCCCATGGTAGGCTCATTCAGAAGGTCTGGAGGAATGAGATACAGGGGAACTTAGGTGTCTGGATACAGAATTAGGTAGCGAACAGAAGACAGCGAGTGGTAGTAGAAGGAAAATATTCTGCCTGGAAGTCAGTGGTGATTGGTGTTCCACAGGGCTTTCTACTTGGGCCTCTACTGTTTGTAATTTTTCTTCATGGCTTAGATGAGGGGATTGAGAATGGCTCAGCAAATTTGCAGATCACACAAAGGTTGGAGGTGTCGTTGACAGTATAGAGGGCTTTTGTAGGCTGCAATGGGACATTGACAGGATGCAGAGATGGGCTGAGAGGTGACAAATGGAATTCAACCTGGATAAATGCGAGGTGATGCATTTTGGAAGGTCGAATTTGAAAACTGAGTACAGGATTAAGGATAGGATTCTTGGCAGTGTGGAGGAACAGAGGGATCTTGGTGTGCAGGTACATAGATCCCTTAAAATGGCCACCCAAGTGGACAGGGTTGTTGAGAATGCATATGGTGTTTTGGCTTTCATTAACAGGGAGATTGAGTTTAAGAGTCCTGAGATCTTGTTGCAGCTCTATAAAACTTTGGTTCGTCCGCACTTGGAATACTGCGTCCAGTTCTGGTCGCCTTATTATAGGAAAGATGTGGATGCTTTGGAGAGGGTTCAGAGGAGGTTTACCAAGATGCTGCCTGGCCTGTAGGGCTTATCTTATGAAAAGAGGTTGACTGAGCTTGGACTTTTTTCATTGGAGAAAAGGAGGAGGAGATGGGACATGACTGATTATACAAGATAATGAGAGGCATAGGTAGAGTCGATAGCCAGAGGCTATTTGCCAGAGCAGAGATGGCTAACACGAGGGGTCATACTTTTAAGCTGGTTGGAGGAAACTATAGAGGGGATGTCAGAGGCGGGTTCTTTATACAGAGAGTTGTGAGAGCATGGAATGCGTTGCCACCAGCAGTTTTGGAAGCAAGGTCATTGGGGACATTTAAGAGACTGCTGGACATGCATATGGTCACAGACATTTGAGGGTCCATACATGAGGATCAATGGTCGGCACAACATCGTGGGTTGAAGGGCCTGTTTTGTGCTGTACTGTTCTATGTTCTTTGTTCTTTGTTCTAAATGTTGGCAGCCTTTCTGCGGTAACGAGCCGTGTAAGTAGAGTCGATGGTTGGGAGATTGGCTGTGCACCCAACCTTCTGTAGTTTCTTGCGGGTCCTGGGCAGAGCATTGCTGTATGAAGCCGTGAAGCATCCAGATAGTATGCTCTCAATGGTGTACCTGTCGAAGTAGTACATGCCGAATTCCTGAGCCTCCTGAGGAAGAAGAGGCGTGATTGAACCTTCTTGACTGTCACACCTATGCAAGAAGACCAGGGTAGGTTGTCAGTTATCGTCACTCTGAGGGGGTTGATGCTCTGCACTGCCTCAACCATTGATGTAGATGACGGTGTGTTCCTTTCCTTTCTTTCTGAACTCAATGATCAGTTCCTTACTATTGCCGAATTTGAGAGAGAGGTAATTATCATTACACCATGCCACTAAGCCCTCAATCGCCTGACTTATCGTTGTTTGATATCCCTCCTGATTTGGTGATATCATCAGCGACCTTGTAGCTGGCGTTGTTTGGAATTTGAAAACACAGCCGCGTGTGTACAGGGAGTACAGTAGGGGGTGAAGAAAGAGATATTGGAGTAGAGGGATTAGGGTATGGGGATGAGGACACAGCCATGGGAGTACAGTCGGAGGCTGAGGGCACAGCCATGTGTGTACAAGGAGTACAGTAGGGGGCGGAGGACATAGCTGTGGATATACAGGGAGTACAGTAGGGGATGAGGACACTGCTGTGGGTGCACGGAGAATACAATAGGGGGCTGAGAACACATCCTCCAGTAGTTCCAATGTTGAGTTTTATTGTGGAGAATGCACAGATACTTATCTTCGCAGATTGTGGTCTGTGTGTCAGAAACCAGGGTATCCAGTTGCAGAGGGTGGAGCCATGAGTTGTGGTCACGGAGTTTTGAGATAAGTCTGGAGGGAATAATGATGTTGAAGGTGGAGCTGTCGTCAATGACCAGGAGTCTGATGTATGCATCCTTGTTGTCCAGATGTTCCATGGATGAGGGCAGGGCAGGTATATGGCATCCGTTGTGGACCCGTTACATCCGTCGGCACATTATAGGACAGCAGGTCAGGCTGGGGCACTGGAGCTGATGTGGGCAATAACCAGCATCTCAAAGCACTTATTGTTTATTGAGGTCAGAGCCACTGGGCGGTAGTCATTAAGGAATGTTGCACGTGTTTTCTCACTAGGAGAAAATGAGGACTGCAGATGCTGGAGATCAGAGCTGAAAATTGTGTTGCTGGAAAAGCGCTGCAGGTCAGGCATCATCCAAGGAACAGCAGAATTGACGTTTTGGGCATGAGCCTCGGATGTACCTGTGCCCGATGTCACCGTGGCAGATATGATCAGTCTTCCTGCAGGTCAAGTCAAGGAAAGCAACAGGTCTGGGGAGTGTTCCTGGCTGAGCACTCAGATCCAGTGAGGACCAACTGACAGAGATATTTACGAACAACTTCAACCTCTCCGTCCTGAAGCCGAAATCCCAGCCTGCTTCAAGAAAACCACTATCATCCTTGTACGTGAGCAAACACAGAGCTGAAAAATGTGTTGCTGGAAAAGTGCAGCAGGTCAGGCAGCATCCAACGAGCAGGAGAATCGACGTTTCGGGCATGAGCCCTTCTTCAAGAATGAGGAAAGTGAGCTAAGCAGGCTAAGATAAAAGGTAGGGAGGAGGGACTTGGGGGAGGCGCGTTGGAAATACGAAAGGTGGAAGGGGAGGGAGAAGTCTGAGGCGGTCCAGGTAAATTCTCAGACTCCTCCCTCTCCTTCCTAGACCTCTCAATTTCTATCTCGGGCGACCGAATCAACACGGACATTTAATATAAACCGACCGACTCCCACAGCTACCTAGACTACACCTCCTCCCACCCTGCCCCCTGTAAAAACGTCATCCCATATTCCCAATTCCTTTGCCTCCACCGCATCTGCTCCCAGGAGGACCAGTTCCGATATCAAACAACCCAGATGGCCTCCTTCTTCAAAGACCGCAATTTCCCCTCAGACATATTCGACGATGCTCTTCACCACATCTCCTCCACTTCCCGGTCCTCCGCCCTTGAACCCCACTCCTCCAATTGCCAACAGAACATAACCCCATTGGTCCTCACCTACCACCCCACCAACCTCCAGATACATTGTATCATCCGTCGTCATTTCGGCCACCTCCAAACGGACCCCATCATCGAGGATATATTCCCCTCCCCACCCCTGTCAGTGTTCTGAAAAGACCACTCCCTCCGTGACTCCCTCGTCAGGTCCACACCCCCCACCAACGCAACCTCCACTCCCGGCACCTTCCCCTGCAACCTCAAGAAATGCAAACGTTGCGCCCACACCTCCCCCCTTACTTCCCTCCAAGGCCCCAAGGGATCCTTCCATATTTGCCACAAATTCACCTGCACCTCCATACACATTATTTACTGCATCAGCTGCACCCGATGTGGCCTCTTCTATATTGGGGAGACAGGCCGCCTACATGTGGAACGTTTCAGAAAACACCTCTGGGACACCCAGACCAACCAAGCCAACCACCCCGTGGCTCAACACATCAACTCCGTCACCCACTCCGCCAAGGACATGCAGGTCCTTGGTCTCCTCCATCGCCAGACCATGGCAACACGACGGCTGGAGGAAGAGCGGCTCATCTTCCACCTCGGAATCCTTCAACCACAAGGGATGAATTAAGATTTTCTCCATCTTCCTCATTTCCACTCCCCCCACCTTGTCTCAGTCCCAAACCTCGAACTCAGCACCACCTTCCTAACCTGCAATCTTCTTCCTGACCTCTCCGCCCTCACCCCCTCTCCGGCCTATCACACTCACCTTCACCTCCTTCCAACTGTCGCATTTGCAACGCCTCTCCCCCAAGTCCCTACTCCCTACCTTTTATCTTAGCCTTCTGGGCATACTTTCCTCATTCCTGAAGAAGGGATCATGCCCGAAACATCGATTCTCCTGCTCCTTGGATGCTGCCTGACCTGCTGCGGTTTTCCATCAACACATTTTTCAGCTCTGATCTCCAGCATCTGCTGTCCTCACTTTCTCACACCTTAGGAAGTCAGGAAGTGCCATTTACATGAACCACCTGAACAAAAGACCTGAGGGCATTTTTGCTCAGTTTCGAGATGTTACAGTGATGGTTGGATGGGCAGGCGATATTAATGAAGTAGGGAGACTGCAGAAAAGCTTGGACAGTTTAGGACTGTGGGCAAACATGTTGCTGATGGTATATAATATGGGCATGTGTGAGAGTATGCACTTTGGTAGGCGGACTAGAGGCAGACACTATGTTCTAATAGGATCCATTAAACCTGAAGCACAAAAGGATTTTGAAACACTCGTCCTCTGTTATGGTTACTGTGCAGGTTCAATTGGCAGTTAGGAAAACAAATGCAATGTTCGCATTCATTTCAAGGGATCTAGAATTAAAGAGAGGAGTCATACCGCTGAGAATGTAATGGGCAATGTTCAGACGGCATTTGGAATGTTGGGAGCTATTTTGGGCAATATCTCTGGGAAAAGATCAACTGGTGTTGGAGGTGATCCATCCTGGGGATGGTGGCTTGTCATAAGCGGCAGTGTGTATACTCGATGGAATTTAGAAGAATGGGAGGCGAGGCATCTGATAGAAACTGATTGTATCAATCTTTGCAGTAATCATTCAGTGTGTAGACGATATGTCCACTACTCATAGAGACTATGATAAAATGACACAGTTTCACAGCGAAGGAATGGGCTGAATGGGCTCAATCTATTGCAATATCTCATGCTGTTATGGTCATGTGGTCTATTTTGTCTGTGCAGAATTGTTTGTCTCTGAGCAGCTCTTGTAACCCTTGTATTTGTATGTTGATTTGACTTCACGTTCTGTTCAATGGTAACCTCTGTGATATGAACAATGGGAGGATTCAGTGTCGACCAGTATTCCATTAAACGTTGAATATAAACAGCTAAATGTGAGTCTCATGTGGCGGGAATACACTGTCTCTCAACTGATTGCCATTTTCAGTTTGGTATTTTCGAAGGATTGATCCTGTTACACCAGTATTGTTGAATTTAACAAAACAGATGCAATTTATCACAGCACAGAGCGACAATAAGTTATCGAACACTGAACATCCTTCTAATAACAGAAACGTCTACAATGTTCTGTATCAGAAACACTGCTTTCCTGTTCATGTTCAAACCAGATAACCTGTCCCATCGAGAAGCTCAATTTGGAACCATTTTTTAAAAATCTTTTTTTGGATGTGACATCGCTGCGTGGTCCCACCATTTCTTGTCCGTCCCTCGTTGCCTCCCTGAGAAAGTGGTGCTGAGCTGCCTTCTTCAACCGCTGCAGTCCACTTGCTGTGTGTTGACCCATAATGCTATTAAGGAGGGAATTCCAGGGTTTTTACCAGTAACAGTGAAGGAACGGCGATATATTTCCACATCAGGATGTTGATTGGTTTGGAAGGGAATTTATAGGTAGTTCCATTCCCATAAGTATGCTGGCCTTGTCATTCTAGATGTAAGTTTTCGTGGGTTTGGAAAATGCTGTCTGAGGATCTTTGGGGAGTTTCTGCATTGAGTCATGTAGATAATACACACTTCTGCTACTGAGCGATGGTGGTGGAGGGAGTGAATGCTTGTGAATGTGATGCCAATCAAATGGACTATTTTGTTCTGGATGGTTTCAAGCTTTTTTAGTCTTGTTGGGTCTGCACTCATTCAGGCAAGTGGGAGAATTCCATCTCACTCCTGACTTGTGCCTTTTAGATGATTGACAGGCTTTAGGAAGACAGGAGGTGAGTTACTCGAGCAGTAGTCCAAGCCTCTGATCTGCTCTTACATTTATGTGGTGAGTCGAGTTGAGTTTCTAATCAATTCTAACCCCCAGGATATTGATAGTGGGGAACGGAGTGATGATAATGCTGCAAATACTAAGTTGTTATATTGTTTCTTATTGATGATGGTCATTGTCTGGCATCTATGTATTGCACATGTTACTTGCCAGTTGTCAGCCCAAGATGGAGAGGGACAGATCTTGTTGCATTTTGGCATGGACTGATTCCGTATCTGAGCATTTGTGAATGGTGCTGAACATTGTGCAGTCATTGTCGAATATCCCCAAGTCTGACATTATGATGGAAGGAAGGTCATTGATAAAGCAGCTGAAGATGCTTGGATCTAGGATTTATCCGGAGAGTCACTGAAGGTGTTGTCTTGTGTGGTGATGAAGGTGATGCCTTTGCAGTTTCCAGTACCTTTAACCATTTCTTGATATCAGTCAATCGAATTTGCTGAAGACTTCTATCTGTCATGATGGGGACCAAGGGAGGAGATTGAAGTGGATCATCCACTCGAAACTTCTGAGTGAAGAATTCTGTGAAATCTTCTGCCTTATCATTTACACTGATGTACTGAGCTCCTCCATCATTGAGGTTGGGGATATTTGTGGAGCCTCCTACTCCGGTGAGTTGTTTAGTCGTCCACCACCATCCATGATCAGTTTCGCAGGACTGCAGAGCTTAGATCTGATGTGTTAGTTCTGGGATCGCTTAGCTCTGCCTGTCCCTTGCATTTTATGCTATTTGGCATGCAAATAGTTCTGTTTGGAAGCTTCAGCAGATTAACATTTTATCTTTATGCATGCCTGGGTCTGCTCCTGGCTTGCCCTCCTGCACTCTCTTTTGAACCAGGGTTGATCCTCTTGCTTGATGGCAATTGTTAAGTGGGGATATGAGGTTATAGGTCACAGGGACTCCCAGAGCATCGACCACACGACTCTATCGCACTGAGCTGCCTCCTGTGCCGAATCGGTCCTGCCTTTGGGGCAGGACATATCCAGGGATGGTGATGGTGCTGTCTGGGTTATATCCGTAAGGTAAAATTCCGTGAGTACGCCCATGTCAAGCTGTTGCTTGACTGGTCTGTAAAACAATTGTCCCAATTTTGGTACGAGCCCTCATTGTTAGTAAGGAGGACTTTGCAGGTTTCTAACGTTCACTTTTTCGGTATCCAGGTCAATACATCTGGTTTCATTTCTTTGAGATTTTGTAGCCCATCTGACTGACTCACTAAACCATTTCAGAGGGCGATTGAGAGTCAATCACATTGCTTTGGGTCTGGAGTCAACGGTCGGTCCAACCAGATGAGAAATGGAAGATTCCTTCATTGAAGATTCCTTCAGTGAACAAGATGGATTTTTAAGACAATTGGCAACGATTTCATTCTCATAGGCAGAATATTAATTGCAGGGATATTTTAAAATTATTGAATTGAATTGCCACCATCTGCAGTGGCGGGATTCAAACCTCGGTCCACAGAACAGGAGCTGATTTTCTGGATTGATAATCTCGCGGTAATATGGTGAAGTTCACTTGGAATCACATGTTGTACTCGGCTGCTATTCATTGTGTTGTCCAGTTTTATATCATTGTTATGTTATTGTGGAAACTCATCCTTCAGTAAATCCTGATTGAAATACACGGTAAGATCGTCCTCCCCACTGCTCGAATTTCATTCAGTCTGTTTTGTTTGAACAGACATTTCAAGGCAGCTGCACATCAGAGAACAGGATGAGATAATGGGTGATTGTGCACTGTACCTGTCACCGGACCAGCGTGTCTGTCCAGGCACCGAAAGTGCTTATTATGGGTCAGAGAACCGCAGAATTATTATAGCACAAATGGAGGTCAGTCAGCCCATCGTGGGGTCACAAGCTCTCCAACTGCACAACTGGAGATAGAGAGGATATGTGGAGATAGATTGTATGAGAGAAATAAACAGAGAGAAAGAAAGTGAAGAGAGATAAAGTAAGAGAGAATAGAAAGGGGAGCGACTAACTGAGAGAGGGATGAAGAGGCGTTAGATGAGGGTGAGGTTAAATAGATCAGAAGACAGCATGAAGGTGGATAGATATGGACAGACAGAATTCAGAAGTTTCATTTAAAAATTCCTCTGGACTGCAAACCCTTTGTCTGGGTTTCATACACAGTAAGCAGTGTGCTGATACTGGCTGACATCTCAGACCAATTATTTCCAATAATGTCACAGAGCTAGGTTACTGACAGCTAAACAAAATCCATTCGGCCAATAGATTAGTACATGGAGAAGGTGGATTTTAAAAAAAAATAGACTATGCCAAGACCAGCAGGAAATGACAACCCCCACTGTGTGAGAGACTGGTCCAGAGAATCTCTGTCAGGTGAATCGCTGACTGTCGTGGAAATTAAACTGACTGGACTCAGATGCTAGCAAGAGCAAAGAAAATGCTTTATTTTTAACCACTGCAGGGAACCATTACACTTGGCAAACACGCCTTGTGTAAGGGCCCTGAACATAATTAACGTATTCCTTTTGTACTCTTCTTATCACACGTTCAAGGACAAGGGCTGGGAAACATTCAAGTTCTTATTTTCTCACTCCCTTGCTGTGGACATAACTCTCTTTCTGTTTTCCTTAGCTTTTCTGCTGAATTCGCCTGCTCGCCAGGCCAGGTTGAATGTGTACAAAGTTCAGCAAAGACAAGCTGTCTCCTCGACTGCAAAATTCAGCAAAGTGTTTGCAACGTTCAGAAAAGTTTTATAATTAGCATAGCATTCTCTTTCAGGTTTCACAGAAAATGATAAGTTTGTTAATTTTCCATTACACTGACAGAGGGGAAATCAGGATCTCAGCTGTGGATCAAATAATGATTGATAAATACCACACACCATTCCATAGTTCTGTAATCCACATTTCAATTTATATAGCTCCATATCAGGAGTGCATTTCAACAACCTTATCTCTTTGTAGTTTGCATATTTTGGTTTGTACAGAAAATCATTTATTTCGCTGTATTTTGTATTGCATAAATGCATGTCATTAATATAGTCTCTGCTAATTCTTCACTGTAGATATACACTTTAATCTGTTCTTCGTATGAGTTATAAAGAGTAACGTTGCAACACTAGTGAGTGGGGAACATCACTGTCCCTCCGCCCAGACTGAACAGTCATGTCCCCGAATCCTCTCCATCTTCTCTCTTTCCCCAATGTCATAATCACAATGTAAATGAAGTCCAGTTAAAGAAACTTCACAACAGTTCCTTAGCATCGATAACATCAACATCATGACCCACACCTGTCCTCTCTGATTCTGGAATAACAATCTGAATTTTCAAAATTTGGAGATGCCGGTGTTGGACTGGGGAGTACAAAGCTAAAAATCACACAACGCCAAATTATAGTCCAACAGGTTTAATTGGAAGCACAGTAGCTTTCGGAGCGACACTCCTTCATCAGGTGATAGTGGAGGGCTCGATCTTAACACAGAATTTAGAGCAAAAATTTACAGTGTGATGTAACTGAAATTATACATTGAAAAATTGATTGGCTGTTAAGCCTGTCATCTGTTAGAATACAGTGATAGTTTCACTTCTTTCATGTGTAAATCATAAAATCTTTTTTTTAAAAGTTGCATTCTCTGGTTATCTGTTAACAATGGTGATAGCTGGACAGTATGTTGAAGATGTTAGCCCCCTGTGTTCTCTGTCTATGACCTGATGTTTAGACTGATTCTAATCTAAAATGTGAGATAACAGAGTTTTACATAAATTCATGCAGTTTTTGAGCTAAGTACAATGTACCTCTGCAAGTACAAATTCACCCCACCAAATATATATGTGCATGTGGGTCTATGTCTATCTGCATGTGTGTGTCTGTCTGGGATGGGGGTTGTGAGTGTGAGAAAGTGTGTGTGTGTGTGTGTGTAGTGAGTGCAGATTGTCTCAAGTCTGTGACGGGGTGCATGTGTGAGTGTGGGAGTGTGTGTGTTTATAAGGGTGTTTGTGGGTCTCTGTGTGCGCATCTGTGTGTACATATGTCCGTGTGCATGTGAGAGAGTGTGTGTGTAGGAATATCTGTGTATGTGTGTGTAGTGCAATGGTGTTCACCTGTAATGTAACATGAACCCAAGGTCCCGGTTGAGGCCCTCCCTATGGGTACCAAACTTAGCTTTCAGCTCTGCTCGGCCATTTTTCCCTGCTGCCTGTCCCGAAGTCCACCTTGGAGGATGGTCATCGGAAGGTCCGAGGTTGAATGTCCTGGGCCACTGAAGTGTTCCCCAACTGGGAGGGAACCCTCCTGCCTGTTGATTGTTGTGCAGTGCACATCCATCCGTTGTCGTAGCCTTTGCTCGGTTTCCCCAATGTACCATGCCTCCAGGCATCCTTGCCTGCAACGTATAAGATAGACAACGTTGGCTGAGTCACATGAGTAGCTGCCATGTACAAGGTGGGAGGTGTTCCCACGCGTAATAGTGTTACCTATGTACACAATCTGACACGTGTTGCAGCATTCACCGTGACAGGGTTGTATGGAGTTGTCTTGAGAGCCGGGCAGTTTGCTACGAACAATGATCTGTTTGAGGTTTGTCGGTTGTTTAAAGGCAAGTTGTGGAGGTGTGGGGAAGACCTTGGTGCCCTGCTCATCCTCATTGATAATGTGTTGCAGGTCACGAAGACCATGGTGTAATTTTTCAGGCCCTGGGAAGTACTGAACAACGAAGGGTCACCTGTCAGTTGCAGCACGTGTCTGTCTCCTGAGGAGGTCATTACGGTTCCTTGCTGTGGCACGTCGGAACTAGCGGTCGATGAGTTGAGCATCGTACCCCGTTCTTGTGAGGGCATCCTTTAGAGCGCGTAGGGAACTCTGAAGGACTCTGAACGTGATGGACACCTGGAAGTCAGGGTGAAGAGAGATCAGAAACTGGTAGCATTAGACTGGAATGTTCCAACAATGGGCGGGAGTTTATTCTGGGGTCTTTATTGGCTTTCCCAGCCTTGGATATCATTGGCATCCCGGATTGAAGATGTACTGCTGGTTATTCAAGCTGGTTACTATCCTATCCTTGCTATAGTTGGTGTTACTGGTAAGTCACTCGAGATGTCTCGTGAAACGGTCTGAACTGAATTGATGATCATGTGATGTAAATTTTGGGAAGGTGCAAGTCAATGTTTTCATTTCCACACAAAGCATCCATTCCTTAGAAATTATAACTAGCAAATTACTCGGGACAAGTTGATCAACAATATGCGAGGATGAAACAGACGGTTCTCAACCTCTTTGATTCATTTCCTCCTGCACAGTTTACATCTCCATATCTTCCCCATTCACCAATGCTTTCCAGTACAACCATTGTGACATCAAGTCCCCTCCTCAGCCTCAGTGCAACTCGTAAATAAACCAACATTTGTGCCTTTGTTAATTCCAGATACAGCTGTTTCAAGTCCCTTCTTAACACGAGTCCATTGCAAAGTAATTGCACTTGAGATTTTTAACTTGTTCTCTGCGCAGAATCTGAAAGATGGGAAGACAGTGTATGGTGGTCACATCGTTGGTTCATAATCTAGAGCCACAGAATAATAATCTGTTGATATCAGCTTGCCTCATGCTCATTAGAGAAAGAAATGGGGCATCCTTCCCTGGTCAGGTCTCTGTGTGACTGCAAACCCACAGCACTGTGTTTTACTCTTTTCAGTCCTGTGGAAAAGCTGAACCAGTCACTCAGTTCAAGACTGGCATAACATGCTGGCCTGACCAGGTCTGCATACATCCCATAAGGGCAGGTCAAAAGGAAAGATAACTCCCTTCTTCTGCCTGTTTCCCATACTCCTGCAGCAGATTTCCATTCAGGTAGGTGGCCACTCACACTTTTAGACGTATTCTTCGTGACTGAGTCTATCTCCGAGAGTGATGATCACCTCGATAGGCACCTCTGGTGCTGCCTTTATTGATGCTGACCTACAGATGTAAGGATGGTTTAAATTCCACATCAGTGACAGTGCATCGTAAATGAATGGTTTCCTGTGTCACATGAAGAAAATGGAGCCAGCTAAGTGAGGGAAAGGAATTATTGTGATCAACTCTGAGACCGTCGCTCAGGCAGTGTGTGGGGTATTGTGGACAGATTTTATCTCCTTTATACGGAGCGATCTCCTTATCACAGAAAGAATAAACAGGAGTTCGACCGGATTAATCCCTGGGATGATGGCACCATGAGGAGTGAGTGAAGGTTGATCTGTCCTTCTGTGAGATAATAAGAGGGGATTGCATTGAATCTTGAGAGGAATGGACAATCACTCCTTCTATTCTAAACAGACAATGGGAAGGTAATAAATTCCGTCACTTTTGTTTCACTCAGGATGCATGAAGCTGGATAGTTTAAGTGCCTCTCACTCCCACTCCCCACGGTGATTGAGAGAGACAGAGAGGTCCAGGTTTTGAATAAACTCTCCCCACATTAATACAGTGCATTTGGTGTGTGATCCTGCAATGAATGTCATATTATCCGCCACCCCGACAGCATCCACAATACTGTCATTCTAAAACAGTTCACTATTCCCACCAGCTACTGACATTCATGAAGAACATGAATCCATATTCTCAGAGATGCAAGGTGCCTCCTTAAGGTTTAGACCAGAAGACTATAAGATACAGGAGCTGAAATTAGGCCAGTTTGCCGATCTAGTCTACGCCGCCATTCAATTATCACTGATAAGTTTCTCAAGCCCATTCTCCGACGTTCTCCCCTTAACCCTTGATCCCCTGGATAATCAAAAAAAATCATCGTCTCAAATATACTCAATGACCTGGCCCCACAGCCTTCTCTGGCAATAAATTGCAAAGAATCACCATTCCCTGGTTAAAGAAGTCTCCTTATCAACGTTCCAAAAGGTGTTCGCTTTAAGCTAAGGCTGTGTCCTTGTTTCCTTGTCTCTCCTACCAATGGAAACATCTTATGAAATTCCACTCTGTTCAGGTCATTCCGCATTCTGTATGTTTCAATTACATTTCCCCTCTTCCTTCTAAACTTCATCAAGTATAGACCCAAAGACTCAAACATTCCTCATACAATAAACTTTTCACTCCTTTGACTATTACTGTGAAAATCTTCTGAACAAGCTCCAGGGACAGTACATCCTTCCTGAGATATGGCGCTCAACAGTGCACGCAATACTCCAAATGTAGTCTGACCAAAGCTGTATACAGCCTGTTCTTATATTCAATTTCTCTCGTAATAAATGCCATCAATAATAACTGCAACTACCATCCTAACTACCTGAACATGCAAGCTTTCCTTACAAGATCCCTGCACTGGAACTACCAAGTCCCTTTGCACTTCAGATTTCTGAATTTTCTACCCATTTAGGAAATAGACCATGCCTCTATTCTTCGTGCCAAAGTGCATCAACTCACACTTTCCGATGTTAGAATGCATCTGCCAACCCCTTTACCTGGCCAATTCCTTCTTCAGCCCCTCCGCCTTCTCTCTCCGACCTGACTCTCTAAGTATCTTGGTTTCATCTGCAAACTTAGCCAGAGTGCCCCCAGTTCCATCATCGAGATTGTTAACGAATAAGTAAAAAGTCATGGTCCAACACTGTGCTTTGCTGACCACCTGCTGCCATCCTGAGAAGGACCATTTTATCCCCACTCTCTGCTTTCTGCCGGACAGAAAAGCTTCTATTCATGCCTCTACCTTGCCTCTAACACCACGGACCCTTATCATAAAGTCCTGAAGAAGGGATTATGCCCGAAACGTCGATTCTCCTGTTCCTTGGATGCTGCCTGACCTGCTGCGCTTTTCCAGCAACACATTTTCAGCTCTGATCTCCAGCATCTGCAGTCCTCACTTTCTCCTCCTTTATTCAGCTTTAATACCGTTACCTCTGATTCTAAATTCTTCACCTGAAATTGCAGAGTAAATTCAATCATATTATGATCACTGCCTCCTATTATTTCCTTCACCTTAAGCTCCCTCATCTAGTCTACCTGCACAAGCTGCTCCCAAAAGCCATCTTATAGACATTCCACAAATTCCTTTTCTTGCAAACCACCATCAAGCTGAATTCCCAGCCACCTCCATAATGAAATCCCACATGATTACTGTAACTTTGTATTTCTTACACATCTTTCTAGCTCTTGGTGTATCTTGCAACCCAGTCCTGACTACTGTTTGAGGCCTGAACAGAAATCTAACTACTTTTTTTTTTAACCTTTGTGATTTCTCAATTCTACCGACACAAATTCTATACCATTTGACCTTACTTCATTTCATATTATTGATTTAATTTCATTTCTTACTAATAAGACAAACCCATCCCCTCTGTCCAACTGCCTGTCTTTTTGATAGGATGCATATCCTTGAATATTTAGCTCCCAATCCTGATCCTCTTGCAGCCATGTCTCCGTGATGGCGACCTGCCAATTTGTGTATGAGTCACAAGCTTATTTACCGTATTCGTTATACTGCATGCATTCCGATATAACAGTTCAGCCCTGTATTAGCCTTTCCTCTTCTTGTTATTTGTTTGTCCTGTGTGTTTGATGTTTGATTACTAACGCTTTCCATGCTCTCTGCGTCTGTGTTGGAGATTTGAATAACTTAGAGTCATAGAGTCATCGAGATTTACAGCATGGAAACAGACTCTTCGGTCCAACACGTCCATGGCAACCAGATGTCCCAACCCAATCTCGTCCCACCTGCCAGCACCCGGCCCATATCCCTCCAAACCCTTCCTATTCATATACACATCCATATGTCTCTTAAATGTTGCAATTTTACCAGCCTCCACCACCTCCTTTGGCAGCTCATTCCATACACGAACCACACTCTGCGTGAAAATGTTGCCCCTTAGGTCTCTTTTATTTCTTTCCCTCTCTCACCCTAAAACTATGCCCTCTAGTTCTGGATTCCCCGACCCCAGGGAAAAGACGTTGTCTATTTGTCCTATCCATGACCCTCATAATTTTGTAAACTTCTATAAGGTCACCCCTCAGCCTCCGACGCTCCAGGGAAAACAGTCTCAGCCTGTTCAGCCTCTCCTTGTAGCTCAAATCCTCCAACCCTGGCAACATCCTTGTAAATCTTTTCTGAACCCTTACAAGTTTCACAACATATTTCCGATAGGAAGGAGACCAGAATTGCATGTAATATTCCAAAAGTGGCCTAACCAATGTCCTGTACAGCCGCAGCATGACCCCCCAACTTCTGTACTCAATGCTCTGACCAATAAAGAAAAACACACAAAACGCCTTCTTTTTGAGTTCTGCAGTCTTACCCCTCCTTTAATTCGGGTTTTCTAATATTCGCTATAACTGACACCACCCCACCCCCATTTAGTTTAAAGTCCAGCCTACAGCCCGAGTTATGCGATTTGCTAGGAATCTAGTCCCAACATGGTTCAAATGAAGACCGTCGGATCGGAACAGTGCCCTCCTTCCCCAGTACCGGTGTCAATGTCCCATGATACAAACCCATTTCTCTCACATCAAACTTTGAGCCACGCATTTTCCTGCTGACCCTGTGCTAATTAGCTCATGGCTCAGGCCGTAATCCAGAGATTATTTCCTTTTTGGTTCTGTTTTCTAATTTAGCTCTGAGTTCTTCGTATCCCTTAGCAGAACCTCTGCCCTAGTTTTGTCTCTGTCGTTGGTACCTACACTGACCACGACCAATGGATCTTTACCCTCCCACTCCAAATTGCTCTGCAGCCAAGATGAGATATCCCTTACCCAAACACCAGTACGTAATGCAACTTTCAGGACTCTCAATCCCGATCACAGAGAGCAGTGTCTATGCCGCTAACTATACTATCCCCAATAACAGTAACATTTCTCTCTTCTTGCCTCACTTGAAAGCTTCCCTCAACTCGGTGCTGTGGCCATTATGCTCATCCTCTCTGCAGTCCCCATTTCCACCCACACAGGGAAGAAAACTCTTGAACCTGTTAGACACCGACAGGGGCTGAGGCTCCTGCAACTCCACCTCCTGGATCCCTCTACCTGCCTCACTCATCGCCAAATCCTCCGTTTTCTAACCACTGGCTGAATTTGAGTCAGTTGATCTTTGGAGTGTAACTGTCTCCTGAATCACAGCATCCAGGGAACTCTCCGCCTCCTTGATGCCTCACATTGTTTGAAGTTCAAACTCCAGCTCATCGACTCAGAGCCAGAGTTCTTCCAGCTTGCAACGTTTACTCCAGACATGGTCACTGGGATCCACAGTGGGATCCACCACTCCGACATCATAGAGAAACAACCCATCACCCGACTCTCCATCCTTATTTTAACTAACTACTATTGAATTGTTCCTTTACAATTTTTAGCTGTTTTTGTACATCCACTTATGCAAGATGTAACCAATAAATTAAC
The DNA here is from genome assembly GCF_047496795.1 of Chiloscyllium punctatum. Classification (NCBI taxonomy): domain Eukaryota; kingdom Metazoa; phylum Chordata; class Chondrichthyes; order Orectolobiformes; family Hemiscylliidae; genus Chiloscyllium; species Chiloscyllium punctatum. The sequence goes on from NC_092762.1 coordinate 25,318,620, forward strand.
ATGTTTCAATTTAACACAGATTCAAATGTAACCCACTGCCTATTAGCAAATCAGATCACATCCTCCCTTTGTCAAACCTGCTCATTACATTCTGATAGAATTCTGACAGACTTGTCAGCGGGACCACTCCTTGATAAGGCCATGCTGACTCAGCCCTATTTTACCATGTACCTCCAAGTACTCTGCAATCTCATTGCTAGCAATGCACTATAAATCCGATTAACGACCGTTGCCAGGCTAAACTGCCCTATGATTTCCTCTATTTTGCCTTTCTTCCTTCTTACACAGAGATTTTACATTATCCATTTTCCAGTTCTCTGGGACTCTGTCTGATGATAGTTATTCCTTAACAGTCGCGACCAATGGTTTCACAATCTCCTCCACTAATTCCTTCAGAACATTGGTTGTTATCCTTCCAGTCTGTGTGATTTATCCATTTTCAAACGTTGCAGCTTCTCCAGTATCTTCTACCCAGCGCCAATCATTACATCCTTCCCTCACCCTTGACTCGCTTGAAGTTCTGGAGTGTTCCTAGTGTCTACCATTGTGAGGATTGATGGAAAGTACCTATTCAATTCATTCTCCAATTCTTTGTTCTCCATTTCTCTGCAGTCAGCCTCAATTTCTGGTTGTCCAATGTTCACTCTCCCCTTTTATATATCTTAACAAAACTCTTGCAATCTCCTTTACTATAGCGAGCCAGCTTACATGCTTCGTGTTCACCACTTTATTGCTTCTTAAATTGTACTCTGCTGCTGTATAAAGGCTTCCCAATCTTAGACAGGCTGAGTGAGAGCATTCCTGCTAACTGACTGTCGAAAATATATTTATGTAACTATACTAATCCTTTTGCACATCATTGTGTAGCGTGGTGGCACAACACTGCTGCCTCACAGGGTCAGGGAATCGGCTTCAATTCCAATCTCTGGACCCTTTCTTTGTGGAGTTTTTACAATCTCCCCGTGTCTGCATTGGGAAGATTAATTACTTTCTCTCTTCACAATATGTTTCTGTGTTTGTTTCAGGTTTATGCTATCTACAGTATATTTGCTTGTGTTTTATGGAGGATTGCTGCAAATATGACGGCTTTATTGTAAAAGTGGCTCTGGTGCTCGGGCTCTCGGAGTGCTTGGGAATCTTGCCCAGCTACTTATGTGAGTGCATGTCCCTGATTACCTACTCTGTCTCTCTCAATCCCTGAGTCCATCCGTCACTGCATGCAGCCTTTCATCGAGCCACCCCGGGATTGCCCACACCCCATCGCCTGGTACTGGATGCTCCCTACGCAGGGAGTGCTCAAAGACACTGGGCACGTTCTGAACTACTAGGGATGCGGGGCAAAGACCCTACCATTTAAAAGAACAGAATAGCTATAATCCAATTGAACAGCAAAGCAGAGTAAACAGTCAGAATGGCAGCCATCTGTTCTGACATTCTCTGGTCTTTTGGGCTAATTCTGTTTATCCTCATCCATTTACAAATAGATACTCCATATGTATACCTTATCACACAGGTTTGGTGAAGGTGATAGATATCAGATCCTATGGTCATTGCGACTGATTCATTGGGCTCCACCTTCCTGGTACATGAGATCACACTTAAGTTTTTATTGCCAAGACCATCCATTTTAAAGTAAAGGTTCTTGCCAGAGTTGTGCTGAAAGGTATTTGAATGTTGAAGAGACTAGATTATGCCACGTGCCAGTGAGGTGAGGAATAGGAAGTCAGTATAGTTAAAAACCTGGCAAAAGAGCTGGTAGGGAAGGCAGCACTTGCAATATGTGGATCATTGAGATTCCTGGGTCAGTATGAAATACACAAGAAGGACGGGATGGACGTGAACTGTCATCAATCTCCTGGCAGGCAGGTTTGCTATTGTCACTCAGGAGGGTTTAAACTAGTGTGGTGGTGGTGGGAAGTTGGGGGAACTAGAGCAGTATGTCCACAAGCACAGTGACTGAAGAGGAGTTATAGACTAATCCCAATACAGCTAAAGCCAACAACAATCTAGCAGAGGGGAGTGAACACAATGGGGCTGGCAGTATGAAGTGTGCTGATTTTGATGTGAGCAGTATGACAGGCAAGACAGATGAGCTTGGAGCTTTGAGTTTGAATGAGTATATATAACTATGATATAAATATTACAGAGATTTGGTTGAGAGAGGGATCAGAAAACAGTCAATCCAATGGGTCCAGAGAGAGTTTAATAATGTGCAGCGAGAGGCTGGAGACTGTTGTTTGAAGCAAAATAATTATCCAGCAGTTTATTGGAATTGGACAGAATGTGATGCAATGTACAGATTGAAGGGACAAGGGAGGAACCTGAAATTGTCTGTTTACAATATTTTCTGCTTTACTGACAGTCTTTTGTAATCTCCTGTTCCCAAAGAATAGTCGAGGAGAATTTACGTCAGGGAAACTCAAACCAAATATCAGGTCAGGATTTGATGGAGTTGGGCTGAAGTGTATTTATTTCAGTGCAAGAATTATTATGGGTAAGACCGATGAACTGACAGCCTGAAACCGTACATGGGACTACGATGTTGCGGGTTTACAGAAATTTGGTTGAGCGGGGGATAGGACTGGCCATTCAAAATTCCAGGATTTCGTTGTTTTATGCGAGATGGAGAGGAAGGTAAAAGAGGTGGACGAGTTGTTTTACACATGCACTTGAAGAGGACTTACAGGAGGGATCATCCACTGCAGCAATGCAAGTAAAGCTCAATTATAAGATGGCTGCAAGCACTGCGTTATTATAATACCTCCAACAACCACGGAGCGATGGAGGAACGAATATGTACGTCGATTAAGGAAAGGTGTATTAAGAAGAGAGTGGTCATAGTGAGTGACTTTAGCATCCCCAATAATGACTGGGGGTCCCTTGGAGCAAGAGGCTTAGACGGGGCAGAATTTGTTACCTGCAACAGTATGTGGATAGACCAACGAGAGGCACGCCATACTGGACCTTGGCTGAAGATCCTGGTCAGGTAACTGACCTCTCAGTGGGATATATTATTAGAAAGAGTGATCACAGCTCTTTCAGATTTAAAATAGTTACGAACATGGATAATTCAGGAACTTGTGTGAAGCTACTGAATTGGCGGAAGGCAAATTACGTCAGTATCAGGCAGAGCTAGGACGTGTCAATTGGGAGGAGCTGCTATCAGGGAAATCCACATTTTGTATGTGGAAACTGCTTGTTAAATCCTGACAGCAAAATCATCTGGTGAACGTCCTCCCGCCTGCACGAATTTCAATACATTTTGTTTGAACAGATATTTCAAGGCCGCTGCATATCAGACAACAGGAAGAGATAAAGGATGATTCTGCACTGTGTCCTTCTCAGGATCAGCTTGTCTCTCCAGGCACCTAAAGTCTTTATTGTGGGTCAGAGAGCTTCAGAATTAATAAGAACACTGAGGGAGGCCATTTAACACATTGTACAATGACGAGCTCTCCAACATTACAATTTGAAAACAGAGAGAACTGTGTGTGTGTGTGTGTGTGTGTATGTGTGTGTGTATGTGTGTGTGTGAGAGAGAGAGAGAGAAATTAACAGAGAAAAAGGAAATCAAGAGAGATAAAAGGAATGGATAGAAAACGGAGCGACAGAGTGAGTGAGAGCAAGGGCTGTCAGGTGAGTGAAGTTAGATCAGAAAACAGCATGAGGACAAATGCACAGACATTTTATTTAGAACTCCCACAGACTGCAAGCCCTTTCTCTGGTGCCGTACCCTGTGAGCACTGTGAGCACCTGTCATCCCAGATCATTTATCGCCAATAATTTCACAGAGCCGGGTCGCTGACGGCTGAACAAGGTCTAAAATAGCAATAGATTGGTTCCAGGGAGAAGGTGAATTAATTTAAATATTCTGGGCAAACAAGAACTTGTAGTCCCTCTAGATACTGTTATAGAGACAGGGCGAGAGAATCTCAGTGAGGGGGATCACTGACTGGGGGGAAAATCAGCATCTCAGCTGTGGGTCAAATAATGACTGATAAAGCTTGAACACCTCGTCCGTGGTTTTGTAATTCACCTTTCAATTCATATAGCTCCACATTGTAAGTGTATTTTAACAGACTTGTCTCTTTGTAGTTTTCATGTTTTGGTATGTGCAGAAATGTTTTTTTTTATTGTCCCTGCATTTCGTGTTACATAAACACATTTTATTACTGAGGAAGAAAGGATCTGTTCCGATAGGACAGTCTTCGTCTGAACCGTGCTGGGACCAGAGTCCAAGTGAATTTTAACTAAGGCTGTAGACAGAGCTCTAAACTGATCATAGTGTGTGTGCGTTGGCAGGGTTGGGGGTTCTGTTATAGGGTTTAATTAGAAAAGAGGAGGTAAAAGTACAGAGCTCAGGAGAGGTTATTAAAATCTCCAGCACAGATGCAAAGAGGACAGTTGTGTATGGAAAATGTAAGCAATTAAACTTCAAGTACACTGGACAAACAAATGACAATGAGAGGAGAGACCTTTAATACAAGATTGAAGGGTTAGATCTGAATGCGAGCAGTATAAGGAATAGGGTAAATGAGCTTGTGGCACAGATTGAAATTGGCAGGTATGACGTGATGGGCATCACAGAGAGGTGGCTGCAAGGGGATCAGGATATTCAAGGACATACATACTATCGAAAAGTTAGGTGGCAGAGGGAGTGGGTTTACGTTATTATTAAGAAATGAAATTAAATCAAAATAAGAAAGGAAGTAAAGTCAGATGGTGTAGAATCTGCGTGGGTAGAATTGAGGAACCAGAAAGATAAGACAACCACAGTTGGAGACTTGCACAGGCCTCCAAAGAGTAGTCAGACGCTGGGGCACAAGATAAACCAGGATATAGAAAAGATCTGCAGGAAAGACAAAGTTACAGTGATCATTGGGGGATTGCAAAATACAAGTGGAATGGGAAACCAAGTTGGTAGTGGATCGCAAGAAAAGTAATTTGAGGAATGTCTACAGGACGGCTTTTTGGAGCATCATGTGGTGGAGCCCACTCGGGAAAAGATGACACTGGATTTAATAATGAAGGCTAGATAAGGGAGCTTAAGATGAAGGAAAACTTCAGAAGCAGTGATCAGAACATTGTTGAATTTATTTTGCAATTTGAGAGAGAAGGTAGAATCAGAGTTAACAATATTTCAGCTGAATAAAGGCAACTGGAGAGGCATAAGGGAGAAGCTGGGTAGAATTAACTGGGACAGGGGTCGAGCAGGAAAGACAGGGGAGCAGCAATGGCTGGTGATTCCAAGATTAATCCAGGAGTCACTGCAGGGATTCATGCTGAGTAATAGAGGTATGGTACAGGGAGGATGAGGCAACTAGGGCTGACAAGGGAAGTCAGGGATTGCATATAAGCAAAAGAGCAAGCATATAATGCGGTGAAGGGCAGAGGGAAACTGAAGAATTGGGGCCAACAGAAAGCAAGAAAAAATAAATAAGGTGAGCGAAGATTAAATATGGGGGTAAGCTAACCAGTAATATAAAGGAAATTGTAAGAGATTCTTTAGATATATAAAATGCAAAAGAGAGGCAAAAGTGAATATGGACCACTGGAAAATAATGCTGGAAAGACAGTAGTGGGAAACAAAGAAATGGCTGAGGAATTTTGCACCAGCCTTCATGGTGGAAGACACGAGTAATTTCCCAAGTATTCAAGATAGTGAGAGGATAGTCCTGAATATGGAGGCCATCACCAAGAAGAATATGCTAGAATACGGAATGGCCTGAATGTGGATAACTCACCTGGACCAGATGGGCTACACGCCAGATTTGAACGGGAGATAGTTGAAGAGTTAGTGCAAGTGTAAGTGGTAATCTTGCAGGAATGTCTGAAATCAGGAAAGGGCCAAATGGCTGTATAATTGCGAGTATTACACCCCGTTTATTAAGGGAGTTTGGCACAAGATGGAAAACTGCAGACTGATTAGCAGACTGGTTGGTTGTGGGTAACATCATGGATTCCATCATGAAGGATGGGATTTCTGGATATTTGGAGGTCTTTGGTAAAATAGAACAGAGTCAGCATGGTTTCATCAAAGGGAGGACATGACAGACAAACCGGCTAGAATACTTTGAGGGAGTAATGAGTAGATTAGATCAAGGAGTACCAATATATGTTATCCATCTGCATCTCAAGAATCCTTTGAAAAGGTGCTATGCATGATGCTATTGAAAAAGGTATGGGCCCATGGTGTTAGAGGCAAAGAGCTTGCATGGATAACAGTTTGGCTGTCTGACAGAAAGAGAATGTGGATTAAAGTGTCCTTCTCAGGATGGCAAACAGTGACAAGTGGTGTTCCACAAGACTCAGGGTTGCGACCACAACTTTTCATTTTGTGCATTCATTATTAATAAGAAGGAACTGAGGGCATTCTGGCTAAGCTTTCAAACAGTGCAAGGATAGATAGAGGGACAGGTAGCATTGAAGAGGTGGTTCGGCTGCAGGAGGGTGTTCGAGCGCATCTCTTTAACTTCCCACAGCTCCGCCCTTGAACTCCACCCTTCCAACTACAACAAGTTAGAACCTCTCTGATGCTTGCCTTCCATCCCACCAACTTCAGGCCACAACGCATCATGCTCCGCCATTTCTGCCACCAACATTCAGACCTCACCAACAGAGATATACTTCCCTCCCCACCCCTATCATCATACTACTGAGAAAATTCCCTCACAAACTCCCTCGATAGGTCCATGCAACCCCACCAAACCACCTTGACCCCCCCGACACCTTCCCTTGTCACTACAACAGGTATGAAACCTATGCCAACACCTCCCTTATTACCTCCACCCAAGGCCCCAAAGCATCCTTCCACATCAGGCAGAGAAAATCCTGTGCATCCAAATATCTCATCTCGTCTTGTCATTACTCCTTGTCTCCTCTACATTGGAGAGACAGGACGTCAACTTGCGGAACGGTTCAGGGAACACTCTCGGACACACACACCCAACAACCCCACTGCTTTTTGGCTGAATACTTCAACTTCCCCTCCCACTCCGCCAAGGTCTTGCAGGCTTTTGGCCTCCTCTACTGCCAAATTCTAGCCACTTGACGTCTGAAGGTAGAACGCATCATCTTCTGCCTTGGGACACTCCCAACACACGATATCAAGGACAATTTCACCAGTTTCCTCATCTCCACTCCCTCCAAATTATCCCAGATCAAACCCTCCAACTCAGCACTGCCCTCTTGAACTGTCTATCTTCCTTCCCATCTATCCACTCCACCTTCCACTCTGACCTATCACTATCACCACCAATCTTCATCTAGCAATCGCCTTCCAAGCTAACTTCCTCCCAGCCCCATCCCCTCCCATTTATCTCTCTGCCCCTCTCTGCCCACCCCACATTCCTGATGAAGGCTTTCTGCCTGAAACGTCGAATCTCCTGCTCCTCGGATGCTGCCTGACAGGCTGTGCTTTTCTATGGCCACAATTTTTGATTCTGATCTCCAGCATCTGCGGTCCTCACTTTCACCTGCTGAAGGATTTTCACAGGTTTGGAGAGTGAGCAAAGAAGTGGCAGATGGAGTACAATGTGGAAAAGTGTGGGAAAGCATTTTGCCAGGATGAATAGAGGCATGGACTTTTTTCTAAAAGCGAGCAATTTCAGAAGTCTGAAGTGCAAAAAGACTGAAGAGTTCTAGTCCAGGACTCCTGAAAGGTAAACTTGCAGGTTGTCAGTAGTTAGGAAGGCAAAGACAATGATGGCATTTATTTCAAAAGGGCTGAAATATAAAAGCAGGAATGTACTTCTAAGGCTCTACAAGGCTTTAGTCACGTCACATTTGGATTATTGTGCGCAGCTTTGGGTCCCATATTTCAGGAAAGATGTACAGGTCCTGGAGTGTTTTCAGACGAGATCCACGAGAATGGTGCAAACATACAAAACTGACATGCATATAAAGAATATTTGAGGGCTTTGGGTCTCTATTTGACAAAGTTCTGAAGAATGTTAGGAGGCCTAATTGAAACTTACAGAATACTAAATGACCTGGGACAGAGTGGATGTTGGGAAGATATATGCAATGGTTGGAGAGACTAGTACGCGAGGGGACAGAGTAAAGTGAAGACCTTTTCGAATAGAGATAAGGAGAAACCTCTTCAGCCAGAGAGTGGTGAATCCATGGAATTCACTGTCACAGAAGTCTGTCGAGTCCAGATCATTGAGTATATGTAAGACTGAGAAAGTTAGATTGTTGACTGTAAAGGGGATCAAGGGTTACAGATAGAAAGCGGGAGAATGGGGTTGAGAAGCTTAACAGCCATCATTGAATGGTGGAGCAGGCTCAATGGGCCTCATAGCCAAATTTCTGCTCCAATGTCTTCTGGTTGTATGGTTAATATTGGCTATCCTCATTACTCATTGGAGTTGTATCCTGGAATTTGATCTTCAAATGATTTATAAAGAGTAACATTTCAGTACTGATGATTGGGAATTATCATGTTCCCTCCCTCCAGTCTCAGCAGCCATGCCCCCAATATCATAATCACACTGCAACTGGAATCCAGTGAATGGTACATAATCACAGTTGATTGACATCGATAACATTAACAGCAAGATCCTTACCTGCCCTCATATTTTCTGTTAACATATCCATGCCCTGTGTGTGTTATCACTCATGCTGTCGTAGGTACATTTTCCTGTCAGATTATGTACAAGAAAATTTCTCTTCATATTTTACTGACACTATAATCACTGATCAGTAGTTATAGACTGTATGTTTCCATTTATAAATGGAGAAACTTGTTTATGTTCTGACAATCCTTTGTCATTACTCCCATATCCAAGGCAGATTGAATGATTACATCCATTCAATCTACCATCTCCAATATTCCTTCCCTCAGTCACCCCCACATATTCCATGCCAAATATGTAAATTTTAAACATTCTTTTTAATTTTAATAAAACCAATATTGAATTGAGAGGGGTTAACTGGAGATATTTGTTCATTGACTTTGATTAATGTCAATCTCCGTGGATCCTAATTATCCGAGTGGAGAGTTTCTATCGTTGAATGATAAATGGGCTCTGTCAATGTGTTATCCCATAGTATGAGTAGGAGCATCGCTGACAGCACTAACACGGATCAACTGTTCGAGAGAAAGGGGTGGGGGGGCGGAGTGATCAGAATCTGAGAACATTACACTGAAACATTACAATAATGTTTCAGAATGTGAGGACCTTGGATTGGAATGTTCCAACAATGGATCAGAATCTAAGGTCAGTAAACTGGAATGGTACAACAGTGTATCAGAATCTGAGAACTTTAGACTGGAATGTTCCAAGAATGTATCAGAATCTGAGATCATTAGACTGGAATGGTTCAACAATGTATCAGAATCTGAGATCATTAGACTGGAACATTGTAATAACAGACAGGAGTTTATCCTCGGGTCTTTACTATCTTTCGCTGCCTTGGTTATCATTAACATCACGGATCCAGGATATCCTTTGGATTATTCACGGTGGTTACTATCCCATCCTCGCTATAGTTGGTGTTCCTGGTAAGTCATTATATTTTTCTACTAAACCGGGTTGGACTGAATTTCTGCTCATGATATATAAATTTTGGAAAGTACAAGACAACATCTTCAGTTCTAAACAAAAACTCCTTTCCTTCTAAATTATAAGTATCAAACTACTATTTATAAATTACTCACTGATATGCGAGAAGGAACCAGAATGTTCTCAAACTCCATAATCCATTTTGTCCTTCACAGATTTACATCTCCAACTCCTCCCCACTCACCAAACCTATCCAATACCACCGTCATGATATCCCAGTCTTGTTCTCAGTTTCAGTGCAACTTCTGAATAAACCATGATTTGTGCCTTTGTTTAATCCGGATGCAACAGTTTCAAGTTCCTTCTAACCACATGTTCATCACTAAATAATTGCTCTTCAGGATGTTTAACTTGTTCTCTGCACAAACGGGACAACAGCTTATGGTGTTCAAGCCATTGACTCATATTCTAGAGCCACAGAATAATACTCTGTTGATATCCCATGAGGGAGGTTGGTGGAATTTAAAAGTAACTATTTTCATTTGCTCTAAAAGCCCATCTGCTTGCCCCAAGTCCTTTAGGGAAGTCAATATGTCATTCTTCCCTAGTCAGGTTTCAGTGTGACTTCTGTGATGAACATGTGGGTGTACTGCACCTTTAAAAGAATTAAAAGCCAACAGCACCAAGTGTTTTGAAAAATAGATTCAGTGTAACATTTGGTTGAACAACTTGATTAGCTCATTGTCTCAAGACAAAAATAAATTCAGCCAAACAGTTTGAATTACACCTCAAAATAGCCACCTCCAATCAAGTTTGAATTTAGTATATTGAGAATCCTAAAAGCCAATGACACGATCAAATGGTTTGGGGGTACAAGTCTTTTGGAAATTGAACAGTTGAGAGGAGAGCTGCCAAGTTACCAGCATGCAACGATTGCCTGAAAAATTGCTCTCCTCTCGGTACCTTTATTGAGTAGTAACTGGTAAAGCTGAATCCCAAAGAAGAAAAGAAGACAGGAATATAGAGAAGAACTGAAAGTTTCTTGGTTTTGAGATTGGAAGTTTTGTTTTGTAGGTCTTAATTAGAAATAGAACCGGACAAGTATCGTGGAGGTGGGGGAGGTAAAAGATAGGTTAGAGGAAGAAGTTGTAAACAGACGTTCGTCTATTATTCCCTGTTATACTTTAAGAAATAAAGTTGTTAATTTTTACTTTAAATATTTTTGGAGTCTAGAATTGTCACAGAATATGCAGTAGATAAAACTTTTCCCTGTTGCTGGTTTTAAATTAAGCAGGATAATTTATCCTATGTTGTAATGCTACAACCCTACAGGAATGTGTTTTACTCTTTGCTGTCCTGTGGAACAGCTGAACCAAACACTCAATTCAAGGTCAGCATAACATGCTGCCCTGACTAGGTCTGCATACATCCTGTGAGAGAAGAACAGAAGTAAAGATAGCTCCCTTCCTCTGTCTGTTTCCCGTATTCCTACAGCTCAGTTCTATTCAGGTCGGTGATCATTCCCTATTTTAGGTGAATTCAATCTCATTGAAATTCTCCCCGAGAGTGATGCACGTTTCCATACACATCTCTGGTTTTGGATTTATTGATGCTAACGTACGGAAGTTATAAATTCCATGTCAGTCATAGTGCATAGAGAAGGAATGGCTTTTTGTGGCACAGGGAAGAAACTGCGGTACCTAAGTGAGAGAAAAGGTTTCTTGCGATCATCCCTGAGAGTTTTGTTGAAGGAGTATTTGGGGTACAGTGGATAGACTTCCTCTCAAGTTTCAACAGACTAATTATTGGGATGATGGCACCATTAGCAGAGAGTGAAGCTTAGTGAGAGAATAAGAAGTGATTGCATTGAACCTTAAGGGGGATGGACAGTCACTCACGATGTTCTAACCAGGCACTGATATGGTGATAACTTCCATGGCTTTGTTTTTTTGGTTCTCAATAGGTAAAGAGCCTCTGAGGACATCCCCCTCATCCCACCCCTACTCCACATATTGATTGAGAGAGACAGAGGGTCAGTCATTGAATAAACTCTCCCAACATTAATATAGTGCATTTAGTGTGTGATCCTGCACTGAACATCATGTTATCCACAATCCCAACAATAGCCATAATACCGTCATTCTAAAACAGATAACTATTCCCACCAGCTTCTGACATCTATGGAGAACATGCGTCTGCCTTCTCAGAGATGGAGGATGCCTCTCTGAGAACTGACACAAAATATCTGGTTTCCTTCCTCACTGCCAGCGTTAAACCACGTTAATGTGTCATGTGTCCCACTTGTAATGGAGCCACGAGGAACATCATGGAGCCGTCTCTGAGTGCATTCTCTGTTTTATTGATTTGTCAGGTTGGAGCATCAATGACACCCTCCTGTGTCTCGCGGTGTTGAATGGCCTCCTCCAGGTCCCATGGAACAGGTTCATGGGTCTGACTTGACCCTGCCTGTTCCTGTTTTACAGATTGATGTGGTAACCAGACTCCCCTTCTTCCTGTGGAACTGGCAGGAGGTTTGAATGGGTTATCCCTCTCTTTGTTCAGTAGCTTTTCTGGGCTGAATGGCTTCCACATATCCGTTTCTAACGTGCTTGAGATGCTGAATGAGCTTTTCATTTAACTGTGGAAATGTAGAGTGTCTGGCCTTGCTGTTACATGTATGTTGCCGACACTTTAACGGCACAAGCCTGAATGCTGTTCGAGTCTTACTGCACATAGGCACTGACTGGTTCAGGAGCTGAGGTGTGACACATTGTTCTGAACATTGGGTGATCTTCAGTGACCATCCCCATTTCAGATCTTATGTTAAGGAAAGACAGTGATGAAGCAGCTGAAGATGTTTGTTTTAAGGTAGCTTCCCTGAGGATCTCCTGCCGAGACGACCCCGGACTGAGATGATTGTCTGTCACCGACCACAAACATCTTCCTTTGTGCTCTGAAAGACCCCAAACCAGTGGGGTGGGTACACCTGATTCCCATTAAGCTCAAATAAGTAGGTAGTCCTGATGCCATCCTCATTCAAATACTGCCTTGTTATCAAGGACATTCACTCTTTCCTGAGCCTCTGTGTTCACCTCTTGTTCATATCAATAGAAGATAGTGTATGTGTAGGGAGTATTTCCCTCTCATAGAGGGTAATCAATGCCAGGAATAATCTGGGCTATATAGTGAGGTGAGTTACATCACGGAAAGTATTCAAAGAGGTGGTACATGAATTTTTGACCTGTCAGAGAGCTAAGGCGTGTGAAGAATTGGATATTAAAGACGAGTTAATGCCAACAGTAGATCAGCCATGATGGTATACAATGGCTTGATCGTCCGAGTTACCTCATCTTGCGCCTTACGTTCGCATGTTCTGTAATTACAAAGTTAATGATTGTAATTTTCCTGAACGTTCTGTTATTGAATATTGCAGTCAGAGAGAGTAAAGTATTTTGTGAGTCATCTCTGGGTGAGGTATGTGGGCTGTATTCACAGTGAATCTGGGTCTCCAACATGACCAACAAATGAAGCACAAGTTGCAGAGAGGAGACACTCTGTAAAGAGATCAGAGGTGTCTTTCAAAACCAACCTGGTTTTCCAAATAACATTTTTCAACACACAAAAAACCGTGTGTGACAGTCTTGAGTGATTGAATGATATCCTGTCTTACTGTGGAACCGGCATTTGGAGCAGGTGGCCTCCATCTGGTACTGTAAGGAGCTGTGAGGAGCTGAATGGAACATAGGAACATATGAATGAGCAGCAGGAGTGGGCTATTAGACACTTTGTCACCGGTCCACCACTCAAAAAGTGATGTGATTGTGGTCTCAGCACCACTTTTCTGCCTGTACACCATTTTCCTACATTCACGTGTTTGTCAAATGTTTGAATACAACACAACTTTGAATAAATGTAATCATCCAGGCACCACAAACTTCTGGGGAAGGGAATTTCCATTTGAACAATCCTTTGAGAATTTCTCACTTGTGCTCCAACCAATGTTGCAAGGTCATTGTTTCCTTATCCAGTCCCACTCCCCCACTGGTTACAACAAATTTTAAATGTAACCAGTTTAGTTAGGTGGCCAATGACATAGACATCAGAGTAGCTCATTTTCTAGAAAAAATGTGAGACACAGAACTTTGAACTCATAGCAAATGGTAAATTGGCTGAGTGTCCCAAAAGTTATTCTGCCTTTGAAGTGATTTTGCTTACACAAGATGCTGGTAATGGGATTTCTTTCTGCAATAGTTGGATTTAGCTGAATTCCGTTTGTTTCAGGCAGTGGAGAGATTCTCATGAATCCTCACCAGGAATCCTTCACAACTGGCAAAGATAACTCAGGGATTTTCTGGTCTCACGCTTTGCTATTGGACGGAACAATGTATGAGAGACGGATCAATCGGCTGCTGCTTCTCAGGCAGGGATTTTATGGTCTCACGCTTTGTTTTTGGGCGGAACAAAGTAAGAGAGAGGGACCAATCGGCTGCTGCTTCTCAGGCAGGGAACATTTTTCTACATCTCTGTGTTGGAACATACAACAACATCAACTGATCACCAAACTGGACCATGTGCGATCTCGTGGAACATTCTCTTGAAAACCTGATTATGGACTATATGCAGGTGCATCATTGTTTTGTTGTACACAGCGCCTTCCGATCGCAAACAAATGTTCGCACTTTATGAATTATTGGCATGCTTTCATGTATCTGTGTAATTTGTAAATATTGGAAGATGTCTTCATAGTACATATGTTCATATCAATGCACCTTTTTCTTAAAATGTATTCTCTAGCTTTAGTCTCCCTGACAAGAGAAAATATGCGTCAAGCTGATGCACTTTTCAGAAATTCATGGATGGTTCAATAATATTTCCCAGGTAAGTTCGAAACTGATAACTCCCCCATAATAAAAGGCCCTTATTCCAGGAATGAGTAAAGTGAAACCTCTGTGAAAATCTTCGAAAAGAATTATATCCTGTTTTTAGTTTCTGGGATCAAAAACACTCGCAGTGTATCAGATGTGGTCTCAGCAATGCCCTGTACAGATGCAGTAAAGCATTCCTGATATTAAACCTGATACCCTTTGTTGATAACTATATCATTGCACTTACTTCCAAATCACTTGCAGCATCTGCAGACTGACTTCATAGAACATAGAACATAGAACAATACAGCACAGAACAGGCCCTTCGGCCCACGATGTTGTGCCGAACTTCTATCCTAGATTAAGCACCCATCCATGTACCTATCCAAATGCCGCTTAAAGGTCGCCAATGAATCTGACTCTACCACTCCCTCGGGCAGCGCATTCCATGCCCCCACCACTCTCTGGGTAAAGAACCCACCCCTGACATCTCCCCTATACCTTCCACCCTTCACCTTAAATTTATGTCCCCTTGTAACACTCTGTTGTACCCGGGGAAAAAGTTTCTGACTGTCTACTCTATCTATTCCGCTGATCATCTTATAAACCTCTATCAAGTCACCCCTCATCCTTCGCCGTTCCAACGAGAAAAGGCCGAGAACTCTCAACCTATCCTCGTACGACCTACTCTCCATTCCAGGCAACATCCTGGTAAATCTTCTCTGCACCCTCTCCAAAGCTTCCACATCTTTCCTAAAGTGAGGCGACCAGAACTGCACACAGTACTCCAAATGTGGCCTAACCAAAGTCCTGTACAGCTGCAACATCACCTCACGACTCTTGAATTAAATCCCTCTGCTAATGTACGATAATACTGCATAGGCCTTCTTACAAACTCTATCCACCTGAGTGGCAACCTTCAAAGATCTATGTACATAGACCCCAAGATCCCTCTGTTCCTCCACCTGACCAAGAACCCTACCATTAACCCTGTATTCCGCATTCTTATTTGTTCTTCCAAAATGGACAACCTCACACTTGGCAGGGTTGAACTCCATCTGCCACTCCTCAGCCCAGCTCTGCATCCTATCTAAGTCCCTCTGCAGCTGACAACAGCCCTCCTCACTGTCCACAACTCCACCTATCTTTGTATCATCTGCAAATTTACTGACCCACCCTTCGACTCCCTCCTCTAAGTCATTAATAAAAATTACAAACAGCAGAGGACCCAGAACTGATCCCTGCGGAACTCCACTTGTAACTGGTCTCCATGCTGAATATTTACCATCTACCACCACTCTCTGACTTCTACCGGTTAGCCAGTTTTCTATCCAATTGGCCAAATTTCCCTCTATCCCATGCCTCCTGACTTTCCGCATAAGCCTACCATGGGGAACCATATCAAATGCCTTACTAAAATCCATGTACACTACATCCACTGCTCTACCCTCATCCACATGCTTGGTCACCTCCTCGAAGAATTCAATAAGACTTGTAAGGCAAGACCTACCCTTCACAAATCCGTGCTGGCTGTCCCTAATCAAGCAGTGTCTTTCCAGATACTCGTAAATCCTATCCCTCAGTACCCTTTCCATTACTTTGCCTGCCACAGAAGTAAGACTAACTGGCCTGTAATTCCCGGGGTTATCCCTATTCCCTTTTTTGAACAGGGGCACAACATTCGCTACTCTCCAGTCCCCTGGTACTACCCCAGTTGCCAGTGAAGACGAGAAGATCATTGCCAACGGTACTGCAATTTCCTCTCTTGCTTCCCACATAATCCTAGGATATATCCCGTCAGGCCCGGGGGTCTTGTCTATCCTCAAGTTGTTCAAAATGTCCAACACATCTTCCTTCCTAACAGGTATCTCTTCTAGCTTATCAGTCGGTTTCACACTCTCCTCTTCAACAATACGGTCCCTCTCGTTCGTAAATACTGAAGAGAAGTACTTGTTCAAGACCTCTCCTATCTCTTCCGACTCAATACACAGTCTCCCACCACTGTCCTTGATCGGACCTATCCTCGTTCTCGTCATTCTCAGGTTTCTCACATATGCATAGAATGCCTTGGGGTTATCCTTGATCCTATCCGCCAGGAATTTTTCATGCCCTCTCTTAGCTCTCCTAATCCCTTTCTTCAGGTCCCTTCTGGCTATCCTGTATCCCTCCACTGCTCTGTCTGAACCTTGTTTCCTCAACCTTATGTAAGCCTCCTTCTTCCTCTTTACTAGACATTCAACCTCCCTGTGATTCATGTCCCAGGAACATGGAAACCGCCTGAATCACAGAGTTCTGCAATCGCTCTCCATTTCAATCGTTTGCCATTGTTTTATACTTCATGTCAAAATAGACAATTCACTCAAAGTTCTTGGTGCTGCACGTTAGCTCACTAACCAGTAACAGCTTTGCAACCTGAAAATAAACTTTTAGTTCTATTCTCTATTTCCTGTTAACAACAGCTTCCCTGTTCCTGTGTAGCAGTTCGGGCAGGTTGTTTGGCCTCCTCCTGGGCTGTGTAATGTACTCAACGAGCTGAATTACTTCATTCTATATTCCTGTTTAGATCCTTCAAAGGGCAGAATGGTCTCCTTCTGTTTCACTGTAACGATTCTGTTTGACAGAATGGGGTATTTCCCTACCCTGTAACGGCATCAAGGGTTGGATTGAGAGAACAACACATGGGGTAGGGGAGTAGTATATCTCTGTATCAGCCTCGAGAGGTAGATTGAGGGAGCAACAAATGGGCTAGGGGCAGCAGTATGTTACTGTAATAGCTTTGCTGTCCTATTCCAGGCTGCTTCTCCTGCATTGGGAGAATGGGAGGGAGGGGGGAGGTACAGTGGCAGTGGGTGACCCTGCCCTTGGTGCCCGTGTAGGTGGGGGGAAGTGTGAGGTATCTGGAAGGAGTAAGTCGACAGTTTGAACCAATATAGTATTATTAGTGTGGGACTAAAGAGTAGGCGACAGAGAAAGAGAGGAAGAAAGTTTCTGAATTCAATATGAGAGAGGTCGTGCCTGAGCCTTATTTGGAGATAGGGTGCAACCTTGTTCGGGGGTAGGTTCTATAACTGATGGACAGTGAGTGTGAAGGAGCAAATAGAATGCGGTTACATTTATCCAGACAGAGCGGGGAGCATATTGTTGCTTGTCTTGAATTGATAGACGTTTCTTCAGATCATCTCAGAGTCGAGGTGAGCCTCTCCGAATGTCGTGTTCAAGTCTATCACTGATAACGCCACAGACCCTGTTCCTCAGATTCCACAGAATCAGTTCAAGTGGAGTTTACAAATAGCAAGGAGAAGCAAATATTGATGTATCATATATCTAAACCAACACAGTTGTGAAAATCTGAGTATCATATGCTTTGGAAATTAGATATGCAAGTATTGTGGATACTGCAGTCTTTTTGGATGGTTTCAAGTTGCATCTAAACTGCATTAACGAAGTGACTGCTCATGTTAAAAATAAGTGTATATGAGGTGGATTGAAGAGTATGTTGTGAAGCAAACCAGAGAGCAGGTTATTTTGGATTTGGTGTCATGTGGTCAGGCGGGCTAATTTATAACCTTGCTCTTTTAAGGAATAGTGTCATTAATAAGGTGTACTTTACACGGTGCCTGTATACAATAAACATTCTGGTTAAACATCATGGAAGACTGGAAGCTAGAGGGTCAAGTTAACTTCAGTGAATTGCGAAAATACAACATAACATTCAGTGGGAGACAAGCAATGATTGCTAAAGTCATAGAGTCCTACAGCACGGAGACAGGCCCTTCGGCTCAAACTAGTCTATTCTGACCAAAATGTCCATCCACGCTAACCCTATTTCCCTGCTATTGCTCCATATCCTTCTAATCCTTCCCTATCCGTGTTTTGTCCAAATGCCTTTTAAATGTTGTTAATGTTCACGCCTCTACCACTTCCGCTGGTAGCTCATTCCATATGTGTACCAGCCTGTGTGTAAAACAGTTGTTCCTCAGGCTCTCTTATAGTCTTTCCCCTCTTTCCCCTCTGTCCTTAAACTGATGCCCTCTAGTCTGTGATTACCCAACCCTGTGAAAAAAGACTGAGTACATTCATTCGGTCCATGCCTGTCATGATCTGAAACACTTCTGTCAGATCCCCCTCAACCTCATACAGGCCAAAGTAAAATATCCAGGCTTGTCCGAACACTCCCTATAATTCAGACCATTGAGACGATAACATCCTTGGAAATGTCTTCAGCAGTCTTTCCAATTTAATAACACACTTCCTATTGCAAATTGAAAAAAAAAACCTGAACGTTACGCTACCAGTATGGCCTCACCAGCATCCTATTAACTGCAACGTAATTCCCTGATTTCGATACTCAGTGATATACACTGCTGAAGGCCTGTGTGTCAAAAGCTTTCGTCATTGTGCTGTCGACCTGTGAATCAACTTTTGGAGAACCATGCACCTGAATTCCAAGGTCACTCTGTTCCACTACACTCCTTAGGACCCAACCATTCACCATGAAACTCCAAACTTGATTTGACTTTCTAAAATGCAAGAACTTACACTGATCTATATTAAAATCCATTTGCCATTTCTCAGCCCACTTCTCCAGATGATCAAGATACAACTGTAATTTCTGAAATTTCTGATAACCTTCCTCACTTTCCGTGATGCCGCCTGTTTTAGTGCCATCTTCAAATTTACAAATCATGCCTGTACATTCTCATCTAAATCACAGATATATGCAATATGTAGTGGTCCCAGCACCAACCTCTGAGGCATTCCACTAGTCACAGGCCTCCAGTCTGACCAGCATTTTTCTAGTATTACCCTCTGCTACCTACCATCAAGGCAGTTTTGTGCCTAATTTGCCAGGTCCCCTTCAATTCCATGCGATATAACCTTCCAGAGCAGCGTACCATGTGGAACCTTATTGAAGGCCTTACTGGAATCCACCTAGACTACGTAAACCACCATAACCTCCTCAACATTGCTGGTCACTTCATTAAAGAACTCCAACAACATTGTGAATCATGATCTGCCGAGCACAAACTCCCGTGCTGAATTTGATGAAGGGCTTTTGTCCGTAACATCAATTTTCATGCTCCTCGTATGCTGCCTCACCTGCTCTGCTTTTCCAGCACCATTCTAATCTTACTCTGAACCACATCCTGCCTTTCCAAATACATATATATCCAATCTCTCTGAATCTTCTCAAGTAACCTACCCACTAGATTTTCGTTTCACTGATCTTTAGTTCCCAGGTTTATCTTTGTAGCCTTTCTTGAATACAGCTCAGCATTTGCTACCCTCCAGTCGTCCAGGCCCGCACTCTTCCATCAGCGATGATAGAAAAGAGCCAACCAATGCTCCCGCAATTTCTTCTCTATTCTCCTATCCTCCTGCGGTGTTCCTGAATATAACTGGTCAGGACCAGGAGTTTTTAGAAATAACGCAATGTCTGAAACATACATCTATTTATTTCAGGTACAAACACCAAAGAGTGAGAAAGTGACTCAATGAAGGTTAACATAACCCATTAGAAAACATGTTAATCATAGGAAGTGACTTCAGAAGAATTCCAGCTATTGTGAAAACCTTAGAATTCTCAGAAATTAACGATCCAAAAAAGGAAGGCCATGAAACTGATAAGGAAATCAAAAAGTGAACATACATGCTAGCACACAGGTCCACAAAGACTGCATCAATCTGCGATTTATATTTCAAAGGAAACGAAGTAAAAGCAAGGTCACATGTGGAAATTTGGAATCGGGAGAGGAGAGGCCTTTGTGGGGAACAGGGAAATGGCCAAAAAAACAACCAGTTACATTGCATCTGTCTTCATGAAAGAATATCCAGAAAATCCCCCAGTAATACCAAGTGATCATATCGGACTCATGGAGCTAAAGACATAAAGTCAATTCAAATCAGGAACAAGGTAGTGCAGCTGGAAAGAGCATTGCTAAGACAGATGTACTTCCTATCAAAATGTCAGAAATAAATCACCAATATAAGTGGGCGGCACGGTGGCACAGTGGTTAGCACTGCTGCCTCACAGCGCCGGAGACCCGGGTTCATTTCCTGCCTTAGGCGACTAACTGTGTGGAGTTTGCACGTTCTCCCCGTGTCTGCGTGGGTTTCCTCCGGGTGCTCCGGTTTCCTCCCACAGTCACAAAGATGTGCAGGTCAGGTGAATTGGCCATGCTAAATTGCCCCTAGTGTTAGGTAAGGGGTAGATGTAGATGTAGGGGTATGGGTGGGTTACGCTTCGGCGGGGCGGTGTGGACTTGTTGGGCCGAAGGGCCTGTTTCCACACTGTAAGTAATCTAATAAGTATTAATTGCACTGTCGATGACTGTGTTTTATTTTCCTGTATATTCTGAAGAGGGCAGAAACTATTGTCGATAAATGGAAGTTAGTAAACGTGATCCAAGCACTATAGATGAACGGAAGGGATCCAAACAGCTTCAAAAGGAAAAAGACATAGTGTGGAGAACTGCAGACCAATTAACTTGACATCTGTAGGGAAATTTTTGAAATCTATTACACAGGATGAGATTTTTGATATTTAGAAATTAACAGCAACAATGGAGAGAATCAGCATCCATTTCTGATAGAGATATCATATTTGATAAACGTCGGAATTGTTTTAAATTTTCTTATAGCATAGATAATGGGGAACCACTAGAAGTGGCATATGTTGGATTTTCGGAAGGATTTCGAGAAGAACTCAAATAATGAGTTCGTAAATGCAATGAATGTGAAGGGTATTTGGAGGAATAAATGTAAGTGGAAAGTTAGAGTTTGGTTCACCTTCATTTAAGAGAGTCCGAAAATTGATGTAAAGACATGTTGAAGCAGTTTCACAGCGTGTTGATGGGACTGTACCTGGAGTATTGTGCACAGTTTTGCTGAACGAATCGCAGAAAAAAATATACTGACAACAGAGGATGTGCAATGGGCATTTTCCAGATTAATCCCTCAGATAGCGAGATTGCCTGATGAGGAAACTCGGCCTATTTTCTCCAGCGCTTCAAAGAATGAGAGGTGGGTCACCGTGAAATGTAGACCATTCACAAAACATATGACAAGTTGGAAATTAACAGAATACTTCCCTGGCTCTCTAATCCACATTCAAGGCAAATAATGTAATGAGCTGGGACAGACCAGTTATGTCTGCAATGAGGAGGAAATTCTTCACTTGGAGGGGACTAACAAATACAGAAGCATGGAAACCTGCTGCTGGCAGGTTAAGATTAGGGACAAGCGAAACAGAATATTGAGGGAACAGTTAGGACTCGTTAAGACTTGCCAAGTTACAGCCAAATCAACATTAGTGGGAGGAGACAGGAGGCAGAGGTAGAAGGCTGTTTGTGTGACTGAAGGCCAGTGTCCAATGGTGTACCCCGGGGATCCGTGCTGTGTCCCTTAATATTTGTGATTCGGAGGTGTTGGTGTTGGTATGGAGTAGACAATGCCAAACATCGCATAACACCATCTTACAGTCTAACAGATTTATTCAGATGCACGAGCATTTGAAGCGCTGCTTCTTCATCAAAATGCACAAACCTCTGATGAAGAAACATCGCTTTGAATGCTCGTGCATCTGAATAAACATGTTAGACTATGAGCCAATGTTGTGCGATTTTTAACCTTATTACTTGTGGTAATCATAAATGATGCAGTTGTGAATATGGATGAGGGGTGGGGCGGGGTGATAAGTAAGTTTGTGTTTCATACAATGATTGTCCGGGTGGTGGGCAGTGAGAACGAAAGTCTTATGTTTCAGGAAGATACAGATGGAATGGTCAGATGGGTGGATCAATGGCAGATGTAATGTAACCCTGATAAATGTGAGGTGATATACTTTGGAAGAAGGAACCAGACGGGGGAGGACTCAATGATGGCAGCACACTAGAAAGGTCAGATGGTGCTTCTCCACACATCCCTGAATGTGATGGACAGGTTAATACACAATTTGGGAAAGCATAGGGGACAGTTAACATAGCGTTTATTCATCAAAGCATAGATTGTCAGAGCTCTGCGGAAATGTTTTTTTGACCAAGATGGAATACTGTGTGTAGTTCAGGGAACCACATTACAGGATGGATGTGATTGAACTCGAGGGGGTACAGAGGGGACTCAACAGGATGTTCCTTGGGATGGGGCTTATCAGCCATGGAGAGAGGCTGGATAAGCTCGGGTTGTTTAGTTTGGAGGAAAGAAGGCTGAGGGGGCCGTGCTTCAGAAGGATAATATTACGAGGGGCATGGACAGGGTGGATAAACAGCAGCTGTTCCTTTTAGTCAAAAGCCCACAATTTTAAAGTGAAAGGTTTGAGGTTTCGTGTGGATTTGAGGACTGTTTTTCACACAGAGTTGTTGGGGTCTGGAATGCGCTTCTTGAGACAGGAGTTGTTATGATAACCTCACAACCATTAGAAAATACACGGTTGTGCACTTGAAATGCCATAAGATTCACGGCTAAACGCCTTGTGTCGGAAAGTAGGGCTAATGTAGACGGTGCTGTATTTCTGATGGTACAGAGTCTGTGCTTCTGTGATTGTATGGTTGTGGAAGGTCAACCATTGCGTAGTTTAAGATAGGAATTGATGGATTTCTGAATAATATCTTATCAAAACTTTTATGAGTGAACTTCTAATATCTTCTGAAAATATATCGTTGGCAAAATGAAAAGAAAAAGGTGCAGCTTTCTTACAGTCTGTTACTGCATAATTGAGGACAGGGAAATAGCAGAACAATGAAAAAAATACTTCAGTTATGTCTTCACAGAAGAAAGCAAATCAAAAAGAAACTTCCTAGCAATACTATGGAACTTTAGTCTGGTGAGAAAAAGGGAATAGAATGAAATTAGCAACGAACAGTTTTAGAGAAAGTATTGGATTGAACGTAATGGGTATAGACATAGTGAACAGAGATTTATGAAATGGGCATCATATTTGAGAAAGTGGCTTTTTGCAAAATTATGGAGAAGGTATCAATGCAATAAGACTGATATCTCAGAAAGATTTTTGATAAACCCCAAGCCTTTCGTGCAAATTCGAATCCTGTGGGACTGGGGCTAATATACGGTCATGGTTTTGGAATGGGAGAGCTGGCAAGAAACACTGATAAGGAATAAAACCATGATTTTTGAATGGAAGGCTTGGATGATATAACAAGGATCGGGATTTAGAATCCAGCTATTCCCAGTACACATCATATCTTTGGTTGAGGGGCTCAAATGCAATATCCCGAAGTCCACTGACAGCACTAAACGATGTCAGCTTGTGAGTGGGTGAGGAGGATGTAAAAAAAGCTCCAAGGTGATTGTGACAGTGGAGCGACTGGGCAAATACCTGGCAGATGGAGATCATTGGGAGAGATGTGATGTCGTGTACATTGATGGGAACAATAGAATGGCAGCCTATCATTTGAAAAGACTTTGGTTGAACAAATGTTGCTCTATAAAGGAAATTAAGCTGCATTGTTATTTATTTCTGTGCAGCCCTCTGAGTCCATGTAGGACCGTGAGTTCTGAACATGGAAGTCAATACTGTGAATGGCTTTGGCAAGCTGACCAGTGCATATAGACCCAACAAGTGGGGAGCTGTAACATTGAAAATAATCTTGATCTCTCTGTAGACCAGTCAATGAAAGCAATGTTGCAGGAGCAGTAAGCAGTTAGGAAAATAAATAGTGTATTGACATTCATTTCAGGGAGATTTGGATGCAGGAGTAAGGGTCATTTACTGCAGCTGTACAGGGCCTTGGTGAGACCTCACCTCGAACATTGTGCAGTATTGTGTGCAGTTTTGGTCTCCTTACCTACTAAAGGACAAAACTGACATTGAGGGAGTGCAGTGAAGGATGACCAGACTGATCTCTGGGATGACGGGTTTGTTGTAGGAGCAGGGTTTGGGGCAACTGTGCCTGTATTCCATGGGTTTTAGGAAAATGAGTGGAGATCTCAGTGAGATATATAAAACTCTGACAGGGCGAGACAGATTGGAAGCAGGGATGACAGTTCTCTGGGCTAGCATGCCTAAAACAAGGGGCCACAGCCATATCATATTTAATAAATGTGTGTTATCGGAGAACTGCCTGTATATTGAATGGTGCCACAAAATTGATGGACCGAAGGGATGACAGCAGTTCCAATTTTATATTTCACAATGTTTAAACATATTCAGTGAAATGAACACTGTTTGGGGAAAACTCCATTGAGGAGACCTTTGGTCATGCATTAGCATGGGGAAAGCTCAATATGTTGAATGACCTCCTCCTTTCCCAATGTTTCTGTGCAGTCTGTGGGAAAACTCTGTAAATGTTGTCACAAGCTGGCAGATGTTAGGAAGGAGGCCTCTGCAGGGTCAACAGGACTGTTTTTCCCATTCCCTTTTCCGATACTGAGGCTGGGGCCGGGTGTTCTGTCCGGTTTTATCCTTTCAGACCTTGGAGCAGTTTGGTACAATAGTGTGTCTTGCTTAACAGATTTAGAGACAATTGAAAAAGTGATCACATGTCTGTGTGGCTGGAGTCATTTTTAGGCCACACCAGGAAAGCAAGGGAGATTCACTTCCTGAAAGTATATTGGTGAAGAAGATCAATGTTTACGATCAAAATTGGACACACGATCACTATTACTGACACCAGATTTTAATTAATTTTATTAATTACTTTTGACTTCCACGAGCTGCCAGACCATGAGCCTGGTCTTAGTAATGTATTTACATTTCCACAACAGCACCATCTGCACATGGGGACTATCTGAAACCACACTGGTCTGGTTAGTTTTGTGCTGCTTGAAAGCTCTGTCAAAAAGAATTCCCACTAATTTGACTTTCGTGATGGGACTAAAGGGGAGGTAAATGGTCAGATTGTAGTTATTCCCCTCTTAGGAGATTGGACATAGTTGAGTAATGTTCCAAAATGCCAGGGAGATGTCAGAGTTGGAGCTGGAATGATACAGCTTCCCCAGGGACACGGATTGTTGTGCAGTACAAGTCTTCAGTCGTATTGCAGGAATGGTGTCAGGGCCCATTACCTTTGTCATATCTACTGTGTTCAGCTGTTACTTCATGTCACGTGCTGCGAATCGAATTGATTGAAAACTGGCATCTGTGATTCTATGGGCATCATGAGGAAGGTGAGGTGTTTCATCCACTCAACAATGTTTCATCCGCGATGCCATCTTCTGTGTTCGAAGTGAATATACTTCCCTCTGATTTTCTCACTGACCATGATTAAAATGTCTGTCGTGTCAATGATGCCAGTCCTATGCAGTTTCAGAATCAAGGAACTTGTGCACCATGCATTATCGTTCAGTCCCCATGGTACAGCGCTCCAGGTTGTATGGGATGTTTGAGCATCTTTGACATACTTCTTTGGAAATTGTTCAAAAACAGAAATTGCTGAAGAAACTGCAGACGATGTTGCAGCATCTTCTGAAGTGAATTCAGAGTGAAACTTTCAGGTCCAGTGACCCTCTACAAAGTTCTAAGTTTCTCCAGCAATTTTTGTACTTTTATTTGCTGTATCCATAGTTATTTGTTGAATTGAAAATTTATTCTGTAACTATTCATTTCTGGAGAAACTCAGCAGGTCTGTCTGCATCTGCAGAGACAGAAACAGTTAGCGTTTCAAGCCCAGTGTGACACTTCTTCAGAACTGAAAAGGATTGGAAACTGGGATTTTTAATCGCTTGCCAGAGGTGAGGGATGGTGACAGGGAAAAGAGGGTGTGGCAAAGATAAGCAGGCTTTTAACAGTGGTGAACAAGAAGATGATAACGAACGCGTTTAAATTAAGACGTGGCTGGGGAAAGGGATTCTCTCTAAAGAATGCAAGATAAATAAGACACAATCACACAAGGGAGGCCAGGAGGGAGAATGTTGACTATGTGACATTATATAGATCTGGCCATAATTACGTTTTCACTGTCGAGATCATCACCCCTTTTAATTTGACACGATATTAAACATGGCAGTAAAACAATACTCAGCCTAAACTTAATATTATTGTTTGTTTTTCTCCACATTACAAAATTTTAAGACAGCAAGGAACGTTTACTAATATCAATAAGAAGTCAAACACATGAAAACTCCAGTGCTTATCTTTAAATGTTTGTTCTTGAAGTTAGTACTGGAGTGTAGATGGTTGAGGGGTGTCATTGTAGAAGTTTATAAAATCATGAGAGGCATGGATAGGGTGAATAGCCACGGTCTTTTCGACGGGATGGGGGAGTTCAAACATACAAGGCATAGCTTAAGGTGAAAGACGGAAGATTTAAAAGGAACGAAGGAGCAACAGTTTTACACAGTGGGTGGTGTGTGTATGGAATGAGCTGCCAGAGGAAGTGTAGTCGATGCATGTACAGCTGCAACATTTAAAATTCATTTGGACAAACATATGAATGGGAAACAGTTAGAGGCATATGGGCCAATTGAAAGCAGATGGGATGAGCTTAATTTGGAAAATCTGGCCAGCATAGACATTTAGAAAAACTTCACACAGGGTCAGTGTCGTTTTGTGAAAGGGAAATTATACTCTGCCCTCTAAAATCATGCAAAGAACTTCTGGAGATGCCAGAGAATGTAATAAGCGGACTTGATAAAGTGGATCTGGTAGAAACCAGGCTTTCCAGAGCTTTTCCACAAAGTAGTACAGAATAAAAGTTCTTACACAAGACTGAAGTTCGTAGGATGACGGCTAATGTCGTAACATGTGATGATGATTGGTTAACACATAGAAATCGGAGAGTCAGGATTAATGGATCTTCATGATCAAGGTGTATCTGCTGGAGTATCACAAATATCAGTCGAATGGCATTAGTTATTTACAAGGTAAAAACAATGACTGCAGATGCTGGAAACCAGATTCTGGATTAGTGATGCTGGAAGAGCACAGCAATTCTGGCAGCATCCGAGGAGAAGCGAAATCGACGTTTCGGGCAAAAGCCCTTCATGAAGGACTTTTGCCCGAAACGTCGCTTTCGCTGTTATTTAATGGAGGGGACTTCCAGAAAAGGAGTGTTCCTATGTATGAAACATAAAGTCAGCATGTTGGTGCAGCAAGTAACTTGGTTGGTTCATTAGGCAGCTTCCTGGGCTGAAAGGGTTGAGTTGTTGAGAATCTCTAAAATGGTGAGGCTATTATTCATTGTGGTTTAAATGAATGAGGAGTGATACCACTGAAAAATACAAGACACAGAAGGGGCTTGAGAAGGTAGGTATTGGCAAGTTGTTACCACTCCTGGGTGGAGTCTCAAACTCGAGAATATAGATACCGAATATGGAACATCGATTTCAATCTGAGACACAGAGTGATGTCTTCTCTCAGAAGGTAGTAAATGTCCAGAACTCCATAACCCAGAGAGGTATAGAGGGATACACAGAAATGGCAAGAAAGTGGAGTTGAGCCCTGGAGTAGATCAGCCATGTTCGTATAAAATGACAGGGCAAATCTGAGGGGCCGAATAGCCGACTCTATTTATTCATTTCACATGTTATGCTCTTGGAAAGTAACTGATTGTTTTCCTGGAAGTTGCGTTGTGCAATGTTGCATTTAGGGAGAGCAGAGGATTTGCTTGAGTTAACCCTGGGTGGGGTATGTGGGCTGTATACAGCGCATCTGGGTCTGTAACATGACGCACATCTGGAAACAGGGATTGGGAGTGGGGTCACTTCCCGACCCAGCCTGCATTTTCCAAATACCTTTCCAAAACTACACCTAACCATCCAAGTGACCTCGATCTGTCCCTATATAGCAGGTCTGAAGGGCTGAATGGAACATCAGAACACAGGGCTGAGGGACACAAATGGGCCATTCGGCCCTTTGAAACTACTCCACCAGTAAATAAAAGAGGAAATGCTGGAAAATCTCAGCAGGTCTGGCAGCATCCGTAAGGAGAGAAAACAGCTGACGTTTCGAGTCTAACTGACCCTTTGTCAAAGCTTAAAATAAAGGGGAGAAATATCGAGGCTTTTTTCCTCATATCAATACCTCTTTATGACTCCCTTTTTTTTAGGTTTGACAAAGAGACAGTTAGACTCGAAACGTCAGCTCTTTTTTCTCCTTATAGATGCTTCCAAACCTGCTCAGATTTTCCAGCATTTTCTCTTTTGGTTTCAGATTCTAGAATCCACAGTAATTTGCTTTTTTTCCACCACCAAATAAGGTCGTGGCTCATCTCATTGTGGTCCCAGCTACACTTTTATCTCCATGTACTATGATCCCTGATTCACCGTCAATGGACAACCAGACGAAACCAGCCTCAATATAAAATAAAGAGTCATTTATCACAAAGAGAATTCCCACTTAAATGAATTTTCCTAATTTCTATTCTGACTGAGGTTGGAGGGTGTCACTGTTTCCTTTTCTCGTCCCACTCCTCCACTGCTCACAACAAATTTTAAATGTAACCAGGTTGGAGATATGGCCAGTGATAAAGGTCTCAGACTGGATCAGGGTCAGTGATAGGAACAAGTCAGGCAGATTTCTTTAGTCAGCCACAAGTAACTAACAGAACTAATGGATGCGCATGATGGATCTGTGGTTCGCACTGGTACCTCCCGTCACCAAGAAGCTGGGTTAACTACCAACCTTGGGCTATGCTCTGCATGGAATTTGAGTATTCTCTATGCAGGTATCTGTGTGTGTTTCATCACGATACTCCAATTTCCTCCCACAATCCAAAGATATGCAGCTTAGAGTGGAATGGCCATGCTAAATTGTCCATAGAAAATGGAAAATGCACAGTTACATGGATCGGGAAGGGGGTGATGGTCCGGGGGGGTTGCTGTTCAGAGGGTCAGTGTGGACTTGATGGATGGGATATCCTTCTTCTACACTGTAGAGATTCTACAAAAATGACAAGAAATTTGGACTATACCCAGTGGGTATATATCTGATCCACTCTCCTCTAGGTCTTGTACGTTTCAATAAGATCACCTCTCATTCCACGAGTAACTTGTTAAAGCCTTCTTAATAAGGCCCTCATCCCTGGAATCCATGAAGTGAAACATCTCCGAACTGCTTCCAATGTAATTATATCCTTTCTCAGATAAGGAGGCAAAGAAAAACTAATCTCAAACTCAGGTCTTGAGGTTTATGTTTTGTTCTTTCAGCATTGTAGGTCTTTCGAACTCTCTTCCCCACAGACCAATGGAGGCAGAGATATTGAATATTTTCGAGGCACAGACAGATGTTTCATAAATAACAGTGGAGTCGAGGATTATCGGGGATTGGCAGTTACGTGCGGTGTGGAGGGAAATGTACACAAAGGTACCAAATGACACGGCTCCAGAAAATTCATGAATAAAATGCGAAACGAAATTAAAATGTTGATAAAATTTTAAGGGGGAATCCAAGGTGGCCACGATCCGGAAGGTCTGCTTTGATGGGCTTTCCATCACAGAAAGGGCAAAGTGGTACTCTAACCCACTCCATCCCAGCCAATTACTTAAAATTCAACAATAAAAGAACTACAGAATCTTTACTAATCCAGTTTTGTCAAGTGGAAATGACAAAACACGGGAAAGGATCGAGTAAGTCCAAACACACGGTGCACCCGTCAGAAGCATCGAGTATGCCTGAGGCTGTAGCTGCAACCCACTCTGCTCGTTCCATAGACCCAGTTACTCACCAGACCTTGGTCACTGAGTTCACCAAGTTCTGTGAAATGATTGAAGACATGATTAAAGAAATGTTCAGCAGTATACTAGAGCCATTATCAGCCGTGCTCCAAAAACATGACTTGAAATCCTTGGAAACAGAATGGATGACTTTAAGCGCCGAGCTGCAGTGGCAGAGACTATAACCGATTTCTTCAAGGAGCGGATACTTGCCCTTCAAAAACAGGTCTGCACCTTAACGAAACACGACGTTGAGAACAGGGGCAGGATGAAAAATGTTCACATCGTCGGTCTGCTGGATCAGACGGCAGGTGGTCAGCCAGTGAGGATTTTCGAGAACTGGCTGCAGCGATTCCTTCACTTCGAAGCTGAAGAGTGACGGGTGAAGAGTGAGACAGTTTATCGGGTTATGGCGCGGAGGT
The DNA here is from genome assembly GCF_047496795.1 of Chiloscyllium punctatum. Taxonomy (NCBI): domain Eukaryota; kingdom Metazoa; phylum Chordata; class Chondrichthyes; order Orectolobiformes; family Hemiscylliidae; genus Chiloscyllium; species Chiloscyllium punctatum. The sequence goes on from NC_092762.1 coordinate 25,349,022, forward strand.
CAGCCTCAGACCAGCGCCCTCGCCCTGTCCTTGAGTGATTACAGAGTTATGGGGACAAACAAAGACTGATGGAAACTTCCCGAACACAGGGGAATGATCCAATGGTTTTGGTTTACGAGAGCTCCAGGATTATGATCTTTCAGGACATTTCAGCAGCGTTGAATCAAGAAAGGAAATCTTTTGATGATATCAAGAGAAGAGTAAGGGAACTCGGGATTTAGTATTCCTTATGGTTCCCAGCGGTGCTCCGTATTGCTTTGAATGGATCCGTGAACCTGTCTGACTCTCCAGAGTAAGCGAAAACTTTCTGGATATTTTAAAGTAAGTTAGATGGTTAGACAATCATGTTTCTCTCTTCAAGAAATTTTCTTGGATTTTTCTGGGAGTAACCAGTGTTTAATTATAGTCGGGGATGGGTAGAGTAGTCACTTCCAACTTCTTCATTAGTATGACTACTCATTTTCTCTTTATTTGCTCAGTGCCCACCGGCAGTTCAAGCTGGATGTTTGTTGTTAATTGCCCTGGATGCCATATTGGTAATGGGCAGAAGATAAAGTTTTGTGATATGTAAACGTCCCCGGTGGGCAGGGGTGGTGTGTCAGTAAATTACCCTATCAAGTGTCATTGGCACTTTGGTCTTTGTTTCGTTCTTTGGATTTTTTATGTGTTTAGTTTTGGAAAGTTTTGAGAGCTGGTTATGTGTAGTAGTTTTAGTTTGTACAGTTTTTAGGCTCTATGAGTCTTTTTTCAGTAATGATCAGTGATGTGTAATTCGATGTGAAACTCGAGAGTTGAAATGTTGCTACAGTGTGTTATAGATAATGATGTGCTTAAATGGCATACCTGAAACATTAAGGGGAGCCATCTGCCAGTCAAGAGGAAAAATATACTTTCTAGTCTTAAAAAGGAGAGGGTGAATGTTGTCCTATTGCAGGAGATGCATCTTGATGACAAGGAATATTTGACGTTAAAGCAGGGCGGGTTTGATCGGGTTTATTTCTCATCTTTTCATACAAGGAGCAGGGGAGAAGCCATACTGGACAGGAAGAATCTTCCATTTAAATTATTAGATTGTTTTAGACACTCACGGGAGGATCATAATCCATAAAGCCTTGAACTATGGGAAATAATACAGTCTTTTGAATGTTTATTGCCCCCCCCCCCCCAACACTCCCCCCCCCCCCCCCCCCCCCCCTCCCAGCGCACCCTCTTAAAATCCTGGTAATTGCATTGGCCAAATTAAGTTATCTTGCAACGTGGCACATTATTGTAGAAGGAGATTTCAACTGTGTTATGGACCTGATGATGGGCAGAATGTTCAAACCGTCCCCAAAATCCCCGTTATAATGTAAGCAATCAGTGGATGTGTGTGCAGGACTAGATGTCTGGAGGCAGATCTACCTCACAAGTAGGGATATTATTTTCTTCTTTAACCCACAGAAATACTACACTTGGGTTGATCTCTTCCCCATCCCTGCAACAATCTTAAATTCGGTGGTTTCCTGCACAATTGGAAATGTTAACCCAACATACCTGGTCCAGAAGTGAGATAGATGCCACATAACATTATGTTGGATAAAGTGAGGATGTTATATTTTTGTCAAATCCCACAATTTCAGCCGTGATGTAATGCATTAATTCGCTTGTCGCCTTTTCAGGCTATAAGGTTATTTTACAACGTTGGAGGCCATGCCGATGGGAGGCCTTAGGGAAATATCTGATGAGGGCAAATCCTTGTTTACTTTTAAATGATCATGGTGGGCGGGTGGGGGGGTTCTCTATTTCGGTATATTCATTACATCTGTCTTTGATAATGTATTTAACGTGAACTATGTCCATGTGTTTCACGAAATTAAATAAGACCTTCAAAGACGGGAGGCACTTCCAATATACTGGCTAGGTCGAATAGCTCTTATTAAAATGAATGTCCCTCCTCATTTACTATACCCCATGTGAATGCTTCCTTTGGTGTTTCCCAGACAGATATTTAGGAGACATAATGGCTGGTTTAGCTCTTTTATTTGGCACCATAAGCAATTCTTTATCCACCTAACCAAATTGTAACTTCCCCCAGATTGTGGTTTTAGATCTCCCAGATTAAAAGCTATCAATTAAGCTCTTTTTATCATACATTAGTGCACGGCGTCAATACGGTTAGATATTGAACCCTCTCAGACAAAGTGAACTCTTATTGCTAGATTATTACAGTGTGGAAACAGGCCTTTCAGCCCAACAAGCCCACACCGACCCGCCACCCACCCAGGCCCATTCCTCTACATTCACCCCTTCACCGAACACTACGGGCAATTTAGCATGGCCAATTCACCTGACCTGCATATTTTTTGGACTGTGAGAGGAAACCGGAGCACCCGGAGAAGACCCATGCAGACACGGGGAGAATGTGCAAACTCCACACAGTGAATCGAGTGAGGCAGGAATTGAACCCGTGTCTGGCGCTGTGAGGCAGCAGTGCTAACCACTGTGCCACAGTGCGGCCCATGGTTGTTCTTAGGCAAAATGATAACATTTATGGAGTATTGTCATAACCCAATAATTATCAAGACTGTTAAAACATGAGTAACAATGCGTCAGATTGAGGGCAATACAACCAAAATCATGTTTCTTACCCCTGTAATTGGTACACTGGGTTCTCATCCGGGGATAATGGATTCCAGGTATAAACTGTGGCAGCAAGGGGTGTACCTTGCTTGAGTGATTTAGAATTAGTAGAATCCCTACAGTGTGGATTCAAGCCGTTGGGCCCAGCAAGTCCACTTCGACCTTTTAAAGGGAAACCCACCCAGACCCAATCCCCTATCATCCTATATTTACCCTGACTAATGCCCAAACCTACACATCCCTAAATACTCTGGGTGATTTATCAATGACCAATTCATCTAACATGGGCATTTTTGTACTGTGGAAGGAAACACACACAGACACGGCGAGAATATGTTAACTCTACACAGCCAGTCATCCAAGGCCGGAACCAAAGCCGAGACCCTGGTGCTGTGAGGCAGCAATACTCACCACTGAGCCAACACGTGTTATTTGATGGCGAAACAATGATGTCATTTGATCAAATAACTCGTACGTATAGACCACCTAGTGGAGACCTCTTCTGTATTTTTTCCAGATCAGAGATTCGATTGAAAAAAAAACACACTTTTACCACACTCTTACAGATCCGATCGAGAGAAGAGGGAGCTTATTGCTTAGAATGCACTCTCTGTCAGTACCCTTTATCATTAGTTGGAGAGTGTCCCCTCAGACGAGACTGTGCAGCTTTGTGTTGTCTGCTAGAGAGTTGGGGGTTCAGAACACTTCCGAGACATGGGAGGATATTTGTGAAAATGCTCAAAGGATTTTGCTCTGTGATCGGACCCATTCCATGCAGTTGCAAATTCTTCGAAGGTTCTATCTGACGCCAAACTGTCTCTCAAAATTCAAAGTGGTATTATCTTCAGCATGTCGTAAATGCAAAATGACTACAGGCACTCTTACCCATTGTTTGTGGTTCTGATGCAGACTTCATCTATTTTGGAGCACTGTGTCAGATGTGATTGAGTGGGTAATGGGGACTGAATATGAGATGGACTTGGTTTCTGTTTTCCTGGGCCTGCCCAGGTTACTTTCCACAGATGAATATGGGAAAAAATATATATCCTTACAATCTGTACTTTCTGTGCTAGGAAAAATATTCTGTTGTGTTGGATGTCTGAACTCCCCCACCCCCAGAGAGGAAGAGCTATGAACATAAAAATGTGTATCAGTTAATGCTCTTGATGAACGAGAGTTGTCCTTTTGTTATGCTGAACTGTATTATTTATTCATTATTTATTGTTTAGTTTTGGTTTTTCTTCTGTCTGTGTAGTGTTTTAGCTTGTTTTGTATGTACATGCAATTGGTTGTAATTTGTTTTCAGATATTTGAGTTTTGTTGTTATTGGTTTATTATAATATTAAAAATCTCTTTTAAAATATTTTTTAAAATTAAAATGCTAACATTGATAGAATACAGTCCGAAAGAACTCTCATTAGAGAGCCCACTCATGGTGGTTTATCCTGAGGATCACCACATCTCGGGTGATGGGGTGAGGCTGAGAGAGTGTCCCCTTCATGGTAATCTCTGTCAATGTGAGGAACTGAACCTGCGCTGTTGCCCTGCCTCGACATCACAAACCGGCCGTCCAGCCAACTGAGTGTGAGACTGTGTAACTGTTACAGACAGAAACAGTCACAGACAAAGGGCAAGAGAAACATTCATAACAAGGAAAGTGGTACAGTTCAGATAACAGTCAAGATCACGCCTGAGGGTAAAAATGTTCTCTGCTCGAAATTGCATTTATAACAAGACGTGTTTAGAAGATGTTTTTGGTTTAATATCATTAAGGTGAGTCAAGTGACTCTTATGTGTTACACACTTGGACACTAACATTTTCCTGAAACTGGGAAATATTTGGAATATTATCTGAAACATTGTATAATCGGCATTCACCAGAATATTCTATGACTGTGTGGGAGGTATTGCAAAGGAGAGAGAGAGAGAGAGAGAGAAGGTTTTGCATGCAGTAGTGAGAGTGGGGGACCATGAGCCTTGTTCGGGAATAGTTTCAATCGCAGATATACAGTGATTGTGAGGGAGCAGACAGAATACGGTGACCCTTATCCTGACAGAGCGGAGAAGGTTATTGATGCTTGCCCTGTCTTGCTGGACATTTCTTCAGACCTCAAATACTGCACTGAACACGGTAGTGAGCTCAGACCATGCTCGGTGGGTCTGGTGGTGTGGCACCCTATGGGATGGGAATGTTTCCCCTCCGTACTCACCCGTCCAATACGCCCACCGTGCTCCGTCAACAAACCATGGTGTAATTTCCCCTTATCTACCAATCTGCCATTTCCCTGCCTTTGCTTTATATCCATCTAATCCTTTCCTATCTGTGTATTTGTCCAAATGCCTTTTCAATGTTGTTAGTGTGCCCACTTCAACCACTTCCACTGGCAGCTCAGTCTAATTTGCCAGTTCACCTTGGATTCCATGCGATCTAACCTTCTAGAGCGGCCTACTATGTGAAACCTCATCAAAAGCCTTACTGAAATCCACATAGAATATGTGTACAACCCTGCTCTCATCAACCTTCCTGGTCACTTCCTCAAAAATCTCGAACAAAATTTGTAAGGCATGATCCGCCACGCACAAAGCCATGCTGACTGCTCCAAGTCAAACTCTGTCTTTCCAAATGCATGCACATCTTATCTCTCAGAACCTTCTCAAGTGGGTTACCGAAAACAGGTGTGAAGCTTACCTGTCTATATTTCCTAGGCTTTTCTTTGCAGCCCTTCTTGAATAAGGGCACAACATTTGCTGCCGCCCAGTCTTCCGGAATCTTGGTCCCTTAGCTTTTTCCCTCGCCTCTTACAGTGCTCTTAGATATATCTGGTCCGGACCAAGAGATTTGTCTGACTTTGTGCATTCTAATAGGTCCAACAGCAACTCAGCTGTGATATGGACAGTACCAAGATATGACAACTAACCTCCCAAAAATCACAGGTCTTCATGTCTTTCTTCATGATAAACACAGAGGGGAAATTGAGTACTTCACCCATCTCTTGAGGTTTTACGCATGCATGCCGGTTTTGGATTTTAAAGCATCCTATTCTCTCTCTAGTTGTTCTTTATCTTTACTATACTCAATTTGGATTCACTCTAGTCTTCTCAGCCAAGACTACCTCATACCCCCTTATGGCCATGCTGAGATCCTTCTTCAGTAAACTCCTCTATCCCCTGTGTACCTCCAGGGATTCCCTTGATACGAGCTGCCTGAACATGAGCCACGCCTCCTTTTTTCTGGTCAAAGCCTTAATATCCCTTGCCATCCAGAGATCTCTCTTCCAGTCTCACATAACCTTCACCCTCACAGGAAAATGGAAACCTTGAACTCGAGCTATCTCACTTTTAAAGCCCTCCCACTTGCACGAGATCCTTTTACCTGGAAACAAACTACTACAATCATCCCCTGCAATCTCCTGTCTAACTCGAACAAAATACGCCTTGCCCCAATTTAGAACTTGAATCTGTGGACCAATTTTGTCCCTACCATACCTATTTTAAAATTAATACAACTCGAGTCACTTTTCCCAAAATGATCCCCCACTTTATCTCCTTCACCTCTCCTGCCCTATTTCCCAACTGTAGGTCGAGTTTGTCCCTTCCCGAGTACGATGCTCTATATATTGCTTGTGGAAAATTCGCTGAACACACTTAACAAATTACGTTCCATCTAAGTTCTTAACGATCTGGAAGCCCCAGTCAACGTTAGGAAAATTGAAATCACCCATTATAACAAACCTATTGTTCCTGCAAGTCTCCCCAGTCCCCCTGCATATTTGTTCCTTGAATTCACATTGTTAATTATAGTGCAACCACTATAACATTACCATCCCCCTCTAACTACTTTGCACCATTCACGAAACCACATTGGATATGATCTCAGGTATTCAGGTTTAAATACTGGTGTGATACTCGCCTTAATCAGAACTATTGGTATTTAAACTGTTTCCATTTACATCTCTACATCGCAGACATTTTCACATCCATGACACCCCTTGTCAAGGCACAGTGGAGATATGGAGCTGTAAATGGATGGGAGCTGCATATCCTGTCACTTCCAACATCGGCTTCAAGTTTCCCCACACTGGGCAGTGGTCTAACACAGTGTTACCGAACAATACAACAGCCTGGGTTTATATATGAATGAACCAGAGCGTTCTGCACTACTCCCGACACTGGATATTTAGCCCATGATTATAGATCCAGCATTGGTGTGGGCTGCACAGAGTTCCATTCTGGACATTGCTGGGTTGTATTCTGCAGTACGCTAGCCATATCTACACAGTGCTCCATCCTGAAAGTATAATGGACGGGCTGGTTATGTGAGTTGGATTGCGAATGTGAGAGAACTAAACATCTGGCTATACCCTTATTTTCTGTTTTCATTCTCGTGATTGGACCCTTGAAATCCAGACTCATCCGGTTAGACTCGAACCTCTGGATGAGTCATGGTAACTGTTGTTACAGGATATGGGTGTGCAACATGACCAACAAATGGAGCAGAGGCTGCAGAGAGGACAGTCTCCGTAAAATGGAATGAGGGAATCAAAATCAGATCAGCCGTGGTCTCAGTGAATGTTGGGGCAGGATTGTGTGGACCACGAATGCGACTTATTCAAATATTTGTGTTTGTTCCAAGCAAACTCCCCTTCTCTCCCAGTGTCCCATACTGGTGGGGAGTGAGTCCCCTCCTCCTGTTCCTGCGTAACAGGATCCTCGGGCCTCACTCGCCTCTAGATTTCCCTGTGTCCCAGTTTCGAGCAGTTGAATGTTTGCCTCCTGTTCCTGTGTCCCAGTCTCGAGCGGTTGAGTGACTCCCTCCTGTTCCTGTGTCCCAGTCTCGAGCAGTTGAGTGACTCCCTCCTGATCCTGTGTCCCAGTCTCGAGCAGTTGAATGACTCCCTCCTGATCTTGTGTCCCAGTCACGAGCAGTAGAACAACTGGCTCCTGTTCTTGTGTCCCAGTCTTCAGCAGTTGAGTGACTGCCTCCTAATCGAAGTTTTGTGAAAGTAGATGTCCTCCTCCTGCTACAGATTAACAGGCTCCAATAGCTCTGTGCTCACCTGCTGCTCCTGTGGAATGGAGGTGAAGGACTGAATGGCTTATTCACATTCTTTACAGCTTTTCTTGACTAAAAGCCTTTCTCCTGTTTCTGTAAAACACCATCAAAACCTGAATGATTTATTTTTGTATTTGACTCTCAGTAATTGAGCAAACAAGCTGACTGATAGACTTCAGAAGCTGCATAGCCTCCTCCTGCCCCCATGTTGAACACTCAAGAGTCAATAGGCTCTCAGAGATGTATAGCATGGAAAAAAGATTCTTCGTTCTGGTCATCTATACCAACCAAATATCCTAAATTAATCTCGTCTCCCTTGCCAGCACTTGGCCCATCTCTCTCTAAACAATTCCCATGCATGTATCCATCCAAATGCCTTTTAGAAGGTGTAACTGTGCCTGCCTCCACCACCTCTTTTGGCTGTTCAATCCATACACGCAGCAGACTCTGTGTGAAAATGTTGTCCCTCACGTCCCTTTTTAAATCTTTCTCCTCTCACCTTAAGCCTTTATAATCTATATTTGGAATTGTCTATCCTGGGAAAATACATTGACTGTTTACTTTTTCTATGCCCGTCCTCATTTTATAAACTTCTTTAAGGTCTACCCTCAGCCTCAAAACTTGAAAATACTCCCAGCCTTTTCAAACTCTCCCTGTAACTCCAACCCTCCAACACCTGCAACATTCTTTAAAATCTGTTCTGCACCTTTTCAAGTTTGACAACATCTTTCCGACAGCAGGGTGACCAGAATTAAAGGCAATATTACAAAAGTGGCCAAATCAATGTCCTGTACAGATGCAACATGTCATGCAAACGTATAGACTCAAAGCACGCACCAATAAAGGGAAGATCACCAAGTGCCTTCTTCACTGCACTGTCTACTTGTGACAGCACTTTCAAGAAACGGAGAACCTGCACCACCAGGTGCCTCACAGGGTAGCGATCTGGGTTTAATTCCATCCTCGAATGACTGACTGTGTGGAGTTTTCACATTCTCCCCGTGTCTGTGGAAGTTTCCTCCGGATGCTCTGTTTTCCTCCGACAGTATAACGATATACAGATAAGGGTTGGTTGGCCATCCTAAATTGAGCATCGTACGCTTCGATGTGAGGGCGAGGTGCATGAGCCATGGGAAATGCAGGCTGAGAGGGATAGGGTAGGGGTTTGTCCAGTGGGATACTGTTTAGAGGGACGGTGTGGCCTCGATTTGCCGAATACCCTGTCACCTCACTGTAGGGATTTTATAATTTCTATCGAGTTCTTCTTGATTGGCAGCTTTCGACATTAACCTAACTATATGTCTGGCCCTGATTTTTCTTGCCAAAATGCAACACCTCACATTTGTCTAAAATAAACTCCATCTGCCACTCCTCAGCTCAGCTCATTAAGTTCTCATTATATTGTGAGAGATCAGTCTTCACTGTCGACTACACCACCAAATTTGGAATGATCTACAAACTTACTAACCATACTTCATATACTCAAGTGCAAATGATTTTTATCAGTGCCAAAAGGCAGTGGACCCACTATTGATCTTTGCGAGCAGCGCCACTGGTCACAGGTCTCCAAGTTTAATGAACCAATGCCAACTGTCACACCCTGTCTCCGATATTCAAGAAAAGTTTGGACCTAAATGGCGAGTTCTCCCTGGATCCCTGGCAGTCTAACCTTGCTAACCAGTCTACCATGTAGAATATTTTGGTTTTCTTACTGAATTCCATGAAGACAACATCCACTGTCATGCCTTCATCAATCATCATCTTCACTTCCACAAAAAATTCCACCGAGTCAGTGAGACGTGATCTCCAATGTACAAAGCTCTCTTCAGTCCTTGTCTTTCCAAATGCATATACATCGTTTCCCTCAAATTCCCCTCCAACAATTTAGTCACCATTGATGTCAGATTCACCGATCTATAGTTACCTGGGTTATCCTTAATTTCTGAAATAATGACACTATGTTAGCAACCCTCCAGTCTTTTGCCACCTCACCTGTGGAACTCAATGTTACAGATATATCAGCAAAAGGCTGAGCAATTTCTTTCCTAGCTTCCCACAATATTCTGGGATACAACTGATCAGGTCGCAGGGCTTTATTCACCTTTATGTGTTTTAAAATGTCCAACATCTCCTTGTAATATCGATACTTTTCAAGATATCACTATGTATTTCTTCATTCTCTCACTCTTGTAACCTCTTCTACATTAAATACGAGGAAACATACTTGTTTAGTATCTCTTCCATCTCCTATGGTTCCACACATACGTAGCCTTACTGATCTTTAAGGTGCCCTATTCTCTCCCTAGTTAATATTTTGCAATGGAAGGCTGTGTAGAGTTGCTTCAATGCCTCGTTAACCCTATTTCTAAAGCAATCTCATGTCCACATTTTTCTGGCCTGATTTCCCCATTGACTATACACTTATTGCCCTTCTACTCCTCTCTGGATTCACTTAATCTCAGCTCTGTTTACCTGACATATGGCTCCTTCCTTACCTTGACCAGAGCATCAATATATCTAGCCATCCAGCACTCCTGCACTCCTGCACCCACCAGCCTGGTCCCTCTCACTAATGGGAACACGTTGGCTCTGGACTCTCTGAAACCACGTTTTGATGGCCTTGCATTTTCCAACCATCCCTTTACCTGTGAATAGGGTATTCCAATCAGCCTTTCACAGGGCTCGCCTAACACTTTCAAAATTGGCCTTGTTCAAAGATAGAACTTTAATGTTTACATTAGGTCTTTCCTATTTCAGAACTAATTTAAAACTAATATTTATGCGTAACAGACTTGAATGTTAAATAAACACTTCCTACCCCACAGAAACAGGCTCGAGAGTCTGAATAGGCTCCTCCTGTCCCTCTGTAATAGACTGGAGAGGCTGAATGACCTCCTCTTGTCCCTCTGTAATAGACTGGAAAGGCTGAATGACTTCCTCTTGTCCCTCTGAAATAGACTCAAGAGGCTTCATGGCCTCCTCCTGTCCCTGTGTAACGGATCTGAGACATTAACTGACACAGCAACCCGTTGATTACGAGCAGCCGTTAAACTGTATCTGATGAAGGTCCATCCTTTCTCAGTTACAGAAACACAAACAACACTATTTACTCCAGGTGCCCTCTCAGTAACACTTCATACAGCTGCAGCGATGCACCTCTTCGTTTTGAATGATTCTTTCGGTAAAATGTGCAAATATTCCAGCTTTCCACCTTTTTAAGTAACAACAGGCTAATATGGACTGAATGGCCTTCTCTTATCCCTCTGTAAGAGGTCCATAGGGACAGAATTGCTTCGGCCTGTTCCTGAGCAGCAGTCTCAATGCTCTGTCTCAAGGTTATGAAATGATTTGACAACAGGGCATCAAAACCAGGAGTGGCCGCACACTGGTCAATAAGTACTTTACTTTGGTAACTTTCCATCCCATCCTTGGCCAATATCTGCAGCTGAAGCAGACAAGTCACAACTGTGGGAGATCCCTTTGACTATGAGCTGATTCTTGACACCACGCCCTGAACATTTCTAACTTGAAATACTCAAGTATCGAGAAACTTGATCACCCGAATTTTCTTTATGTAGCCGATCTGTTATTTTATAACTGCTTCCTTTCATAAACAGAGTGGAACATATATAGACGCCTGCAGTGTCCTGTTAATACTCTCATATGCAAGTTAATAAAAAGATTTAAAAGATTTCAAGATTTATGATCCATTCCTCAGCAACCCTCATCCATTCCATCCAAAACCAGTGATATGTTGAACAGGTTAACTGAGCCTATTTGTTCAGTAAGTGCGATTAATGCCAATCTCCATGGATTCTAATTATATCAGTGGAGGGTTTCCATCTTTTAATGAAAAATGGGCTCCGTTCAATGTGTTATCCCATAACATGAGCGGGCGCATCACCGACAGCACTGACAGGGATCAGCAGATCCAGAGAGAGGGGGAGGAGAGATCAGAATCTGAGAACATGAGACTGGAATGTGCCAACAATGGATCAGAATTTGAGAACATTAGACTGGAATATTCAAACAATGGATCAGAATCTGAGAACATTAAACAGGAATATTCCAACAATATACAAGAGCTTATCTGATTATGTTTGGTATCTTTCTGCATTTTATTGGTGGTTATTATCATCGCGGATCTATTACGCTCTTCTCATTATTCAATACTTTTATTATCCCTTCCTGGCTATCGTTGGTGTTCCTGGTAAGTGTCACTGTGCAGATTTTGTTTTCTATAAACCAGTTATGACTGTATTATGGTTATTTCATATAGTCTACACATCTTGTCACGATTATTGTTCCTGTTAAATCTCTCAATCCAGATATTCACTCTACAGACCACTACTAACTACATTAATGAACGTGTTCAATTACTGCCTCCCTCTCTGTTCTGGCAGTGTTACTCACGGGTCTCTATGTTGATCTATTCAGTTTCAGGGGAGAACCACAATGCATTGTATCATTGCCTTTGCTGTTAAGAGCATTGAGGTCACCGTCTACTGCTCTGGTTACAAACTCCACTTCCTTCCACAGTTTCCATCCCATCCTTGGCAAATATATGCAGCTGAAGCAGACACGTCACAACTGTGGGAGATCCCTTTGACTATGAGCTGATTCTTGACACCATACCCTGATTATTTCGAACTTGAAATACTCCCCACTCCAGAATATATCTCACTGGTTTATTCCATCTGCTGTTTGAACCTTGAGCTATGAAGTACAGGCTAAATGAAGCCAATAATCTGCTGAAGACACTCCCGGCTTCAAACCTGCTGAAGCAAATCTGATTCCACCTCACACCAAAATCCCATCCATCTGTCATTCATGTGCACGCGGATGTATATTGCTGTTGTGTCTGGCAATGACTTTACTTTAACATTCTCAAGCACTTTATATTCATCTGTCCATGAAACTTCCCTCGTTCTCTCTGTTGAATAATAAAAAGCCTGCCAGTTGTTCTTATTTAAAATAATTTCCTCCATGTGCGTTCCTTCTCAAACAATGAGTTTCGCATTCAACCACACACACACACACACACACACACACACACACACACACACACACACACACAACCTTCCCATTGTAGGCAGTAATCTGATGCGAGGATAGTTAGCATATGATAGTGAAGTTTGCAATACTCTCATGCTGGGCAGATAGTGCAGTTTACTGAGCAACACACTAGCATGGTCTGCACCGCTCTCCATGCTGGGCTGTCATCCTGTCCCAGTTTATGTTTATTTGTGGTGCTCTGTGAAGCAGATTCAGAATTTGCTGAAACAAACCATTTCAGCTGATCTGACAATTCCTGTATTCAATATTCTCATTCTTGTAATTTTACTCAGGAAGATCTCACTTCCTCAGTTAGTGCCACTGCCCTGCCTTTTTTCCCATATTTACACAACATCTTTTCAGTTAATTAACTGCCTGTTTCTGTCTTTAATGTGAATCTCTCTGTCCCTTTGTATCTTTCCCTGGCCTTGGGTTTTGTCTCCCTAGTGTATCGAATCCTGGCATTGTGTAGCTCAGAAATAATGAAATGGCGTGTGTCAGGCTGTTGTTCACTTCCCGGTGTGTCCCATGTGATGGTCCATGGACAGGTGTGTTTCAGATATTATGAGACACATCCCTGTAACTTGGTGTGTACCTGTGGCTGTCCCTCTCAGGTGACCTTGCCATCAGTAACACGAGGAAGACCACCGAGTAAAGGACCAGGCATCTAAATTGCCTGACAATGCTGTCACTTTTTTAATAAAAGGTTATTTTTAGTAAGAGGTCTTAAAGGCCAAACTTCCTACTGAAAACGGCTCAAGTAAATAACTTACGGTGGTTTTAGGGTTTTTAATAAATAGTGGTAACCATGGCCAGCTCGCACAGACCAGGCTTTCTAGGTTTCTTTTCATTGTAGCAATAACAATCACCAGGTGCTTGGGGTCCCAGAACGGGTGTAAGTTTTCGTAAATTATCCCTAGCTGCTATTCTCTCTGGAAGCTCACTTGATGCTCTTTCCTCCTGGATTGGAGAACTGTATGCAAGAATGCATGTTTGAATGTTCCTTTTTGCCAAGGGGTGTGATTAGGTGATTGTAGTATATTGGAACAGTTCATTTGTAGAAGGTAAAAACAATGACTGCAGATGCTGGAAAGCAAATACTGGATTAGTGGTGCTGGAAGAGCACAGCAGTTCAGGCAGCATCCAACGAGCAGCGAAATCGACGTTTCGGGCAAAAGCCGTAGAAGGTACTGTGTCCATTGTTCTGTTAAGGTTTCCAATAGTTAAGTTAGTCTAAATTCCTCTTCATTGTGTATGGATTATGATTAGAGTGTTTAAATACATTGTGTTTTGCTTTATGGTGAGTGGTTTGACGAGTACCATCACATCTGGAACACCCACTTCACATCTACCTTTAAAATAAGGAAAATGTTCGTATCCAAATTACCTCCTTAAACTAGTTTGCTTCAGTCTGGTTGGTCTATAACGAACTGGGGTCTCTTGTCTGGTTCTAAATCGATAACACCAAAATGGGTTTAGAATTACAATCCCTACAGTGTGCAAACAGGCCATTCGACCCAACAAGTCCACACCTACCCTCCAAGGAGTAACCTACCCAGACCCATTTCTCTACCCTATTATTACACATTTACCCCGACTAAGGCACCTAACCCACACATCCCTGAAATCTACAAACAATTTAGCATGGCCAATTCACCTGACATGCACACTTTTGGATTGTGGGAGGAAACTAGAGAATCCAGAACAAGCTCATGCAAACACTGGAGAGTATGCACTGGGAGGCTATTGGGTTCAAAGGTCCCACATGGTAGCTGTTAGTGTCTTTGGTTCTGGATGTTGAATTCGGATGGTTTAAACAGTGTGTTGAGTATAACGACAATGTCAGTCACTAAGAGTTCTCTGGGTGTGGAAGAAGTAAAGTTAGGGGTTTTACAAAAGGTAATGAAGGGAAGCTGTAGGAATTGGCAGAGAAACTGGAGTTGCGTTTGTCTGTGCGAAAATGAGAGGTAATTACAGCTATAGCTCAGCAATTACATTTGGTGGAACCGCCATCAGAATCTTTGGAAATGGCTGGAATTCAATTTCAAATGAGGCACCTTGAACATGAAAAGGAATTGAAACAGATTGAATTATTATGAAAAGTAGAAATAAAAGAAAAGGAAATGAAGAAGAAAGAGAAAAAAAAGAGAGAAGAAAAGCAGAGAGTTTCAACTTCAAAAGTTAGTAATTAGAGAGGAAAGTTGACGTAGAAGGTGGAGATGAAGGCAGACAGTCGGCTGGATAAGGAGGATAGTGAGGATGAGCAACCCTATATAGCCAAAGGTCTGATGGGGATCTGTTTAAATACATCCAGGTATTATCTAAATTTGATGAGAATGATGGAGGGAGCCTTTTTTTATATCATTTCCGAAAGTGGCTAAACAAATGCAGTTGCCAGAGAACATGTGTCAAATCCTAAATGTATATGTTAACAGAAAACAACCGTTTGACCCAGAGGAGAGTAAATACGCCGCCGCCTGGTTGGCGGGCGACGGCGAGAGTCCCACGCGTCTCCATCCTCTGATTCCCCAAACAGACCCGAGGAAGCCCCAGAAGTCTTGGGACATCCTCACCGACGGGTTGCCACCGTCTGCCCCGCCCCCGTATATACCACCCGCGCACGACCAGGCGTCCAGCGCGGACCTCCCTCCTGCGATGGATAATTCCGAGTCCCAGCAGGCTACGACCAGTGAGGAAGGGACTGCTGGGGGGGGGGGGGGGGGGCACAGGAGGCGGCGCAGAACTCACCCCAGGCACTAGGAAATCAGTCCGACTCGAGATGCGGAGAGGTCGAGAAGAGGGATTGAGAGCTGGGAGGAGTGACAATATTGAACAGCTGAACCCCTTACGAGAGGTGCCATTTGGGAATGAACGGACCGGGTTCGTAGCACAACCTTTAAATTCTGGGGATATCCGGCAACTCCGTAATGAACTACCCCGTCTACTGGACGACCCCGTCAGTGTTGGAATACAACTGGACCAATTTCTGGGGCCCAGTATATACACATGGGCTGAACTGCAGGCCATGATGAGAATACTATTTAATTACGATGAAATTGTTATGATCCGGAATAGTGCAATGGCCATTTGGGATAGGGAGCATCAGGACGGCCCTCAGCGTGGAGAGCAGAAGTACCCCTTAGAGGACCCCCGGTGGGATCATAACAACGCGGGGGAACGGGCCAATATGACAGACCTCAGAAGCCTTATAATCAGGGGGATCCAAACCTGCGTGCCCAAACAGCGGAATTTAGCGAAAGCATTTGAAGTTGGACAGAAAAAGAATGAATCCCCGAGTGAGTTTTTAGACCGTTTGCGGGAGTCCATGCGAAAGTATTCAGGTTTAGATCCCGATGGGGAAATAGGCAAGGGCATGCTTAAGGTGCACTTTGTGACTAAGTCATGGCCTGACATTCAGAAGAAATTACAGAAAGTGGAGGATTGGGCTGAAAAGGATGTTGCAGAATTATTACGGGAAGCACAGAAGGTGTACGTTCAGAGGGATGTAATAAGGGAGAAACATAAGACAAAAATGATGGTGGCAGCCGTACGGGAAGCTTGTAAGTCCACCGGAATGGGGGAGGGAGATTATGGGGTGGAAAGAGGAACGTCGAAGAAAAGTTGGAGAGGGAGAGAAGCGAGACGGGGCAGAAGTGAGAGAGGAGGATCTTATGGAATTGAGCACCCTCAGAAGGCCGGATGTTACCATTGCGGGAAACTGGGACACTTCAAAAGGGATTGTCCAAAGTTTAAAAGAGAAAGAGAAGGGATGTATGAAATGGAGTGTGAACAAATGGATTAGGGAAGTCAGGGGAGGATCGGAACACGGGCCTACTAATAACCCCTGGTAAATTTACGGGTGGGCCCATTTAGACAAGATGTTACCTTCTTAGTTGACACACGCACCGGCAGGTCCTCAATTCCCCTCCATCCTAGGGGGGTTGGCTTCCAAGCTAAAACATTAAACATTTCAGGAGTAAAGGGTGGGGTTTTTAGTGCGAAAATATGCGAACCACAACCCTTGCGGCTGGAGGAGGAGGAGCTCCAGGTGGAACTCCTTCACCTCCCCCATCTTCCCTATGGGTTGTTGGGACCGGATTTGATAGTCCGTTTCGGATTGCGAATAGAAGTGGGAGAAGAGGAAGAATTAGCCGTTACCATGTCATACCTGAGTGTGTCCCGATTGACAGAGATAGACCCGAGGGTTTGGGTCGCCAAAGGGAACCGGGGAGGACTCGCAATTCGACCTGTGGAGGTAAAATTGAAGCCTCAGAGCCCCGACGTCAGTGTGCGCCAATACCCCATCTCTTGGGAAGGGAGGCAGGGCCTGAAGACAGTTATGGAAGACCTAATAAAAGATGGATTGGTAGAGCCCTGTATGTCACGATACAATTCCCCCATCCTGCCGGGCCGGAAGTCGGACGGGAGCTACCGAATGGTCCAAGACATAAGGGAAGTAAATAAAATTGTCCAAGTACGGCACCCTGTGGTACCGAACCCATACACTATTCTGGGGCGAATACCCCCGGACCACGGCTGGTTTAGTGTTATAGACTTAAAGGATGCCTTCTGGGCGTGTCCCCTGGACAAGGGCAGTAGGGATCTTTTTGCTTTTAAATGGGAGGATCCTGATACTGGCAGAAAACAACAGTACAAGTGGACCGTGCTCCCCCAAGGATTCACTGAGTCCCCGACTCTGTTCGGGCAGATTCTGGAACAATTATTGGAGGGACTAACCTTGTCCCCGGCCCTTAAGCTTATACAATACGTGGACGATCTCCTTTTATCCGGACCCACGGAGGACGACGTCCTACTTGGGTCTAATGCCCTGTTAAATTACCTAGCTGAGAAGGGGTAAAGAGTGAGTCAGAAGAAGCTCCAATATGTCGAGAAAGAGGTTAAGTACCTGGGACACTTGATAAGCCAGGGACAGAAACGAATAAGTCCGGAAAGAGTGCGGGCAATAATCGAACTAGGCCTCCCAACGACCAAGAGGGAGTTGCGGAAGTTCTTGGGACTCTTAGGCTATTGTCGGTTATGGATAGACGACTATGCCCCCCTTACTAAAGACTTGTACCTAAAACTCATTGAGGAGGCACCCAACAGAATAAAATGGGAGGAGGAGGAGAAAAAGTTAATTGAAATCCTAAAAGGAAAACTGATGGCCGCACCTGTTTTAAGCTTGCCGAATTTTAGTAAGACATTTCGTCTCTTTGCGAACTCCAGAAAGGGAACCGCTCTTGGAGTATTGACCCAGGATTGGGGGGGGGGGGGGGGGGGGGGGAGGAGAAAGGAAGCCCGTGGCTTTCCTGTCAAAAATTCTGGATCCAGTCTCCCGAGGGTGGCCGGAGCGTGTCCAAGCGGTGGCAGCCACGGCAAAGCTGGTAGAGAAAAGCAGGAAGTTGACTTTCGGGGCCCCCTTGACAGTCACCACTCCCCACCAGGTTAGAACTATCCTGAATCAGAAGGCCGGGAGGTGGCTGACTGACTCGAGAATTCTGAAATATGAAGCCATATTGTTAGACCGAGAAGACCTCCGAATAGAAGTCGGGGGCTGCCAGAACCCGGCGGACTTTCTTTGGAAAGGGGAAGGGGAGGAGGAACTGGAACACTGCTGTTCAGACATAATAGAGTACCAGAGTAAAGTGAGGGAAGATCTGAGGGATACCCCCTTACATGCAGGAAGGCGGTGGTACATTGACGGGTCCTCTCGAGTGATAGATGGGAAGAGACACAACGGTTATGCAGTCATTAGTGAGACTGGTTGGGAATTAGTGGAAAGTGGACGGCTACCGAATGCCTGGTCCGCACAAACGTGCGAATTGTACGCCTTGCACCGGGCCCTGAGGAATTTAGAGGGAATAGCCAGGACAATCTACACTGACTCTAAGTATGCCTTTGGGGTAGTACACACCTTTGGGAAGATCTGGAAAGAAAGGGGAATGGTAAATAGTAGAGGAAAGGAGTTGGTCCACGAGGAACTAGAGCCATGATCTTGGAGGATTTGTTGCTGCCACAGGAGATTGCTGTAGTACATGTGAAAGGACACCAGAAAGACGATAAAATAGAGACCCTGGGGAATCAATTGGCAGATGAACAGGCAAAATTGGCTGGGATGGGGAAGGAAGTAATAAACTGCCTGGTAAGGATTCCCCAGATATCCGAAATTACCGAAGTGCCCACGTTTACTGACAAATTAGAAACTCTTCTCGCGTCTCTGGGGGGTACAAAGGATAGGGAAGGCAAGTGGACCTTACCCCAGCTACTAAATCGACCGTTGACGCGGGACATTATTGCCCGTTTACACCAAGGGGGTCACTGGGGCGCCCAGGCACTGTGTGATGCCTTCCTGCGCCGATATGCTCACCCTGGTCTGTACACGGTAGCCAAGCAGGTCACAGGAGATTGCATAACGTGTCGAAAGATTAACAAAAGTGGGCTGCGGCAGCATGCAAGACAAGGGGGTAGGAGTCCGGCCTATAGGCCGTTTGAGTATGTCCTGGTAGATTACACTGAGCTCCCCCCCATAGGTCGCCTGAAGTACCTATTAGTAGTGGTAGATCACCTGACAGGATGGGTGGAAGCTTTCCCCACTACCACGGCAACGGCAACTCAGGTTAGCAAGATTCTACTCGAGCGAATCATCCCACGATTTGGGCTACCCCGCGCTATTGACTCTGACCAGGGGAGCCACTTCACCTCGACCGTCCTCCAGATTGTAGTGCAAGCAATGGGGATTGACTGGGATTTACACACCCCCTGGCATCCCTCCTCCTCGGGCAAGGTCGAAAGAATGAAGCAGACCATCAAAAAGCAGCTAACCAAACTCACTCCGTGTCTTTGTTCCTGGGAAGGGAAATAAAAGTGCCGTAGATGGGGCTGGACAGCCACTTATCTCGCACAGGTGGGAAGACATTGATGAAGCAGCTGAAGATGTTTGTGAAGAGGAAGCTACCCTGAGGATCTCCCACAGAGTTGATGCAGGACTGAGATGGTGAACATCTTCCTTTGTGCCACTTTTGACTCCAAACACTGGAGAGTTTTTTCTGATTCCCATTAAGTCCATATTTGTTAAGCTCCTTGATGCCAACAGAAGTCAACAGAAGCCTTGATATCAGGGCCAGTCATTTTTACCTGACCCCTTGTGTCAACCTCTTTTGTTCATATCAATAGGCCATGGTATAGGAGCAGCAAGAGTTTTCTTCAAACAGGTGGCATTGAATGTCAGGATTTCTCTTCTCAAGAGAGTTCGGGGACCCAAATGACTGAAAGTATTTGAAGTTTTGTAGATGGATATTGACCTGTCAGAGAGTTGAGGGCGATGATGAATTGGGTATGAAAGAGGATTTGAGGCCAAGAGCAGATCAGCCATGATCTTAGTGAAGGGCAAGGCAGGTTTGGGGAGAGAACGATATGCCCCTGTTTCTGATGTTCTCCCATTCTGTTCTGGAAAGTTAGTGGGTGTTATTTTCATGAATGTTCTGTTATTGAATGTTGCAGTCAGGGAGACCAGAGGATTTTGTGAGCCATCGCTGGGTGAGGTATGGGGGCTGTTTTCAGTGACTCTGAGTCGAAACATGACCAACAAATGAAGCACAAGTTTCAGAGAGGGGAAGCTCTGTAAAGAGAGATGAGGGGCCTCTTTCATATCCGTGCCTGGGTTTTCCAATTGCATTTCTGAAATCACCTCAAAGCGTGTGGGACAGTCTTGAATGGCCGAATGATCTCCTCTGTTTCCGTGAACCAGGTTATAGAAGTAAGTAGCCTCTAAATGCTCCTGCCTAACAGTTTTAATGGCCTGAATGGAACACAGGAACATGGGACTGAGGGATAGGAGTGAGTCATTAGATACGTTGAACCTTCTCCACCAGGCACTAAGATTGTGGCTGATCAGGTTGTGGTCTTAGCCCTAATTTCCTGTCTGCGTCCCATTATCCATGACTCAGTTCTCTGTCAAATATTTCACGAATGCAAGTTTCAATTAATGTAAACATTAATGTAAAGACATGATAAACTTCCAGTGAAGAGGATTCTGATTTGAAAGGTCCTTTCAGAATTTTTTTGTCATCCCTCTTATAGAATCAGAGTCATGCAGAATAGAAACAGACCCGTTAGTCCAATCTGTTCACTCCGATCAGATATCAAATCTGATCTCGTCCCATTTGCCAGCATTTGGCCAATATCCCTCCTCTTTCAGATACTTTTTGAATGTGCGATTGTAACCGCCATCACCACTTCCTCTGACAGCACTTTCTGTACACACACCACTCTCTGTGTGAAACATTTACCTTCAGGTCCCTTCTAAATCATTCGTCCTCTCCCCACCAACCTATGCTCTCGTGTTCTGGGCTCCCCTACCCTGGGGAGCAGAGCGTGGCTGTTCAGTATATCCATGTCCCTGATGATTTTATAAACCTCGATAATGTCACCCTTCAGTCTCTGATACTCCAGGGAGAAACATCTCAAACTAATCAACCTCTCCCTAAAGCTCAAACTTCCAGTCCTGGGACATCTGTGTAAATCTTTTCTGCAGACAACCGAGTTGTACACAGTATTCTTAAAGTGGCCTCACCAACATCCTCTACAGATACAACATACCACCACAACTCCAATATTCAATGCTCTGACTGATTAAGGCAAATTTGTAAAATGTGTTCTGTACCGCACTGTCTGCATTCGAGTTCACTTTCAAGGACCAATGCACGTGCAGCCCTATGTCCATTTGTTTCACAACACTCTCCAGACTCTTACCATTAAGTGTATAATTTCTGCCCTGATTTACCTTCCAAAACTGCAAAACCTCGTATTTATCTAAATTAAACTTAACCTGTCACTCCTTGCCCCTTTGTCCCATCTAATTGTGGTCTCGTTGTACTCTGAGATAATCTACTACACCACCTTTCTGATGTCGTCTGTAAACTTACTAACTATGGGTCCAATATCCACATCTAAATCATTTACATAAATGATTAAATGTTTTGTGAACTCAGTAATGATTCTTACAGCACGCTGCTGCTCACAAGCCTCCAGTCTGAAAAATACCCATCTTCCTTCAAGCCAATTGTGACCAGCTTCCCCTGTATCACATGTGACCGAATATTACTAATCTGTCTACCAATTAGAATGTTATGAACATCTTGCTGAAGTCCATATAGACAATATCTACCAAACTGCCTTCATCAATCTTCTTTGTCACCTCTTCATAAAACTCAACCAAATTAATGAGACATGTTTTTCCATGCTGAAAGCCACGTTGTCTACCCCAATCAGCCCTTGGCTTCCCAAATGTATGTAAATGCTATCCCTCAGAATCCCCTCCAACAACTCACCCACCACCAACATCAGGCTCACCGGTCTATAGTTCCCCAGCTTTTTGGGTCACTGTTTCCTTTTCTAGTCCCACTTCTCCACTGCTCACAACAAATGTTAAATGTAACCAGGTCGGTGATGTGGCCGATGATATCGGTCTCAGACTGGTTCAGGATCAGATTTAGGAATAAGTCAGGCTAGTTTCTTTAATCTGCTAAAACAACACGTTTATGATCCAGAACAATGTTACTCCAACTATGATGGAATGATGAATGGCAAACTGTTTGGGTATTGCAAATAAAGAATCGATATTTCCCATTCTAAAAACACTGATACACACACACACACACACACACACACACACACAGACACACACACACACACACACAAACAATAAACGAAATCTCTGCAATTTCACGTTGAAATATCCTTGTCCAAATAATAGTGTAACTAATAACAAAAGGGAAAATTGAGAGATTGTCCAAAATGTTATTCTGCTTCTGAAGATATTCTACTCACACAGCTGCTAACAAAGGGATTTTATCCTGGGAGAGTTGGATTTGGCTGAATTCCCTTTGCATTAGGCTGGCAGGAGGTTCCAGGTTAGCACAGTGGCTCAGTAGTTCGCACTGGTCCATCACAGCATCAGGCGCATGAGATCAATTCCAGCCTCGGGCGTCTATCTGCGTGGCGTTTGCATCTTCTCCCCTTGTCTGCGTGAGCTTCTGATGGGTGCTCCCGTTTCCTCCCACAGCCCAAAGCTGTATAATTCAAGTAGATTGGTCAAATAGTCCATAGTGTTCAGCGATTTCTACTTTAGGTACACTAGTCAGTGGTAACTGTAAGGGCATGGGAAGGTTACTCTTTGGAGGTTCAGTGTGGACTTGTTGGGCCGAAGGGCTTGTTTCCACACTGCAGGGATTCTATAAAAATAAGAATGTTAACAATAACAGTAGAGCTTTGTTTTAGCTCGTACACGTTACTGTGATGAGGAACAATGAAGGAGAAAGAGTGCAATGGGCCGTTTCTTCTCGGGCAGATGACATTTTCTCCTTCTCTGAGCTAAATCACACAATAATGTCATCCTCTCCCAAACTGGATCATGTGAGATCTCCTTGTACATTGTCCAAACTATGTCTCCATCACATTCCCTGTTCCATGTAGGTGCATCATTGCTGCTGTCATACACAGAGCCATATCCTTAGCAGAAAATGGTCTTGGTCAATTTGAAGATATGCTTATATGTCCCTGCGCCATTAAAAAATAAAATGTTTAATGTATTCAGAATACATAGAACATAGAATATAGAACAGTCCAACACAGAACAGCCCCTTCAGCCCACGATCTTGTGCCGACCATTGATCCTCATGTATGCACCCTCAAATGTCTGTGACCATATGCATGTTGAGGAGTCTCTTCAATGTCCCCAATGACCCTGCCTCCACAACTCGTGCTAGCAACGCATTCCATGCTCTCACAACTCTGTGAAAAGAACCCGCCTCTGACATCCCCTCTATACTTTCCTCCAACCAGTTTAAAACTATGACCCCTCATGTTAGCCATTTCTGCCCTGGGAAATAGTCTTTGGCTATCGACTCTATCTATACCTCTCATTATCTTGTATTCCTCATTTAGGTCCCCACTTTTCCTCCTTTTCTCCAAAGAAAAATGTCCGATCTCAGTCAACCTCTCTTCATAAGATAAGCCCTCCAGTCCAGGCAGCATCCTGGTAAACCTCCTCTGAACCCTCTCCAAAGCATCCACATCTTTCCTATAATAGGGTGACCAGAACTGCACGCAGTATTCCAAGTGCGCTCTAACCAAAGTTTTATAGAGCTGCAACAAGATCTCACGACTCTTAAACTCAATCTCCCTGTTCATGAAAGCCAAAACACCATGTGCTTTCTTAACAACCCTGTCCACTTGGGTGCCATTTTAAGGGATCTAACCACCTGCACAGCAAGATCTCTCTGTTCCTTCACACTGCCAAGAATCCTATCCTTAATCCTGTACTCAGCTTTCAAATTCGACCTTCCAAACTGCATCACCTCACATTTATCCAGGTTGAACTCCATCTGCCACCTCTCAGCCCATCTCTGCATCCTGTCAATGTCCC
This sequence comes from Chiloscyllium punctatum, assembly GCF_047496795.1. Lineage (NCBI taxonomy): Eukaryota > Metazoa > Chordata > Chondrichthyes > Orectolobiformes > Hemiscylliidae > Chiloscyllium > Chiloscyllium punctatum. The sequence goes on from NC_092762.1 coordinate 25,373,174, forward strand.
ACTGGAGCCTATAACAGCCCTCTATACTGTCAAGGACACCTCCAACCTTTGTGTCGTCTGGAAACTTGCTGACCCATCCTTCAATCTCATCATTCAAGTCATTAATAAAAATTACAAACAAGAGAGGCCCAAGGACAGAGCCTTTTAGAACACCACTCACCACTGACTTCCAGGCAGAATATTTTCCTTCCACTACCACTCGCTGTCTTCTGTTGGCCAGCCAATTCTGTATCCAGACAGCTAACACATATACCTGTGTTAAAATGAATGTTTTGTTTCAACAAATACAGAAATTGCTGGAAAAGCTCAGCAGGTCTGTCAGCATCCAGATGCCTTTTACATGCTGTAGTTGTACCTGCCTCCACCAGTTCCTCTGGCAGCTCATTCCATACACACACCACCCTCTGTGTGAAAAGGTGCGCCTTAGGCGTCTTCAATATCTTACCTCTCTCACTTTCCACCAATGTCCTCTAGTTTTGGGCGACCCTAACCTGGAGAAAAACCTTGACTACAAACCCTATCCATGATCGTTCTGATTTTATAAACCTTTTATGCTGCGAAATGTGACTTCAATCAAAACGAATGGCTGTACTTTCAATAATCCCAGGCCTAAATGCTGAAATACAACACCGGCGCCTGTTCTTTCTCTATCAAGTCACAATTCTAAAACCAGTTTAATCAGTTTGTTCAGATATATTAGGAGATACTTCTGTGGGATTTACACCTAGACCTTTGTGCCCTGAGGTAGGGACACGAGCACCACTCGGCAATACCCAGAAAGCTGTAACAGTATTCTTCTCTGTGTTTGTTCATCAGACTGTTATGACATGCTGTGACATACCTTTGCAACAGGCAGGATATGAATCCAAACCTTCTGGTTCAGAGCTGAGGAACACCACCAAACAATTTCAGGAATTGAAATCAAACCCAGAGCCATGGCTCAGAGTCGGAGACACTACCCACTACACTGCCATATCCAGATTTTGGATCACATTTTAAGGGGCAGCGTTCAGCTCGGTGTGGATTTATTATAATCAGGTTACTATTACTGAACTACACAAAACATTTTGTTTTGTTAAACAAGTGCAAGATCGAAATTAACTATGAACATCTTAAATCGCCATTATCTGTAGTCTGCAATATTAGGGAAAGAAATCCTGCAGACACACTCTGCACACTGAACGGTCTCGAATTGATATTTATTACTGATCACCAGAGACAGAGAAAGACCGTAATTTCTGGGCCCAAACCACCAATCAGTATTACCCAACTCTCACGTGTGTCTGCCCTCTGCCTAAAACCATGAAATGATACCACGCCGCTGATTACTGTCCAGCCTCTCCTCCCCACTGACTGTCTCTGCAATCTATCTCTCCTCCCCCTAACCACACAAGGCAAACCAAGCTCAGGGTCTTTGCGAAAATCAAGGCCGGAGTGTGCAGGCCTCCTGGAGAGGGGTGGGCATTTTAAAATTAAACGGGGAAGGTGAGGAGGTGGTAATATCACTCACTGGCCGAGGCGTGGCAAATGGAGTTTAGTTTGGATTAATGGGAGGTATTGGATTTGGTAAAACAAACAAGAGTAGGTCTTATGCAATTAAACGTAGGGCCTTTGGCAGTGTTGTAGAACAGAGACATCGGCCATCATGTATAATTCTTTAAAAGTTGTATCTCATTTAAATAATGTGGTTAAGAAGGTGTTTTGCACACTTGTCTTCAATGGTCAGACCGTTGAGTATCAGAATTGGGATGTCATGTTGTGGTTGTACAGGACATTGGTGAGACCTCTCCTGGAATACTGTGTCCAGTCTGGACATCCTGCCCTCGTATTCCATCGGTACACCACCCTCTGCATGAAAAAGCTGCCCTTAGGTCACTTTTAAATGTTTCCCCTCTTATTTTACAACTATGTCCTCTAGTTTTGGTCTCAACTACCCTTATACAATACATTGACTATTCACTTTGATATTATTGACCTTGATATTATTAAGCTGGAGAGGGTTCAGAAGAGTTTAACCTGGATGTTGCTGGAAATGGAGGGATTGAGCTATAAGGAGAGGCTGAATAGACTGGGACATTTTCACTGGAGAGTATGAGATGGAGGAGTAACTTTGCAGAGGTTTATAAAATAATGAGGGGTACAGATAAGCTGAAGGGCTGATGTCTTTTCCCTAGAGTTGGGGATTCAAAACTGAGGGATATTTTAAGGTGCGAGGAAAAAAGATTTACAAAAGTCAGGAGAGGTAATTCTTTTAGACAGAATCTGGCTTGCGTGTGGAATGAACTTGCAGAGCAAGTGGTGAAAGCGGGGACCGTTACAACGTTTAAAGGACATTTAGATCAGTCCATGGATAAGACATCGGTTGTGATGGTGCTCTGAGCAGCTGCCCTCACCCTCCCCTTCTCTGAATGAATCCCTGTTGGTTTTCATCCTCTCCCAATGCCTGTGTAGTGGCGTGTGAAGGCCAGCAGACGGTGGCATTGCATCACTTTAAGCACCACTGAGACTGCCAGACCTTCCCCCACACAGAGACACACAGATACACACACGGGAAAGGTTAGGACACGGTGTGAAACTTATCTGGTAATTTAAACTAAACATAACGAAATGCTCAATTCGCCTCGTAAACTGTTAAAATATGAGGGACATATCCGCCAAATTCCACTGTTTAAATAAAAACATCAATTTATTTTTTCACTCTGAAAGTGAACATTTTACATCAACTATGCAAAACTCTGGGACCCTCTGTCTCTTAACTGCTTATTACCCGACTCCAGCTCTACAGCAATATACTGTTTCAGGCTCTGCCACCCTCTCATATCACAGGTGCTTGTAAGCTCTAAGTTCAGAACAGCATTCACCCTCTCTTAAAGGTACAGTACACACTTTCAACTCCATCACATTATACCCTGATGAATATCGATAAATGGGAACTATCCGGATTTCTCTTGCTCTGTGGTTTGTCAATATTTCATTCGCTCTGTCTGGTGTGTGACAGGACTTTTGTTGCTCCATTGACAGCATGTCATTATTCGACCCGGTCCATAGGAATATATCAGTATTTCACTTGCTCACACTCGTGCATTTGGGGCAGGATTTCAGTTGTTTCATGGGGACTGTGACACTATAACAATCTCAATATTTGTAGATAGTACCGAACCTGGAAGAACTCTGATGTCTATGGAGAAGAGTGTGGAACTCGAACACGACAGTGACACGTTGATGTCGTGTTCATGTTTATGGCAGATGGGGATCAATGCAGAGCAGTTTGAGGTGATACACTTTGGTCGGAAAGACAATGAAAGACAGTTTAAAACAGACTGTGCCATTATAAAGGAGTTGCAGGTGCAGAGAGCGCTGGGTGTATATGAACACAGATTGTTGAAGATATCAGGACAGGTGGGGAGAGCAGTAACTATCAGAGATTAGTTTCAGTATCTGAGCTGTTTTCAGGGGGAGGTGGAGCAGGGAGTGTCCGTGCTCCCTTCCTGGGAGGTGGAGGTGGCGATGTGGTGTGAGCCCACCCTCCTGTCCACCGAGACCGTGGGGATTCCATTTGTACCAGCTCAACACAAAAGGGAGATGGCATCAGGGCCACAGCTTCTAAGTTGTGCCGGGGGGAAACGGAGCTATCAGTGGGTTTAAAGTGAGAATTGCCCTTCACTGAACATCGCTCCTTATTCGGTCGGTGGGACGTTAATGTTGCAGAATCTCCACACGAGGCGTCTCCGTCCTCTCCGGCTCCTACCAGGGTCCTCCCCACATGGAGGGGGGAGGGGGTGAGGGAACGGATATCCGGCACTCCAGCATCCGGATAGGCACTTTCTGTCCGATTCCAGGCTGTTTCTCCTGGAATGGGAGAAGGGGAGGTTTGGAGTGAGGGTGGGAGTGGGTGGTCCTGCTGTTAGTGTTAGTGTAGGTGGGGAGGGGGTCATGGTGAGGTGTCCGGAGGGAGTCAGTCCTCAGTGTTGTGCCCATGCAGTGTTATTGGTGTGGGGGTGAAGTGGAGGAAGGGGGGAAGAGAGAGGGAGAGAGAGAGAGACAGAGAGACAGAGACAGAGAGAGAAGGTGCAGCATGAGGCAGTGAGAGTGGTGGACCATGAGCCTTGTTCGGGGTCGGTGCTATAACAGATATACAGTGAGTGTGAGGGAGCAGAGAGAATACGGTGACCCTTATCCTGACAGAGTGGGGAAGGTTATTGATGCTTGTCCTGTATTGCTGGGCATTTCTTCAGACCACAGATACTGCACTGAGCTGGGTGGGGAGCTCAGACCATGCTCGGTAGGTCTGGTGGTGTCGCCCCCTCGGGGAAAAGAATGGTCCCCATCTGTACTAGCCCATCCACCAGGCCCTCCGTGCCCCTGTTGACAAACCGTGGTGTAATAGCCCCTTATCTGCCATGCTCGGGATAAATTGTTCCCGACCTCAATCATGTACCCATTGGGCTTTTAATGATGACATCAGTGTCAGGGATCACGGAATATCCAGGGGCATCTGGGTGATGGGGTGTACCTCCAGCCATGACGACTCCATTTACAAAGCTGTAGAACAAATGCTCATCCAAAACTCTCCATCATCTGACCTCGCACTAATATCCCTTTTTCCCATCTTTCCTGGGAAGGCAGGATCTTGTTACAGGATGTTATCGAAGTGTCTACATTTCAGCATTCTGAAACCTGGGAATACATCCTTCCGTGACACTGTCTCTCAGTCTTCCCCTCTCTGGCTATACCCCAAAACCCTTCCACGTGGTGATATTTAAACTGATTCCACCGCCATCTCTCTCTGGCAGTGATGTTCACACCCACAGCACCCCCTTGTCAGGGCAACAATGGATATATGGAGCTGTAAATGGGTGGGAGCTGTACATCCTGTCACTTCCAGCCCGGGCTGCAAGTTTCTCCACACTGGGCAGGGATCTAATACAGTGTTACTGAACATTGCACTGGGGTGGGGTACACAGTTCTACATGCTGGGAGGGTAACTGCTCCTGGGTTACAGATCAATGCACTGGGGTGGTGTACACAGTCCTACATGCTGGGAGGGTAACTGCTCCTGGGTTACAGATCAATGTACTGCGGTTGTGTACACAGTCCTACATGCTGGGAGTGTAACTGCTCCTGGGTTACAGATCAATGTACTGCGGTGGTGTACACAGTCCTACATGCTGGGAAGGTAACTGCTCCTGGTTTACAGATCAATGTACTGGGGTGTTGTACACAGTCCTACATGCTGGTAGGATAACTGCTCCTGGTTTACAGACGAATGCACTGGGGTGGTGTACACAGCTCTATATTCTGGGAGGGTAACTGCTCCTGCTGTGGTCTGCACAGCTCCCGGTGCTGGACAGATATCCAGCCCGTGTTTATAGATCAATGCACTGCTGTGGTCTGCACAGTGTTCCACTCTGGACCAATTGCCGGATTGTATTGACCAGTGCAATGGATGAATCTGGACAGTGTACTGGGCAGTACACTGGCCTGGTCTACACCGTGTTCCACGGTGAACAGATATCTCCTCTGGGTGTGTGGTGTCTGGGCTGGTTCTGTGAGGTGGATTGAGAATGTGGTATATCTAACCATTTCAGCTGATCTGGCAATGTCTTTAGTTCCCATTCCTGTGATTGGACCCACCGTCGCTCACCCCATTAATGTCACAGTGTGTCCAGGCACAATACATCATGTTGGTGGGGTGGGTAGGGGGGGTAAAGGTGATGGGCAGGTCAAGGGGTTCCCCAGAACGTTCTGTCTTCAACATTCTATAACTGACATTCCCTGGAACGTTCTCTCCCTTACATTCTATAACTGACATTCCCCGGAACGTTCTGTTCCTGACATTCTATTACTGACATTTCCCGGAACGTTCTGTCCATGACATTGTTTGTGAACGGCCGGACGTCAGTGAATTCAACAAATGATAAGATCCCGAGGGAAGAGATCCCGTTCCAGGGAGAAGGAGACACTGTTCCGAAGGCCCCTCGGGCAGTTAAAGGGGTGAAAACGTTTTCCCTGCGTTTACATTTCTCCACGACACAGGATCGACCACAAATTAGACCAAAATACAGGAATTCCCAAACTCCGTTTGTCTTCAGGAAACTGGGAGAGAATCCTTCAGGACAGCAACGTTCCCACCCTCCGTATTAGGAACTGGGAAGGAGTGACCTGTGTATGCTCTCGAATGATCGAGTGTGTGGGAATGTTCGAGAAACCATCGGTCCTTATGGATGTGTCTCTGTGTGTTTGGGGAGGGAGGGTTTCTTGTGGTTTATGTCACATTTTTGTCAGGAATTCCGACCTTCCCATTTGTTATTCCAGTTCCAATTATTTTAATAAATCCCTGAATACAGGGACACATTTGAAAATCTCACTGGGTCCCCGATCAAACGGGTCCCTTTGCCTTCAGGCTGATGGATAATGAGTTTGTTTTCAATCCTCACAGTTAACGTAGTGACCATCTACGTCCTGCTTTATAAAGATTGTGGATTGTCTCCATGCGTCAGACGTTACCTGGGGGCCATGTCAGCGGCGGATCTCCTGGTCATTATCCTCGACGTGATCCTGAGACAAATTCCCATTGTTTATGAGGAACAGTTTCTTTTCCTGAAGGACTCCGTCCCCGTGTGTAATATCCACGCCGTCCTGCTTTATGCAGCCACTGACTGCTCTGTCTGGTTCACCGTCACTTTCACCTTTGATCGGTTTGTGGCCATTTGTTGCCAGAAGCTGAAAAGTAAGTATTGCAGTGAGAAAACGGCGGCTGTGGTTCTGGGAGCAGTGACTGTGCTGAGCTGTTTAAAGAACATTTCCTGGTATTTTATGCTCACGGCTCGGTATTGGCTGTGGAACGTCCCCTGGTTTTGTGATGTAATAAACACTGTTCTATTCTCCAGTGTCTGGATGACAATCGAGTTCCTCCACCACATTCTAAACCCGTGTGTCCCATTTCTCCTGATTCTGCTGCTCAATGTTCTCACCATCAGACACATTTTAGTGACCAGCAGAGCCCGCAGGAGACTCCGCGCTCACACCAATGGGGACGCTCAGTCTGACACTGAAATGAGAAACCGAAAAAAATCCATCATTTTACTGTTTGTGATCTCGGCCAATTTCATCCTGTTATGGTCAACGTTAATGCTGTTTTCTATATGGGCCCGGATGTTTCGTTTTGGGTATCAGTCTGTGTTTCTCCATCTCTTTGTGCTGGAATTGGGCTTCATGCTGCAGCTCCTCAGTTGTTGCACAAACACCGTGATTTATGCCGTGACCCAGACTAAGTTCAGGCAGCAGCTCAAGAATGTGCTGAAATATCCCTTCACCCAAATTCATCCATCCATCAAATTCCCTCATTAATCACCCATCCGGGATTTTCTCATTTCAGTTCAGCGTTTCAGTGATGGAGCAGCCTGTCGCTATGGTAACAGACTGAGGGTAGCGCTGGTTTGTCCATCCTTATCCCACAGGGGGGTTACAGGGAATCATTTCAATGTTTCTCACAACTCAGGGGCCAGTGAGAAAAGGCACCATCCCACTGACTGTATCCATCACTTCCATTTGTAAACAATAAAAATGTTGATTAAAGCGTGCCGAGCAGCAGAGTGACCGATGTTGTTGTGTGTCTTTGTGTTGGAGAAGCTGAACTGGAGAGAGACAGACTCAGCCCCAAGTCAGGGTCCTCAGGGAAGGGGAGGGCACCGTGCCCTGAGCTCAGGAGCTGGGCTTAACTCCCTCTGTCCCCCCCACTCCAACCTGGCCTCCCCATTTCCTCACCCACACTTTTCCTCCTCAATTCTCTCCCTCTCTCTCTCTCTTTCTACATACTGTCTCTTTCTCACCACCTCTCCCTTTCACTCTCTCTGGTCCCCTCTCAGACAGCCCTCAACCCCGGTTTCTCCACCTGCCTCCACTATTCTTTCTGCCTCACTCTCCCCCTCTCTCTCTCACACCCCCAACATGAGTTTCTGCACCTGCCTCCATTCTTCTCTCTCCACCTCACCCTCACACTCTCTCTATCTCCTGCCGTCTCTATCTCACTCCTGCAATTTCGTCTCTACCCCATTTTCCCCACCTCCCACTTCCCATATCTCTCGATCATCTCAGCCACACCCCCACCCCCCACAGGCAGCCTCACCACCAACCCCGAGTCTCTGGGTCAGAGGGAGAGGGAAGGACCAGGGAGACAGAGTGCGTCAGAGAGAGAGGAAGGGCGGGACAGGAGGGAGAGAGATTCAGTCAGAGAGAAACGGGGGGAGGTGGGGAGAGAGAGACCAAGGTAGGCGTATTGAGAATGAGAGAAGATGGAGAGAGAACGAAGAAGCAGGGAGAGACAGAGGGAGAGAGAGAGGGAAGAGAGAGATAAGGTGATGGGGGGAGGGGAGAGAGAGAAATAGGGGAGGACATAATGAGAAAGGGATCAGAGAAAGAGAGGGGACAGAGAGAGGGGGAAGATAGAAGAGGACATAGAGAGAGGGGACGTAGAGAGAGGGGACAGAGAGAGAGGGGCGTCAGAGAGAGAGGGCGACGGTGGGGGGACAGAGAGAGTGGGAGACTGAGAGTGAGAGGGGCAGAGAGAGAGGGGGCAGAGAAAGGGGGCAGAGAGAGGGGGGACAGAGAGAGGGGCAGAGATAGGGGGACAGAGAGAGGGGGTACAGAGAGAGAGGGTAGAGAGAAGGGACAGAGTGGGGGAGAAAGAGGGGGTCAGAGAGAGGGGAACAGAGAGAGAGGGGAACAGAGGGAGAAAGGGACAGAGAGAGAGGGGCACAGAGAGAGAGGGGAACAGAGAGAGAGGGGGAAAGAGAGAGAGAGGGGGGACAGAGAGAGGAGGGGGGTCAGAGAGAGGGGGGACAACGAGGGTGGACAGATCATGGTAGAACAGAGAGGGGGGACAGAGAGAGGGGCAACAGATAGAGGGGGGAACCGAGTGAGAGAGGGGGACTGAGAGACGGTGACAGAGAGGGGGCAGAGAGACGGCGACAGAGAGAGGAGGGCAGAGCGAGGAGTACAGAGGGAGGGAGGACAGAGAGAGAGGGACAGAGAGACGGTGACAGACAGGGGGCAGAGAGAGAGGGCGACAGAAAGTGGGCAGAGAGAGGGCGGCAGAGAGATGGGGACAGAGAAAGTGGGGACAGAAAAAAGGGGGAGAGAGAGAAGGGGAGAGAGAGAGGGGTGACAGAGAGAGGGGGTACAGAGAGAGGGGGGCAGAGAGAGGTGGGAAGAGAGAGTGGGACAGATGGAGGGAGTGAGAGACAGGGGGCAGTGAATGGGGACAGTGAGTGGGGGAGAGAGAGGGGGACAGACAGAGAGGGGACAGATAGAGGCGGGACAGAGAGGGGTGACAGAGAGAGAGGGACAGAGAGACGGTGATAGACAGGGGGCAGAGCGAGGGCGACACAGAGGGGGCAGAGAGAGGACGACAGAGAGATGGGGACAGAGAAAGTGGGGGCAGAGAAAGGGGGAGAGAGAGAGGGGGGAGAGAGAGAGGGGTGACAGAGCGAGGGGGTACAGAGAGAGGGGGAGAGAGGGAGGGGGGCCATAGCGACGGCGACAGAGAGAGGGGGGACAGAGAGAGGGGGGACAGAGAGCAGGGGGACAGAGGGAGGGGGACAGAGGGAGGGGGGACAGAGAGATGGTGACAGAGAGGGGGCAGAGAGAGGGGGACAGAGAGAGAGGGACAGAGAGAGGGGGGCAGAGCGAGGGGGGCAGAGAGAGAAGGGCAGAGAGAGGGGGTGAGAGTGAGGGGGACAGTGAGAGGGGACAGTGAGTTGGGGAGATAGAGAGGGACAGAGAGAGAGGGGACAGATAGAGGCGGGACAGAGAGGGGTGACAGAGAGAGGACAGAGAGGGTGGACAGAGAGAGTGGGCAGAGAGAGGGTGACAGAGATAGTGGACAGAGAGTGGGGGAGATAGACGTGGTCAGAGAGAGGGGGGACAGACAGAGAGGGACAGATAGAGAGAGGGACAGAGAGAGGGGGGACAGAGAGAGGGGGACAGAGAGCGAGCGGACAGAGAGTGGGGTTCAGAGAGAGGGATACAGTGCGGGAGAGAGAGGGGTTCAGAGAGAGGGACACAAAAAGAGGGGGAGGTAGAGGGCTCAGAGAGAGATGGGGACAGAGAGAAGGGAAGTTAGAGGGGGTCAGAGGGAGGGCGACAGAGGGAGGGGCACAGAGAGTGGGGGAGATAGTGCGAGTCAGCGAGAGGGGGACAGAAAGAGCGCGAGGTAGAGGGGGTCAGAGAGAGATGGACAGAGAGTGGGGCACAGAGAGAGGAGCACAGAGAGTGGGGGAGATAGAGGTGGACAGAGAGAGAGGGGACAGAGAGAGGGGCAGATAGAGATGGGGGCAGAGAGAGTGGGACAGAGTGAGAAGATCAGAGAGAGAGGGGGACAGAGAGAGGGTGACAGAGAGAGGAGGACAGAGAGAGGGGGGAACAGTGAGAGGTGGAAAGAGAGAGGCGGGTGGGATGGAGAGGGGGCAGAGAGAGGGCGACAGAAAAAGTGGGAGGTAGAGGGGGTCAGAGAGAGGGGCACAGAGAGAGGGGCACAGAGAGAGGGGCACAGAGAGTGGGGGAGATAGAGGGGGACAGAGAGAGAGGGGGCAGAGTGAGATGGGGGCAGAGAGAGTGGGACAGAGTGAGGGGGGAACAGAGTGAGGGGGGAACAGAGAGGGTGGAAAGAGAGAGGCGGGTGGCAGGGAGAGGGAGGCAGAGAGAGGGCAACAGATGGAGGGGTACAGAGAGTGGGGGAGATAGAGGGGGTCAGAGAGAGGGGGACAGAGAGAGGGGGAGATAGAGGGGGACAGTGAGATGGGGACAGAGAGAGGGGGAGATTGAGGCGGAGAGAGAGAGGGAGACAAAGAGTGGGGGACAGAGAGAGTGGCACAGAGTGGGGTGAGAGAGGGGGTCACAGAGTGGGTGGATGGAGAGAGAGGGGGACAGAGAGAGAGGGGGACAGAGAGAGAGGGGCAGAGAGAGGGTGACAGAGAGTGGGTGCTGAGACCAGGAGAGAGAGAGGGGACAGAGGGAGGGGGACAGAGAGAGGGCGACAGAGACAAGGGGCAGAGATCGGGGGAGAGAGAGAGGGCGGTGGGAGAGAGTAGGGGTCAGAGACAGGGCGACAGAGAGAGGGGGACAGAGAGAGGGGGAGAAAGAGGGTGTCAGAGAGAGAGGGACAAAGAGAGAGACAGAGAAAGAGGGCGACAGAGAGAGAGGGGGACAGAGAGAGGGGCGGACAGAGAGAGGAGGGCAGAGAGAGGGGCACAGAGAGAGGGGCACAGAGAATGGGGGAAATAGAGGGGGACAGAGAGAGAGGGGACAGAGTGAGAGGGTCAGAGACAGGGGGAAGAGAGAGGGGGGTAGAGAGAAGGGGGAACAGAGAGTGGGGGAAAGAAAGAGGGGGTGGGAGGGAGAGGGAGGCAGAGAGAGGGCGACAGAGAGCAGTGCACAGAGAGTGGGGGAGATAGAGGGGGGCAGAGAGAGAGGGGACAGATAGAGGCGGGACAGAGAGGGGTGACAGAGAGAGGACAGAGAGGGGGGACAGAGAGAGGAGGGCAGAGAGAGGGTGACAGAGATAGAGGACAGAGAGTGGGGGAGATAGACGTGGTCAGAGAGAGTGGGGACAGACAGAGAGGGACAGAAGAGAGAGGGGGACAGAGAGAGGGGGGACAGAGAGAGGGGGGACAGAGTGCGAGCGGACAGAGAGTGGGGATCAGAGAGAGGGACACAGTGCGGGAGAGAGAGGGGTTCAGAGAGAGGGGGACAGAGATAGGGGAAGAGAGAGAGGGGGGTGGAGAGAAGGGGGCAGAGAGAGTTGGGACAGAGAGAGAGGGGGCAGAGAGAGGGGGCAGAGAGAGAGAGGGTGTAGAGAGAGGGGGAACAGAGAGAGGGGGAACAGAGAGAGGTGGACAGAGAGAGGGAGACAGAGAGAGGGGGGATAGAGAGAGGGGGAGAGAGGGAGGGGGAACAGAGAGACGGTGACAGAGACGGGGTAGAAAGAGGGCGACAGAGAGAAGGGGACGGGGGCAGAGAGTTTGGGTGACAGAGAGAGAGGGTGAAAGAGAGAGCGGGACAGAGGGAGGGGGCAGAGAGAGTGGGACAGCGAGAGAGGGGACAGAGAGATAGCGACAGAGAGGGGGGCAGTGAGAGGGGGACAGAGAGAAGTGGGACAGAGAGAAGGGGGGTAGAGAGAAGGGGGACAGAGAGAAGGGGACAGATACAAGGGGACAGAGAGAAGGGGACAGTGAGAAGGGGACAGAGAGAAGGGGGACAGAGAGAAGGTGGACAGAGAGAGATGGACAGAGAGAGGGAACAGAGACAGAGAGGGGGACAGAGAGAGAGGGACAGAGAGAGAGGGGGACAGAGAGAGAGAAAGGGACAGAGAGAGAGGGGGACAGAGGGAGGGGGGACAGAGAGATGGTGACAGAGAGGGGGCAGAGAGAGGGGGACAGAGAGGGGGGACAGAGAAAGGGGGACAGAGAGAGGGGGCAGATAGGGGGGGACAGAGAGAGAGAGGACAGAGAGAGTGGCGGTTGGAAGAGTGGGGGTCAGAGAGAGGCGTGTGGGAGAGAGAGGGCGACAGACAGAGGTGGAACTTAGAGCTGGGGACACATAGAGGGCGACAGACAGAGGGGGACAGAGAGAGGTGGAGATGGAGGGGCGACAGAGAGTGGGGGACAGAGAGAGGGGTACAGAGTGGGGGAGAGAGAGGGTGAGAGAGAGGACTACAGAGAGAGGGGGACAGAGAGAGCAGACAGAGAGAGGGGGGTAAAGAGAGGGGGGAATGAGAAAGGGGGAAAGAGAGAGGGGACAGAGGGAGGGGGAGATAGAGGGGGACAGAGAGAGTGGGACAGAGAGAGGCGGACAGAGAGAGTGGTACAGAGTGGGGGAAACAGTGGGTGTCAGAGAGAGGGGGTCAGAGAGAGGGGGACAGAGAGAGAGGGGACAGAGACAGGGGGGACAGGGAGGTGGGGGACAGAGAGAGAGTGGAGAGAGAGAGAGGGGAGAGAGAGTGGGGGAGAAAGAGGGGGTCAGAGAGAGGGGAACAGAGAGAGAGGGGAACAGAGGGAGAGGGGGACAGAGGGAGAGGGGGACAGAGAGAGGAGTGGGGTCAGAGAGAGGGGGGCAGAGAGGATGGACAGATAGAGGCAGAACAGAGAGGGGGCCAGAGAGAGGGGGAACAGATAGAGGGGGGACAGAGAGAGAGAGAGAGGGTGACTGAGAGACGGTGACAGAGAGGGGGCAGAGAGAGCGCGACACAGAGAGGGGGACAGAGAGAGTGGGGGAGAGAGAGAGGTGGACTGAGGGAGGGGGAGAGAGAGAGACGGGGGCAGAGAGAAGGCGAAAGAGAGGGGGCAGAGAGAGGGTGACAGAGAGAGTGAGGTAGAGAGAGGGGGGTACGGAGAGGGCGACAGAGAGGGGGCAGAGAGAGGGTGACAGAGAGAGGGGGACAGAGAATGGGTGAACTGAGAGATTGGTGAGAGAGCGGGGGAGAGAGAGGGGTGACAGAGAGAGGGCGACAGAGAGAGATGGTCAGAGGGAGTGGGGACAGAGATTGGGGACAGAGAGTGGGGGACAGAGAGAGAGTGGGACAGAGAGAGAGAAGGGGACAGAGAGAGAGGGTTACAGAGAGAGGCGGACAGAGAGAGGGGTGCGACAGAGAGAGGAGGGGACAGAGAGAGGGGGAGAGAAAGGGGGACAAAGAGAGAGTGGGTCAGGAAGAGAGGGGTACAAAGAGAGAAGGGGACAGAGAGAGAGGTGGACAGAGAGAGAGGACGACAGAGAGAGGGAGAGAGAGAGAGGGTGACGAGAGAGAGGGGGTCAGAGAGAGGAGGACAGAGAAAGGGGAAACAGAGAGAGCGGGACAGAGAGAGGGGGCAGAGAGAGACGGGGATAGAGAGAGAGGGGGACAGAGAGAGAGACGCGGGTGGGAGCGAGGGGGTCAGGGAGAGGCGGGTGGGAGAGAGAGGGGGTCAGAGAGAGGGGGAATAGAGAGAGGGGGATAAAGAGGTGGAGTTGAGAGAGGCGGTTGAGAGAGAGAGAGGGGGACCGAGAGAGGAGTTAAAAAGAGGGTGACAGACAGAGGGGTACAGAGAGTGGGGGTCAGAGACAGGGCGACAGAGAGAGGGCGACAGAGAGAGGGGGCAGAGAGAGGGGGACAGAGAGAGAGGGGACAGAGAGATGGTGACAGAGGGGGGCAGTGACAGGGGGACAGAGTGAAGTGCGACAGAGAGAAGGGGACAGAGAGAGGGGGACAAAGAGAAGGGGGACAGAGGTAAGGGGACAGATACAAGGGGACAGAGAGAAGGGGACAGAGAGAGAGGGAGAGAGAGAGAGAGCAGGGACAGAGAGAGCGCGATCAGAGAGAGGGGGACAGAGGGAGGGGGGACAGAGAGAAGGTGACAGAGGGGGCAGACAGAGGGGGACAGAGAGATGGGGCGATGGAGGGGTGACAGAGAGTGGGGGACAGATAGAGGGGTACAGAGTGGGGGAGAGAGAGGGGGAGAGAGAGAGGGGGACAGAGAGAGGGGGGCAGAGAGAGTGGGGACAGGGAAAGGGAGTCAGAGAGAGGGGATAGAGAGAGGGGTAGATAGAGGGGAACAGAGAGAGTGGGACAGAGAGAGGGGGACACAGAGAGGGGTACAGAGTGGGGGAAAGAGAGGGTGTCAGAGAGAGGAGGTCAGAGAGGTGGGGGACAGAGACTGGAGGGCCCAGAGAGGGGGTGGGGAATAGAGAGAAGGGGGACAGAGAGAGAGGGGAGAGAGAGAGAGGGGAGAGAGAGTGGGGGAGAAAGAGGGGAACAGAGAGAGAGGGGGACAGAGAGGGGGACAGAGAGAGAGAGAGGGGGCAGAGAGAGGGCTATAGAGAGAGGGGGACAGAGAGAGAGGGGAACAGGGAGAGAGAGAGGAGGGGACAGAGAGAGGCGGACAGAGAGAGGGGGGACATAAAGAGAGGGGGACAGAGGGAGAGAGGGACAGAGGGAGATGTGGACAGAGAGAGGAGGGGGGTCAGAGACAGGGGGGGCAGAGAGGATGGACAGATAGAGGCAGAACAGAGAGGGGGACAGAAGAGGGGGAACAGATAGAGGGGGTACAGAGAGAGAGAGGGGGACAGAGAGACGGTGACTGAGAGGGGGCAGAGAGAGGGCGACAGAATGGGGGCAGAGAGAGGGTGACCGAGAGAGGGTGACAGAGAGGGGGCAGAGAGAGGGTGACAGAGAGAGGGGGACAGAGAGTGGGGGGGCAGAGTGAGGGCGACAGAGCGGGGGCAGAGAGAGGGTGACAGAGAGAGGGGACAGAGAATGGGGGAACAGAGAGATGGGTGAGAGAGAGGGTGGACAGAGAGAAGTGGAGAGATCGAGTGGGGACAGAGAGGGGGTAGAGAGAGGGGGCACAGAGAGAGGGGGCACAGAGAGAGGGGGGACAGAGAGAGGAAGGACAGGGAGAGGGGGGACAGGGAGAGGGGGAGATAGAGGGGATCAGGGAAAGAGGGACAGAAAGAGAAGGGACAGAGAGGATGGAAACATAGAGGGGGGACAGAGAGAGGAGGGCAGAGAGAGGGTGACAGAGAGAGAGGACAGAGAGTGTGGAACAGAGAGGGGGGCAGAGAGTGGGGCAGATAGAGCGGGGCAGAGAGAGGAGGACAGATTGAGAGGGGACAGAGAGAGAGGTGACAGGGAGAGGGGGGACACAGAGAGTGGGGACAGGGAAAGGGAGTCAGAGAGAGGGGATAGAGAGAGGGGTAGATAGAGGGGAACAGAGAGAGTGGGACAGAGAGAGGGGGACACAGAGAGGGGTACAGAGTGGGGGAAAGAGAGGGTGTCAGAGAGAGAAGGTCAGAGAGGTGGGGGACAGAGACTGGAGGGCCCAGAGAGGGGGTGGGGAATAGAGAGAAGGGGGACAGAGAGAGAGGGGAGAGAGAGAGCGGGGAGAGAGAGTGGGGGAGAAAGAGGGGAACAGAGAGAAGTGGGACAGAGAGAGGTGGGGACAGAGAGAGGGGGACAGAGAGAGGGGGGACAGAGAGAGGGGACAGAGAGAGTGGGACAGTGAGAGGGGGGACAGAGAGAGGGGACAGAGAGAGGGGAGTGACGGAGATGGGGGACAGAGATGGGGGCAGAGAGGAGGGGAACAGAGAGAGTGGGGACAGAGAGAGGGGGGACAAAGAGAGGGAACAGAGAGAGGGGACAGAGAGAGGGGACAGAGAGAGGGGGAACAGAGAGAGGGGGACAGAGAGAAGTGGGACTGAGAGAAGGGGGACAGAGAGAAGGGGGGCAGAGAGGGGGACCGAGAGAGGGGGTCAAAGTAAGGGGACAGAGAGACGGGACAGAGAGAGGGGACAGAGAGAGGGGGAACAGAGAGAGGGGGACACAGAGAGGGGTACAGAGTGGGGGAAAGAGAGGGTGTCAGAGAGAGGAGGTCAGAGAGGTGGGGGACAGAGACTGGAGGGCCCAGAGAGGGGGTGGGGAATAGAGAGAAGGGGGACAAAGAGAGAGGGGAGAGAGAGAGAGGGGAGAGAGAGTGGGGGAGAAAGAGGGGAACAGAGAGAAGTGGGACAGAGAGAGGTGGGGACAGAGAGAGGGGGACAGAGAGAGGGGGGACAGAGAGAGGGGACAGAGAGAGTGGGACAGTGAGAGGGGGGACAGAGAGAGGGGACAGAGAGAGGGGAGTGATGGAGATGGGGGACAGAGATGGGGGCAGAGAGAGGGGGACAGAGAGAGGGGGGCAGAGAGAAGTGGACAGAGAGAGGGGGCAGAGAGAGGGGGGACAGAGAGAGGGGGCACAGAGAGAGAGTATCAGGGAGAGGGGGACAGAGAGAGAGGACAGAGGGAGGGGGGACAGAGAGACGGTTGCAGAGAGGGGCAGAGAGAGGGCGACAGAGAGAGTGGGGACAGAGAGCAGGGGAGAGAGAAGGGGAACAGAGAGAGGGGGACTGAGGGAGGGAGGACAGAGAGACGGTGGCAGAGAGAGGGCAGAAAGAGTGGGGGCAGAGAGAGAGGGGGCAAAGAGAGAGGAGGAATAGAGAGAGGGGGCATAGAGAAGGTTAACAGAGAGGGGGGTCAGAGAGAGAGAGAGAGAGAGAGGGACAGAGAGAGAGGAGATAGAGAGAGGGGGACAGAGGGAGGGGGACAGAGAGGGGGGCAGAGAGGGGGCAGAAAGAGGCCCACAGAGAAAGGGGGACAGAGAGGGGGCAGAGAGAGGGGGACAGAGAGAGAGGGTGAAAGAGAGTGGGACAGAGGAGAGGGGGCAGACAGAGGGGGACTGAGAGAAGTGGGACAGAGAGAGGGGGACAGAGAGAGGGGGACAGAGAGAGGGGACAGAGAGAGGGGGGACAGAGAGAGGGGGGACAAAGAGAGGGAACAGAGAGAGGGGACAGAGAGAGGGGACAGAGAGAGGGGGAACAGAGAGAGGGGGACAGAGAGAGGGGGACAGAGAGAGGGGGACAGAGAGAGGGGGGACAGAGAGAGTGGACAGAGAGAGGGGGGACAGAGAGAGGGGGGGACAGAGAGAGAGGAAGAGAGAGAGGGGAGTGACGGAGATGGGGGACAGAGATGGGGGGCAGAGAGGGGGGAACAGAGAGAGTGGGGACAGAGAGAGGGGGGACAAAGAGAGGGAACAGAGAGAGGGGACAGAGAGAAGGGGGAAAGAGAGAGGGGACAGAGAGAGGGGGACAGAGAGAGGGGGGACAGAGAGAGGGGACAGAGAGAGGGGAGTGACGGAGATGGGGGACAGAGATGGGGGCAGAGAGAGGGCAACAGAGAGATTAGGGACAGAGAGAGGGGGGACAAAGAGAGGGAACAGAGAGAAGGGGGACAGAGAGAAGGGGGACAGAGAGGGGGACAGAGAGAGGGGGTCAAAGTGAGGAGACAGACAGATGGGACAGAGAGAGGGGACAGAGAGAGGGGGAACAGAGAGAGGGGACAGAGGGAGGGGGACAGAGAGATGGTGACAGAGAGGGGGGCAGAGAGAGTGGGACAGAGAGAGAGGGGCAGAGAGAAGTGGACAGAGAGAGAGGGCAGAGAGAGGGGGACAGAGAGAGAGAGCACAGAGAGAGAGTATCAGGGAGAGGGGGACAGAGAGAGAGGACAGAGGGAGGGGGGACAGAGAGACGGGGACAGAGAGACACGAACGGGTGGAACAGAGAGACGGGGGACAGAGAGAGGTGGGACACAGAGAGCAGGTGACAGAGAGAGGGGCAGACAGAGGGGGACAGAGAGAGAGTGACAGAGTGAGGGGGACAGAGAGAGGGGGAGATAGAGGGGGTCAGAGGGAGGGGGAAGTGAGTGTGGGACAGAGAGAGGGGTACAAAGTGGGGGAGAGAGAGGGGGAGAGAGAGGGCTACAGAGAGACGGGGACAAAGAGAGGGGGACAGAGAGAGGGGGACAGAGATGGGGGACAGAGAAAGGGGGACAGAGAGGGTGGGGACAGAGAATACGGTCAGAGAGTGGGGGACAGATAGAGGTGTACAGAGAGTCGGGGACAGAGATTGGGGGAATGGAGAGAGTGGGGGACGGGAGGCGGGGTGGACGGAGAGGGAGAGGACAGAGCGAGGTGGGACAGAGGGGGGAACAGAAAGAGTGCGACACAGAGCGGGGGACAGAGGGAGGGAGGACAGAGAGTGGGGGACAGAGAGAGGGGTACAGAGAGGGGGTCAGAGAGAGGGGGCCAGAGAGAGAGGGTCAGAGAGAGGGGGACAGAGAGAGGGTGACCGAGAGAGGGGGATGGACGGAGAGGGAGTGGACAGAGAGAGAGGAGGGACAGAGAGAGGGGACAGAAAGAGATGGGGACAGAGAGAGCATGGGGACAGAGAGAGAAGGAACAGAGAGAGTGGGGACGGAGAGACGGGGACACAGAGAGAGGTGACAGAGTGGGGGCAGAGAGAGGGTGACAGAGAGGCGGGGACAGAGAGAGGGAGGGACAGAGAGAGGCGGGTAGGTAGAGAGAGGGGAAAGAGAGAGACGGGTGGGAGAGAGAGGCGGACAGAGACAGGAGGGACAGAGAGAGGGGGACAGAGAGAGGGGGTCAGAGAGAGGTGGTCAGAGAGAGAGAGGAGGACAGAGAGAGGGGGCAGAGAGACTGTGCCAGAGAGGGGGCAGAGAGAGGGGGCAAAGAGAAGGGACAGCGAGTGAGGGAGATAGACGGGGTCAGAGAGAGAGCGGGACAGAGAGAGAGTGGGAAAGAAAGAGAGGGGGACAGAGAGAGGGGGGCAGAGAGACGGTGACATAGAGGGGGCAGAGAGAGGGGGCAGAGAGAGGGGACAGATAGAGGTGGGACAGAGAGGGGGGACAGAGAGAGCAGGGCAGAGAGAGGGTGACAGAGAGAGAGGAGAGAGAGTGGGGGAGATAGAGGTGGTCAGAGAGAGGAGGACAGAGAGAGAGGGATAGAGAGAGCGGGGGACAGAGAGAGAGGGGGGCAGAGAGTTGGGCAGATAGAGGTGGACAGAGAGGGGGGGGCAGAGAGTTGGGCAGATAGAGGTGGACAGAGAGAGGGGGGACAGAGGGGGGACAGAGAGAGGGGGACAGAGAGAGTGGGACAGAGAGAGGGGGGGTAAAGAGAGAGAGGACAGGGAGAGGGCGGCAGAGAGAGAGGGGCAGAGAGCAGGGTAGAGAGAGCGGGGTGGGAGAGAGAGGGGGACAGAGAGTGGGGGAACAGAGAGAGAGAGAGGCAGACATAGAGGGAGGGCGCAGAGGGAGGGCGACAGAGAGGGGGCAGAGAGAGAGAGGGGCTCAGAGAGAGGGGAGACAGAAAGAGGGGACAGAGAGAGTGGGGGACAGAGAGACGGGGGACAGAGAGACGGGACAGAGAGACGGGGACGGGGACGTACAGAAAGAGGGGGGCAGAGAGAGTGGTACAGAGAGAGGGGGACAGAGAGAGGAGGATAAAGAGAGAGAGGACAGGGAGAGGGCGACAGAGAGAGGGGGACAGAGAGAGTGGGACAGAGAGAGAAGGACAGAGAGGGAGTCAGAGGGAGGGGGGACAGAGAGTGCGGGACAGAGAGAGGGGTACAGAGTGGGGGAGAGAGGGGGCAGAGAGAGAGCTACAAAGCGAGGTGGACAGAGAGAGAGGGACAGAGAGGGGAGACAGAGAGAGGGGACCGAGAGAGGGGGAGATAGAGGGGGACAGAGAGAGGGGGACAGAGAGAGGTAGTCAGAGGGAGTGGGGACAGAGAGTGGGGACAGTGAGTGGGGGACAGAGAGAGGGGTGCAGAGTGGGGGAAAGAGAGGTTGGCAGAGAGAGCGGGTCAGAGAGATGGGGACAGAGAGTGGGGGATAGAGAGTGGGGGGATGGAGAGAGTGGGGGCCGGGGACGGGCGGTGGGACGGAGAGGGAGAGGACAGAGAGAGGAGGGACAGAGGGGTGGCAGTAAGATATGGGGACAGAGAGAGCACGGGGACAGAGAGAGAGGTGACAGAGATGGGGCAGAAAGAGTGCGACAGAGAGAGGGGGACAGAGGGAGGGGGTGACAGAGAGTGGGGGACAGAGAGAGGGGGATAGAGATAGGGGACAGAGAGAGAGGGATGGACGGAGAGGGAGTGGACGGAGAGAGGAGGGATAGAGAGGGGGGACAGAAAGAGATGGGGACAGAGAGAGTATGGGGACTGAGAGAGAAAGGAAACAGAGAGTGCGGGACAGAGAGAGGGGTACAGAGTGGGGGAGAGAGGGGGCAGAGAGAGAGCTACAAAGCGAGGTGGACAGAGAGAGAGGGACAGAGAGGGGAGACAGAGAGAGGGGACCGAGAGAGGGGGAGATAGAGGGGGACAGAGAGAGGGGGACAGAGAGAGGTAGTCAGAGGGAGTGGGGACAGAGAGTGGGGACAGTGAGTGGAGGACAGAGAGAGGGGTGCAGAGTGGGGGAAAGAGAGGTTGGCAGAGAGAGCGGGTCAGAGAGATGGGGACAGAGAGTGGGGGATAGAGAGTGGGGGGATGGAGAGAGTGGGGGCCGGGGACGGGCGGTGGGACGGAGAGGGAGAGGACAGAGAGAGGAGGGACAGAGGGGTGGCAGTAAGATATGGGGACAGAGAGAGCACGGGGACAGAGAGAGAGGTGACAGAGATGGGGCAGAAAGAGTGCGACAGAGAGAGGGGGACAGAGGGAGGGGGTGACAGAGAGTGGGGGACAGAGAGAGGGGGATAGAGATAGGGGACAGAGAGAGAGGGATGGACGGAGAGGGAGTGGTGGGAGAGAGGAGGGATAGAGAGGGGGGACAGAAAGAGATGGGGACAGAGAGAGTATGGGGACTGAGAGAGAAAGGAAACAGAGAGTGTGGGGACAGAGAGACGGGGACACAGAGAGAGGGAGATAGAGAGAGGGGGGACAGAGAGAGAGGGGACAGAGAGAGAGGTGGACAGAGAGGGGGGACAGAGAGAGGGGGGGACAGAGAGAGAGGGGGACATAGAGAGGGGATACAGAGATACGATAACAGAGAGGGGTCAGAGAGAGGCAGGACAGATAGAGTGGGACTTGGGGGGACAGAGAGCGCGGGGACAGAGACAAGGGGGACAGAGACAGGGGGGACAGAGAGAGGGGACAGAGATAGAGAGAGACAGAGAGAGGGGACAGACAGTGTGTGAGATAGATGGGGTCAGAGAGAGGGGGGACAGAGATAGATGGGAGAAGGAGAAAGGGGAAGACAGTGGGGGAGATAGTTGGGGTCAGGCAGAGGGGGACAGAGAGAGGGTGGACAGAGAGAGGGCGACTGAGAGAGGGCGACAGAGAGGGTGGACAAATAGTGGGGGGACAGAGAGGGCGGATCGAGCGAGGGGACAGAGAGGGTGGACAGATAGAGGTGGGACAGAGAGAGGGGACAGTGAGAGGGGGACAGAGAGACAGGGGGACAGAGAGGGGTCAGAGAGAGGCAGGACAGAGAGAGTGGGACGGGGGGGGACAGAGAGAGGGGTTCAGAGGGCGTCAGAGACAGGGGACAGAGAGGGGGTGGACAGAGAGAGTGGGACAGAGAAAGGGGGACGAGAGAGGGGGACAGAGAGAGGGGGAGATTGAGGGAGACAGAGAGTGAAACAGAGAAAGGGGGACAGAGAGAGGGGGACAGAGAGAGGGGGAGATAGAGGGAGACAGAGAGAGTGGGACAGAGAGAGAAGGTCAGATGGAGTGGGGACAGAGAGTGGGGACAGCGAGTGTGGGACAGAGAGATGCGTACAGAGTGGGGGAAAGAGAGGGTGGCAGAGAGGAGGGGGTCAGACAGAGGGGGTTAGAGAGTGGGGGACAGAGAGTAGGGGACAGAGAGTGGGGGGATGGAGAGAATGGGGGACGGGGGTCGGGGGACGGAGAGGGAGAGGACAGAGAGAGGAGGGACAGAGGGGAGACATTAAGAGTTGGGGACAGAGAGAGCACGGGGACAGAGAGGTGGGGACAGAGAGTGGTGACAGAGATGGGGCAGAAAGAGTGCGACAGAGAGGGGGGACAGAGGGAGGAGGTGACAGAAAGAGAGGGGGACAGAGAATGGGTCAGAGAGAGACGGTCAGAGAGAGAAGGTCAGAGAGAGGGATAGAGAGAGAGCGATAGAGAGAGGGGGCAGAGAGAGAGGGATGGACGGAGAGGGAGTGGACGGAGAGAGGAGGGATAGAGAGGGGGACAGAAAGAGATGAGGACAGAGAGAGCATGGGGACAGAGAGAGAGGAAACAGAGAGAATGGGGACAGAGAGACGGGGACACAGAGAGAGGTGACAGAGAGGGGGCAGAGAGAGGGCGACAGAGAGTGGGGGACAGAGAGAGACAGGGGGGACAGAGAGAGAGGGGGACAGAGAGAGAGGGGGACAGGGAGAGGGGGTACAGAGATACGGCGACAGAGAGGGGTCAGAGGGAGGCAGGACAGATAGAGTGGGACTAGGGGGGAACAGAGAGAGGGGGGACAGAGAGAGGGGACAGAGAGAGAGGAGGACAGAGAGAGGGGACAGAAAGTGGGTGAGATAGATGGGGTCAGAGAGTGGGGGGACAGAGATAGATGGGACAGAGAGAAAGGGGACAGACAGTGGGGGAGATAGTTGGGGTCAGACAGAGGGGGAACAGAGAGAGGGTGGACAGAGAGAGAGGGGTACAGAGAGGGCGGATAGAGAGAGGGGAGAGAGAGGGTGGACAGAGAGACAGGGGACAGAGAGGGGTAAGAGAGATGCAGGACAGAGAGAGTGGGACGGGGAGGACAGAGAGAGGGGCAGACAGAGTGCGTAAGAGAGGAGAAGGGACAGAGAGACGGTGACAGAGAGGTGGCAGAGAGAGGGCAACAGAGAGGGAGCAGAGAGAGGGCAAGAGAGGAGGGGACAGAGAAAGGGGGCAAACAGAGAGGGGGGTGCAGAGAGAGAGGGGGACATAGAGAGGGGATGGACAGAGAGAGGGGTGGACAGAGAGAGGGGTGACAGCGAGAGAGGGGACAGAGAGTGAGGGGGGACAGGGAGTGGGGGAGATAGAGGGAGTCAGTGAGAGGGGGACAGAGAGAAAGGCCAGAGAGAGAGGGGGACAGAGAGAGGGGGGACAGAGAGTGGGGGCAGTGAGGGGGTACAGAGAGTGGCGGGTGGGAGAGAATGGGGGTTAGAGAGAGGGCTACAGAGAGAGGGGGACAGACAGTTGGGGAGATAGATGGGGTCAGAGAGAGGGGGACAGAGAGAGAGGCGGGTGGGAGAGAGTGGGGGTCAGAGAGAGGGCTACAGGGAAGGGGGACAGACAGTGGGCGAGATAGATAGGGTCAGAGAGAGGGGACACAGAGAGAGAGGGGGACAGAGAGGGGAGGGACAGAGAGAGGGGGGTCGGGGGGGGGACAGAGAGAGGGGTGACACAGAGAGATGGGGGCAGACAGAGGGGGATAGTGAGGGACACAGAGAGAGAGGGGGCAGAGAGAGAGGGGAAAGAGAGAGGGGGAGCAGAGAGGGCGACAGAGACAGGGGCA
Source organism: Chiloscyllium punctatum (assembly GCF_047496795.1). Lineage (NCBI taxonomy): Eukaryota > Metazoa > Chordata > Chondrichthyes > Orectolobiformes > Hemiscylliidae > Chiloscyllium > Chiloscyllium punctatum. The sequence continues at coordinate 25,397,049 of NC_092762.1, forward strand.
CAGAGAGTGGGAGAGATCGAGGGGGTCAGAGAGAGGGGACAGAGAGAGGGGGATATAGAGGGGGACAGAGAATGAGGAGGTGAGAGTGGGAGGGAGAGATTGAGAGAGGGGGCAGAGAGATGGCGACAGAGAGAGAGAGAGGGGGACAGGCAGAGAGGGGGGCAGAGAGAGAGAGGTGGACAGAGAGTGGCGTCAGAGAGAGGGAGACAGAGACAGAGGAGGAATGGGAGAGAGGGGGGCAGAGATAGGGCGACAGAGAGAGAGGAGTAGAGAAACATGGGGGCAGAGAGAGAGGGGGGCAGAAAGAGGGCGACAGAGAGAGGGGCACAGAGAGTGGGTGTGATAGAGTTTGTCAGAGAGAGGGGCGACAGAGCGAGGGGTATATAGAGGGGGACAGAGAGAGGGGGGCAGAAAGAGGGCGACAGAGAGAGGGGCACAGAGAGTGGGTGTGATAGAGTTTGTCAGAGAGAGGGGGACAGAGCGAGGGGTATATAGAGGGGGAAAGAGAGGGAGTCAGCGAGAGGGGGAAAGAGAGTGGAGGACAGAGAGAGAGGGGGCAGAGAGAGAGGGGGTCAGAGAGAGAGGGGGTCAGAGAGGGCGGGGGACAGAGAGAGGGGGAGACAGAGAGGGGGGGACAGAGAGATGGCGACAGAGAGAGGGAGACAGGGAGAGGAGGACAGAAAGAGGGGGAAAGAGAGAGAGAGGGACAGAGAGAGAGGGGCTAACAGAGGGAGGGTGTCAGAGAGAGAGGGGGACAGAGACAGGGGAACAGAGAGAGAGGGAGACATGGAGATGGGGGACAGATAGAGAGGGGGACAGAGAGAGGGGGGACAGAGAGAGGGATGGACAGAGAGAGGGGTGACAGAGAGAGAGGGGATAGAGAGAGGGGACAGAGAGAGAGGGGTCAGAGAGTGGGGGAGATAGAGGGAGTCAGTGAGAGGGGGACAGAGACAGGGGCCAGTGAGAGGGGGACAGAGGGAGGGGGTCAGAGAGTGGGGACAGTGAGGGGGTACAGAGAAAGGCGGGTGGGAGAGAGTGGGGGTCAGAGAGAGGGCTACAGAGAGAGGGGGTCAGACAGTGGGGGAGATGGATGGGGTCAGAGAGAGGGGACGCAGAGCGAGAGGAGGACAGAGAAGGGGGGACAGAGAGAGGGGGGGCAGAGAGAGATGGGGGCAGACAGAGGGGGACAGAGTGAGACGGGCAGAGAGAGGGGGGATGCAGAGAGAGAGTGGGCAGAGAGAGAGGGGAACGAGAGAGTGGGAGCTCGAGGGGTTCAGAGAGAAGGGACATGGAGAGGGGGATATAGAGGGGGACAGCGAGAGAGGGGGTCAGAGAGAGAGGGGGACAGTGAGAGAGGGGGCAGACAGATGGCGACAGAGGGGGGGGGGGACAGAGATAGGCGTCAGAGAGAGAGGGACAAGGAGAGAGGAGGACAGAGAGACAGGGGGCAGAGAGAGATGGACAGAGAGAGGGGTGACAGAGAGAGAGGGGACAGAGAGTGGGGGAGATAGAGAGAGTCAGTGAGGGGGGGACAGAGGGAGGGGCCGGAGAGAGGGGTCAGAGAGAGGCGTCAGAGAGAGAGGGACAGAGAGAGAGGAGGACAGAGAGACAGGTGGCAGAGAGAGAAGGACAGAGAGAGAGGGGACAGAGAGAGAGGGGACAGAGAGTGGGGGAGATAGAGGGAGTCAGTGAGACGGGGACAGAGAGAGGGGCCGGAGAGAGGGGTCAGAGAGAGTTGGTCAGAGAGTGGGGGCAGTGAGGGGGTACAGAGAGAGGCGGGTGGGAGAGAGTGGGGGTCAGAGAGAGGGCCACAGAGAGAGGGGGACAGACAGTCGGGAAGATAGATGGGGTCAGAGAGAGGGGACAGAGAGAGAGGGCGACAGAGAGAGAGGGGCAGGCAGACATGGGGTCAGAGAGAGAGGGTGGCAGAAAGAGGGCGACAGAGAGAGGGGCACAGAGAGTTGCGGATATAGAGTTTGTCAGAGAGAGGGGGACAAAGCGAGGGGGATATAGAGGGGGACAGAGAGAGGGGGACAGAGAGTGGTGGACAGAGGGTGGGGGACAGAGAGAGGGATACAGAGTGGGGGAAACAGAGCGAGTCAGAGAGAGGGGGAAAGAGAGAGGAGGACAGAGAGAGAGGAGTCAGAGAGGGGGGTCAGAGAGTGGGGGCAGTGAGGGGGTACAGAGAGAAGCGGGTGGGAGAGAGTGGGGGTCAGAGAGAGGGCTACAGAGAGAGGGGGACAGACAGTGGGGAAGATAGATCGGGTCCGAGAGAGGGGACAGAGAGAGAGGGCGACAGAGAGAGAGGGGCAGACAGACATGGGGGCAGAGAGAGAGGGTGGCAGAAAGAGGGCGACAGAGAGAGGGGCACAGAGAGTTGCGGATATAGAGTTTGTCAGAGAGAGGGGGACAAAGCGAGGGGGATATAGAGGGGGACAGAGAGAGGGGGACAGAGAGTGGTGGACAGAGGGTGGGGGACAGAGAGAGGGATACAGAGTGGGGGAAACAGAGCGAGTCAGAGAGAGGGGGAAAGAGAGAGGAGGACAGAGAGAGAGCGGGCAGAGAGAGAAGGGGGTCAGAGAGAGAGGGGTTCAGCGAGAGAGGGGGACAGAGAGGGGGAGACAGAGAGAGGGGGGGACAGAGAGATGGCGACAGAAAAAGGTTGACAGAGAGTGAGCGTGACAGAGAGGGAGGGGGCAGAGAGAGGCGCGGCAGAGAGAGCGGGGGGCAGAGAGAGAAAGACAGAGAGAGAGGGGAAGAGGGGGGACAGAGAGAGGGGGAACAGAGAGAGGGGGACAGAGAGAGGGGTACAGAGTGTGGTAAAGAGCGGGAGTCAGAGAGAGGGGGACAGAGAGAGGAGGACAGAGAGAAGGGTCAGAGAAAGAGGGACAGATAGAGAGTGAGTCAGAGAGAGCGGGTGTCAGAGAGAGAGGGGGACAGAGAGAGATGGACTGAGAGAGAGAGAGGGACAGAGAGAGAGAGGGACAGAGAGAGGAGGGACAGAGAGAGAGGGGGGACAGAGAGAGGGGGACAGAGCCAGGGTCGATAGTGCTTGGGGGAGATCGAGGGGGACAGAGAGAGAGAGGGACAGAGAGAGGAGGACAGTGAGAGGGGCACAGAGAGAGGGGGACAGTGAGAGGGGGACAGAGAGAGCGGGAGATAGAGGTAGTCAAAGGGAGACAGAGTGAGAGGGGGATAGAGAGATGGGACAAGAGAGGGGGATGGATGTAGAGGGAGTGGACGGAGAGAGGAGGGATAGAGAGGGGGGCAGAAAGAGATGGGGACAGAGAGAGCATGGGGACAGAGAGAGAGGAAACAGAGAGAGTGGGGACAGAGAGACGGGGACACAAAGAGAGGTGACAGAGAGGGGGCAAAGAGAGGGCGACAGAGAGGGGGGCAGAGAGACGGGGACACAGAGAGAGGGCACAAAGAGGGGGCAGAGAGAGGGCGATAGAGAGAGTGGGAAAGCGAGAGAGGGGGCAGAGAGAGAGGGGGACAGAGAGAGGATGTCAGAGAGAGGGGGACAGAGAGGAGGGGATGTAGAGAGTGGGGACAGAGAGAAAGGGGTTCAGAGAGAGGAGCAGAGAGAGACGGAGCAGAGAGACGGCGACAGAGGGGGGGGGGGGCAGAGAGCGGGTGAGAGATAGAGGGGACAGAGAGACGTAGACAGACAGAGGGGGCAGAGAGAGAGGGCGACAGAGAGAGGGGGACAGAGAGAGAGGCGGGTGGGAGAGAGGAGGTCCGACAGAGAGGCCGGTGGGGGAAAGAGGGCGACAGAGAGAGGGGGAAAGAGAGAGGGGGTACAGAGAGAGGGGGTACAGAGAGGGAGGGGGGAGATAGAGAGGGACAGGGAGAGGGGGACAAAAAGTTGGGGACAAAAAGAGGGCGAGGTATTTTTGGTCAGAGGGAGAGGGTCAGAGAGAGAGGGACAGAAAAAGGGGTAGTTAGATGAGGTCAGAGAAAGAGGAACAGAGAGAGAGGGGGACAGAGAAAGGGGGGAAAGAGAGAGGGGGGACAGAGAGATTGTGGGAGAGAGAGGGGGGGACAGAGAGAGAGGGAGACAGAGAGAGATGGGGGCAGACAGAGGCGGGCAGAGTGAGGGGAGCAGAGAGAGAGGGGCAGAGAGAGAGGGGAAAGAGAGATGGGGCAGAGAGAGGGCGACAGAGAGGGGGCACAGAGAGTGGTGGGGATAGATGGGGTCAGAGAGAGGGGACAGAGAAAGGGGATATAGAGGGGGTCAGACAGAGAGAGGGACAGTGAGAGGGTGACGGAGGGAGAAGGGGGCAGAGAGAGAAGGGGATAGTGAGAGAGGGGCAGAGAGACATAGGGGCAGACAGAGGGGGACAGAGTGAGTCGGGCAGAGAGAGAGGGGGCAGAGAGAGGGTGACAGAGGGAGGGGGACAGAGAGTGGGTGACAGAGAGTGGGGTACATAGTGGGGGAAAGAGAGGGAGTCAGAGTGAGGGGACAGAGAGAGGAAGACAGAGAGAGGGGGGCAGAGAGGGGGGACGGACGGAGAGAGAGGGGGTCAGAGAAAGAGGTGGACAGAGAGGGGGTGCAGAGAGAGAGGGGGACAGGGAGAGGGGTACAGAGTGGGGTAAAGAGAGGGAGTCAGAGCGAGGGGGACAGAGAGAGGGCGACAGAGAGAGGAGGACAGAGAGAGATGGTGCCAGAGAGAGAGGGGGACAGAGAGAGAGAGGGGCAGAGAGAGGTGGGGGCAGACAGAGAGGGACAGAGTGAGGGGTCAGGGAGAGAAGGGGTCAGAAAGGGGACAGAGAGAGGGGGATATAGAGGGGGACAGAAAGAGGGGACAGAGAGTGGGAGACAGAGAGAGGGGTACAGAGTGGGGCAAAGAGAGGGAGTCAGAGAGAGGGAACAGAGAGAGAGGGCGACAGAGAGAGAGGAACAGAGAGAGAGGGGACAGAGTGTGGGGGGATAGAGAGACGGGGAGCAGAGAGAGGGGGGACAGAGTGTGGGGGGGGGAACGAGGGGGCCAGAGAGAGAGGGGGACAGAGAGAGAGGAGGACAGAGAAAGAGGGGGACAAAAAGCGGGAGGAGGTATAGTCGGTCAGAGGGAGGGGGACAGAGAGAGTGGCACAGAGAGTGGGAGAGATAGAGAGGGTGAGACAGAGGGGGACAGAAAGAGGGGGAGGTAGAGGGGGTCAGAGAAAGGGGGACAGAGAGAGAGCGGGGACAGAGTGAGGGGGGACAGAGAGAGAGGGGGGACAGAGAGAGGGTGGGACAGAAAGAGGGGGGACAGAGGGATGGGGCAGGCAGAGGGTGACAGAGTGAAGGGAGCAGAGAGACAGGGGGGCAGTGGGAGGGCGACAGAGAGAGGGTGACAGAGAGAGAGTTGGAAAGAGTGAAAGAGGGTGGTAGAAAGAGGCGTCAGAGAGAGGGTTACAGAGAGAGGTGGACAGAGAGAGGGGACAGAGAGAGTGCGACAGTGAGAGGGGGAAAGAGAGAGAAGGGGGCAGAGAGACGGCGACTGAGAGAAGGGGGCAGAGAGAGAGAGGGGGGCAGAGAGAGAGGGGGAACAGAGAGAGGGTGGGACAGAGAGAGGGGGGACAGAGAGATGGGGCAGACAGAGGGTGACAGAGTAAGGGGAGCAGAGGGGGGGGGCAGAGGGAGGGCGACTGAGAGAGGGGCACAGAGAGTGGTGGAGATAGATGGGGTCAGAGAGAGGGGACAGAGAGAGGGGTACAGAGTGGGGGAAAGAGAGGGAGTCAGAGAGAGGGGGTCAGAGAGAGAGGGGGACAGAGAGAGGGCGACAGAGAGAGAGGGGCACAGTGAATGGGGTAGATAGAGGGTGTCAGAGAGGGGGGGACAGAGAGAGGGTGATATAGAGGGAGAGAGCGAGAGAGGGGGTCAGAGAGAGAGGGGGACAGTGAGATGGGGGGCAGAGAGATGGCGACAGAGAGAGGGTGACAGAGAGAGAGGCGGGTGGGAGAGAGGAGGTCCGACAGAGAGGCCGGTGGGGGAAAGAGGGCGACAGAGAGAGGGGGACAGAGAGAGGGGGTACAGAGAGAGGGGGTACAGAGAGGGAGGGGGGAGATAGAGAGGGACAGGGAGAGGGGGACAAAAAGTTGGGGACAAAAAGAGGGCGAGGTATTTTTGGTCAGAGGGAGAGGGTCAGAGAGAGAGGGACAGAAAAAGGGGTAGTTAGATGTGGTCAGAGAAAGAGGAACAGAGAGAGGGGGGGAAAGAGAGAGGGGGGACAGAGAGATTGTGGGAGAGAGGGGGGGGACAGAGAGAGAGGGAGACAGAGAGAGATGGGGGCAGACAGAGGCGGGCAGAGTGAGGGGAGCAGAGAGAGAGGGGCAGAGAGAGAGGGGAAAGAGAGATGGGGCAGAGAGAGGGCGACAGAGAGGGGGCACAGAGAGTGGTGGGGATAGATGGGGTCAGAGAGAGGGGACAGAGAAAGGGGATATAGAGGGGGTCAGACAGAGAGAGGGACAGTGAGAGGGTGACGGAGGGAGAAGGGGGCAGAGAGAGAAGGGGATAGTGAGAGAGGGGCAGAGAGGCATAGGGGCAGACAGAGGGGGACAGAGTGAGTCGGGCAGAGAGAGAGGGGGCAGAGAGAGGGTGACAGAGGGAGGGGGACAGAGAGTGGGGGACAGAGAGTGGGGTACATAGTGGGGGAAAGAGAGGGAGTCAGAGTGAGGGGACAGAGAGAGGAAGACAGAGAGAGGGGGACAGAGAGGGGGGACGGACGGAGAGAGAGGGGGTCAGAGAAAGAGGTGGACAGAGTGGGGGTGCAGAGAGAGAGGGGGACAGGGAGAGGGGTACAGAGTGGGGTAAAGAGAGGGAGTCAGAGCGAGGGGGACAGAGAGAGGGCGACAGAGAGAGGAGGACAGAGAGAGATGGTGCCAGAGAGAGAGGGGGACAGAGAGAGAGAGGGGCAGAGAGAGGTGGGGGCAGACAGAGAGGGACAGAGTGAGGGGTCAGGGAGAGAAGGGGTCAGAAAGGGGACAGAGAGAGGGGGATATAGAGGGGGACAGAAAGAGGGGACAGAGAGTGGGAGACAGAGAGAGGGGTACAGAGTGGGGCAAAGAGAGGGAGTCAGAGAGAGGGAACAGAGAGAGAGGGCGACAGAGAGAGAGGAACAGAGAGAGAGGGGACAGAGTGTGGGGGGATAGAGAGAGGGGGAGCAGAGAGAGGGGGGACAGAGTGTGGGGGGGGAACGAGGGGGCCAGAGAGAGAGGGGGACAGAGAGAGAGGAGGACAGAGAAAGAGGGGGACAAAAAGCGGGAGGAGGTATAGTCGGTCAGAGGGAGGGGGACAGAGAGAGTGGCACAGAGAGTGGGAGAGATAGAGAGGGTGAGACAGAGGGGGACAGAAAGAGGGGGAGGTAGAGGGGGTCAGAGAAAGGGGGACAGAGAGAGAGCGGGGACAGAGTGAGGGGGGACAGAGAGAGAGGGGGGACAGAGAGAGGGTGGGACAGAAAGAGGGGGGACAGAGGGATGGGGCAGGCAGAGGGTGACAGAGTGAAGGGAGCAGAGAGACAGGGGGGCAGTGGGAGGGCGACAGAGAGAGGGTGACAGAGAGAGGTGGACAGAGAGAGGGGGCAGAGAGAGTGCGACAGTGAGAGGGGGAAAGAGAGAGAAGGGGGCAGAGAGACGGCGACTGAGAGAAGGGGGCAGAGAGAGAGAGGGGGCAGAGAGAGAGGGGGAAGAGAGAGGGTGGGACAGAGAGAGGGGGGACAGAGAGAGAGTTGGAAAGAGTGAAAGAGGGTGGTAGAAAGAGGCGTCAGAGAGAGGGTTACAGAGAGAGGTGGACAGAGAGAGGGGGCAGAGAGAGTGCGACAGTGAGAGGGGGAAAGAGAGAGAAGGGGGCAGAGAGACGGCGACTGAGAGAAGGGGGCAGAGAGAGAGAGGGGGACCGAGAGAGACGGGGAGAGAGTGATGGGGAGACAGAGGGGGACTGAGTGAGGGGGTCAGAGAGAGAAGGGGTCAGAAAGGGGGACAGAGAGAGGGGGATATACAGGGGGACAGAAAGGGGGGACAGAGAGTGGGAGACAGAGAGAGGGGTACAGACTGGGGGGGAGAGAGAGAGTCAGAGAGAGGGAACAGAGAGAGAGGGCGAGAGAGCGAGAGGGACAGAGAGAGAGAGGACAGAGAGTGGGGAGCAGAGAGAGAGGGGGACAGAGAGAGGGGGGATAGAGAGAGGGGGGACAGAGAGAGGGGGGATAGAGTGTGCGGGGGATAGAGGGGGCCAGAGAGAGAGGGGAACAGAGAGAGAGGAGGACAGAGAAAGAGGGGGACAAAAAGAGGGGGAGGTAGAGTCGGTCAGAGGGAGGGGGACAGAGAGAGAGGCACAGAGAGTGGGGGGAGATAGAGAGGGTGAGAGAGAGGGGGACAGAAAGAGGGGGAGGTAGAGGGGGTCAGAGAAATGGGGACAGAGAGAGAGAGGGGGGCAGAGAGAGAGGGGGAACAGAGAGAGGGTGGGACAGAGAGAGGGGGGACAGAGAGATGGGGCAGGCAGAGGGTGACAGAGTAAGGGGAGCAGGGGGGGGGGCAGAGGGAGGGCGACTGAGAGAGGGGCACAGAGAGTGGTGGAGATAGATGGGGTCAGAGAGAGGGGACAGAGAGAGGGGTACAGAGTGGGGGAAAGAGAGGGAGTCAGAGAGAGGGGGTCAGAGAGAGAGGGGGACAGAGAGAGGGTGACAGAGAGAGAGTTAGAAAGAGTGAAAGAGGGTGGCAGAAAGAGGCGTCAGAGAGAGGGGGATAGAGAGAGGTGGAAAGAGAGAGGGGGGGCAGAGAGAGGGCGACAGAGAGAGTAGCGGGCAGAGAGAGAGGGGGACAGAGTGAGGGGGAAGAGAGAGTATGGGGCAGAAAGGGGGACAGCGAGAGGGTGTTATAGAGGGGGACAGAAAGAGGGGACAGAGAGTGGGAGGCAGAGAGAGGGGTACAGAGTGGGGGAGAGAGAGGGAGTCAGAGAGAGGGAACAGAGAGAGAGGGCGACAGAGAGAGAGGGACAGAGAGAGAGGGGGAACAGAGAGTGGAGGACAGAGAGTGGGGGGAAGAGAGAGAGGGGGACAGAGAGAGAGGGTGAAAGAGAAAGAGGGGGACAAAAAGCGGGGGGATAGAGAGAGGGGGGACAGAGAGAGGGGGGCGGAGTGTGGGGGTGAAAGAGGGGGCCAGAGAGAGAGGGGGACAGAGGGGGAGGAGGACAGAGAAAGAGGGGGACAAAAAGAGGGGGAGGTATAGTCGGTCAGAGGGAGGGAGACAGAGAGAGGGGCACAGAGAGTGAGGGAGATAGAGAGGGTGAGAGAGAAGGGACAGAAAGAGGGGGAGGTAGAGGGGGTCAGTGAAAGGGGGCCCGAGAGAGAGGGGGGACAGGGAGAGGGGGGAGACAGAGAGAGAGGGTGGGACAGAGAGAGGGGGGACAAAGAGATGGGGCAGACAGAGGGTGACAGAATGAGGGGAGCAGAGAGAGAGGGGGGCAGAGAGAGGGCGACAGACAGAGGGGCACAGAGAGTACTGGAGATAGATGGGGTCAGAGAGGTGACAGAGAGAGGGGAATATAGAGGGGGACCGCGAGAGAGGGGGTCAGAGAGAGGGGAATATAGAGGGGGACCGCGAGAGAGGGGGTCAGACAGAGAGGGGGACAGTGAGAGGGGGACAGAGAGAGAAGGGGGCAGAGAGAGAAATGGGGACAGAGAGAGAGGAGCAGAGAGACATAGGGACAGACAGCGGGGGACAGAGTGAGCAGGGCAGAGAGAGACGGGGGGCAGAGAGAGGGTGGCAGAGAGAGGGGCACAGAGAGTGGGGGATATAGAGGGGGACAGAGAGTGGGGGACAGAGAGAGGGGTACAGAGGGGGGGAAGAGAGTGAGTCAGAGAGTGTGGGACAGAGAGTGGAGGACAGAGAGAGAGGGGTCAGAGAGATAGGGGTTCAGAGAGAGGGGGGACAGAGAGAGGGGGGAAAGAGAGAGAGGCAGGTGGAAGGGAGAGGGGGTCAGAGAGAGGGGGGACAGAGAGAGGGGGAAAGAGAGAGAGGCAGGTGGAAGGGAAAGGGGGTCAGAGAGAGGGCGACAGAGAGAGGGGCAGAGAGACTGAGGGAGTTAGCGGGGGTCAGAGAAATGGGGACACAGAGAGGGGGGTATAGAGGGGAACAGAGAGAGGGAGACAGAGAGTGGGGGATGGTGAGAGTGGAGGACAGAGAGATAGGAGGTCAGAGAGAGTGGCAGAGAGAGTCGGAGCAGAGACAGGGCGACAGAGAGGGGGGCAGAGATAGGGCGACAGAGAGAGAGGGGGACAGAGAGAGGCGGGTGGGAGAGAGAGGGGGACAGAGATAGGGCGAACAGAGAGAGCCGGACAGAGAGAGAGGGACAGAGAGAGAGGGGGACAAAAGGAGGGATAGAGAGGCGGGTGTGAGAGAGAGTGGGACAGTGAGAGGGGGACAGAGACAGGGGGAGATAGAGGGTGTCAGACAGAAGGGGACAGAGAAAGGGGGGACAGAGAGGGGGGGACAGAGAAAGGGGGGGACGTGGGACAGAGAGGGGGGGACAGAGAGAGGGATATAGAGAGAGGGGGAGATAGAGGGGGACAGAGAGAGGGGGACAAAAAGAGGGGGAGGTGTAGTCGGTCAGTGGGAGGGGGACAGAGAGATGGGCACAGAGAGTGAGGGAGACAGAGAGGGTCAGAGAGAGCGGGACCCCAAGAGGGGGAGTTAGAGGGGGTCAGAGATAGGGGGACTGAGAGAGGGGGGACAGAGAGAGAGGGAGACAGAGAGAGATGGGGGCAGACAGAGGGGGACGGAATGAGGGGAGCATAGAGAGAGGGGGGCAGAGAGAGAGGGGAGAGAGAGAGGGGAGCAGAGAGAGCGACAGAGAGAGGGCACAGAGAGTGGTGGAGATCGATGGGGTCAGAGAGAGGGGAATGAGAGAAGGGGATATAGAAGGGGATGGCGAGAGAGGGGGTCAGACAGAGAGGGGGCAGTGAGAGGGAGACAGAGAGACATAGGAGCAGACAGAGGGGGACAGAGTGAGTCGGGCAGAGAGAGAGGGGGACACAGAGTGCGGGACAGAGAGAGGGGTACAGAGTGGGGGAAAGAGAGGGAGTCAGAGAGAGGGAGACAGAGAGAGGAGGACAGAGATAGAGGGGGACAGAGAGATGGGGACAGAGAGAGAGGGGGACAGAGAGAGAAGGGGCAGAGAAACATGGGGCAGACAGAGTGGGGACAGAGAGAAGGGGAGAGAGAGAAGGGGTACAGAGTGTGGGAGAGATAGAGGGGGACAGAGAGAGAGGGGGACAGAGAGAGGGAGACAGAGAGAGGGGGGAAAGAGAGAGAGGCGGGTGGAAGGGAGAGGGGGTCAGAGAGAGTGGCACAGAGAATGGGGGAGATAGTGGGGGTCAGAGAAAGGGTGATAGAGAGAGGGGTATATAGAGGGGGAGAGAGAGGGGGGGACAGAGAGAGAGAGATGGGGGCAGACAGAGAGGGGCCTGAGTGAGAGGACCAGAGAGAGAGGGGAAAGAGAGAAAGGGCAGAGAGAGGGAGACAGAGAGAGGGGCACAGAGAGTGATGGAGATAGATGGGGTCAGAGACAGGGGACAGAGAGAGGGGGATATAGAGGGGGCAGCGAGGGGGTGGTTCAGACAGAGAGGGGGACAGTGAGAGGGGGACAGAGAGAGAGGGACCAGAGAGAGAGGGGGCAGAGAGAGAGGGGGACAGGGGGAGACAGAGAGAGAGGCAAAGAGAGTGGGGGATATAGAGGGGGACAGAGAGAGGGGGACAGAGAGTGAGGGACCGAGAGAGGGGTACAGAGTGGGGGGTAAGAGAGGGAGTCAGAGAGAAGGGGGGGGACAGAGAGAGGAAGACAAGAGAGAGGGCGACAGAGAGAGAGGGACAGAGAGAGAAGGGGTAGGAGAGAGGGGGCAGAGAGAAGGGGGTCAGAGAGAGAGGGGGACAGAGAGAGAGGGGGACGGGGAGACAGAGAGAGAGGCACAGAGAGTGGGGGATATAGAGGGGGACAGAGAGTGAGGGACCGAGAGAGGGGTAGAGAGTGGGGCGTAAGAGAGGGAGTCAGAGAGAGAGGGGGACAGAGAGTGGAAGACACAGAGAGAGGGGGACAGAGAGAGAGGGACAGAGAGAGTGGGGGTCAGAGAGAGAGAGATAGTCAGAGAGAGAGGAGGACAGAGAGAGGGGGGGACAGAGAGAGTGGGGACGAGAGAGACGGGTGGAAGGGAGAGAGGTAGCAGAGAGAGTGGAACAGAGAGAGTGACACAGAGAATGGGGGACATAGATGGGGTCAGAGAGAGGGGTACAGAGGCAGGAGGAAAAAGAGGGGAACAGAGGGACTGGGACAGAGAGTGGGGGGGTGGAGAGAGTGGGGGGTGGAAAGGGTGGGGGACAGAGAGAGAGGGGGTCAGAGACAGATGGAGTAGAGAGATGGTGACGGGGATACAGAGAGCGGGTGAGGGATAGAGGGGACAGAGAAAGGGGGGCAGACAGAGGGTGACAGAGAGAGAGGGGACAGTGAGAGAGGGGAAAGAGAGATGGCGAAAGATAGAGGGGGGAACAGTGAGAGAGGGGGGCAAAGAAAGAGGGGGACAGAAAGAGGCGTCAGAGATAGGGTTACAGAGACAGAGGAGAACAGAGAGAGAGGGGGCAGAGAGAGGGCAAGAGAGAGGGGAGGACAGAGAGGGGGGACAGAGAGAGGGGCAGAGAGACATGGGGGCAGACAGAGGGGGACAGAGTGTTATCGGGACAGAGAGAGTAGGGGACAGAGAGAGAGGGCAGCAGAGAGAGCGGGGGGCAGAGAGAAAGGGGGACAGAGAGAGGAGGACAGAGAGAGCGGTAGAGAGTTGGGTCAAGAGAGGGAGTCAGAGACAGAGGGGGACGGAGATAGAAGGGGACAGAGATAGAGGGGGACAGAGAGAGAAGGGGCAGTGGGAGGGCGACAGAGGTTGGAGGGGACAGAGGGGAACAGAGAGAGAGGAGGACAGAGAGAGAGGGGGACAGAGAGAGAGGGGGATAGAGACGGGGGACAGAGAGTGGGAAACAGAGAGAAGGGGACAGAGAGAGTGGGGGACAAAGAGAGAGGGGGCAGAGAGAGGGGGAAGAGAGAGAGGCAGGTTGAAGGGAGATTGGGTCAGAGACAGGGTGACAGAGAGAGGCGCATAGAGATTGGGGGAGATAGTGGGGGTCAGAAATAGGGGGACAGAGAAGGGGGATATAGAGAGGGACAGAGAGAGGGGGAAAGAGAGTGGGGGACAGAGAGAGCGGTACAGAGTGGGGTAGAGAGGGGGGTCAAAGAGAGGGAGACAGAGAGTGGGGGATTGAGAGAGTGGGGGACAGTGAGAGAGAGGGGGTCAGAGAGAGAGGCAGAGAGAGTCGGAGCAGAGACAGGGCGACAGAGATGGGGTACAGAGAGAGGGGGACAGAGAGAGAGAGGCGGGTGGGAGAGACGGGGACAGAGATAGGGTGAACAGAGCGAGACAGACTGAGAGCGAAGGGGACAGAGAGAGAGGGGGACAAAGGGGGGGGATAGAGAGGCGGGTGGGAGAGAGAGGGGGAGGGTGAGAGGGGGACAGAGAGATGGGGAGATAGAGGTGGTCAAAGGGAGGGGGGCAGAGAGAGGGGCACAGACAGTGGGTGCGATGGAGGGGGTCAGAGAGAAGGGGACAGAGAGAAGGGTACAGAGAGTGGGGGAGATTGTGGGACAGAGAGTGGGGGACAAAAAAGAGGGGGACAGAGAGAGGGGGACAGAAAGTGGGGGACAGGGAGTGGGGGACCGAGTGATGGGGGCAGAAAGAGAGGGGCATAGGCAGAGAGGGGCAGAGAGAGGGGGGGACAGAGAGGGGGGAAAGAGAGAGGGGGGACAGAGAGAGAGGGGGTGTCAGAGAAAGAGGGAGACAGAGAGAGAAGGGGACAGAGAGAGAGGGGGACAGAGAGAGTGTGGGGACAGAGAGGGGGGACGGGGGGGGGGCAGAGAGAGGGGGAGATAGAGGGGGTCAGAGAGAGAGAGAGACGGGATCAGAGAGACAGGGGGACAGAGAGAGAGGGGGACAGAGAGAGAGGGGGACAGACAGAGAGTGGGGCAGTGAGAGAGGGGACAGAGAGATGGCGACAGAGAGAGCGGGGGAACAGTGAGAGAGGGGGACAAAGAGAGAGGGGGACAGAGACAGAGGAGAACAGAGAGAGAGGGGGCAGAGAGAGAGGCAGAGAGAGAGTGGGACAGAGAGAGAGTGAGGCAGAGAGAGTTGGGCAGACAGAGAGGGGCAGAGAGAGATGGGGGCAGACAGAGGGGGACAGAGTGAGGGGGGCAGAGAGAGGTCGACAGAGAGAAGGGGACAGAGAGAGAAGGGGGCAGAGAGAGGGGGGACAGAGAGAGAGGGGCAGAGAGAGATGGAGGCAGACAGAGGGGGACAGAGTGAGGCCGCAGAGAGACGGGGTCAGAGAGGGAGACAGAGACCCTGGGATATAGAGGGGGAAAGAGAGAGGGGGATAGAGAGTGGGGGACAGAGAGAGGGGGCAGAGAGAGGGGTTCAGAGTGGGGGAGAGAGAGAGGGAGTCTGAGAGAGAGGGCAGAGAGAGTGGGGGACAGAGAGAGAGGGGGACAGCGAGTGGGCAGCAGAGAGAGAGGGGGACAGAGAGAGAGGGGGACAGAGAGAGGGGGACAGAAAGAGTGGGGAAAGAGAGAGGGTGGACAGAGTGTGGGGGAGATAGAGGGGGACAGAGAGAGAGGCAGACAGAGAGGGGGGACAGAGAGAGGGGAACAGAAAGAGAGGGGGACATAGAGAGGGGGGAAGAGAGAGGCGGGTGGAAGGGAGAGGGGGGCAGAGAGAGGGCGACAGAGAGAGGGACACAGAGACAGGGGGATATAGAGGGGGACAGAGAGAGGGGGATAGAGAGTGGTAGAGAGACAGTGGGACAGAGAGAGGGGGACAGAGAGAGAGGGGAGCATAAAGAGAGGGGAAAGAGAGAGGGAGCAGAGAGAGAGGGGGACAGAGAGAGGGGGACAGAGAAAGAGGAGGACAGAGATAGGGGAGGCAGAGAGAGGGCGACAGAGAAAGGGGGACAGAGAGAGGGGGACACAGAGAGGGCGGGGCAGAGAGAGAGGGGGGCAGAGAGAGAGGGTGACAGAGAAAGAGGGGACAGAGAGACAGGGGGCAGAGAGATAGGGGAAAGAGAGAGGGAGGCAGAGAGAGGGCGACATAGAGGGGGACGCGAGTGAGGGTGTCAAAGAGAGAGGGACCAGTGAGAGAGGTGGGCAGAGAGTTGGCGACAGAGGGGGGACAGAGAGAGAGGAGGACAGAGAGAGAGAGGAGGGCAGAGAAAGTGCGACAGTGAGAGGGGGACAGAGAGAGGGGGACAGAGAGAGGGCGGGACAGAGAGAGAGGTGGGCAGGGAGAGAGGGGGTCAGAGAAAGAGGGTGACAGAGAAAGAGGGGGACAGAGAGAGGGGGCAGAGAGAGAAGGGCAGCGATAGAGGGGGACAGAGAGAGGGGAAACAGTGTGTGGGGGTGATAGAGGGGGACAGAGAGAGAGGGCGACAGAGAGAGAGGGGGAAAGAGAGAGAGCGGGACAGAGAGAGGGGAGGACACAGAGAGAGCCGGACAGAGAGAAGGGGTCAGGGAGAGAGGGACAGAGAGAGCGGTACAGAGAGAGGGGGACAGAGGGAGGGGGACAGAGAGAGGGGGACAGAGAGAAGGGGTCAGAGAGAGAGGGACAGAGAGAGGGGTACAGAGAGAGGGGGAAAGAGGGTGGGGGACAGAGAGAGCTGGACAGAGAGAGAGAAGATGGAGTGAGTCGGTGACAGAGGGGCTGGAGGGGAGAAGGAGAAGGAGAGTACAGAGAGAGGAGGGATAGAGGGGGGGACACAAAGGGATCGGGACAGAGTGAGCACAGGGACAAAGAGAGTATGAGAACAGAGAGAGTGGGTCAGAAAGACGGGGACATAGAGAGAGGTGAAAGAGAGTGGGCAGAGAGAGGGCGACAGAGCGAGGGGGACAGAGAGAGGGAGGGACAGAGAGAGGCGGGTGGGAGAGAGAGATATGGAGAGGCGAATGGGATAGAGAGGGGGACAGAGAGAGGAGGGACAGAGAGAGGGTGACAGAGAGAGGGGGGACAGAGAGAGAGGGACAGAGAGAGAGAAGGTCAGAGAGATAGGGGGTCAGAGAGAGTGGGGGACAGAGAGAGGGGGGTCTGAGAGAAGGGGGACAGAGGGAGAGGGGGCAGAGAGAGGGGCGTCAGAGAGAGAGGGGGTCAGAGAGAGAGGCTGGCAGAGAAAGAGGGGGCAGAGAAAGAGAGGGACAGAGAAAGAGGGGGACAGAGAAAGAGGGAGACAGATAAAGAGGGGAACAGAGATAGGGGGCCGAGAGAGGGGGCAGAGAGACGGGGCAGAGAGAGAGGGGACAGGGAGAGGGGGACAGAGAGAGAGGCGGGTTGGAGAGAGAGGGGGTCGGAGAGAGAGGCTGGCAGAGAAAGAGGGGGCAGAGAAAGAGAGGGGTCAGAGAGAGAGGGGGACAGAGAGAGAGGGGGGACAGACAGTGGGGGAGATAGAGGGAGTCATAGAGAGGGGGAACAGAGAGGGGGGGCAGAGAGAGTGGGGCAGAGAGAGGGGCGGCAGGGGGGTGCAGTGAGAGAGGGGGCAGAGAGAGAGTGGACCGGGGGGGGGGCAGAGAGTGAGGGGGCAGAGAAATGGCGACAGAGAGAGGGGTCAGAGAGCGGGGGAGAGAGAGGGCAACAGAGAGAGGTGGACAGAGAGAGAGGAGGACAGAGAGAGGGCTACAGAGAGAGGGGCACAGAGAGTGGGGAGATAGAGGCGGACATAGTGTGATGGACAGAGAGAGGGTTACAGAATGTGGGAGAGAGAGGGAGTCAGAGAGAAGAGGGTCAGAGAATGGGGGGATGCACAGAATGGGGGACAGATGGGAAAGGGGGGACGGGAGGGAGAGGACAGAGAGAGGAGGCACAGAGAGGGGTTCAGAAAGAGAGGAGGAACAGCGAGAGGTGGGACAGAGGGGAGACAGAGGGGAGGGGCAGAATAGGAAGGGACAAAAAGGGGGTCAGAGAAGGGGGCACAGAGAGAGGGGTACAGAGAGAGGTGGGACAGAGGGAGGTTGACAGAGAGAGGGGGACAGAGAGAGGGGAGATGGAGTGAGTCGGTGACAGAGGGGCTGCAGGGGAGAAGGAGAAGGAGAGTACAGAGAGAGCGAGGGGCAGAAAGGGAGGGGGCAGAGAGAGGGGGCAGAGAGAGTTGGGCAGAGAGAGTTGGGTATGGAGACAGACGGGGACAGAGAGAGTGGGGGACAGAGAGAGGGGGGGACAGAGAGAGAGGGGGACAGAGAGTGGGGGAGATAGAGGGATTCAGATAGAGGGGAAACACAGAGGGGGGGAAGAGAGAGTGGGACAGAGAGAGGGGCAGAAGGGGGTGGTGCTGTGAGGGGGTACAGAGAGAGGCGGGTGGGAGAGAGTGGGGGCAGAGAGAGAGAGGTACAGAGAGAGGCGGACAGAGAGGGGGGAAGTGAGTGAGGGGGCAGAGAAATGGCGACAGAGAGAGGGGACAGAGAGCGAAGGGAGAGAGAGGAAGACAGACAGACGTGGACACAGACAGAGGGGGCAGAGAGACAGGGGTAAAGAGAGAGAGGGGGACAGAGAGAGGGCTACAGAGAGTGGGGCACAGAGAGTGGGGAGATAGAGGGGGACAGAGAGAGGGGGGACAGAGAGAGGGGGACAGAGAGAGGTGGGGACTGAGAGAGGGCTACAGAGAGAGGGGCACAGAGAGTGGGGAGATAGAGGGGGACAGAGAGTGGGGGACAGAGAGAGGGTTACAGAGTGGGGGAGAGAGAAGGGGTCAGAGAGAGGATGGTCAGAGAATGGGGATGCAGAGAATGGGGGACAGAGGGGGGCGGGGGGACAGGAGGGAGAAGACAGAGAGAGGAGTCACAGAGAGGGGGCAGAAAGTGAGGAGGAACAGCGAGAGGTGGGACAGAGGGGAGACAGAGGGGAGGGGCAGAATAGGAAGGGACGAAGAGGGGGTCAGAGAAGGGGCACAGAGAGAAGGGGTCAGAGAGAGAGGTACAGAGAAAGGAGTACAGAGAGAGGGGGACAGAGGGAGGTTGAGAGAGAGAGAGGACAGAGAGAGGGGGAATGGAGTGAGTCGGTGACAGAGGGGCTGCAGGGGAGAAGGAGAAGGAGAGTACAGAGAGAGGAGGGATAGAGGGGGGGACACAAAGGGATCGGGACAGGGTGAGCACAGGGACAAAGAGAGTTTGGGAACAGAGTGAGTGGGTCAGAGAGACGGGGACATAGTGAGAGGTGACAGAGAGTGGGCAGAGAGAGGGCGACAGAGAGAGTGGGACAGAGAGAGGGAGGGACAGAGAGAGACGGGTGGGAGATAGAGAGATATGGAGAGGCGGGTGGGATAGAGAGGGGGACAGAGAGAGGAGGGACAGAGAGAGGGTGACAGAGAGAGGGGGGAAAGAGAGAGAGGAGGACAGAGAGGGAGGGGGACAGATAGAGAGGGGGACAGAGAGACAGCGGGACAGAGAGAGGGGGGACTGAGAGAGGGGGGACATATTGAGGGAGACTGAGAGAGGGGGACAGAGAGAGAGTGGACAGAGAGAGAGTGGACAGAGAGAGAGGGAGCAGAGAGAGTGGACAGAGAGGGAGGGGCAGACAGTGAGGGGCGCAGAGAGAGGTCGGCAGAGAGAGGGGGCAGAGAGATTGGGGTATAGAGACAGACGGGAACAGAGAGAGGGGGACAGAGAGAGCACAGGGACAAAGAGAGTGTGAAAACAGAGAGAGTGGGTCAGAGAGACGGGGACACAGTGAGAGGTGACAGAGAGTGGGCAGAGAGAGGGCGACAGAGCGAGGGGGACAGAGAGAGGGAGGGACAGAGAGAGGCGGGTGGGAGAGAGAGAGATATGGAGAGGCGAATGGGATAGAGAGGGGGACAGAGAGAGGAGGGACAGAGAGAGGGGGACAGAGAAAGGGCGGGACAGAGAGAGAGGTGGGCAGGGAGAGAGGGGGGCAGAGAAAGAAGGGGTCAGAGAAAGAGGGGGACAGAGAGAGGGGGCAGAGAGAGAAGGGCAGCGATAGAGGGGGACAGAGAGAGGGGCGTCACAGAGAGAGGGGGTCTGAGAGAGAGGGTGGCAGAGAAAGAGGGGGCAGAGAAAGAGTGGGACAGAGAAAGCGGGGGACAGAGAAAGAGGGAGACAGATAAAGAGGGGAACAGAGATAGGGGGGCGAGAGAGGGGGCAGAGAGAGGGGGCAGAGAGTGAGGGGACAGAGAGAGGGGGACAGAGAGAGAGGCGGGTTGGAGAGAGAGGGGGTCCGAGAGAGGCGGGTAGGAGAGAGGGGTCAGAGAGAGAGGGGGACAGAGAGAGAGGGGGACAGAGAGTGGGGGAGATAGAAGGGAGTCATAGAGAGGGGGAACACAGAGGGGGGGCAGAGAGAGTGGGGCAGAGTGAGGGGCGGCAGAGGGGGGTGCTGTGAGGGGGTACAGAGAGAGGCGGGTGTGAGTGAGTGGGGGCAGAGAGAGGGGCGGACAGAGAGAGGCGGACAGAGAGGGGGGCAGTGGGAGAGGGGGCAGAGAGAGAGTGGACCGGGGGGGCAGAGAGTGAGGTGGCAGAGAAATGGCGACAGAGAGAGGGGTCAGAGAGCGGGGGAGAGAGAGGGCGACAGAGAGAGGTGGACAGAGAGAGAGGGGGACAGAGAGAGGGCTACAGAGAGAGGGGCACAGAGAGTGGGGAGCTAGAGGGGGACAGAGTGTGGGGGACAGAGAGAGGGTTACACAGTGGGGGAGAGAGAAGAAGTCAGAGAGAAGTGGGTCAGAGAATGGGGGGATGCAGAGAATGGGGGACAGAGGGGGGCACGGGGGACGGGAGGGAGAGGACAGAGAGAGGAGGCACAGAGAGGGGGTCAGAAAGAGAGGAGGAACAGCGAGAGGTGGGACAGAGGGGAGACAGAGGGGAGGGGCAGAATAGGAAGTGACAAAGAGGGGGTCAGATAAGGGTGCACAGAGAGAAGGGGTCAGAGAAAGTAGGACTGTGAGAGGGGTACGGAGAGAGGGGGACAGAGGGAGGGGAGATGGAGTGAGTGACAGAGGGGCTGCAGGGGAGGAGAAGGAGAGTACAGAGAGAGCGAGGGGCAGAGAGTGAGGGGGCAGAGAGAGGGCGACAGAGAGAGGGGGCAGAGAGAGGTGGGTATAGAGACAGACGGGGACAGAGAGAGGGGGGACAGAGAAATGAGGGACAAAGAGAGAGGTGGTCAGAGAGACGGGGGTCAGAGAGATGAGGGACAGAGAGAGAGGTGGTCAGAGAGATAGGGGGTCAGAGAGAGAGGGGGACAGAGAGAGGGGGTTCAGAGAGAAGGGGGACAGAGAGAGAGGGGGACAGAGGGAGGGGGGGTCAGAGAGAGAGGGGGTCAGAGAGAGAGGGCGGCAGAGAAAGAGGGGGCAGAGAAAGAGAGGGGCAGAGAAAGAGGGGGAGAGAGAAAGAGGTAGACAGATAAAGACTGGGGCAGAGATATCGGCCGAGAGAGGGAGCAGAGAGAGGGGGACAGAGAGAGAGGCGGGTTGGAGAGAGAGGGGATCTGAGAGAGGCGCGTGGGAGAGAGGGTTCAGAGAGAGAGGAAGACAGAGAGAGGGGCGGACAGAGAGAGAGCGGGACAGAGAGTGGGGGAGATAGAGGGATTCAGAGAGAGGGGAAACACAGAGGGGGGCAGAGAGAGTGGGACAGAGAGAGGGGCGGCAGAGGGGGGGTGCTGTGAGGGGGTACAGAGAGAGGCGGGTGGGAGAGAGTGGGGTCACAGAGAGGTGTACAGAGAGAGGCGGACAGAGAGGGGGGCAGTGAGTGAGGGGGCAGAGAAATGGCGACAGAGAGAGGGGTCAGAGAGCGAGGGAGAGAGAGGAAGACAGAGAGAGGTGGACAGAGACAGAGGGGGCAGATAGACTGGGGTACAGAGAGAGAGGGGGACAGAGAGTGGGGAGATAGAGAGGGACAGAGAGATTAGGGACAGACAGAGGGGGACAGAGAGAGGGGGTGACTGAGAAAGGGCTACAGAGAGAGGGGCACAGAGTGTGGGGAGATAGAGGGGGACAGAGAGTGGGGGACAGAGAGAGGGGGTGACTGAGAAAGGGCTACAGAGAGAGGGGCACAGAGTGTGGGGAGATAGAGGGGGACAGAGAGTGGGGGACAGAGAGAGGGGGTGACTGAGAAAGGGCTACAGAGAGAGGGGCACAGAGTGTGGGGAGATAGAGGGGGACAGAGAGTGGGGGACAGAGAGAGGGGGTGACTGAGAAAGGGCTACAGAGAGAGGGGCACAGAGTGTGGGGAGATAGAGGGGGACAGAGTGTGGGGGACAGAGAGAGGGGGTGACTGAGAAAGGGCTACAGAGAGAGGGGCACAGAGTGTGGGGAGATAGAGGGGGACAGAGAGTGGGGGACAGAGAGAGGGGGTGACTGAGAAAGGGCTACAGAGAGAGGGGCACAGAGTGTGGGGAGATAGAGGGGGACAGACAGAGGGGGACAGAGAGAGGGGGTGACTGAGAAAGGGCTACAGAGAGAGGGGCACAGAGTGTGGGGAGATAGAGGGGGACAGAGAGTGGGGGACAGAGAGAGGGGGTGACTGAGAAAGGGCTACAGAGAGAGGGGCACAGAGTGTGGGGAGATAGAGGGGGACAGAGAGTGGGGGACAGAGAGAGGGGGTGACTGAGAAAGGGCTACAGAGAGAGGGGCACAGAGTGTGGGGAGATAGAGGGGGACAGAGAGTGGGGGACAGAGAGAGGGGGTGACTGAGAAAGGGCTACAGAGAGAGGGGCACAGAGTGTGGGGAGATAGAGGGGGACAGAGAGTGGGGGACAGAGAGAGGGGGTGACTGAGAAAGGGCTACAGAGAGAGGGGCACAGAGTGTGGGGAGATAGAGGGGGACAGAGAGTGGGGGACAGAGAGAGGGGGTGACTGAGAAAGGGCTACAGAGAGAGGGGCACAGAGTGTGGGGAGATAGAGGGGGACAGAGAGTGGGGGACAGAGAGAGGGGGTGACTGAGAAAGGGCTACAGAGAGAGGGGCACAGAGTGTGGGGAGATAGAGGGGGACAGAGAGTGGGGGACAGAGAGAGAGGGGGTGACTGAGAAAGGGCTACAGAGAGAGGGGCACAGAGTGTGGGGAGATAGAGGGGGACAGAGAGTGGGGGACAGAGAGAGGGGGTGACTGAGAAAGGGCTACAGAGAGAGGGGCACAGAGTGTGGGGAGATAGAGGGGGACAGAGAGTGGGGGACACAGAGAGAGGGGGTGACTGAGAAAGGGCTACAGAGAGAGGGGCACAGAGTGTGGGGAGATAGAGGGGGACAGAGAGTGGGGGACAGAGAGAGGGGGTGACTGAGAAAGGGCTACAGAGAGAGGGGCACAGAGTGTGGAGAGATAGAGGGGGACAGAGAGTGGGGGACAGAGAGAGGGGGTGACTGAGAAAGGGCTACAGAGAGAGGGGCACAGAGTGTGGGGAGATAGAGGGGGACAGAGAGTGGGGGACAGAGAGAGGGGGTGACTGAGAAAGGGCTACAGAGAGAGGGGCACAGAGTGTGGGGAGATAGAGGGGGACAGAGAGTGGGGGACAGAGAGAGGGGGTGACTGAGAAAGGGCTACAGAGAGAGGGGCACAGAGTGTGGGGAGATAGAGGGGGACAGAGAGTGGGGGACAGAGAGAGGGGGTGACTGAGAAAGGGCTACAGAGAGAGGGGCACAGAGTGTGGGGAGATAGAGGGGGACAGAGAGTGGGGGACAGAGAGAGGGGGTGACTGAGAAAGGGCTACAGAGAGAGGGGCACAGAGTGTGGGGAGATAGAGGGGGACAGAGAGTGGGGGACAGAGAGAGGGGGTGACTGAGAAAGGGCTACAGAGAGAGGGGCACAGAGTGTGGGGAGATAGAGGGGGACAGAGAGTGGGGGACAGAGAGAGGGGGTGACTGAGAAAGGGCTACAGAGAGAGGGGCACAGAGTGTGGGGAGATAGAGGGGGACAGACAGAGGGGGACAGAGAGAGGGGGTGACTGAGAAAGGGCTACAGAGAGAGGGGCACAGAGTGTGGGGAGATAGAGGGGGACAGAGAGTGGGGGACAGAGAGAGAGGGGGTGACTGAGAAAGGGCTACAGAGAGAGGGGCACAGAGTGTGGGGAGATAGAGGGGGACAGAGAGTGGGGGACAGAGAGAGGGGGTGACTGAGAAAGGGCTACAGAGAGAGGGGCACAGAGTGTGGGGAGATAGAGGGGGACAGACAGAGGGGGACAGAGAGAGGGGGTGACTGAGAAAGGGCTACAGAGAGAGGGGCACAGAGTGTGGGGAGATAGAGGGGGACAGACAGAGGGGGACAGAGAGAGAGGGGGTGACTGAGAAAGGGCTACAGAGAGAGGGGCACAGAGTGTGGGGAGATAGAGGGGGACAGAGAGTGGGGGACAGAGAGAGGGGGTGACTGAGAAAGGGCTACAGAGAGAGGGGCACAGAGTGTGGGGAGATAGAGGGGGACAGAGAGTGGGGGACAGAGAGAGGGGGTGACTGAGAAAGGGCTACAGAGAGAGGGGCACAGAGTGTGGGGAGATAGAGGGGGACAGACAGAGGGGGACAGAGAGAGGGGGTGACTGAGAAAGGGCTACAGAGAGAGGGGCACAGAGTGTGGGGAGATAGAGGGGGACAGACAGAGGGGGACAGAGAGAGAGGGGGTGACTGAGAAAGGGCTACAGAGAGAGGGGCACAGAGTGTGGGGAGATAGAGGGGGACAGACAGAGGGGGACAGAGAGAGGGGGTGACTGAGAAAGGGCTACAGAGAGAGGGGCACAGAGTGTGGGGAGATAGAGGGGGACAGACAGAGGGGGACAGAGAGAGGGGGTGACTGAGAAAGGGCTACAGAGAGAGGGGCACAGAGTGTGGGGAGATAGAGGGGGACAGAGAGTGGGGGACAGAGAGAGGGGGTGACTGAGAAAGGGCTACAGAGAGAGGGGCACAGAGTGTGGGGAGATAGAGGGGGACAGACAGAGGGGGACAGAGAGAGGGGGTGACTGAGAAAGGGCTACAGAGAGAGGGGCACAGAGTGTGGGGAGATAGAGGGGGACAGAGAGTGGGGGACAGAGAGAGGGGGTGACTGAGAAAGGGCTACAGAGAGAGGGGCACAGAGTGTGGGGAGATAGAGGGGGACAGACAGAGGGGGACAGAGAGAGGGGGTGACTGAGAAAGGGCTACAGAGAGAGGGGCACAGAGTGTGGGGAGATAGAGGGGGACAGAGAGTGGGGGACAGAGAGAGGGGGTGACTGAGAAAGGGCTACAGAGAGAGGGGCACAGAGTGTGGGGAGATAGAGGGGGACAGAGAGTGGGGGACAGAGAGAGGGTTACAGAGTGGGGGAGAGAGAAGGGGTCAGAGAGAGGAGGGTCAGAGAATGGGGGGATGCAGAGAAGGGGGGACAGAGGGGGCCAGGGGGGACGGGAGGGAGAAGACAGAGAGAGGAGTCACAGAGAGGGTGCGGAAAGTGAGGAGGAACAGCGAGAGGTGGGACAGAGGGGAGACAGAGGGGAGGGGCAGAATAGGAAGCGACAAAGAGGGGGTCAGAGAAGGGGGCACAGAGAGAGGGGGACAGAGAGAGGGGTACAGAGAGGGGGACAGAGGGAGGTTGAGAGAGAGAGAGAGGACAGAGAGAGGGGGAATGGAGTGAGTTGGTGACAGAGGGGCTGCAGGGGAGAAGGAGAAGGAGAGTACAGAGAGAGGAGGGATAGAGAGGGGGGACACAAAGGGATCGGGACAGAGAGAGCACAGGGAGAATGAGAGTGTAGGAACAGAGAGAGTGAGTCAGAGAGACGGGGACATAGTGAGAGGTGACAGAGAGTGGGCAGAGAGAGGGCGACAGAGAGACAGGGACAGGGAGAGGGAGGGACAGAGAGAGGGTGACAGAGAGAGGGGGGAAGAGAGAGAGGAGGACAGAGAGTGAGGGGGACAGATAGAGAGGGGGAGAGAGAGAGAGGGGGTCTGAGAGAGGCGGGTGGGAGAGAGGGGTCAGAGAGAGATGGGGACAGAGAGAGAGGGGGGCAGAGAGAGTGGGAGGGAGAGTGGGGGAGATAGAGGGAGTCAGAGAGGGGGAACACAGAGGGGGGGCCAGAGAGAGTGGGACAGAGAGAGGGGCGGCAGAGGGGGGCTGCTGTGAGGGGGTACAGAGAGAGGCGGGTGGGAGAGAATGGGGGCAGAGAGAGACGTACAGAGAGGGAGGGGCAGAGAGTGAGGGGGGCAGAGTGAGATCGACAGAGAGAGAGGGGGACAGAGAGAGGGGATCCAGAGAGAGGGGGAACACTTAGAGGAAGGACAGAGAGAGGGGGACAGAGAGAGAAGGGGTCAGAGAGATAGGGTGTCAGAGAGAAGGGGGGCAGTGAGAGAGGGGGCAGAGAGAAAGTGGACAGAGGGGGATTGCAGAGAGTGAGGGGGCAGAGAAAGGGGGGCAGAGAGAGGGGTCAGAGAGCGGGAGAGAGAGAGGGCGACAGAGAGAGGTGGACAGAGAGAGGGGGGCAGAGGGACAGGGGTATAGACAGAGAGGGGGACAAAGAGAGAGGGGGAAAGAGAGAGAGCAGACAGAGAGAGGGGGGGACAGAGAGAGGGGGACAGAGAGAGAGGGGGAAAGTGAGAGAGGAGACAGAGAGGGAGGGGGACAGAGAGAGGGGGGCAGAGGGACAGGGGTATAGACAGAGAGGGGGACAAAGAGAGAGGGGGAAAGAGAGAGAGCAGACAGAGAGAGGGGGGGACAGAGAGAGAGGGGGACAGAGAGAGAGGGGGAAAGTGAGAGAGGAGACAGAGAGGGAGGGGGACAGAGAGAGTGGGGGACAGAGAGAGAGGGGGTGAGAGAGGAGGAGGCAGAGAGAGGGGAGGCAGATAGACAGAGGAGACAGAGAGAGGGGGAAAGAGAGACGGGGACAGAGAGAGGGGTGACAGAGAGGGGGGACAGAGAGGGGGTGCAGAGAGAGGGGCGGACAGAGAGGCGGGACAGAGGGAGGTGGACAGAGGGTGGGGAAATCATAGAGAGGTTGGGACGGAGAGAGTTGGGGACAAAGAGTGGCGGGGTCAGAGAACGGGAACAGAGAGAGGGGGGTACAGAGAGAGGAGGGACAGAGAGGGGGGACAGAGAGAGGGTGGGCAGAGAGAAGGGGTACAGAGAGAGGAGGGACAGAAAGAGGGGGATGGGGGGGCAGAGAGAGGGCTACAGAGAGAGGGTCACAGAGAGTGGGGAGATAGAGGGGCACAGAGAGTGGGGGACAGAGAGAGGATTACAGAGTTGGGGAGAGTGAAGGGGTCAGAAAGAGGAGGGTCAGAGAATGGGGGGATGCAGAGAATGGGGGTCAGAGGGGGGCGGGGGGGACGGGAGTGAGAGGACAGAGAGACGAGGCACAGAGAGGTTGTCAGAAAGAAAGGAGGAACAGCGAGAGGTGGGACAGAGGGGAGAGAGGGGGAGGGCAAGATTAGGAAGGGACAAAGAGGGGGTTAGTGAAGGAGGCACAGAGAGAGGGGGACAGAGAGAGAGGTCACAGAGAGAGAGGGGACAGAGAGAGAGGGGGACAGAGAGAGGGGGTGGGGACAGAGAGAGAGGGGGACAGAGAGAGAGGGGGAAAGAGAGAGAGGGGGACAGAGAGAGGGGGAAAGAGAGAGGGGGGACAGAGAGAGGGGGACAGAGAGAGGGGCGGACAGAGATGCGGGACAGAAGGAGGGGACAGAGGGTGGGGGGAAACAGAGAGAGGTTGGGACTGAGAGTGTGGGGGACAAAGAGAGGGGGGACAGAGAATGGGAACAGAGAGAGGGGGTACAGAGAGAGGAGGGACAGAGAGGGGGACAGAGAGAGAGGGTCAGAGAGAGGGGCACAGAGAAAGGCGGGACAGAGAGAGTGGGTGATAGAGGGGGTCAGAGACAGGCGGAACAGAGAGAGGCGGGAGAGAGAGTGGGGTACAGAGAGTGGGAGGTAGAGAGAGAGGGGACAGAGAGTGGGGGTAGATAAAGGGGGTCAGAGAGAGGGTGAACAGCGAGTGGGGGACTGAGAGAGGGGTACAGAGTGGGAGAGAGAGTGGACAGAGAGAGGGGGACAGAGAGAGAGGGACAGAGAGAGATGGGGACAGATATGGGGGGATAGAGAGTGAGGGACAGAGAGAGTAGAACAGAGAGTCGGGGACAGAGAGGGGAGACAGAGAGAGGGCGATAGACAGAGGTGGAGAGGGAGAGGAGGACAGGGAGAGGGGGACAGGGAGAGATGGGGACAGACAGGGGCGACAGAGAGTGAGGGACAGAGAGAGTGGGGCAGAGAGTGGGCGATAGAGAGAGGGGGACAAGGAGAGGGGGCCAGGAAGGGGGGACAGAGAGTGGGCGACAGAGAGTGGGCGACAGAGAGAGGTGGACAGAGAGAGGGGAAACAGAGAGGAAGGGAAAACGAGGGGGGACAGGGAGGAGGAGACAGAGAGGAGGGGGACATAGAGAGGGGTACAGAGTGGGGCAGAGAGAGGGGGAGTGAGCGGGCTACAGAGAGAGCGGGACAGAGAGGGGGTGCAGAGAGGGGTGTACAGAGAGGGGGACAGAGAGAGGGGGGACAGAGAGAGTGGTGACAGAGAGGGGGCCGAAAGAGGGCGACAGAGAGAGGGAGACAGAGGGAGGGAGGACAGAGAGTGGAGGACAGAGACAGGGGTACAGTGTGGGGTGGAGAGAGTGGGTCAGAGAGAGGGGGACAGAGAGAGGGGGACAGAGAGAGGGCGATGGACTGAGTGGGGGACAGAGGGGTCAGGGATGGACGGAGCGGGAGTGAACAGAGAGAGGAGGGATACAGAGGGGGGATAGAAAGAGATGGGGACAGAGAGAGCATGTGGAGAGAGAGAGAGAGGAAACAGAGTGAGTGGGGACAGAGAGATGGGGACACAGGGAGAGGTGACAGAGAGGAGGCAGAGAGAGCGCGACAGAGAGAGGGAGGGACAGTGAGAGGCGGGAGGGAGAGAGAGGGGCAGAGAGAGGCGGGTTGGATAGAGTGGGGTACAGAGAGAGGGGGTGCAGAGAGAGGGGGACAGAGAGAGGGGGCACAGAGAGAGGGGGGACAGAAAGTGAGGGAGACAGAGAGCTAGGGGAACGGAGAGAGAGGGGAACGGAGAGAGTGGGGGACCGGGGGATCAGAGAGAGTGGGTACAGAGAGAGGGGGGACAGAGAGAGGGGGACAGAGAGTGAGGGGGGGCAGAGACAGGGCGACAGAGAGGTGCAGGAACATAGAGAGGCGGGTGGGAGAGAGAGGGGCATAGAGAGGCGGGTGGGAGAGAGAGGGGGACAGAGAGAGGGGGGACAGAGAGAGGGGGGACAGAGTGAGAGGGGGAGAGAGAGGGGGAACAGAAAGGGGCGACAGAGAGGGGAACAGAGAGACAGGGGGACAGAGAGAGAGGGGGACAGAGAGTGAAGAGGACAGAGAGAGAGGGGAGAGAGGGGGAGGAGAGAGGGGGGCAGAGAGAGAGGAGGAAAGAGAGGGGGAACAGAGGGGGGGGGACAGAGAGAGGGGGACAGAGAGACGGGGACAAGGAGACGGGGACGGGAGGGAGAAGGGGGGGAAGAGAGAGGTGGACAGAGAGGGAGGACAGAAATGGGGGGGGCAGAGAGAGGTGGGGACAGAGAGAGGTGGGGACAGAGAGTGAGGGAGACAGAGAGAGAGAGGGGGACAGAGAGAGGGGATTCTGAACAGAGAGAGGGGGGACAGAGAGAGGGGGGACAGAGAGAGGGACAGAGAGAGAGGGACAGAGAGAGAGGGACAAAGAGAGCGGGCAGTGAGAGAGGGGGCAGAGGGAGAGTGGACAGAGAGAGGAGGCAGAGAGTGAGGGGGACAGAGACAGACGGGGACAGAGAGAGAGGGGGTCAGAGAGAGGGGGGACAGAGAGGGGGGGGCAGAGAGAAGGCGACAGAGAGAGGGGGCAGAGAGAGGGGGAGAGAGTGGGCGACAGAGAGAGGTGGACAGAGAGAGAGGGGACAGAGAGAGAGGGGTCAGAGGGAGAGGGGGACAGAGAAAAGAGGCAGAGAGAGGGCGACAGAGAGAGGTGTACAGAGAGAGAGGGGGCAGAGAGAGAGGGGGACAGAGAGAGGGGAACAGAGAGAGGGGGACCGAGAGAGTGGGGCAGTGAGAGAGGGGGCAGAGAGAGAGTGGATAGAGAGAGGCGGCAGAGAGTAAGGGGGACAGAGAGAGGGCGACAGAGAGAGGGCGAAAGAGAGAGGGGCAGAGAGCCGGGGGGTACAGAGACAGACGGGGACAGAGAGAGAGGGGGTCAGATAGAGAGGGGGACAGAGGGAGAGGGGGACAGAGAGAGGGCCACAGAGAGAGGGGCACAGAGAGTGGGGGTGATAGAGGGGGACAGAGAGAGGGTTACAGAGTGGGGGAGAGATAAGGGGTCAGAGAGAGGGGGGCAGAGAATGGGGGGATGCAGAGAGTGGGGTAAGAGAGAAAGGGTGTGAGAGAGGGAGTGGGTGAGGGGGTGAGAAAGGGAGGAGGGGTAAGGGGGTGAGAGAGAGGGGTGAGAGAGAGGACTGAGAGAGAGAGGGGGGTGAGATAGAGAGGGTTTCAGAAAGAGAGTGGGCGTGAGAGATTGAGGGTGTGAGAGGGTGAGGGGATGAGAGAGTGAGGGGGTTGAGAGAGAGGGTGGTGGGAGAGAGGGGGGTGCAAGAGAGAGGAAGTGAGAGAGAGGTGAGAGAGAGAGGTGAGAGAGAGGGGTGAGAGAGGGGGTGAGAGAGAGAGGGATGTGAAAGAAGGGTGAGAGAGAGGGGTGAGAGAGAGGGGGTGAGAGAGTGAGGGTGTGAGAGAGTGAGGGGATGAGAGAGTGAACGGGTTTGAGAGAGGGGGTGGAGAGAGAGAGGGGTTGAGAGAGAGAGGAGGTGAGAGAGAGAGGGGGTGTGTGATGAGAGAGAGAGAGGGAATGAGAGAGAGTTGAGAGAAAGTGAGGTGGGAGAGAGAGGGGTGAGAGAGAGGGGTTGACAGAGAAAGAGATGTCTGAGAGAGAGACAGGGGTGAGAGAGAGGGTGTGAGAGAGAGTGGTGAGAGAGAGAGGGTTTGAGAGAGAAAGAGAGGGGTGAGAGAGAGAGGGGAAGAGAGGGGGTGAGCGAGAGGGGTGAGAGGGGGAGGGTTAGAGAGAGAGAGCGCGGGGTAAGAGATAAAGGGAGAGGGTGAGGGGATGAGAGAGGGAGGAGGGGTGAGCGGGGGTGACAGAGAGACTGGTGAGAGAGAGGGGATGAGAGAGAGAGGGGTTTGAGAGAGGGAGTGGTGAGAGAGGGGGTGGTGAGAGACTCAGAGAGTGAGAGACAGGGGATGAGAGAGTGAGGGGGTTTGAGAGAGGTGGTGATGAGAGAGGGGTGAAGGACACACAGGGAGTGAGAGAGAGGTGTGCGAGAGAGGGCGTGAGAGAGCGAGGGGTGAGAAAGAGGGGTTGAGAGAGGGGGTTGAGAGAGAGAGAGGGAGGTTGCGAGTGAGAGGGGTGGAATGGTGAGAGAGAGGGTTGGGGGTGCGAGAGAGAGAGGAGTGAGAGAGTGAGAGGGGGTGTGGGAGAGAGAGGGGGTGAGAGAGAGAGCTGGGTGAGACGGTGGTGAGAGGGAGAGGTGGGAGTGAGTGACACAGAGGGGTGTGAGAGAGAGGGGTGAGAGAGAGAGAGGTGAGAGAGAGGGGTGATAGAGGGGGTGAGAGAGAGAGTGGTGAGAAAGAAGGGTGAGAGAGAGGGGTGAGAGAGAGAGGGAGTGAGAGAGTGAGGGTGTGAGAGAGTGAGGGGATGAGAGAGTGAAGGGGTTTGAGAGAGGGGGTGGTGAGAGAGAGGGGTTGAGAGAGAGAGGAGGTGAGAGAGAGAGGGGGTGTGGGATGAGAGAGAGAGGGAATGAGAGAGAGAGCGTTGAGAGAAAGGGAGGTGGGAGAGAGAGAGGGGTGAGAGAGAGGGGTTGACAGAGAAAGAGATGTCTGAGAGAGAGAGAGAGGGGTGAGAGAGAGGGTGTGAGAGAGAGTGGTGAGAGAGAGAGGGTTTGAGAGAGAAAGAGAGGGGTGAGAGAGAGAGGGGAAGAGAGGGGAGTGAGCTAGAGGGGTGAGAGGGGGAGGGGTCAGAGAGAGAGAGCGCGGGGTAAGAGAGAAAGGGAGAGGGGTGAGGGGGTGAGAGAGAGGAGGGGGTGAGCGGGGGTGACAGAGAGACTGGTGAGAGAGAGGGGATGAGAGAGAGGGGGGTTTGAGAGAGGGGGTGGTGGAGAGAGGGGTGGTGAGAGACACAGAGAGTGAGAGACAGGGGATGAGAGATGGAGGGGGTTTGAGAGAGGTGGCGATGAGAGAGGTGTGGAGGGACAGACAGGGAGTGAGAGAGAGGTGTGCGAGATAGGGCGTGAGAGAGCGAGGGGTGAGAAAGAGGGGTTGAGAGAGCGGGGGTGAGAGCGAGAGGGAGGTTGCGAGTGAGAGGGGTGGGGGGGAGAGAGAGGGTTGGGGGTGCAAGAGAGAGAGGAGTGAGAGAGTGAGAGGGGGTGTGGGAGAGAGAGGGGGTGAGTGAGAGAGCTGGGTGAGAGGGTGATGAGAGGGAGAGGTGGGAGTGAGTGACACAGAGGGGTGTGAGAGAGAGGGGTGAGAGAGAGGGGGTGAGAGAGAGGGGGTGAGAGAGAGGAGCGAGCAGGAGAGAGAGGGGATGAGAAAGAGGCAGAGAGATGGTGGAGAGAGGGAGTGGGGGAGAGAGCGAGGGTGTGTGAGAGTGTGTGTTAGAGAGAAGGGGATGTGAAAGAGATTGGGGTGGAAGAGAAAGGGTGACAGAGAGAGGGGATAGAGAGGGGGGTGAGAGCGAGAGATGGATGTGAGAGAGAGAGGAGTTGAGAGTGAGAGGGGTGGGGGGATGAGTGAGAGAGAGGGTGAGAGAGTGAGAGGGTGGAAGAGAGGGGGAGTGGGAGAGAGAGGGGAGAGAGAGAGAGCTGGAGAGAGGGCGGTGAGAGGGAGAGGTGGGAGTGAGTGACACAGAGAGAGTGGGAAAGAGAGGGGTGAGAGAGAGAGGGAGTGAGAGAGTGAGGGTGTGAGAGAGTGAGGGGATGAGAGAGTGAAGGGGTTTGAGAGAGGGGGTGGTGAGAGAGAGGGGTTGAGAGAGAGAGGAGGTGAGAGAGAGAGGGGGTGGGGGATGAGAGAGAGAGAGGGAATTAGAGAGAGAGCGTTGAGAGAAAGGGAGGTGGGAGAGAGAGAGGGGTGAGAGAGAGGGGTTGACAGAGAAAGAGATGTCTGAGAGAGAGAGACAGGGGTGAGAGAGAGGGTGTGAGAGAGAGTGGTGAGAGAGAGAGGGTTTGAGAGAGAAAGAGAGGGGTGAGAGAGAGAGAGGGGAAGAGAGGGGAGTGAGCTAGAGGGGTGAGAGGGGAGGGGTCAGAGAGAGAGAGCGCGGGGTAAGAGAGAAAGGGAGAGGGGTGAGGGGGTGAGATAGAGGAGGGGTGAGCGGGGGTGACAGAGAGACTGGTGAGAGAGAGGGGATGAGAGAGAGGGGGGTTTGAGAGAGGGGGTGGTGAGAGAGGGGTGTTGAGAGACACAGAGAGTGAGAGACAGGGGATGAGAGATGGAGGGGGATTGAGAAAGGTGGCGATGAGAGAGGTGTGGAGGGACAGACAGGGAGTGAGAGAGAGGTGTGCGAGATAGGGTGTGAGAGAGCGAGGGGTGAGAAAGAGGGTTGAGAGAGCGGGGGTGAGAGCGAGAGGGAGGTTGCGAGTGAGAGGGGTGGGGGGGAGAGAGAGGGTTGGGGGTGCAAGAGAGAGAGGAGTGAGAGAGTGAGAGGGGGTGTGGGAGAGAGAGGGGGTGAGTGAGAGAGCTGGGTGAGAGGGTGATGAGAGGGAGAGGTGGGAGCGAGTGACACAGAGGGGTGTGAGAGAGAGGGGTGAGAGAGAGGGGGTGAGAGAGAGGGGGTGAGAGAGAGGGAGCGAGCAGGAGAGAGAGGGGATGAGAAAGAGGCAGAGAGATGGTGGGAGAGAGGGAGGGGGTGAGAGAGCGAGGGTGTGTGAGAGTGTGTGTGAGAGAGAAGGGGATGTGAAAGTGATTGGGGTGGAAGAGAAAGGGTGACAGAGAGAGAGGGGATAGAGAGGGGGGTGAGAGCGAGAGATGGATGTGAGAGAGAGAGGAGTTGAGAGTGAGAGGGGTGGGGGGATGAGTGAGAGAGAGGGTGAGAGAGTGAGAGGGTGGAAGAGAGGGGGAGTGGGAGAGAGAGGGGAGAGAGAGAGAGCTGGGAGAGAGGGCGGTGAGAGGGAGAGGTGGGAGTGAGTGACACAGAGGGAATGGGAAAGAGAGGGGTGAGAGAGAGAGGGTGTGAGAGAGAGAGCGAGAAGGTGAGGGGGGATGAGAAAGAGGCAGAGAGATGGTGGGAGAGAGGGAGGGGGTGAGAGAGCGAGGGTGTGTGAGAGTGTGTGTGAGAGAGAGGGGATGTGAAAGAGATTGGGGTGGGAGAGAGAGGGGTGACGGAGAGACAGGGGGGAGAGAGAGGGGGCTGAGAGAGAGATGGAAGTGTGAGAGAGAGAGGGGGGTGAGAGACTGAGAGGGTTAGAGAGTGAGGGGATGAGAGAGTGAGGGATTTGAGACGGGGGCTGGTGAGAGAGAGGGGGGTGAGAGAGATAGGGAGTGAGAGAGGGGTAAGAGAGAGAGGGGTTGAGACAGTGAGGGTATGAGAGATTGAGGGGATGATAGAGTGAGGGGGTTTGAGAGAGTGGGGTGCTAAGAGAGAGAGGGCTGAGAGAGCGAGGGCTGAGAGAGAGGGGTTGAGAGAGGGAGGGGGTGAGACTGAGAGGTGTGTTGAGAGAGAGAGGGTTGGACGGTGAGAGAGAGAAGGGTGAGAGAGAGAGGGTTGAGAGAGGGGTGTGGGAGAGAGAGAGGGGTGAGAGAGAGGGGTGAGAGAATGAGAGGGTGGAAGAGAGGGGATTGGGAAAGAGAGAGGTGTGAGTGAGAGAGAGCTGGGTGAGAGGGCGGTGAGAGGGAGAGGTGGGAGTGAGTGACAGAGAAGGGGTGGGAGAGAGAGGGGTGAGAGAGACCAGGGGTGAGAGAGAGGGAGTGAGAAGGAGAGAAAGGGGATGGGAAAGAGGCAGAGAGATGGTGGGAGAGAGGGAGGGGGTGAGAGTGCGAGCGTGTGTGAGAGTGTGTGTGAGAGAGAGGGGGTTGTGAAAGAGATTGGAGTGGGAGAGAGGGGTGACGGAGAGACAGAGGAGAGAGAGGGGCGTGAGAGAGATGGAAGTGTGAGAGAGAGAGGGGTTAAGAGAGAGGGGAGTGAGAGACTGAGGGGGTGAGAGAGTGAAGGGATGAGAGAGTGAGGGGTTGAGAGAGGAGGTGAGAGAGGGAGTGAAAGAGAGTGGTGAGAGAGAGGGAGTGAGAGAGAGAGGGTTGAGAGAGTGAGGGTGTGAGAGAGTGAGGGGATGAGTGAGAGAGGGGGTGCTGAGAGAGAGAGGGGTCAGAGAGCGAGGGGTGAGAGAGAGCGTTTGAGGGAGAGGGGTGAGAGAGAGAGGTGTGTTGTGAGAGGATGTGGAGGGTGAGAGAGAGAAGGGTGAGAGAGATAGAGTTGAGAGAGGGGTTGTGGGAGAGGCAGAGGGGGCTGAGAGAGAGGTGAGAGAGTGAGAGGGTGGAAGAGAGGGGATTGGGAAAGAGAGGGGTGAGAGAGAGGGTGGTGAGAGAGAGTTGGATGTGAGAGAGAGCGAGGGATTGAGAGAGAGGGGGTGAGAGACTGAGGTGGGTGAGAAAGTGAGGGGATGGGAGATTGAGGGATGTTGAGAGAGGGGGTGGTAAGAGAAGGGGGGTGAGAGAGGTGTGTGTGTGAGAGAGAGGGAGTGAGAGTGCGGGGTGAGAGAGTGACAGCCAGAGAGAATGATGCGAGAGACACACAGAGAGAGACAGAGAGAGAGAGAGGTGAGAGAGGTGTGCGAGAGAGAGGAGTGAGAGAGGAGGGGAGAGAGAGGAGGAGAGAGACAGGGCGAGGGAGCGGGAGGGAGAGGGAGATGGGGCGAGATTGGGGACAGACAGAGGGCGCAGAGGCGGGGAGAGAGAGGGCGCAGAGAGAGGGGAAGGAAAGGTTGAGTGAAAGGGGGAGAGAGAGGGGGAGAGAGATGGTGGAGAGAGGGGGAGAGACTGGAGGAGTGGGGGTGAGAGAGAGGTGGAGAGAGAGGGGGAGAGAGGCGGGAGAGAGGTGGAGAGAGTGGGGGAGAGAGTGGGGGGAGAGAGAGGTGTTGAGAGAGAGGAGGTGAGAGAGGAATTGAGAGAGAGAGGGTGAGAAACGGGTGTGTGAGAGAGAAGGGGTTTGAGAGAGAAAGAGTGGGAGTTGAGAGAGAGGGCGTGAGTGAGAGGGGGGGTGAGAAAGAGAGAGAGTGAGTGAAAAAGAGAGACAGTGTAAGTTAGAAAGAGAGAGCGTGAGTGAGAAAGAGAGCGGGTGAGAGAGCGAGGGTGTGAGAGAGAGGGGGTGGGGTGAGAAGGGGTTGAGAGAAAAGGAGTGAGAGACAGGTGATGGGACAGAGATAAAGAGACTGTGGTGAGAGAGAGAGGGGTGAGTGAGGGTTTTGAGAGAGGGGGTGGTGAGAGAGGGGTGGTGAGAGACACAGGGAGTGAGAGAGGCGTGTGAGAGAGAGGGGGTGAGAGACAAGGGGTGATTGAGAGAGAGAAAGTGGGGAGGGGGTAAGAGAGAGAGTGGAGTGAGAAGGAGAGGGTGTGAGAGAGAGTGGGTGAGAGAGAGGGGTGAGAGCGCGAGGGGTGAGAGAGAGGGCGTGAGA
This sequence comes from Chiloscyllium punctatum, assembly GCF_047496795.1. Lineage (NCBI taxonomy): Eukaryota > Metazoa > Chordata > Chondrichthyes > Orectolobiformes > Hemiscylliidae > Chiloscyllium > Chiloscyllium punctatum. Next base: position 25,432,733 of record NC_092762.1, read on the forward strand.
GAGAGGGGGTGAGAGAGAGGTGGGTGAGAGGGCGGTGAAAGGGAGAGGTGGGAATGAGTGACAGAGAAGGGGTGGGTGAGAGAGGGGAGGGAGAGAGTGGGGGTGAGAGAGAGGGAGTGAGAAGGAGAGAAAGGGATGAGATAGAAGCAGAGAGATGTTGGCAGAGAGGGAGGGGGTGAGAGAGCGAGGGTGTGTGAGAGTGTGTGAGAGAGGGGGGATGTGAAAGAGATTGGGTTGGGAGAGAGAGGGGTGACGGAGAGAGAGGGGAGACCCCTCTCTCTCAACCGCTCTCTCACTCCTCTCTCTCACCCCCTCTCTCTCACTCCCCTCTCTGTCTCACCGCCCTTCTCTCTCTCTCATCCCCATCTATCTCTCAACCCCTCACTCTCTCATCCCCTCTCTCTCACCCTCTCCCTCTCACCGCCCTCTCACCCAGCTCTCTCTCTCTCACACCCTTCTCTCTCACACCCTCTCTCTCTCAACACCTCTCTCTCACCCCCTCTCTCCCCTCTCTCTCACCCCCTCTCTCCCCCTCTCCTCCACTCCTTCTCCTTCACCCCCCTCCCCATCTCTCCCCATCTCTCTCCTCCATCTCTCTACTCTCTCTCCCTCTTCTCTCTCCCCTCTCTCTCCTATTCTCT